>NC_133977.1:35305325-36654611 GCF_047716275.1 Strix uralensis
AGATGGTGTTCAAACAAATCAAGAAGCTGAAGCTAAAAAAACCACACCAATGGAGAAACTCATATATTTCTTCAAACGATAAGATGAACTGCAGATGTTTGTTGAAGAGCACTGCTGACGCAGACGACCTAAGAAGCAAAGGCTTAAAAAGAAGAGTCCAGTTGTGTTTAGCACTGGCCAACCACACTAGCTGTCACTGCATGATTTATGAAGGTTCCTTGTTAGATTTTATGTTGACAGAGAAACTGTGATTAAAAAAAGTCTGACCAATTACGTATGCTAACAGGGAACATGGCAAAATAATAGCTGCAGCATATCTTGCACCCCACTTGCAAGTTTAGCTTTTCTGGACAAAGATATTTAGGCAGCATAACTCACTTCCATCAATCTTTCAAAGACTTGACCAATGTGCCTTCATGCTTCTGCATTTTGTCCACCTGGTTCTCGGTAGTGCTGCTAAAATACTGTGCTTATCTGACACCTGCAGTCAAATTAATCCCAAGTTAAGCCTGACAAAGTCACTAAAAGGGAAACAGTTGTCTGTTTAAGAGCTTGGGTATCAGACACAAAACCATCTGCTTGATACGTGGTTAAAAATCATTACCGAACATTTAAAAATTAATTTCAAGATTATACTTGATAATGTTTACAAAAGCTACAATTAACTTGGTATTTTACTGGGAGAAAGTCGCACCCTTATGTGTCAGTGTTTCCACTCAGAAAATCACATATTCTTAGAACTTGTTGCAACTTGGCTGTAAATATTTACTCTAGACAGCAGCTTAGTATACAAGGTTACAGCCCAAAAGCAAATATTTCATACCAAGTTTCAAATATATGGATTTTCCCATTTGTAAATGATTCAGGCAGCCTTTCCCCTCCCTTAGAACTGCTAACTCAATCTATAAACATAAATACACCATTTCAGAGGAGAAAGGATGCAAATTACACATCAGTACAGTAGTCCTCAGGGAGTTTATTATGGGGTAATTGGACCAAACAAGGGCCAACTTCTGGCCTGATTTACAGTCTCAACATGCCTATTGACATCAGCGGAGGTCTAAGGCAAGGAAGAATTTGGCTTTAAGGGGTTGGAAAGAGTTTTAAATTATTCTAGCTTAGCCTCCCTGGGCTAACTTCTGCTCTGAAGGGGCACCATTTTAAACATGACTTGCAAGCAACTCGACTCGTTGGCTTCAGATGGGTGTAACTCAGAGCAATGCTTTGTGTCCTAAATAATGCTTACTCATCAATTCTGAATTTGGCTCCTCTAAACGATTATAACCCTTCACAGATATTGGGTAACATCACTGAGCATGTGTGGTTTTCTTATGTAATTCCTTGGGCTGGTTGCAAAGCAGAGCTCTAGGCTAGAGGCCAAGTTACACAGAGTATGAGCAACTTCAAAAATAACCACCATTCAGGTTTGTTTACTGCAAGGAGCTCAAGATGGAAATCATGAACTTAAGGAAAAAGAAGTAAGTAACCAGTTTGTGTTAGCATAGTTTTTATAAATCCTTCCTAAAGTCGCTCATGTTTCTGTGGGGTTAGAAAGAGGGTGCAGGAGCAGATTAAGGAGGCTAACAAATCCTTCATTGCCTGGGGTCTTCTACACCGTGTTTCTGTGTTGCCATCAGACTAGTCTGTCCACTTCAGAGTGCATTGGAGATGTTATAGAACACACCAAGAAACGGGAAGCCAAGAGTGCAGTTGTCGGAGTGTGATGGCTCCATATGGCTGTGGCTGATGCTGGGGACAGCAACATGCTGCAGGGATGAAAGGCACCCAGGTATCACTGTGCTCACGTAACAGTTAGTGAAAGACCATTTTTATAAGGTTATCATGGGACTTTTGCACCATCAGTGAACATACACTCAGCTACAACTCAAACTGGAAGTGACCCAGAGTGCCTGTTTCACAGACCATTGAAATCTTGGAGATTTCAATGCATATGTCCATATCATTATATCATAAATATATTTCCAATCACTAAAGGACAACAATGTCTTCATCTCAGCGTTGATATGAAGTAACAAGGGCATGAGATCTACATTTATTTTAAATTAATGTGTAGGTCAATGTCTCTGGACTTACAGTGAGCATTTTTCTCATTTATTTGTGTGCCTTAATTGCCCAAGGTATTTCTCCAGACTTCCAGTAGCTGCTCCCAGCTACTCCATGGTTCTATGATTTTCACTGAATTTACCGTGGAAACAAACACTGACAGTTGAGTCTGAGTCAGGTTTAGGTTCTGCCAGCCACAGAGTTTATGAATGTACCTAATGACTCAGTTTTCTGCAGTGCTTGAGCAGTGTGCCATCAGAAATGAGAGATGTTTACAGCTTAGTTATGGTTATTGTTAAACACAGGAAATACTTGCAAACGTGTCTTAAAAACTCAAGGATGGTGCCTAGATCTACTCTATAGATGGGCTGGTTCTGTCAGTCTGTAGCAACTATGCAAGAGCGCAGCTCTGTACTTACCTTCTTTAGATGTTCAGTGGCAGCAGTGGGAGC
This sequence comes from Strix uralensis, assembly GCF_047716275.1. NCBI lineage: Eukaryota > Metazoa > Chordata > Aves > Strigiformes > Strigidae > Strix > Strix uralensis. The sequence continues at coordinate 35,307,842 of NC_133977.1, forward strand.
CATTGGGTGATGGACTGGCTGGAGACAAGTAAATCTGGTTTTCAATGGGACTATCCTACGTGCTTTTTGATAAATTTGATATCCAGTCAAAAGATAAAATTCATTCAAAACAACGCTTCATACGACAGGATTGGAATGTCTGCTGTGTGCCCTTACGTCATTGCCTCCCTGGAGATTTTCCTTTGCTTTAGTGTGTCCACCTGTGAGTATCTCTTGTGCCTTGTCCTATACCTCTTCAGGGCAAAAGATTTCTTTTTGTTTTCTGTTTGTGTAGGACTTCATAAAAGGGGATACCAGTCCAGTTAGAAGAAGAGCCCCTCAGTCGTCCTAAGGGTATGGGTGACGTTAGTGTTAGGGCATACAGTAATGCCAGAGAGGTATAAAAACTCACCTTCAAGGAATGCAAAATATGCAAAAGTGACTTCGATACAGTTACAGCTTCGAGTATACTTTCCCCTCTCTTACTTTCTTTGCTGGAGAATGTGATGTCAGGTTGTTTTTCTGCCTGCGATTGTGTGAACATTTGTCTTCCACATACTTCTGTGGGACATGCACATGGCAGAATCTGACTTTAAAAACTCTTACCATCCTTGGTAATGTCATTCCTTTAATAAGTCACTGTATTAGATACCTTGCCTGCATTTCATATATCATTAAAACTTTGATTAAGAAAAGTCATAAATATAAATAAAGTATTATGCTAGCCCAGCAAGCTGCAATGGCATCTGTTTAGTCCCTGAAAGTGTTCACATAATAAACAGCGCTGTAAAACTACTGTTGGTAATGCCTGTGCTATTCTTGCTCCTGATAAATGCACTATTGAAATAAACTAGCTCTCCCAGCATTAATGATCATTTGATTAAAGAAAACTTTCTAGTTAACATTTTGTAACAATGTAATAAGTAACTTTCAATTAAATTTTTCTATATGTGGAGAAAATGTGTAATGAATAAATCAGTAAAGACTACATAATGGAAGCCTATTAGCAGGGTGAATATATTCTTGTAACTCAAATTTCTATACCACTTTAGTATTATCTTCTATCAGAAGAGAAGGTACAATTACCAATTTTATCTTATCTTAGGCTTATTATTAAAGAGTAGTAAAGGAAACTTCATTCCAGAAGCTATAATGTGATTTTTGATTAATGGTGGGATTTTTATGTGACAAGAATATTTCTCCTAGGCAAAGTATGCACATGTATCTTTGCCTGAACTGACTTGTTTCTGGCAGGCTTTTCACCGACAGAAAGTTTTGCCTCTTTATAAACATATGTATTTTTCTCTATGTATAGCAGATTTAAGTGTACTGGATCTAAAACAGTCTGAACGGAATCTATGCTACATGAAAGGACTTAAGCCTTTACTTCACATTTTAATCTATTTAACAAGACTCATTAAGCAATAAACACCTTTCACTTTATCTTATGAAATGTCAAAGTTGCAAAGAGAAATGTGACGAATATGAGCAAAATTAATCATCACTTAAAGTGTTATAAGTGTCTCACACTTGTAGGTAGGTACGTTAGTAATCATTATTGGAAGCTATGTGCATATAAAGATGGCCAACGGGATGTCAGAGAGACTTTTTAAAATACATTTTTAACTTTTAAATTTTTTCTTAAATTTATTTGTAATTGATGGGAAAGGATGTCCATTCAAGGTGTGCAGTTCTTCAGCTGATGTGCATGATACTTTTAAAAAGGTTTGAGTGTGTTAAATGAGAGCTAAATCAAGCTCTCACTAACATCAGATGAAAGAACTGAATTGGATTTTCAGTTTCCTAAGCCTCAAGTTGTTAGCATTTGCTTGCCAAGTCACAGTTGATATTCACCTGTATGCAAGGGACAGCAAATAGTCCCAGCCTATACCGACAGTATGTGTAAGGCATAGGAATGCATATGATTAGTACATTATCTGCTATAACTCTGTAGTCATGCACAAATGCGTTAAGAAGCACCAGAAGGTAGACCAACATACCTTTAAGGCAAGACCTGACTGTCTGTCAGTGCTGCATGCAGCCAAGTCAGCCTGCAGCCTTGGGTTATCTTCTCAGTCCGGAGTTGAGCACCACTTGGCACCTCTGCAGAGAAAGAAAACATCTCTTTTTGAGGCACTGATGGAGAGTCTTGCTCAGTTAAATGTGTTTGCATTGTACCTGTCCTTGCAAAGAAGGGTATTGTTGGCTCCTGACCTTGATTCATACTCTGCTCTTCATAGTGGAGGACCTTTGGCCAGAAAAGGACTAATTTTAAGTCAGCAAGTTCACTATGCCGCTTTGGTTTTCAGGGCTAATGAGAACCAAACCTTCTATAGATTCATTCCAATATGTGACTTGACGTTCTAGTAATTTTGCCTCTACCATCTTTTTTCCTTTTTTATTTTTAAAGAGATTGTTTCCATTCCTGGCTTGAACTGCTACTAAAGCACTCAATTTTATTCTTAGCCAAACTTAAGGGAGTTGCTCTGGATTTCAATAAAAGAACCAAATTAATTGAATTTGGCCTGGCTTCCACTTCAAACCCTCTATTTTCTTTCTTTCTTTTTTTTTTTTTTTTATCAATTTATGTGTGTGTTTGTTTTATTTTGGTTTTTTTTTTCCCCTGTTACTGTATGCACAGAACCATTTCTCCTGTTCTTTTTATTTCTTCCTTGGACATACAAGATTTCTTTTTCCTAGATTGTCCTTAATTCCAAATAACACATGGGTTACTTAGATTTCCCTTTCAGTATATTTTGTTTCCACACGTGCATCTGCTTTTATATAAACACATACTTGTGTATTTATATAGATGCATTCATATATGTGTTTATGTAGTCAATGCATAAATATATATTCATATATTCATGCATATGTATAGGTATTTAGATGATAACTCCAGGCTGGCTCATTTCTAACCTATACTCCAATAAACTGGTACTGACTGGTATATTTTTATTTCCTATCCACTTTTTTAGTCTCCACTGCCAATATAAATTTCATAGGTCACTGAAAATGCATAGAGTCCTGATGTATGATGCTGATGCTATTTACACTGTACTGAATATAAGGTTTGGTTCAAATTCTACAGAAGTCGGATATTATTCTACAGAAAACAAGTGTTTGTGTCAGATGAGACATATGTGTAATTCCTGGAACTCTTTCAGTTGTTCAAAACAGGGGTGTTTTTACTGATCACTTCAAATACCAATGGGTTTGCTTTGGAGAGGGACATCTATACAGTTTTAATGACCCGAGATTTGTTTCCTTCCTTGAAAATAAAGAAAGAACCAAATTCGTGTTCACACTCTTCATTCCATAAAACCCTGGAAGAGTCAAATACATTATGCCTGCACAACCAAGTGGCTGTTCTGCCAAGCTCTATGGAAACAATATCGTTTCAGGTTGTACCGAAATTGGCTAAGCAAATATGGCCAGCAGTTTTTGAACATCCATGTTATTGCATACAAAACTGACAGTGATTCACTAGCTACTCCTGCGGCGTTCTCCACAGTATCTGTAAATATGCACAACATATGAAACACCTTTGTAAATACTCTTCCAGCTTGAAGACTTTCTACTGTCACATAAACGCCTGTTGTTGATTCAGATGCAACGTGGACTACCAGCCTATTTTTCAGGGCAGCCCCAGGATTCATGAACTCTGAAAAGTGAAATCTGCCATTCAGGATTCCAGGACCACTGTGAACCCAGTGCAGATCTTTATAAATCCCTTTTAAAAACAGGAGAAAAAAATGGGCCTTTCAATTAACCCCACATTAGTACAAGAAAGATGATGGCATAATTTTAAATGCGTGTTATCTCACATGAAATATAATGGCTGCACAGAATCATTTCCAGCTTCTCCTGCCACTAATCTCTGAACAAAACCAAACAAAAAACAGTAGCAGGTCAGAGCCACTGTAATTTATTCATTTCCCTTCCACTGAAATATTTTACAGTCCTTCATTTATCTGTAAATTTTGCTTTAAAACAGAAAGCCCCTTGAGATCTGGCATCTTGTTTTCAAGAGCATCTGCAGGGAAAACAAGGCTGATGGTGGTCTCGAGAACAAAAAGGCTAAAATGAAATGGAAGATGACATCTTCAGTTGTTGTATAGATGTCTGCAAACAGATTTAACGAGATGCACTCATTTTCTCTTCAAAACCTCACTAAGGGTTTTCCATCACAGCGTTTGCTCCTGTACCCTCATTGTTTTTCCCCCTTATCCTCCCCTATGGTGCATTCTGCTCATCCATTTATACTTCTGCCCCATCCCAGCTGGGTGTCTCTGCTGTGCTCATAATCCAAGCCGATGAACTGTGATTTTAAGCAATACCCAGGCAAGATAGGTATCCCCTCAGTTACCTGCATAAATTACACAAAGGGCAGGCACAGATCACCTCTTCTTGACTTAAGAGCTCCATGGGAAAAAGGGAAAAATGATTATGATCTTTTAATTAACTTTGCACTTACCATAGAATGAAACAAAGGTGTTTGTTTGGGGGTTGACAAAACAGTCTCGAAACCAAACCTGAGTTAATAACAGAATTGCAGACCTGTAGTTTAAGAGGAAGGGACATCTAAGTGGGGTCATATTGTTCAAGCTCCCTGCACAGGGGTTTGAAAACACAAAGAAAAGGTTTAGACACAAATAACAAATGGTACTGAGTTTCACTGCTCAGCTGGTGCCTCAGGAGCTAGACCCTCCTTTGCCATCTGCAATTTCACAGAAATTTCTGCCAAATGAATCATCTTCAAATGAGAACCAGTGACGCCTTGCATCTTTTTAATATCTTATCATGCTGCCCTGATCTGAATTAATGTTCAATTTTTCAACACATTATGGAATAGATACAAACACTGCAGTTCCTTATGCTCCATTATGAGGCATCATTACTATGTCTCAATGAATCTGGTAATCTTGGGCTTAGTCCAACCAACTTGTACAAAGTCATTTCACCTAAGTAAAATTTGAAATGGCTCCTGTTATACTGAGTAAAATGCAGATTCTGGTGACATTCCTCACCCCAGTGAGGGTGCTCATATGTAAAATCTCTGGTTTGGAAATTATGCCTATGCTTCTCTTCCTTTCCACCCTTGCCCCAACACAGCCCAGATTCTCCCAGGGTTTCCTGTAATGTCAAGTGTTGTGCCACAGACATTTCAACAGTGTGAAAATCTTTGCAGGATTTGGGACTTTTACCACTCTCTGGGAAAAAATAGTGTCTAGTTCAAAAAATTAAAAAGCTTTTAATGAGGTTTGAAAATAAAAGCAGAGATGGTATGTAGTCCCATGGTTCAGGCCTGTATCACCTCCCTGCATGCACAGGACCTTGCACACCTGTGAAGCAACAGAAAAAACCTACAACAGACAAAAGTAATAACACAAGATTTCAAAATAAATTACGAAGGCAGATGTGAAAACAGACCATAAGGCCTGTGAACTATTACACTGGGTGTGATCCTCCTCTAACTTACAACTAGTGTAGATCAATTTACAGCTGATGTAGGACTGATATAGTCCTGATGTGGTGTAGATTAAACACCTATTGAAATCAATAGAGTCAGACAGGTATAAAACTTGAGGCAAAGGAGTTGGGAACTAATCTGATTATCTCAGTTATGAAAACATCATTTATTTGCAGAATTGACATACTTTCTGTCATGGTTTCTGCTGCTTGACTCTCCAAACCTTCCCTTATACTGAAAAAGGACTTGAAAACTGTAAAGATTTATTGTGCAGCCCTCACTTTGAGTAGGTAATTATTTGTAATGACTATTTATTTTGGAGATGCTTTTGTATATTTTTGGAGAAAGAAGGAAGTTTGCTGCCAGGCAAGAAAGAATCTTTGTTTTGCTTCTTTATAATTTGTGGCTGTATCACTGACTGATTCATGAAGTTATAGGAATAGGTGCTATTGGTTTTCCTCTGTGAAAATGCACTGAGCATTTCGTAGTCCTGAGTTTTTTGTTATTTATTTCGCCTCCCAAGACTTTGGCATCTGTTGCTGTCAGATAATTTGTAGCGTGGCCCACTTGACCCTTGGTTCATAGGTCATCAGAATCTATATGAAGGGGGTTATTCTCTGCTATTGTCAAGTGAGGGATTTACATCCTAACTCCTATTAATGCTTGTAAATCTCTCATGCATCAATGACGAGAGGAGGCCTAAATTACAATTATATTTGCTTATGAATACTACCAGAGTACTGACACAATCCAAACAGGCATGAAAATGGAATATTGAAGAATATGAGGTTTCATGTGAAGTCTAACAGGAATCTGATTCTGCAACCTTACAGGAGTGCAATTAGTGAGATACCTGGAAATACATTATTAATTGTTTTGAGAAAAATGAAATGGTTAGGAGAGGTATGGCAACCTTATGGCAACAAAGTCATACACTAAAGGAACAGTTGCCTGACCAGTATGGGCTGGCGGAGTGAATTGCATCCAGTATTAGACTTGCTGAAATCAAGCAGACAGCTACTGAGAGGAACTCATCATCACAGGCAATTAAGTTGTTCATGATATATCCTAGGAAAACAACAAAGATGAAATCAAATCTGTTATAAATACTGTAAACAGGCATGTTGCAGACCACTTTCTGAGATCTACTTTTTATAATAACCATCTCCAATCTTGGTTGCAGGCATCTGGAGTACAAGGGATATTTGTTTATGATTATGGGTGTACAAACACCCATGATCACCCATGTCACCTTCCTATGGTTGAGTCCTCTTTGCTCCTTACTTGGCTTGTGGTAGCTGTCCAAAACCTTCTCCAACTTCCAGTTTCAATGGAGAGATTTACTGGCAGTAATGATCTCAGTGCTATTATGTGCCAGATTTACTACAAGCACCATGCCAGCTGCGAGATCCCAAACTGTCTCCTTGAAATGTGGTGTAGTAGAATGCTCATTACATGGAACTAACTGAAGGAAACAAGTTTCTCCTTGAGTAGAAAAGGGTACTGTTATGAATGTTCTTAAGACTATCACAGTGGAAGGCTGGGTATACCCTACCAACTATCTGATAATAAATTCAATTTTACTCCTCCACATAAGGAAATGGGCACATTTCACCTTGATTTACATGAAATCTGATGTACCTATATATTAAAGGTATTAAACACTGTTGTTAGAGATATTTCTTCAAATGGTAACAAATTCTATGACAAATCCTTTGTACACTGCCTTTATTCAGTTATCATTAAATTAAAACTCATCTTGATTCCTTAGAGTCTGTATTGAAGAAGGAGTTCAAGATTTGGATGACAAATTGATTGTGAGTGATTTAGTCACTCTAAATACCACAAAGTTCTTGGTAACTGTAGAAAAAAAAAAAGATCACAACACATAACAAGCCAGAATCAGCCTCAAGTCTAAATCTTTTTACTAATTCTGCAGATAATTGTATATATTTGTCTTCCATTTTTTTAAATGTCAAAGATAGTACAATCAGTTAACCTGCAATTAAAGCCAGCATATACTTATATATTCAACTCTTTCCATGATAAAATTAAGATATCTAATGACTGCACAAATCAGAAGAGAACTCACAATTTTATCTCTGGCTTTATCTTGTCAGAATTATTTACTGCTTTTTTCATCCTGGAAGAGCACACCTGCACATACTCTACATTTCCCTAGATGGAATATCAAGCACATTCTCCTCGGGTTACTAAATTGAGGCACTAAGGGCCTGAACAAGCAGTCTTGACTCAAGCAAGTAGTCTCTTTGACTCACATGAGTTAGGGTTGCCAGATCAGTCTGTTATATATCACTGCATTCATTGCTACAAAGGTTATAAGTTCAGAAATGGAACAAATTTGAGTAAGCGCTACTTCCTAGAAGTAGTAGTCTATTATTTTAAAAAATCCTTCACAATGGTTGTCTCTTGTGCCTAAAAGATGTTTTTTCTTGTGACTGAAAAAGCTGAAATATTGTGTAAAAAATTGTCATTTATAATTACTATTTATTTATGAAGGATTTTATTTCTTTCTTAGAGATTCGTGGATATTTGCTGAGAAATATTTTCATAGCCTGTCCCTTAACTTAGGATCTGTCTGTTTCAGTTTAGATGTTCACTATCTGGATGTTTCAAAGAACAAAATGGATGCACCTATCAATGTGAGTAGCAAAGACTGGACCCACTCTGGATAGCTTGTCTTATTCTTGATGTATGATGAACATATGATGAATTATATGTTATATAGGGATGTATGTACATACACATAATATATCTGTGGTACATAATACATTATGTGGTACATGATTAAGCCAGTATAATCACTGAGAAACAAATAAGAAATTTCAAAGAAACACTTATAAATCAAGTGCTGTACAAGATGTGTACATAGGTTTAAGCCTCTGTCCATTTTATGGGTACTATGCCCCATTGCTTAATCTCCAGGTTAAATATCAGACAAATCACTCTTTTGTGGGAAATAATAGAAAAACAAAGAAATGTAACTTAAGCACAATTCAATTAGATGCAAGGGAATTGAGCACCTCAATTCTTAATGAAATTAATGATCTTTTATAATCACAAATGGCCAGACCTTAATTTTACTTGCTATTTAAAAGATGACACCTAGAGTAAAGTCATGTCCCATAAACCATTAAGTGTCTCTGGGATTCAGAAAAGACTGTCCCTTCCTGGATTAGTAGGAGAGTGTCTTGACACACCTTTAATGCTTCCAATACCAAGACAGCTCAATTAGGACTACAAGATTTTGATTAAAAGGTAAGTGGAGCATCCCAAAGCCAAATGAGATCAAGAGAAGGGCACTCATTAGCTTCAGTGGAATATGGCACCTGCCTAAAAGTCTTATCAACAGCCATTGTCACACATGGTTGCTTTGAATTTTTATGAATTTGATTATAGATACGTCCAAGGTAATAGAGGAGTGATTTTTAGATTATGTTAAACTTAAATAAATATTAAGAAAGTTTTTCCTACTGTCTAAGCAAAACCTACATGTTTCCCTGCAACCCCATTACTTTGTGTTAACCACATGAAGAATAGGCTATTTTACTCCTTGTCCCAGCTATATTTTATTGATTTTATGGCTATTATCTAGCTTGTTTAGGGGCTTATCAGAAAGAGTTTGAAATAATATATTGCAATAATCTGTTCTAGATGTCTTCAAAACAGAAGTATCTCCAGCAGCAACCAAGTTAGCACTGAATTCTGAAAAAAGAATCTCCCAGTGATGAAGAAAAATACTGTTCTACTGTCTGACTATGATCTGAGAATGCTATTAAGACATGAAAGTCGACCCAGAATTTTAGATACTGAAGTTGGGAGGAGAGGGATTCTTGTGTAATGTAGGATTGCACAAAAGGAAGAGGACAAATATCCCAGGATTCTGCTTTGACCCAAATAGCTACAGACTGACTTGTGGCACTAACTTCCAAGCTTGTACGAAAGATGTAAAATGAAAAAGTGAATGAAGCAATATTAGAAATCTCAATGTATCAGAGACCGAACAATAGCAATATTCCGGCAAAACTTTTACCCTATTTTGTGAACAGTGTAAGCTTACTGAACTGAGGAATAATTATTATTTCTTCATATCCCCCCCTTATAGCTTTCTTACGAATAGTTCTTGACAGTGGAGTTATTTCTCAAAACTTCTAGAATAGAAAAAATTATATATATTGGGAGACTTTTGTTCTTTCCATGTGACCCTCACATTATAACCAGATGGTAAATTACTGCATTTTTCCTCTTAAAGGCCTGCCTGGGAAGATGTAGCCCATACTGACTTAATCTGAGGTTGATGAAGTGGTTTGTATTTGAGACAACAAGATTAGATTATCGCAGTATATTAGTTTAAAGTCTTTCTGACAGTGCCTTGTGTTACCTGGTATTAAACTATGAATCATCTCTGCATGCATACAACGGGCCAGATTCTCCCTGATATAAAATGATACAACTCGATTGATGTCCCTGCAGCTGTCCTTGCCAACACCAGCTGCGGATCTGGCCCTTATCACACAATATGCTATTGAAATGTCAGTCTTCAGAGCAATTCACCAGCTTGATCTACCTCACCAGTCCTGGTTAGTCATGCCCTGGGGGTAGCTGTGATAATCTCCATTCAATCTGTACTTCTGGAATGGAATTGTTTGGAAATAATGCTTTCAGCTGCACACCTTGCATTTGGGAAGTTTGCCAAGAGGCTTCTTGCTCTGTTTTGAAATAAAGACTCACATCTCTACTGAGATTTTGGCTCTATTCCCTATTTCAGAATTTTCAGTAAGTTATTAGGTGCATCATTACCCCATTTCATTTCCTGGCTGTTCTGACTACCATCCTAGTGCTTATACACTGAAACCGCCAAGATCCTTTCCTCAGCCCTTTCTGTGAGTGCCTGATCCAAATCCCACAGAACTCCGTTCGAAGTTTCCCAGCAAACTTACTCAGACTCCTAGGAGAAAATAAGTGAAGATACCTAAAGTTTTTGATCATGAAGTCTTTTATGCCTCTGGTTGAGATGATGAAGTGGAGCACATGGGAGCAACAGGGAACTGAGATTTTCATTCCTGCGATGTCTTCTACAGGTTTTTCCTATGTCTCTGTACCTGAAGGAAGATAATCACTTGGGGAGGGCCTAAATATGGACTTGTTTTGTTTTCTTTTGGAGCATGCTGCTTCCTGCTGTTAATGAACAACTGACTTCACTGGAATCTTTCTACAGATTCCTCAGGTTTGTGTTTCTCAAGTAGAGGGAAGACTTTGAAGATGTGAAATAACTCTTTGTGGGTGTCTAAGTTTACTGTGGGTCTCTGCAGCTCTTCTATAATATCCTAGAGTGGGATATCATGCCTATTTCTATTTCTCCATTCTCTGTGTTCAGTGTCATAGAGTGGTGCCTTATTAGGATCAAGAGCAAGAGAAAAGATGAGCACACAGTCAGCTTTCTCTGAATAATGCACACGGTTCCTCCTTTGGATTCATGCAACTGGCTAAAACAATTAGATTTTTCCAGAGAGAAGAAAAACTGAATGCACTGGGAGCATCTTCCATACAAATTTGCATACTTTTGAAGGCTGATAAAGTCTAATTTTCCTGTACACAAAGAAATCAAACAGTATGAGATAGTTTCTTAGCCTATGCCTTGAACTCTGGCAAATAATCTTGATCCCTCTTTCTGGACTTTGTGCTTGACTTCTGCACTGCCTCTGTATGTCTCCTTCCCTCTCCTCACCCTACCAAACCTTTGTATCTACACAATTCACATTCCTGAATGGCCAGGCACTTGCTTTTGCTTTTTGGGTGATGACATGTTTCTTGGTTTTGATTTGGAGACTGCTATAGTTTCATAAGTGACTATAACTACTTCTTTATGGCTATGTGAAATGAAGGACAGCTGTTACACCTTGGGCTTCAATAACATTTTGTCTAGCCAACAACAACTTCTTCATCACCTCATTCAGCCAGTGCTGGTCCTAAACACTCTGTTGGCTTGTTCTCTGGACACTAACATGCTTCTGAGTCTGCTGGTTTCCTCTTCTCCAGCTGCTCTGGTATTTCCTTCATCTCATACAGACACAAAAGTGCTCGTGAACAATGTCAGTGAAATCCCCTCCAGTGCTTGCCTTTCCTTCAGGTCGTAAAATGTGACTGTGTTTGGGATGGAGATTGCTGTTGTTTCAGCTGTTTGGTTCCATAAAGGAGCTTTGCTGCTACTTATATTAACTGTTTTAAGTATAGGACAATTATTACTCCCAGAAATTTACTTGAATTTTTTCAATCTCTTTGCTCATACAGCCTAACAGCTTGGATGCCTGCTGGGTCCTGAGCAAGAGGTTTCACCAACCTGCCCCATGTGATACCCAGTGCTTTCTCTAAAGTTCTTCTCAACATTCACAGTCTTCAATAGAGAATTTCTAAAACAAAAGTAGGCAAAATAAGCACCCGTCAGAAATCATGTATGTTTGGTCCATCTAGCTTCATCTTTGCACATCTGTAAGGTGGCTTGCCTACGTGTGCTGCCCTGTTAGGAGCAGAAGCTCAGGAACAGAGGTTGGTTGAGCTTTTTGTCTCTGACTTGATAGGGAGCTGTTAGAGGGCACATCAGAGGAAACAGAGATGAAGGGCAGAAGGATAAGAAGTAGGGAAAATAATACTAGAATTCCAACTCTGCAAACTTTTTTTTTGGGAATAGCACTAGTTCTTAATAGAAAGAAATGACTTATTTTGCTTATAAAGTGTTTGAGAAAGTTAATTAGCCATAATTGCCAAGTATTTGGAAATACAGAAGGTGAAGTGTGCTCTACAAGGATGCTCCCTGGGAACGCTCTGGAGGGTGTGGTTTGAGACAGAAGAGAATCAAGGAGATATTGCCATCATCAGAGTCTGTGCACTCAAGGTAATCTGCTCAGGGGGCAGGAATCCCTCTGGTATCCCTTTAGCTGGCTTAGGGAGACCTGGTGGCAGGTGTGACAGTGTGATCTTCTGCACATGGTAACTACTCCAACACAAACCCTTGCAAGGACCTCACATACCCTGCATGGCTGCACACACAGCCTTCGGTCTGGTGCAGGGCACAGGAATGGTGGTGCCCCCAGGAGCATGGACAGAGATAGAGGCTGTTGAATGAGGACCCAGGCTGCACTGAAATTTGTTGGTTATTAGTGTCAGTGTGGTTTGACCACATTTCTTCAGAAACCCTTGACGCTGCAGTAATGTTTTTGGCTTCTTAAAACCAACTCACATATGTGCCTGGAGCTTGTAGTAAAATTCCAGACTGATAAATGAAACTGCTTGCCAGCAAATGCAGCTCTGACAGTTGAAGTCAGGGAGAATGATTCTTTGGGTCTCCTTGTGGTTTTGGAGGTTTTAGCTTCTCGCTACCAGAGTCAACCTTGGTAAATCACTTGGGAATCCTTCCATTGACCTCACTGCAATCTAGACAAGATAACAACAGAGATTTTAAAAGATTTTTCAGTAAAGTATCAGAAACAGTTTTGCTTTCAGCCCTAGGAAATGAGACACTCGGCACTAACAGATTTAATGTTCATCTTGTCACATGCTAGGTTGCCCTACTGATCTTTGAGCTGCTCATACAAAAAGTACCTTATCAAGTTACTGCTGAAATCTCTTAAATGCTCAGCAGGATGACCATGAAGTGGAATATAGAAAGGAGTTTTAAAACTGTTCCTTCAGAACAGGAAATGAATTTTTTTTCTCCAAATTTTGATGTTATGTTCATAGATAAAATGGCGGAATGTGGTAAATATATGTTTATACACACAATATAATGTGTATTGTGTACTCAAAAAAATACTTATCTTAGAAACATTTTATTTAAAAATTCTGAATATTAAAAGTTAAATGCTCTTTCTGATGATGACATACCCCAAATACCCCATAGATAACATATGTTATCTATGTGTATTCACCTTTGCTTGGATATTGTCAAAATTTCAGACTATCTAATCAATAATATTTTAGACTTCTAGAAAGCCTAGCAGGCTTCATCAGGGTATTTTTTCAAGGTCTTCATAGATATTAATTAAAGCTGTGAGAAACTCTGTGTTCTTGGTACTACTTACATCTATTTAATACTAGCTCACATGCCTCACCTAAGGTCAAACAGCAAATCAGTAACAAAATCAGTAGCAGAATTGTGATATCAGTACTCCTGAGATTTGCCTGGGCTGTTGGATATTATCTTCCACCAGACCATACTGTCAGTTATAGAAAATAACTTTTGATCAGTCAGAGAATGATCCAGCTGCAGTAGCTATTATTACCATCACTATAAGGCTGCATGAACTTCAGCAAGTGTTTTTAGGAACAGATAAACCCAGACTGAAGGAAAAAACCCAAAATTGTGAAAGTGCTATTGACAGGCAATTTCATTAAATCTGGTTTCACTTTATTTGGGTTATATATTCCATTTCATAAAAATCTTATCATAAAGATCTAAATCTGTGAAGAATGACATTAAGCAATTCTTTATTACCTGTGCTGGTCCATTAAAATAAATTACATCTATCCCTTCCCCTATTATTTCAGGGAGTGCAAGGACTTTGATATATTTTGGCATAATTGCTTTGGTATCCAAGGTTTATTCTGTAAATACTGTTGTGCAAATGAGACACTTAAGGAGCAATAATTTTTTTTTCTGTATGGCCCATCCATATATAAGTAATGTATAGTCTGCATATTTTGTAATGTATGAACTTTTCAGCAATTTTATTGGCAGCTTTTTGATAAAGACAGATATCAGACTGAATTCAGTTTATCCATACACTGTAAGGTGTTCCCTGACTTTCTTATTTATTAACGATGGTGGTTCATTACAATGACAACTTAGAAAAACAGATTACTTGGAAGTTATGATGAGGTAATTCTGCTTCTTCGAGCCTCTGTAATGAATCACCATTTTCCCTCCCTCCCTTGACCTAATTTCAAAATCATATACCTGTGTAAAATATTGTGATGAGAATTGTGTCTAATTATCTTCTAAATTTTTCTTTTAATTGCTAGAAGGATGCCCATTCCTGAATGAGGGAGGTATTCATGATGTAATAGTGTTAGAGAGTCCTTGAAATCTAGATTAATTATTAGTTGTGTGGACTTCTGAGAGTTTTTGATGTATTCATTTGCATTCACAAAGATGGCTTTTTAATTAAAGAGAGTTTTTGAACTTATACAAATCAGCCTTTCGCGAATGTCCCTAGAAACGTGAAAAGTGTTAAAAGTGAGACGAATCGAAGTTTTCCTGAAACATTACCTCCCGTTACAAACACTGAATGACCAAAACCATTTGAAATACCAGACCTCATGTTAGCAGGTCTTGGCAATCTCTAATATAAAGTAGAATTATTAAAGCTTGCATTTGTTAACTAGAAATGTCTGGTTTTCAAATACCATAGAAATGCCTCTGTAGAAATCAGTGATATGAAAATATCTGCTTTTTATTTGAGCTTCCATTACGGTGTATGTTTCTGCCTTTACCTGCATGCTTGTTTTTCCTCTTTATAAATTAAAGCCTCTTTTCCAAGAACTCCTATTTTAAATATTTCCTCATTGTAACTCTTATGATCCCTTGTTGCCACCTGAGACTTCTGTTTTTCCTTTCTTTCTTTTTCTTTCTTCGAGATCAAGAGAACAAACCGAAAGCTCTCAGTCTCCAGGTCTGTTTCACAGATTTATAAATGGTACCATATTTTCTGTATTATAACCATTCATTTCTTAATGCAGCCTAACATCTAATTTACAATTTTGACTGCTGCTACATACTGAAATCGAGCAGATGTCTTTACTGAGCTGTCCACAGTGATGCCTAAATCATTTCACTAAGAAATTCACAAGAAATTCAGATTCCAGAAGAGTGGATACATATTTTAATTTGTACCATCTAGAGTAAATGAATTTCTAAATTTCATGTTATACAACACTGTACGATTTCCTCATTTTGTGAGATCTACTCAGAGGCACTCATACACCTCCCTGTCAGGGCTGGCTCTGGCTGCCCAATTTCAGTTTTCATTACATGAATAACTTCAGCTCTTCTCCACAACTGTGGTTCCATTCCCGAACCGTGTCATAGTGAGACTGGGACCTTTAAACCTCCTCCATGGTCCTGTCTCCTCCACAGTTCCCAGTTATGCACAAAACTGTAATCCAGATAAATAGGTGTCTTTAATTGGGTTTTGTGATGAACTTTGTCAAGAATCTCTTTAAAGTCTATATAAAAGAGATCCACCTGTCTTCCTGCATCTCCTCGTATTTAAGTCTTTGCAAAAACCTTACCTAGAGTACAGTAAAGCAATTAATTTTTACAAGTGATACCTCTATAATCTCATAGGGGGATTAAACCACACTTATTTGCATGTATTTCCTCATATGCTTTTCTTGAGGTTAAACTAGTTCAGGATGTTCAACATTATCTTAGTAGCTTTTTTTGTATGTTTAAACTAACCATTATAACTAGCTATCTGGCAAAGTACTACATTGACTTAGAGCACATCTGCTTCATGTTTCATTTCCAGAAGATACTTGCATAGTTTCTTGGAGAATTAATATTTGATCTTAATTTCCCCAAAGCCAACTAAATATTTGACTGAATCAAGGACATTTCCTATTTGTATTGTTGTTCATGTACTCTCTTTTCAAGTGTTTTGTCTCTGATGATGTCTAAACTTCCTGACCTGTACAGGAACATGGCAATGCAGATATTAAACTTTCAGTCTGATGGAAAATGACCTTAAATGCTACTCTGGTTTTCATGCCTCTTCTGTATTTATTCATATTTTCACTTTTGAAAGTGATCTTCTATTCTGAAGCACTCAAATAATTTATTTCACGATCCGGTTACTTGTTTTTCTGATTTTCTTGCAGTTTGCAGAGATGGCACTGTATATTCCCACCTTCCAGAATCTTTTTCTTCTTGGCCTCACTTGGGATAACTTTAATTTTCAAATTATATTTTCTTTAACTTGAATAGATTTTTGAAACTTCGTTTTTGACTGCTGCTTCTCTGGTAGCTTTCCTGCTCTGTAATTTTACTTGGCAGTGAAATGGGAACACTATCCATGGTTCTGTCAGAATTTCTTTAAACATATTCTGAGTTGATTTAATTTCCTAAATTTTCCCTTTAGTATATTCCTATGGAAAGAAACATTTAACTTTTGTTTTCTTTCCTTTTACATATGTAGGTATACCTTGTACATCTAGGTATAAACTGCATAAAAACAAAGTCATGCTTATTTATATTATGACCACAGTGTGACTTACAGTCTCATTTCATGAACCAACTTGTGTCCCACAACAGAGTTTTTCTGAGAAGCAGCATCTCATGCCACCCAGTTGTTATTTCTCCTGACCATCTTCTAAGGCAATGATCAATGACACTAAGTCAGGACACCCAAAGGCATTTGTTCTTTACCAGCCTTTGTGTTGTCCATCCTCCAGTGACTCCCAACAACCTGCAGTGACAGAAGAGCTGCTATTGCAGTTTCTGCTGCTGCTCTCTGTCTTGCTGTGAATTGGGAATTTTACCTGTGTGGTTTCTACGTCATGGTCTGCATGAAGGGGACCTTGAGACCTCTTCAAATTCTCTGTGAAAAACAAGAGGAAGGAAAACACATGCCTGAATATTTAACAGCCATGTAGTCAGGGCCCAGGAGATGAGACCCAGAGGTTCAAGTTGCAATTGTGTCTGCTTTGGAGGAGCAGCTTGAACCTGCATTTCTGACAGCTGGGTGAAAGCTGCAGTCAACAGACTCTCATGGAGACTGTAGTAGAGCTGTCCCTGCTTCTCTTTTTTGGAATAAAAGTAAGGATTCATTAGTATAAAATGTGACCGAGTTAATGATAATTGGTGTCTTCACTAATTTCTCTCTCCCACTTCCCAGTAAAAGCTTTATTCAAATTGGCATTTTTCCATGAAAGATTTTGCTTTCTACAGAACAGACTCAAGTGGGAATACCAGACTAAAAATTCCCCCAAACATGCAATTCCACCCAGTCATCTTCTTTTAACCTTAGTTAGTAAATATATGCACTCAGTTTCAGAAGACATCTTGCTTCCCCATTGGATTGTAGACATTTACCCATCCCTGATTTTAAATATAAATTTTACTCATATGATTAGTTGGTGCTGAACCAAATTACTTGATCTAGCACTTTATTGTGTATAGAGTTCATCTGGTTTTAACATTTCCCCAAATCTTCGGTTTAAATAAATCTTCCCAAAATATTAATGGTCTTCCTTGAAGGCAGTCTGTTTTCATGTTGCTTAAAATGTAAACCATCCGTGCAATGTAAATGTAAACCTCCAGGCAATTCATTTTCTAATTTGTTTTCTCCCGCATTGGAAACTCAAGAACATGTACTTCATTTACATCTATTATTACTATATTATAGATATTGTTATTATTATTAACATTATTATTATTATTATTCACTCTGGGGGTGATACGTACCCCCAGGCAGATACATTGTAAATTGAAACCAGATGTCCAACGAGTTGATGACACATAGATTTCCAAGCAGGACTGAAATCTTTTCCTAAAATTCACAATGCTGCAGATGAACTAATGTAAGTCTGTGTGACAAACTGGGAACAGACCATGGCAAGTCTGAAATAATGTCACATATCACCTTGTGATTACACAAAAAAACTTTTCACAGTTTTAAGTTTGCTCTTCAAACACAGAGTTAAAATATAACAAAACAAGCAGGGAAAGTAAGAGGCTACGGTAAGATTAGAAAATAGGGAAGGTACATTCGGAAGCCATTAACAACCCAATGCTACTAACTAAAGCTAGCTTTAAGATAGTCCCTCCAGGGAGGCTACTTCAAAGATACTCAAATAAAAAAGGCAATTTATTGGCTAAGCGATCTTCTTAGAGGCCCCAAATTTCCTACCAAGCCCATTTGTTTTTCATTCCTCTTAAATTTTAAAGTCACCTTTGCAATTGCTCAAGATCTTTAAGGAATTTTTTTTAGAAATTATACTAATTGGCCTATTTTTACTCCCCTCTCTTTGCCCTTAAAGACTATGAAGCTTGGTGCCTAAAAATAAGTCAGAGTGAGCTGAAGTCTGTGATCTCCAGATGGCTATCAGCAAGAGAGTTCTCTTTACACCCTGTGCTTTGTGTGCGGTTACCTGCACTCTCATGCACCAGAAAGTTTAACCATTGCAGCATAGTTGAGAACAGTAGCACCAGAATGTAGGGCACAAACCAGCCCCTTGCTACGGCTATTTTCTACCGAGACCAAGAGGTCTGAATTCTCCCATTAGCCCCCGTTACTTCGATTTAGTTCAAATCTGCTGTGCAATATGAAATGTTGCAGTAATTTGAAGAACTGAACAAATCCTCCTGCAAATCTCTCCTTGTGAGCCAGGGACTAATAACAGCATTTAACACCTAAAAACTATTATTTTTATTTATATTCCATTAGAAATAAAAACACTGAAAGTGCTGAATGTATAAAGATAGACCTATAATAATGAAGAGATAGATAGTACCCCAACAAGCTATTGTTGTATGTCTTTTTAAATGATATTTTAATTTTCTACAGGGTTTTCAAAAATATTGTGACCAGTACTTTGTCATCGAAGGATGGCAAAGCTAAGGGGCTGTCTCCACGCCCCCATGCATGGACATTCAGAGATATCCAAAGCAAGCTGATATGCTGGGTTAGCTGCCACGCATTCGTGCAGCACTCTGCCAAGCCAGTGTGTCTTGCTCTGCTGCAAGGGTACGCAGCCTATGCTAATGGGACCGTGCTGATTTTCTGCTGTCCCTACATGGCCTTGCACACGGAGGAGCCAAAAAGCATAATCTCCAAGACCTCCAGCTGGCAAGGAGGTGAGACGCTATATCCAGTAAAGAAATTAAGTGTGTGCTTAATATTAAATATGTGAATCTCACTAAATTTGTATGTCTTAAATGGTGACATTTTTATGAGACCATAGAGCAGGTTTAGAAGCTGAGAGCTCTCAGCATAAACATGGACTTCTGTTCTTCATGGGACTGCTCATTTGTTCACATTTCTTAGAACAGAAAAAAAGTGTTAATTGAACTGTTTAAAATGACTGTTTAACACTACAAGTCTGCCAAAACACACAAACGGGCTAAGCTTGAATCATGCACTGTTCCAAGTTGAGAATATATACAAATGTCTGAAAGATTTAAATGCAAATCAGGACATTAGGGCATTACTGCACTTTTGAAATCTGGGGTAGAGCCTGGCGTTGTCAGGGTATAAAGCATCCACCTACCACCCTTCACCTATATAACACTGTTTTTATTCTCATCAGAGCCTTCTCATGAGCAGGAAGGAATGGGCTCTTAAAACATTCAACCAGTATTTTCATTAGCTCACTATCAAAAGGGGGATTTACACATGATAAGCTAAGACAGTTGAGTAGCTATAGCAAAGGACAGTTTACGGCCACCAAGTGTTAAATCTGTTGTGAATTAAACCCAATTTATTTCCTAGATATCAAAGGTCCTTTCTTACTTTTCCCTGTAATTTCTGTAATCTCCTTTATTTATACATTCATGATTGCTGGAGCCCTCCATGGACACTGGTTCCTGCCTCCAATGCAAGGGCAGTGGGGTCAAGCACAGCCCCACCAGATGACCACCATCGCTGTCGTCCATGGCTGGGTGGATGCCGGGTCAGAGGATTTAGCCCCACTTGACATCCTTTAATGTAATTTCGACTGCCTATCTTCTCTTGCAGGTGACAGAGAAGGAGGGGGACAAAGCAGGATTGGGACCAACATGGTGTCTCCTAATATCAGTCTACAAGGGAGAATTTAAAATGACATTTCAAATGAAGAAGAAAAAGAACCCCCTTGTCTAGCTTGTGCTGAATACCTTTCCCCTATGCTCTTCCTCATGTTTAATTTTTAGTCATTTGCACTCTGATAGAGATCAAAGACTTCTGTCAAAATACAGTTTGCACTGAATTAGGTATTTTGCAAACATACAGGGAGACATTTTTCTCCCATGGTGTCTTACAGTTTAAAACCAGTCTGAAAAGGATTTGTGAGAGGAATGATTCCTACAGATTTCTGCCTCTTGATTGCTTGCATTTTTAATAGAATTATACTAAAATAGTCTATTTTCAGTTTATGTGTCTATAAAATGCACCTTATAATCCTTGATTTGCAGAGTATTTTAGCAGCAATAAGCAAACACAGGAATGTTAATTTGTAAACTGTTACAGAAATAATTAGTGAACAGGTTCAAAAGATCTGAGCTATCATCTCATGACGAAATACTGTTCTCCTGCTAGAAGACTTCTATGGAGCAGAGAAACATTCAGTAGACTTTGGTAATTTTATCTGAATGAAATATGACAATAAATTCAAAATTTATTAGGAAATCAGACCAAAACTCCAAAGTAAACACATCTAAGAAAGGCGGAATAGCTTAAAGCACTCAGAAGCAGAGTCCTTAGGTATATCTCTGTGTCGTTTTATTTGCATGAAGGAAAGATTGCTTGCAGGATGGCAGCAAGGAATTGTAACCTCAGGAGAAGGGAGTCTTTTCTCCCCCAGTCAAAAAGAAATATAATCTGATGTATTAGCACTTCAAGTCTCTCTGCTTTCTAAATAAGTTAAGATGCTTCCTGTAACACCGATGAAATGTTTCAGAGGTGCTGCATGCCCATTTACCAAAACCAAACAAGCACAGGACCAAAGAGGGTCTGCTCTGTCTAAAAGATTTTTCTCTCCAAATTATTTTTGTGTTTGCAGGTAAGGTCACCCTCAAGCCTGTTTCCCCTCAGCTTCTGAGACGCATCCTCTAACCTTTGCCGTTGGAGAGGTCCATGAGTCAGAGCAAGATTTTTTCTCCCCTCTCATGTCCCTGAGCTTAACAACACATCGCACTGACAGCAAGTGGGATACCCCCACAGCTGTCACTGACAGCAGCTCAGTATCATTCCAGCATGGCCGTCGGCAGCAGCACTGCACATGAGCTCCTGGCACCGGGAATCCCCGGCAGCCCTCCTCTATCAGAAAGCACCATACCCTCCGCTCTTTGTTGCGGCGGTTCCTTCTCAAAAGCTCACACTTATCCCTTGCAAGCACATTTGCCACTTCAAATCTGTTTCCCCATGGGACGTTTTGCTTTATCGTAACAACCTGTTTGCATTTCCTTGATTGTCCAGGCTTTTTTATGCAGCTTGGGGAAAAAAACCTTCCACCTTTCCCTTTCAAATTCTTATTTCTCTATCTGGAGGTTTCTGCAAAAATTCCCCATGAGGACGTTGCTTTTATTACTGCTGTATATTTTTTATCTTGCCATTTTATACCCAACAAAATGCAGGTTCCCCCCCCCCCCCCCCCCCCCCGCCCCCGCCATGCCACCTGTTCTCACCTCCGGCCAGCACTTCCATTTTTAATTACCATTTCACTTACCTGTTATGACTCTACGCAGAATCACTGACACTAGAAAACACGCTGCACATTGCTCTCCTGTCATTGAGATGCTGGCTAGACTGGTTGTTGTCTTGGCCATGGGGACAGGATTCTACCCAGAGACCCTAAGCAATTATCTTTCTCATTCCCCTTTGAGGTTGGAGGATAGTATTGGTAATTAAATTCATACTTCTGTTTGTTGTGGGTTTTTTTCTATATGTTCCCATTTCCCAGAAACCTTAGGCAAAGGATTTTCTACCGGGATGAGGAAGCAGGATCTGAGGCTGATTTGGTTTAGCTCTGGAATTCAATCTGGATTTAACAGTTACATGGCAAATCATTGCATAATTTTATTTTTTGCGAAAGAAAATGCCCTAGATGTTTTGCTGAGCAGTTAGTTTATTAGGTCACATTCACAGTTTGCTACTGAGAACCTGCATAGAATGTATTATTTTTAGGAAAAGTTTTCAGAGGCCAAACATGAACTCCCAGCTAAAACCATCAAGAAGTGGACAGGGAGAAGGGAACCCCTGGGATGGGTCCCCTTGGCTGGAATCAGCTCTGATTTCTAGTCAGCCAGCCAGCTGCTCCTTTCTCTTTTGCAGTTCTGGGCCTTGTTTGCTACTGCACGCTACAAAAACCAACCAAACAAATCCCTCTCTCAGTATTTTCAGGTCATTTGCCAAGCTCCAGTGCTGCTAGCTGCCAACCCCTATCTGAGTTTTCAACTGCCCAGGCCCTCTTCTTCCTGACAGACCACTTTTTTGTATACAGCCATGCCATCTACCTCCACCACTTCCCAATTTGTTTGTCTCCAAAACCGTTCATTATTCCTCCATTTCATTTCACTGCACAGGTCTGATCCAAGGCCCATTGAAATGTTTCCATTGACTTCAATGGGCTTTGAATCAGGCCCAACGTCTTTGTCTCTTCCAGGCGTCCTTAGCTGCCTCTAGGTCAGTCTTTCTTCTCTTTCTGCAAGGTCTCTTTTTTCCTCCCCTTTTCATTCAGCAATGTGCAATATGCCATGAAACCTCTCCTCTGCACAGCTTACTCAATCTGGTGAAGGCGATCTGAGGGCCAGCAAGTGAGAGGACTTGGGTGAAGGTGTAGGCATGGCTGTGCACAAACCTTGTCTGAAGGTAGAACCACTTAAACCTTGGCTGAAGGTACAATCACATTTCTAAAGGTTTGATCTTTTCAATTTACTTTTAAGACAGCTATCATATTTGTCAATATTTCTTCATTTTGCCACAGTTTTAAGTAAATAAAACAATTATCAGCTGCATAGATAATGGAGGGGTTAAAGCAGACGAGAGAAGCTGAAGGTGCATTAGGCTGCTGCTGA
This sequence comes from Strix uralensis, assembly GCF_047716275.1. Lineage (NCBI taxonomy): Eukaryota > Metazoa > Chordata > Aves > Strigiformes > Strigidae > Strix > Strix uralensis. The sequence continues at coordinate 35,331,082 of NC_133977.1, forward strand.
AGGATTGGTGTTTCACAAGTATGCTGTGGCAGTGGACAGCCTTGGACAACGTGCACCTCCACTGAAATAAAAAAGACCAGAGATTTATAGCAGATAAGTATTTGTACCTGAAAATACAAACATAAATAAAAATAAATAAATAAATAAATGAGATTCAGACCTCTGAAAAAAGAAATCCCAACTGCAGTCTTTGGTGCAGTTAAAATTTCAGCTCATACTGTTTTTTTCTGAATTACACAAAGGATTGTTATATCTCTTTTAGCAAAGTGAAACTCCAGATGCAGGAACTGGTTTTGGCCTATCTCCATAAAACATAGTTAAGGATTTTCACCTCTGCTAAATGTCTTTTTCCTATCATAGACATTTTTCCCCCGTGTGGAAGACTTATCTACCTTTCAAGTATCCTGCCGCTATAGCTGTTTGTTTTTAACAAGATCGTCTTTTAATGGCAACCAAAAGCCTTTGTTTTTAACTCCAGCATAATCATTTTTCCCCTACCTGCTGTGATGACAGCATTGTACATTATTCAGGTCCAAGCCCAACTCATTGCTCTCCCACCCCTCTGCAGACAGGGATGATCTGCACTGCTGGGAGCTGAGACAAGCACGAGTGCTGGGGTGTACTTGTACGATGTATAGCGATATGGAGTAGACCATATCAAAGAGCAAACTTCATCCCTTTTGTAATGCTTTTGATCTGTTCTAAAAGGTGGAGCTGGTATTTTCACATCACAAAGGCGTTGATAATTTGAAGTGTTAATTCAATCATTCTTGCAAATACTGGGATTGTCTGCGATCCAGTAAACACCCTCCGAGTTTGTGACTGCTCCAAACCCCATTGAAATCAGCAGGAGTCTTTCTGAACTATTGAATTGCAGACTTTCCTCGGGGTTGTGTACAACGCCACAGACTTAATTACCATGTTCCTGGCTGGGATAAATATGCAAATGGACTTTTCAGCTGGAGGGCCTTAAAATACAGGTTGGACACATGGCAACTAATGACTTGATTTGGGCTATATGCAAACATTTGCCAGCCAAAGGCCTGCGCTTATTCCCATGGAAGCAAAAGGCACAATTATTACCAGCTCCAGGGAGAGCAGGACTCGGATGCCTTCTTTAAATAGTGGCCAGTGTTCCCAAGCAGCTCAAATCTGTCAGCAGCCCTTCCTCAGCCTTTCCTCCTTCTCCTCGTCCTGATCCGCTATGATAAGAAAACATCCATGACACAGATTTTATCATAAATGCTAGAGATTTATGCACCTGCAGGTTTCACAGCTGCAGGGCAGGCATCTTATTGCAAATGCAGCTCCAGCTATATTCAACACACGGGTTGTTTTCACAAAGAAATGGAACCTTTCCCCAGAAGGAGGAAATTAGCATCTTAAATTTACCAGCATAACCACTCTCCTCAGCATCTCTGGCACAATACCACCACACGCTCTCTGTTATGGTGCTGAGCACGAATTCAGTCTCTCTCTCAAATCATTAAAGCTTACGTGTATGGCTGATGGTGAAGGGTAAGAGAAGATTCAGCCCCACAAAGCTCGGCTTGCTGACTCAGCTCTGTGGGGCTCCAAGGCCAGCTGTAAGCAGACTTGTTAAATCAGCTTCTGTTACAGGACAAAAACATCTGCTGGAAACCTGATGTCCCTAATAATTCACAATTCCCATACTGTATTTATTGACATTCATAATTTATTTGTGACTTTTTCTATCAAAGAGCTGCAATCAATAAAACACCATTTCAGTCATATGCTTTTGAGAAGAGTCGTGTCTGGAGATGCAAACCGTGACTGGTGTGTTGCTTAAGCAGCTTAATGCAGTACTTTTCATATGTGCAAGAAAACCTGGAGTGTGTGCAAGGAATGGTTTCACACTAACTTCTCCCCGAGGGGCACTGTAGCCATGCACAGAGAGGTACAGTGAGATAGCACAAGGAATTAGGATAAAAGGCCACTTCTTTGCTGGTGCCGTGGAGGCTTTGCTGCAATGCAATGGAGGAGCAGGACAGTGGGAGGAGTGGCAGTGAGTGGTGGGTGGCAGGAATTTCTGGGAACCAACTTTAGCTGGCACAAGCTTCCATCCCTTCCCAGTCACTGGTGAGACAGTGTCTGCCAACTTGTCACCAGGAGCCCCACAGTGTTCTGCACTGAGACGGAGTGCAGAATATTTGAATACCTCCCAGGATTACTGTATTATTATAAACTGTGTAAGGTGCAGCACTGTGGTTCAAAATGCCCAATTTTGTGCTGATACTTTGTATCTTAATTTTCTGTGTGCCTGCAACCAAACAGTGAGCTTTCTTATGTCAGAAAAATAGCCTGTACTTGGATAATCGAATATGAAAGCTAATGATACCATTTTTTTAGTATGAAGTGAAATACCGTGAATCCCTTGTGACTAGAAGGTTAAAAAGGACAGGAGTTTGATGGTGCTGCTCCATTCATGTCTGCAAATTGGCAATTAAATGATAATAATAAAATACAGAAAATAAGTTATTTGTAAGTTGCCTTTTAAATTACTCTAATTTGTGTTAGCAAAGACATCTAAAATGGAGGTTTGAAAACATGACAGCAACAATATTACAGCAACAGTGCAGTGCACATTCCAAAGAAATGACAAAACCTTGCTGCAGTATTTGACACTAGAAAAATACCCTGGGAAAGGAGAAAGGTTCAGTGGGCAGAGCAACAGGCAATATGAAGGAATCAAGAAAATCAACCACTTTACCTGTATTAATTCCACACACCCCCCCCCCCCCATATTTTTACTCCAAAGCAGCACACAACACTAATCAGACAAAGAGGGGTATGATAAGCAGAAGTGGATGACAGACAAGTGAAAAATAATTTGAGACACATATAGCGATAAAATGGAATTAACGTGTGTATGTGTGTGTCTGTGAGTGTATTAGTATGAATACATGTGTAAGTATACAGACATACACATGTATATTTGAGCAGTGGTTGAAAACAGTAAGAAAGTAGTCTATTGTTTCCTCTTTAATATTATGTTTGTAAAAGAAATCAAATGCAATCATGGCAGTACCTCAGTACTTGAATTGCTAATTCAGCATCTATAGAACACATTATGTGTAAAAATATAACTCTTTCTTTGTTAATACTGATGAGAATTAATAGATATATATGGAAGGAGAGAGTTGTAGATAATCATGGGAAAATCGTGTAATTTATATCCAGTCAATGAGAAGACCAGAAGAGGAAAGCTCAAGGTAGCTAACGTTGGTGAAAGTTTGTTTTATTTTTGTGAAGTTATTGAGAACCATACAGGGTGCCTGCCATGCATTAACCTGTTTGGATGAAGATTCACAGCAGGTTGCTTCAGTATATTGGTGTCCTCTGCAAATCATCTGGACAGCTGGGACCATGAAATTTACCCAGGTCCAAAAAAAGTTGACCCTCACCAAACCTCAGTGCCCTCTAAGGCCATATGTGCAGACCACTTCACATTTTGCACTTGTTTTGCCACTGTGGAATGACAAAAATGCTCTTGTCAAGTGGACATGAGATTTTCAGGTCCTTCCACACAGAAAACATGTCAGCAAAACTTGTCAGATGTTTTTTAACTACAGCATTATAGACACATTTTCCCTTTGTTTTTAGTGTCATTTCTGTACTTCGAAATAAATAAATAAATAAAAGGCAAAAGCCTATTTGACTCAATTTTGTGTTTCTGAACCACATATAATCCCATCAGTTTGGTTTCATCATTTGTAGTAAACTATTCACTAATCGAAGACAGGTGCCCCTGGGTGTTAACATTTAGTCTTCTAGTAGAAAAGTGGGTGCAAAGTTAAACCACATGTTCTACTTAAAAATAAGTGAGGTGTGATTAGGCAAGGTCTTTAAAACATGCGCTCAGACATACACACACGCATGCAGTTTGCAAGGAAAAGATGCTGACACTTACAGGCTGTATTGTGTAGTTATGGTCTGCACTTAACTCTTTGCCAGGTGGATCACTCTGTAGAAATCTGAGGGGCAAAAGGTTATGTTGAGCTCATTACTGTGGACAGCTTTTAAAACAAAAGCGATAATATGGACATTCCTAGGATGATGTGTTTCATTAATATTTGCCCACTGCTAGAGTGTGTGAAGAGCTTTGCTCAAAGGAAACCTTACAGCTTATAAGAGAGATATCTGTTGGAAAAGTAGATAAACTATGGTTGCCTTAACATACCCATTTAAAAATATGTATACATCTATTTTAATTTTTATGAGCAATCTCAGATCAGTTGAATTTTACTTATTGATAGGAAAAAGTCTAGAAGAAGTCCACCAACTGTCTAACAATTGCTCTTAATGTCATTTCAGATTAAAAGGAGCACTTATGAATGCCCAAAATCTGGAGTGAAGACTGTAGAAACCCAGGATTTCAAGAACTATGTTCATCATATACTCCCTTACTTTTGAACAAAATTGTCAAAGGCTTCCAGTTCTGAATTCTGCATTTTTTTCACAAGGGGTTCAAAGGTGTTATTGCCTGGATGGGTTTCAGAGCACTGGAGACTCATGGCCAACATGTCACAGTGCAACAACATCCAGGAATCTGCCTTCAAAATACAAAGGGAACAAAGTATTCTTCTTGTGTTTGAATTAATTACTGAATACTGTATGACATTATTTGGAGAAGCAAAGCACAGGAAACATAATCAATTAATTCTGTAAGAATGTATTTGAGGCTTAAGTTGCAAGTGTTTTGAAAGAAGGTAGGAAAGCAGATTTTTTAAAAAAATTGAAAACAGTTATTGCAGTACTGCTAGTAGCTTTAAAGTCTGAACCATCATAGATCTAAATGTCTTCAAATGCTGGCAAAAGAGCAATGGAAAATTAATGATGTAGTATTTCAACAGAGATGTTCACATCATATGTTATTTGAGGATCACAGCATTCCAGGGAAATTAATAGCTTATCCCCATTTTACAGACAATGAGACAGGGAATTTCCGTGACTCACCTACAACTATTCAGCCTCATAGTGACACCGCTGTGGGTAGAGCCGCTTAGTATCTGCTTTCATGTCTATCTATACAAATGCTAGGCAGACAAGAAACTATTATGGCATATCGGAGGTCTTCAAGTGCTGAATTATTTACATCTGTGCTTGAAGCCTTGTTTCAGAATAAAGCTTTTAAAATTTAAATGTTCTCTCACTCCACAAAATTGTATACTACATCTAAACTCTATAAGTGTAAAGAGAAACGTCACTTACTTGTGAACTCAAGTCTATGTGCTTATACTGTCTTATTACAAAACAAGAGAGAGCTTGACCTAGGAAAGGAGATGAAGATGTTTTTTATAGCTAGTGAACAGGAATATCCTTTAGGAATAACTAAGATATTAAAAATGGAAGATTTCAACGATATTATACCAGATGTAGCATGTCAATAATATGCTTCTGGAAAGCTTTACAGATGATGTAGAAAGTAAAATAAAACTGTTAAATCAAAATTGTGAAATGAAAATTGACTAAAACTGATCTTTTTCAGAATTCGTTTTCACTGGAAATTGAAAACATACTCGCTTTTGCTCCAAATCTGAGAAACACCTACCCGAAAGTGGAGCCATCTCATGAAATTCAAATTTAGGAATCATTACTTATCCATCCTCACTAAGCACACTGAAGACCTTGGAGCACAGGCGCACCTCTACTTGCCAAAAGAAATATTTCTCCCTCCCTAAATGACGAGGCTGCGGTGCACTGCAGTTCAGACTATTGCCTGTTCCCTCCACCCTGCTGAAATGGAGCAGGAGTGGGCCACAGGGCTCCATAACAGAGAGAAATTCACTCAAAGAGTGTAAATTAAGCATAAACAAGACCTATGAAATATGAATCTATCACAGATGGGTGTTTTTTTTCCAAGTACAGATTCGGATTTTCACCTCTTCTCCTCCTCTCATATGTTGCTTGTGTTAGTGGTTGGCAGGAGGGAGGGGGAAAGGAACTAACAACATGTGTGCCTATCATCACCCTGACCACTGTGCTTGTACGTCTAACTCGCTCCCCTTTGCTTTGCTTTTTGTCTTTATCCTGCTCAATCCTGTGAACACTTACGTGTGTGGAAGTTCTGCCTGCATTGACTTCAGCTGGGCTACTCATGACAGTAAAGCTGCAAACATGATTCTCACAACACAGAGACCTTTCATTGTTTCTTTGAGAGACATTTGCCCTGCAATTAGTTTTGTGCAAAAAGAACAGAGGCAGAAGCAATCTTCTGTCCCCTCCAAAAACCCAGTACACCAATAGCTCTTCCTTCTAGTCCATCAGTACAAGAGATACCTCTTCCAGAATACAGGCTTTTTGGAGACAGGGTAGAAGGGAAGAAGGAGAAAATGTGTGAAAGAGCAGAGATGGAAGATTGATTCTCCCTCTTGCAGCTTTCAGGCTTGCTATTGCCAAAAAGTGGGGTGGGGGAAGAGCTAAAGTGATTCTCTAAATGGCTGGTGCCTTTCCTGGGGATCAGGCTGCCAGCTGTGCAGGAGATGCTCCCATCAAATCTTCTCTCTTCTATATTGACCCCAAGAGTGAATCTTTTTTGCAGGAAAAATGCATCTTATCATAATTGTGCAACACCTAGCACAATGGATTCATGAGACAACACAAGAAATGTTACATCGAAAATAATATCGGTTTCACTAAGATTACATTGATGTACCCCTGTCTTACATTTTAATTTGAAAAAACAGTCCACTTGTACAGCCTGTACTAAGGTACCCATACTAAACATGTTAAGGTTCAGTTAACAGGCAGGTCCTCTAAAAGTAACTGGTTTTGGGCATGTTTCCACTGAGGCTGAAGAAACCTTTTCTTAAGCAATACTATTTGTTGTCTGGATTAATAAAAACTTTCCAATTTATCTTGTTTGCATAAAAAATTGGGTTTTTACTTAAGTATTTCATCAAAAAAGTGAAAAGAAATGTGAGAAGAAATGATTGCTGGAAAAACAAACACCAAGTCAAAAGTTTTCAGTTTTAATTTTTTATCCAAAAAAAATCTAGCTAATGGTTCAGATGACCATTAACACACTCATGGTTCCCTGCTCTGATTTTCCTTTTCTCTAATGGTCTACTGCCAAGTATTATCAAGGTGCACACCAGCACCTTCCAGGTGAGGAATTGGGAGATCTTTGCTGACGTGTTCATTAGGAAAGGTGTAACTGGCCAGATGTTCATGTCAGAGAACATAAAAATGATTGTGCTATACTGGGCTGATCTGGGTTACTTAAATGACCCACATTTCAGTAAAATCCAACACAGGCTGTATGCACAGGAACAAAAGGCCTAGATCATCTTACAGAATATGTCAAAGAATGCAACGACACTGAAAAAGTCTTCTAAGAAATGGAAAATAATTCATTGAACCTAAGCTGTAAGTGCAGACCCATAGCTTAGATGTCAACATGGTTACTGGATGGAGAGAGGGAGGATGAGGAGATGTGGAGTTGGAATTACTCCACAGGGCAATCATCTGAGGATGTACCTCCACTGGAAACAATGAGGCAATTGTGGATGTCTACCTGCATGAGCTCCAAGAGTTTTGTCACTGAACCCCTCAGGAGTTGAATTAAATGCAGGGTGAACACACAGGGCCATGGAGAAGTTAGAAGAGAAACAGAGGACTCGTCATCCCGGCTGTTCTTGCAATTAGACCACAAATACTTTATTGCCTGAGAGACTGAAACTCAAGCGAAACACACCCAGCCATCCTAGCTGTGTATAAGCTTAGACAGAGAAACAAAACCGGCTGAAGAATTCAACCAGCTAGGGCTAACATTTATACATACTGGTTAGCAAACTGCTGGCAGAGATGAAGAAGAAACATGCGTTTATCTTTAAAAGAAAAAAAATAGACTGATTTGGGCTGTCAGCGTGCTTTCGAGGAACCATCCTTAATGTGCTCAGGCTGAACTAGTCCAGCATTTTGACTTCCACGAACAGCTCAGCTGTGGAAGCCCACAGCCAAAACCACAGGGTTCTGATGCTGTAGCTCTTACATAAAGACCCTATTCCTATAGCACTATAAATGCAAATGATTGTGAAAGGATACTCAGCGAGGTTCAGTAATAATTCAAATCACAAATCCTTTTGCCATGCAACTCATATAATATGATATTTTTTATGGAAGCCCTTCTCCCCCTCCAGAAGGCATTAAATTGTTATTCATATTTCAGATTAAAAAATTCAGGAAGAGTATTAAAAGACAGACAGTGATAGCAAGATAGATTCAAGGCATGTGTATATGCCTCACGCCTACTATAGCAAGTGCTCCTGCTCTAGAAATATAAAAAGGAAGTCAACTGAACAGCATGAAAATGGATGTAAACATGGAATTAAAAAGATCAATCTCCAAAAATACAATAGCATTTTTAAGGGAAGGGTGTGTAATTTGAACAAACACAACTGAAAGCAAGAATTAGCACCATATGCATAATCACATAAATCTAGATAAATAAGGTTGGTAGAATTACACACGATGCTTGTTTTCTCTGAACAGTGAAGTAGATGAACAAGGATGTCTCAGGCTTAGCATGAACTGCTATACTGAGCGGTAGCATTGGTATACTGCTAGTGATTTTAAAATGCATTACTAAAGAAAACAATCATGGTACAAGAATCAGTGCTACTGAAACTCTGGCTATGGAGCTCCACTGATAGCTGTCAACGTATGCAGGTGCAAGGGGAGACATATTACTCTTAAACAGCTCATTCATTTTAAGTCTCAGTTCATTTGCTACTGAAAATATGAAAGCAGTACACTGGAGAGAAAAGCTCTGTTAATATGTGTATCCCAGCTCTCCAACAAGCAGACTTCTTTTAAAAGCTTATTCATGTAGTTGGAAAAGTGGTGAAGTTTTACTTTGGATCCTTCAGTATTATAAAGTAATGTGTTTGTTTGTTTGCCTTTATTTTTTTTTTTTTTAATGTGCTGGTTAATTTATTCCTAAAAAAGTGTATTTTTATGCAGCTCTTGATCCTGAATTTGATCTAATGAACCCGGAAGCAAACCCAAAGTGAGATCAGTCATTAATATTAAAATGCAGAGTCCAGCAAATTCAGAGAAAAGCTGACGTACTCAGAAAGAATGCTCTGCCACTGAGGAAGAACTGAGCTACTCAAATAAAGTGTGCCGGGGCTCTGAGCCATCATTTCAAGCATTGTGGTGCAATAGGAGCAGATCTGCAGAGAGAAACAGTTGGTTGTCAGTCCACGCCAGGTGTCTGAGAGGTTTTGCTTTGTACCACTTCTGTGAACAGAACATCCACCAGCACTGGGCTGTAACAGCAATTAGTGGTTGGAGTGTGCTCGGTCTCCTGGATCGCATCCTCCAGCTTAGCTCCTGCCAACAGAAACCCAGTTTGTGTCCTTGGGATGGCTCTGTGCTATGACCTGAAACACAGTAGGTGTGAGCAACAAGATTTGCTTCCAAAACATGCTCCTGCCCAGAGCCAAGGCGCCAGTGTACACACACTTAGAGGGAAGTCCAGATACACACTGTTCAAGTCAGTGGGCTTTAGGGCAACTGGATTAAGTTCAAACAGCCACAATCCTGGGAAAACTGAAGTGAGTATCAGTCCTGTGAATGAACAGAACTGTAAAACAGAAAACAAACTTTGTAAGGCTGTTTTTGAAGTTCCAGATTCATTTCTTTCACTTGGAAGTTATGGATAATAGAGAATTGGAAAGATCAAGAGCATCTACATAAGAATGTTATAACAATGTTTCTTCCATGTGGCTAATGAGAAAAGACATATGAAAAGATGTGTAAAGCATAAAAGTTAAGGGCAAAACACTGTTGACATTGATAAATCTGAACTGATTTGGCTTTGGTTAGGTCTTCTCCAGCTGTTACAGAACAGCTGCTATTCAGCATGGCTGTATTTTCTGCTTTTTTGTAAGTGCAATACCATTAGCTCAGTTCTTTTATTATTCTAGAAAAGTACTGGTTTCACACTCATTAACTAAATCACCGGGACTTTTTAAGGCTACAGTTGCCTCTTCAGAAGTAACTGCCTACAGCATTATTAAATGCTTTTGTGCACCCTTGTGTCCTTGATAAGAATTGAGATATTGCTCCTCTGAAGCTAAACAATGAAACTTAGCTTTTACCACCCCTAACATTTTTCAGCGGTTGACTACTTCAGGCAATAGTGCAAAAGCCTCCTTGCAGCGCTCTGGGCTGGGCTCAGAGGAGGCTGGGGTTGGTACAGAGGAGGTCCCTCTGTGTCTTGTTTCCCCTACAATTGTCAGAAATAAAGAGAAAAAAGGAAAGAAAAGACACAGGAGCGCAGAGATAAGAGGCAGAGCTCAGCTTTTCTTTGATCTCCTTCTCTGTTGCAGGCAGTGGAGATCAAAGAAAAGAGGCATAACAGAAAGCACGTGAGACAGGCATGCCTGTAAGAGGTTGTCACTTGGAGTGCCTTGGCTCTGCATTTTGGGAATATGGCTGCCTGATGAGCACTGCATCTTCTCAGTGAGAGCTACAGTGGCCTGGCCAGAGGGCAGGAGACTTATTTTTGCTCAGAGAACACACAGAGTTGCAGCAGCCTTTCCTCTAGCCAACCTTTCAGCTCACCGGCACACACCAAGAGTGAACATGACCTTTGCTGGAAGACTGCAGTGGAATTAGTCTCAATTTACACGAGCGTAATTCAGTCCAGGCCTACGCTTGGAAGGCCTTGCTGGAATAGAAATATGCTCCCGTTATACTGGAAAACCAACTCGTAGCAACAAAACCCTACTGTTGATGTTATAACTTTTCTCAGGCTTGCCAAAGTAGGGTGGAAATGGCAATAGCGTTTTTTTTGCCAGTTTACCTGCAACGACATTGAAAGCTTTTGTTTATTCCAGTCACAGATCACACCTCATTCTACCCTTGAACGACACAATTATGCCAGAAAAGTCTGCTGTGCAGGCTTAAGAGGGAAAATGTGGTTCCATTTTATCACATTGGAGTTTTCTCATTAAACTTATTTGGACTGGGATTAGGCTATTAGAGAAAATTTAACCCCAAATGATTGGAATGGAGAGAAAACCAAATTAAAATATTCTCATATGTTACAAAGGAAACAGCCCCCAAAGAAATTATAGAAAATATAAAAATGTATAGATTTATAGGGGGGAAAGAGGCAAAATCATAGAATAATTCAGTAACCTATCCTAGTCAAAATAGCACACCTGAAACTAAAAAAAAAAAGAAAAAATAAATTAAAAAAAAAATATTTGAAGTACTTCCTGTATTCAGATAATGATTCTTTTATTGCTAGGACCTGCACTATTCATATTTAATAATTCACAAGTTAGAGTCAATAGGCTTGTTTGGAGATAGTATAACTTAGATTTTAACAAGACACTCTTACTATGTATAAATCAGATTCAAGGTGAAAATGATGTCACTCTATGTGAAGTAAATGTATATGTGGGATTATATTGAATATATAAATAATCAGAATGGTTTTTCTTTGCATTCTTGGCTCTTAATTATTTGTATGACTTCAGAATGCTTGATTATTTAGTATTTTTTGCTACTAATTTAATTAGACCTTTTTAACTCTTTTTCCCCTCAGTCATTGATTTTTCTTGAATTTTATAGATTTTTATAGATGCTCAGTGCTCTTTAGCATCAGTGATGCACAGCTGGCAGAATGGGGGTAAAAAACTTAAGACAGTTCTGTAGACACAGACCACTGGCAGTTGGGGTGGCTGAGAGGTCTGGGAGCAGCCAGGAGGCCCCAGGGGATGGCTCCATCAGGTATTTATTGTTTTACTAGTACCTTCTCCTTCCTTATAATCTAGAGCTTTTGTTCTCCTTCTTCCCTCTGCCTTTCTTCCATACTTCTGTTTTCTGTTGATAACTTGCCTTTTCCTTCCTTCACTTTCTTTGCTCCTTCTTAACCTTCTTAATCTTTTCTTTATTCTAACCTGTTATCTCTCACCTTCTCGTGGCTTCTCCATAACTTCTCCCATCTCTTCACACTATGGTAACCTTCTCTCAACTACACTCTTTCTTTCAGTCTTCCCAGATTTGGCATTTGGACTATTTCTGATTCAACAATCCTGTCTTTTCACTAGTTATTCACTAATTATTCATTACACCCTCCCATCAATTCCTAAATTCTTTTTGTTAGCATTCTTCAGTTACTCAGCCTAGACTGGACCAGCCAGAGCTGGTAAAGAATAATAGACTTGCCCTCAAAGGTAGGAAAGGAAGGACATCCCTGCACGTTCAGCACTCTTACCCTTCTGTAACAGAAGCACACCTTACTCCTACCTTTTATTTTTATACTATCCCATGTCTTTACTCCTGCTTTGCTCTCATCAAGTTAAGGCAACACAGATCCAACATTTCTCCTCTCCCATCCAGCATATGAATATATGAATAGACATCAGCTTTAATTATCTCTGTCTAGCAAATGTAACACAAAATGAAATGGCTTATGCCCAGCTTGCAGAATTGCTGAGCACTCACAGCTCAGGCTTGATGTCAAGGTCATGCAGAAGACTGGAGTGGAACAAAAAAAAATGGCCAGTAGCTGGCTCAGGCACAGGATTCGCCTCTCCTGGGTCCTACTGTCAAGGTCAAAGCACGATAGCAGCAAAAGTTAATAATTTCATTCATGGTTCAGCCCTGTATCTGGCAATAATCCATTGTTTGGCAGCTTGTGGATAGGTCCACGATCTTTTTCGGTGTTGCCAATGCCACCAGACCTATGGCACACGTATGTTGTACTCCCAGGTATTGTGTGCTGCTCTTGGACTTTAGGGTGCTTAACATTTTTGACAAATCAGTCCCATAACATAATGAATTGGACATGCAGCTGAAGCATCTTCTGGCTGGACAAGTTAATCCTTACTACTATCGAAATGAAAAATACTGTTAACTGAGATAACATATTGGTCAAAAAGAAAAAAATAACCCCAGAGCTGGAAAGAAATAAATTCAAACAGCAGAAGTCTTGTGTATTATGGAGCTGTTTAGACACTGTGTTGATTTTTCAAAGAGTATAAACTAGCAGCCCTTTTGGCTTTGAAATGTTTTAAGTAGCTTTTTATATGACAGTACCATGAGATATTCATTTGTCTGCAGCAGGCTGAAGGAAGGAATGACTGGATCTCCCAGACAGGAAGATATAAACAGACCTTGAAGAGGTCAGATGAATTCATGTTTCATAAGGGCCTGAAGGGAGCTGTTGCAGAGAGGTTAAAGCTGGTTAGGCATTTTTCCCTATGGATCCAGAAACAGAAGTTTAAGCCTCACTCCAGACTTGTGTCAAAGGTTTCCCTATCAACCCAGATGTAAATGACTATTTAGTACGTCAGACCAGGAAGCCAGAGGCAGGCGCACAGAGCGCTAGATATATCACTGCTTATGTGCTACTTTCGACAGAAAGCTGACTTGCTAGACTGATCAGTTTGTGTTGATATTTGACCCTTAACTGAAAAGAGAAAACCAACTCTGAAGCATCAATGTCATTAGTCAGACCTCCATGGGATTGCTATGCTTATACACAAGGGTGCCTCAGCAACATAAAGGACACACAATGTTTTATAGTCTAATCGATATCTCTCATAGTTAGGGAGTGTTTCCCTGGTGCATATATTAATCAGTCCAGTTCGGTGAGTGATGAAATAATATTTTTTCATAGAATTTATTACAGGTTGGAAGAGAAAGGACGGTCAACAGTCAGACTGCCAATACTCATAACAAATCAAATCCACATTTTGGCTTAACATTTTAAAATATTTATGAATACTAGTTTTCCGCCTCTTAACTCTATAAGAGGTTTCTGAAGAGCAAAAGAAAACTAAATTATCTTATAATGCCAGCAAACAATTGTAACAAATCTTGTCTTGCATAAATACACTCTTTCTGTTTTTCTTTCTGGGACTACTTCAGAATTTTTCCAACATAGAGGTTTTATCCGTGAAGCAGAAAATACAGACTATTTTGTGGTGGGAAACATGCTAAAGGCAAGCAGCTGTGGCAATTTGAGACTATTTTCAAGCACAGTCATCTTGCTGCTGTATGTGCAGTTCAACACATTTGACAATTTAAAGTTCCCTGCTCAACTGACTATGCAATTTGTTTCCTTCACAGCAGCAGCATGATGTACTGAAACCATCTAATGCATAGTATCCAAAACAAAGTGATACCAAAGACTCAGGCTGGGAGAAGAAATGAATTCCTTCTCATGCAAATACCTCTTGAAAGTCACAGGTCATCTAACCAATCCTACTAATTATTACCACCACTTGATTTTTCACTTTGATATTGCATATGCAGTTCAAACTACTGCCAAGTTCAGTAGCCGCACAGTGGCTGATAAACTTGTAAATGTGTGCACCAAATTTGGGAAAAAAAATTAGATAGTTTCATCGATACTTTTCCTGCATCTGCAGTCCTTATGTTTGCGTTAAAACTGGACTTCAGGCTAAAAGATGAGCATGAAAGGAAATAATTATAAATTATCTGCATAAAATCTGCAACAAATTACCTATAAAACTATAACTATCTAAACAGGATGACATTTACTTTATAGGTTCATGACTTCCTTTCTTTAAAGTTAGCTAAGAAGAGAGTAAAGTAATTACAGTTCTCTTTTGATTGATTAAACATGACATATATGCTAATATGAAAGTAACTTCTGTCCTTTGTTACCCAAGCTTCTGGTTTAAAGCAATTTTGAAGATAACAGATATAATCTCATCAGTGCTGCCATTTCTAACGTATATGCCAAGAATGTAATTCCTCTGCCTTTTTTCTCCAACAGAGAAAGCATATTTTATCCTTCATGTTTTAAATTTTGGATACAGAAGTCAGATGATATTACAGCCATAAATCCACTGTTTCTTTGTCATTATATGTCAGGAAAGGTCTGTGTCACCAGTAGAATAAATAGTTCTGCCTTTTCACAAAGGTTGTCCCACTGATTTGAGGAAGATTATTTGACTGAATAAGGTTGATGGGATATAGTCCAGTGGGGAAAAAATAAACACCTGCTAAATTTCACTTGAAAGTACTACACACTACATAACAGTGTCCATCAGATTCACCTTTACTTAGGTCTGGCTCCAGTATCAGGAGACTCACTGCAGCTGAGGCTTACGGGACTCAACCTCAGTAGAGTTTTTCTGCTCCATCAAGTTTTTCCCTAAAATTAAAGTTTTAGCCATCCTCTAATTCCTTGCCTTGATGTCTTTATGCACTCTATGTTGGTTCAGTTTAATATCAGCGTAAAACTTGTGTTTATAGAGTGTGGATGTGTCCCTTCTTTGCCACCTCCCCTGTAAATGATACGGATTCAGTTCCCCAAATTCTCTGAGGGTGTCCTTACAGGATGGATCCTCAGCTCTCACACTGTCTGCTTATGTGCCTTCTTTTTATTCTCTAGCTCCATCCTACTTTTTCCATAGTTGCTGAGACCAAAACAGAGCATGACATTCTCGCTACAGTCACACTAATGCTGAACAAAAATGAACATCAAACTCTCTGAACTTATAAGAGACATCCCAAAAATACATTCATCAAATAAATGTGGGGTTTTTTTTTCTTCAACACTGCAACATATTACATACTTAAATTAAACCCAGTGGACCAAATTCCTCCCTGGATTAAGTTTAGTAATGTCTATGGAGTCCAGTGAGAGAGAATTTGGACCAATAGCTATTAACATTTCCAGTTCCCTCCCTGAAGCAATGCCCTTTTACTGAATATTAATATTTCCCTGTGGTTTATTAACTGCATGTAGAAACTTGGGAGGAATGCAATCCCACTATTCAGTTTCCCTAAGTCTCCAAACAAACAAACACCTCTCTGGCAAAGGTCTGTCCCTTTTCTATCCCACCCTCACATTCCCCGCTCCCACAAAGATGTCTGGCATTCGGGTTAATGCTGAAGCTGCAGCAGATCACCACTAACACGCAGGGAAAATGGATTCTCTAATAATATTGGTTTTGAAGATGATGACCCTCAAGGAAAAGTACAAGAAGATGTCAGAGACTATTTTCAGTCTTAGATCACATACAAGCTGTAACATAGGCAAAATGGGCAGTGGGGAGGGCAGCATGTCCTGGGAACGGGGAGGGAGAAAAGGACTGTGGTCATCCTGCCTGCAGCAGCCTCCTGGATGTGGGGGGAAAGTGGGGGCTTTCAGAGGGCAGCAACTCAGCTCTGTTACCAGAGAAACTATAATGTGCAACTACTTTCTTAGGTACTCCAGCAATTAAATCTCTTTGATTTTTTATGATATTTAGAAATCTAAACAAACAGAGACTAGACTCAAACACAGCCTACCTCAGAGATTTTGTACAGAGGGTTTTGGAGTTATCAGAGCAGCATGCAGTATTTTCACCTAAAGGCAAGGACAGGATGCACACAGGGGCTCTCTTTTTGGTTCCTTCCCTCTGTATCTCTGTTTTTCTTGGCTAGCTCTACTAGCATTGCCATGGTTTTGTGCTTGATGTGTTACACCTGAGAGTCGCCTAAAACATGACACAAAGATGCAGCCTAACTTCATCTCTTGGAGAACTGCAAACTGCTGAAAAAGGCTTCCAAGGAATAAAAGCCTGTGGCTTGAAGTAGAGTCTTGCTACTTGAAAAGGAGAAAAGAGGTTGATTATGAAAATATAGAAACACAGATTATGTTACAGAGAAAAAAAGGCATTTCAGCTTCTATATTTTTCCTATTATTTCCTAAGGTACAAACACAAATCTCTTAAAAGAATTTAGCATTACTCAAACTACACTATTCACAGGGCACGATCTTAGGTCAATAGAGAGATTTGTCAACGAAGGGGAAAGTTTTCATAAATAAGAAGAAAATTTTAAATTTCTTTTTGTAGATGATCTACTTTATATAACCCTCAAGATCTATAACATTACAAAAGGCACTATAGTAATGATGCCACAGAAATACAGCACCAGGTCCTTGATTTTGTACAGTATTCTATCACCTCAATTTTTTCTTGGCACAATGCTAATTTACACTAGTTAAAGATCCAGACCAGAGCAGTTTTCAGGAGGAGATGACTGATTCATGAAGTCTAAGTGACTGAATACAGAAGTAATTCATTAGCTCCATGCTATATATGAAAGCTTGACCAGAGATGACTGTATAGTACAGCATATGTAGGCTAAAAAAAAAAAAATAAAATAAAAGACAGAAGTCCATAACTAATTATAGCTAATTTGCCCTGAGTTTAATAACAGATTTGCAACTTAATTTATTTTGGTGTTCCTTTAAGTAATGCAAGAGGAAGAAATGGAACAGCAACATTCTAGCACTGACCATGTATCTTAGTTTTCTGAAAGAAATGTGTTTTATACCAAGTTTACTTTTCTTATATATTGTCCAGATAAACTGTCTCTGTCTAAGGTGCTTGTTTGCAGTTAAGCTCATCTCTGATGCAGAAAACATAGCAGTTTTCTATGTTTCTATTTTAGGTTTAGCTGTAGCTCCTTTTAACCATTAGTAGCATGGAGAAAGTCCTGTTGGAAGATAAAATCCATAAAAGCCATGATATGTTCCAGGTGAGTTTATGTTGGTTCCAGTCTGGGGATATCTGAATGGTACAAATCTCAGCTTCCTTAGTCTACATTTAAATTAATATTAGTGCTTTAAACCCAAGGTCTTAATTGTTACATAATTACATAAACCAATAGTACATAAAATGATCTTTCCTTACCATAACTTTTCCAGGCTTCTGGAAATCACTGATTAATTTATTGAACAGATTGTTTAGCTCCTCCCTTCTCCATCCAGGTCTGCATTGGTGAAACATCACTGAACCCATTTTCAAATTGTTCATTAGGAGCACCCACAAAAGGAGTTAAGAAGTAACCCACTGTGTAGTGCTTACAGACCTCGTGTAGATGAGCCACTAGTATCTGATATTTGAAATATTTTTGCCTCTTTTTCTTTGGCCACTTCTCAATAGCCTTTTTTCAGAACACCGTCAAAGGTGTTTTAAATTATTTTTCCTATCTTTGTGAGCGATGTGCCTGAAAATCTCTAATAGATTAGGGAGGCATGTTTTTCTTTGCTAGGTAGACAGTGTCTTTATTCTATTATGATTCTCATTTATTTATTTTTGTTTCACAATACCCTTGATATTAAGAAAAGAAATTGGTGTTCAATTCCCAGGATCATCTGTAGCTCTCTTATTAAAGATAGTCACTGGTGATCAGGCACAGTAGTTGATTTTAATGAGTCTGAATTTTAGGGTTTTCAGCAGTTCAACCATTTCATTCTTAAGCTCCTTTGGAACCCCTGGAAATATACTCTCCTATTTTAATAACTGGTGGCTCTCTAATTTTTTCCTTCTGTCCCAATATGTCCTCTGTTGATATTGCAACCTCTGACAGTACCTCATCTTTATTTCCAGAAAAGAGAAGATATGTCACCCAGCATCCTCTGTGATGAAGACAAAGGCAAAGAAATAATTTAATTTCTCTGCAATGCCTGTATATTCCTTAATTGCTCCCATTAATCCCTGGTAGTCCAACAGATACACAAATTTTTTCAACAACTTTCTGGGCAATCTATCAAATCACACTAAAATATCGCTTTAGGTAAGATACACATTATGATTTGACATATGTTTTCACATTTTTCATAAGTAACTCACTGCAATCTAGGTAAATCATTTTGCACAGACAGTCTGTATGTGATATTTAACTCGGTCTGAAAGCAGAGCAGGACTAATTGTCTCTTGTCACAAATACCTCTGGATATTCCTACTATTAGTAATGTCTAATATTTTTCAAAGCTTTTTATGGATGTGAATAGACATTATTATTTCCAATTTTATAGCTAGGAAGATGAGTCATACACGGAAGACTCTGGCGTTACGTACAGCTTGTCCTGTTGATAACACTGGTAAACCTCTCACCACCTTTGCTGGACCTACGGTTTCATCTGATTTCCTAGCCTTCAGTCCCAGTCACACTTTCTTAGATGTTAGCACAATCTGACAACACAGCCATGCACTTCTCAAAGATAACTCTTTTGGTGAAATGAAATAAGTTACATTGTTTCTTAATAAGTGGTAAAAATATTTTTCCCCTAGACAATTATTAAGGATTTGTAGACAGCACGGCAAGGCAAAAATGGAAAAGAAAGACTACACTCTAACTGTGTTGTCATAAATTACATGAAATACATTTCATTATAAAGCACTACAATTTTTTCCAACCTTTTATGAATTCTCTTCATTTACCCTGGGGGGTTGTAACGCAAACTGACATCTTATTCTCTTCTCAAAAAAATCGCTAGTATTCTTTTAGAATGTTTTCCTAGGAATACAAACAAGCAAATAAAAGCAATGCAATGTACAAGAGAAAGAAGACCTTTTTTTTGAGAAAAGGAAAACTATAACTCTGTATGGCGGTGAGTGAAAAAGTTCAAGTATCATATGTACAGAAGCAATGATGACGGTCCACCTATCTATTTACTACTATGAAAAGGGGTATCTTGATGTTATTGTTGATGTATATAATTCCCTTAAAGAATGAGGAATATGCTAGAAGCATTAAGTACTTGCTATTCATATATGATGTATATTATTGTTATGATTTACATTGCCTGACAAAGGAATAACATTTTAATTTTCCTTAGCTCAAATCATAGCACAAATCATTTTCATCTTTCCTTCTTATTTGAATCGGTTAAACAGCTCAAAGGCAAGTTTTCCCCTCTCCTAGTTTTGAATAACACAGAAAACTGGCTTTGTACCCTTGGGCTACTCGGATTTAATATCAAATTCTTACCTTGAACAAGGTCAGAAAAAAAAATAAAGCTTATAAAATTGGACTCATATGAAGAATGAGTTTCTATCTTTTAATACTACCAAACAATCTGCAAATTATTTAAATTAAGACAACCAGCACTCCAACATCTGCAAGCAAAATGTTTAAATGCCAAATGCAACTTTACTGGCATAAGAAAATAATAAGTGGAGTTCAATTTGTGTCAGCATAGCTCAGGAAAATAAGATATCATGTCTTGCTGTCTGCTTGATGTCAGCTTCTCAGATTCAAACCCTAATGCCTCATCTTAGGCTGTCCTTACTGGAGGCTGCCAAATAGCAAGGTTCAGCCAGAGTTCATGCAGCTACTACAAAATAGCTTTTTTTTTCCTTCTCCTTTTTCAATCATTATGAACCTTCTGCTTTATATTGTACACACTTGATTATATCTATCCTTGAAATGTATACAACTCTATTAGCCTCTTCTCCTATTCTTTTAACATACTGTAAATTCCTTTCTGTGCTTAATTTGTTTTATAGCTTACAGAATTAGGCTTTTAAACTTTCACTGCACAAAGGAGATTAAGTTGTGTGATTGGCTACAAGAAGAAAACAAAGGAACAGGAATTTATATTAATAGAAAAAAGAAACAAAAGTATAAATACGTCTCCCACTTTGCAGACTCTTGCCACTTTTCTACTAAAATATTAGTCACCATCATAACCAAGTCCCAAAATAGTTGGAAGCTGGTTAGTCCTAGAAAGGGAAGATTAGCACCTCCCTAAAATACACATTCTTGTTCATCCTAAGAAGCCTAAATCTCCTTCTGCCTAAAATATCATCTCTCATTGATACTGATAGTTCAACTGAGACATCATGCTAGCTTAAAATGAGCAATTTCAATTGTTTCATTTTCTTAAATTGTTTTAAATTGGCTGCATATAAAATTACTCTGAATGGAAGTAGGTGCACAGATAAGTCAAGAATTTTATTATATGTAGTTCGATACTGTCAAAATTTCCAGTCATACAATAACATTTTAGAGAACTCAGCAAAGCCTGTTATAATCTACTTCCAGTAAGAAAAAAACACATGTGTGGGCTGGAGCATTAAAGTCATGATATACTAACACATATATTTGGAAGATAACATGACCCTTCTGTAAAACAGTGATTGAAATTTTCTGAACACTTAAATCATAATAAATATGCAGACGCACAGATGCATCTATACACACGTGAAGACACATACAGAGCGTAAGAAATTTCAGTTCATCACAGTGCTGCAAACAATACAGTTTCAATAATTTTAAATTAACTGATGAGAAGTTAAGAGCAGCTGCCTTAATATTTTCTGAAATATGAGGAAGGTTTAAAAAAATGTTTGGCTCAGTTATTTTCTTCCATTTCAGACTTGGTGTCCTGCTTTAAGGGAAACAAGTTTCTTCACTTAGGATCATTCATTGTGAACTTATCTGGTATGAATTACTGAAATGGATTTGCAATATTCAATGTCTGAACAGATGAAACACTTTAATACCTTAGATGGCTCATTTCTGGAATCAGCCAGAGTGGCATATTCCCCAAACTTTAAAATACTTTTTACAAAATTCAAAGGCGATCAAGATTAAAATTCCCAAATGTGTATTCTGGATCCCCTCCAAAAACATTCAGTCATTATTGGATATTGTCTTGATTAAAATTCCTGTTGGTTTGTTCTATGGTTAAAGAGTAATCTTGTATCTTAGCTTTTGGAATGTATTCCTATCATGTGACATCTATGAAGTCTGAATTAATATAAAGAGATCTCTCTCACTACCCAGCATGGGAAAAGATTTAAAATGTTCAGATTTCAGCAAAAACAGTTCACAGAATGTGTTTTGCACTAACATTACCACTTAACTACTTCAAAATTTCCTTCAGGAATAATTAAAAGTTTATTTTTAAAGATTTGTTACAAAACTTTTCAAAAGAGTGTAACTGAGAATAATATGTATACTAGCCAGTAATTAAAACAAGAATTATTTCTTTTCTCTTTTGTAGCTATCCTGTCCACAGAACCTTCATTTTTTATAAAGAAGCTACAGCTATTCCTGATTTAACTCAACTGAAACACTTTGCTTAGTATTTTAAAAACTTCAAAAAATAATCTAGAAGTGCTTCCGTTTTCAGAACTTGTTTCCCATGGACTCCAAGACTCCAAAGCTAAAACACTAGATCTGAGCAAGATGTGATTTTTCCACTCTATAAAGCCATGTGAGGATACAATTCCAGTTTCCAACTACCATGGGACAAAAAGCATGAGAGTTTTCCCCATGACTACTAGATCGCGTGACTGTGTCCCAGCCCATCTGAGAAGAGGGGATTCTATTGTGCATAGGAAATTTATAGGAGGGAAGGGCAGATCAGAGATCCTGCTCTGTCATTCTCACATCTAAAACTATGCCCCTAAGTACTATTTAACTATTAAAGTACTATTTAATGAATTTAAGGTGTTTCTTGTTCATCTCTGATGTGTACTCCTTTAACTGAGGAAGAATCTTGAACCTGTCTCTGATATTTCATGAAGTACTGCAGAGAAGTTTGGTTTTCAAGTCTCCTAGGAGACTCTTTTGGATCCTATGAAACCGCTCACGACAAAGTTTCAACCACACTCACCACCACAAGCTGGCAGTCAGTTTTTTAAAAAAACTGTTTTCCTCCCCAAAGTTTTTAATTTAGAATTCCCCAACCAGATCTCCAGATAAAAATTACATCCACTTTAGACTTGTTTCCACACAGAAATTTGAAAAAACTTGTTGTAGGACAGAAGAGGGGAAAAAGAAACATTTTCCAGTGTCCCTGAGGGACATTTTTAAGTACACAGAGAGCCTGGAATATTTGAGTTGTATGACAAGTTACCTAAAAACTGTAAGAGTGAATTAGATTTAGAATTAGTCTCTGAACCTGTCCGCAGAAAATTTGACTTAATCCATGACATCAAAAATACTCTGTGCTTTCTGAGAAGAAGTTCTCATACCGTATATTCTTTTCTACAGAAGGAAATAAAGCAAAGCAAGCATATTCTTCCACGATGCTTACAGTTGCCCAAATTTTCGAGAAACAAACTTCTGCACCCAGTATTGTGTCTACAGCTAACTCAGCATTGTGAATGATGGGTAGGTGCTTTCTTGAGATGAGTTCAATATGGAAAGCTAGTTTTGAAATTTGGGATCTATGTAACTTTTTTTTCTTCGTGCAGAGATAGCTACATGGCAATATGCAGAACACGTGGAAAACCCAAGCTGAGTAAAGTACTCTTACCTTGTTAAGCTGTCCTTAAGTTTAATGTGCATCCATTTGTCACTCTAAAAAGTGACTTGTATAAGCCAGAAAAACTGAAAGACAGCAAGTATGTCAAATTCTATGCTTTATAATCTTTTCCTCCTCCCCCTTTCTGTTTTGAGATTGTCTCTTGCCTTTTTGCAGTCTGTCTGCCTATTTATCTAATTACAGTGCTCAGTTTTTGACCAGGATGTCATGGAGGGCACATTGCCCCAGAGGAGTTTTTCCATTTCCAAAATGTCATGTTCTCAAGGTGAAAGCTCTCAGAGTTTGAGCAGATAGGACTCTCATTTGGGAGGGACAAGGGCTGGGTGGAGGAGACAGAATTCCCTTCTCAGCTTTGAAATAATCTTAGAGGCAAGACACTGGGCTATGATGGACTCACTATAGGCATTTATTTCCATGTTTTTAATTTATGGGGATTTTAGATATCTGTCATGATTTCTTGATTTACCCAGATCATAGTGTGATAAGAATATCATCCCTAAAGCCTTCTACACTTCAGAGTGAGACTAACCACATCTCCTTCATTCTGTGCAGAAGTAAGAAATACACAGTGACAGTTTTTTAATAGAGTATATGCTTGGCCAGCAGGATCTACATCAGGACCTAAGTACCTGCTGCAGTAGCTAAGGAAGAGATCTGTTTTTTTCTAAATGTTGGAATTGGAACAGTGGAGGGTATTTGGCAGTTTATAAGTTATCCTAATAATTTAGGAGTCTGACTTTCAGCACCTAAGTTCCAAAATGCAGTTTCAGGTTACTCATTTGAGTCATGGTTAGTCATGCAAGTTAGTTTTATTGATTTCAGTAATAGTATCCTATATGTAGGATCTTCGCCAGGCTTTTTTTTTGGGGGTGGGGTGGGGTGGGTGTATTTTTCATGATATTCTGGAGGTATTTTCAACACCTTTTGGAACTGCTTTTTCATGTAGGACTGATTATTGCTCATTTTACTGCTAAGTACTTTGTGATTCCTGGGTGACATAGCTGCGCAAGACTGAAAGATTTCTGATGTGCCAGTGAGTGCTCATTCCAGCTTTTGTTGTGTTGTTGCCTTCTTCCCTTAACGCTTAACAGGTCTTTAATAGCATTGTTTTGATCTTGTTGTTACTCTGTTGAGAGTATTCACACAGAATATGCAATTAGTTAAGCAGTTAAGCCTTTGTTTTAAATATTACTGCCTCCAGGCCTTCATGTAGATTAAATGTATGTTCTGATTTCAACTATAGTGAAGAAGCAGCTGATGCACTAGTACACAGAAAGTGGAGACATTAATCAAGCAAGTTAGGAGTATGCTGAATTGGTATCTAAGTCCTTGGTTTACCTTTAATGGTACATAGGCATGGGAGATAGTGATGAAATGCATTAAAGCCTGGTCACTGTCTCCTGTAGGGCAGTCAACACTTTAGTTTCTGCCTGTTGAATATAAGGGATATACAGTGTAGTGGTAATGCACCACAACATGCAAAGGAAGTTTCAAGACCTATGGCTGGAACAGACTCTAATCTCAGCAGAGACTGGGTTTTCAATGGAGTAGAAAGTTTGGCTCTTGATTTTTCATTGTAAATTCAATATTTATCTCAGGATTTATGAAAGTTTGGTTCCTTACTCCTTTTCTTATCCTTGGTGATACAAAGAACGTGTATGCACCTACAACCATGGTAAAATAGTGCTGGCATATAAAAACATGAGAATGACCACACTGGGTCAAACTGTGTAACCAAAATTTCAGCATCTGGTTTTAACTGAAGTGAGGAGTTCCCACAGCTTCGTTGTGCATTTTATGAAGAACCACTTCCTTCTGTTTGGTTTGAAGCTGCTACTTGCTGGCTTCCTAAGGTGCCTTGGAAAAGACTGTATGCAACTCTCTTCTATTTATCCTGCCCAAGTCTCCATGAGTTTATAGATCTCCTCAGTCATCTTTCTTTCAGATTAACAATTCTTTCTCTAGTCATTCTGTAACTCTGATGGTTGTTAATGTCCTCTGAACATTCTCCAGTTCTAGGATAAGCTTTCTTTAAATGAAGGGAGAGGGAATAAGGGGCCAGAGCTACATCAAATATTTAAGATATTTTATGAGAACACAGTGGATACACAGAGGCATAATGATGATGCATGTTTCATGGTCTTTTCCTTTCTGAATAATTCCTAGCATTTGATTTGCTTTTTGGCCTCTGAGTGGTGAGTTGATGTTTTCATAGGGCTGTCTATCGTTCCTCAGCCCCTGATTGGTAATGATCAGTGAGAGTCCACCAGTGATTTTACACTGCCAAGATTATTTTTTCCAAACATGTATCACTTTACACTTACTTACAATGAATGTAATCCACCGATTTACATCAGCCAGTCACTCAATATAATAAGTTCTTTATGCATTTATCACCCTTCTCTTTATTGGCACAATACGCAAGAATATTTCTCTGTTACACCTTCACTACCCACCCCAAAATGAACTTTCATCCCTGTATTCCATGCAGGTGCTCTTCTCCACAGCTTATGTATGGAGGATTTTCTTTACTGAATAATTCATTTTAGTGGAAAAACACCTTAACTCAGTAAAAGTGCCTACCGTAATTTTTGAGTTTCTGTTCTGAATTTACTTATTTCTTCCCTCTTGCCTACACAGAATAAGTTGGTTCAGTTTGTTCATAAACAGCCCAAATATTGTGGAGACTGTTAGTTGGGTTCTCTAGACACTACTGTAATGAATAAAATAAAGAAACAACAAAACATATTACCCTTTGACAAGTATTTCCTTATAAGTACTTTGCCACTAATATTAGGAAAGTATTTGTGTAATTTTAGCTGTTGCTAGGGAGAAAAGAATTTTGATTTTTTCTAGAAAAGAAAAGATGAAGCACTCTGTCTACATTTGATTTTCATTTCATCTTCCCCATATATTCTATTTCATTCTTTGGATGTCAGCCAGCGATCCAGCTTCATATAACTACCTTCTTCCTTCTAGGCCTCTGAAAGTATTTTGTTTGAAAAAGATGTTTATGGTGATTGTTGTACCGGTCATTCTGTGTTCCTCTTTTCGCTCCATTGTCTGTTTAGGTTGTGAGTTATTATTGCATGTTTGTACAGAGCCTGGCACAATGCAATCCTACTATTGTGCAGATGTTTAGGTACTGCACTAATATATGTGATTATTCATTGCAATAAATATTAATGCAATTTGCTATAATTAATGTAATTAAAACAATATATCTCAGTTAAAATAATATATATCAAATATAAATTATTTCATTAAACCTCCAAATTGTAAAGGCTTTAAGGTCTTAATTAAAACCCCAAACATGAAAAAGCTTACAAGTTTGGAGGGGTTCTCTTTGAGTTCTTCTTGCAGAACAGGATCAAAATTTAGAGATAAACTACTAGGATTATCCAACTAGTATTCTGGATGTGATTTTTCAGTCATTTGCTCAAAATGGTACAATCCAAAGAGATACAAATGCAAACCTGAGGCCAACAGACTTTTTTTTTTTTTTTTTTTTTTTAAACTGATTTTAAGAAATGCAAGCTTGTACCATTCTGTTCAGGGCCACACTGATATATCATCATTGCAAGTGTACCTCTTCCTGGATGTTCTGTGCTCTCTCCAAGAGCAGTCTTGCACATCAGTTATTTAAAAAATAACCCTTGAAAGGGCCCAATACTCTTAAGTAAAATAATTTCTTTGAAATTTTGAACAGCTCATGATGTTCTGCACTGAGAAACAATACAATTTGGCACACAAAGGCAGTGTCCTCTATCAACTCTTAAATTTGTAATACGACATAGTCATTCAACTATTTTCCCTATGCTGTCACTTGGTAAGACAAAAGAGACCCAGTTAATTTTTTATTTTTTTACCTTGTATGACTTGAAAGCAATACTGGTGATGATCCCATATTTTATAAGTACTCTGGCTAGTTTGAATCTATTCTGCAGACTTGGTCTCTGTACATTTTTGTCAATTCAATTTTTTTACATTTATGCTTTTTAAAGCATGTTTCATTTATAAATCTGGCATTTATTACTCTCTGTTCAGCTAAGTTGGACTACATTTTCAGTTTTGAATCCTGTGTGATAACTTTAAAAATGAATTAAAAAGAAAATAATTACTTTTTAAAGCATGCATGTTTGAAATTCCCTTTGGCTTTAGACTATTTTTGAAGTCACGTTTCTCACCACAGACAAAAAATTATGCATTTCTTCTCAGAAGTACATTCAAGGAATATTATATATGCAGCTTCATTGAACAGTTGGTTTGCCATGCTAATTTTGGGAACAAGAAGGATAAAAGCCCAGATTCAGAGCACTTAGAAGCTTTAAGAACATACATGAGGTACATACACAGATGCCTCAATACTAGATGATACTACACCTGGAAAAAATTTTAAAGTAACATGCTTAAAAATAAAATAAAATAAGGTAAATTTTAAATAAAATATGTCAGGTTTTTTATATATTTAAAATTCCACACCTATAGTAACTGCAAAATATATAGTCAGGAAGAAAGTGAAATGAAAAAAAACCCTGAAGTTGTAAATAAAACATGTTTTTCTGAGTTACTATCTGGATTTATGGTTCTTAAGATAAGCTTTAGTCTTTTAAGCACAGTTACCACTGGGTTTAAAATCTTTGCTAAATATGTTTGTTTCCACGATTATTTCACTGTTGAACCATCGAAATGCATGGAAAATAAAGAAAAAAAATCCTGAAACAGTAGGAAATACTAGGAAGACTATTCTAAAATATCCAGTCTGCCCAGACTGCAGGTAGTGAGAAGTGCAGAGAATTCCCATGCAAGGTCTGACATGTTTCTAATTCACTACTCCATCATCACTGCATCCTGCAGTTTCTCTTGCTTGTTGTTGATGGCAGGCAGTTATGGAAGCCTAGGAGCTAGCATTATTGTGTTTTCTCTTCTGGGGATACTTCCATGAGAGAAATCTGCTCCAGTGCAGAAAGCCCATAAAAACCCAGTGCATTAACCTCCTAAAGGTTAACCTCCTAAAGCACTGCTGGGTAAATCTCTGCAGCTTACAAGTGATTCTGTCCAGCTGTATGGAGAATCTGTGTTCATCTTTCCCTGAAACACTCAAATAAATGCACCATCACATCAGTTTTCATTCCTCTGGGATAGAGCCAGTTTTCGAGAGCAGTTCAGCAGCTCCTTTCCAGTCCGATTCCTGATAGTTCTGCTTCCTGATACTGCATCTCCCAAATAGTTGGACACTTAGGGACTCCTAAATACTGGCAACAAACTGCAAAAGTAGGTCAATGAAGAGAAACTTTATCAACAGACCTACAGATGGTGTTTTGAGGACAAAAAATCATGGAGGCAAAGAAAAAAAAATTTGCATCTCAGTCCCGAACATACATGTTGTGAACTGTTCTTGTCTCTCTGCAAGACCTCCAGCTACTTCAATTCTAGAAGGTTATTTGGTGAAGACAGAGCAGTCTGGATTTAAAAGGCTGCTGTGTTGCAAAACTCGGACTCAGAATTTTTGAAATGCCAAAAGTTTCCTAACATTTTGTTCAAAGAGATCTTAAAGATCATTAAACTTAAAAAAACCCGCAACATTTTGTGTGTGTGTACACTAACATGACACAGATGCAGCTGCTGCTGTTGGAAAAGTCAGCATTTTCCAAAGACACTACACAGTGACCGTGGCTCATTTCTGTTCTAAGTGTATTGGGGTAAAGAGTGGAACATCACATTTCTCTGGTTTAACTTAGCAGATGCTATTTTTTAGCAATGAGTGAACTATAAATAAGTTTCTCATTGTACAATCATACTGCAGTATTCACACAAGTTGGAATGTTTCCTAATTCCTGCCTAATATTAAACAGCAACAATACAGATCAAAGATAATGCATACAAATTTGATATTTACAGTGTCTCCATGCCTACAAAGAAGAGGAAAAGTGATATGACTGTGTATAAACAAGAATTATGGCATTTTCAAGGATCAACCACCTAAATAGTCAACATGTGCACAGATATAAGTTTAATAGCTGCTTATTAAAAGATGTAGTAAAATATGAGAGTGTACTGGCAGTAAATAGATTAAAGGTCTATTAATCTAGCTTCAGAACAAAAATATTTCACATGCAGGCACTATTAGATGGCTGGGTCTAGCACATATATCCATGTATCATTTTTTTAGAACTGCATTTGTTAGGTTTTAATCATGCACCATACTTACTTCCATTAAAATAGCTATTTTGTGTAAATGAACAGCAGGAAGTGAGAAACACCCAGTCCAAACAGTGTTTTGATACCAAAATGTGGGTGACCGATAATTGAAAAACACATTTACCAGTTTCTGCAAATAAACACCAAAATATGAACTGACAATAGGGAAGCAGAGACATTTGATACCTTTAAAGCATGTCGGCAGGATGCCTGATGCCAGAAACCCAACTTAAGTGTTTGCTGGTGCTTAAGACATTGTCTCATCATCAGTGTATCAAGGTAGAAAAATACTCAGGAAGAAGATCAAAAGAAAGCAGTGGACTGGGGTTACAATCAGAGCGATAAAATCAATGTTGACAAGAATCAAAGTTGGCTACAGTTCAAGTTCATGTTAGGCAGATGTTTATCATTTTGCCTTTCTCATTGGTGCTAAACAGCAGAGCAAGAAGGAAAACCAGAAGAAATAATCAGAGCAAAATTTCAAGAGGGGGTCTTCTCTGGGAGATCAGGTAAAAGACAAACTGTTCTCATTGGGGCAAAGGTTCAAATCCTGTGGAAATGGAGTTTGCTGTTGAGAAGAACCCACCAGACCAGCTGTGGAAGACTGACAAAACCACCTTAACAACCGCTTTGCTACCCACTAGTGTGAGGTTCTACTACACAGAGGAGGAATGCAAAACCTTTTATATCTCATCCCAAATCACTTTCCACTCTGAGCTAGGCAGCCTGTGAAATGATCATCAGATTTGTTCCAACAAGAACAATTTGCATTAAGTAAACCAGTTCAATGCAGTTGAGGGACTGTTATCCATAAGGACATTATGGCAGGAGTACAGTGTTCATATGGAACAATGATTGCTTGGTTCAGTTTTAGCAATGTCCTGTTAAAAAGTGGTCCCTGAAGATCCCTTAGTAGAACTTACCTTGAACACACTTATTGTGACCAACATTATGCTTTGAGACTACTATATCTTTTTTATATTCCTTTTATTGACTACATAAAGAATTGCTTTCCAGGTGCTAAAATTTCCCTCAACAGTTTCAATTCCACTGAGAACATATTTGTTTTTATTGACTTTCCATTCTGGTAAGTTTCTCTTCTAGCCTGGAAATTGATCTTCATCTTGTCAGCATCTGTGCCTTTGGCCAGAGGTGAACCCTACTGTTGGGAGGGAGACCACAGTCTGTAGATAGATGTATATGGTGCCATCACAAAACTATGTAAATGGTTTTGCAGAGACTGATGAGTTTCAAAAGAACCTTGTACATGAAAAATAAACATATAGAATTAGTGCCCTAGATTTGCTAGACCAATCATTGTGTATTCATGAAAATTTTTGCTTGGTGTGATATACTCCTGAGCCCTGGAACTATGACCAGAATCTTGAGCAGGTTTGGGGCATAGCCACTGCAGGATAGACACCTATAGAATAAAGCTGCAAAAACCTCTTCCATGCTTATTCAGTCAAACTAAGCTTTCAAAGCTTTGAGCAGGGAGAACCATGGGGAGACACTAGACTTCTCTATGCTGAATCTACCAGATTCAGAACTTCATTTCTGTGTACAGTTGAATGTCTATCTCTGAATGAATCCAAAATGGATGGAAAAGATTCTGGGATAGAGTGCTAAAACAAAACAAAGCAAAACAAAAAGTATTTAATTGTGAAATACATGGCTAATTCCAAGCAAGCAGTTTGTGCTTGACTTACACATGTTTCTGCATTTCAAGTCCTCGGAGTACCCTGCCCACCGCAGGTAGTGCCCGCTTGTGCTGCTGGGAGGACTCTCACTACCTAGCAGCATGGACATGTTTTCCTACACAAACATGCTCTTGCTGCTCTTTCTTGTTCTTTAAATCAAAAATCTTTGCAGCCTATCTTTATCTGAATGGAGTGAAGGAATAAATACATATTATTGCTCTCTATAAGTAGAAAGAGGCACCTTGTCTTCCTTCCCTTCCCACCTTTAAATTAGACATACTATACATGAGAAATTACAAGCAAGTTAAAACCTAAATGTCTTAGCTGAATTTTAAAACACCTCTCTGCTTCCTACCTGCTTGAACCTCTGACATGCTAAAAAACTTCCAAAGTCTTCTCCTGACAGCTCTGTGTCCTGCAAAGGGCTGGTTGTCTCTCTGACATACCAAGGGCCCCCAGTCCTCACTGGTCTCATGTTGTCACTCAGCCCTGGCAGGATTTGGCCCTAGGTCTCTGCATTCTCCCATTTTACAGGGAAATGAAACTTCATACAGTGCTGTGTTAATACTGGTTTGACCCCTTCACACTCCATATACAGTTAATTAAAAGTTTGAAGTAGTTTTGACAGATATTTTCTTGAATGTATATAATTAAGTTTTAAATTCCTTCGTTGCAGTACATGTTTTCACCAGGGTCTCACAAATCATCCGGTCGTTCCTGGGGTCCTGATTAGGATCTTTCACAGGAGTGGACTGAAATGCAGGGAGGAAAGAAAATGATACACATTTTTTGCCAACATATTAAAAAGTACTTTCTTTCTCCCTTTTTTCATTTTTATTTCTAAAAGTACATTTAAAGCCTATGATTCTCACTGGAGAAAAACAAATATGAAAAACCTATCTTCAGATTTAGTGTGAATGAAACTAAAAGTTTACTGTATTTGAACTAAAACCAGGAAATCCATTAGTATTAGTGGTACCAGCTGTTCTTTGTATTAGTCCAAATTCTGCAAGGGGACACTGGAAGTCCTGCGTTACAAGGTCAACACAGAATGGAGAACTTTTATTTTAAGTGAAAGAAACAAAGAATAAAAAGAAGTCTCAGAGAAACAAAGTGCTGTGCTTGTAACTCTTTCTGTAAAAGCAGCAATTTTTTATGGATTTGAAGAACTTGTGGAGCAGGAGTGCCCCTCTGCTTTTGGGAATTACTCTGACTCCATGTTTCAGTTGAGTTCCTTCTACCCTGCAAGGACATTCCAGATATCCTGTATTTCATCTCAAAGTTATAATAAAATTCAGTTAAAAAAGACCAAAATCTCAAATTCCTGGTCCATTCTGGCTAAAGTTATGTTATTGGTCAGAGCTGGTGGAAATATTAGTAATGTAGGGAAAAAAGAAAGAAAATAAAACTTGTAATTTTCCAAATGTTACCATTCTTTTACATACAGTGGTCTCTTTTCGCTACATGTTCTTTCAGCCTGTTTCTTCTATCCTGGGAAAAAAAATAATTATCCTGCTATAGAGTAATTACCCAACAAGAAGAAGCACCAACTTGAAGACAAGCCAGCAATCCCACCATCCGTTATGAGGTCAATGCGCAGAAAAAGCTGGTAGTTAAAAAACAGTGACAATTTCAGTGACTTCCAAATCCAGTATCAAATGTGAAACTCATCTTTTCAGTTTGTATTCGGTGTCTTACTTCATCAGGTATAAATAGTAGCTTCAGATTTTGAGTCCTGCAGAACTGTGGCTTGGATTTAGTGTACTAATTCAACCTTAGCTCTTCTAATTTGCTTTCTTCTCTACTGAAGAAACTGAACTGATATGTTGCAAGAAAGATTAAAGACACTTCACTTCCCATTTGCTTTAAATGTCTGATAGTAAATAGTGCTGATAAGTAGAGATACAGCCTAAAGCAACATACAGATGACTAAAGGGTTGCGTTATCTCCAGAAGCTCCCACTGTGTTGTCTTAATTTACATTTTGCAGCAAGAGTTTCCAATTCTACACAGTAATAAATGTGCAGGAGTAGAATTCACAGAAGGGAAGGAAATACTGGCATCCAACTTTACAACTTGGACAGCACAGTGATAAATAATATCTTCTATTTTCTGCAAATTGAATATTACACAGATTCCCCTGCAGTCCCTCATAAATAAACAGTTGAAATAAACACTCTTGGAGTTATTTCATACCAAAAATGTATGAAGATTCAGGGCTTGACTACATGTGCTTGACATATTTCACATGTGTAATTTATGCAGCTCCCATAATTTTGGGGCAGAACACACGTGTTTCACACATGGACTGTGCAGTCCATATTATTTACGGTCCACCTAGTATATGAAGTGGGCAGGCTGCAAATGCAGGGTTATTTGCTGAGCTTTTAAGCATGGTAGCAGTGAAAAATCCTACAGGAAACTTCGTTGCTGCTGCTCAGGACTGTGGACAAAACTCTGCAGAGACTTCAAAAGGGAGTACCTGGATGTAGCATTACCTTGCATGTGTGTGTGTGTGTTTGAGTGTGCATTTCAGATACTCTATTAGTGTCACTTCCCCAGAAGTCCTTTTCTGGCAATATGTTCACTTTTCAGACCATAACTGATTAATTGATGGGCAAATGTCAGAGGTCAGAACAGAAAGAGGAGGGAGAGCCTGCCCTGTGAGTCCCAGCATGCAAACAGGTTTTGCTCTGGGAAAGAAGAACATTGTTTTATCATAGGACAGAAGGGACACTGAGAGGTTTTCGGAACCTTTCCCCAACCCAAGGGGATGATGTTGAAACATCTTGATGTTTATCTAGCCTGATTTTAGAGTCCTCCTGCAAAGGAAAACCCAGTCTTCATGTGCCTCATTATCCTTAGTGTTCCAAAGCTTTTTCTGACACCTAACTATATAACTAAAATGTAAGTCCATTAGTTCTTGTCCTGTGCATGATGGACATGGAGAACAGATTATTCACAACAGAAACCTGAAGACCGTACTCCTGTTCACTTATTCAGTCCTCGCTCCAGGCTAAACCACCTCAGCCCTTTCTAGGCTATGCTTTTTTGGGCCTCATTAGGAGTTAAGTAAATACCATTTCTATTTTGCTTTCTTATGAGAATATCACAGGAGCCATGTTATAAACTCTCACTGGAATGAAAATATATGACAGTAACAATGTCTTCCCTATCGACAAAGTCTGTTGCCCCATCACAGAAATAAGTTGGCTTTCTTTGACACACTTGTGATATGTCATATGACATATGCTATATCACAGGATCATCTAGGTTGGAAAAGACCTTGAAGATCATCCAGTCCAACCATTACCCTCACACTGACAGTTCCCACTACACCATATCCCTCAGTGCTATGTCAACCCGACTCTTAAACACCTCCAGGGATGGGGACTCCACCACCTCCCTGGGCAGCCCATTCCAACACCTAACAACCCGTTCTGTAAAGAAATGCTTCCTAATATCCAGTCTAAATATGCTACATAGGATCCTATTCATCTCTGTGATATTCTAAGTGCTTACCTGGAAAATAAGCTTGAAACAGTATTTTGCTTGGCTCTTCGTTCTAACATTATTCCAAGAGTTCATGTTAATATGGCTGGTCTATAATGCCCCCAGCCCCTTCTTTTTGGGGAAAGATCTGTCAGCAGGTGACAAGCTGTTTTGTTGTATAGTTTGCTTATACTAAGACATTTGCACTGTGTTTTCCATGATGTTCATGGATTAGCACGGGGGAGCTAAGGAACTGTACTGGCAAGAACAGCACACTTGCTCCTGCATCACTGCTGGCAGCCACCTAGTGCAGATCTAACCTGGTCCAGGCCTTCTCCCTGTGGGGATCTGCCAAATCAGGACATGATTTTTTGCTAAAGTCCTTTTCTCCTTCTTACAAGACATGGAATTTGGATTTTGGATGGCTGAGCAGGAAAAAACATTAAGCAAAGTCATTGTTTTACCTGCCTTTGCCAAAGCTGAAATCCCTGTCTTCATTTCCTAATCTACATATTCATACTAACAGGTATTTTCACCTCTGAATCTGCTAGCCTGTTATGCCACCAGGGCTAAAAGCACAAGTGTTTGACTAATGTTGCCATGAATATGCTGGTACAAATTCAAAGATGCAGAAATGATTACTGGATTTTTGAGCAAGATAAACAAACGTGCAGTTATAGGAATGCTCCTCCCATACTTAATGTATGTGACTTAAATTTGTGTTTTAAGATTTTCTAGGGTGTAACTGTCACCTCTGTAAGGCAAATATATTCTTCCTTGGGGTACAGCCAATAAAGTATTGCTTGGGAAGTTTGAAAAATCAATTTGGACTCTGTTTCAGCATCTGGAGACATAGTTATGAATGTCTTTGTATAAGAGACATTTCTGTAAGATTAAGGGGAAACCACCACAACACAGTTCTTCACAGAGGAGAAGACAAGAAACATGACACTACCAGAAGAGCAAATTCTTGTCAATTAACAGGTGCTAAATGAGGAATAAATTTTAAAGAAGTGAAATAAAGTATATTTCTTTGGTAATACTTAGAATTCAAGCACCATCATGATGTTTCACCATCTGTTTGTGTATTTTCTCTTATAAAGCACTCGAGAAATCTTTCCAGACTTTGTTCCAAGATAAGCTTTTTGTAATGACTTATGATGATAATTCACCTAAGGATGTAAATTACTGGGGAGAACAAGAGAGAATTCTAACCGCTTTCAGACTCAAATATGTTTGACAGACTTATTTATAAGATCTGTCATTTCTATGCACTTCTCCAACTTTCTTCTAAGCTTACCTAATAAAATAATCTGTGATTTAAATGTTATGGCATCCTCCTCCAAAGCAAGTATGTCCTTTAATAAGATGGGTAAGCAGATTAAATACTCCACCTGAAGGCAAATAAAGATACAAACTTGTGAGTAGATTCAAGGAATGAAATCTCTGTAATGAAAATATTAAGCACTAGATAACACTATCTAACAGCTTTGATAAGATATAGTCTATGCCAATAAGAATGTTTCTTCCAGTAAAATTTGCATTTTTGTTTCATAATCACCTATCAGTGACCTTTGTTAGTATTTTGTGTACTTATTTTTTTTTCTTATGAATTGAAACAGCTGTTCTGGCATATTGACCTCTGTAATTTACTTGACACAACCAGCCTGTGATGTAATAGCAGTTGACGAACTTCACAAACATCTGTGGAGACGTTAGATTTCTTGATAATCCTGATTTTGGAGGAAAAATATGATTCATGTGGGTGAAGTTGGAACAAGTTACAAGTTTTGCTTTAAAGAGTTATGAGCAACATTAAAAAGTCCCTAATATTACTTATTCAAGACTAAATATGGGGAGAAATTATCAAGTGGTTTGTATCACAGTTGCAACTACACTGTACTTTTTTATATTTGTTGCTTTAATTAAAAATAAAAATGGAAAAGAAACTGAAAATTTGTCTACGTAACCAGTAAAACATATTTTGTGTATAACTTAATTCACTTAGACCACTTACAAAATCCTATTTTGCAGGTATTGCAACATTCCCCAAAACACAAAGACTCCTTATCTTGGCCCAGAAACTTTAAGGCCAGAAGGAATTTTACTAATAATGTCCTCTGGTTTTGAGAGAAATACCAACTAAAGACTTCTATTCCATCTTTCGACTTCATACCTGCAATTGTGTATTTTTTAAGAAACATACTCAATTTGGATCTAGAGAAGGATAAATTGGGAAGTGGTCTTAAATCTAGACTGCATTTCTAACCTTACAAACCAGATCTCGCAGTGTGGTTTTTTTACAGTGCAGTTGCAAAACAACAAAGAAAACCTCTCCTTAATGAAAAAACCCAATCTTTTGAAATAAGTCCTTTGAAACCTATTTCACTTTTTGGATGCATCCCCACCTTCCAGTAAATTGTATATAGACCTTCCCAGTATATGGCATATAGTAAATGGACCCTCTCAGTCTCACTGTTTGTTACCATAAAGAACAGACCTATCCCATTTACAAATGAAGGTAAAAGATAGGGTACATCTAGTGGTGATAATCAGTGAAAAAATTCTCTTCTAGATCTGTTAGGTTATGGGAAGTTCTATGAAAGCCGTTAAGATTCTTGTTCATCATTAATGTTGTTGCATGAGTTTGGATATATTAGGCACCACCTATCAAAAACATTGCTGATAAAAGTTTATCATGACAAACTCCTGGACTAAAGGGAAAAATTTTGTTTAGATTTATGGAAAATTGGGTCTAATTCCACTGGAAAAAAACGCAAAATGCTAGTATATTAACAGTGTTATACTGAAAGATATTTATAGCTGTTATCAGTGGGACTTCTGATATCAAATGGGACTGATCTGTAAACAATTACAGGTTTACTGAAAAATCATGAGAAACACTTTTCTTTCAAATCCAGCTGAAGAAACAGCTATGTGCTCTCCTGTATATCGGTAGTTCAAACAAAACTTATGGTGTTGGGTTGCATGATAAAGACACATACTTAATCCCCTAAAAATAGTTCTCAAAGACTGATGAGGAGACTGATGAATTCATTCTTTTTAACTGCAATTATCATAGCATGTGGGGAAAAGAGTGAGAAACAGTCAGCAAGAGAAGTGGGTGCAAGGATTGTCTGGGGAAGGAGCAGGGAGACAAGGCTCCTTAGGCATTGAATTCATCAGAAAGGCAGGTTTACAGGTTTCTGATCAAACAAATTACCTTCTGCTGATGGTTCTTTTGCATTTAAGAAGACAGGATTTGACACTGTCCCTATAAATAAAGGAGACTGCATGAAAGAAGAGTGGTTTTGCTTCATTGTTTGCAAGGGAAGAACCCTGCTTACTCATTTCAGCAGCAATCAACTGGGACAAAGAAGATGTTACAGAGAGCTTGACACCCACTTTCTCACAAGCCATCATTTTGTGACTGAGACCATATAGAAGCAAGGAATCCCATTATCTGGTTGCATTGATGCCAAATCATGGAAAGCTAATCTGAGAACTGTAGAGGCAGCATGTGCCATTCCAAGAGGGCATAAGATTATGGTGGGTACAATGCACCAATAAGAGTGTTGGCATAATGTTATAGGTGCCAAACCATCCTGCTGCCTTTGCCCTTCAAGGAGGCATTGACTGTGCTTGCCTGGATTCAGTTTTACTAGAAGCCTTTTGAAGACTTCTCTTTTAATGTGAGTTAGATGAGCCTGAGAGTAATATCAAGATCTTCTGTTTTTTTGCTTGGTCAGCATTTGGAATAAGAACCTTCAGTACAGATTTTGAAATAGCCAGTTCAGATAAACTGGTGTGTCAGGAATTTACTAACAGGCCCTTCCTCTGAGTTTTATACAAATTTATAAGCTTTATTTCTGCATCCAGCTTGCTGCTGTCAACCCCCCTCTCTTCTCTTTCTCCTCAGTAATGTCTCTTGCTGCTTCATGTGACCCTGGGCAAGCAACAGATTCCTTACTACTTGTTAACAAGAGTTAGCAAATGACATATTTTCCAAGTGAAGTCGGTGGAAATCCCCTGTCAGCTGTGAATTGTACTATTTAAATTATACTACTGTGCTGACAGATTCAGATTTGCTACTAACCATGTTTGCAAGAAAAATCCAGGTATGGTAGAAAATTATTTCTTACAAGCAATGCTTTACCTTGGAACAACTATAGAGAAAGGCTTTTGGCTCTGTGAATTACAAACTTCAGTGGCATTTCACTTAATTTTTATGATTATCCATTTGCATAAACTGTGAGTGGGTTTAAACTTTCCACACTGTCCATGAACTAACCAGATGAATTTCCCATGGTTTGTATATTGGCCTTTGGTTTTCCTTTATGTGCTTTTATGTAACAATTAGGCACCAGATTTTTCTCACGTGTCCAGATATTTCTTCCCAGGTTGAGGGGCAGCCCAATACAGAATGGTGGTTGCTTCCTGCTCATTGGTGATGTCAGGGCCCAGGAGAGCAGGTCTGGAAAACCAATTTAGTGTCCACAGTCTGGGGTGTTGAAACAAAAGTACTAGCCTGAGTGGTTACCAGGTGCCTGGGCAACTGTTCCAACCACTGGCTGTGGGACAGGGGACATGGTATCCTGTGCCTCTATAAAAAAATGGTAGATCAAGAGATATGGAAACTGGTGTTAGAGGGATCCTTAGGGAGATAAAATGAAGCCTTGCATCTGCAGTTTACACATGAATGGAGTTTGTTTTTTCTTTAAGATGCCTGAATCCTGCCCTTTCCCCAGGGTAAATGTAGCTGCAGCAGAAAGCTGCATTGTACATAAAGAGGCCAAGACACCATTCAGTCCAAACCAGACCTGCGATGGTTTCTCACTTACGAGGAGATATGGCCACAGCACAGGTGTCATGAGTTCCAAGTGTCCAAACCAACATGTGATGAGGCAGCCTCACCAATGTGTTAAGCAGAAAGACCATCAGGAAGAGGCTGTGGCAAGACTCTCCCTCACATCTAAATCCCAGACTGGAAAGCTGAGTACACATGCTCTGGCTGGAGTCAAGAACCGGAGTATGGCTTCAATTACTCACAGTAGTCATGTGAGCAGCAGAGCTTATGGAGCCTGGTTTCCTGTGGGTGGTTCCATGTGCCTTCTCTGGTGTCTAACAATGCCGCTGTGCCCATGCTGCAAGATATCACTCTGTGAGGGGCACACTTTTGTGTCTCCCTCTCCTGTCTATCCACCCCTTCTCCTTCAACTCATGGGTAGCTAACATCTTTGAGCCCTCTCTGCCCATGTCAGAGGAGGTGGGGGCTGGCTAGCAGGGCCAGAAGCTGGAGAAGTAGGGGGGGACTGACTAGCAGATGGTGGGTACTATTATGTAAAGTTTGGTCCTGTAAGAACTGAGGTTAAAAACCAGTATGAAACTGGAAGACTTTTCCAGATGATAATAGCCTGA
Organism: Strix uralensis; assembly: GCF_047716275.1. Lineage (NCBI taxonomy): Eukaryota > Metazoa > Chordata > Aves > Strigiformes > Strigidae > Strix > Strix uralensis. Next base: position 35,370,966 of record NC_133977.1, read on the forward strand.
TCCTCACACCAGTACGGTTAATCACAGTTTGCCCAATGACTTCGGTGTTCTTTGGAGCGGGATCTGAGGCCCTTTGGGCTATATCAGCTACCATGGCCGTCTGCAGAGGAAGGCAGTGCTAAACACACCCAAGTGCCTGATGCCCAGGCTGCCAAATTTTGCTTCTCAATAGAGTGAGGGAGCAGAGGGGTGGGGAGAAATAATCATGGTGCTTAAGTTATGCATGCACAGTTGGGGTGACATGACTCCTCCTCACCGTTGAGAGTGCAGGAGCCAGGATCTGGCAGCTGTAGATGCTAGGTGGTCCGAATTGCTCATTACCCTCTTGAACTTAGGTGTGATAGCGGGCTCTTAATCTTGGATGCTATAGTTGGCAGTCTGAATAGGGCCCTTATATCCTGCTGCTTAAGCAAAGACTGTAAGAATGAAAAGTGGTATAATGTAATCCACAAAGAGGGAATAGGAACAAATATTTAGGAATCAATCTTCTTTATTTCATAAGCAGTATCAAGTAACCAAGAAGAGCTCAGCAGAAACTGACCATGGAAGCACCGGAGAAATGCTCAGTGCTCGACCGTAATTTAATTATCTCTCAATAGCTTCCAGAAAAAATCTCTAAACCTGCATATATTTAAGATAAGCCTTTTGTTCCATTTGTAACCCACAAACTGACAAGGAATCTAGGTCCCTTCCCCCTTCTCAGACTCCATCCTCTTTTTATTTTGTTCCCCAAGTAACAGAACTTGATGCTTCTTTTTTTTTCATTCCCTGCAGTACTTTTCTTTGACCTCATTCCCCCCTCCAAGTAACTCTATCCTGTGCTGCTATGTTCATGCCCAGCCAAAGCTTTATAGATGGCTTAATTATTTTCATTTCTCAAAGAAAATTCAATCTGATCCCCAATACGCATAGGATAAAATAAAATGAATCAGCTGGGAAGCTGCATTATAAAGGGGGAGGGGTAAAAGAAGTTATGCAAAATTTCATGTCGCTGTCAGACTGTTTTCATAGAATTTGTGTTTGAGATTAAATTAAATCCCTAAAACTGCTTTGATAGCTTCATACTTAGGGTGAAACGAAGCAGATGCATTTTACCCCAATACCATGCTTCTCATCTCCCCTTGCAGAGAGAGAATGAACTGCTTTGTGGAACAGTTCTATATACTTACAGTATTAAGCAATTCTTCTTTTCCCCTGGCATTGGTATTCTTTTATTCAATTTATCTGTACTATAGCTTGGATAATATTTACCAGATGTTAAATAAATAATTTAAGATAACACAGTCCTACATGACAGTTGTAACATTTTGGGTCACCTTTTTTAAAAATTTTTTATAAAATCACTTCAGTTCAAGACTTCAATATAGTTCAACTCAGTGGTGACACTTAATACTTTTCCCTCTCCTTTAATTTGAAAGTAGTGATCCCCAAATAGTTCATTTGCCATATTGTTTTTATCTTTAACAAGATAAAATAGACGTAGCAGGTTTACTATTTCAGCCTGATGCCGACAAATATGAAACCAAAGAATATGAAGAGCCAATGTTTTGTAAAAGCCAGTGTTATATAATGAAACCAAATGCACAGCTTGGAATTTAGAAAGAAATCCTAGTGTGAAGATAAAAGGACATGAAAGATAGTAAATGCTGAAATGATACACCACATAATGGTATACTGTCAAGAAAGAAAGATAACATGATAACTTACAGAGCCATCTCAAAGCCTACATAGGTACTTGACCTATAGTTTGCAAGGAAACAATCTTTTTGTTTCATCTGGCTCATATTAAAAATAGGAAAAACAAACCCCTTATTTTTTTCCACTCTCACACATATGGTTTAGAATCCATGCAATTTTTAACTGTCTAAAATTCTTTTAAGCAATTTAAGACAGAAAGAATTATTAAATCACTTTTCCATTTCATTTAATGAAAAACTGCACCACTGCCGTTGGTCTATGTACTATCAATTTTAAAGCTAGTAGGGCTCCAATTGGTCCTGTGTGCAATCCATCACGAGTGGCATCAGATTCGTATTGCCCAAGTTGGGTGCTGCTGAAGATAGAACTGAATAAAACCTAACCCAACGTGTAAGTTAACTTTGAGCAAAGCTTAAAATACTTCCCTTCTCCATCTCTTTCCAGGTTTTGAAATGTAGCTGTTTCCCAGTCCTAACTCAGTGTTTCCAAAGCCTAACAAGCCTGGCCATCCTCTGTCCACCTGCACACAGGTGACTGCCCTCATCCTCTGTTCTGCAGGACTGAAGGGCTAAAAAGCTGTTTAAGAAATTCACTTTGTTATAAAAGGAGAAGAAGCAACCTACTAACCCAAATAATCTGTTTTCCAGAAACTGCAGGTTAAAATACCATTAGATTGAATTAAACTTTTCATCTATTCCATGTACACAGTTTTAAACCACTGTGGTCTGCATATAAACTCTCACAGGTCTGCATTGCAGCTAAGACTGCTTGAAAATCTGTTAGTAGTTTTTTTGATAGCGAACTGGGGTTTAGGATTAACTCAAGTTCTTCTGGATGTTCTTTTCCTCAATATTTTAGAAGTTGTCCACAAAGCACGAGACAAAGCACGAGAAAGAATCACCTCAAATCTTTCTACCAGTTATGCTGAATTATCCAGGTCTGACACCAAGCTTTTGGTTTTCTGCTGAAAAAAATTATTTTCATTTTCTAAAAGCCAGAAAATCTTTGTCTCGAGTTATTAATTAAGGATCTTTAATCTTCAGCCAAAATCACCATGACTACAGATTTTTAAGAAAACAAGGCCTTATCTGTCCTGCGATTAAAGTCTATTGAACAAGCACTCTTGTAAGGTGAACTTGCCCCAGTTTCCTTGGCTATAATGCTCATTGTCACTGTAGCTATTCAGGAAGTTTCTCATAGGCACTGCATTTTTTACTCTGTTTTAGAGCCTAGACTTGCTAACTTTTATACTGTCATCTCCCACTCTTCACAACAGCAAAAAGTAGCTGTATTACTTTGTAGAAGACACGCTTGAATGAGTAGGTCCTAGAAGAAAAGGAAACCCATGATTTCTGGAAAAATACGCTCTCTACAGTGGGAGCTGAAGGGACTCAAAGCCTTCTGAAGCCTTCAGAGTTTACTTGTGAATCCTATTTCAAAGTGTTATTAGTGACCCTACTACTGGAGAATATCTAAATCTCTGCCCTGAAGAGATGACTTGCTTTTTTACTGGGATTGTTGCCAGGGAATAGATTCAGCACGATGCATTTCAAGGGCTAAACAATAATGGGTAATTGCTCACTTAATTGAGAATTATGTGTTTAGCTGCAAACATGATATCTGAAGGTCCACTCAGTTGTCCGCTGGTGTGCTATGGTATTTACATGCAGATATATCTTGCTGTGGGGGCCTGTTGTTAGATTCTGGCTGCTGCCTTGCCTTGCAGCTCAGGGTACTTGGGAGGGAGGGAGCAGAGGAAGTGTTGCTCAGTGCTCATCGTTAAAGCAATTCAGGAAATAAAAGTGAATGTCTCTCAGCACAATATATTCCTGGGAGCCTAATCTGAATGAACAATTCATCGGCATGTTTCTATTTCCAGCAGGGGCTGTGCCAATTAAGAGGGCTGCATATAAACCCTTTTAGTGATGTACACCGGGAGGTAAAAATAATGATAAAATATGGATTTATTTTTTCAGTTATTCCTTTAGTAATAGTGGGAATGCAGCAAAACGAGCCCACTGTTGTGTCCTTTCACAGGCTGTTTCCATAAGTATTCGGCCAGCTAAGAGGTAAATTCTCATTTGGAAGTGCAAAGAAACTTGTCTCTTACTTCTTGTGTGTCCAGATGGAAAAATAAATGTTCCACTGCAGCCAAGATTTGTTCTTGTATTTGGACAATTAAAGGAAACCCTTGCATCTTTGTAGTCAGAGTGTCTTTTTAGCTAAGCATCTATTGCTGGCTGTGAGAAGGGTGGGAGATTCTGAATTAATTTTAGCTACAAGGAGTTAAGTCCTTTTATGCTTTTAATATGAATATGGGATGGGAGAGAGGGGCACACCTGAGGGATTCAAGCCTGTGGGATTCTGCTCTGTTGAGCAGGAAGGAAATAAAAAAAACAGCTGAAAGAACCCTAGCGACTTCCAGAGACAAGTTACTTCGGGATCCTTTCTGCATCACCTCAGTCAGAGCTGCAGGACCACTGTTTTATACATCCAGTTGTGGTTTTATGCTCTTTTCCTTTGCTACCTCATGGCTGCAATGATGCCTTCACAGTACCTCTGCTGTGAAAGCATGAGCTTTTGAGGGAGGATTTCAGCCACGAAGTTGGGAGAAGCCCCTCTTGCCCTGGGAGGAGCAGGAATTTGCCCTCCACTGAGCAAGAGAGAGGAGTTTAAAAAACCAACACTGTTCCCATAAGAGGGAACAGGAAATTAAGGTACTTGGAGTTTTCCAAAGAGCTTCTCCTGGGAGGCATCTTTCGTTCCTAAATCCCAGTGACCTGCTGTACCCTTGGCAGCATGGGATTGCTGGGCAATGGGCACTGTGCATACACAGTACGATCATTTCTCAAGCCGAAGGCTGACCAGAAAAAACAAATGCATTTCAAATGTGCTGAAATATTTGAAGTTTCAGCTCTTGTTTACACTGAGATGCAGAATGAACCTAAACCTTTAGAAATTTTCAGTATAAGAAAAAACATAGATGGTTTTCGCACTACTTTACTACAGTAAGAGACCCTCATTCAAAACCTTGCTCTAAGGACTTTATTTGAAGATTCTTTTGCATAAAGGCAGAACCACAGAACCTTTGGGTGCCTAGTAACGGGAGGGCAGTGGAAAGGAGCAGAAAACATCTCTCTTTCTCTGTTCTCCTAACAGGAGTTTTGTCGAAAAAATTACAGCCGTGGCCAGCTAGGATGTCATAAAAGCTTCTTTAGATGCAAACCTGAAAACTAGGAGACATCCTTGATGCTGGTGTGTATCACAGATAAACTGGTAAGTGTGTTCCTTATAGCAATGAGCAGGCCTGTGTTAAAAGTATTTAAAGAAACATTTTTTTAAAGTACCAAAAGAGCAAACAAAGTAGTCTTTGGATGACCTCTTGTTTCTCTTGACTAGCAGTAGCATTCATTAATCTACAGCATATGATAAAGTCAACTGTTCAGCTGGCTCCCAGTAAACTAGACTCCTTTAATTGACAAAGCCCCTGCCATCTAAGAATTTGGTTCACTTTTTCATATCATGCTAAAAGACTAAATAAAATCCAATCTTCTGGAGCAATATTGAGATATTACATCCAGATGAAGGGTGGGTGTCATAAGAGAACAGGCTGCTAGCAATATTCTCTAGGCTTCTTGCCATCAGCTTGGGTTAAAGTAGTGAAGCTGAGGTAAAAACTAAAGCAGTTTTTATTCCTGTTGACATAAAAAAAAAGGAGTAAAGGGCACTTCATCAAGTTTTTTTGTTATATGATTATTGACCTGGGAGTAAAATGTTTATTGCATTCTTTGCTTCCTAATACAACACTTGTTTCCTCTTAGAACATACTGTGCTTTATACAGTAAATATCCATGCTTTAAGATGAGAGAAGAAAAAAAAATCAGATTCGTACTCAGATCGGATTCCAAATGTCCATGAATGTGTGTAATGGAAGGTGGAAATTTCATATTTCTCCCCTGCTAATTTCATCAGGATGAGACTGCACTATCCGTTCTGCTTTTCAGAGTGTGTCAGTCCTGCCTGGAAAAGCTTTTTATTGTGTAATAGCAGAATGTTGTCCCTACTGTGCTGGGTTATTGAAATAAGAAGCAGAGTTACCTCAGTCAAACAAACACAAACCTTTGTACCAAACTGACAATAGCATTTACAGTTTTCTTCAACTGATGCAAACACTTATACCATATGAAAGCTGTAAGGCATTAAATGAAGAGCACATTTAAAAGATGAGCTGCCCAAAGAAGTCCACCTAACAACAACCTGATCAGCTAGCATGGCAGTGGCTGCAGGGTCTTTGAAAGATGAGACAGCTTACACTGCACAGCTGGTCACACAAAAAGTAAAAATCCACTTTAAAATGAATCTTTCCAGGTCAGTACTGCAACTACACAAAGCTACAGCTTGGGTGAGTGCTGGGCATCCTCTGCCCGTATAGGCTGTATGATCACTAAAGCATACACACTAGATGGTGCAGCATGGCTCAGGGTTTTCCCAATTTATGAACACAGTTTCCTAAATAACTATCTAGTTTTTGTTTCTCTCCTCCCATTGTTATTCTATTGTCTATTCTGCTCTTCCCCTCCCCACAGCAGAGAGGGGACTTTCATAACACAAGAGATACCCAGGGAATTCTGAAGCAATGGTAACTAAGGCACAGGAAAGTTGAGGGCAAACACTGTACTGATGGCTATGTGCAGCAGAAATATTCTGTATATTGTCAGTTCCATCTCATCCTGACCTTAATATTCCCTCCAGGGCTTTCTTCCCTGGCATACAGTGCAGCAAATACCTAGGGAATATTGCAAAAAAAACAAGGGAACATTATCTAGTTACCTAAGGCAACTGAAAAGTTTTAAAACTGACCAGCGTAGTTGTGTTTCACAACTCCCATTTAACAGACAATGTCTGTCTCTCAAAATATCCACATGGAAATGCAGAGCCAACAGGGAAGCTTGAGTGCTCTGTCTGTGTGTCCTGCCTGCATCCAATTAGCAGCCAAACTATTTGAAAGGAAAGTGATCAAATGGAATGAATTAATTTAAAAAATATAAATGGGTATAATGTTTTTACAATAGAGATTTATGTATTTGCTGAAATGGGGCGGTTTCTAAGCTTTTGAAAGCTAAGTTCATTCCCTTGGGAAAATAGCGTCTCTACTTTTATTTATTGTTTGTATTAGATTTGGGCCTTCTAGGCGCAGTAAGGGATATTTTGCCATGTGTTGTACAAGCACAGAACAAAAAGTTCTCCTCAGAAAGAACTTAGAGCCCAAGTACAAGACAAAGCAGGGAGTTACAGCTAGCTAGAAAGAAATAATGAGCTGCTCAACATGTTCAACTTAAGGTATCCAGCTTCACCTTCTGTCTTCAGTTCTACTCTTGATGCATTGCCCGCCAGCAGATGCCTCATTTAGTTTTTGAGAATGCTGAGGTCTTCAAAATATGATTGCATTTCTTACATGTTGTAATGAATGACAAATTAGTTAGCTATGTCTCTGTTTGAAACAGCATGCTTCTTATTGGCTTCAGGATACACAGAACTTGATAGAGAAAATCATTGTGTCATGGATGTGGTTTCAGGCTCTCTGCAAACTCAAACCAACGTTGCTGAGCTGGTTACATTTGGGCCATGTCTCCAAGGGTGGTTTTATTTTTTTTCCCTGGAACTGGAACAGCTGTATTTTAAATGAAAGGCTAAGCCTCAGGAAAATTAATTAAGAATTTGAGTCTTTACAGTCAACTGCATTGTATGTGTGTTCCTCATGCCAGTTACAGATACTGTATCTGGCAATAATTTACACTCTCAACAATTCTATTTAATTTTAATTTAGCAAAATGATTCTGTTTAGCTACTAAAGTCATAAAACCAGATTAAAACATCAATCCAATGAAACATATTTAAGTGTGTATTCAATTTTATGCATACAATTGCTTCTATTGACTTCCATTTCTATGTTTTAAATTAAGGAAATGCTTAAGCATTATAACACTTTATGATTTTAGTACTGACACCAGGGCCAATGGAATTTCATCAGCAATGAATTTGACCCACTGCATTGAAAAAATGTGAGGAAAGCTTTTAAGAATTCAAGAAGACTCAAGACTTTCCAGCTCAGTCAAAAGATTGCCCAACATACACCCCTAAGCAAACTTCTCTTGAATACTACTGTTCATTTTCTTTGTCCTGTTTCGCATGTTTCATCCTGGCTGAAAGGATGACCCAGACATCTTTCTGCTTGAAACAGAAATAAATAATAACGAAAACCATAAGGGAATAAGGGATATTTAAACATTTACAATCATAATGGGGACAAGCCACACTTTGCTTTGGAGAAATGGTAACTCAGATGGAGATATTCAGTCAAAAATAAAAACTCAAGACTTCCGAATTTTCAGAACCTATTTTTCTTGAGGGAGTCAGCAAAACTCTAGCTTCTGTGATGTTTCTTTCCATAGCCTATATAGCTATTGGAGAATAAGTCATAATTAAATATGTATAATAGGAAAACATCATGTTACATACATATTCAAGAGCAAATGTTAATTGATGGGCATAAGGGAATTTCTAGTGCAGAATCTGACCCTCAGAGATGCTGTCTTTGAGAACTAGCTATCTAGATACTTATATTACTCCCAGCACTATGATATCTGGGGGCCTTGCAAACGTTAATGAACTTATCCTCACAACCACCTTGTGAGGCTGGGAAGTTTTAGCATCGACTTTAAGGGAGTACAACCAGGCCCTAGGCATGCAGTAGCAGCCACAGAGGAGCTCAGAAGGAATCATGCTTGCTTCAAACAACATTAACTACTTGTTGGATAATAGCTGGGGATAATGGCACATACAGCGTCTGGTGGGTTGCCCCTCTCCCATAAATAATTTGGAGGAGAGAGCCTATGAAACTCCAGTGAGAGAGGTTTTGAAAGGAAGTAGGGGAAATAATACTGCTGAGCTATGGATTCCCTTCTCTCCTTCCTTCCCATCATGAAAGCCTGATGGCTTTCAGTCATTTGCAGTTGTAGAAATATGCGTGTGTGTGTGCGCATGTGTGTGCGTGCGCGCATGTGCTTAGAAATGAGGAATGACATCAAGGAGGGAAAAAAGAGTATTAGACACATTTCCTATGGGTTCAGAGAGATATGTAATGAAAATACAATATTTATATTTTTGACTTACTTTGTTTCCAGTTTCAGTCATATTGCCCACTGCAATAGCCATCGAAATGAAACCTTCTGTCAACTCCAGCATGTGAAAGGGCACAGCCCATCCATGTGCAGTAAGCAGCCATCTTAAATTCCTGAGTGCAGGAACTCAGGTGGGAATTGCACAGGCACCTTTGGTCATTTTTCTCCATCAGAAGGTCACATATCCTACACAGGTGTAGCATACTGTTTGAAGGAGAAATGACTTTTGCGCATATCCAGTTCACCTTTTGGGATGTAATATAAGAAGGGACTTTTTGTAAGACATGGTGCATATTTGGGCACAAAGGAGGAAGCAGCCTGACAAACCGAACAAAGCAGAGACATTTTCTCTCTCTTCTGAATGTAAAAACAGGGAACTTGCAAAGCACAAGCATGCTTCATAAATTCCAGCTGCTGTCACTCAGCAGCGGAGAGGAATACAGGGGAATATCTGTTACGAACAGGCACCACAATGGTGGGTTTTTTTTTCCCCTTCCTGGCAGTCCAAGGCAGGTTTATGTTTAACCCTACTCACTTTGAAAAGCCAGTGGCCAAACTCATTTTGACTGCTCTGGGAATGCAATGCGAATATGCAGTAAATAGCCTCAAAGTGCATTGGTGAGAGGAAATCCTCCAACGCTCTGCTTCTGCAAGGTGAAGGCCTGGAGAGCTCTGCACGAGGGTCTCCAAAATCAAGGGTACACGTGCCCAGCCCAGCTACTTCTCCCCTATCCAGTGGGACAACACCAGCCTCCAAGGACGTCTGATACTCTTCTTGCACTAGAGAGGACCTCTCAGTGCCCATTCCTGCTAAAGTGCAAGTGTTTGTCCCCAGAAATCTAGTTGCATAACTGGGGCACTGAGCGTTATAAACATTGTCTAATCAGCAATTTCATTTCTACCCTGCAAAATCATCATCCAAACGAATTGTTTCTGCATTTTTGCAGTCTGACCACCTGAGATACTCTTTCCCTTGTCTTTCTAGAATGGGAGATTTCAAGCTGTTTTAAGTGTGCTGCTAAGATGTGCTTAATATATTGTACATATGGCACAGAAACGGGGAGAAATTAAGCTAGTACTCCCCCTTAGCAGCCAGAAAATACACCAAGGTTCAGCAGAAAGCAAAACATGACATTTGAGTTTTTCTTGTCAGGGAGGAGAAAGTTGCAGATAAGACATAGGCAGATGTAATTTTTCTGTGAGCTGTGTTGTACGATTCCTTAAGGCTTTTTTTTTTTTTTTTTTTTTTTTAGTTAATACAAACCCCCCCCACTGACTGCAGTTGGAGTTGCACGTGTGGAAAAATGACAGGATGAGCAAACAGCAGGAAATTCGACAAGCCGGGTTGATTAAGCTTTCGTTGAGCTTTGCAGCACCTGCCTAGCTATCTGTCTCATGGAGCCATTCCCTAAGCGAGAAGGAATTATTCTGCTTTCATAGACATGGAGAAAGGGACAAGGACAACAGCCTCCGTACTGGGATCTGGGGAAAGGGCTAGTTTGAAAATGTGCTGGTTTTATGATTCTTTTGAATAAAAGAATAAACTCTGTTTTTTTTCTGGGAATATTTTTCTAAAGCAGTTTTCATATTTGTCCCCACAATTCTGGTTAGAGAATATTACTTAAGTTTTTAATCTTTCTGGGATAGGAATTTCTTTTCTTGCCTTTTGATGACTGCACAGCAGCTAGCACAATAGCCTGGTTTCAGGTGAAGAAAATACCCCAATGCAAATGAATAGGAAAAAATAAGACAACATTGATAACTCTGAAGCCAGAGAAAGAAATATACAGAATAAGATCCTAGGTCCTCACAGAAAAAAATTTTGGGAACTTTCAAGAATGATTAAAAAACTGGCTCAGTATTTATAAAGCATTTTGAGGTATCTCTAAAGGGAGATGGTATGCAACCACAATGTACCACATAGGGATTTTATGCATATTTAAAGATAAACCATAAACTGACATCTTTTTTTATTCTTTGATGGGAGCCAGAATTTTGTCCTTTGTTATTACATAGTTCCATTTCCCTGAATCAAAGATTTTTGCCACTGTTTAGCACATCACAAATAGCAGCCCGTGTTAGATTGGGACATTCAGTCTGGAAGTTTATTTATCAGAGGCGCATTGTTAGAACAAAATCTGACTGAAGGTCTGACAATTTCAACATTGGATTAAATCAACCATTAGCTCCTAAAGAAGTGGAAAGGCGAACTCCATCTCTGTTAAATACATGAAAGCATATGAAATTATTGCCATATTGTTCTGCAATTAATTTGTCATTTATTATACTCTTTCTTTTTGGAGTTGAGAGAAAGAAGGTTTCAGTTCACACTGGCTTAAACCCCTAGAGTCTAAAATGTTAATGAACATGCAAACAAGTTTTGCTTACAAAACTGTATTGTGTTAGGTGGTTTCAAATGAAACTAAACCTCTATCCAGATTAATATGGTAAAAGTGAGGTTGCTCAAAACATAACACAGATTCATTTAATTCATAACAAAGGGTTCACATTAATGTTGACCATTTTTTGTTTTCTTTGAAAAAAGTGCAGATTTAGCAATACTGAAGTGCTTTCTAAATTCATTGTAGCTTTGCCAAATTGTCTGGAACAAACACATAATGTTGAAAATGCTGTAATGTTTTATTTCATCATTTTAAAACCAGAATGCTTGAAATCTAAATGACTTTTTGTTTTGAAATTTCCTTTAATACACTTAAAAAGTAAAGTTGCTTTAAAAAACGTCTTAAATTTGTAAGGATTTGTTCAACGTGAAACACTTTTTTTGATTCTGCAAAGCCATTGGCAAACCACAAAATTATTTTTTCAGAGAGTTTTAATTCCTCTGGCTTTAATGAGAAATGAATTATCTATTCAGAGAATAAAAGGTGTGTTTCTTACCAGCATTAGTATAAAAAGCCCCAACAAAGTTAAGTCATTTCCTAGGCACAACTGTCAGCAGGTCCAAATGAAGACAATGTGAGAACCTAGGATTTATCTTGACCTGCAAATCTACATGAAAACTATCCTCACTGGCATTTTAATTTACATCTTTTATAGCTGTTTTTCCTTTCACAAGGACTAGGCTACATAAAATTAACTTTATTTTTTTTTTTTTCAAGGACTGGGTTAAATTTAAAAATACAAATTTAAATCCAGAGTTTTAATCTTTAAAGTCTGAGGCCAGAGGTAGATATTCTTTTATTAAGTCAAGCCTTCCCTGCTTATTCAAGCCCCCTTTGGCTCTCCCCTTCTGTCAATCTAACATTATCAGCAGTTTTATAAGCCCTGGTATCCTCCTCTTTTTTATCATGCTGTACTTTTCCTCTTAATTTACTGCATGGCAGCATTTCTTTTTCTAGGTAGGGCACGTCTTCATCTCCCTTGCTATCCCTGTTCTTCATTTCAGGTGTTATTGAACCTAATAATGTTTGTCTATAAGCATGGTAAGATTCATAACCTGGTAGACCACTCCTACTTTCAGATAACAGCACCTCTTAATTATTCTTCCATCATTGTCTTCACAGGAATGAAAATGTATTGATGAGACATCCTCGTAGTCTGCTCATCTTTTGCATATACCACCAATACGTCAGCTTAACCACAGAGGAATTGACAATTATAAAACTTTTATCTGTTCTATAAAGGGAGGGAATGAGACTAAAAGCAGAGAGAAAGAGCACAAGGAAAGGTGAGACAAAGTTTTGAAGAATACAGTTGTGAAAATAATATCTGAAGAATATACAGACCAGGGCTATAATTACAATCTCAGCAAAAATAAGAGGCATTCAGCCAGATCTTTGGCTGATGTAAATCTGCACAATGTACAAAAACCATTAACACAGGGAAGGAGCTGGCCAAGTGCCTTCTGCTTGAGGCATAATATTCATGATTTAGTAATCTCTGCTCTCAGTGGTAGAGCTGGACTGATATTCACCAGGTGAGAATCCAAGCCCTCATCTTAAAATCAAGATGGCTATTGCATACCTCAGGTAAATTCTGTGCAACTATTGCTAGGAAAAATCCCTGCCCAGTTATTGATTGTTATTTTTTCACTTTTGCCTCAAACTGAAGAGTATAAATCTACCTGGTTATCCTGGGCTCAGCTTTCAGAAAACTCAGTGTACTTGCTTATGGGTAGTTATCTGTTGCCTTCCTGAATTGCTGTTTAATATTTTATTGGCCACCCAGAAGGGTAATAGAGCAAATAATGTGCTGATGTTAAAATGCAACTTGGGAATAACATTTTGGTGTGTGTATGTGTCTGGGAGTGCACATGTGTGTTTGTTTACAGGAAAACCTTTGCAACGAGCATATTAAGCACAACTGGACCTGAAAGACAGAACTGTGAATACAGACAAGGGTTCATTATTTTCTTCCACAGTTTGGATTCAAGCTGAATTAGACAAAAGCAAAAATCCCCTACTTTGAAAAAGGCTGTTAAAATTTCATTTCAGAAGCTCAAATCCCCATGTTTTCAAAGACCCCAGTCTCCCTGCATCCTTCAGACACAGCAAAACTGACACTAATGTTACCTGGACAAAGCAGCATCAGACTCCAGCCTCGCTGTACCCTGAACATAGATCCTACTCGAGACTGGATCTGAATCCTGTTCTGCAGCAGAGCTGGGAGAAAATCTGACTCCAGGTGAAATTCTCAGTGTTTCCTGGGTCCTGGAGTTGCAAAAAGAATTTTTTTTTGGTCACCAGGTCATGGTCTCTGAGTCAAATTCTGCCTTGGTTTGGGCAATATTTCTTTGGACCTAACAGGTACCATGAACTTCACCATTTCCATTAAATTTCACCATTTCTGCTGAAATTTTGTGTCATCAGAAGGTTTCTGACTAGCCTTTCTTACAGCCAAGCTCCAAATCTGACAAGCTTTGACTATTTTTCAGAGCACATTTTAAGTTTCTTTGCCCCTGCAAAAAGATACGGCATCATCTTCAATTATTACTTTGCTTAGAAATATTTCCAACAAAACATCATATTCTACCAATGGTTTAATTCTCACACAAATTTGTATAAAACATATCATATTGAAAATAGCACAAATTTTAGCATATGTAGTCAAGTGCTAACTGCATATAGGAGGCATACGAAAGCATTCTGCTTTAATTTGAAATTTGCTCTGTTCAGGATCAACCGGACTTTAAAATCTGGGATCACTTTGGGTGTTCCTCAGCTGAACTGGAGCCATGGGGAGCACAAAATAGTAGAGGCTGCTAATATAGAACTTGTGAATATTCAGTGCACTTTAGCCTATGTCAGTGGATTTAAAGGCAGTTTATAAATCAACCTCCCATTCTGTGACTTCCATTGCTGAGTCCAGAAGTTTAGTCCAGGCAAAACTTCCAAAAACAATAGATACCAATGACTTATTCTGGATATTTCAATGCTAAATAAGAGATGAAAATTAGATCTAAACGATTTTTAAAAAAATTGCAGCATATCTCGATGTACAGGCTGTGAACGAATGAGAACAAGGGAGGCAAAATCAGACATTCAATGTATCAAAAGTAATAAATCCTCTGAGGCTAATCAGCCCTCCTTCCCCCACTAACCTCAGCCCCACGCTATGCCAAATAGTGAAAGCAGATGTCTTATGAACAGGTAAAAAACAATCTGAATTCCCATTCCCCACAACTGAAAGAAAATGTAGGGTTTGGGGTTTTGATTTGGGAAGCTTCCAAACTGAACTGCATGAGACATTTTATCCAAAGCCCTTCAAAGAAACAGTCCAAAAAGAGGAATTCAATTTAGTTGGCACAAGGAGAGAAGATCTATTGTAATATGGAAGAAATTCAAACGCTATAGGAGAGCAAAATGACATCTCAAATTGCTGTGATTTATCTTGCCTTGCTTACCTATATTTCTTCAAAATAGCAAGCTAACAAACCCAGTTGTAATGCTTAATACACAAAAATCCTCCCCTTTTCCTGTTCCTTTTTTCCCCCTCTAATTTTCTTTAAGGAATTGCAATCAAAAATGCTCCATCTTTGGGCTCAGAAAACAAAATCTTTCCTCTAGAGTATACTATGATTTTCAGATTATTGCTCTTGGCATCAATCTGTGCATAAAGAACCTATTTCTAAGGTGCTTCACTCCTCAAGAGAATGCAAATGAAATAAGAAAAATATTACATTGGAATAGCTGAGACAAGAATTTTTCAGGTCTGTATGTGTGTATTACAGGTTAATTTTCCTGACTAAATACTTCAGGAGCCTACCAGTGTGATTTACGTCCATCACAGAGACAGGTTGGGGTAACACAATATCATTCCTCGTTCTCAGACTCACAGCCTGGTTAGGTAGTTTGAGATGAGTCGAATTCAGCAGGCACAAGCTGACACTTTCAATAGCATTGCGCCTTTTTATACACACAATGAAAATGGATGGAAAGAGTTGTTTCCATCTAGTGGTTTTTTAGCGACCTATATGAAATTCAATAACCTCAATCCACTACCAATTAACCAGATAGTTATATCCAGTGTCTCCTAGCCGCCTTTGAGTCAGGCACAGCCTGCTCTTTGCTCTCTGCTTTGAACAGACTCTGGCCAGGCTTTAATGTGCCAGACAGGCAACTTTTTGTAGAGCCCTTGCCAGCCTCTGCTGTCCAAACTACAGCTTGGCACTGTGCCTGGCACCCGTCCTGGCAGTACGCATTTTTGGGCAACCCTTTTCCCCCTGTGCAGAGGACCAAGGACAATATGTGTGTAAATTGGTGCTTGTGCCCCTCCTCTGGGAGTATTTGGAAGAGCAAAACCACCAGGTGAAGCTGCTTTTCTGTCTGAATTTTACATCTATTTAAAGGCATATTTGGATCAAAATAATGCTTCCAGGGAAATGATGTGTTAAAGGTTAGAGCGAGGTGGCTGGACAAAGTTTCAGGTGATGATTGTACCATTTCCAGCTCTTCGCAAGACTGTGAAGCCTCAATACATTATTAATAGAGTTTTGCAAAGGGATGATGGAGGTGTTTTCAGAAAATGGCCGAGGAGAATGCATTTTTTTCCTTCCTTTTTCTTCTAATACTTGTACCACTGAAACAGCACTCATCACTAGAGCAGGTCTCATACCTGCATCTGTACAATTGTCTCTACGATGCCTTCTGTTGTTTGGGGATCTGCAGGGGAGATAACTAGCAGAAAAGGAATCTGATCTCAGTGGGTCTTTGTGAGAGTTTTGATGCAACCTTTAGCTAATTAGTTTCATTTAATATAAATTCTCATGGCTGAAGTTCTCAAGAGACAGGAGGACTGTTCTATGAAAGGAAAAATCTCTTATCCTTAGCAATACTTTTGTATGCTTTATCTTCTTGGGGGAAAAGGGGTAAGAGGTAGGTTGTGAAAAGCCACTATTGCCAGAACATAGTTGGAGGGTTGGGTTTTCTACATTCATTTCTGTGTGATATGAGAAACTAGCGTGCAAAATGTGTGCCCATAAAATTCCTATTGATTTGTAGAACAAAATGAAATTACCCGAATAGCTGTAAAGACTCCACCTAGTTGAATTGATGCTGCATTGTTGTAAACATTTAAAGTCATATTGACCATAACATCTCTATGAAATATTTCCCTGTCGTGGCTTCCCTTGATCACAGCCCTTGCAGTCAAGAAACAGGTCCAGAAATGGAGGTGAAACTTGAACTAAAACCTTGAGAAGTCAGATCTGCTGCAATAGTCACAGGGAGCTTGGGAGCTCAGGCGTATTCCTGTAGGTAGCTGTATTGCTCAGCCTGAGATCCTCTGTGTTAGCTGTTTCAGATGAGCCCTACAAGCAGTAACCCGGACATGTTTATGTAGTATAGGTAAAGGAAAAACAGAGAACCACATTCCTGTCTGATGCTCAGAATATAAATCTGTCAGAGGAACCTTCGGAAGAGATTTTGGCTGGGGAGTAATGAAGTGAAGGATCTGTAGGTGAGTACAGATGACTTAGTAAACTAACATAATGGCTGATTGGGGAATTAGCAGCACTGGGGAAATTTGGAGTGAAACATACCCTGAACTTTCTCTGTGACCATGCTACCCAAGTTTGTTGTATGTGAGTATTTCCTTAGAATTAATAGAGTTACTGTACTGAAAATTATCTGTTGCATTTTGGCATTTTTTTGCATCACTTGCAAAGCTCCTTCCCTCCTGCTTCCCCCTGGCTTTGAGTGAACTGAGAGCTGTGCTGGCTGAGTGTTTGCACAGTGCCCCATATGCAACTGTGCTGGGGTGGGAGTGGGAAAGGGCCAAAAAAAAGAGTCAGGCTCTCCCTCCTCTATTGAAATTCAGTCTGCAGAGGAGGGTTGGCACAGGATAAGCAATGCTCAACTAAACCTTCAGCAGCTTGGAAAGCCAGAGCTTGAAACACAGGAACAGGTTCCTTTTCTTCTGCAAGTTCTCCACTCCAAAGACCTGGGATTTAATTGATTTAAAGTGAAGGTGGATTTATTTAGTTTAAAAGGAAGCTGATTTGCAGCTGGTTGAGATGCTACTCTTTATAATCTTAAGATAAATTGAAAAAGAGATAGAAAAGATGTCACTCTACTTCATAAAGCCTGAGCTTCCTAGGTTAATACACAAAGCAGTGCAGAGGAAAATATTCTGCCTTTTGTGCTGTATTGCTCAAAGATTTTCCAACAATCAAACACAACTAGAAAATGGACAATGCCTTTCTGAAAACTAGCACTGTGCTGTAATTTTCTTTTTGAGTGTGTGTTTATCCATCTTTCTTCCCACCACTTTCTTAATCTCATCTCCATATCTTTTCATTCCTCTTTCCCTGTCTTCTTTTCACTCATTTACTTAATCCTACACCACTGAGTCCCTCTGTTCATTTTCCTGCTCCTCTACTGTTATTAATTCTCCCCACCCAACTGTTGCCTGGGTTAACTATTCTGGTTAAGCAGTAGGATTGGAAAAGCCAGCACTTATTTTGAGAAGACCTTATGGGGAAAGCAGATTCATACTGTAATCTCAGGTGAGGGTCTAAACATTTCCCAAATTCTCTGACCCCTAAATATGAATATCATTTGACTTTGAATAATGAGCTATTCGTTCATCTCTATATAAAACCTCATGTATCCTGACAGTTCCCTATTGCCTTCCTGTCTGAAGTGGCTCAGGAGTATAAATTATTCTAGCGAAGGTTGGCAGTAATTTATGCTCAATAAATTGACTATAGATCTGCTTGTTTCAGTAGGTAGCATGGGAAGGACTTATACATTTTGCTAAATTCCCTCATTTGTTCTTGGACGGACTACTCGCCATCCTGGGGCTGATCATGAGTCCCAAACCGCCATGATAGGCAGGTAGCCATATGCCTTCAGTAAAGCTACTCTTGTGAGTAGCAAGTTGCTGGTGTAAGGAAGAGGTAGCCAGGCTGGCCATTGACAAGTCACTGGCACAACAATGTGGAAACTGGAGGTCATATTTTGCAAAATATGTAAAGGGCAACTGATGAAATGGAGATTAGCAATGGCTGTTCTTAAAAAAATCCCCCTCACTTTAGCTGGCAGAAATTTACTGTATCTCTTCAGACTGATTTTTCCCAAAAGAGCATGAAGCAGATAGATCATGTAGTTTTTTGTTTTCTTTTTAAAAAATGTAAAATGGACTAGTTCCTTTGTAGGACTTCTGCAAAAAAAGGTGATACAATCCTTTTTTCCAAGATGCAAAAGACAGAAAGTAATTCATCACCTTTCAAGTACAATTTATTATGGGTCAGGGAGAAAGGTTTCATTCATGATCATTAGGTTTTAGCAGTGCAGATGCTGGACATGATGAACCAATGAGGCTTATCAAGTGTGATAATCAAAACAGATTTTCTTTTGTATCTGCTGTCATTTCCTCTCTCTCACAGAGAAATCTAGGTTTCGGACACTGACTATCATTTTATAAATATAGACATATTCCTTCATTGTTCTGTTTGGAAATTATCACCTGATATTTTAAATCAGAGTGATGGGAACAATTATTATGCCTGGAGTTTGATGCAAGTTTTGAACCTGTATTTCTGGGCCACGTGGTAGCAGCAAGGGCAGTTCCACCTGCCTGGGCACGAGCACTGCTCTTTTCCTTCCTCTAGTGCCTATAGCAGTGTGCTAACGCAAAGCAGTGGGCCAGGCAGATGCTTCTCATGGCCCACATGTGATCAGTGGGTCCCAGGATGGTTACCTTGCATTAAGCATATGCACAGAAATTTAGGGCCAGATCCTGCTGTGAACATTGTAGACAAAAGTCTTTATGTGGCTGCAGAGATCTGTGTGCAAGTAAAAATCTGGTTTACTGTCAAAATAATTAAAGGACCAACGTTGCATTGCAGTGTAATTCTGGCTCCACTGAGTCCATGAAAATGTGGCTGTTGAATTCAATGAATCCACAGGGTCACCTCTTCCATAAGTCCATCTACCCACACAATTCAGCTTTGCTTTGCTTTGCAGTTTTATAAACTTTACTATTAGCATTGCATTTCAATGCCTCATCTGTTAAAGGCTTTGCAGCATGGTGAGATGCTCACAGTGAGCCTTGCTGAGAGAAACGGAAAAGCAAAATACAGCACTGAGGGGGTTTACTGACAATGTGTTTTCAGTACTTGTCAGTCATATAAACTGAGGCACCATCAGCTCCATGTACCTCAACCAGCCCAGATCACTGTGGGGTAAAGGCAGAAATGGATTCTCTGACACCCAAGAGCTAAACTTTACAGATTAATATTGAAACCTCTGAGTATCCCCAAAGGCGACTTCTGTACAGACTTTACTGCACTAGATGCCTCTGTGCACCTGTATCACTAAGCCTGTTGAACAATTTTCCAGTGGGGACTGTGTTTATATATCTCTACACATATATATACAGTGAGTATATACACACACACACACACACACATATATATATACACACATATGCACCCATATCCATATAAGCATATACATAATCATCTGTATTTCACAAAGCTGCCTATGGTTGCAGTGACAACTGAGGATTCAGAAGTAGAATGCTGGCATAATCCTGGTCTTAGGGGAAATTAAAGAATTTGTGACTGTGAAGCCTGATAGGACAACAATATTGGTCCCATTCTCATATAACATCAATCAACAGTCATAACAAAATGAAGATCAAGTAATTTATATGCAAAATCTCCTCTCCTCTCCTCTCCTCTCCTCTCCTCTCCTCTCCTCTCCTCTCCTCTCCTCTCCTCTCCTCTCCTCTCCTCTCCTCTCCTCTCCTCTCCTCTCCTCTCCTCTCCTCTCCTCTCCTCTCCTCTCCTCTCCTCTCCTCTCCTCTCCTCTCCTCTCCTCTCCTCTCCTCTCCTCTCCTCTCCTCTCCTCTCCTCTCCTCTCCTCTCCTCTCCTCTCCTCTCCTCTCCTCTCCCCTTTCTTCTTCCCTCTTTAATTCTTTTTTTTTTCTTTTTTTTTTTCCCTTCTTATGGTCTGAATCCAAATGACACTTCTCTTTCTCTCTTTTAAAGGACATGCTGCCTCTACAGAGTTTTCCATCTGGAATTGCATGTGGGCTGTAATTGGGGTTACCTGTAAGTTTGAGAATGTGAGACTCTAGCAGACAGATGTGAATATTTCAAGGGAGTAAAAAGACATCCTATATTTTTCCAATCATTTTATAGTGATTGTTGACTTTTTTATGAGTAAAATAATCAAATGAATGATTTGCCCCTACCTCCCCTTTATGTCAGTAGCTCAGACATCAATGAAGATGTGCACTCTGGTGCCAGGATAATGGCCAGCTTTTACTGCCACAATGTTAGAACTTCCATTTTCTGCCCTACAGCCAGAAGAATTAACTTCAGAAAAGGACAACATCTCTCCTTTCACCGTCTCCCCCCCTCTTCTCCATCAAATAAAATAAAAATTCTGTTGGATTAGGTATATTTAACTCACTCAAAAAGTCTAGGGTTAGGTGTTGTCCTTTGTATCTCACACAAATAAGCCAAGTTAAATAAATGTCTGCTCATCATTTCAAGTAGGAATGAACTTAAACTGGATGTCTAATATGACTGTAGCTAAGCTTTGGGCTTTGCTGCCAGATTCTCAAGCAGATATGGCCTTCTTGTTAGGAAGCTGCTGCAGGGATCAGTGCAGGGAGGCTCAGTTTCCATCCCAACCAACTCATATGGGCTCTACATACATTATACCTCAGTTAGATGCTCTTGGGGGTGTTTCTAAGTGCACAATACTTACCAGAGCTAAAGTTTGTAGAGATTTTGTATACAGCCTAAATTCAATCTCATCTATAAGGACTAATCCCATATGTACTGAGATACCCTTGTGCAGGTAATGGTGATTCATACAGTGTCACCTGCCCACTGAGCCATGCCAAAAAGGCTCTCTTTACTTCCCAGACCATCTTTACTCATATTTTTTACATAGTAGTTCAAAGTCAGTAATTCTTTGACATTTCCTCTTGATCATTATCTTTTTGTGCCTTTAATTGTAAAACAAGCACTAACATGTTTTGGCATTTTTTTTCTAAATAGTTGGCCAGTGACTGGTATAAAGTATTATCAAAATTCCTTCAATGAATGGACAGTGAGACTGAGGAACTGTCAGAGAACTATCAGAGAAGTGGGGGAGGGAAGAAGAAAGAGAAGTTGCTGTCTTTCAAACTCCATATCAGATAAGGATGTCTTCTAAGGAAAAAAAAAAGCCTAAATTGTAACAGAAGCAGAAGTATTATATATTTAATTGCAGCAGCTACTGGTCTTTCATGAAGAGAGCCTCTAATCAAGGGCTTTGATTATAAGGGACAGAGCTGAGATAAAAATCATATACAACATTTTGAAAAGAACAATACCTCAACCTGGTCTTTTAAGAACACATTAGGTAGTACAAACTACAACTGTATTGTGAATCAAGTCTACTTTTCAATACAGATGCCTTTTGCTTTGTTTACCTAAAATGTGATACTGTGTCCAGTCTATAGAAAAACAAGTTCATCCAAACACTGGCACAGGAAAATGCTTAAACAGCAAGAAAGGCCATTGGGATGAACTCTTATACTTAAATGAGACATGCATTAAATGTGTTGCTAAAGTAGACCCACCAACCTGGGGCCCTCTCCCTTCAGTGGGAAAATTTCCTAGAGACACTACACAAGGACATATCACAACTCATAATGGTAATGAAGTGCATAGTCTTCTTCCACCTCACTTTCTTGTCACATTTGTTTTACCTCTTTTTAAACTGAAGATTTCATTCTGCAAACTCTTAAATCTTTCTGTAACTTCACACATGTAAAGTGTGTCATTCTAGCAGTATATGAGTCTATTAATGTGAACAAAGTGGTGGAAGTTGTTAAAAATTGATGGAATTCTCACAGAAATTTAGAAAGTCAGTAAGACCTAGAGCCCATAAGAAATTTGTACAGCTTCTAACACAAGGGGTCTCAACCTGTAGTTAGTGTCCGTGTGTGCTGTTATAAAATGTTACAAAATTGAGTTGTCTTTCAATGCAAATGTAAAGCACCCATTTCAAGGTTTGGTGGGGTTTTTTTTGGTTTGTTTTTGTTGTTGTTGTTGGTTTTTTGTTTTTGTTTTTTTTTTTTTTTGTTTGTTTTTTTGTTTGTTTTTATGATGCTTGGGCATATTTAGAAAGAGGCAACACTAAATACATATTTGAGAACAAACCAAAACAAAGTTGGAGCCCATAACTGCTCTACAGGGCCCCTTTAAAAACTAAGCTATGAAACAAACTCTAAACTGAGACCGGTTTAACCATCTAAGCTTTATATTAAAGAATGGTTATCCATCTGTCATCTATTTTGTGATCCTTATCCATGACTACACACGAAGTCCTCGATCACATTCACTTCCTCTGCTAACCAGCTGCAACTTGAAGAGTTTGGCCCATCATCAGAGCTGTTTTCATCAGTTTCAACTTCATTTTCTTTAACCCAAATCTGCATGGGTTTTGTATGTGTAGTTTTGGGATCATCAATTCAGGCACTGAGAAGTTTATTCTGCCTCCAGATGATCAGGATCCTATTGCTGTATGATTAGTGCCCAAGTGCTGAAAGGGGCTTGTGCCTAAGTGATGAAAGAAATGTGCTTGAGTCTGAATGAAACCCAGTCCTTTGCTTCCAGCTCGGCACAAGGTAACCACTGGAAAACCTGAATGGTAGAGTGCAAGTGAAGTGTTGCATAGCTGTAAGGTTGACCTGTGGTTGGAAGATGAATTGCTTCCACTCAGGGTCTGATCCAGGCTGAGTGAGCTCAGTGGGACTCTTTCCAGTGGAAATTAATTCCGGACTTCACTGATTTCAGGAGATGACTGGATGTTATCACATCTCTGACTCATGAATGAGAATGAGGGAGAGTTCCCACTGTTTTTACTGACTTTTTCCGAGCTTAGAAGAGAGTGGTTACCTAGGCCCTTTAAGTTTACTGAATTAAATCCACTGATGGCATTACCCTTTGCCTTTGTGTGAATGTGCAGCTGTAGTTAGTAAAATACTGACTTAACAGATTCATTCAATGTGGGGACTCATTTAAGTTGTGCCATATCTACTGAATTTCCTGATAAAAATACGTTTTTACTACTGTACTTAGCGTAACACAGCCCAGCCCAGCTAATGGAAAGGGAGCGAGACTCTCTTCCATCACCAACAAAAGCCTGTTCCAGCTGCCCAATCCTTAGTACAGGTGATGAAGTGTGAATCAGACAGAGTGCAGATCAACTTTCACGTGCAGGATTAGCTGGCAGCATTGCTGGATAGAAAAATAATCTTTTCACCATTACAATGAGCAAATTTGATCTGGAGTCAAAGGAGCAACCTACAATGACATTCTTCACAGAGTGGCCTTTTGGCACAGAAGCACACTAGAGCCCATTTCCTAGTTGTTAATGGAAGAGCAATTCCGTTACTCCATTTGATATGTAACAACAGACACCGGACTGTTAATATCATTTTTGCCCAATTTGTTGATAATTCTAGGACAGTTACGCTGACTTTTTTTTTTCTTTCTTTCCCTCTAGTTATGTGTGGCAAAAAAACCAAACCAGTTTTCTCAACAGAGACCACTACTGGTTGATTTACATGCAATAAACGTTCAATGAAAATCTAAAGTACAAAAATAGGACTCCTTTTATTTGACATCAAGGATGGTTCCTCACTGAACTGGAAAAAAAAGGAGAAAATGAAAAGAAGCTGTTTGTAAGAAACATCTGAATATAGTGGGCCAAATTCTGCTATCAAATCTGCAAAAAGATGGCATCAGATCTGGGTCTAGCAAAAAAAATCAAGAACATGTTTAATTATTAGCATGTGAACAATTCTTTTTCCCTTCTTGGAAGGGCTACATGATATAACATATGCTTGTGGGATCACCACTACTTCCATGCTGCAATTTAACTACATGCCTATGTATCTTGCTGGAAAGTACTCGGCACTTGAAGAACAAAAATTCAGAAAAGATGTTGAGCACCTAAGTCTTCCTGAAGGATATGTGCTTGATTCCAGTGTTTTTTAGCCAGGGGCTTTTAGCCAAGGGCTTCAAATATTCTTTAGAACCAGATTTAAGCCTTCAAATTTAGACTAAAGTATGGGCCTGGAGCTGATTTTGTTTCTCACTAGTCTAAGTAATTAGAGAGAAGATCAGCCTCAGACTCTTTCACATTGTTCACATAACAAAGAAGAAAGATCTTCATGGGAACAAAACCCAACTAAAACCAGCTTAATCCTGACTCAGTTATTTTATTATTTTATTATTTTCTGAGGAGCAATTTCAGGCCTAATTCTGATTTTGAATACGAAGCTGCACATCACAGCATGGCTCTGGATAGCAGCTGATTTTTACCACAGAAATGTCACATGCCTCTGAAAACAAGCACAACCATTCAGGCTGGGTTGCACCGCTTTCCAGGAAGCAAGTCTCTATGTAAATATTACTTGTTGCTACCCACTTATATTTTATGCCTGTGATTCACCACACTTTGCATATCTATCTGGCATAAGTGCTTCGTGTGATACTGTTTAATGGTCAGCTAAAAACAACTCATGTCTGCTAACTAAAGCTGTAGCAAGCCTTTCTCATCATAACTCCAGGATTTGAGATAAAACTTTTTCATTGAGATTCTCTTCCCGGCTCCGTCAGTATGATCTTCTGTTTTAAGACTGTCTCACTATTTCAGCAGGCTGGGTTTCTATAGTCCTCAATTCAAGACCTCCATTTCTTCCTCTGCCTAACTGCCCACAAAAGAGTTGAAGGAAATGAGCCAGTAAATACCCCCAAAGAAATAAATTCCCAAATCAGCATGGTAATAATAATAATAATCAAATAAAGTCTTACAGTAAGTAGATTTCTAAATTAATGAGATTTCATGAAGACTACCAGAGACTTTTTGTTGCTATGGAGTTTAAACAGAAGTTGGGCAGACATTGCACTGATAAGAGATAATATAAAACCCTTGTCATATATAGGTAATTGACCCCCACTGTAAGATTAACATTAGAGATAGGTCTGCACCAAACCTCTGAACCTTTAACATCCCAGAATTTGTGGAGGATGGTGGGCAAGTCCTGAACGTGCATCTGTAGCTTGGCATCCTGCCTGACACTCTCCAGACCTGAACATGCACTCTGAGGTTCAGTGCTATGATTCATTTGCTAAAGACACCTTCTCTAATTAAAACACTCCATTATAACCTCTTGCAGGATTTGCCTTAATCACAGGAGCAGTTGATTGACACAGAAAATATTTTGTTTAGTGTAACTGCTGCTATAAACTGATTATA
Source organism: Strix uralensis (assembly GCF_047716275.1). Classification (NCBI taxonomy): domain Eukaryota; kingdom Metazoa; phylum Chordata; class Aves; order Strigiformes; family Strigidae; genus Strix; species Strix uralensis. The sequence continues at coordinate 35,396,578 of NC_133977.1, forward strand.
TATGATACAGTCCACCAGCATATATTCAAGCAAGTTCATTACACCAAGTCTGAGTTTTAAAAAACAAATTCTTTCTACAACTGTAAAATTTGCTCATTCTCTGAACACCAGAGCTTAGTGTGCTCATTTGGTCTAGAAGAAATGTATGACTCATACAAGGAAATACCTTCTGGCATGATGCATAATTGTTCCAGTGAACTCACTGCAACAAGGGATTACTGAGTTGGTCTGCAATCACAGAGTAAACATTTAATAAGCAACAAGAGTATGTTGTATGCTTTTATGCTAGATTGGCTTAAATTACTGAGATGGACATCTCTGCGGCATCAACTGGAATTACTGGAGGCTGGGCATGGTAGATCATGAGTTTGCTCTGACATAATAAGGAACATATTCAAGCTAAATAAAAAATAGTACTTAGCCACCAAACAACAGTATTTTATAATGGTTTCACAGGAATAAGTTTTATCAATAACTATATTCTCTTTTCATCGAAGTTGTGAAAATAAAAAAAAAATATTTGCTGATAAAGTGCATAGATTATGCAAAGATTGGTGGAATGGTAAATACTAATAAAAAGATAGTCACTGAGAGGAATCAGGTAAACTAGGCAAAGCCAAACAAATCTCATATCAGCAGATACAAATGTAAAGGCAGACATTCGGGGACCAGAAATGGAGGCCATGCTTTTAGAAATAAGGATCAGTATCCTAGAAAGCGGTAATTCTGAGGAGCTGCTTGAATGATAACACATGAGCAACTGAACCTGAGCTCCCAGCTCAATTCAGTGGCAGAGAGGGCTAGTGCAATCCTGGGCTGAATAAGCTAACACACAGTGAGGAGAAGGGTGTGCTTCTTTGCAGTGATTAGACCTCTTAAATGCTGCTGTAAAATATTTTACTAGAAAGACATTGCTATATCACCCACAAAATACTGCCTTGTGCCTTTAGAGCCTATAGCTCTGGTGTCCATATTTTTCCAAGGATGTTAAGCTGATTATAGAAGAAGTATAAAAACCTATTCAAAGCCTAGAGAAAATGCTGAGAGTGACAGACTTGATGCTCAGTTTGATTACCTTATCACTTGATCATAATATCTAAAATACCTTTTGGGAAACCCAGGATTTTTAGTTTACCATAAAAAGGACTATGAAAGACTGATGATTTAAAAAGTATATCAGACAAAACTAATAATAATTTAAAAAAAATCCCAAACAGACAAAACTTCTTGGCAGTGAGAGCCATGAGAACTGAGGAATTCTTAATTTCTTGATGCCTACAAAGTAAGACTACATTCCATCCTGAAAATTATGCTTTGCCAAAAAAAAAAAAAAAAAAGATTTCATCAGGCTCAAGTGATTGGTCTCAACAGAAGAGTAACTGGATGAATTTCAGTTGAATTCAGGAGAATAAACCAGATCATTTAATGGCACTTCTGCCCATAACTCCATGAATATTCATATAAATCAGGATCACAAAAATGCAGTCAAACTCTGCTTTTGCTTTGCCTTTGAGCTATTTTCACATATTTCTTGTTCACTAATTTAAAAATTCTGAGTTAAAATGAATCACCAAGTTTCCCCTGGTTTCCCAATGCCATCCAAAACCTGTAGACTCAGATCTTTATTTCAGGCAATTTCAACAAGCTTTATGTAAGTTTGCAAACAAACTTGATCCTGTCAAGTTTTAGTATGTGCAATTTTCAAAGTGCTGCTTTTAATTGTATCTGCTGTCATCATGTCTTAGGGCTGGAAACTGGGCTTCTGAATACTATAATAATACACACTATTATAAAAATAAAGAGCAAAATAGGAAGTTTTGGGTCACAGCTGCAAGGCTGTTGCCAAATCACTAACCTCCTCCCACTCCAAAACAGCAATAAAAGATCATCTCTAGAGATTCCAGCACTGAAGGCAACAAAGTACAGTAGTTACATTTTGAGATGGAATCCAGAAACTGCCAAAATGAAGATATGCAATCTCCACTTGGGAAGAGGCGATGAAAGCCCAAGTACATAGCCTGACAAGTGAATCATGTCAACAAGAAGAAAGCAACAAAAATCAACTTGTAAAAAGCATCTCTGTGTGTCAAATTGTTCAAAGCAGTGGACACATTGCTGAAATGAGCTCAGTAAAGATGAACATCTCATCATAGCTTTCAGGACTTGAAGCTACATACCAGAAAGGGAATGAAATTCCCTATTGCTTTGCAGCTGGTAACGTAGGGGTGGTAACAGTGTGGAAACACTGCCTGCACTGGATCCATATCCTCTGCACTCAGGAGAGTGATTCTGTTTGATACCCGAGGCACTCGAAATAAATATGAGTATGTTTATTCTTAGAGGCACACTAAAGAGTCTGTATCATACCCAGGGGTGTGGGAAGGATGCAGACTGGGAAGGATGCAGACTTGTGAGAATGGTGGGAAAGGTAGTCAGGTTTCCCAAATCTTTTTGCAGACTAGGATGACTTCTGCAAACCAGCTCAGTTTGGTGACTTGTTTGCAAGACGGTATTGGCAATTCCTGTAAATTCCATGTCCAGCCTCATGCAAAATTCCTGCTCCTCTACAGTTATGGGCAGGTTATTGGAGCTTTAGGGAGTAGGACCTTTTACTGGAAAATAAAAATGCCTGTATGCTTGCTGGGAATTCTTCTTTATTGTTGGGACTATTGTGAGTTGAAAAAGTCTTTAAGACAACTACTTTTTGGTTTAAATGACAGTTTCAGTGAACTGAGAACCAGAGGAATTGGCTCTTAGAAATCTTGCACACTATCTAGTGCATGGCAAATGTATAATAAACTGAGTGGATTTTCAACAACTTTGAAAAAATCTGCTGTAAATAAACTAGTGGTGATTGCTTTGAAAGGACGTGGTGTATGGGCTCAATTCATCCGTCATGTAACTGTGTTGCCTTCATTGGAATAATGCAGAATTTGGTTTGGTTTTTTTCTTCATAAAATAACTAGATGCAAGAAGGTCTGTAAAGGTGGAGTACATTGGAAAACACAACTAAAGTAAGATGTAGTAGCTACACAGAGATGAAAACCAAAGATGAAGCTGAACAGTGATTTAGAACAATATTATTGCTTATTGCTCACATGAATATTTTCATGTTTCAAATGTAACTTAAGCATTCAGCAGTGCTTGGATTACTGACCTAAGTGCTACTAGTGATAATGTGCCTGTTCCAGTGATATTTGCTCTCATATGATTTACTCCGATTGTGAGTGTCTCTGAGATTTTATACAAAAATATGAGAATGCAAATTATTAGAAGTTATGTAAAGGAGACTGATCAAATTACAGATAATGTGGAAAAACACATTAAAACTTAAATTAACAGTATGCAAGCCAAAGATGAAATAATTTCACATAAAAAACCCAAATCAAACCAAACCACCAGCAAAGAGAAATAGATTTTCAGTTGACATGCATTAAGGAAAAATAGTGCACATAATGAAACCTTCTTCTTAGTATTGTTTTTACAAGTAAAAAACCATTTTCTATTGTTTCCATATTCTGAAATCATTTATTCAAGAAATTTTGTGTCATGCATTCAACAACCAGTCCTAGAAACCGTGGGGAGAGCACTTTTGAGAGCGGTGTTAAGAGACTGGTTCTGCCAAGCCAAATGGAGGCATGTCAAAATGGCACCAAGCCCAGCTAAGGCTTTTCTGTGTACCAAGCAACATGAACGTGATGGGAATGCGGCCAATTCAAACACGTTATTTCTGCTGAAGGAATAAAAGCAAACGAGAATTTGTTGCTCCTATTATTCTCTCTCGTTGCTCCATACTATGCAGTGGACAAAGTATTCTGTTTTATTGTTGTTGCATTTAAAATATATATAAATACTATTAGTCATTGTGGCTCTGAATCATTCAGCTTCTTCAGCACACATCTGACAGCATAAATAGTCCCAACTGAATCAACAGGATTATTTATCCTTTTAAAAGCAGGCACAGGTTTAGTATCTTTACCAAGATGAGATACTGATTCCCATTTTTTGTGGCTCAGTTATTTTCTTTGTCATTCTTTTCTTTCACCTCTTTTTATTCAAATAAACTATTTCTATGTAAAATGGGAGTTACGCTAATAAAAACTCCGTGTCCCAAAATGTGCAACTTTCTCACTCAGGAGTTGCTTTAACTCGCATGAATAGTCCCATTTGACTGCAGCATTTTTAATGCAAGTAAGAACACTAAATGTAAGTCCAGGAAGCACACTCAGACCCTCAACTGCCATTTAGTCATTGATATGGATAACTGATAGACTCATGGAGTAAGGAAACAAAAATTATAAACAAAAAAAATAGACACAGCCCCATTTCCATAACGAGCTAAGAAGCTGGGTGCAAAAGGTCAAAATCTAGACAGAAAGAAGATTAATATTTTCTCTGTGTCCTTCTGTTGCCTGTATCACCTGGAGCAGGCAGACCTGGACTTTGTTACAGGTAAATAATTACAGTTGTATCTGCCATAAATATCCACTTGAAGGGGCTACTGCAAAAAAATTGAGATTGTATCTCCAAGCAACTGTCAAATGGCTAGAATAAATTTAGAGGGCTTGAAATACTGATGTACACTTTCTATCATAGATATCTCTTGGTCTAGACTTTCAGGCTGCATTTTGACAGAACACATTGGATGACTGAGAAATTAGGGACTCGGGACCAAAAAAATTACATAGTGTTGGCACTTGTGGTTTGTGTCTTCTTTACCTGTGGTACTAGCAAACAGGAAGTCATTGCTTCACAGCAAAACCAGAAATATTAACAGGACATATCCTTTTGCATTTTAAACACAGAAGGCAATAAATCTTGGACCATGATGGCAAACCTAAAGAGGTCACTGAGTAATGGTAAGCATAATATCTGTACTTTTCAGTGCTGTAATAAATCTGACAGTGCTCTTTTTTAAAGTTGGGATGCTTCTGTACAGAGTGAAGATCAAAAGTTTCTTTGCCCCCCAAAAGGAAAAAAAAACCACACACACATGCACTACAATCACCTGTTTTTCATTTTGCATATTTGGTGGAATATGGAACAATAGAGAGTGAAATAATATGCCTGTCTCTTCTAGTGTGGGTGATATTCTCATAAACCCTGACTGAATGAGAAAAATCTGTCCCTTATTTATAAGAATAGATAGGAAAGTCATTCAAACTTTGAACTTCCTTGTGTGTTTACCCCCCTCTTCTACTTTCCCAAACACACACTAAAATATCATTATGGGGGTTCCTTCCCAGGCTGACCAAAAAGCTCTGATTTCAGTTTAGATCATCACTCCAGTGAAGGTAGCGCTGACCTCCCTGTAGCCTTACCTGACCACACCTGTTTTCAGGGGTCATTCTACGCCTACTGCAGAAGGCTGCCCTCAACATTTCTTAGGTCAGATTAGATGCTCTTTGGGCTACAATCTAAGACATTAATGCTTCAGAGCCTCCAGCTTGGAAACCTTTTCCTTAATACCTAACATATGTAGAAATACTGTGTTCCTCAGAACAAACATCTTGCAGACACGTAACAGTTCTACCAAACAGACCTATTTTCACCTGCACTTGTAATGTTGTTGCTGCCCCCACCCTGAAGTTGATCAAAGCTGCCTGGCAGTGCAAAACTATATAGACTCTGTTTTTGTAATAGCTAGTGTAAAATTAAGTAGCAAATAGCATGCATTGAATTTTTTCTTTCTTTGTGTGTGTAATTATGGATCTAGCCAAACTCCAGAGACTCCTTCTTTATGCTGACCTCAAAACCAAAGTATGTTAATAAATATAGAAGTAAAAGGATGGGAACTCTGTTAAAATAGGCAGCCATGTAACATTTGGTAATATACTCATTTTCTCTTTTTATTTGCCACTTCCCGTGGCTCTTCCCTGAGAAGTGACTTAACTAGTTTACAGGTCAAGCCACGTGTTATTACTTAGCAGACTGTGATAATCAAAGGAAGAACAATAATCCAGGAATATTCAGTAGGACAAGCTGAGAAAAGCAGCATCACTGAGCTACCAACTGCAGAGGGGGCAAGCAGTAAGTAGACAAGAAACCTATCAGTTGAAGTGAGTTGCCTGTGGAATGTGTACATAAATACTTATCACCATACCTGGTGACCAGCTTTGGGCCCAGGTAATAGGTGTTTTTCAGTGTGTCTGAAGTTGAACCGCAGCCTTAGTATTATCTGTCAAGCCTCTGTCTTACTATCTGTGAGACTGAAAATGCATAAAGGCATGGTAGGGAGTTTTGTCTGCAGCCTTTATCTAGAGTTTGGGAACTATTTATACTGCTTGCTTATATTAATATTTTCTCACTTCTATGTTACAGCAAACAGAAAACACTTGTTGTAGGGAACCGTCTGTGTAAAAGGTTCTCACAAGAGAAAGCTGTAGCCCATCGCTGTGGCTTATTTTGCACACTGATGTCTAGTAAAGCAAACCCAGTCTCCTGGGTTCTGATGACTGCTGAGCAACATGCCCTCTTCACTGTCCAAGTTCTCCGCAGCATAGTCATCGCCTCACCTACTCCGAAACATCTGCTTCTCCCACCTCTCTGATTCTGATACAAATGATAATTTTTCAGTCTTCCAGCAATTATCTTAGCACTTTTTCTCATGTTACCATTTCAGTGCAGAAGGAGCTCCCTGGGAACAACCACCAAGCCACTAAATCTGTCTTCATGACACTTTACTGTCTGCAGATGGTGTGTGATAGACTTTGCTTTTCAAAATGAGCATTTCATCCTTGGTAAATTGTTTTGACTGCATCTATGAAGTACATCCATTATCCTGTAACTAAGGATAGAGTATAGGTTTGTATATTACCTGACTTTACCTGGACTAAAATTCACAACTGGCCATTAACAGTAAATATTATAATAATACTTACATTGACACTGGTCAAATAACTGCTTCAAAGTGCACTGGTATCAAGGGAAAGATTCTCATGGGCGTCACATGAGGTGAATAGATTCTCGATCTGAGTCGTGATCTAAATTAGCATAAATTTTTATGCATATGAATTTAGGTTGACAGAGTTTGTACATTATTAATTTGCCACTGTATAACAAAGGGACAGGTCTTTTTTCACCAAGCAGTGAACACGACTTCAAAATCTTGTCAGTGACTGTGGAGCCCGCAGCCAGATGTTTAAAGGTTCCCAAGTCAGAAAGTTTTGCAGACTGCATTGCATTTTGAAAAGGACATGATTAATTCAGTCCAGAACCACAATGAAGGTTAGTAACACTGTAGCTGGAAATACATGAATTACTTCAAACCTCCTAAACTCTATTATTCAGGAATATTTCCAACTCGTAAGTATAAACAAGCTAATAGGCTTGCTTTCCTCTCTGTCTTACCATGAGTGATATGCCAGTATAATGCATGAATGCTAGTGTAGCAGAAGATACAAACAGGTCCAGCTGCAACTGTTATTTAGATTTGCCAGGCAGCAAGACGGCAGGTTTAATTCTATCACCAACAGTGAGGTTTATCGAATGACTAGAACAAAACTCAACCAAAAGATACATAAGAACAAGCCACTCTTTAAATGTTATTTCTGTGTTATTTTCCAATAAAGTTAGAATTCCTTTAAAGAGATGTAGATCTTTATGTATGAAATGGGGAGAACAAAGGAAACCTCTGTCAAAACATGCAGCTGATGCAGGTCATTAGCACCTATGGACATGCAAATGTCACCAGGTTACCAAATCACATATCTAAATTCTGCCTGAGGGCAGGATGTTAGTAACATAGACTTATACTAGTCCAAAGTAAATCAATATATATGTATTTGACACTGTGCATGCTTTTCTAAAATAAACACTTTACAAAGCCAGTTTTGCTTTGTAGACAGAAGTTTTCCAGCATAGGACAAAGACAGCACAGAGTCTGAGAGCCCCCTTCAAATATTGCTCTCCTTACCTGGGATTGCAGAGCTCATTGACCACTCCAAGGCACTGAGCCTTTACACGTGGTTTACTGGAGTTGTCACGGTGTGTCTGCTGTTGCTGTTGTGCTTGTGAGTACAGGGAATGAGAGCTGAGTGGAAGAGTGTAATTTCTGCATTCACATCCAGGAAGTGCAGCTGTGCTGAGGTCTCTAGAGCTTCAGTGCTGGGCTGAGACAAATGGGCAAGACTACAAGGAGCACCAGCAATTGACTGGTAAAATGGGATCATTTTGTTCTCTTGTTCCTTGGGCATTCCAGACATCGAATGCCACTGCTATGGAGCTCACAGAAGCAAAGCCATTTCAACATAAATCTTAAGGCAAAAACTACTTTGCTAGCTCTCTGAAAGGTTGAGGAAAGGATTATGTGTACATCTACACAGCCACTGATGTGGGGTACTCTGTTTTGCTGATTCATTAGCCTATGTCTGGCTAAACTTTTATAAAGTTTAAACTAAAACTTAAACTAAGTTTAAACTTTTCTGTTTTAGGAACCAATGAGAATAAAAAATAGCAGGTTCTATTAAATACAAATGTCTGTTGATTCCAAAATGAGCTTAATAAATCTAAATCTTTGACAGATTTATTTGGTAAAGCAGCAAAGTTTTGAAATATTAGTTAAGTTCTGTCATGGATTTCAGAAGATTTCTGCTCTGTCACTGAAAGAAGCTGAGAAATAACTTGTTCTCATCAATAGTATGAATGGAACTGGGGCCTGGAAAAGCTTTATCCTCAGCACAGTGCTGCTCCTGGCTCTTGCTTTCTCTTGAGAGACTGAGCAATCTACAGAGTCCTATAAATTCCATTGTTCCTTTGCATTCATTACGGCTACTCATTACAGGCACTATCTGGGCATTTTAGGCCAAGTTGGTAAGATGGAAATGGAGGGCATGAACCTAAGGGAGCAATCACAGTTCATTATTTGGGTAGAAGATTGGTCACAAAAGCTGTTCTCCTAACGGGTGAACCAAAGCCCTCTCTTGTGTTTTCAGGCTGCCACAATGTGGGATACTAAATGTAAGAGTCTGGGCTTGGCTTGAACTTGAGTATAGAAATGTGAAAGTCAGGCACCCTCAAAATAGCATGTGGGTTTAGAGACAAAGATACTCATAGTGCCTACTTTAAGCATCTCATTTAGGAGCTCTTGATCATCCTGTGAAAGAATGATCTCCTTTTTGCTGGTGATCGCACAGCCCAGAAGATCACCTGAAGGAAGCACCCTGACTGGTTTCCATTTTTAATTTCCATGGTGTGGAACAGAGACCTGCCATTAACTGCAGGAATTCCCATATGAGGAAGATTATCTGAGCTAGAGCACTAAGTAGAGAGGACATCTCAAATGTTGCATCTTCAACATCTGAAAAGCAGCTACTTGTTATTGCCCCAAGAAACAAAGCTTAGGCAGTAGGGTATTTATAGACAGGATTTTCATAAAATGCACACAGTTTTACTTTTGGAAAAAGAAGTTGGGTGCAAATTGATGACACACATCCTCTTTCATCCTAAATAATCACCTTTGGTACGGATAGAGGTACCTGTAATAATCGTTTGCAAACAAGTTCTTATGGCAAGAGCTTTTTGAATTCACATAGTGCTGTTCATCCAGGGACTTCAACATGCTTTATCATCATGATTTATATTATTTAACAAGGCAGAAACTAATGGTCAGAATATTCAAGACCTATGCCTATAGTTGTACACAGTCGATACCAGAATTGGAAATAAGCCCCATCTCCCAACTTAGGGGTGTTTCACAAGGTTACAGATAACCCTGTGAAGGGAGGAAAAAGAGATTCCCATGTTTCTGCACCAGCTACACTTTTTGTCATCAAATATTTACAAAGCCCACTTACATGAAAGCTGGCAGAAGTACAAACAGTGAAGTGGTCACTACCTAGTGCACTCAGATAAGTAATATTCCTGTTCAGTAAATTAGCACATTCATGAGTTATATACTTTTGTTTGTCAGCATTTTTTCTCTGTGTGCATAGAGCAGATTTCCACTATATCATTCAGAGGTTATCCGGAAGCAAAATGAAACCCATAGCGTTTTCACCACCGTACAACTTGCAAAGTAATTTTTCAATTAATGTAACAGGTTATCTTGGAAAAGACTAATAAATGGTGAGTGTTGCCTTTGACTTTCCCTAAAGCAGAACTCATTGTTCATCTAATTTTTGCAACAGATTTCCTACCTCATTTAAAACTTCAGCTAGAAGTGTTTTGCTGTTACATATTGCAAACAGACATACACAGTGACTCAAAAGCTTGGATTGGGTTGTGTAGTCAATATAGTTTTTGGCAAAAGACTGGGAAGCCTTTTTCTGGCTGAAAGCTAAGAATGATAAAAATAGATCCTGATTTTACAGTCACTGTGACAAACCGGCTTCCAAAAGCTTCACAACAGCACAAAAGGAACAAACTGGCGAAAGGGAAGTGAGCTGGAAAGATATATATTTTTCCCCAACAAGACTTAAATTCACCATCTTTTGAGGTTTACAATGATCTTATATCATTGCATATGGCATATGCTGCACAATGGCAACAGTCAGCTTAGCTTGCAAACAGCCATTCTTTTCCAAAGCTTTTTTGTGAGCTCAACACATTTAATTCACAATCACTTATAGAGCTTATACAACCCTATAAAATAACCTAGTCTCCTGAATCACCTCTTACCAACAAGATATAATTTTATTCTACTTCATATGATTTCATTATCTTATTTTTGTCACTTGATCTCATTTTTCTTGGGGTTCTAAAGGATTTAACAATGAATGATAAGAATGAGATTATCAGCACAAAAATAGACAATAATTAAATGTCAGTCATGTCTGTGACAGAACAAATGCAATTCTGTATCTCACTACTTTTGGTGCTGGCTAGTGCAATACTCATTAAATATTTTTACCGTTAATGCTGATAGTTTTGCAGTTATTTCAAACAGATGAAATACATTTCGCCTACCTACCCTTCATTCTTCCTCCTCTGCAAATAAGTTTTTTCCAGTGAAAGATTAGCATAGTTGGTACCAGGAATTTCAAATGGGATTGTTTATGCATCAAAGAGTAAGAATTAATAACAAAAATGCACTCACAGTATGATTGCTTTGTGATGATTAGAATATAAATTGTTAGTTCTATATATACAGACACACACACACACATACTGAATTATATGCCTTGTGATGGTATGTCTTTTGCATTCCTCTAACATCTGATAGTCAGATGCCATGTCACACACATACTTGTCAATTTGTTTTAGCACTAAAAAGTTTGTCTATGATGTTGCTTGGAGCTGACAACCCAACACACTCAGAATTCACCTGAAAATGTGTTACCCAATGAAATATCTTGCACTCATAGGGATGAGGGGGAAGGAGACAGTCTCTACTCCAGGATCAAACAAGCAAAAGCATTAGCTTCACACAGAAAACGAGTTTTCTCATTGTTGATGATGAGAGGTACATGCTAAGCAATAAATTAAGTGAGCACAATCAGTGGTGGACAGAAATTCCTTTCTGCAGGCTCTGCTCTACCACTTATGAGTTATGGGGTCATCTCTACCTGTGAAAATAACTGACATATCACACCCTCCCTGTCTCTACACTTCTTACTAATCCTGCCTATGGAGCTGGTGCAAAAGCGTTGGAGCTGGACAAGGACCCAGGAGACAGAGAAAGACCATTTAGCAAACAGTCCTACGGCAACTCTATCAGGCTCTCGGGGCTGGTGGAAAGGCCAGACAGTGAAAGGCCAGCTTCTACCTCTCCATCTGCGCTTTGTTGTTTCTGCCCTTCATTTATGGGGAAGATGCTCTTGAGCACAACAGCACATGGTTATACAGGCCCAGAGAGGGGCTGAAACCACACCTGTGCTGCAGCCCTTGTCAAATCTCCCCCAGCCTTCAGAGGAACAGAAATTTCCCAGGAATACAGTGAGCAACAACCAGATAAACAACCAAACTGACCGTGAAAGCTATGGGAATAAATAACACAGTGTTAAGCACAGGCTAGGCTAAGCATGTGAACCTTCAGTCAAAGTTTTGACCTCAGCTTTTGCAGACATACCCAGGCTCACTTTAATTGCCTGGTTTGCAGACTGGAAGCAAAGCAGCTGCTGCAGCACAGAGCTCAGCGCAGGTTGCAGGCTCCCCCCGAATGGGCAGGATAGCTCTCTGCTGCCGTGCTTGGGTCGGCCCCGCTTACCCAGCAAAATAAATCTATCCGTCACATCCACCAGAATCACACAGCTGATAACTGAGCGGTAAGAAATTGCACTGAAAGAAAAACTACGCCTCTGGTTTTGGTAATGTGGGCAACTGCCCAGCGTGTCCCCGTGCTGGGCTGGGGCTGGCTTTGATCAGTTACACTGTTATTTAGCATCTGAAGCAGCCAGTGTATAATGTCCTTCTCACTCCTTTAATAGGAAAGGGCTGCCTTCATCCATGAGGCAGAATCATGCTTATTATCATGTTAATTAATACATTTCTAATGAGAAGCTGTTTCTCCAGTTTACACAGAGCCAAAGTGAAAATTGAAATGATTTTGCTAATTTAAAAAGAAATTATTTAAAAAATCAGCAAGGAAGAAACTTCAAAGAGCCAAACAAAAGGAGAAATATTGGAGCTAATGAAATGTTGGTTAATTATCCTTTTGTTCACTCTTTTATATCTTTTCCCTGTTCTTAATTGTCTCATCTAATTAGATTATAACTATTTACAACAGGAATTATATTCTACTCTGTATTGCATATGGGGTCTTCATAATACAATGCAAATAAATACTACTAATAATAATTAATCAAGAACTTTCTTTTGCACTGTGAGTCTTTCCAAGCGAGGGAGCCCAGCATGGGTGTAGCATACAGGTATAACGTTTCTGGGCTTGGCTTTATCAATGATAGAGGAACAGAGCTCAAGATTTTGCAGACTTGGTTATTACTACTCCTCCTGTGGCTGGCCAGCTTCCTCATGCTCTAGATCACTGTTTTCAGACCTAAGATCATCACCTCAAAGCAACTATTCTCTGTAGCTAATCCTCTTTGGTATTTGCTGTAAAGAACGTGTTGCATTAGGCATCATTAGCTGCTACCTTGAAGAGGATCTTTCCTCTCCTTTCTGAGGCTGTTCAAGATCTCTGTCTGATCTCGACATCACCAATACCTATTCAGTGTCCCAGAGGAGTGAAGCCACTGCATTTCTGGTACTGAAGTGCAATGCATGGGGTCCTTGGCACAGTTACAGCTTCTTCTAGGAAGGTCAACAGTCCCTCCCCATTCCTCAGTCTTGCTTCTGGGCAGCTCAGTGTTGCATAATATACTTGTTAAGTAATTGCATAAATTATTCTTTTTCATTGTGCTATGACAGGGATGCAAGAGGCTGAAGGCTCCCAGAGATAGTGGCTCCACACACTCAGAGTCAGAGGCTTTAAAGAGCTAACAGAAGACAGATAACAACATTTCCTTTCTGCCACCTGTTAATTCTTTTTAACAGATGGAGAACTGAAGAATGGAGATTAAAAGCCTTGATACAGGAAACCATATTTTTTTCAGGACAGTGCTTAAACACATGCTTCTGCAAGCACAGGCTTCTGTCCCAGTGAAGTTGAGCACGTGCTTAAATAGTTTTCTGACTCAGGATCTAAGTGACTCTTTCAGGGTCATAAAAGCAGTGGAACAAGATGTCCCTGAAACTCCCAGTTCACACTGCAGTCCTTTCTTCACACAGTCCATTTCCAAAACCGTAGCCCTGGAGAACTCCGATAACCTCTTAGGCTCTCCAGCTGGAGACTGGCAGCCAAACCTCTGTGTCAGTTATTTAGATAAAAAGGTTACTTCAAGCTTGGGTGCAACTTGCAGATGTGAAATCAGGTAAAGGTGAGAAAAATAGAAATAGCAATTAACGGAATTAAGTCTCCTACAGTTTAAGCTGCTGTAAATAAGAAAACAGTGGGATCTAACTGTGTTTATAATGTAAGCCAGAAGAGAATCAGGTTCATCACCAGTTACAATATCGTGCAAACTTCTGTGGCACTTCTACTGATTTTAGCATTTCATACCTTTATTAATCTACCATGAAAATGATAAAATGTTTGGAGTTGAATATTTAATCTCTATCAGTTCTCAATATATCATTGGTTTTGGAGGCAAAACATTACTTGTGAAGCAGAAAAAGACAGTCTTGGGGGAACAACAATGAACTGAAAGTGGGGAGAGGTCTCCCACAAGCTTCTTTGACCTTGGGCAAGACTCTTAATTCCCCTGTGTCTCAGTCTCCCATTTGTGTATTGAGGAAAACACTTCTCTCTTCTTCCCAGAATTGGCCTGCCTTGCCTACTTCAACTTACTTTTAGAAATGCAAAGATAATGCTGGTTTTAACTACCACAATCCCCTTCTTCCTTATCTCTGATTAACTCCTTGCAGAATGGCACGTATTCAAGCTCTCCCAGAAAGCGCTATGCAGAGCTGTAACCTCCTAACAGCTGCATGTCAAATCTGCCAGTAAATTCTGGACAGTTTTCATAAAAGCGTGCCGTACAGTCTCTTGCAGTATGATAAACAACTAATGCACATGTTGCAGGTACTATAAAAATAATCCACAAAGCCTTCCTATGCAGCTACAAAGAGATTTTAAACTGAGATAGGGAATGCCATAGCTTGTACCTGGGCCCTTCCAGATGTGCTGCCTTGCTCTCTGTTACTGATGCATGCAGAGGTGAGACCCCCATGCCTCCTCCGTGCTTCATTTCTCTTTCTCTGGTGCATAAGATGCCTAGAGAAAAGGGTGTTTGTCACTCTGCCCCACACAAAAGGGATGTAATCTTTGCAGGGGACTTCCATTACCCCTGCTGCAATTTTAGCAGAAAACATATTTCATTTTTATTTCTGAAAGTCTCTGTATATCACTGTACATACATTTAAAAATTAAAAGCACTAAAGGGTTTTTTTAATAAACCTTCACCTAAGCGTTGGAGAATTAAAACAGATGATATGAAATGTAGAGTGTTAAACAGCATAGTAAGGAGAAAACACTTCAGTTACCAAATGGATGCTCTTTAGGTCTTTATTCTATTAAAACCTGTGTCTGTGCTGCTTTCATGGAGAATGTTTTGCTATCACATGCAAATTCTTCATTTTTCAAGGAAAGCTTTACACAACCTGCTTATTTGGCCTTTGTTAGTCATGCTACAAAGATTTAAAAGCTTTGAAGATTGTCTTAACTAAAAAAAGCCACAAGAACAACAATGCACTTTCTTCCAGTCACTG
Organism: Strix uralensis; assembly: GCF_047716275.1. Classification (NCBI taxonomy): domain Eukaryota; kingdom Metazoa; phylum Chordata; class Aves; order Strigiformes; family Strigidae; genus Strix; species Strix uralensis. The sequence goes on from NC_133977.1 coordinate 35,411,782, forward strand.
ATCAGGTTTCTAAAGAGTAACTAATAATGTGAATTTTAAAGAGCAAAAGGCAGCAAGAAAATATTTAATAGTACAACTAACAGCGCAGCATACCTTCTGCAGAAACCTGTCTGCTTTACTTTCATTTTATCAATATTGCCAAGAAAGTAAATTTGTCACTGTACAGTTGAGAATCTCTCAAAGATCTACTTTAATGTTTCACGCTACGTTTGCAAAACAAGAGTAATAAAAATAATGACACCATTATTACTCTTCCCTCTTTGTTTTCAGTTCATCACTTGCATATTTGAATAATGAATTATATTCACATTATCTCTACACTTTTGCTCTTGACTTCCTCTGCTGGCTGAAAGTAAAGCTATTATCCAGTTGTCAGCTCTGAAGAGCCATTCAACACAGCAGCCAATGGTCCTGACATGTAGATATACTACTATGCAAAATTATCTGGAGTACAATTTCAAGCTATATATGAGAAAATTACCAGCCAGCATAAAAATGAATCTTCAGCTTAGGTGAAATATTAAAAATTTCATCAGGACCACTTTAGAACATAAATAAGTAGACAACGGAATTAGTTGTGAATTAGGCACAAAAGGCTAATTAACACTATTGTATCATCTTGATTGACTTAAAGTCTATTAAATCACTATTTTATTGTCTGAATCTCTGAACCTTACAGGAAAAATAGAACCTTCTTCTATTAAGAGACCCCTGTTCATTCTCAGATCTGCAGCTTTTGACTGAATTTCATTAAGACTCATTCCACTAACCAATACGTGGCACATGTAATTTCCTGATAAAGGAATGATTGTTTGTATCAGTTGATTTATACAGCTTTTTTATTAAGTGCCCTGTTAAGTTATAAACAAATCACATAAAACAAAACCCACACAATTTTCCTTTAGTGTCACATCCCTTCATGTAATTATAAATACAACTGGAGCTTCAGATGAAGTCAGTTTTTCATGATGCAGTGGAGAGTCAAATGCAGCCTAGCAGCAAACATTCTCAAGGGCAAAGACTTTCTTCTCTTCATGCTCAAGTGTTTTTGTCAGGAAAGAATAACTGGAGGTTGGGAAGGTGAGGAGGTGCCCTCTACCAGACAGAAAGCAGTGTCCCCAGGATGACTTTAAACAAACAGGTATATGAACTGACAGTGAATCAGAGCAAGCTACTGTGCTTGCTTTGAAGAACTCTCTAAGAGAAGAGCAGCTGCTGCCTCTGTGGTCAACATTTATTCCTCTAAATCAGCTGCCTCAATCCCTTTTCTACCGATTAGACCTACTCCTATTTGCATCACTGTATTGGAAATACTCTTCAGATTTTTGAAAAGGAAGAGACAAAAGCCTGAATAGTTTTTAGTGCAATACAAGATGGAAATGACTGGTTATCTATAAAGAGTGAAAAGTATGTCTTGTGGATCTCCTTTGGGGATGTCTCAGAGCCCATCAACTTTTATTGAAATTGAGAGAGGGTTGCAATGATTTGAAATGTATTTTTATGGATTACAGCTGCTGAAAATTTACATCTAGAAGAATATTAGCTCTTTACCAACACTGTTTCATCTCATAATATCACTTAGTGTAACTTAGCATTGTAATTGCCTCACCTTAAATGTGGATGTGTAAGCAATCAAATGAAATGATATATCTAAGATCATGGAATGAGGTTAACCACTTGTCCAGGAAACTCAAACATGTCCTCTTTCTCCTCCTGGAAATCTTGTTTTTATGGGATTGGAGGACAGTAGCCATTCCTGGATATCTGGCAGCTTGGCAATAGCAACAGTATCTCTTTTTGGTCTGTGGACATTGGCAAGTACTGGACAGAGGAACATCTTCTACATATCAATTGCATGGTGCAGGCAAAATGAGTTGGATGCATTCATGAACGTGCCAAAAAATGTCGACACATGCACAATCAACCTGATATGCCTGGCTTACTGCACACTGGGAATCCATCTCCATAATGCATGCATGCATATTTCTGCCTGGGAAATCATGGACAGCAGCATGGCAACCCTACATAGAAAGTCCTCTTTGAAAGCCATGCTCTCAAACCAATGTTTAATTCATTAGGTTAGCCTTCCTTAATCAGTGATCAGTAGAACTATTTAGCTCATGTTGCATTAGAAGAAAGTCTAAGACACTCTTTCCCACCCCCCAAAAAAGTATTAATTCACATGTGTTACAAAGAAGGAAACAAAATGGAAGGGAATTAAAGTAACACATTCAAAGTTTAGCTCAATTGTTATTGTCTATAAATGAAAATCACTGTGGCAGCACGATTTAGGATGTGGACTATTTTTTTTTTTTTAGCTGTAAAATATGGTAAAATGGATTACAGAAGTTGAATAAAAATTAATTATGCTGATTCTTGCTCTGTTGATCTGCTACAAATCATAACACTATTGACCTGATAGAAACAGCAGTCTGTGTTGTTGGTTAAAGTCTGGTCCATCTCCCTCTGTGATCTACTCAGTGTGCTTTCATGTCCAGTTATCATGTACTAAAACTTTTGTTGTGTAAATGGTTAGAGAATTGAGCAATGGTTAGAGTATAAGCAGTCTGCCCCATGCTACATGATCATTCATGGCTTGCATGTCCTTCCAGCAGCATCTTTGTCCTTTTAAAGAGTCTGAGAGTGCTGATAAAGGACATAGAGATGGGTAGGAAATGTTAGAGCAAGCACATGTGATGACTTGGAAACAATAATCAAATTTAGTTGACATTCCTCCTACCTAACTTCTGCACTGAACTAGGCATCCAGATACCATCCCTGGGGTGAAAGAGGTATTTCAGAAGCATGATTTATCTTGCCCACCTTAGACAAAAAGCACCCCTGAAACGTCTTTTTCTGGACTGAAGAGGCAGCAAGACAATTAACTCGGGTGTAGTCACCTGCAGCACAGACTTCTCGAATTAGATGAGAAAATCCCCCGCCTAGAACCTACTTGTTACTACTTACATTTAGATGTATGTTTAGATGTCCTTTCTACTGAGATAGAGGAGCTCTAATATTGGTTCCCTGCCTTCAGGTTTGTAAAAAAGAGTTAAGAAGAGTCAGGTGATGTAGTACTACAAGCAGAGGCAAGGGAGTCCTGTCACCTGATGTGGTGGCTTGTCTGGGAGCTGGAAGGCTAATTTCCAAGTCTCTGCCTGGCCACAGTCTTTCTGGAAGTGTCCCTGGGCATGTCACTTAATTCCTTCTCCTTGGTTCCCAGACTGTAAAGTAAAAGCACCAGCACTTAACTACTTCACATGGATGTTGCCAAAACAAATATAAGGCAATTTGAAGAGCCCTGATGATATAATAATGAGAATCAGATAAATACCACTGATGTGGTAAAGAAAGAGGATCAAAGAAAGGACAGCAGAAGTATGCAGTCACATCTGAAATTAACATATGGACATTTTAAGTTTCAAAGGAAATCTTTTGGGTCACTGAGTATACCATTCTGCACAGTAAACATTTTTCCTTATATAAATATTCAAATGTATTCCCACCATAATATAGTCTTTCTTAAATTGCAAAAGAGTATTGCTTTGTTCTCCTCATGGCTAAGAAGTTTTCTGTATGATTGAATTAAATAAAACTTAAGATTTCATGATTAAAAAAGAAACAAGATGCAATTAATAAAAGAGCTCAGACATACAGTGACAAAGTAGGGACTTACTTTCAGTCAGACAGAGGTGAAAGAACTTGTATTGCTGAGCTTGTTTGACAGAAATAGATGCAGTATGCCAGTAAGTTTTAAATGGAGAAACAATTTTGGTCACAGATGTCTTTGGAAGTCCAGAAATATTGAACATCAGCTTGACTATCAAGGAACGGTCATGAAAAAGTGATCTTTTTGTCCCAACATTCTTCTCTCAGCCAATATCATCACTGATGTGCTCAGTTCCATCTGAGACAGTTACTCTTCATACTGATCCCATTTTTTTTCCCAAACATATGCAGCTGGGAAGATGCATTTTAATACAAAAATCACAATACAGTAGTAATATGGTCCCAGTAACTCAAACCTTTCAAAAGATTCTCTTCATCCAAATCAACAGTACAAATTCATTATTCTGGGTTTTTCTCTGGATATTGGTAGGTAGCAAAGTGTTTTATTAAACTTCTGTAGTAGCAAGCGAATGTACCTCTGAAGATTTTTAAAATTATTTTTAATTTAGTGCTACAAGACAAATCAGGGGCTTCATATTGAACCAATCAAATATTTTCATATTTTACTTTGACTGTTTCTTCAGTTAGGAAATACAGCCCCAAAGCAAACAAACAAAATCCCTAGATTTTTCAGAAAATGCAAATAGTAAAATTAAAACTATCTGGGATAAGGTTGGTAGTTATTGCCACATACATTTTCCTAAATAATCATTTTCCTTGCCTTTTGTGCCAAAGTAAAACAGAGGCATGGAAAGTGGTAAATGATGGAATTTGAAAAAAATCCAAACCCACACCACCATAAAAACCAGGTATACTATTGTTACTGCTATTTCTTGCATCAACAAAGTATGTGGTGGTTTCAAACAAAGTCCAGGGTCCCATTGAATTAAATTCTATACAGACTAAGAGACTGGCCAAGGAAGCGTCTGGCAGAGCTATGAACTGACCTCTATTCCCACCACCCTCTCCAGTCCTCATCCCTTCATTATGCACACTTTATACAGGAGTCACTCAGAACAGACCTCAGGCTCCATTTAAAAGGAGAGTTATATTTGCTAATAGTAGTTTCTCATTCATATTCCTCTTTCATCTAGAATCTGTCCTTCTCTGAGTTTTGTTTCCTTGCTTATTTCTGTACCTAAACCTAGGACCTAATTAGTCCTGGGGACAATTTCAAGCCTGCTTGTCCTTGAAGGCAATTTGCATGAGAATTGAAGCTGGCCAGAAACACTCTTTTCATGTAGGGTTTGCATCCAAGGAGGAGCATCCAAGCCTTGCAGTCCCACTTACGGCCTCCACATGGTATCACAGGAAGGAAGGGACACATGTGCATAGCGACCCCATGCTGCAGCAGGGCACGGCACAGACCAATTGCTCCCAAAGGCCATCCTAGGCTGCACATACAGAAGTGCGATCAGCTCCTGTTCCTCTCCATCTGGAGCAGTATATGATGCCCAGGCTGGGACTGCCCTGCTGGAGCAACCCCAGCTTTCCAGAGAAAATCCTGTCCTGCAGCAATCACATGGTCACGTCTGGCTGGCCATCTCCTGGATTTACCTTTCCCTAGAAGATAGGAAGGTTTCTTCAGACAGCTTGGATGACTGAATTGCTTTCTCACAGCTTTCTTTTCTCTCCAGAGACTCCTTTTCAATGTCTAATTTCTCACAGACCTTTTATGCACTCAGTTCTGCCAAAAAAACTCTGTATAGTCTTGCCCTGGGCCCTGAAAGTGGACCTCAGTCTTGGATTTATTTATATAGTCAATGCATTGCTCTCCTGCTGCTTTCTCCAATAACTAGACATATAAAAATGTAAAATGGATATCGATATGCTGGAACAATTCTTCACCGTCAATCACATGCACCATTGGCTAAATTATACCCCATATTCCCAGATTATTAAATACTTACTCCATATCCACCACATGGTCTACTTATCTAACACTCCATTTACAAAAAAATATCCAGCACTTAAAAGTAAGGACTTTTATAGTTAAGGACTTCATAAATCTTACACTGCCCATAAAAAAATACACATGCACACGGCCACACATTTTACCGAGTGTAAGCTCTGGTCCCTTGTTCCCAGATCTGGAGGGTTTTACCTCTTGGCTGTTAACAGTCCCCTCCAGAAATATCTTCATCATCATCCTAAGCAAAAAGAGCTGTATGTCTTCAGGGACACATGGTACCTACTCATGATCGCATTAAGGTTGGTGACAAAAATTCCCATTTGTATACAAGAAAAGTATGACCCATACCTGACATGAGTAACAGTAGACTCAAGTGCTAAACCCTCAACATAAAAAATTTGTAAATAACCTTGCATTACTCTGATTCAGGTTCTTCCAGTATAGCTGGCATTTGGAGTTTCAGGAATATTTAATTATATAGAAAGCCTTAAGGGGCAATAACAAGCTGGTTTCTGAGCTAATGGGAGAGAAAAGAATATGAGATTAAAATCTAAAAATTAAATAGAGGGTCATTCTTTTTAATGACTAATAACTCTCAAAGAATTTAAGTTTCAATTAAATTCCAAAGGTATTTATGTAGTCATGAAACTATTTTTAAATATTTCACATTCAGAGTGCTCCAGTTTCCTCACTGGTTCTGGCTAATATCAGACACCATTGTGCTATCTGAGCAACTTTGGAGAAGCTCTGTTTTTTGCTTTTAACCTGTTGTTTGAAGTAGTGGTTTTATTTACTATTTATGTTTTTGGAGTTTTTAATGATTTCTTAGAAAATTCTGCTGCCTGTAGGACAAATAGTGCAAAATTTAGGCCAAACCAGGTTACTTGTACCTTTAAGTACTGAATGAAAAGAGAAAGTTAAAGTTTAGTGGCTAGAGCATTTGGGGGCGGGGGGGGGGGGGAGGGGAAGTAATGCAAGGCAGGCAGGTAACTGGCATCAGGGAATTATTGTCTGTCCTGGAACAAGGCAAAAAAGGGTCTCTTCTCCCTTGCATGTCAAAAATGTTCATTTTATATGATTGCAGCAAAAGGAAATATGAAAAGCACCCTTTTTCATAACAGAACACACAGAACAGCACAAGGTAGCAGCTGATATAGGTCTAGGAATGCATAAATATAGTACAAGTCTAAGAAAATATGAATGCTCTCATTTGGCAACGTGCAGACACGTGACTCTCAGACATTAAACTCAAACCCTTTCACACACATTAAGAGCAGAGTTGTATCAGCTAACATCTTGCATTAATTTATATAAGCAGCTCAGGGATTCCCAGATTACAAAGCATTGTGGTGATATAGAAAAAAAAAATAAATCCAACACCTTCAGTTAGAATCCAGCTAATGTTGGAAGTAGGAGTCATGGCTCACGCTGCTCGTGCCTGGAGCACTGAGGTCCTCCGTGCAAGCAGAGGTCTCCTTTCACCAGTCTGAGAGTCGGCCTAGTCTTCTCAGAGAACACTACTAATCCTTCATAAATCTTTGTTTTATAAGATGTATTATTGTGTCGCCAGAGTCTACAACCTCAAACAGGTTTCCGCTGCATGAGGCAGACACCTATGCTTTCCTGTAGGCCCAACAGTGACTGCAGCTTATATATGCTTTCAATGAATTTCTTCTCTCTCCCAGCTTGAGGCATGAATGTCTGTTATCACTCAAAATGGACATTACTTCCCACTGTGCTGATGCACTGCAAGGAAGAGATGCGGCTCGTGTTCACAGTACTTGGGGTTTCTTCTGTAGCTATTGGTGAACCACCAAGTGACTGAGTTACCTCACATTATATTTTCCTCTTAAAGACTAAACTACAGAATATTGGCAACAGAGTCTTTCAACCCAGTCCAGACTATTGTCTGACACTAAGAACATTTTTCAGTCTGCTGGCTGATGGACATAGTGCATCAGGTGATTATGTGGTCCTCTTCCTAGGATAACTGCTGAACAATCAAAAATTAGGTCAGGGGCTACCCTGAAGGTCCCTAATGTTGGAAGGATCTTGATGACCAAGGATGGCTTTTAAAGTTATAAACTGGGTAGGCACCCCAGTCTGACAGAAAATAGCATATGGGCTGAAGCTCTTGTTTCTCACAGCCCAACACCCTGATTTGTTGGTCTTTCCTTTTATGACAACCTTGGGATGAAGGTATGCCAGCTCTATCCAGAAAGCCTTGACTTGGAACTATGGGGTCTTGAGAAGAGGTTAGAAAAGAACTCCTCCTCCTCCTTGTTTTGGTTTGTTGCTTTGTTTTTAGGCTGAATTGTGGTAGTTTTTATTTGTAAGAGATTGAATTTTAATTTCACTTTTTTTTTGGGGTGAAAACCAAAGAAATGTGGATGAATGCAAATTCCTATTTTCATGAAAGTGTAATTTCTCATCCAATCTCAGGAAAATAACAATAAGAATAAAAAACACAGTTATGGAAAAATCCATTTGAGTCAAGAACATAACTCTGTCACTAGTCCCAAGCATATTGACATTTTTTGTTTGCCCCCTATAACAATATGGACTAGGCATCTTTGCTGTGTAGTTGATGTCTCAGACCTTCCTCAGCCTGTTAAAGACAGAAGGCAGCATATATTAATTGATAGAGAAATCCTTAAAGCAATCTCTGTAATTACTTTAGGAATCTGTAGTTCAGAACTTGTGTCTCTCTAACAAAATTATAAAGGGAAAAGATGCATAGGAAATTAAGAATAACTTACTCCTATGTCATTAAAAGTATAATGTGCTAGATGCTATAAGTTTTTATAGTAAGGGATTCCTGGATCCAGTGAGTAAGAAAGAAGAAATTACATTTTTATATAATCGTGTTTTACGTGTATATATTTATAAAATTTTATATAATTTGTCCATTTTACCAAATGGGGATTGGGGATTAGACTAAGTCTCTATTTAATAAAGGATGAAGCTAGGTGTTAAAAATTCAGATGCAGGAAAAAACATCTTGACTCCCTGTGAAATACTTGGAGAAAAGTATGGCTCTTTAAAGTAGAAGCAAATGACCCTGCGTGTTGAGCTGTTGGCCTTTGGAGAGCCAAGGAACATACAGCACACTGAGTGGCTGTCTTAAATGTAGAAATTTACTCCAGCCCACTGGAAGGAGCTTTGTCCCCTTGGCCTCAAGCTGGGATTTCTTCTGAACATAGACACGTGTGCTCATTGTGCCAGAATTTGTGAGGGGATTAAAATCCCCAGATGGCTGAAACCCCTCACCTGCCTATCCTTTAGGGTGTTGGCTGGACTTCTTCCTCAAGAAAAGAGAGGCTTGGGCTTGGTTTTGTCCACTGTCAAGTCACGTTGTATTGAAATGGACCATTGCCATGAACCCTACCCTACAGCATGTCTGTGGCTGCAGGCACCTGGCTTGGAATAAAGTACTGATGGCAACTGGATGTCTACAGAGCTGGGTGGTGATTGGGAAAGGGTTTTCGGGTTTACAGCTGTATATATCCTCCAGATTACACCTAAATGCCACATTAAGGATCTACAGCAGATTCCCTGTCAACCCTTGCAAAGCAAATCAAAGCAATCCTTGGTGATAATCTTACAGGCACTCAGAGTCCATAGTATAGTTTGCAACTAAATGCAAGCACCTCAGCTCTGCACTCACAATCCTGTACTGCCTCATTCTTCTCTTATGGGGGACATGCTGCAACATCACAATTTAGCTTTGGGTCTTGAAATTTAAGATAGGACATCCAGAATCCATTAGCTTAAAAAAATATATAAGGGTACAAGGGGATCAGAAAGACTATTACACATCTATTCAATAAATTAAGCAACACCATCCTCAGCTGGTGTCCATTGGCATAACCATTTACACCAGTGAAGTGTTAGCAAGATTTGATTTTTTCTGAGAAAGAAACTGCAGCTGAACTCATAATCCAGTTAGTTTAAAAATAGCAGACTTAACAGTGTTTCGGCTTTTATAGCAGCTTGTGATTTTTGTTGTGAATTTGATGCAATGCAGCAGGAAATATAACAATTATGTCTAACACACATGCACATGTTACATACACACAATATACACATATATTAACATATCTCCATTTTCTTCATTCCCCACAAATTAAAGTGACAAGCTAGATGTTAGTCCTTTCCGAATTAATCCTGTCTGAATTGCATTAGTGTCATCTTCACTATACACCAGTAACCACTAGGTTATAAAATTTATGATATAACATTCAGAATTAATCTGCAAATATATACTAATTCACACTGACCTTTTTTCAAGCTGAGGCCTTTTTAGCACTCACAGTAGGTTTAACATTGCCCTACTGAGTGTTATTACGAAGCAGTCAATGGTTGTCCATAATTACATCATGCAAATGACATTTGCTTTTTTGTTTGAGCTTATTCCCTCCGATGTTTCCTTCTTTTATCACACTCTTCACACATCTGTGTCCCTGAAATGGCACTGGAAACTCCTCCTCTTTTGGTCCCCAAGTTCCTTTTTCTGTCTTCCTGACTGTCACGCAGTCACCGCCAGCAGTTTGGGCTGGTGAGGCAGTGACATATCCCTCTGACATAGGTTATGTCACCAGCTGGTTGGAACAGGTGTACGCTGATTTTACCATCAAATGGCAACATGCACTTGGCTTCCTACCAGCGCACAGGCATGAAAAACCTGTTCCCTTAAAATTTCTTCCAAGATTGATGGGCTGTTCTTTGACACAGCATCCAGCCACAATTTCAATTCCCAGATTATTTCTCACTGTTCAGGCTTGTTCAACAATAGCAACAACAGAAAGTCACAGAGAACTTTGTGTTAGTGGAGACAAAGTATTTGTTTTTTTCCTCTCTTTCTTCAGCAGTATGAGTACCCATCTGCTTGCAAACCAACACCTGATGTCAAATACCTGTCTTTTAGAAAATAATCGGTACATAATATGAAGTAACATTTCATAAAATTACCATCAAAAAGGCAAAGAAAGTATCAATACTTCTTAATATCAAAATGCTTAATCCAGTTAAATAAAATCAACACTAGGATATGCATCAATAGCCGTATCTTGTCATGGCTGTGTCCTGCGAGCCTTATTAGTGAAAACGTGAAGTTGAGCATACCAGGCAGAGACCAAACATACCAGCTGATGATCTTCATCTTCCCAGTGTCACACACAGTGGCGGTGCACTTCTGAAAGTACAGGGCTCAGCTGTGCTCTAAAGTACATTTTTGAGGCTGAGATCATCTTTTTATTCTGTTCCCAGAGTGATAAGTAATGTTCTGATTAATTCTGCAATAGAAAATAATCTAATACTAAAAATATCTCAACTTCCATTAAGCTGGTTCTGCAGTCTTTAAAAATCCAAGGCAATTATACTAGTTTATATCTGACAACATGTCTTGATTTGTGAATACTTTGGGAAACCCTCATTCTTCACAGCTGAGAAATTACACTTTCCACTAAAAGCCATTGCTTATATCATCTTGTTAGGGCATCCCACAGTAAACATTGGATGGGAAAGCAGACTTTTTAATGACGACTGATCAGAAGGTCAATGGCTGCAAGTCACAAGTAAATGTTATTTTCATCAAAAGCTGGCTGAAAAGCAGAGGTGCAGGTGAGAAGTAGTACACAGTTCAGCTGTTCCTGTTCTTAACATTTCTTTTCCTACCAGGATAATTTAAAAATTCTGTTTCCAGAGCTCCTTTTTAAGTGAAATTTTTCCCAGTGAAATTCCACACATCACATTCCTAACAAACTGCCTATCAAATAAAATTGCCTGACAATATATTTATTACAACTATAAATAGACTTCCTTAAAAGGCTTTTATATTAAAAAAAATGTGTTTGTTTGTGTTAAGTATTTAAGCCTCTGCACTGATACACAGCATAATAGGGCTGGTGCCATGGTAACTCCGTGTTGGTTTTTAAATTGAGCAGCTGACTTTCAGTAGTGAGAATAGCTACCTACTTCACTGTTTTCTACAGTACACCAAGGCTCTGTCCCAAGGAAAAACAATGAATTAGGAGCTGTTGGCTCATGCAGACTTGACAGTTATGTTTTGTCAATACAGTAAGTCAGTGCAGTTCATATAGAAAAGGTCTGCAAAACCTGCCACAGTACACACATCCTTCTTCAATAACTTGATTTAAGATCAGCTTACAATTGCCTTTTTTTTTTCTTGGTCTGATATTAAGAACAGGAGGTGTTTGAAAGAACTCATTATGTCCATATACAGCCTAATATAGGAAAAGACCTACATATTATTACATATTATGTATAATTGTACCACAAAGAAGACTTTTTCTCCAAATAGTTAATTGGGATGCAATACCAGTTATTTTAAGCTTTACAAAAGAGTTCTTTGCATAATAGAGTGGCTGTTTCATGCAGCTCCTATGATAAAATTCTCACCAGTCTTAAAATGACAGATGTAATATTACCTTTAATAAGTGTCTACCGATGCATGCAAATTGAATTAAATAGTGGGAGTACAAATTTGTCCGATAATTAAGATAAAAATTCATGTCAGCTTAAGCCCTGGTGTATATTAGTAACCCTGTATACTTCTTTTTCTGCATTCTCTACCAATTACTTTTAGTGTCGAACTCTTGATTACAGTAATATGTAGTCCTTTAAAAAATTTAAAAATGATCTGTAGAAAGTATTAAACAAATGAAAGACTTCCTTTTAAAACACCTTCATTACAAAATATTATATCTATTATATCAGAGTGCCTTACAAATTGCCCAAAGTTCAAAACACCCCACATTTGAATAAATTCTAACAGAGTGTAATAGAAATGTGAAATAATAAGTATAGATGTACAATAATAAGTAGAGTGAGCAGCAAACAATTTCTCCAACCTGTGAAAATGATCACTGTTTTAGAAAAGGTGTCTGTTTCATGTCAGGGCAAAATTCTACCATCAGCCCAAGTTTTCCCCAAGTCAGTTATGAAATTTAGCTATTGGACTTTCTTGTTAGTCTCTCTTTGAAGATATACTTGGAACTGGAAATTCAACATTTTTATAGTTAAGAAACTCATCTAGGACATAAAACAGACAGCTCAGGTGCTTGAACCTGAGTTTAAACACTTCTTGTAAATGTCCTAAGTCACGAGCTGCTCTTGGATAATATCTTATGTGCTATCAGTTTTGACCTGAAATGCTTTCTTGGATGTGATGCACCTTATAAAAATGTTATTTAAACTGCTACAATCCCACATAAGTTGTAATTACAATAAAATGTTGTTTTTCAGCCAAACCCCATAAAATCTGTAGTAAAAAAAACCCCAACCTATCAGTTCTTGACATAAATAGATGTACTAAAATTGCCTGGAATATGAATTTACATTTTTTAGGATTCACTTTAAATCAGAAGCTTCTTATCTAAAATATTTCTGTATTAGGAATGTCACATCCTTAAAGAAAACCAGAGACTGGGGTCATTTGAGGCTAACCATTGCATTGTAGAAGGGAATTTATGCTTGACATCCACAATGATCTTTAAGTTAAAGAATTCAAATTCAGAACACCAAAAACCTGATACGTATTTTGGAAATGAGATAAAATTGGAACTTTGTCCTGAAACATGTCAGGTTTTTTTTTGTGAGGATCTAGAGCCAAGGTTCCCAGGTCTCAATGTTGCTAATGTTCAGGGCTGAACTCTGGAGCAAAAGTCCATGATTGCTTTGCTGATGCAGCGAGGTATCCCACGAGGAGAACCCACCCATCAGTCCCAGACTGATGGGAGTCTCCTGAAATTAACTGGTCTTCCAAGTATTGCAGTATTTGAGGATGAGATATAAGAACAAGACTGTTTGGATCTTGCATTCAAAAACGTGTTTACAACTCATGCTAGTGCTCCTTTAGCACAAAATAACAGATGATGTGGCTTTTAATACACTTGGGATGGGTTTATTTCCTGTATGTGTAAAATATAACTTATATGTATTCTCCAGTGATGGTTAAAGACCCCTAAAAAACTTTGTAGACATTTAGCGAAGTTAAATATCTGTCAAAAAAAAATATCAGCTGGTCTGAAAATTCAGTCTCTTTTGTTTAACTGCTTCGTTATCACTTGAAGAAAGCAGCCAGTCTTCATATAGGCTTACAGGCTACATAGGTAGAACAGGCATTTTTAAAGTAGAAAACCAAACCAGACCGGGAACACTGGATAGAGACAATTCAGACTTACTTAGACCCACCCTCAGACCAGGAGCAGAAGCCCACTCTTCTGCTGCAGGCTTGCAGCATAGCTCAAATTAATTTCAGACAGGTCTGCACACCGCTGCAGCACAGATCGCCCACCTGCTCCAGCCACAACATTGCACCGAAGGCGTGTTTTTTCTTACACGAGCCTGCCCTGCTGAAATCCCTGACTGTGCTCCTAGACTTACCCTTATTATTGGTCTGCCCATCTGTAAAATGGAGATAATAGCACTACACTAGCTTAGAGGGATGTCGTGAGGATAAATACATTAAAGATAATGAGGTGCTCAGATACTACCATAATAGGAGCCATATGAGTAAGCTTTGTTTAAATTTGTGTATGTTAATAACAGTGTTCGTTCAGTCTCTGCTGTAACACTGTACTTGGCAACATTTTAAGCATTATAAAGAGTCATAGTGTATAATGAGTGAGATTATAGAGTTGAATGGATTTGGAAGCCAAGACTGGCCTAATAGAGCAAATAATGCAGACCCTGTCATTAACCCTCACCTCCCTTTCCTGCCGCACCCAATGGGGTGGGCGCTGCATCACGGCCGGACAGCCCGCAACTGGGCAGTGCCTGCTCTGTCTTCACAAGCCTCCGTCCTCACAACTGCAAGAAGAGAAGCAGGATCCACGCCCAGCAGAAATGAACGTAACTCCGGTTAAAATATTGGTTTGACCTTATTTAAACCAAGATAAGATGTTGTCCTTGATATTTCAATATATTGGAGGGAGTAGAATCACATCCCACACCTAAGAGATCCCTTCTTGAAAGAAATGACACTGGAAGGGGTTCTCAAAACCATTCCTGAAAATGCCCAAATATTGGTTTTTTTAGGTCCTTTGACAGTAAAGAACATTTTCTATATTTCTTACCCTCAGTATACAGACAAAATGAGAAAAGCAAGATGGGATTTATCAGTTTGAAGCTTCAGGAATCAGCTAGAGTTTTACTTTAATCTTTGCAACTTTGTGAGGAGTTCCAGGTTCAATCACTAGAAACCATCCAAGGTTATTATGGCTTTGCAATATGAAAATTAGTGTTTTGGGTAGGTGTTGTAGCAAGAAGACACAGAAACTGTTCCCCTGTAACTGTGCCAACAACAACTGGAAGTGAATGTCTAATTTAATGCAATTTCCCAATGCCTCTTGCCACCAGTGTAGATACAGTCAGATGTTTGGTGAATTTATTTGGTTCATCCATTGACTGTTCCAGTGGCCTCCGTAAAATGATGTGGGGGAGAGATGCCTTTACCGCAACACAACAATGGCACAAGAGCAATGCAAGAAACAAACAAGTCATAAACACCAGTGGAACTAATGACTGCAGCAGGTATCATAAATACTTTCCTCAGACAGAAGGAGCTACAGCTATCATCTTACCTAAGGGCTGAAGCAACAGGGCTTTTGGGAATCTGGATTTCACTCTTCCCTTTTCTGAAAAAGGACAGTAAAATACCTCTTCTGGGTCAATGCCCTTCCGTTCAGCATTTCTATATGGGGTTACACTGGACAATATACAAAAGAAGTGTTGCTTTCTCTGAAAAGCAACACATGACAGGAGAGATGCTTTTAAATGGGTTGAACACAGAGGGGATGAGTATCCCCCACCCTGACTTATCTGAGGAATAAAGTCACTGGAAGGAGCAGCCCAGGGTTGTTCCTGGTGTTGCCCTGTATTGCTTTTCATCGACTCTGGCAGAAGCTCTACCTAATTACACCCATGATGAATTTGTCCTATCCGCTGTAGACATTACTAAGGAGTGTTTATTACAGATTGGTGTGTGATGGTGTCTTCCCTCGAATCGTCTCAACAAGGTCCCATAAAATGTGAGTTGATGACAAGGATCAGCCTAAGATTTAACATTCTTGTCTTTGCTGGGCTTCTTGCCATTTTTTTTTTTTGAATGTACTGTGGTTGGTGAGTTAATATACACAGCTATTCAGAACTATAAATGACTATTTATCCTGCAGCCAGCTAAAAAGGTTCAAACTATATCACAAATGAGGGTATACCAGGAAAATGGCTAACTGTGGTCTTTAATTTGTCAATAATGATTTTAGACCATGACCCTTAATAGGACACTGTCACTTGTGCTGTGATTTATGCCTAGTGTGATGACATCAGTACCAATACTGCTGATAAAAGAACACTTATATTGAAGCAAACAGGATGATGAATGGAGTACAAGTCTACTTACTCATTTCATTACTGACTCTTCTGTTCACCACAGAGCTAATGTAGCGAGTCATTGTCTGCCTTGGGAGTATTTTGCAGGTTGAATTTAATGGCACAAGTGTGTGATATGTACTTCAGTCCTGGTGTTTGAAATGGCACAATTATAGATTAGAAATATATGCATGTTGGATAGTTCACCTATCAAAGAGAAAATAACTTCACGTCAATTTTTTAAACAGAAAACAGCTAAAAAAGTACCTCTGTTGTTTTTACTGCAGGATTTCCAAGGTTTATGAGAGCACTTAATTCCCTAACAAGTTAAATTTCTGTGTATGTTTTATAGAGTGGACACAAATAGCAAGTAACATTACCAGCATAGTTAAGTATGACACACATGTTTTTTAAAGGGGCACAGTGTTGGGGTTTTTTTTTAAAGAAGTTTTCCATTGCAAATGCAGAAGCTTTAATATATAGCCATCTTAAAGGATGCTTTCATTAGCAACCATTTGATATTGAAACCTTTGCTGAAGTAAACAATGTAAATGTTAACATTAACCTTAATCAGACCTATTTCCTAACATATAAATACTATACTAATGAAAGAGTCTGCCAGCATAATCAGGAGAGCAAAGAAATCCCCTAGGACTCTTCAAGCATGTGTATGTCACCAATAATTCTGCTAACCCTTGAGTGCTAGTGACTTTGAATGTAGAGAAGGGGAGGTAAATGCAGTTTTATTAGTGCGGTTTTATTGCTATGGCCAGCTGCACTCTTTTCTCTATAAAAGGTAATTACTTCCAATAGTAACAAGCTAATTGATTGCTAATTAAATCAATTGGCACACTAACCGCTGTCAGAAAGTGACAGATTAGCTGGTCACATGACAGTGTGTTAGTAATGAAAAGTGGACATGGTCTGAGTGTGATTGACACAGCAGATGAAAAGTGATTTGGGATCTCCTAGGTGGTCATGAAGAGGGCATGGAAAACATGATTGATTCAATGGTGACTGTCAGGGAGGAAATGAGAATTGAATGGGATTCAGTGTTGCCCTGGAACCTCACCACATGATGCTCCAAGTTTTTTCACATGTAAATAAGCTAGACAGGGCTTTCTGGCAAATGAAAGGCAGGATGGGGGAGGAAAATGGGTGGAACAGAAAGTGAAAGTCAAATCAACAGAACTTACTTGGAAACTTCAGTTTGCTTTGCACAGTGGAAACAAACCCACAAATTTTTAATGAGTATAAACTTCTGAGTATCAGTATTTCAGTGACTAAAGATGTGTCCCAGTGTGTTATTTTTATTAATTGTGAAGGTTTATGAATTAGTTTAGGAAGACCTTTGTAAAAGAAAAATAGTTTTTAGTCTGTTTTAGTTTCAAAGAACTCTATATAGTTTATAAAACAGAGGAAAATGGAAATAATTTAGTACTATTAATATCACACTGAAAAGTGCATATACAATTACATATATCCTGCTCTTGCTCTGTGTCTCTCTGTCTTTTCTAGGTATAGTATTATAAAGTAATCAATATTAATATCTCAAAGCCCAACGTTTTAAAGTAAAATGGGAAAATGTTGCTAATATTTTTGCTGAAAGACATGCCATACTTGCTCTATAGTTATTGCCATCAAACTTTAGGAGTTTCTGAAACACCAACATTTTTGTGTAGATTTTGAATAAGAAATACTCAGTTAATAGTAGCAGCTCCTAACAAATGCTAACATTTAACTGTAACTGTGAAGGTATTATTCTGATACATCTGAAAAGGAGACAATAATTACTGTTTTATTAACATCTAAGATGGTATGAGCCAGGGCTTGTGTGCTTTATTCATCCTTTCTGAAGAGACCTGGCACCACTAAGGACAAGTGCTATTTGGTGGTGCACCCAAGCCAGCTATTCTTAGGGTGTTTCCTTTTAGTAGAACCCAGACCAGTGTTGTACAAGATGTGTGGACACAGTAATTAAAACCCACCACTTTTTTCCAAAGGAAATGGGACTTCTGGCCTCACCCCTTTTCTCATACTGTCTTAGTCAACTGCTTTCAGGATGGTGTGGGAAAGAGGCACCACTAGTTATGACTGATTTTACTTTCTGTAATAAAGAACAGAAGTCAAAATAAAGATGCACCTCTTTCCAACACCATGACAGCTTGTCAAGTTGCTGAATGAGGCCGTGACTGAGTGGGAAGAGATTTATACACTGTCTAGAGGCTTTTGGTTTGGATAACTAACCAATGGGAAGTGGGATTAGAAAGATGCCTTAATTTTTGGTCAGACTGCTCACCAGTGCAAATCAGCATGGTCTCACTGCAGTGAGTGGTGGGATTCAGATCTTCAACAGAGTAAAAGGCAGTGGTGCATATTCTGCCTCCCTTAACTCTTGCTAAGCCTCCTGTTCATGCGACACTGTCATCAGCTTCCTGTACCTTTTCTTTTTTGCTTCCTTCTTTTTCTGTTTTTGAATGGATGTGAACTCGCATCTCTTCTAACATGCAGTTACTACCCCAGAGGAAGGGAAGAAGGACCTTCATTCACAAGAATTTTAATTCATTTAATCCAAATAAGCCTAGGCTTCTCAGTTCGTTTCTCCCTCAGACATGAAAATTAAAGCAAAGGGAAAAATACTGGAAAGAATCCTACCCATACAAATTATCCTAACACTTTAATGCTATGCTTGAATCCATGAGTTCTTATGTAAAATTATGCTCCAGATTATGCTGCAGCCTTAGAGGACCAATAAGCACCACCCCTGCTTAGGTAAACCACATGTTATATGAATATGACAGTACTTTGGCAGAACACATTGTGGGGTCATTACTTTCTCTGAATATTACTTTTTTAATTTCAGTTTGTAGATGATGAAGGATCTTCCCTATCAAAGAACTTTTAGTAGGATGAGTATAACTGGTGAAATTATTTCTTGATATTAACTTTTTCAAGGGTGTCAGTTCTAGCTCTTATGAATTATCCTTGCACTTTCATGTGTCTATTTTTTAACCACTTACACTAATGAAGACAACGTTCATGCACACAAGTTATTAGATATTAATTTTTCAAATACTCTTAATCATGCAGCATTTTATCTTCTATTTTCAGCCAAGTCTTTTAGATCTATAAACAAGAATGGGCATTACATATAGATACACATTTTGTCATTTATCTCATTTGGTGAACCAAAAACCAGAAGTTATGAAATATTACCAGCAAAAAAAATCACACAAGGATTTTGGCATTGAATGTCAAGCCAGGATAACTTCTAAACATGGTAGCAGTCAGTAATGAGTCATAAAAATCTTCCCTTGTTGAATAGCAAGGTATTACAAAATCCTCTGGAAGATGCATGGAAAGCATTAGAACATATATTTCAACTTCATAATATGTATTTTTGTCTTTTAAGGTGAGCTACTAAACTTTCTTTTCTTATAATGATGACTTCCTCCCACCTGATCATAACACAGTTAGTGAGGATGAAATTACCACCCACACTCCAGATTTGACCTGCCAGCCCAGCTCAAATCCAAAATAAAAAATTTCCAATGTTCCAACCTCAAAGAATGCAGACTTATGAGTCAGGTCACACAGAGCTGAGACTGGTACAGATACAGGGAAAAGTCCTCTTTATGTTTTTTCTATCTTTTTATCTTTTCCAGTAAATCAGCTTCCTTACTGTGGGACATGTGTAACAAACCCTACATGTAAGTGTGGATCACAAGACACACCAGGTGCTTAGGCAAGCTGAAGGGAATGGTAGTGGTGGAGGTCTGGAAGGAAGTTCATGGGTGAGACCTCCGCCACTGCAGGTGGAGCCTGGCTGGGTACCAGCTTGGTACGAGATCCAAAAACCCCAGCAGTTTCTCCCCAATCCCATCTTTCCACAAGTGCCTATTGGTATTATCCAGTGATGCTTGTGGCCCCACTGCTACTCATGTGACATGTGTGTGCAACTTGGAAAACACACCCAAGCTTGTATTGGAATGTGGTCAGCTCTCCTTGCCAAAGTTTTCCTCCAAAACGATGAAAGCTGGAAAACTAACTTTTTTTTTTTTTTTTTTTTTTTTCTCTTAAGGTGAGATGCTTGCAAACTGAATTGATTTTAGGAACTGTATGTTGGTTATCTGTAGTCAAGTCCCAGATTTGCCATACTGTGCAGTGTCCTAGACACTCTTCCACCAGCTCTCTTGAAGCAGTCAATACACTGATTTGCACACCTGAACGTGCACTCATGCTCCCCAGGTAGGCACAAGAGAATGAAAATCTTGACCCTAGCTATTTATCCAAAATCCCAAATGGAAATTTTGTCTTGTTGTTTGGGAGAGAAGTCATGTTTCTTGACACTTGGTCCAATGTTTAAGATCATCTTTCCTCATGATTAATTCAATCACTGTACAGGAAGAAGCTGTAACAAGGATCCTGCCCCTCAGTGTGTTGTAAATATGTCTTTTCAGCAAACTAATAGGGAGTGGGAGGGGAAAAATATTATCACAGCTTGACATGCAACCTCACTGATAGAAATAAAATTGAATCAAACTTGTGTGGATTCAACAAGGCTGCCATTTACAAAATAAAACTAACCACACTTACGACTGGGTTATTTTAGGTCACAGAGCTAATTTCTTAATATACTGATCAAACTGCAAATGTAAGAGATGTTTAAATAAATCTACTGGTATCTGTAAATTCAAGGGATTGTTCAGATCAACATGGTATTTGGTTGCCTTTTTCCATGGGTATAACTACACTATTCTGTCAGTTATAACCAATGGCTTGTCTAGTTGAGGCACTTGGGAAAGATAAAGCAAATCCATTAATGGTGTGAAGTCAATACGACATAAATTAAAGCATGTCAAATCCCCATGTAAACGCTCTCAGCTAAAGGAGCTTTAGATCAGATGAAGCCTTCATACCCAGATTAAGGACTTTAACCTATAGACATTGACACAATAAGTTTTCTTTATTTGCCTTATTTTTTCTGAGCATCCACAAACAGACAAGTTGTCTTATGCTCACATGCTGTAGGGAAAGAAAATCCTATGATTCATACCAAAGACTTTATTCAAGCCCCACAGTCATACCCTTGATACATTTAGTGACAAAATTCCCATTGATTTCAGTGGAGTCATGTTTTTACCCCAACCTGTTTGAGTTTATTTTAACAGAAAAGAGTCTGAAGAGCTGCCAGACTTTATGTACTATCTATTGTTCAGCATGAAAAGAAGAGCAATAATCTGACCCTGTTTGTCTGAGTGCGAGGATTGCTTCTCACCAATGATTGAGAAATATATTCTGAAAGGATTCCCAGCCACATTGGGTCTAATCTGACTTTTTTTGGTAAGAGTTCTTAAAGACACCAGAATTAGTGCTGCCTGGGCATCATTTAATATAGCAAAACCATACGAAATGTCTGTGTCTGCTGGGTAAAATGAATCCCAAAAGGATAACTGCATACAGGTGGAGCTTCAATATCACTCTTACCTGCTCTCAACCTGCTTTGAATTCTGCCATTTGATCCCTGTTGTGAAATTCAGTTTTTTCATCTTGGGACCTGATCCAAAACTCATTAGAGCCAGCGTGAATTTACATGAATGGGCCTTGCATCATGACTTTAATTAAAGCCTGCTACAACCCCAGCCCTCTGAGTGTTTCACCCTTGCTGAAACACTCCTATATTTGTTTCTTCTGCAACAAATTTGACACCAATCTTATCCATCCCCACATAGCCTGTTCAAAGATGACTTTTTCAACAACCAACAACTGCCATTTCTATGCTAATAATTCACTAATCTACATCTCTCTAGACGTATCTCTGTGTCCAAATTAAGGTCTTGGTCTGCCTCTTTAACGTCCTCTGGTGTTTAACTACCACCTGAAGCTCAGAATGGCAAAAAACTTAATTCTTAATCCTTCCTTCCAAACTTTATCTCTCACTTCCTTTGTTTGTTATTAGCAACATCACCATCCTACTTGAATCAAACCATAACCCTGGTGTTAACTTTGACTCATGTCAATCCCTAGATCTTTGGATGCCTGGTTTGCCTAAATCTGGCTGGTCTAGCATCTCAGAAATATGGGGTCTTTCCAAGAGACTCAAGTTCTCATCATCTTACCTCTCAATTAATGCAATATCATTTTCTCAGGCCCCAGAAGAGTCTAAACTTACTCTACTCATATCTGGTAAGAATGTTACCAAAAAGAATGGTTTTTTTAGCCTGTTGCTTTCACTATGCCTTTTCCTTCCTGAGTCATATATGAACCACACTTCACTTTCCAAGCCCTTCACAGGCTCCTGCCAGTGCATCTACTGTGTCTTCCTCACTGTGGAAACATTAGCCTACATCTCAGTCTCTTTATAAAATCTTCATCAAGCCTTTTTTGTCCTTTTGTTTCTGCATAATTGGAAGGTGCCCACGATAAATATGCACAGATTATCTGCATAAAACTTATTTTTGCTGGAAAAAAGGAAAAAAAATTAAGTGGTCAGACTGCTTGATCATTCATACAAAAAGTGTTTCATTGCTTCTTCTTACTGCCTTTTTGACTGTATTCACTTGCTGTCTCACATTGTATAGCTGTATCATAAGATCTTTGGACAGTGTCTACTGTCTGCTTTTTACTTTTGCCCTCATGCAGTCTCAAGCCAAAAAGGTCTTTAGACATTGTGATATTATTAATCTGTAAGAATATTTGTTAAGATTTTGAAAAGGTCAGAAAGCACATGATACAAAAGAACATATTTTTTGGTACTTTAAATCATTGGCCCGATGACTGAATGTGACTAATATTTAAAAGTAAAATAAATAAATGAATGTTTGTATAGCACCCAGGTGACGAGTCCCTGATCTCACTGGGTCCTTCAGGTACCCAGGTACAGTTAAATAACAGAATCATCTCACCACTGAAAAGCACCAGTTTTTAATGCCAGTGCTTTATGGCAAAGGATATGAGAATGAATGAAATGTTTGCTTAATGTAACTTCTGTAGAGAAATGTTTTATAAGAATGCACCGTGTATCCTGCATTTATGTAAGGCTTTGTTCAGTGCCTCACAGACCAGGCTTTAGGTTTAACATTTTGTGGCACGAAATCACTAGTTTTATATATCCCAACATACAGTCTGGTTCACACTGAAGGGGGACCAAACATTAATTTTAGGTGCATCACTGCCATCACCTTCTTCCGCCCCACATTATTGCCTTCTGCTCCTTCCCCTGCCCCTGCACTGCTTTGGTCCTGCCTTCTCTGCAGACACTATCAGTCCAGGCTCTGTGCTGTACCTCATTTCTGATCTCGGTGTGCTCTGCTAGCAGAGAGGGTAGAGCTGTGTATTGATCTGGCTTTTCTCTGTGTTTATCACTGACTGCACACCCACATAATCTAGTACCTTATAGTTACTAACACAGAAGAGATCAGAGGTCACAGGGCAATAGCTGTCACAGGGCTTCTCTTCCCACTCAAGCTTTTGAAGTCAACACAGGAGAAGTCCCAGAGCATCACTGTCACTTCTGTGAGCTGCTCTTGTCTCTAAAGGAAATAACTTGGAGGAGTGGAATTGGCATTTCTAATGATAGGAAGTGAAACTGCCACCTCTGTTCAATCCTTATCAATATCTACTTTCCTCATTGTAAATACTTGGGGTGATTTTTCTATTAGGTACACAGTAGTGAAATGTGCTGTGGTGAGGTTACATATTGGCTTGTATACAAGTGTTAAGTACTTGTACCAAAAGTGCTTTGACAACCTACTTAGCAGGTGGTAAATGGAGACAACCAGAGGATCCCCTTCAAAATAACTCCACTCTGAAATGAATTGAAAACTGCAGGTACAGCCTGCAAAAATTTATCCTCATTTTATATCCTCTTCAGCATCCCAGCCAGAAGTTCTCTGGTTTATGTAACACATTCCTTATCTTCTGTGTTCCTCATCTTCCTTCTCTGACCTTTTCCATTTTCTGCTTTATGGTCTCTCAGATACAGCATTCAGCATTCAAGACATAGGAGCACAGATCTACACAAAAATATGAAGGTGTTTTTTGTTTTGTTCTCTGTTCTCTCATAACTTTTCACATTCTACTTGCTCTTTTAATGTGGAAAGACTATATTAGTGGTTCCTTTTAATGTGTTGTGGCTGATACTGAGTGAAGAGAAAGAAATTGTATGAAAGACATTACAGCAGATCAGGTGAGCCTTGGGCTCACTTGGATATATGACAAGGGACTGAGAGCTCAGATATGATAATGATGGGCAAAGGGTGAAATCCAGATTGAAACAGTACAGATATAAAAGCAGGATGTAATTAAGGATGGATTATGGATGGAAAGGGACCCTTAATTTTTTGTACTTTTCAGTGAAGACAAAGTACCATGGGCTTGTCTCAGGCGTATGGTGAACAACTGATGCCTGGAGTCCATGCAGTAGCTCTGCTGGCCTTGCCCTGCTGTAATTTCCTCCTACTCTGCCACTGCTGGGCATCCCCTGGGCATCACCTGATGTTTGTGCCAGATAGGGGGGTGGTTTTCTATGACAGGTCAAAAAGCCTGCCAAGGATCTAACTCCACAAATACTTCAGCAGAGCCCCAAGACAGCTTTTAAAATTAGATTTCCAGCAATAAAAGGACGATGGTGTAAATCTACACAAACTACTTGCTACGGACTTTTAATGAAAGTACAACACACTGAGTTCACTAAACACAACTAGATTCAATATTTCAGCTAGGAAGTCCATCATTCATCCAAGAAAGCATGCTGCAGACAAATCTATTCATTCTCAGAATGAAAACATGCAGAAGACAGTTTGGTGAAAGCTGTTTTGGAAAGGGTTTTGGACTGCTTTGGTCTGGGGGGAATTGGAGGAATACTCTTATTTAGACAACTAGCAGCAAGTTTCATTTTGGAGAGGTCATCTGGTTTTATTTTGAACCCAGACTTCCTTGGCCTAATAGCTGCAATACATCTTATTTGCAAATAAGTAAAGTGAACTGAACAGATTGAGATAGACTAAAAGTCAAGATGACTGCACCTTGACTGTGAACATTTGACTTCCAAGTACATGTCTACTCTCGTAGATGTGGTCTTACAAATCAGTAGCTGACTCCTTTTCTATTTTTTCTTGTTTTAAGATGAGAACCTTAATTTCATATTCCTTCTATAGCTCAGTAAGTGTTAGATTCCTGCAAAGCACCAAACATTATAAAAAACTTAAGTGTAAACAAATTATCTTCTGAAAATCTGCTTTTAAGCATCTACCTCCATCAGCCTCCATCCATATGGGACTTCATAGCAAAGAGGTAAATTCCTTTTGCAAAGGGAGAGATTGGCCTTAAATGATCAAGTGTGTGAAAGAAGAGAGCACAGGCCTTTAAAGAGCATCCAGAGAAGATGTTAAGCTTTTGTCCAAAAAGTGAGATATGAAAGAGGAAATTCTCTCCTCCGCCTGAGAGGTTTCAAATCAACATTGCTGCCCCAGCCACTAGATTTAAACTTAAATTGGCAGGAAAGTAAGAAACTTTTCAAAAACAAATTTGGGATTAATTTAACCAGAGACAGAGCATGCAGTAGTGAATAGACTAGGGAAGTGAATCTATAACTGCTGTTAAGAACTTAAATAAAAGTGGATGAGATGTGGAGCTTGTAGAGTTAGGTGGTAGTTGAGCAGGATGATTCAGGATTACAGGTTTGGATTTAGGGCTCAGGTATATGCAGACACAGACAGAGCACTAAAACAAGCTTTGAAGTATCAGCTGTTTTACACAGCTGACTTAGCCCACTGTAAATGCAAATGCAATCAAACGAGGTTGGCCTTGTCTGAAGATGAGAAAGAAGGCTCTGCTAACTCAGTGTCCATGGTTGTCATGAGATGCAAGTGCATACACGGGCAGTTATCACAGATGAGCTGGCGCACTGTTATTGATTATTCTGCCTTATGTTTGAGCACTCTGGCAGCTAAGTTGCCCCACTCTCATGAGAAGGTCAACTCTTTTATTTGGAGTGAGCCATCAGGAAGTTTGTTCAGTAGTAGGACCAAATTGTCTTTTGTATTCTCACACAAATGTTTCTTATACCTGTTTTTCATTTTGACACTCTTTATTCTTGCCATTTCTTTAATTTCTACTAAAATTTTCTTTTAAAGACATTTGTCTTCTTTAGATAAGTGGCTTTTAGTACAGTTCATTCAATACTGTTAAGATTTTCCTGTAGTCAGCCTGTATTAATGCAGATAATCCAAGGCAGAGTCATTTTGTGATGACAGGGAAGTTGTAATGATCAAGAAGAGACCACAGCTGGCATTAACAAGGGGGTCAAAGATTAGAAACTCATTAACGCATGGTTATGAAGCTTCTCTTGAATGTGACATTCAAGACCCAAATTGTGATATTTATTATCCTTATTTGATGTTGGAGAACAATCGATAGCATTTGCTTATTGGTTATCTACCAAGATTGAGAAGTTTCCATTCATAAGGGATAATGAATCACACACTGAAGAAGTCCCTCTCCCCTGCGAGTATAATTAAATACTGCATTAGCTGATCAATAATAACTAGATTTAGAGGGGGTATGGAACACTATACCATTAGCTTGATGGCAGGAGCAGTTTAGGTTTTTTTAAGTTTGTCTTTGAGAAAAGATAGAAAGATAGTCAAGATTTTCCAAAACATAAATCTGCATACTTTTTTTAAAGATCTTTTTTAAGCAGGGAATTGAGTCATTCCTCAGCATCAAACTGGCTTAAACAACCACATTTTAACAAGAACTAAATGTCAACTCTTATTCTGAAATCCTTGCTCTACCTGAACACGAACTAGAAAAAGAAAGGAAAAAATGACATTGCCAGAAAGAACAAAAATTAGATTTCACTTTGTGTCCCCAGGAGGGTCCCCTTCAGCACAGAGAGAACTTGAACCTGCTACGAGCACTGCCAGCAATACCAAAGCTTATGCTCAGCAGTGAGGACATCTCAGTCCAGGGCATTTTTGTGCCCACATGGATGAAAACAGGAACTCCCTTTGCCTGGCAGAAATTGCCCACATGGACCCACTCCATCCCATGGCCTTCTGAATTAGGAATTGCTTTGCTTTCCAATGTAGACTGGGTCATTAGCATTTTTGATGACCAAATCAATTAGCAAATCACTGCCTTTATATCAGGAAAACACTAGTCATTGCTGAAATGGTATTAAATGTACGCTCAAAAGTCTATTGATTTAACTACTCTTTTTAAATTTGGGGTTTTTTTTTAATCTCTGGTGTCTGTTTTCACCCTCTTTGCGCCTGGCACACAGTGCTTTATAACTTCCTCTCCCTGTAACAGGTATACAGGCAGAGTGGAAGACAGACACAAAAATCACTTCCTGCGAACTACCTCAGGCTATTGCTGATTATTGCCTAATAAGATGACCAAAAATTTTCTTAACTGAGTTCTATACCTTACTCAATAAAGTAAACAGGAGATGAATTTGGCTAGCAGGGAATAGTAAGTTGCTGGAGGCAGAGTTATAAATCTTTTTTTCTTTCATTTTTAACTTCAGATTTGATTTAGAGTCTTGTAAAAGTATTTTGCTTTTAGAAATACAAGTACGCTCTCATACTGAAAATAGAAAAGCCATTTAGTGCACTGTCTTGCTCAGCTACAAATATTCATCAAAAGCATCATCTTCCACTCTTCACTTTCTCTTGCTTCTCATAGTCTACTGATAGACAAATGGTTTGTCCCTCCCCTCAAGTCTTATCTGTCTCTTCTGTGCACTATAGTCAAAAGATAAGATTTAGTATCACGGTTGCATAATAATTTAATAAGCAGACATTGGAGAACAAGAAAAAAAAAAGAAAGAGAAATGCTAAAATATTGCTCAGAAAGAGAAACTGATGGAGCTGTTCATAAAAAAAATATCAGCCTGGGAGCTCTGAGGAGCCATATGGATTGAAGACAATAGACCTTCTGAATACTACCTGAGCTGACTCCTGAAACAGCTGATGATCCCCCCAAATAGGAGTCTTTAAATTTACCCAGTTAAGGGAAGTATTTTTGCAACCCACAGGTTCCTCAGCCTCTATCACTCTCCTCAAAGTGGGCCTTAGCATTGACAGTTTACCCAGTGGTGTGGATTAAAGCAAACTCTTGGGTCATGAATCCCTAGGATCATTCTGATGTCACACCAAAGGAAGTCAGCACCACAGCTGGAACCCATCTCTGATGGAGACTCTTGCTTAGATATTTGGAAAGAAAAACTTTCTGCACTTATCCCCACTGTGCATGGGGTTTTTTTGAGCAAGAACACGACCACTAAGGTGTGGTTATTCAGACACATGTAAACCAGCGTGCCCTCTACAATCCCAGAAGCAGGTCTGTGTGTTGGTGACACCAACTCTGCAGAAGAGCATTTGCAATGTATTTTTGTCTCTACAGTATCCTGAAAAAGTACAACTGCTGTCCTTGGTGAGGACTGTTAGTGTAATTTACAGCATGCAGGATTAACCAGACTGTTGCATTTCTAAGCCTGCAAATCATATCAAAACAAGGCTTTCCAGTTGCTGTCCCCATCTTCCTCTGTTTTTGCCAGAAATATGCACCTCCATTACTTTATTTGTTCATGTAGCCTCCTTTCATCCTCACAAACATCCTCGGGAGTGCACTGCAGCCGGTTGAAGAGGAATCACATGAAAACAAGACACATGATGGTGTTGATAGACACTTCAGAATTGGCATACCAACACAGTGCAGGATTTGCTTTCCATACCCAGGATCTTATCTGGCTGCTGGAGGACAGGACAGCACTGCTTACATTTTTTGCCTCTGTTTCACTTTCAGCCATGACCTCAAGGGTTGGTGCCTGTCATATTTTGTGTTGTTTTGTGGCTTCTGGTTGATTAAACAGTAGAAGCCCAAACACTCATTTTTAACCCCTGAAGTTTCATTTGTGATTTATACTTCACACTCTCAGGGCACAGACTGCCTCTCTCTACCTGTGGTCCCCAAGTACTGCAGAAGAAAAAATTTGGTTTGAAACACAGACAAAGCTTTACTTAATACAGTATTATCAGCATGAGCAATACTCTGTAAAACACAGTATAATTAACCACCAGTATTAGCCAGAGATAAGCCTAAACTGCAGGCTACAAGACTGAACTAAGATGAGGTCCAAGGGCTTTTAGGTGTCTGATTACAGGTCAGGCTTTATTAGAAAGTTAAAAACTAATAATCACACTTTGGGCTTCAAAAGTACAGGCTGTGCCTGCTCAGAGCTCCAGGGTTTCAGAAATTACACTTGTGCAGATTACTTTCTTCTGCACAATCAGATAATATTAATGTTATTTTCACCCACAGGTAAAAGAAAATCCATTTAAAAATTAACAGTATTTACTGTTATTTAAAAGTAATATGTATGAAAACACTCTGCACAAAATCAGGTATATGGTCAGTCTTTAAAACTTTAATTATATCCTTCCAATACATAAATGGCTGGTTTAAAGTAATTAAAATGTACATGTACATTATCTTTCAGGCATAAATTTTCTCTCTCATTCAGAACACAGATGATTTTGACACACTAATTGATTCCTTATAAGTTGCAACTGGTATTTTATTTGGAAAGGATTAAAGACAGAATTTGTTGGTTAAAAAATGGCAAAAATGAAATTAAAATAAAATGTTTATAAAGTTAACATGATATATTAAGAGTCCTCTTTGTAAATAATCTGCATTTTTTAATTTACTGGGACTAGAGGATCAGGTCATAAGTTTTATATTTTTATTATGGTTTTCTTTCAAGATTATTATAGTTCCTTTTGCTAGTTGCTTGCTTTCAGGGCATCATCAGTACGATTGGGTGGGGAAAACAAAGGAATAAGCCTTATCAGTTATTTAAGCTGCTATCTTGCACTACCACTGAAGAGATATTTTGATGATATAGTTTTCATTACTAAAATGGTATAGCATAATAAATTAATTCAATGTTGTGCACTTATCTATTAGACACATTACTACAGAAAAATAAAAATGTTAATTATTCATTATCATCTCTCTGATTATTTGTTGTGGCTGATAATTACATTGAATGTATTTTATATCAGTAATAACCTTCTGTCTACATTTACAACATATCATATCTGGGGGGCTTGTCAAGCTTTTTCCCAAAGCCTTTTCTTTATTAAGACACAGACCTCATGAGTACATAACCTTTATGTTGAAGGCTGATTTTCCTCTTTCATATAAAGAACAAATATTATAGATTAATTAATCCAATGTGATTATAATTTAATCACCCTTCTTCTGTAGTCACAAGGGACTTTGTTATTATTCAGTGGCTCATTCATATTGTTATGGAGAATAAATGCAGTTATAAAAATATTTGTGTGTCACAATTCATATAACTAAACAAAACTCAATATCAGTAAACAAAACCCACTATTCTTCTTTCATCATAGAAGCTTTGTGGTCTCGCAGGCTCTTACTTTCCACCTCTTAACCATTTGCATCTGCTCAATGTCTTTTGCTGTAGAGCCTCCATTTCCAAACAGACTAATACATTCTCTTCCCTTTCCAAACAATAATTTACTTGATTTTTTTAAGAGGCTGACCCAAAATTAAAGTCTGGATCCTGTGCACACCTGACCAAATGTTGCTTGCCCCAGTCCATTTTTAAAGAAATGACTTATTCATTCCACTCATGTCTAGCCTATTCCTCTTGATTTTATTGTCAGTGAAAATGATTACTTATTAATCTAACTTTTCTAACATTTGCTTTTATGCCATTTCCTTAAAGTGTAGCCTGGGCCATATTCCTATCACCATGGAAATCCTTTTGGATTATTTCTATCTCAAATTCTATGAGCTCTTTGAAGGCTGAATCCTCTCAACATTTATTTTAGAAGGACAGGGAAAAAAAAAGAAATTTCTTTTCATGAGACCTTTGAACAAAGTGTAATTTGAAAGTGTGAATGAAACTACTGTTTAATAAAAAACGAACATTTGAGCTACTTGGCCTTGGGACAATGTTGTTTAATTAAATTCATCAATTTTAATTTTTTACTGAACTTTTAGAAACTAAGGTAATAATTCACAAATGCACTAGATGGAAGCAAAAGTTATGATGTCTCTTCTGTCGCATCTAGGAAGTCATACTAAATTTCAGATATTGCAATGTCATTGTAATTCTATATAAAAATAAGTAAAACTATTGTTTAGAAAGCAAATACTGTGTTAAAATAAGTATTACAAGTTCAAATTAATTAATCAGTAAAAATGCAGCCAATTCAGAATGGAGGTTAAATGCACAAGAAACACACAAACAACTAAAATAATTTTATGAATATGAGATGAAGAAAGTCTTGGATCTGTGCAAGGTATTGGTAGTGACTTTATGGCTGGTTAATGATCAGAATCTTGTATTTTTAAAGGAAATAAAAAGTTTTCATTAGACGACATGAATTTTTACACTGGATGTTTCAAATCTATTTTTCCTTCATTTCAAAACTATACTTTTATGTTCTGAAGTGCCCATCTACAGTTTTATCTTGCACTACCATGAAAATCCAGGCAAATCTGTGGATGTGAGAAATGCATATTTTTTTAAATTTAGTTCTACTACTTTCTTCAGAAAAAGCTTATGTAGGAAAGCCTAGGTATGGTTGGTGATGTTAGGGGCTGTCGAATTCGGCAGCCTTGCAGCGGTGAGGCTGCCGTAGCTCCATGCTCAGGCTTGTTCCTCCCCAAACCACCTTGATCCTGGAGGCTGCCTTATAGACAAAGCTTTATTTTCCCCTTTTTTTCTAAGGCACTGCAGTTCTTCAAGCCAGTGAAAGGAATTTACAGGCATAGAAACAACAGACAATAATTTCCATATGGTACAAACTGATTTTTCCTCCAGTTTTCTTCTCTGCTAGTGGGATACAAGTGTGAACTGTCAGGGAGCTAGGACATGACCTGATCATTTAAAGCTTGGGTAAAGAACATTGAAATTAGAGTAACTGTGGCTTGGGACTTTCCAAGCTCTTCACTCCCTCAATATGGAAGTTACATGGGTGGTCCTCCTTCTGCTCTATCCCAAGCACAT
This sequence comes from Strix uralensis, assembly GCF_047716275.1. Classification (NCBI taxonomy): domain Eukaryota; kingdom Metazoa; phylum Chordata; class Aves; order Strigiformes; family Strigidae; genus Strix; species Strix uralensis. Next base: position 35,443,812 of record NC_133977.1, read on the forward strand.
GGATGAGCTAAGAAGCACTACTCCTATTGCATCTGAGGTTTTAGACACGTATTACCAGATAAGATGAGCAGTTTTTGCACAACCAGTTACACAGGTATCCTAAATACCAAACTATAACTTCAGCTAAACTAAACCAATCTTAGATCACATATGCAAAAATTGTTTACAGAAACCTTCCAGACATCATCAGAAGGGAGTGATAAACCTAGATGGGAAAAAAGCCAGCTTGGAAAGATCAGAAGATAACATCAGTGGAAATGTAAGATTATTATGTTTGAGTGTTGTATAGCCAAGATATCCTTTACATGGGTATACGGCTGAAGGCAGAGGTTCACATCTACTGTGAGATTTACATAATGACCTTTCTTTGTGGTATTTTGCAACAGATTTTGGAATATTGGCTTTGAACACTGAGTGCAATAGCACGTTCTTGAACTTGCTATTGGAGGAGTGGCTGGAAAGCTGCCAATCGGAGAGAGACCTGGGGGTGTTGATTGACAGCTGGCTGAACATGAGTCAGCAGTGTGCCCAGGTGGCCAAGAAGGCCAATGGTATCCTGGCTTGTATCAGAAATAGCGTGGCCAGCAGGGACAGGGAAGTGATCTTACCCCTGTACTTGGCACTGGTGAGGCCGCACCTCGATTACTGTGTTCAGTTTTGGGCCCCTCACTACAAAAAGGACATTGAATTACTCAAGCGTGTCCAGAGAAGGGCAACAAAGCTGGTGAAGGGTCTGGAGCACATGTCGTACGAGGAGCGGCTGAGGGAACTGGGGGTGTTTAGTCTGGAGAAGAGGAGGCTGAGGGGAGACCTCATTGCCCTCTACAACTACCTGAAAGGAGGTTGCAGAGAGCTGGGGATGAGTCTCTTTAACCAAGTAACAAGCAATAGGACAAGAGGGAATGGCCTCAGATTGCGCCAGGGAAGGTTTAGACTGGATATTAGGAAGCATTTCTTTACAGAACGGGTTGTTGGGCGCTGGAATGGGCTGCCCAGGGAGGTGGTGGAGTCCCCATCCCTGGAGGTGTTTAATAGTAGAGTCGACATAGCGCTTAGGGATATGGTGTAGTTGGGAACTGTCAGTGCTAGGTTAATGGTTGGACTGGATGATCTTCAAGGTCTTTTCCAACCTAGAACGATTCTGTGATTCTGTAACTAGTAATTCAATTGGTGCATAGAGAATTGCAGTAAGCACCATCCTTCTGTCCTTTCACATGTAATGTTTGCTTTTTGCATGTCTTTTTAACATGTTTGGTAGTCTCCATTTGCCACCTACAGGACCCAGACCTGCTGCAATTTCTCATGATGTTCACCAGCTACTTTTAAACACAGATTGTAAAGGACAAGCCTTATATACTGGGCTTGGGATCAACTCCAAACCCAACCTCAAATCTCAACAGGTTTGGGAATTCAGCAGTTCATCATAACCTATACTCTTTGTCCTGTTATTATCTTTGCACACTGGTTATCTGGGCAGAAAACACCGTTATTTATGTAACACTAACACTACAATAACAACTTCATATTCCACCTGTAATTGTCCTACACAGTTCTGCAAACAGAGTAAGAAAAATTTCTCCACCTCAAATACTTCATGTATTAGATATGACAATCTAGTTGTTGGATGAGTCAATTATCTCTCAATCTCTTTCCCTTAATATCTAATCTGTAACATGAATACAAAATGTCTATACTGAAAAATCAAAGACAAACCTTCAGACTCAAATTCCAGTGCATCATTCTAAGCACCTGTGCAAGTTATTTTTGCTAAATTATTCCTTCCCAAATAGGAACGCACATAATGATTGAAAACAACTTTGGTCCAAGTACTGGGAGAAATGGATCTATCTGTGAAACCGAGCTGTGAACATGCAAGCCAAGGAAAGCACCTTATGTGCGGGAAAATGAAAACCACATCTGACACAAACACAACAGAACTCTAACATCATCCTTCATATCTCTCCCTTTCTCCTTCTGTTCTTCAGCCACATCCACTGACACACCCATGCTTAGGATGCAGATTGTACACTCTTTGGGATAGATTTCTTTGCTTTAAATGAAACTGCATCACACACTTTGGTGGTATGCTAAATCAGTAATTGTACTGTGCAAAGAATTAAGAGATTGTTTACTGACAGTGAGCAGAGTTTTTTGCTTGAATTCATGCTGCAGTGGTACTTGAGGATGGTTCAATGGGCTGTGTTCTGTGAGGGCACCATGGTGGAGAAATGTGGATTCAGATGCTTTATTTTCTTAATCATTAGCATCATTGCCTGTTTTCATGTCCTAGTGCTGACCCAGCCCAGCCTTGTTTAATGCCTGCAGCCTGACAAGATCACAGCCTAGGGAGATATGGGTGTAAGGAAAGTTGTGTTGCTTTTCAGGTACATTTTCTTTTAAACCACCAGCATGAGAAATGTTTGCTGGTGATCATGTTTACACAGCTCTTCCCCTTTCAACATAAGAGGGAAGCTATTGCATGGCACAAAAAAGAATGGTAGAAGTGAGGTCCCCATGAATAGAAGTGGTGGCCATTGTAATAACAGTGTTTTGCAGTTACAGAGCCTTTCATCTAAGGATTTCAAATTCCTTGCAAAGATTGATTAATTAAGGCTCACGGTGAGAGTTCTGTGAATCATCAAACCACAAGCATTTCACACCTCACTGACTTGCAACTCAGAGAAGCTCTTGATGAACGAGTTAAGTTCCATGAGACTTGAGGGAACCTAGATCAACTCCAGTGGGTTGGCGCTGAAGTCATTTTTAAGATGTGTAAATTTAAAGGGAAGCCAGGTGAGCAATCCAGAGTGCTTTGTTAAGAAGCACAGCGAGTGATCCTTGGGAAAAACCTCCTAGATACTGAAACCCCTGCACTCTTATGTTGGTAAGGTGCTAGCAAAATCAGTAGTGCACGCTCATTGAGAAGAATCCTTTAATTCTATTAAAAATCTCTTAATCTTATTTAATTTGTACTTATTTTACAACAATATGAAGTTGAATATCACTTCCCCTCCTTTTTGCAGGACTTGTAGCCATTGTCCTTGACCTAAAGCAGTATCAAACCAAAGAGGGCCTTAGTAATGTACCAGTCTCTCTCCTGTACGTTGGGTGACTTGCACAGCACCTGGGGCCTCCCAGTAGCTCTCTCATCAGCCCATTCCTTCCCACTGGCACCATTGCATCACCTCTCTGGTTATGCACCTCTCTGGAAGCTACTCATTTCATTTTCAAGAACATTTACAGGACTATAACTACAGACATTTAAAATCCTGATTAGTATTTTCTCTGTCTTAAGCTCTGTCGTAAAATATTCTCTGGTCATGTACAGCTTATAAAAGATGTTTTATACATAAGAATGTAGGCGCCTATTTTTTTAGTTAAAAATAATGATTTGGTTAGTCATATTTTACAGTTGCTAATTACTTACAAATGCCATAACCTGTCTGAATGATAACTGCTCAATAAAAGGTTTTGTTTTGTTTAAGAGATGCTAAGTAATGCAATGTAATACTACATGTGTAGGCCAATACATTACAAGATTTAAATGTAATATATATATTCACTTCTTTCTTTCTGTTGTTGTTGGCTGAGATCAATTCCATTTGAAAGTAAAACCTTTGCTTGATTTTCTCCAAACTCTGAGCTTTCTCTACTGTTTATTTGGATGTAAATTGAGCATAACTCTATGAAATTGTGGTGTTAAAGGACCATTGGGCCTCTTGCTGATTTTAATGACAATACAGTGACCTGTTGGAATAGCAAAAGAATGGTAACTATGTAAAATCTGTGTAACTCTTTTGATTAAGATCTTTTCTGGCATATATCTGGCACAGGCACATACTTTGCATACATACACTGGAAATGTGTTTGGCTCCATGTTATTCTACTGCAGAGTTGCAGAGAAATGCAAAATGTGCTTTTTCAGCCATTGCTTCATTTTTCTTTCATTTATGAACTCACTAAATGTGCTGAAAATGGTTTATGTTGGTAGTACAGAACAGATCATAGCTTGGGCACTCTACACTTCTGTAGAACCTGCTCTCTCCCAGATGAACCCAGCCTACCTGTTCCCAGGTTAATTTGTGGTATCTTCTTGAGCCCAGAAGCAAGACCCTATCCCTCCGTCCTGGACCCCTTCCCCATTAGCGACTCAGATCATGTTCAGGAAGTAGCCCCAGCCAGCTGGCCAAATCAGCTGCTGTGACTACTCTTCCCCATTCTCCCCTAGTTTCTTTAGTCTTGCCTTCAGGGTCGCCTTTGGAGAATCCTTCAGATCTTGTTCCTCACACACTTCTTTGGTTGCCTTCTCCTTCAGGGAACCTCAGCAACAAAATAGGAATTGTAGGTGCTATAGCACCAGTTCATCAGCTGAACAGAGGAATCAGGCATGATTATCATCAGTTAATTGAGGCAATGTGTCTTGGACAGAGAAGTGGACAAAGGGGTCAATGTTTCACCCCTATCCACCATTGGTCACTGGCTGACTACACAAATCACCTGACCCTCCAGGGGTCCAGCTTCCCAGCATGAAGACAGGAATTGCATCAGATCCTTGTATAATTCACTAAAAGTTATAATGAAAAGCTCTAGATATCATTTATTATAGCAGGAAACCAAGAGGCACAAAACTTTAACTGTCATAAAAAGCTTTAGCAAATAATGCTTTACAGATACAAGTGTCAGGTCTCCTACATTCCTCTGGAATCCTGAAAAAAAACTATTTTTGAATACTTTTCATTCAGGAGAGTTGAACAAGCAGGGATAATAATGAAACATACTAAAATGTCATGAATTACTGTGTGAATCACATATAAACCATTATCAAGACATTAAGAAGTACAAAAGCAATAGCACAAGAAAAAAAAGTTGTAGTAACAGAATGAAGAAGAAAAAACCCAACCAAGCCACCTCTTCAGTTCAACACCCTAAATCCATTCCCCCTTTTTCAACTGTTATAGGTTTCCTTCACTTGGAGACACTCCAGAGTGTATGGCAATAGCCCGTGACACACAAAGATTATGGATGTCCTGAATGAAGCCTTTCTGAAATCAGATGAAGGACTTTCAACAAAGACATAGTAGCTTCCTTTCATGCTAGATGGACCAATACTATCTTGTCAGGATTTCTAAGGCTCTTCTCCAGGGAAGGAGTTTTGATTTGAAAACCAAACAAAAAATATCTGCATCACTTGTCTAGAAGAGCCAGTTAACTATCAAAGAGCAAGATAGCCTACTTTCACCAACATGCCCACAGTGACCATAACCACGAGGCAGTGCTGACTCTGACAAGAAGGGTCTGAGCAAAGAGTTGCCTTGACATGTAGAAGGAAGATCCCACAAACGCCTTGTCAGTACTGCAGAGTCACTTCAGCTTAGGCACGTGCATCATAAAGCGCAACGCCACTCTGTACTGTATGCTACACCAGATATGTCATGCCTGATGCTAGCAGCTCTCAATCTAGTTGAAGTTAAGCTTATTGTCGCTGGCTCCACTAGAGCCTATTTCAGTCCTTCTTATTCAGTTCCATTTGATCTCTGCATGTAGATCCCTCATTAAGGGCTGGGTCTTATGAGTGAAGAAAGGTGGATGATCTCTTACACTTACCTCTGTCACATGGAAAGACAATCACCTGCATTTACCAAATAGACCAAATTCTTCACTGGTTCAGCACCCATGAATCTCTTGCTCATTTTGGTCAAATTCTGCTTCATGGGAAGGAATGTTATTCACATTGCTGTGAACTACTCAGCCTCCCACAGATGCTGAAGACCTATTTCAGAGGAGGCTGTTCTGGTTTTTAAGATGTTCTCAGTCTTATTTTCATATTGGTTTTATTCCCACTGACAGTGCCTCACAGGACCACTTTGGCACAAGACACATTAACAAGGCATTGCCAATGTCTGTGGTGGATGGAAAACCTGTAAAACAAAAGCATTTTCTCCTGTCCACCTTTTTTCCCAAATTTCAGTGAAAAGCAGAAATCAAATTTCCTTTGTTTAAAATTTTCTACTCTGTCCTATTTCTTGTTTGCATACACTGCCACAGTTCCTATTGCCTTTAACAGGAGTTTTCTCTCCATATAGACTGTAGAAAAAGGTCCAATGTTGTAAATGTCTCTTAAGAAAGCAGGCCATTCTGGGAACCATAGAACTCTCAAAAGCAGTCCTACCCAATAAACTCAATTTTCCAAGGAGCTTGCAAATAATCTTTGCTCCATGAATTCAAAACATTTGTGAACTCTAATGATCATCTACTTATCCCTAACAGACACCAGAAAAGTTTGCTGCCCCAACTTTATGTCCTAACATTATTCAGAGCCTTTAAAACATCAGAATTTGTTTTGACCAGAGCTCCTCTCCAGCTCAGGTAACAAGTCCCTCAAACTTGTCAAGGAGCAGTTGCACTTGAATCATTCACGTCACTGTGATCAACATTAGCAAACATGGAAGAAACGGGATATTTTGCATTTTTAGGCAGAAGAAAAAGGGATTGTTGATCATAGTAACAAAGTCATGCATGTATAAATGATTACTTTGTCTATATTTCCTCTTAGGCAATAGCTGATGCAGAGACAATCAGATATTTGAAGATACAAGGCAGATATTCAATTTAATTAAAATAAATATTCCCAAAAAGATATCAGAAGCCAAGCAAGGTCCCCACTCAGATAGATAACTATATTCCTTTGTTAATAAGGTCCATGATTTAGGGCCTCAGAAGAGGGAATTAACTTCTTATCATAGGATAATTTTTCTTTACTTACTGTTATCAACTATGAGATATGAAAACAGAAAGTCTCTAAGGTGCCAGAATTCAGAACTTTTGAAATGAGGTATTTTGGATGTTTGCAGAAAACAAACCTTATTAAAAATACTCAATGGGCGGTGGCTGTAATGATTTAAAGAAGGCATTTCCAACACTGTTTTTCTAGGTACCATTTTCCTGTTTTCAGCCCTTGGAGCTGTTGTGTAGGCAGGGGCTCCCAGCTGGTCCCACTACCTCCTTGGTCCTCAGACCAGGCCCCAGACTGAGAGGATTGTGTTGAAGTTACTTATATAGGTAAGAAGATATTTCTATAAATAAATGATAAGGAGACACCCTTTGCAGCTGTGACATGGACAGAAATATTCTGGAGGAGAGTAGTGATAACTTTGTACTATTAAATACAGCCATCGGAAATAGCTATGAATGAATATTTCCTCAGCACAGATGCCATTCTCCTAAAGAGAAAAACACAGGAAAAAAAAAAGTTCTGTGGGGTCAAATCCATGGCTGGTGTAAGCCAAGATAGTCCATGAACTGCTAATGGAGTTTACATGCAATTTACACCAGACAGGAGCCTGAGTTTACAAAGCAATGGCTGGAGGCTAAATGATATTCTTGAAAGTTGCAAAGCCTTGGATTATGAAATCTCTCTCAATATATTTCCATTTCAACTCCTTCCAGTATCGTTCGCTCACTGCAGTCTGAATGCAGAAGAAACATCTATTTCATTATCTCAAATAGCTTATAAATGCTTTTTAAAAATTCCATTATTTGCACAGTGTAAGGACCCCAATGCACCCTAACAACTGTTTGACCTGAATATATTAAAAATATTGTAATGTTTTGTTACATATCCCAAGGTAAAAAAAAAAAAAAATCAGGCTATGGCTTATTAGTTTTCTCTTCCCTGCTTCTTATAAAGGTTTATTTGACAGAGCATAAGATAGTGGTAAAATCCTAAGGTAAAGGTTAAACTCTGTTTTATTATGTTTACAGGATTTAAAGGGTAAATCAGGAAGTGCTTATTTAACATCAAGTGAAAGTGGTGGATTAGTAACCAGACCGAGACTTAAAAGCATCCTTAATCCTTAAAATCTCTGAGGGTGAAAGGTCACTCTTTAACACCAGGTTGTGTAAAGAATGAAGCAGACAGAAGCTTCTGTTTCATCATTGCCCAGTTAATCCACTGAGGAAATGAGCAGCATTGGTTTTTGCTAGGTAAACTCCTCCTAAAACCAAGGAAACAGAGGAAAGCCTGAACAGGAAATAATTAAAGTAGGTTTATTCCACGAACACAGCAGAGCAGCACAGGAGATATTTTAAACTGTTTTAAAAATGACACTTCTGTGACTATTAATCATCTGTCTTGATTACATTTTCATCACTCCTTATTTTCATTATTCTTTTAATGATTAAATTGATGCTCGATATTTTATTTGGAGAGAGATGCAGAACAAGACAAATATTTTTGAGGCACAGTAGGTCACTTCCAATAGACACTGTTTTATGTTCCATATCTTTTGGTATCTTGTGGATTAGAGAGCACAAATGGGGCTCATAAATACCCTATCTCTTTTAAACTTATGAGTTCTGGAAAAATAATTAAATGCAGCTCTTTTATTGTGTTACCACAGTGATGTGTGTCAAAGAAATAGGTGCAGGGAAATATAGTTTGCAACATTTCTCCTCTTTTACTCTGTAATCTCTACCAAGTGGTAGGAGGCAAGCATTCACTAGCTGTTTCAGCTGAGATTAAAATGGGTTTTGAAGTTCCCAGCAGCTGGTATAAAACATAGCTCAACAAAGCTTTACTCTGCAAATGCAATATAAAGTATAGTATGTTATAGAAAATGTTTAGAGCCCGCTAGTTAGTAAATATACCCACTTCTTGTATAGACAAATCTTAACTTTTTTTTTTGGAAAGATCAATATGAAAAGACAAAGCTCTCACATATTTCAGCTACTAGGGAAAAGAGTATTTTCAATACTAGCAGCCTTTCAATATTTATATTGAGCTTGCCTTTATTAAATCACTGGTGAAAAATAAGAGGATTCACCCAAGCTGTAGTTTCATCATATAAAACAGCACAGACATTTATCTTATAAAATTGCAGAAGTGTAGCTCCATGTAGACTGATGGAGCTGAGCTGCATTTGGCATTAGGATCTGATTTTCTTGCCTAAGGTGTTTATGACGCATACAGTTGCTAATAGCTTATGCAGTTCATTTTTTACAGAATCTGTGGTTTAAGCATAATGCTTAGTACTTCTGAAATATTACTTTTCTTTTTTAAAAATTGCAGAGTGTTTAGCATGAATTATGAAGAGCGCTTAGTTGCACGCATTTGAGATCTGCCTCAAATTTTTCACAATATTCATCCCTACCTTTGTGGTACCATTTTATCAAAACATTTTCTTAATTAACCAAAAATAAAAGCAATAAAATAACATTTTTTAAACCGAAAGGAATGTCTGGGTTCTTTGGGGCTACTTTCCAACAGATATGCATGCTCAGAGCACCAGCACAGAGCTTCCATAACCAGAAGGATCAAATGTAAAAGAAGATATTCTTTAATGAAAATGATCAAAAAGTTCATATAGCATTTCTTCTATCTCCCTTGATATTTTTAGCTTGATTTCCTAAAGAAGTGAGGTTTATGTGACCAAATAATCTATTTGCCTTTACCTCTTCTTGTAATCTTCAACCCAATGACCACTTCTGAATGTATGTGACAAATGCCCAATAATCCCAAACTTCCTAATCAGGTTCCTACAAATTTCATTAGAGTAAATCACTCCACAGAGGGCAGAGATGCTTAAGTTACCCAGCTCACGGAAAAGGTGAATCAAGTGCTTTTGAGAGTTCACAGTGGGGAGAAACCTCTGAAATGCCTGAATTATGAGGAAAAATTCAAAACAGAGCTGACAACCATAAATTCATAGGAAAGCAGGATTCATTAGTTCTGAAGCTCATAAAACTGTCTATTTTGTTTGCTGAGATACTACAACTTCCTGGCCTATCAACACACATACAGTAGTAGCAGTACACAGTACAGGGCCGTGAAACAAAATGATAGCTAAAACACGCTAATCACAGCCATCAAGAAACATTAGTTGTTTCTAGGTGTCTGTTAATTTTCTAGGTGAGGGATAATGGATGGTTTCAAAAATTCTGTTTCAAAGCTGCATTTGAAGAAAACCATTTATATACTATGAAGTATTTAATAAAAAAAAGGTAATTGTGGGAAACAAAAAGAATATTATTAATTTTTCTGAATAAACCATATTGTGGAAAGAACCAAAATAATTTCAGGGCAGCTTTTTTGGCAGAATTACTAGAATTTAGCATGTACGTGCTACCTGACATCCCTAAAAGGCTTTGCAATTGCTTATAATAAAACCTAGTGTTCCTGAGTGCTGAAGTCTGGTCTTCAAACCACTGCTATTGTAAGAGAAAGGAGGAGCAAACTAACAAACGGGACTTAAAGCCACAACTTTCATGGCCTGGATTCTTAGGCAGACCGCAAGGCAATAATGCCTCCCAATTACAGAGTTTAAATCACAAAACCATCCTCCTGCCTGATCCTACCTACTTCAGCGTGTTTACAATATGAATGGGAAATTAAGTATAAGACCACTATTTTCAGAAATACTTAGTTTGTAGTCCGTAAGCTTTGAGGCAAACAGCTTGAATCCCTTTGACCTGATTCCTCTTTGTTAAAAGAAATAAAAAATAAATTGGTCAAGCTGTGCAATGAATTACATCAGAGCCCAGCAGACAAGGAAGTAAGTAATTCTTCAGAGTCTCCATGCTTTAACAAGCTGAGAATCAAGAAACACCCAGTACTACCTCTATACTAGAACCAGGCATGTAAAAATGTTACTTATGTTTATAAATTATCCAAAAACAAGTTGTAAGAAAAATAACTTTACATATATTCATCAAAGGAACTTAGATTCAGCTGTGGCTTCCTCATTTCTCTTTTAATTTACCCTAATACTAGTACAAGAGGATCATGGCGTTTGTTAGTAATGTAATGCAGCAAAAGAAGGCAACACGATAGCAGACTTCCAGATATGATTAATAACGAAGTCAATTTCAGCATCAGTTCACGCTTAGTGTTGTTTGTGGTTTATATATTTCAAAAGAAAATCAGTTTAAATTTTCAATAAAAAATACTTTTATATAATTTTCTAATAGATCTCTTATATACTTCAAAATTATTGTTATTTTTACATGATCTACTGTACCATTTATGCAATCCAAACAATAGCCCACCACTATTTTTTATAAATTAATGATCAACATGAATCAAGAAACCAATGTACTGTTTTATTGGTTTACATCAATTAATAATGGAGAAGATCCCCAAAGATCACACCCAGACATTTCTACATTGAAATTCAGAAATGTCAAAGTCCAAAACCAGTCTACAGTTCAGAAAAAAAAAAAAAAAAAAAAAAAAAAATCAGTAGAACTTTGGGATTCTGAAAGCAGCAAAAGTCTCAGAAAAATTAGAAAACAGGTAAGGATTATTCACTCAAGCAATCCTTATACTGATATGTCGTCTAAGTTCTGCACTACCATTTACATGAGCAAGAGCTAGTTCTGGGAACCCAGAATTGAAGGGATGAGAATATATTTTCCATACCAAATACTTAGTTAAAAGACATAAATGCAGTTCCTAGAAAAGATGTTCTTGTCACACTTCAAAAAAACCCAAACAAAATTAAATATAAGTGGAAGCCAAATACAAATGATCAGCATCTCAGTTATAATAAACCGCCAAGAAAAATGTGCTGCCCCTCATCCTCTGTTTTTGAAGACACAAAGTGAGAAACTAAATCACAGCCAAACAGTATTACAACAGAATTAATTTATCGCCAAATACTTTTTCCAAGTGTAATAACACTGTTCAAAGTAACACACTCTGGAACCATGGCTGCATACACACACCCAGCGCTCTCAGTGGCACACATTTGATCACCCAAATTCCACTCCAGAGGAGGGTCATGCAACAGTTACCTATGCCAACCCCCCACCTTCCTCCAAACCCACATGGAGCCCTATTAAAATTTATGGAGCTCCATATGGGTGTAGATGTCTGCCTAGGTAAATCACTGGCAAGGTTAGAACTATAATTATCATTATTAGGAGTGTCTAGCACTTTTTATATGCTAGCAAAATCCACGAAGTATGCTGATGGTAATGTGTGGACTTTGCAATGCAATATGTAGTTAGTCTGAAAAGCTCTTCAAAGTTTGGTCCTTGATTTCTTTCGCAGTCAACACTCCCCCAAATTCTCCAGTATCTCTGAAGCTCAGATATCTCTGTCTGATACAACACTAGATGCAAATAATGAAAACTCATCTTTTTTTCATGATTGCTTCTAGGCATATAGGAGTGGAGGGACCAAAAATAATAATTTGTTAATACAGGAAAATAGTTACAGAAAAAAACCCCTCTGTTATTAATTTGAATAGAATCGCTGGGAAAAATAAATCTTTATGTTCTTTATCAAAAAAAATCTCCCATGCTATTCAAACTCTTTAATTTTGGTTGTCTTAATGTATTTTTCATGTAAGTCATAAAGTATGATTTTTATGTTTATTATGGCTTACACACAAAATTATATCCAAAAAGGCTTTATAGGTACTACAGTATGACATCCTTTACCCCACCACACCCTAATAGCGAGAACAATAATTCACTCATAAAGATTGATAGCTGGCATTTGTCTTGAAGTTGTCCAACGATTGCATGAGAATTAAAATAAAATTATCTTCTCACCAAAGGAGTTAGTTATCCCTGCAGGCCAGGGCTGAGGTGGAGTTATGATGAATCATGCATTGGGAGGATCTCTAGCTTTCAATGAAATTAGTAACTTCCTTGCAAATTAATTTAATTACACCTAACAAAAATCTCTGTTCACAGAACATGCACCTTTGGAGGTCTAAAAATAGAAGATGCACTACTCCAGTCAACAGAAATTTCTATATTTTCCTCTCTTTCCCCACACATACTTGCACACTGTCTTGGACAGATGGAGGAGGAAGATGTGTTTCTAGAAGAGCTGACAGAGAAGTTGTTCCATGACTTCTAAACTGTAGGTTGGTTTTTCAGCATGTATGAATTCATACAGTTCCTTTAGCTTGAATAGAGCTACACTGAGTCACACTGACATGAGACCTGACCAAAAAACCTAGGCTTCTTCTAATAAAAAGAGTGAATTAGAAATTTTGAAACAAGTTGGCTCCAAGCAATGTTTCTTACAGGTAAGGTTTATGAGAACAATAACAACTACTGGAAATTTTAATTCAAAAATTCATTAACAGTCCACAGTAATCATGGTCTTTTTCTTCTTTTTTCGCAGACAACATAAAAGCCAAGTCTGCTTGAATGAAAAAAAGTGATCTTCCCCATTTCTGAACTCTGCATCTGCAACAAGTCTTGACATCATCTGCAGAGGTTTTGAGCAAAAAACTTCAGTGACTGCTTCTGGTTTAAAGCAAGTGTTTGACACCTCCAGTATAAACTTCCCTTTGTCAAACTTCATCTCCAAGATCACAATGTTGCCCTGTTTCACAGCATGCAGGTCATAACTGCTGTCTGATACCTCTCACTCGGGGCTAGGGAGGATGTTGCCTTTCGTCTAACACTTATGTTGAAACCTTCATCAGCCATGGAAATCTTTTAGTGGGGACATTCTCTGAAGCTTGTTTGTCACAGACAGATATGCTCTGAACTTTAGCCAAGCCTCACCTGTCTGGCACCTTTTACTATATCAAAGTGTTATGGCAAATGACTAAGTTCAGTGCTAGGTAATATGCTATAAAAGATTCTATACCAAGAGCTCATTTATTTCCCCACATCTGATTCAGGTTAAAAGACTTAAGGAACACTGGTGAGTTTTCTTCAGTTTGGACAAACTTACAGATGGATAAACTGCAGAAGTATATGCTAATATACACACATTGTTGAGCATATTGTGCTTATAAAAATACATCTATTCTGAAAAAGGCACTGTTCCTGTGCTGTAATGCATCTGTGATTATCTAGAAAGTATTCAGAAGTATCTGCTCCAGAAGTATGGCTTATCTATAATTTAAACAGAATGAGACTTTCCTTTAGGCAACACAGACTTTGTGACACATGAACGAACAGCTCTGGCTGCATCCAATAGTTTGCCACCAGTACCAGCGACTCTGCAGTATTTTTACCTCCCTTAAAATAGAGAAGGTTTTCATTTACAATACTCAGAGGAAAACAATCTTGTTTTTGTAAAGGTACCCTAGCAGTTTTGTGCTAATCATTGGCAGATAAGCTGTTTTTCCTTAGTCCCCAGGTGGTATGCCACAACATGCAGAGATGAGGAAGGAGAGGCACAGGGCTTGGAGGAGGCAGCGGCATGGAGTTGGTCTGAGAGTACCAGGCTGAATCGCGAGATATAGCTGCAAAACCTCAGGAAATCCTTGTCTTGTTCCAGGGCCAGCTTTGCCTTAGAAGTAAAACATCCCCCTCACTTTATTACAAAGCACCCAAGACATGAAGCACTGGCAGTACTCAGAGGTGGCACCTAGGTAATTTAACAACATCATCAAACTATGAGGGTTAGAATTTGATTTATAATGATGACTAACCCAATAAAATGGTAAAGCAAGTCAATACGCAGGCTCAGAGACTTCTCCAATTTTTTTTTACCCCCCTAGTACTTTAATGATGCAGTCATCATAAAGCATTCCAGACATGTCACGCTCAGTGGAAACTATGGAACAACAAAGCCTCACGTGTATCCTTGCAGAGAACAGGTCATTCTTCATTAGAGCTACATAAACCTATTTACAAGATCAGCTTTTTTTGTGGCAACAATGAAAGGAGAGGGGAAAAAAACCACCAACCCAAACCTCCAATCTCTTGATCACAGCATGTATGAAAACAGTTCCTAGTAAGCAGGGTATTTTTCTGTGAAAGTGGTAAAATTTTCAGGTGGAGAAAAAAAAACCCCAAGAGTTCAAATCCTTGTAAATTGACATTGCTATGCTGATTTATGCCCATTGAGAGTTGTCCCTTCATAATTTGTTCCAGGTTGGAATCTTACTATGGAGAAATATGCACATTCTTGTAAAGCCAAGGAAAAATACACCCATCTAAAAGGATAGTTTCCATGTAGTTCTATTTTTGATCACTTTAGATATTTTAGGCTATGTCTTGCAATCATTCTATTTATGGGATCAAAAAGAAGTAACCTAGATATGGGAATAAAGTTAGTAAAGTCATTGGTCCAGACAGGACTCAGGCTGCTAAGTACATGATGATTGATATTGGACACATTTCTTTCTTGGCAGGGAGTTTTGGCTTTCAGCTACACTGTGCTGACATCAGGCACATTAAAAGTGAACCCAAATATCTGCTGAAATTCACAGAGATGTTGAAACATTTTCAACTCCGAAGCCAAAGATGTGTCAGCTGAGAAAGCTGAAGTCTACCTTTAACTTCTTTCATTCTAATTTGGGGAAGAAACGCTCAGCAAACTTGTCAAGTCTAAGCAAGCTCTTTTACAACCCACTTCTCTATTTTCTTGTGGCAGGAGTCCACCAGCAACAATCTTCATAAAAGCAAAAGAAAGGTCAGCTGTTGCAAGTGTTTGCCAGCCCTGGATACAGTCCCAATGCACAAAAGTGGGTTCAGAACCCTAATCTATATTTCACTTTCTGTATCAGGCAAAGATGACAAGTTTTAGGCCCATCTTTTGCTGAGGCAAGTGATTTCCAGAGAGCGAGCCTACTTGCTCAAGAGATGTATTACAGAACAGAAGCATACTTATCTTTAGACAATCTCTCCTCTCTTGCAGGGTTCTATAACTTCCTATTCCCACTTCTGTTAATATATTTTCTGCTTTCAAGTCCCCCTCCTAGTGCCACTGTATCCAAGTGCTGATAGGACCCCATCAATTAGCTACTGCTCCATGAGCTGTTTCAGGACCCCCAGTAGAGAAAACGTGGTAAATACCTGGAAGTTTTCAGACTAAGAAACCACAAGTCTCGATGTGTGTGCTGCTTAACCAGAAACTGCATTCATTGTAACTTGTTGCTCAGTTTGGTATCTGCAGTAACACAGATTGCTCAGTTCAATTATTTTGCTCTTTGGTGTGCAGGTTGCATACAGGTGTTTTGCTGTCTTCCATTACTTCAGATACTAACAAGGTATCAATAACTTGCTATTTATTTACAAGCTTTGGAGAAATTAACCTATACAGCCTTTTAAGACACTATCTTTCAAAGACTCACCTAAATAACTCCCTTATCTTTAGTAGACACTTTCATATATGCTGGAACGATGATAAAGCAAACTGCTTTTCCCAGACAATGTGTACCTGGAGAAGCACAACATTGGCATGGTTTTCATGTAGGTACTTTATACTTTTATGACTGATTTTTCTTAACTTAATCAGTTATGTTTATTGGCTTCACCTGAGCATTTGCATTTTAATGCTATAATGAATCATTTGTTCAATAAATTTTTTTTTTGACCCCACCATGGTTTATGCTTTAGTTATTAAAGCAGGTTGAAAAAACAGATACAGAACAAGTTCTAAATTATGAACATGCTGATTCAATTAAATTTTCATACAAAAAAAGGTATTTTTGAAGAGAACCACATTACAAACTTTTTTTTCCTCTGTATGGATGGCGTTTCAGATGCTCTTTCAAAGCTCACAGGCAGACACAGACTCTAATATGGCACTGCAGCCATGTCTGTGCTACGCTATGACAACTCCTGGTGGCTATTCATTAAGTTACAAGAGCCAGGTCTGCAACAAGAGCTCACCGACATGTCCTTAGAAATTGTTTGCTGGGTTGCATAAGTTTGCACTGACCCTCAGTTCCAAGTCTACATAATGGTGCATGCAGGAGTATCTCTTCTGGAAGTATCTGGAAATAATTCCGGATACAATTTCTATTTGAGATAGCTATATAAACTAAATTTCAAAGATAATATCTTGCTTTCAACTATTTAAACATTTCACTGTTTATACTTCCATTATAATTTGAAATGAGAGTAAAGATCATTGAAGTAGAAGTATTTTTGGGGGGTTTTTTAAGCCAGGCCCATCAGAGAGGAAATAAAGACAAACTGTGTATATGAAGAAAATTTGCAAAGTAAATTCTGAGAATAGAGCACAATTTAAAGACATTTTGTGTTAACCTTTCACACAAAGTGCCTCATACTGTACAAAGAGCAGAAATAGTCTGCACATAGTAACAGGGGTGCTAGCCCTCATTTAGAAGCTACTCAAAGAGCAAAGTGCAATTATTGGAAAAAGTAATTTAAAGGTTTCCCTCTAAGAATCTCATCCACAGATACCGGTAAGAGACAATATGTATGAGTAGATATACTGAGATAAGAGGCAGTTTTGCTCATGCTGTGAGATGGGAGAAAGCTGAAAATGGGAAGTATTTTGTGTAGCAACAATATGAGAATAATATTATTGTTCATATACTCTTTTTCTTTTTAAAAAAACCAAAAGGTTTTGTTGCTTTTCTGAAGACCAACCAATTTGCACCAGGAACAGAAACAAATATTGACCTTATTGTCAGAAAATGGGCAGATACAAGCACATTTCAGCTGACTTCTTCAACTAATGGAAATGTTTCACGCCACATAAAGAATACAGCACATATGAATTAAGACATGTACCAAGAACAATGGGAAAAGAGGCACTGAAAGATAAGACATTGTTTAATGGGTTGTGTAATCTGATCATGTCATGTGATCTAGAGGCTGGATTTTGCAAGGTTAAGATATCACTATAAGAAAGCAGAAGAAAATTAATATTATAAATAGTCTCTAATGATGACACCTACAATGAATATCTAAAAGTAACTTTCAAGGAAGGAGCTCTTAAGAGCTTGCCTGTACTACTGATTCTGAGCTGAAACCCTAAGGGAAATCTTTTCCAGCAGCAATAAATTTCTGAAGTACACATCTGCACTTTGTGCAGACACAGAACAGAAACAACAGGTTGCTGGAAACTCAGAAGTCCATTTTGCTGAAAGTGGTGAGGTTTCCTAAAGTCAGCTAGAACAGTTTAGAATATCTGAAGACTTATCTGGTAGGACATGTGTTTTGTATACATAATTCAATATCAGTTAGCCCAAATGGGCTTTGGACACTTACATAACTTACATAAACTTACATAACAGTTTAAGTCCAGGCTTTGCCCTATTCAGAACAGACATCTGAGGCAGGCACAACTATGTCTCATCTGAACCAATTGGCCACCATTTATTTTGTAGTGGGAATAAGGGGCAAATAAATACATTTTGAGCAAAAAATTCCTTCTGTGACCTTAAAAGTTTTCTGCAGAAACATTCAGTTCTAACACACTGGCGTTTCCCAGCAAAAGAAAAGGAAACCTCCCACCTGCCCCCCAAGACCAATCATTTCATACAAAAACATTACCAACAGAAGAGTGAGTAAATCATAGAATTGTTTAGGTTGGAAAGGACCTTTAAGATCACTGAGTCCAATTGTTAATCCAGCACTGCCAAGTCCACCACTAAACCATGTCTTGAAGTGCCACAACTACACATCTTTTAAATACCTCCAGGGATGGTGACTCAACCACTTCCCTGAGCAGACTGATCCAATGCTTGACAACCCAATTCGGTAAAGAAATTTTTCCTAATATCCAATCTAAAACTCCCCTGGTGCAACCTGAAGTAATTTCCTCTTGTCCTATCACTTGTTACTTGGGAGAAGAGCATGACACCCACCTTGCTACAACCTCCTTTCAGGTAGCTGTAGAGAGCAATAAGGTCTCCCCTGAGCCTCCTTTTCTCCAGTCTAAACACCCCCAGTTCCCTCAGCTGCTTTTTATAAGACTTGTGCTCTAGATCCTTCACCAGCCTCATTGCCCTTCTTTGGACATGCTCTTTCTTTTAGTGAGGAGCCCAAAACTGAATACAGTATTCTAGGTGTGGCCTCACCAATGCCAAATACAAGGGGACAATCACTTCCCTAGTCCTGCTGGCTGATACAAGTCAGGATGTTACTGGGCCACCTGGGCACTCTGCCAGCTCATATTGATTCGGTTGCTGACCAATACCCGCAGGTCCTTTTCCACCAGACAGCTTTCCAGCCACCCTTCCTCAATCCTGTAGCATTGCATGGAGTTGTTGTGACCCAAGTGTGTGGAGCTTAACCCTGTTGAACCTCATACAATTGGCCTCAGCCCATCAATCCAGCCAGTCCAGTTCCTTTTGTAGAGCCTTCCTACCCCCAAGCAGATCAACACTCCTGCCCAACTTGGTGTCATCTGCAAACTTACTGAGGGTGCACTCGATGCAATCATCTGGATCATTGATAAAAATATTAAACAGTGCCAGTACTGAGCCATGGTGAACACCACTTGTGACTGGCCACCAAATGGACTTAATTTCATTCACCACCGCTCTTTGGACCTGGCCATCCAGCCAGTTTTTATCCAGCAAAGAGTACACCTGTTCATGCCATGAGCAGCCAGTTTTTCCAGGAGAATGCTGTGAGAAACAGTGTCAAAGGTAGACAACATCAGCAGCCTTTCCCTCATTCACTAAGCAGGTCACCTTGTCATAGAAGGAGATTAGGTTAGTCAAGCAGGACCTGCCTTCCATAAACCCATGCTGACTAGGCCTGATCATCTGGTTGTCCTGTATGTGCCACGTGATGGCACTCAAGATGATCTGCTCCATAATCTTTCTTGGCACTGAGGTCAGACTGACATGTCTGTAGTTCCCCAGATCCTCCTTCTAGCTCTTCTTGTAGATGGACATCACTTCTGCTAACATCCAGTCAACTGGGAACTCACTGGTTAGCCAGGACTGTTGATAAATGATTGATAAATGCTAATGCTTAGCTTCAGATTTTGATCAGCTCAGACTTGGATACAAGATGACAGTTTGTCCTAGAAAATGAAACATTTCTGAAGTTTTATGACTCATCCTGCATACCTGGCAGTCCCAAACACAGAATTAAGTAACACAAGAATACTTTCAGAGTTGACATCATCACACGATCATTTTTTGTGCTTACATCTCATCCTTTTCCTCTTCTGTTTCATGACCACCATTTAGGTTACAGCCTTTCAGAATGGAAAATTGAACTGTTTTATAAGAAAACACAAGCATGCTTTGTGCCTGTTGTCCTACTGTAGAACAAAGAAATAATAGCAATAATATTGATATGAGTCAGATTTGTCCATTATCTACTTATAAGTTACATGGCTATTAGTTCTGTTGTACAACCAGGTTGTCCCTTAAAATAAAAACCATAATTAACTGAAGTCAAGTACCAAGATACTAGGTCCCTTATAACCAACAACTGAGCCTCATCATCCCTCCTCATCATTGGTCTTATTGTCCATACCAAGAAGTTAGGAATTGTACACAAGCAAGTTTATAGCTAGTTAAGATGCTCTCAGTGAAGAAACAAATTGTTTAGCAGGATCTAAAGCCACCTGCTCTAGTAGCTGGAGCATTGGGTAGTCACCATCTGGGAGACAGATCAGCCTTGCTGATCTTGCAAGCCTTCCTTGCCCACAAATGGTCATAACACAGGTACCACTCAGATTTGCTCTACTATGTAATTTTTCCACCCCAATAACAGGGGCTACTTCTGTATTCTCCAATAGCTCCTACAACCTGTGTGTTGCCTGCACAGATCTATATCAGTGAACTCCATAGCATGAACATCTCAGCATCGTGTTTAATTTGATGACAGTCTTGACTAGAAATTTGAACTACTGAATTTCATATCACAAGCATGTGAGGGTTGTTTATAATAAAAACAGGATATGGACGAAAACAAAATTTTGTCAAAATAACTGAATTTAAAAAAATAAAAGACAACTAGGACAAATTGAGTTTGGGGATAGTTAAACCTATGATTAAGCCTTCAAACACTGTAAAGTGTCTGAGATATGCATATGCTAAAATTAATTTACCATTTCTTTACCCTCATCTCTTCCTTTCAATGCAGATATTGCTGCTTTGTGACTCAGTTTAAATTACAAGTTTCAACATGAGGATGACTCTATACAAACAAGTGAAGAAACTAAATCCACCTCCAACCATAAGACAGTCTTTATTTGTGCAGACCATATCTGTGGTTCCTTTCTTAAATAATGACAAATGTCCACGCTGGCTTCTCGACATGTCTCTATACCATAAAGGACATGGTGAAGTCAGAGCTGAGGTCATGGCAGAACTAGGCTGGTCCTGCATCAGGAAAAAAAAGAGTTTTTAAAGAACAGAGATCGGCTTAGGGTGGGTTGTGGAGGGAAGAAGAGTCAGCCATCAACTCCTGCCAGCCCTTGGAGTCAGAGCTCCAAGAGAGCAGGGGTGAGGGATCCCACCACAAAACAGTAGCCCCTTGTTGCATCCCTCTCCTCCCCAGCTCCCTCCATCCTGGCAAACCCTAGGCTCCCAAGAGAGGCAGTAGGAAGAAGACCCATTTCATTGCTCTCTCTCTGCATAACTCCTTTAGCTGTCTGCTAGCCCAAACATCTGCCTACTTTGTACATATCCAGAGCTGGTCTTCAGAAGAGCTGATTTTTACCTCAGAACATCTCTATCCTGAGTAGAGGCTACACTGAAATACAAAAGCAGACTAAAAGGAAGACAGTATTTATATTTATGTAAACATGTACGACACTCTTCCAGGCAGACTACATGTAGTAAATGTCTATATTGGGCCACAGCTGGTTCTTGCAGTATTTTCATACCTACTAATTGACATTGGTCAAAGATTAGACTGTTACGAGGGCTTAAAAAAAAGTTTAGGATTGATTGAAGATATATACCTGAGCAGAAAATTTCTCTATGAAATTAATAATGCACCATCATTAGGCAATATTTTATATTACAGAAGTAATATATTACAGAAGTAATAATTATGTCTATAACTTTCCATCCAACTTATTTTTCATATACTTCTTCCTATGTAGTTTCTTTGGTCCAACAGGATTCACGGGAAAAGAGAAGCAGCAGAAGAGTCAGAGTAGCAAGACACACAAAAAAAAGAAATTAAAAAAATATTTTAAGTATTTCATCTTCCCAACCACTCATCATGTCCTCGAGATATTGAAAACCTGACTATTGTAGTGATGGCTTTATGACAGAAGAGGCACAGAAAAGAATAAACTGAAACATAAACTCTATTGCAGTATATATATTTTTGCCACTATGGTCTTTTGTCCCCTATGGCCACAAACTCTCTTATCCAGATTAGGGGTTGCAGGGGAAGGAAATATCTTATCTTTGTTCTTTGGTTTCTGCTGAACCATTTCACATTTCCCTCCTGTTCTCTCTCCTGCCGTTCCCAGAGGGCAACCATCGACCAGATGTGAACGAAGCAAGTCACAGATATGACCATAAATACTTCACCATGCAAATGCAATTTCTTTAGCCACATATAACAAAATGCTGTACATGTCAGACTGCTCATTCACACTCCAGTTTGCAACTAATCAGCACTAATCAGAGTGATCAGATTCACACTTCACTGAGCTTTTCCAGATTTATACTGCAGAGGACTTGGATTTCAGCAGTCAGAACAGAAGTGCATGTACACTCATAAGCAGGGAATAGCCAGCCATATGGGGCTCTTAGGAGGAAGAGCACTGAAAGTGTAAGGCGAACTTCAAAAAAAGAACAAATTGATTCCTGATGCCATCTTTTCCTCTTAAACTAGTGAAGGATCCAGAAAATAAAGCAGAGCCACTCTTCATCACTTTCACATGATAAGTGGAACAACAACATGACATTACCTGATGTTACCATATATTCTATGTAAAAATTATTTGGTTTTGATAAATCTCTTGTAAAGCTTTGATCTTCAGGTCTCATGAGTCATATTACAAAGGAATTTACTGTATTTAATTTAGAAATCATTTGAAAAGGTCTACCACGTTCATTTCTCTCTGCACCTTGATGAAGGAGATCTCTAAATGAAAGAAGTAGAGACCAGTGAACTTTGTGTATGATTTAACTGCATACAATTATTTGTTCAACATTAAAAACAAAAAAAAAAAATCAAAGTAAAAGGAAACAATTTAAATTGTATTGCTTCAAGCAGCTATCAAGTAGAAAAGATACATAATTAGAGTTTTTAAAGGTTTTGTTTTTGAGCGAAGCATTGATTGAGGAAATTGTTGGAAACAACTAATGGCCCAGAGTCTAGGAGACTTCAATAACCTTCACATATGGTTTTCTTTGCTTTAGAAATCAATTGGCAGGCTCAGTCTGAGATCACCTCTATTCTAATTAATTATTCATCTCATCTACCTGTAACAACCTAAAATTTGGGCATGTCATCTAAATACCCTTTGTAGGTAACATAAAAAAATTGTGTTGAAAGACAACTGATCACCACTTCTGTGTTGTCTGTGGGACCTGAGCTAAAAAAACCTGACTCAGGATGGTCATACTTTTGTCAGTCAGCTAGGTGAGATGAGTCTCAAGTTTTCTGTCTTCCTCAAAAAAAAGTGCATGACTGATTTGGGAGAGTTCAGTGGTGCAGATACTGTGTATAAACTTGGGCAAATTCTCCGGAAAGGAAACTAGTAACTCTACCCATCAAATACTATCTCTCAACTACCCATAATTTTGATATGTTAAACATGAGCTGGCTGAAGACTAAGGTTTGTAAAGAATCTCTACATTTGAGGAGAAGGAGGTATGTTGCACTTTCCTGGCAAGTGAAGTTAAGACTTCAGGATTCTCTGTTTTGGAAATGAATAAACTGAAAGAACATTTTTAAGTTATGAACATAAACGTAAAAGAACATTTGCTTTCATTTTCAAAGCTTTCCTTTGGAAAAATTTTTATAAACAAAATTTCATTATTACATCAGTGTTTTATTGAATAAAGTAGCCTATTTTGCTGGGGAACGGGGAGCACACGGGAAAGCATTCATCTTCATCTGAAATACAGGTGAAACACCCACATACTGTAGAAGTGGGAAGCATTCCTGTGCCTAACTAGAAATATTCCAGACCTGTATATGGATTAATATCCTGTAAGTAGTATTTATTTAGATATGATGTGTTAATTTACACCATCTTCCTGATATGCCCTGGGCGATTCTGACATCTTAGTTGAGCTACGATAACTATAAGATTACCAATCTTCCTTCAAAAAGTTCAGGAGATATTACTGAACATGTGAACTGCTTATTGCACTTCTGTAAGTCTCCATGACAAGTGTTAACAGAGCTTAGCTATACTTAAGTAGAGGTAAATCTATCCAACATTTGCAGCCAGATGTACAAGTTATGGCATCAGAGTGTTTAACACCACCACTACCAACTGTTTACATTCTTTTACAAGTTGCTACACAAAGGAAGATGACTTACTACATTTTTCATTTTAAGGATGTGAATTTGATATTTCTTCTGCTTTGAGGTGGCAGAAAAAACAAAACAAAGACAACCAGAATAAATGTCAAGTTTCAAAAGTAAATTACATCATATGCACATAGCTCTTTTAGGTTAAGCAGAGTTTTCTTTTATAGCTTTCGTTCTTACTAGTGATCAAATACCAAAGTGAAAATGGTCATCTTAATACAGAGAAGTGGAGCATCTCTGTTGCTAAACATTTATCCATAGTGAAATGCTCACTTTCAGTATTTCCTTTTAAATTTAGATCGTGAAGCCACAGATGAATTTAACCTTCAGCAAATTAGCAGCTTCCAATGGGAAAACAGCCTGCATGAAACATTGATGCTTTTCAGAACTGACCATACTGTTCATCATTGCCATGGACACAAGTTACTAATTTCCTAAGGAAAACTGTCAATGACCTAATGCAATTGCTAAGGATTTACAGGAGGACAGGAGTGGAGCACAATGAGATGTGATGAGAACAGGCTGCATCCCTCCCATACACACTCGAGCCCCAGGGGAAGCTGGGAATAGACAGTTCCAGCTTTTGAAAGCAAAAGAAATCAGGTGAATAACTTCAAGGTTGCCAGGAGACTACCCAGATACACTGGTTATTTAGCAGTTCATTAGCAAATAGAGGTTAATTAGAAAGAGCAGGTGTTTTTTCCACGTTAAAGCCACCCAATAGATATCATGCTGACCCAAACCCAAGGGAGCATTTTCTCTTCAAGAGAGATACAATGCAGATCATTCTAAAAGAATTCCCTGTACCCCATAGCCCCTGCACAGGTACCACCAGCTTGACAAGTCACCTCCCTAAAACCTAGAGGATCACCTCCACATCTCCTACATCATCCCTTCCCTGACCAGAGCTGTACAAACAGGGCCACTGAATCCCTTCAAAGCTCATTGAATCAAGGGGCCACCACAGTACCAGCAGCCATAGACCATGGGAGAGGAAAGACCACAAATCATAAATACCAGTCTAGTACCTTATGCCAGATGCCACTTCCCAAAGAAATCTTCACTCCATATACAGGTCCATGTGGCGTTAGACCCATCCATCCAGACTGATATCTGCCTTAGTATTCTCAAGCTGGTCACATAATTATTTTTTAAAGTTATGCAAGTGAAGTGCCAAAAGTAAGGAGGCCTCCTTTAATTTACCCAGATCTTTCATCACCAGAGATACCAGGGCTCCCTCCTGGATCATCACGACTCAGTTCTGACAGCCTCTGGCAGAGACCCAGCCTTATCTGAATTAGCCACTAATAAAGCATCATCTGCTCTCACCTTCTCCATACTGCAGAAGGGGCTCTAGCCCTCCTTGTATCAACTAAGCCTACTAATGACCCCCTACTAATGATATCTGCCAATGACCCCTGGAGATACATGCTAATGATATCTACTAATGAACTGCAATTGAACTGCACCTTTTGCTCATTAAAGGCCAAAGTCCAGTAACTTTACTGCCCTTAGGTAGAGCTTCAGTCTATCTGCTCTCCCCGGTATTAGCAGGACAACTTGCAGAAGAAAAGCACTTTACATAAGAAGGTGGCAGAAGTGGTGGCACCTGTAGGTTAAACAGAAGGTTAACTTTTCCCACCTGTGGTGCTTTCAAGAGGTACCTTCCCCCAGAAGGAAAAGATGATCTTCTGATTAGCTCAGGGCATGAGAGGCCTCAGATGGGTTTGTGCTCTATCACAAATGTCTTGTGAGACACTCTAAGATGTCCCTCTTTACATCAACTTAAGAGTCTCCAACTGCGGATAATATCTTGTCAAAAAAGTATATGTTATTTTCTGAACATGAGATACAATCAGTAATGAATCTCAGCCAAAATAAATAGGGATGGAAACATAGGACTATAAGATGGTGGAGAATTGTTCTGGTAGAGCCATTTTTTTGTTAGTATTTAGTATGCTAAAGAGAACCCTTACAAGCTATGGTGATTGAGTTTTTTCAACATTAGAAAGAGAGTGAAAGTCAATGGAAAGTTGGGGAAAATCCAATATATTACAGTCAAATAGGAAAACTATAGGAAATAGGAAAAACATAGTGATACTACTATGATAAAGTGGGTTTCTTCCCAGTTCAGGTGAGTTTCAGTCTACCTCTTGTTAAATATCCTGTTGTTTGGCTCCTGAGTCATTATGTCTCTGGTAGATTCAACCTGTCCCTGTGGGTGCTCTTGGATCATGGCAAGGGGCCTGGGAAGTTATTACCTCTGGAGCCATCACAGCTAAATTCAGCAGAGTCCATCAGGAAGAGCCCTGAGCTGATGCCATCTACACTGTGGTCATTGCAGTAAACTAAAATCAGTGGCAATTTGTTAATACCTGGGGAGATGGGGACATGCCACCATTCCCTGTGCCTACTTTTGGCAGCATCAGCCTCCATGGTTTTATGTGTCCAAGGGGACACACATCCTCAAGGAAAAGCCACTTAAAATGTCTGTTAAACTTAAATTAGTACGAGAGTAAGTTTGATCCCTCTGGACAAGGTACCCCCACTTGTGTCTTACTAACGGTCAGATGTGCAAGGAAGTTTTATTCCCACTTGCTATTTAATTGAATGAAAACCATAGCATCCAAAACACCTGGAAATAGATGTTTTTCTTGCACACAGCCTCTTTAGTCTAAGTTTTGCCATTTTCACTGAATTTACCCTGTGCTTTTCTGATACTGATAACTCAGGTGAGTGAGACTTCTCCATAGCTTAGCTGTATAAATGAGAAAATGAGAACAGAGGGGGCTCTACTCTCCAAAGACAGACATGGCTGGCCAACCACATATATAAGATATTAATATAGAGTGAGCAACAGTGTTTATTTCAAAATGTATAAGCAGGCAGGAGCGGTGAGGGGGGAAAGAAACCCAGACAGCCCAGAAAACATTTACTGTGCTTCCCTGCCATAAACATTCCAGCAGCCCTGCCCTGGGATCCTAGCACCATTATACAGCTAATATTGCTTGATTACCCATGCACCACCACAGCTTCAGCCTCCCAAGAACTGAAATCGAGTTTTCTATTCTTAGCTCGTGGTAATTTAAGCTCATTATGGAGGTGCTTGTATTCCATGAGCACAAGAGATAAAGGAAGCAATATAACTTTAATGAACAGCTGAAATAGCAACCACAGCAGGCTCTGTAGGAAAAAAAAAAAATTTCTCAGATGTTGTCTTGATTTTTGTCCCACAGGTCTGAGTAGTTAGTGTTCTCTGTATGTTTTATGAAGATATTCACACACATATGCTTAACGGAAGCAAATATGATATGCTATTTAATAAGAGCAGGTATATACTAGCTTGGAAGGTAGAACCACTCAAATTATGGAAAAGGAAGAAACAAAAAGTGTTAACCTAGATCCAGGACAAATAATGATAAATCATTTAAAATAATACTCGGTTTAAACTAGGTAGCCATAGAAGTTTTCTTTTTACATAAATAAGTGTCTTATGTGTCTAATGATTCTCAGTTAGACTGAAGAAAATGGATGAATGCAGATGTAACTGTCAGAAGCAGTAAGTGGATGAATAAATGCAATGCATTCTGGGTTCTTTCCAATAAATGTTTACACACCCCAGATTATTGATTGGGTGCTGCTTTTCTTTCACTGCTAATCATTAAGGATCTAATCAAAGCATACAGTCAAATCCTGCAGCCCCCTTGGAGGCAGTGGTTGTGTTTGTTGAGTAAAGAGTTCAGAGAGAATGTGAGGTAGGTAGAAACCACAAGTTTGGAGCTATGGATTTAAGGAAAACATCATCTTTCAGCAAGGATGGCAACTAAAGGACCACTTCACAAAAAATACCACATGGATGACTATCTACCTGCATCTAGGGCTCCTCCTGACTTTGTACACTCCCTCTGCCATGAGGTACAGAAAAGCATTTACCTCCAGAAGTGAAAGGCAAGATCTGGAGGCAGCTGTGGAAGAGACCTGCTGCCTTCTCAGCATTAAAATTTTTCCTTCTAACTATTTTGAATTCCTATCTCATAATATAATCACACAAAAATGTTCAGAAGCTAGTGTAACTGGCCAGAATCTGGTATACTTTTAAATAAATTTGGAAATTAAATTTTCTCTAGTAGTTTTGAAACAGAACAGTTTTTCATTAGCTTATTTTTCCCTAACAAAGTAATTTTTCTGTGTTTTTCACATGGTTTTCAATTTTCTTTTGGCACACAGTCATCATTCCTTCCAACGAGGAAAGAGCAGAGGAAGGAAGAGTGAGGAGAGAAAACATCTGCTTAGGATAAAGAGGAAAAAAAAATCCCCAGCACTTTGACTATTAAGAGTTTATGATTTTAAAATAAAGGGAATATTATGTTGAAAAAAATCTGTGTCTGAAAAGCTTCTGACATTGGTACATAATTAAAATTCAGAAAGCGTTTAAACATAATTATTGCCATGGCCCAGAATCTTCTCATAATAACTACCTATACAACACCTCTGAATATCCCTGAACAGAGTCAAGGTTAAATTTATCTCGGGGACAGACTTTCCCCTTTGTATCTGAGAGAAGGACTCCTACATGACTGTATATGGACACTTGATTTTTGTAGCAGCTGGTAATTATCACAGCACTAATTTGGAGTGCTTTCATTATCAACCTTATTCAACATTTAAGTTCACATCTTCAAAGCGGGCTGGAATTAGAATTAGAAAAAACCCCAACAATATATTTCTGGACCAAAATATGCTAAATTAAGTAAAGTTTCAGCATTTCTCTGAAGTTTTTTGTTCTTCTATTTAAAAGAGAAAAGAAAGAATATTTGAGGGAAGCTTTCTCCACACAGCAACAACAATGCTGTTTTTGAAATATCTTCCTCTGTGTTGGAAAAGCTGTGATGGAGAGTTTCCTGCCAGGTTTTCTGTTCACCCACATTCCTCATCTGTGCAGGGAATTTCGTTGGTGTCAGTAGAAATGCAGGCTTGAGTCCACCAAGACTTAGGTTAGCACCTGAAGATGACACCTGAGGTCTTTTTAAAAAACTGTCATTAACATTTTAGTAATGCAGGTTTTTTCTGCCTAAATTGACACTGAAGATTCAGTTGGGGTGGGGAGGGGAATAAGGTGCAAGCAGCTGGAAAATAGTAACAGGATCTTGTTTATGAACATATAACTGTGGCTTTAGCCAGTAAGACTACCCTTATGATCCACAGCACTGAGCATACTTTTGTGAACTGAGACAATGAGACGAACCCATAAAATCAAATGTGTGGACAATCTTCTTTCCTTACCTGTCATCCACTCTGGGCTCTGACATCTGAGAGACACAGGAAACTATTTCCACGTAATAGAGGAGTTGTAAACTGAGTTCACTGGCACATGACCTGTGGGTTGCTATGTTTGTCACTGGATACAAGTTTTCCAGGGAGCTGTTGTGCACCACAGAACTGGATACTAAAATATTCCCTGCCACCCCATTTATTTTCACTCTGGAGAAAAGTCAAAGGGTGTCACCAAGAACCAGAGTGACCACCAGATTATAGTGCTTGGATTTTTTAACCTCCTGGGAGGACTTTTGTCATACTTACAGCAGAATGGTGATCTTGAACGCTGTTTACAAACACAGCAGCAGTTACAAGACAGGAATTCAGGGATCAGAGACAGCTGCAGGAACCTACCATGATTCTTGCATATGAGTCTAAAAGAGAAATCTTAAGCTGCTAACTCTCTTTTTTTTAGGTTTTCCAATGAAAGGGCTTTACTCCAGTCTCAGGCACTGTACAAGATCTGTGCAATATGACTGTACCCTTGTCTTTGAGTGTTCAGAGATACTGACCTCAAGGGTTCTCCTATGTCTGTGAGCCACAGTCAACCCCTGACTGGACAGTCAATTCAGTCAAACCTCATGAAGTTTTCTTTTTTGAACAGGAATGAAAGACCAGGCAGTTGGTTGATTTCTTTCTCCTTGGGTCAGAGACCTCATGCTAAGACAACCACAGTGATAAGAGCTTGCACTCAGATCACTCAGCCCAACACCTGAGTCACTGTTTTCCTTTGGTCAACTGAGTTCCCAAACTACCTTGGAAGGGTAAGTGGCGGATCAGCTCCCCAATCTGTTCCTTTTATTGTCCCATTCCATGTTTGTTACTGTGAATGGGGAGAAATCCAGACACAGGTGAGAGCTGAATCCAAGCTCCTTTTCATGGCCCAGCTCGCAGTCATGCTCTCAAGCGAGTTCACTGTTTTCTTCTGAGCGTTAGTGTATCTGGTCCAAATTTCATGCCTTCCTCGTAATTTCACTTAGAGTAATCAGACTGCATTTGCAAGCCATAAGAAAGGTCAGTGACACATATTTAAAAAGCTATTTTTGAATGTCTGGCTCCACACTTTTATCTCTTGAAATTCCCTTCATGGCTTTCTGTGGCTCCAATCAAACTTCCATTGATTTCCTCAGGAATTGGATCAGGCCTTCTGTGATGCCTGCCAAAACAAAAAAGCAGAATGCAGTCAAATGTATGCATCAGGAGAGCTGCAATAAAACCTGTTTAGATGAAAATGTGGTTCTACTCTGAAGATTGTCTCTGTCAGTGCAGTTGTGCCTTTCCTTGGTTGACTTAATCATTTCCTTATCATCAGTGCCAAGTTTAATATTTTAAAATTTGGATTTTTTTTCATAAGCTACAGCCCTCTAAAATCAACCTGGGATTAGGAGAGGAAGCATGGTCTTGTGGCTAAGACAACAGACTAGTATTCACTTCCATTTCTGCCACAAACACCCACCACTGACCTTCAGCAAGTTGCTAAGGGAATGATTTTCAAAAGCACTCAACTTTGGCCTGACGCTGCTTCCTAAGATTTAAATGGAAACAGAAATTTACATTAATGGGAAGAGAGATAGGTCAGACTTAAGTGTCACAGAAAAACCCTGTTTTCCTTCCTCATTTCCTTCCATTTAGTAGTATTAATCCTTCTTATGCATCAAGTACTTTAAAACTGAAGTTCTTCAACATGGAGAGACACTCCTACACAGGGATTGTACAGTGTCTGGTCTAATAAAGCCCCAACCTTCATTGAGTCCTCTGGGACGATGTCAAGCTGGGACAGGAGCAAGGGTCCACCTTGACTGCTGTTCTGCTTCTGGCTTTGTCCAGCCAGGGAAGTTCAGATATATAATCAAATATCAAATATAATAATAGAGCATGTTAAGAGTGCTCCTTCCCCAGCTCCTTACCCTAAACTTTAAAAAATGTTATTTAATAAATTATAATAATAATAATAATAATAGAAGCTAACAAATAATTCAGTCTAATGCCAAAAATGTAATCTAGTTCACATGCTCCTGTCTATATTAGGAGGAAAAATCAAGTTTTTCATAACATGATTAAACACACATCTGCTAAATAAATTACAATTTTCCAGCCATATATGCACTTTAGTAAAATATTGAGAAGGTAATATACTCCAACTATATCCTGCAGTATGACTAGTTTAAAATGTGTCCTTGGGCAAATCACTTTTCTTCTTAGCAAATCCATTTTCTTCTTTCACTCTTTCCCAGTTTCATCTAGATAGCTGTTAGGACTTTGGGGTGGTGACTGGCTTTCTGTTATTGTTCCTGCAAGGCTTCCCAGTGTGGTCCCCGGTCTTGAAAGGAGTTTCCAGATGCAATTGCGATGCAAACAATGGGATTATTACTCTGAATATATTTGACATAAAACAATTATAGGAAAACCTTCTATCTAGAAGTATTTCTACCAGTCTGAGCACCATGGGCACTAGAAAAAAATGGATATACTTCTGTTATAAACAACTTGGAGGAAATCCATTAAAAAAATTAGATGTCCTTTTCTGTTTTAAGTTTACCAAGAGTTGGAACTAAACACATGCCTTCTGAAGAAATCCCTTTCTCCCTCCAGCCATCACACTGAACTGAAATAAAACAGATGTGCTCAAATAAAAAAATCTGTGCTTAGTTGTTATTTTTTTCCTTGCCCTTATTACCAACACATATGACTTGCACCAATACAGGTAAAAGCAAGGAATATTCTTCAGAAGTTTCCCATTGCTATATTCTGCCAATACCTGCTGTGATTCCATTCCTATAAATAATGGGTTTCTTGCATTATATTGTCAGATCCCAGCTGCACAAAAGCCAAACTCAGAACTCAGACATTCTTAAAGATTTAAAAAAAACTAAAAAACAAAACTCCCAAATCCAAAACAAAGACATACAAATTCAAACAGAGATGAATAATTTCAAGATTTGTGGTCATTTAATACTTATTTTATGAAGACAAAAATGTGCTCCTTTAAAAAGTACCAGTTTTGATAAAGGAATATAAAGTACTGTTTAAAGCTTCATTCAAATATCCTTTCAGAAATAAGTTCTCAGGATGGCGTTTCATAGTTTCACCATTACATTAAGAAAAATAAGTTGTTTGTAGAACACTATGCAGTTCATAAGTTACCAGTTATAAACTAATCCTCGATATCCAGTCCAAATCCTAAGGGAGGCTTCAAGGCAGCCACTTCTTTTTGGCAATACAGTGATGAAAGATATATTGTTGAAAACCATAAAGCCTTGGGAAAAAATTTAGCAAACTATCTACACAGGAATGAAATGTTGAGAGCTTGGCTCATCAGCTGGAGCTTTCTGGAGAAGGAGGGACTGCAAATATTTTTTGCACAGGTTAGCTAAGCAGTCTTGAAAACAAAGAAAATTGCTGTATGTGAATTATTAGAAAGGTTTTCTTGTATATCACAGAGGCTTGCTTTCCAGGGATCTGCAGGTAAAGACTAGGTGTTAAATGAATATAAACTATCCTTTTGTAAGTTATTCATAGATATTATTACCTCAAATGAAGTTTGCATTCAGAAAACATATGAATGGGTATGTGTTTACAAATTCCCAGGAACTTCCCTTCATAAGGAGGGACCATCACTAACACACTTTGTTGTATACATGACACTGCACAAGCACCCATTGCCCCTTACTACACCAGTCTAGGTGAACGCAGAGTAATATTGCTTTTCCATAGCACAGAGAATAGCAGAGGCTTGCACCAGAATCAGCTGCCTCTAGCCTCACTTCTTATCAAGGCAGACCTCTGGCCAAAATAAGGCCTGCAGGATTTGGCGATGCAGCTAGATGCTCCCTTCCTCATCAGCTGTAGGAGAAGCCAAGGCATTTTAATGAGAACATTTCAGTGTACATGGCTTCATCACAGGTCATTTTATAAACCAGTAAAACGTCCCCAGACATAAAGAACAGTAGTAAAACAAGGTTTCCTAAAACTTTTGTACTAGATGAAAAAGGCTTAATTGCCCTCTCTGATGCTAAGAAAGTAACTCCC
This sequence comes from Strix uralensis, assembly GCF_047716275.1. Taxonomy (NCBI): domain Eukaryota; kingdom Metazoa; phylum Chordata; class Aves; order Strigiformes; family Strigidae; genus Strix; species Strix uralensis. The sequence goes on from NC_133977.1 coordinate 35,477,307, forward strand.
TGAAAAAGCCTGTGACACTTTTCCTGCAGTCAAGGCCATGGAGTCAGCAGGGTTTGAGTGAGCCTGAGCCTCTCCTTTTTCCCAAACCTTTGTGCATCTCTTTACTTACCTGATGAACCTTTGGGGCCAGCCCCTGTGGGTTATCCTGCATCCGAGGTGCAGCAGTGGTGTCTACACATGCTGCTGAGGCCAGCCTGGCACACAGTGCATGGACGTGGTCTCCAGTGCAGCTTTCAGGCACCGGTCTGCAAACACAGACCTCCATGCCAGAGCACGTCCCACCAGCAGATACACCATGGGCAGGCCTAAGGGTGGTTGGCAGAGCTCCAGGGACCTTATTTTCAAGCAGAGCAGACCAAGCCAACATGCCCTTCAGTAAGGACGTTCTCACTGTGGCTGGAGGTTTCTGGGTGCTTCTGTAATACAAATGGTCAGATAAACTGAGTCTCGCACCCGAGCTTCGAATATAAACATTGGAAGTGACATGATAATTTTGTCATGTTAACACCTCAGCTAGGCATCAGAAGAAAAGAAACCAAAATCCTGGAGCTGAGCAGTGCCAGAAGCTGGAGAACCTGGAGTCAGATCTGAAGTTTATGGCAGGGTGTGTTCTGTACACAACTTACTTCTACAGGATGATTTATTTTTAATTGCAGACTAATTCATGGAAAGACTTCAGAAAGCATTTGATATTTTTGGCAAAATCCTGGTCCCACTGAAGCCAATGACAAATTGCCCATGACTTCAATGGGACCATGCTTTAAGGCTTTGTTCCTCCCATCTCAATACAATAGCACTTTTGCCAATTGCAGTAACAACTTCTGTTTTTTACTGAAAAGAGACATTATTAACAGAAGAATCTTCTTAGTGGGTTCATCAAATGATTGTACTGAGGAAAGTTTGATATAGTTCAGTGGCCACATCCTTCTGAACAACACTCAGTGGCAGTTAGAAACATATGTTTTTTATAAATGTCTCATTCAGAAACAAAGACTGACAGTAAAAACCAAAAGCTTTGATATTTATATAAATTGCTAAATGGTTGCACTGGAAAGTACATTTCAATTAATGTGTCACAGTGCATCACGGTTGTTTTAAAGTTTGCCGACTCAACTGACTCTTTAGCTTTATGTAAGTAGTTTAGGTTTACTCTAAATCTGTGATATAGAAAACAGTTTGCTTCAGCAAGTGCTCTCCAGCAAGTGGAGATTTTTTTAGGTCAGATTATTTCTCTCGGATCCAGAACATGCAATAACATTAGTATTATTTCCACCCCGTTACCTATTTCAAAGCTATGCCAATATTCCCTCTTGGGTTTTATGTTAGCACTATATTCCAGTAAAGCCCTTTAGTAAGATTTTATAAGATTAACTACTAACCAAACACAACTTTGCCCATTTGTGTGTTAGCTTTTTTGTTTCTTATGTACTCTGCTGCCGCCTCTAGGACAACATTGTAAAACTAGGTTTTGTTCTATGGCAATCAGAGATGAAAGTTACTTCTATACCTCAAATAATGCTATAGAAGAAAAATGAGACAATTCTAGCTGTATTTTTTGCTAATTTTGGAAACTAAAATGAAAAAGGGATAGCAAGTATCATGTTCAGTTAAAGAAAAACAAGTCTTCCCAGCAAAGACACAATTGTCCTATTTTAATTCACTGCCTTTTCTAGATTTAGCTAATCTATTCAGTTCTTGCGTCTATGGGCAAATAAAAAAAAAAATCTCTAAAACTTGCCTAGCTTTCAATTTTTCCTCAGATCCAAGAGTCAGGTAGATTAGCATGTATAAAATGCCCCTTAAATGTCAGAAATTGCCTGTGAGCTGGGAACCAGACAATGCACTCTGGTTCTAAACCTTTTGCTCTTCTAGGAATACATCAAAATGCATTGACCAGCCCACATCCCAAAGGGCGCTTATATTCATGGAGAGATTACAGTGTATTTCCTGATATCGATTGTACTGGGTTGGGGGTTGGTAATCTCAGAGAGGAAGAATGGTTGTCCTTGAGCAAGAGGAAAACAGCATGTGTCATCCCATGCTTCTGTCACCAGCCTGCACAGGTGACCTGGAGCAGATCTTGATGGGCAGAAATCAGTGGTTAACATGTGCCTTTGCCAGTGTATCTTTCCTGGCAGGTGTCAGTGATGCTAGCACTCAGGAGACCTAAGATAAAGAAAATTGGATAAACAGTGAGGGAAAGCTATAAAAAGGTCAATTTGGACTTGGAATTAGCTAGCAGAGAGCTCATGCTACACATGCAATTCTCATTTCCCTGCAGTATTTAAATAAAATAACTAACAATTCTGAGAAAAGCCCCTTTCTGTTTGAGATTGTCATCTCCATGGCCCCACTTGGCTGCTGAAGGGCTTCACTCGCCTGCTTGGCTGCTTTAGGCTAACAGGACACATTCAGAGCAATGTGACCTTTTTGCCCGATTCCACAAACAAGAGGGATTCTACCTTCATATTATAGCACCTCACTGGCCAAATGATATGCAAAATTGACTAAGAGGGGAAAAAACCCCTCTGCTTACTGTTTTTTGGAGGTATCTTATTCAAAGATGTAAATCTGCTACATTCACATTCAAGCTTGAATTGATGTTTCAGTCTCCCTTCCCCCAAAGTCACAGCCAGCTACGGTTCCTGCAAAATGCTATTACCATATTAATACACTCTTGCAGTATTGACTCCTCTGCAAAAAACCACCCACTAATTAGTAAAATTGACTGAAACGGAAAGACATGTATACACAGTTTCTTTCACCTATTTGTGCTTCACTCACCAGCCCTTTTGCCCTTCAGACGCTGATGTTTTCCTGACTCAAGCTCACCTTGTCTCCATCGGTGCTCCTTGCAGCCCCTGCAACCATCTGTCTGGCCTTCCAAACCCACCCCAGCCTTCCAAGCATTCCTCTTATCCCATGTACCTGCCACTGCCACTTTTGTTCATTAGGTGGTGACATAAATGTTTTTTTTTTCTTTTAACTGTTGACTCTGCATGTTAGCTGACCTCTGACTGGGCTGTGACAAAAGCCTGCTGAAATCAATGAGAGGTATACTGTGGTCTCCACTGGGGTTTTGATCAGTCTCTTATAGGCTTACAAGGTCAGCATGTCTTGCCCATGTGGGAAAAAAGTTAAAATATTGACCATTCCACCTAAAATGAAGATCCCAGTGAAGACAGTGAGTGTTTTGCCATTGACTTTGCTCAGGCCAGAATCCCATTCTGCTCAACTTCCTTCGGGCAAGCTGTGCATTTATTGTAGATAAAGTAGAATTACTGAGGCACTGCTGTAACCAGGATTTCCCCATGGAAGAAAAATGGTTTATTGGATTCAACTTCCCTCAACATTAAAAAGAGAAACAATTATAAATCATGTTAGCTGAAAATGTGTGGAACACCTTCAAATTTTTCTTACTTCTTATCCAACAAATATTTCCTATGTATAAGTCTTATTTGAGAAATGCTAAGCCCCTTCACTTAAAACTGAATAAATAAATTGCAACCATTAGAGAATGTTTGCCATCCAAGGCCAGGTTGGACGGGGCTTTGAGCAACCTGATCTAGTGGAAGGTGTCCCTACCCCTGGCAGGGGGGTTGGAACTAGGTGATCTTGAAAGTCCCTTCCAACCCAAACCATTCTATGATTCTATGATATGATTCTATGGTTATGGAAAGTTATGCCGGAACTCAGTGTCTTGTGGTCACTCCACAAGAAGAGATTGCTTATGGTGCTACATTTTGTGTCCTTTTTCATTATTATTTTAAAGGAGGCAATTATTTCTGAAGTCATATGGAAGAAGTTTGGTTTATACAAATGAGTATATTCCCAAATAATGATCCCTTCTGAATAGGGGCAAGTCCATTTTGGTCTGGATGTTTTATTTATTTATTTTAAAACTAAGGATTGTTCCTTCAGAGTTCTTCCATACACTTAATAGTAATATACGAGCAGTATGAAAAATGAAAGCTGGCAGAAGCATTGAAGAAAAAGAAATCTCCATAGGGGACCTGATACAAAACTACAATTGCTGTAAGTGACGAATGCAAGCTAGCACTCTTTTTGAATGCTAGCCTTTGAAAAATGCATACTTGAGAAGAACGTCCTGAAGTGCTTCATGCATGAAATATACATTTTCCCTTATTTAAAAAATATTTTAAAAATCTGAGCTTTAGGCATCTTCTTACACTTTTATCTGCTCATAAAAATTATGAGAATTACTCCATTCTTAAGCAAAGACTTTAAAGAAACGTAATATTATAACAGTGGAAATGCAGAGCAAGAAGAAAGTCACCTCCAGTACTATTCCCAAATCTACCACAGGAAAGAGCAACCCAATGGTTTCTTTCAACACACGAAGAGGGAAAGAGGTATAAGAAGCAGAGGAGACAAATAGGAGCCAGGATTCTTTGGTCAGATTTTGTTCATTCATTTTTGAAATGGGAATAGAAACAACTTGCATCCCCTGGGTATTGCTAAAGACTTAATTATGGTTTTTTTTTATGATGCTTCAATTATACTTGCATGAAACGATAACTGCATATTGCCACACACACACAATTATTCATTTGTAGTCTAGCAACACATCCAGTGTAGTCATCCTCTGAGAAATGATAGACTCCACCCTACAGAGATTACAAAAATAATAATAATAATTCATTATTGTTAAAAAGTAAGATAATCATATCTACCAGATGGGCAATTTGTAGGAAGCTATTTGTTGCTTTTCGTACAGGAATACTTTCATTTGTACATACATAAAGGCTAGTTTGTTCAAAGTGCCGGTAGATGGAGCTAAAGAATATAGGCACATTTTCAGGTTTTGGGGGGGTCAATAGAAGAATGTTCCTTTCTGCTTTGTAATTTGTACCAAGATATGAGCGCAGTTCACATGCAATTGAAGCTGAAGCTGAAATCTAGCCCTGATAACACTGCCAAGTTTGGTCTTGGTTCCCAATTGCACTGGAACATCAGCTCTGCCAGGAAGCAGTAGGTCACTGCACATCCTGCAAGGCTCTCTGAATCTTCATCATTCTTCTGACTGCCATAGTCTTCTCCCACCACCCCTTCAGCCATCTACTGCTAGGTAGGAACTGGGTACACAAAGAGAGAAATATAATGTAAACCTAGACTAAATGCAGACAGGCCTGGGAGGGAGAGGGAAAGGATGGAGCCAAAGGGGGTGACATCTGCCATCATGGAGCCTTGTAGTAGTCAGACACCCTGAATATCTATCGTATAATCATGACTGCTTTATTTGGTATTTGTTCAAAACAAGATCTAGCAAGACCCCCCCCCCCAAAAAAAAAGTCTTGAAAGAAACTTTTGGTTTTGATATACTACTTCAAAAACTTTATTTGAAAATTTAGTTCTTTCCAGCTAATTTTGTCAAGACATCCCTAAATTCTAGTTTGATTACCACTGAGCCATACAAAGCTCACCTAATGTTGCCTCATGCATTGGTGATGACCAGAAAGTTTATCTTTTCTTAGACATAAATATTCTGTGAAGTTTTTAGGTCAATGCACCTCAATAAACCAAGAAAACTGATACTTAATACATGAGTTTTAGAATTGTGCTGGGCAGGGATGTCCCTCCTTCCCTTCCTTTGGGTGCTGATATCCTTCTGCCCTTATAATGTCCAAGTTGGACAAAAGGTATGGGTAATTCTTCAAAGGAGGAACCTGAAGTGAAACCACTGCCATTCAAAGGCAAAGTTTCCCATATAGTTGACATTTCTCCTTTGGTTTTAATTTTGTGCGTATACTATTCATAAACAAAGAATACTTCTAGAAGAAAAAAAGGGGATGGCTGCTGAATTAAGATATTGTTCACTCAGTGAATTCTTAGTTTACCAACACACGTGCATTCAAAATTATTTTAGAAGTAATTTGCTGAAACTCTTTATCTTTCACAGCTTTAAAGATCTGGCTCAACAAACATCTTCCAACAGAAGCTGTTAGTTAAGATTTATATGTATAAGCAACTTCCCTCACTATGATCAGCAACACATTTCAGATTTTGAAAAGATGGACATTTTCCTCCAAGTCATCTTGTTTATGTTAGCTTCCCTTTGACACAATAAGGGAAATTTAGTAGAGTGAGGCAAAACTCCATATCTCAGTGCACTGCTGGCGCTGGGCACCAGATTAGAGGCCGCACTGGAGCAACATTGGTACTGCAGAGTTTGGGGACCTGGAGAGGCCCTTTGACGCAGCTGAGAGCAGGCTGGAACCAGGTCTCAATGATGTGGCCCTGGAGCTACAGTTGCCTGAGGTTGTTGAAACAAAACCAATGCTAATTTTCAGTTTTACTCTGGGTGATTTCATTTACCTTTATGCCATCCTCTTGCAGAGAAATAAATGCATGGAAACTGCTTGCTCCTGTCCTCATGGTGAAGGTTTCTGCCTCTGGAGTCAGACTGTAGCCATGCACAAATTAATCTGACATCCAGCACAACTGAAAGGAAAGAAGTCAGCATTTGCAGAGAGAGAAGTCTGAGGACATGGTGTGAATGGTGGGGAGCACTCTAGAAAGCACACACAAATGGTTCTGATGGCTGTGAAGAAAGCTTCCCATCCATGGCCAGTGGATGCACGCTTCCTCCCTCCTCATCGTCCTTTGTGTCTACTGTAGGCGTCTGCCTGCTCAGCCACACAAGCTGTTTGTGTTTCACCTGGCAACTAATCAAGGGCAAGAAGCTTAGATGGAGTGATTTTTAACAGGCATTTTCAGACAGATTGCCAGAGGAGTTTGGGGCTAAAGTCCCCTGGCATCAGCTGCATTAAAGTTTCTGTTGCTGCCTCACACACTGCTATGTGCTGACCTAGCTGATAGCTCTTCACAGACTGCATAAACCAAGAGTTTATTTATAGCTATATAAATAAATATAAACTTTAGTGGGCTTAAACCAGGCCATCAATGACTGCTAAAAGAAGAAGTGGCAACTTTTTCCAAAAGCAGATCCTAAGCCATGTAAGTCTTTAACGGCCAAAAACCCAGTGGGAGAAAACCACAGACCCTTAGGACGGAGTTTTTGGGGCAACAGGTGCTAAAAGATGAGGAGGCAGCACAGTAAGGGCAGTACCTGTCCAGTAAGTGTCATAACTTCCTTGCGAATTAGGATTGCAAGCCAGTATCATTCCCAAAAATGAAAAGGAAAAGAATGAAAAAGAGAAGATTGGGTCAACAGTATCTTTTTTTTTCATGGAGATGTTCCTTGTATCCCTCTCCCTAGGAAGGTATATTAAGAAATGCTTTTCCTCTTGCTATAGTGCCTGCCTCAAAGAGATAATTAAGTGACATCCTGGTAACTGCTTATGAGTAGAGAGGAAGATTTTGAATGTTGGGACATGGCGCACACTTTACTATGGCAATTGTGCAAGCTCAGATTTATTGGGACAGTTAGTCATATCAGTCCAAAGACTGTCACATCCCGTTTTCACTAGTGTCATGTAATTAATCTTCCCTTGACTTAGAGTCAGACCTCATCATTCTAAATACCATAATAGATTTTTAAATGAGAACATTAATAACAAGGTCTCTCTATTATTTACCTTGGCTAGAGTAATGAAAGCCAAAACGGAGATGGCTACTCCCAAGGGCAGGTGAGGAGAGGCGTAAGAAGGAAATGAAGGTTGCTGACCTTCCTGTAGAAGAACCCAGGGAAAGAGTATGATTTGCAGAGCTTCAGTTCATCACTGAAAAAGAGGCTGTTGTTGTAATTTCTATTAAGTACTTTGGAGGCACTTCCATACCATGGATATCTCTATTAAACAACAAAAGCATAAAAGTATAATATGCCAGTCTCATTTAAAATAAAGATAACTACGTTGAACTGGAATTTTTTTCTACCAGTAATCGGACTAAACTGTTTATTTAAATTTGACAATATAAGAATGCTCAGTGGGTTTTTTACAAATCAGCTCTAGTTTTCAGGTTGTATTACAAGAGTTTAAGCAAAAAGCCAGAGGCAACAATTTCATCTGAACAGACTTCAGAAGGGTGGGACAATATAAGATACTTTAAATTCCGTGCCTGTATCTTTACTCTTTCTGAGATGTATATAAAACGCAGATATTTCTATAGACATGGGAACACAGTACACAAAGCAATGAAATTGTGACACCTTGTTCACATACCAAATGAGAACAGAAGCAGCACAATATTAATCCAGCTTCATGACAATCACTGTGAAGAGAATAAGATGGTAGAAAAAACACATCCTTCTCTGAATTACAGGGTTAAAACTGGAGTCTCATGTTACTTTTCTGCCTCCACACTCCATAAAAATGAAAAGGCTAATAAGAAATGCATTTCAGAGTTCAGTCCCAATTATCCAAACACCACAGAGGACACGGAGTGAATGCAGATTGTTCTGATTTCAAGAAATCAATGGATTTTTTAGGGAAACACAGAAATGGCATCACAACTAGAGCTTTCCCAGTAAGTTAAAAATAGATTTGTGTTCCTGGTGAGCCCCAGTCTCAGCAGCAAGAGAGAAGAGAATCACTCTCCTACATGGATGGTTCAATTTAGACTTCAGTCTTCTGGGGTTAGATGCTGTGACTGCTGGAGAAAGTTATTCTCCAGCTGTTTTCTGAAAGGCTTCAAACCCATTCCAGAACATGGAATGGCAAGTGGAGAGGATCAGGCATCTTCCACCAAAGAATACATTCTTTGGTACTTTACTACCCTTTAGTGCCAACGGTTATATTATCCAGCTGGAAGCGCAGGATCCAAGCCAGGTTTGTTCATATGTAAGTGAGGGTTGGATTATCCTCCCTGTGAGCAGGGAGTAAACACTAGGGGTGAAATCCTAGTGCAGAAGAATTTTATAGTAAAAGTGGAGTCACACCAGGGCGAATATCCACAACTGTAAATTGAAATTGTCAGAAACAGCAGAAATGCTACTCAAGGGAAAAGACCCATTGAGGGCAGGTGCCTGCAACACAATGGAAAGCTATTCCTTGTTCCTGCTTAACAATTAAAAGAAAAAATGTCCCTGAAAGACTATAGAAATATATAATAGAAATTTGCCACAAAGAGCTTACAGTGCAAATGTTGGAGCAGAGCAAAAATGTTGATAAACAGAGTTAAGCACAGCACACAAAGAAACGTTCTGACTAGAGTCATCAGCAAGGAAAACCTGGGCATACAGGCTGTGCAGTCATATTCTGAGATACCTGAAGTTACCAAACAGTACAAGAGATTTGGAAAATGTTTGCAGGACAATGTGCTGGTCTTGATTACTTTCTACAGGTGAATTCTCCAGACAAGATAGAAAATAACCAAGTGTTCCTATTGTTGTACACACCCCTAGAACTCTCTATTTTTGTTTTGGTTTTGTGTCATCTCTTTTAATAACAATGACAGTAGTACCACAGTTGGGAGAATCAGAAAAGGTAACATAAAATATGGTCAGTCAGAATGACACACTTTTATTATTTCAAATGACAAATTTGATTTGAGAGCTTTTGGGGGGTACTGTTCTTAATTTATAACAAAAGAGGTTGAAATTTATGAATACCCTAGATCATTGTATTCCAGAATGGCACCTTGAAATGTTAAAAGTATTAATCTAAAATTATATACTATATCCAGAAACTGAAACAGGTTATTATGACTTTTCTTCGTTCTAGAAGTTCATCCAATGGAATCCACCACAGGACAATACAGCTTTCTAGTAGAACTACAATTTCTTGTCTCAAATTTCATGTAATTTCAAAATTATTTCCCTTTTGTCCTGTAACTTGCTAACAGCAATTAACAGAGCCAAATTTTCATAACCACATCATCTTCATTATGATATCCCTTTCTATGGCATATTTTCTCTGACGATTCCTTTGTAAATTAAAAAGTGATATAGTCAAGCATGCTGTCAGTTCATGACAACAGCAAAATAAAAGGGTCATCTTGCTGAAAACAGCTATTTGGTTTCATGTCTGCTGACCAGAATGAACAACCCGTGAAACAGAATAAAGGAAATGAACACAAAATAGTCCGGACAGGGCTGTCTAGCATTAATGCTTGGTTACCTCAGGCCCAGTATGGATAGGAGATATTGATAGGAAGAAAGAAATTTACTGCCATCTTCTTTTAAAAACACCCAAACACCCTTACTAATCTCAGGGATAACTATATGAGATACACATACCTCAAGGGACACAAGCTGTCCTAAGGAATTTCCAGTCTAAATAGACATGACAGTCAGAGAGTAGGAAAGGAGGAAAATTATCATATCCAATCATAGATAAGGATTTGAAGCACCTACAGATTATGTGCAGTCAGGCTCATGCTTATCACTGGAGGGAGATTAGGGGTATTTTAGCTCCTTTGTGTGCCATATGCCCCTGTGTCACACGTGGTGATGGCCCTGTGGCAATACCCATCTCTGTCCACTATACAGAGTAAGTTTGGGGCAGATCTGAGAAAATAATCCATCTTCCAAACCCAAAGCACTGAATGGAGCCACAGGCAAAGCAAAAAAATCTCCTGTTTGTATGATCCAGCTCCTCCTATAGCAAATATTCACTATGTCTTTAGCTGTTACTGGAGACCATACACACAGCTGAGAGACTAAGTCGGGAGAAAAATACACGACTTGTGACTGCAGTAACATTACTGTTGCTTCTCCAGTTCTTCTCAAACCTGTAAGGAGGGGTGGCTTTTCCTGTGCAGCTTTTTTTCCTGTTCAAAGTCTCAGTGAAGTCAGTAGCAAATGCCATCAGGATGCAGAACCAGGACCATATGCTTTGAATGGTTCCTGAACAGAATTGTCCTCAGTGGGACTTACTATTCATTTCTTCTCACTATAAAAAATGGGTTTTAAAGCATCCTGAAAGCATACTGTACATACACGTATACACACAAGGCTCTGTCCTTCAAGACTAACATCCCCCAAAGGTATATATCAAATAACTACAACCTTGAAGACACTCTAACACTACAATGTTTTGTTCTTGCATGCCTCTTTCCTATTACTCTTCACAAAAGTTATTGCATCCTGTTCTTCACGTTTCTTCAGAAGAAAAAGTGGGTGGCATACCCCAGGGCAAGAAGCAGAAGGAGTGGACCTGTAATAGTGATTTAATGGATGCCAAAAATGATCCCTTGCCTACATGAGCTAATTTATCATGCCAGCAAAAAAAGGAGTGACTGTAGCAGTGGTACAGCTCTGAGAGTGCAAAACTGATCTTTTTTGCCAAATTCCCCAAAGAGAAAAGAACAGCTCTGTTTAACGGATCATGATAAGTCACAATTGCCATTACTGCATTTCAGGGCAATATGCTTTATTTAGCTCTTTAACCTTGGCCTATTTGTTATCAGCACAGTTGAGAATAGTTTGTATTCATTAGGACACTTGTTTATTTTGTAACATAATCCTTTTCTTTGTTAACATGAAAGCACAGAGCATGAAGCACTGGAAGGACAGTTCATCCAGGTCTGCAGTGTTGTTCCATAAAAAATGTCTCTTGATAAATGATTACCAGGATTAGATTTTATGGGCTAGATTCATAAAAAATTTCAGTCTTGTTCCCATATGTTTCTTACATAATAGGAAACATGCAAAAGATACTTAAAAGTGCAATTCCCGGTCATTCATTAAGTGCTTCCCTTTTCTCATATTTCTGGGCAGTATAAGACATTTTTGTGTATTTTGTGGATTTACTCATCTTGGAAGAATTTGTTTTAGGCATGTCAAATTTTTCCTGTAATTTGAAACCAGATTTTTACCTGTATTCCCTAAGGATCATTTAAAAAAACAAAACCAAAACCAAAACATGTTTTTGCTCCTCTCTAATCTTGCTCATACCCAGCTCCAGGAAAGACTTCAGCACATAGAAGAGAGAAAATTACACTGGAACAGGTGGCTGCTCTTTGCATCAAAGTCTTGCATTTCCACAAGTGGCTTGTGGTTCCTGCTGCCCTCATTAGGCCCTCAGGTCACCAACAGAGAGAAAAAGAGTTAGGCCCTCAGGTCACCAACAGAGAGAAAAAGAGAAAGCCCAAGGTAGTCTCAGAGAAGTGGAAGAATGCAAAAAGTTTCTAGTCATCTTGAAAATTTATATTTAGATTACTTCTTCAGTCTGTCCTTGAACAGACACATTTATCAAGTAAGTAGAAAGGTCTCTTTAGATAAACTAGATATAATACCAACATGGAACATCAGAAACACTGTCTTTCAAGAGCATTGCACTGGCTATTGCTTGGGGTCAGGTTAACGAAGGAATGTTAACTCTCAGAAATACAGATATGTGATCATGGGGATTTAATACAGCTTCTAAGACAGAGAATATAATTTCATTATTAAGCGCTCAAACGCCTTTCTAAACTGGTGTTGCCCCATATTTGCATTAATCCAATAGAGAAATGAATGTTCTTTCTGACACTTTCTTGATGTGGCTCTTTAAAGTTACCAGAAACAGATAAAGTGTGGCCATTCTGCACCTGAGGAAGGTTTTTCTGTGTGGGCTATGAGCTTTATCCTCTTTCCTTCCTTCTTACCTGTGCAAAGGAGATAGTACGTTTATATTTCAACACCTTTCCTGTATTTGAAGATTAGCAGACATTTGTCCTCTGAGCAGAAGTAAGGACAGACCAAGCACCCATGCACACAGGCTGCTGAGCACGTTTTACTTCAGTAAGAAAAAAGTATCTGTTTGCTCTCTGTGTGTGAAAAAAAAAATCTGCAGTGTTCATATAAAAGCTGAACTTTTGAACCTGAGGTGCTCATGTTAGGAATATCTTGTTCACGTATGCCTCTCCTGGAATGCTTTCCATAAAGCTTTATGATGGAACACATAGTAAACAGAAACAATCTTCATCATTCACAATCATTCAATCTTGCTCACAGCACACAGTTCATCCCTGCTGCACCCTGGATTTTGGGTTTCTCTTCCCCCCTCCACTGGACAGATACATTTAGGTAGGCTTTGATGTGCTTGGACTTCTGTGACAAAAAGAGGAAAGGGAAACGCACCTGAAACAAAGTAATTTCTGTTTCTGCAACAAAAATACCTAATGTATAGTCAGGCTATTGAGTGTTTTTCGAAAGAGGAAAAGTGGGATTCCACTTAGAGTTTTAAGTGGTGGGGGTTTTATGCTAAAGAAACAATGATGTAGCTCTTTGCCTTGTAGGTCAACATGTATGGCTCATACTAAAAGGTTACTAGATGAACTTCATAAAAGCTGGCTGGATTAAACTGAGTATAGAGTAGGTGGCTCACTGCACAGCTGACCGTTTTCAGAACAGACAGAAAGACGCTATGTGAGACCAAAAGCTCATTGCAACCATTCTTACACATAAAAAGCACTCTGATTCCAGCAGAATTCGAGTTCCACGGGAGGAGCCATCTGGAGTTATAACCACACTTAAGGATCTCTGGAAATGCCTTGTGGGTATTCTTTGTGCTTCTGCAAATCCGATGCCATCGAGAGACTTCACAAACTTTTGTTCTTTAATGGAGAGCATGACTGTGGTTGATGGAGGGCTAGCAGGCCCAAAGGGTGGTTGAAGCACAGTAGCTTCTGTGGCCGGTGGCACACAAGAGTATTGTGCCTCGCCTAAATGTTTGCCTGCTGCTGACTCCTGACACTGGACAGAGATCCATTTACAAGGAGAGGTGGCCCCACGCCAGGGGCTGTCTCAAGGCTGAAGAACACATCTCTGGGACACTAGCAAGATGCTTTAACCATGTTGCCTCAGGAGCAAGCAAGCCATTTTTCACAGAGCATCCTACACTTTCCTCTGGGACAAAAGGGCACATGGTCCTTAAGAGGAGTGATTTATGCTCTGCACATAAAGAGCTATAGTAAAAACCTGGCTTTCTATAGGATGGCACCCACTCCCAAATATCCAAGTCCAGTATGGTTTCCATTAGACAAACCTCTGGGTTTGGCATCATTTAACAAAGAACAACTTCGTAATGAAAACTCACTTCACATTGGAACTTGGCATATGCACTGTTATGCCTAGGAGCCAACTTCCCTTTTGTCCATATGTATTTTAATAGGTTGATCTGTTTTCAAGCAACAAGGATCCAAATGGGTCAGTGTTTATTTCTAAATCTGAGATCTGCCCTTCTGCCTCTTACGTTAAGACTGTGTTTGTTCAAGGGTCATGGCTTTTTTTAGAGTGCCCACAAGTTAGCAGCTATCCTTAGTTCCATCACTACACAAGGACTCAGGCTTTTTTTTTTTTTAGCTACAATGCACCTGAATGTCACAGTGGCATCTCTAAAATCAAGGTAAGATAAGACTGTGTTACACATTTGAAAGAATAAGGTACTGTGGATGTTTTGATATTCTGTTGATTTCTCAATGAAAAAATAATTGAATTTAACTTCTTGTGTCATGAAGCATGCCTGGCAATCATTAAGTATAAAATGAAAGAATTATTTAAGCCAGCAAGCTTGGCAAAACCTATAGAACCCTCTCTTTGTTATGATTCTGCCTATATTTAGCATTACAGACTATAGCATTTTTTAAAATCACCTTATTTTTCTCCGTATTTGGAAGAGTGTTCAAAAGCAGCCATGTCAGAATAGAGCTATATACTTTCCAGCATCCCTACTTTGTGCATATGGTATCATGCAGTCACAGTTAGGCAGTTTAGGCAGGGTAAAACCAGTATTTTGGGGAAGGATCAGGCCAACTGACTATATGCAAAGCAAGTAGGCAGCATCTGCAAAGCCCAGGGTTTCCAAAAGGTTTCAGGTTTACTGTGCATATGCACAGCAATGTGGGTGGGAAGTCTGGTCTTCTCTGCAAGCGTTGGCCTTGTACCACCAAGACACCACTCAGAGCAGCACAGTCCTTGACTTGAATTCCATATATGAATGAGCTCTTGTGAAAAAAACCAAACAAAAAAAGCCCCAGTCCAGGTCACTCTCGATAGATCACATGAGTACAGGACTGTCTAACCTCTCATAAGGACATTCAAAAAACCTGGACAAATACATAACGTTATTGCTGGAATTGCATTACTGACTCATTTAATGGCATTCTTCCCTCTAAGACAGTTCAAGCAACATGCAAGTTCAAGAAAGGAGGTAATGAGATCAGGGAGTGACAATGCACATCAGATTAAGTGTGTGGTTAAGGGAAAATACAGCAACCGAAAAGAAAATCAGAATTCTGGGCTGCATGACAAAAGCAACAGCTCCTTTTCTTATACATGGATGAAGCTGCTTT
This sequence comes from Strix uralensis, assembly GCF_047716275.1. Taxonomy (NCBI): domain Eukaryota; kingdom Metazoa; phylum Chordata; class Aves; order Strigiformes; family Strigidae; genus Strix; species Strix uralensis. The sequence continues at coordinate 35,492,505 of NC_133977.1, forward strand.
TAGGATATTGTGTATGAATTGAGGTCTGCCTGATATGGAGAGAATGATCAGCCAATTCTTTCTGTTAAACCTCAAGAAATACTTCCCTCAAGGTCTTAAGAGGATGCGAAAAATAGTCCAAGTGTTTGAAATTTAAGAATTGGTCAAAACTTACCCCTTTTCTTACTGCTCCTCTGTTCTTCTCTTGAGTCTCAACAACATCTTGTGCTAGGCACTTTCGATATGGCAATCACAGAGATCACATATTGTGAGAGAATTTAAGATGTAGGGTTTAGAAATCCTCTATATCTCAATTCCTAAAGCCCTCAAAACTCAGAAGAGGCATTAACAACCGATCACATTGAAATGGAGGCTGAGCTCAACCTGCAAACTTCAACTACCATCTCTAGATTCAGCTACCATTATGGAGGCACAAAGTCTACCTACAGCACAAATTAAAAAAAGTAAAAAGAGTAAGAATTTTTTCCTCTGAAACACCTGAAATGTTTATTTCTTGGAGCAAGAAGAGGAAGGAGAAATAAAGGAGTTGGGGAGCATGCTTTTGTAACAAAGCATTGCAATATGAGCCAAGCCAGAGCTGCCCATCACCTCTGAAGTGTTACAGCTCGGTGTCCCTCCCACCTCTCTGTCTTCAGTGACCCACTTTCCCGAGAGACCCCACAGTGTCTATCATGTGTTAGGTCAAAAGTACTGATAGTAATGGCTCATAAAAAGCACAGGGGCATGAAGCATCCAAACCACATCTGCCTCAAAATGCTACTATGGCTCACACAGATACTTGACTGTATCAACTTACTTCCAACTCAATATTTCAATTCAATGCATGTAGAGTTTTAGATGTGGGTCAGTTGGATTAGAAATTATATATAAGGTTTCCCCCCACTGAAAATTTAAAAGACTAGCAATACTGAAGTTTTTTCCCCCAGCTAAAACTATCAATTTTGCAAAATTTGAGTGTTGCCAGAAGGTTTCTGAAGACTTGTCAGTCATAAAAGAGAAAACAAAAGATCATATGACCATACCAACAAAGAGGTCCAAGACGCAATTATTAGGGCTGCTGACCTCTTCTTCACCCTTTGACTGCATAAGGGGAAGATGAATGCCACTTACTGCATTGAAGGGAGAGGTCAGGCTGTACTTGGCCTGAGAATAGAGCAATCAGGACAGTCTAGACTTTCATCTGCATTGAAAGTTGGGAGAAGGAAACAAAAGCAATAAAGCTGAAGTAACATGACAGCTTGAAAATCATGATGAGAAGACTGAAGATGAACAATCCATACAAAGTATCTGTTTTTTTCTCTGCTACAAGGCTCATTCCTGTTTTACTGGCTATCCCAGGTCCTCTTTTTCCCAGTTCATTGCTTTTATTCCTTCTGCTGCTTTCCAATAATTTTGGCTGTGCAGAGCCCTATGAGCAAATTAGCAAAGGTTGCCTTAAATTGAGATGAAATACTAGATTTTACTCTGTGCACAGACATAACTAGTAATAAGTTTGACTTCAGCATGTTTAACTGCTTTGCTAGACTGCACCATAAGAAAGTAAATGCAGGACAAGACAGGCAGATTTTAACAGCAGTCTGTAGCCACTGGATCCACCATTCCCCACTAGCTTCTCCAAAAAACATCCACCTGGTGTGACGTGTGTTCCCAGAGGAGCCATGTGGCTGCACAGCTCTCCTGGCCAGGCGGTGAGTCTCCAGTGCTGTGCTAGCTTTTTGAAACAGTGATAGTTCAGTGGAGAACAGGAATCCACATGGATATAATCTTGCTGACCTGGTCCCAGCTCCTCCCGCTCACAACCTGCTCTGGGGATATTTTTACACTGACAGTATCTGTACTTGTTTTCATTTGACTGCCATAATCTCCTCCCCAGTGGATAAACTGTGGCACAAGGGAAATGAATTTTTCCTGCATATGGCTGTCTGACACTAAGACACAGATGTTTAAGATGTTGGGGTTCCCTTCACCTTTCCTCTTCCCCCTCTCATCTCCCTCTTATTTTGTAACCTTGTATTAATTTGGCTACAATTAGAGAGCTCACTTTGCTTAACCACATAAAACATGTGGTTTAACACTGGTGGCAGACGAGTGCAGCTGTCATTTCAGAACATGACAATTCACTCCTACAATACAAAATAAAAAAAAAATCAGCGCAAAACCACCCAGCATCACCCAAAGCATGGTCCCATACATGAAGTCCAGGCAATACTCTGTGGGTATTTGCTGTGAAATGCTCCCAACCATCAGGCATGAAGAAGCTGAGATGTCATCTAACAGAACCATCTCATACTTTGTTCTATCATTTTTTGGTGGTGGGGACAGAGGGGGTGTTCTTCTGCTTATTTTATTTCTCAGTGTTTATGAAGCTTTTTGCTCTTTTAACATAGCCGATAAACTGACCTTTTGACTTCTGCATCTATTCTGCAATAAATGAAGTGCAAAATCTCCCTTGGCGGGCAGTCACTTTGGATTTTCCGATATCTATTAGCACTCCAGAATTTCAGAATAATCTCACACCAGTTAGTTTAGCATTTGCTAAGCAAAACTTTTCTGCACCGCATTTTTTGCCTATCATTTTTCATCTGCAAATAGACTAAGAAAGAATCAACTTCCTAAAAACAACAGTATGTTCTGTATAGAGAGCAGTATTGCTAAAAATACATGGCAATAAGGAAATGCAGTGTAGTCCAGTAATCTGAGCTGGGATCTTTCCAGTTCTAATGCTGCCTTCACCAGACCTTTCCTGCAACCCTTGGTTATCTGAGAAACCCAGTGGAAGCCATGAGGAGGCTCAGCCGAACAGGGAACTGGCACCTGCTTGCACCCCAGGACATTGTACATTTGAACTGATACTGCTCCGAGTGTGCTTAGGGAGAGCCCAACACTCTCAGCTCCTGGGGAGAAAAAAAAAAAAGGCTTTTTGCATTTCCTAATTCCTACTTGCTTTAGCTACAAACAGGCTAAGCTGCAGTGCTGAAGAGATGCTCCCAGGGTCCAGAGAGAGTGAAGACACTGTAGCTCTGGAGTTCTGGGAGGCACCACAGCAGCACAGAGTCCTTCAGGAGTTCCCCCAAGGACACTGCACTCCTCCAGTGCTCCGTGGAGAGCTCAATCTGTTTGTCACAGCCCAGAAGTTTGCCTCCATTCCCAATATGTAAAGTAAGGATAATACTATTTATCCCACGGGGAAGTTCTGAGGGCTTAGGTAATGTGTATACATGGCTTTCGAAAAATAATCCACTCCAAGGTCAGCCCTCCGTTTGTCTTATGGAGCTGTATTTGCATGTTTGCATGCACGTTTCAGAGGGAGCTCTGAGGTCACCCCAGAGGTGGCCATCCCCTCACCAAGAGCCACCCCGTTATCAGCTAATAATCAGAAGGGGAAGAGGTAATCAGATAGGTTACGCTGGTGTCATAATGTGCATTTGATGAATAGCTGTGTACCGAGCAACACCATCCATCCTAGCCTATTAGAGCATAGAGAAAAGCCGTGAATTAGCTTCATGCTGAAAATGAATGGTTGGTCCGGGCACCCTGATAAGGTGAGACGCACATCCTGGTGATTAGCTGGGTCGGTACTAAAGAACATTAGGAATTCACTTCTGCTGCTCTGATTGGTAATTAAGTGACTCGTCTACTGGCCGACAGTCCTGTATGCTTCCCCAGGCAGTTGTTAGTTCTTCGAAAACCACTCCTGACAAAATGAGGTTTGCCCTTGGTACACAGATAATGAGACTCAGCTTGACAGGTGTGGCGCGATTAGAGCGCCGCTACACGCGGCTCTTTCTGCTATAGCCACTCCGCAGTAAACACACTCATTACAACCCGCTGGTCCCTGGAGGCAAAGCATGTTTGACATTATTAATTGGCTTTTCTGTATAAGGAGTCAAATAGATGAAAAGGTTTATCAAGCTGAAATAATTAATTTTGCCTGAATTCGCTGACAGTTCAGTTCTCCTGCAAAAGACCATTTTAAGGGTTTGGTTTCTTTTTTTTTTTTTTTTGAATTTCAAAGTTCAAAAGACATAATAGTGGTAAAAGTGGAGCTTTTTAGTAAATTATAATTAAAGGAAATTTAATTAATTTAGACCTGAGAAAAGGGTGTGTGCGGGGGGGATCTCCTATCTTTGTCTATACAGAGGTCTAGATGGTAGAACATATCATGGCTTAATAATGCATTAATTTTAATCTAATCAAAATATAATAAAAGAGGTAATTATGTTTAAAAATTATCATGCTCCAGTATTGGTATATTTAAACACTTAATACTTACACTGCTTCCAGTTAGCAAAAGTTGTAATTGTTGCACTCAAATTTAGCTTATTTAATGATAGAGCTTATATTCATGAGTTTAATTGAATAAATCATTGTAATAACTCATGGTGAAACTATGATTATCTATCCGGTTCTAATTTCACTTTCAAAAGAAGAAAAAAACCCTCAGAAGTTATTTTTCTTGGTTTCTCTCCCCAAAAGGCAGTAGATATTCTCCTCAAAAAATTGAAGCTAACATTTGATTTTAAAAAACCAAAACATACTTCTCATGTACTTTTGAAATAACACTCTGTGGTTTATTTAGCCTTTCCAAAGCATGCCAATGTCACTTAGCAAATGTTTTAAACCTTCCATATTAAAACATCCAGATAAATATTGTGTAATTATGTGTATTCAGTCTGTTTACAAGCCCTTCTGTATTAATGAAAACATTCACTTTATAATGACAAAGGCATAAGACTTGAAATTTCAGAAAAGCACCTGTAATATGGTAGTAAAAAAGAAATAGAAAACCCAGGGAGAGCAAGTGGGTCAGCAGTTGCTTCTGTGTAGTAGCTTTTTAATACATCTGCTGATACACTTATTTGGAGATTTTAAAAGGACATCTTCACACCTATCTTTTAAAAATCCTTTTGACCTTTTCTGACAGACATGTGTTCACACCACTGAGTAAAGCACTGAAAAAAGTTCACTAGTAAACCAGATATGTTTGTTGAAGCCTCAGCGGCGCATAACCATCAGACAGTTTCACTTCATATAGTGTGTGGAGTGTTCCAAAACATTCAAAATGTTTCAAAACAGCAACAAGGGAGTTTTTCTACATTTAAAGCAGACTCTCTACCATAAAACACTCCAGAGTTTGTTCAACACTGTTACAATTCATCAACATCTGTTTATTTGTCCCAGTTAAACAGAGAAATTTAGGAAGTCTTGATTATTCATCTAGCAGAGGCCGAGGATACGGGAATAACACACAAGTGTCAATCTGTCAATTTATTTTTGTTGCTGTTTGAGAATATTAGTAAATTTTATAGTCTCTCATGTCTATATAAATGTATTTCTGAGCAGCCTCATGGGAATCTGGAAAACCAGTATTGTGTCTGTAAAATTGAAAGGCAACCCACCACTGAGTTTTCATGGAGGAGGATACAACCCTCAGTGGAGAGAGCAGCCGATGGGCTCCTGGGGGTACCTCGCAGTTCATGGTGTGACCCACTCATCTTTATGGACCCACACAGGCAGGAGAAAGCATAGGGAAAAAGAGGAAAGCAGTGGGACCTGCTTTAAAAGTCACATCCAGAATAATAAACCTAGAAGTCCTGCACAGTAACAAACTGTAATATTTACCAGCAACTTAGCATTTGGCTCCAGAAATGTCATCTTCCAAACATGCAAACATCCATGCACTCACAGCGGAGTAGTCAGCAAATGCATCAAAGGGATAAGAAAATAAGACCATTCATTAACAGTATCATTTTCTCCCTTTGTCACACTTAATGATACTTGTATTTTATACTTGCATGTACTATATTAAACTAACTAATTGGCTACATAATAAAGCTCAGAGGACGTTATGTTTAAGTAACTGGGGAACTGAGAATTGGGAGAGAGGAAAAGGAAGGATGGTTATGAGCTGATCTGTGCTTATTGACCAAGTTTTTTGAAGACTTTAGTTGACATTTTCCATAAGTATGTTTAATTCTTGTGTCTTACAGAAATGAAATTCACATGCTAATTCTAAAAGCAATTTATTTGGGATTTGTAATGACTTATCTCACACTAACAAATGCTGTCTGAAAAAGTCTGGCAGAAACCCACATGCAACTAAAGGAAAGACCCCAAAGCCACATAACACATTGTTCTGCTAATAGAATTAATAATTCTACATCTTATAATTCTTGTTTTCAACAATTTTGTTTGATAAAATTCTCCCACCTAGAAGGATTCTATGTCAATGTGGTCAGTAGAAGAATATCCTGGGGGAAAGCACATCTGCCCAGCACCTCCCTTTCATTCATTAACCCACCAGGGGCTAACACTAATTAGATCAGGCTGCTCATTTTAAGCTGATAATTGATTTAAATAGGTTGCTCATTTAAAATAGAATAAAAACCTGCTAAACATTTGGTGCTTGGGTTTTTTTCATCTGCAACTTTCAATTGCTTGTGCAATGTAGCATAAAATGTAGAGGTCTCCCTTTGCTAAAAAGGCCATAAAATTAATTACAATGAGTATGAATTGTGCAGGGTGAGGGGGTGGGGGAAAATGAGTGCTGAAGTTAACTGGTGATGACTAACTAAGAATCAAAAGCAATAGAGCTTATTTCTTTTAAGCAGAATTTTTAAAGTAACTTGAATATCTGAATCACTCAGTTTTACAGACTTTTTTACCCCATAGAGAAGGAACAGTTTAGCACATCCAGAGATGCTTTGTGCATCTTCTGAACTGCCATTGCTGGGTGCACAAACATTATCATATACTGCTAGAAGTTTCCATTGTCTCTCTTCAATTAATTAATACCTCAGCCTCTGTCCAAGAATGTAAATACAAAGTCTTCACTTCATTATTAGGACAGTATCAAGCCTCAGTCAGCATAAAAATATTCACTTGGTGAAGCTGCACATCAAAAACTTCGGTTGCATGTGTCCATAATTTACAGCTTGTTTCTTCCAAATCTAAATAAATCATTACCTTTTCAGCCAACTATAACTATGTTTGTTTGTACAAGGCTCAGACTTCAGCCCAGGCTAACACCCAGCATTTGCTGTTTATTTAGCCTCCATAAGTGCTCAAGTCTGCAAGCCAGCATCACACACACACACAAGACAAAACAAGTAACAGCAGGTAGGCTGAAATAGAAACTCCTGACAAAGATGCAGATATTTTAAAGCAGGATTACCAGTGGACAGAAATAAAAGTGACTGCGATGCAGACATTGTGAGCACTATTATTTTATTTCTAATCCCACTTAAGAAAACTTGCTGCTCCACCCGCTGCTGTGGCCCTGTTTCTCGCCCCGTCCGGGGAAGTTGCCTCCACACTGGTGGCACCCCATTTCCCCCCTTATAAATCGCATTCTTTCTCCTGCTTCCAACAAATTCACCCAGAGATTCAGACTTTGCAGTTCAGAGGGGTTCAAGGACTCGCTGCCTTGAAAAACTATTCAAGAGCACTCACTAGTGGCTGAAAATTAAAACAGCACCTTAACAGGCCATTACTCAGCCTGTTTCGTTCATGTCTTTTTAAATTGTGGGGAAGACAGCAAGAAAACAATAAACACCCTTTCGATAATTCTGTATTCAGGCACCCGATCATTTCGCAGTTAATGGTAAACATTATATACCAGTAAGCAGTTTTTCAATGCAACCAGTTGTGAAATACACTGAAAACAATACCAGTTTCTCAATCGCTATCAAGGAATATTAAAGAGAGCTCAATTGCTTACATTTTACATGAATGCCTGAATTTCTCCATTCAGTTTTGAACAAAACACATGTTAATAACGCAAGCTTTCTTTAAAGGAAGATGCTAATTTATTCCCTTGCATTTCAATTTGCCACTGAGCACATGCTTCTTGTGTTCTCCCGTTAGGTGCACTAATATATAAGCACGCAGCACATGAAAATGCATAGGAACAATCAGTTTAATTGACAGTCTGCTGTAACAGGAGCACACAAATAGGATGAACTTAAAGACCATACCACAACAGTGCACCCAATTTAGTCGCACTAGAACTTCCAGTGGCAGAAGGCATCTGAAAGCGGATAAGCAGGGTAACCAGGTAAAACTGCGGTGCCCGGAGGGGGTGATTTTACAAAGTTTCCCCATCACACCTCTCTAAATGGCAGTAACCTGTGTTGGTCACCTGTGAATACGCATGAGGGCCAGCACCCCGGTACACTGGGGTCGGGATGGCCACCAGCAGCCGGGCATCCAGCCCAGTGCCGGGCTCCTGACCAGGGGGCTGGTAAGCACTGCCTTGCCAAGGGCAATGGGCTCCTCTTTGAACCACAGCGCAGTAGAGGAACAGATTGCTGGCTAATATGGAAATCTGCCTGTTTCCTAGATTAACGATGAGGTAATTTAGAATTTACATATGTGTGGAGAGGGACTGTTTTGATCCCAAGGTGATATATCTGTGGTATAATAATACAGGCAATAGAGAAAAGGTGAAGCAAGGAGGCCAGATAAGAGGGAAGCGAAGTGTCTCTGGTGCCGGCACCAAGGAGAGACCTAACAAAGCACTGAGCCCAGCTTGGCATTAAGTAGAGGCATTGCTGGAACAACAGAGAGGCAGTTAAGCCAGGGAAAGGCGAGTGCACAGCAAGGGACGTTGCAAAGGTCAGTGAAGCGGTTTGCACAGCTGTGCATCCAAGTGGGCTCCTCTAGCCCCAAGTCCTTTGCCCCTGACATTTCAGTAGCTGAAGATCAGGCTTTGCCACTACCTTTTCACTTGCCTCAACCCCTTCAAGTGCCACTGGGATCTGAGAGGTTTTAGCTGGGTAAGGCTAAACACACTTAACTCCCCCTTAGACCTGTATTTGAGAAGCTTTAACACATTTGCTTCCATAGCAGCCGGCTGGATGTGCTGCCTCAGAGGCACATGGGTTTGCCCACAGTTGCATGGGCAGTTGGCAGCAGAGCAGGGAATAGTTGCTGACCCCAGGCAAATATTTTGAGCAACACAGTGTCCTCCCAAGCACAGGACTGGGGCTGGAAACAGAGAAAACAGGCTTGCATTCATCCACCAAACCCTCAGTGATGAGGCAAGAGCTGATGGCAGAGAAGCGATCCACTGCACAGTGGAAACACAGCATCATTCCTGAATCCTAGTATACAAAAAATACATCTATTTTTAATACTGGTTGTCCCACTTTGGCCTCTGCTTGAAACATGAGTTTTGGGGGACAGGGAGGAAGCTTGAAACTACAATTATCTCTCTTTTACATTCTGATTAAGATTTGTATCATCTATCCCCATTTGGAGTAGCAAAAATAAGTACATTGCAGAAATATAGTACAACCCCCCCTCACCTCTGGTTTGCACCGCACATGACCTAAGCAGAGACATAAGTGTGAGTAGCTGAAACCTGAGATACCAGTTCTTCCCTATTCAGAAAATCCTCACCCTCTGAACATGCCAGCATTAAATGTCATCTGACACTATATGTCCAGAGATGTATGTATAAGTGAAGGCCAGTATATTTAGAGTAATGACAAAAGAAAGGTGGCGTCAGACTGAGGGCCAGAATAGCCAGTCATTCAGTCTGTATCTCATCTCTCTTTATTTCATGCTTTTTCTTCTTTTTAGACTGTTTACCCTATTTTTGCTGTCTGCCTTTTCTCTTCGGTACATTTCAGCATCTGTATTTTTTCTTAGAATACTTTTCCTTAATGTAGCTTTTAATTTTGGTGTAATTTCTTTTCTCTTTCTACACATGCCTTCATCCTGAGATGTAACTTTTAATAGTTTCTTTCAATTATCTCCAAAAAATCATTTTCTGTGCAACTTCTGTTTCCATTTCCTCTGCACATTGTTCTTAGTCTTACTTCTAGATGGATTTGTGGTTACTCAAAATAGCGTAATAATAATATATATATATTTCTTATCTCCTTTCATTTTCTGTTGATAATTAGATATCACTGTTATTTCCCTTTGCCATGTCCTGAAGACCATTTCTAAACGAAACTCCACTTGTCTTCAGTGGGGCTATACTTCCCTTCCTTGTTTTCCTTCTACAGTGGTAGGTCAGAAGGGAACCCACTGCCCCTTGTCTGGGGAGCTGATAAACCTCAGTTAGGTTTCTTTTATTTGGAAGTCCAGTGTATCATTTCTAACTTAGGACATCCATCAGTAGGCCTAGAAAAAGACTTCTGTCTGGATTGCTGCTGTAGTTACTGAGGTTCAGTAAAGAGTACCCGAAATGAAGTTTACAACCAAATCCTCAAGGTCATTTCAGGCACAAATTTTGGAGAAGATTGCCTCACTTGCAAGCAGTAATCTCCCTTGCACAGAGGTTTGGTGTCCTCTTGAGAGGAAGTAAGATGAGTGCTGGGCAGAGTTTTACTAACACTGCAGTTTGAGTAGACATTAAGGGCCATGAGGATTTTTAAGTGCTTCTCAGTCATGGTTCTTAGACTCAAGAGCACTTAAAGTGAATACCTAAAAGATTTTTCCTTTCTGTTTCCTCTTTCTCCAAAAAGGAAGAGCTTATAAGGAGTTCAACTTTCTGTTTGTTTGGTTTTTTGTTACTTTTAATCCTGGGAGATTTAAATTACCTGTAGTTTGGGGACCAGCTCAGCAGAAACACACAACAGGAGCAGTGTGCTTGCAAGCAGCTTGTGCAACTGTTTCATTTGTAGTGTGTTTTCTTTTGTATCGCTGTAGTCAGTAACTGCTCTGGATCCCATTCTAGGACACAAGCCAAGAATGAGAAATAAGGCTGCAAGCGAGACAACAATTCACAACCACAGTATTGTTTGACTTGGAGTACTCACCAGGGTAAAACCTACAACAGGAATACAAGATGCTTTAAGTAGCAGATGCTGATTTTAATCGTTCTGGTAGTTAGGAAGTCCACCTTGCAGAGCCGCACGCGGCCCACGGAGCCACAAGGGACCTGGCAAAGGGATTTCTTCCTGGTTATGTCAGCGAGGAAATGACAGCAGGAGCAAGTATTGGTAAGCACCCAAGGTGATCAGTAGAGTAAGTAGGATGCATATGAATACATGCTTTGTTAGAGAAAAGGACTGAGCTATCAGTGAAAATAAGCACCAGCAGATTAAGAAGGTGAATGGGGAAAAAATACCTGTGTTCTAGTTTGCTAGGAATTTTTAGCCAAAAACATGACAGTCTTTGAACATACACAGTACATGAGAAGGAAAAGAGAAAGCTGGTTTACTACAATTTGGAAACACAAAACATGGGCAAAGGCAAATAAACACTCAGGTTTTGATTCTGCTTAAAGAGGAAGAAAACATTAAAAACGGCTGCAAAACTCCAACATCAAAGTAGGATAAGACAGCAACAGATAGTAACCATCACAGTGCTATGAAATAGTATAAAGGTCTGAGAAACATGTATCCTAGATTTTAAAGGAAATTAGTGTAACACAAAATAAAAACAAATTACAAAGTAAAAGCAAAGTAGAAAGAAAACTCCCCTTTAATTTTCTGATAATTGGTAAAGTTTATGATGAAGCTTTAAAACTATTTAGGAGACATTATGGTATGAAAATTGAATTTGGGAATGTAGCACAAATTACCATACAGGACAATATAAACTCTCTAATTTTCAGAGCAATTGTTTGACCTGTTCAGAAAATGTTGACAAAAAATAAAATTTTATGAAAAAGAAAACCTCTCCCAAAACCATTTATAATTTCGTAATCCAGCCCACACTCCCAGTTCCCGCCCGTCTTTGAGAATGCTCTGGGTGGGATCCAAAGCCTGTGAAAGCAATGGACAGGATCCCACTGGCATTCAGCAGGTAGGACATGAATGCCAAGTCAGTGTCGGGATGTCGTTTGAAAGCCATATCTCTCGCTGCAGATCCCAAATATTATATCTAGGTCTGAAATAATCCTCTGTAAAACAAGCTACAAAGGCTTTGGATATTTTATGGTCAAACTTGCTAGTGCAAACAAAACAGCAAATAGTAAATTTCTAAGGGTGGTAATTACAAATTGAAAATAGCCCAGACATATACAATGAGAAAGTTATGTACGACACTGTCCAAGAAGGGAATGCAAATTTTACTATTCAGAAAGACCCAGAACTATCAGCTCAAGCAGTGTTTGCACTCTGGTCCTGCACCAGCCGCAGCTTTACCATGGGAGGGAGGCTGAAGATCTCCAAGCAGAGCTCCGCATGGCGTGCACAGGCTCTGACATCACACAACGTGTTCACAGCTGTGTGCCTGTGCAGCCCACTTCTCCATTCAGCTGAGAGCAACGTCCTTCCTGTTTGGTTCACAGGCAAACTGGAGTGCTCCACATGCACTGGCTCATCCAACACATGTGGGCTCTTCCCCTTTTTTTACCTGAAATTCAACATAAAGCAAAGTAGGAAGAGCAACAGACAAGTCCTGGAGGAAAATGTCACAGTTGCAAACCTACTGTCACTGCCCACCAGAGATAGAAAGGAGAGTGCCATGTATCTGCTCATGTAACCTGTGAAAATAACCCAGGCAGTTCCCTGGCACCTCCACAGCTATACTGTTTTCCAAAAGTAGCTGGTCTTTTGTCTCAGATGAAAATTATTTTCGTGAAAAGGACACAGTACAGAAGATTCAACGTCATTAAGATAAACCAAAATTATCACTAGTAGCAACAGAGTGCTAAGAGCAAAACTTACAGAAAATCATTCAGAAAAAAGGTTAAAATTAGCTACCCTTTTGCAAATTTAAAGGTTTACAAGCGGGACAGGTTCAGGACATGAAATGTTTAGCAAAAGTAGAGCAGATCAAAGATTACATTATAGAAAAGCTTAAGAGCAGGTGTAACATCAGAAAGATGCAACAGACATTCTAGGTTTCGAGATTATTCTGTTATCAGGCACAGGAAAAATGCATACAAAGTAAGAATGCAGCCTGAAGAACCATCTCAGGTCCTGTCACTTGTGTTACCTAAAAGGTCTCCCATAACAGTATTTTCTGGCTTTAAAATCACTGATTAAAGAAGAAAATTTCCCAGTCAAAACAGTCTGTAAGAATCACAAATTAATTGCATATGTTTACTGACAATTTCTATCAAAATGAGATGTATTTTTGATGGAGTGATATTTTGAAAGGGAAAAGTGTTACCCTTGCTGAAAGAAACACCAAAACCCTGCAGATATAAACATTTCAGCCAAAGTGGGTCAAATGGTTGAGTTTCCATCAAATGCTTTGATTTTTAGCAACTACATTTTTAAACAGCTTTATAACTCATGTCATGGGATGCAGAATCACAGTTTGAAGAAGGAGGTAGTCAACCTGCACACCCTGCAGGCTCACCTTTAGGTACAACATTTGTGGACTGTGTCAGAAATAAACCTGTAAGAGCTCTGGATAGCAGGCGTGGATACCTAGCCAGTGAAAAAGAGGCTTCAATACTACACTGACTTTATACCCTAGGCTTTGTGATTCTTTGACTGAACACCACCCCACGTGTACCAAGCAGAGATACAAAGAAGAGTGAAATGCCAAGGAGGTGAAAAAATTTCTATCATTTTAAAGCAGCAGGTAAAATTTTTAATACTATTTTCCTGCATGGTGACTTCCTAAACTAGATCCAATCTATAGCACTGATTATCCTCCAGGGAGGGAAAAAAAACACCTTTTCATTTATTCCTCTGTGTTGTTCAGTGTTTCTCTGTGTTATATCTGGCTATGCAGATGGTCACTAGCAGTGCCAGCAATCATCTGGTAGTCCAGGATCAGGGCTAAGGAAAACTTTCAAATGGAGAAAATGCAAATCAACATCATCTACCATAATCAGATTTTTAAACAGCCTCTTATATGCTCTAAAGCAGGAGTCCCATAAGCTTTGGAAAAAACAAATAGTACAGATTTTCTGTCTCCTGGTCTCTCATGAGGTCTGATGACACTTCTCCCTGGATGAGTTTTTTTTAAGGCTCTACCCCATTTGGGTTCTCTGGTGTGCTGCAGCCCCCCTGCAGCCATTCTCCCTACCAGTGCCTTTGTGGGGCATTTTTTCCCTATTATGTTTTCACTGACCTTCACAGAAGATTTATCCCCTCTCCGATTTAGTTAAAATGGGTCAGATTCAAAAACTGTTTGTGAAGAAATGGTATGCATACACACAAGAAAATACACACATGAATATTTGTCTACAGCTTTTTTTTTTTTTTTTTTTTTTTTTTTTTGTGAAGGAATCAACTTAAAATGCTATCTAGCAAAATGAGATTTCCCTCCATCAGTCATAGGGAACACATGTACTCCTATTTCATTCATAGTTCCAGGAAATAATAATAATTTTTGTAGTAGGAAAGTTAATCTGTCAGGATTATAGTATTCAAAATGGGCTGCAAAGAGAAGGAAAGAACCTGGAATGATAAATACATGTAAACTAATTGCTGGTTTTATTTTATCAACCCACAAAAATGTAAAATACTCAGCTCCAGGGAGTCTAAATGGATTGAACAATATGTTTTTTAAGAAATCTTTCATTTGTTTTATTCCAAGATAATGAGTTAGTGCCCCCAGGACAGCCTTGAAAGGAGATAATGCACCTCAAGAGCTGATTTCCTTTTTCTGGCAACATATTCTAACTGTAAAAGTATTTGGATTAAGCAACTAGACTGACTGGCTGTCAATACGGCAAAGCAACTTTACAAAGCTACCTTAGTTGCACTGCTCAGCCACAGCTATCTTTCAGTATTCAAAACTGTCAGGTATATTTTCTTCTCATGTGAAAACACAATTTTCTCTTCAAACTTCAGGTGCACCATAGAGAACAACCAAACCAGGCAGTGAGCTGCTCGGGAATCCAGAGATTTGTCCCCCTTACAGCCTTGACAGTTCATCGTGGCTTCCAGCACTCACTGAGGGGAGAGTACAGGGCATCCAGACCATCACAAAAATACTGGTGATCTGGCCCTTTCTGCAGTAGGGAAAGAGCATGTCTAGTGTTCGTGGCAGACTGTCAGCAAACTAAAGAGTAATTTTTTCTTTCTTTCAGTTTAGCGTGTATAATGGAGTTAGGGGCTCAGAGCTTGCTGAGTATGAATGGGAGGTGGGTTCCCAGGGAACTCAGGAGAAGAACTTAGGAAATTAGCTGAACAGACATGCAGGAGAATTTTTACAATGTGAAAAAAACCCAGGAAGTAGGATTATAAGAAAGGAGGACAGAAGCAGGCTCAGAGTGACAGTGCTGATCCTGAGAGGGTATTGTTTTTTGGGGTTGAAAGACAAAATTTAGCTCAGGTGTTACTTAAGTGTTTTTAAATTAATACAGAAAAGACAAATACAGAGATTCAAAAGCCAGATATTGTAGTGCCTGGAACCTAAAATTTACACAACAGTATGAAGCCCAGTCTTACAAGTCCATTTTATTTATGATTTTTTTTCTTAAAACCTCTTGCAACACACAGATGACCATGACTGACTGGTGCCTCTACAACTGTTAACACTTCTATACAATGAAGGGAGCAAAAATGCAAAGCTAAATGGAGGAGGCAATATGAGCAAGTGGGTTACAAAAAGAATTGGTGATTGACAGATATGGGTTTACACACAGCTCTGTCTTGCAGAATGATGGCAAATCAAGCTCCTGCTGCTTTAGATCCCCAGCTAAGCTGGGTGGTGAGCCTTGAGGACCTCAGACAGGAATTTCTGAACTGCTGTGAAACCAGACACCACTGCAGCTACTGCAAACTAGGAGCTTCAGCATCGACCTTCAGCAAAGACCACTGCACAATAACCACACAGACAGATGCTGCAGTCTCACCTTCACTCCCAGACTGTGGATGATGTATTTCCCACTAAACTTTGAATCTCAAAGAGGCCCACCTGGTAGCAGGATGGGCCATAACTGATAGGTATAGTCCCAGTCTTCTGTAAGGAGAGGTGAAAAGAGTTCCCACACTTGGGATAGCTCCACACCTGTGGGTGCTTCAGGTAGAGCAGTTATGGAGCTGTGTTTCATATTGTCCCAGTAAAGCCATGTAGCCTCCTAATTCTCCTGGCAGCCTCATTGAAAAGACAGGAAAAATGTTGGGGAACACACCTAGTTATGTGTTTAAAGACCTGGGGTGTTCAGTTCTCCTAAAGAGAACAAACCATTGACTTGGTTCAGTGATTTGTAACACCTCGGCCAGAAATACATAGATCTAGTACTGCAAATTGCAGTTGTGGAATCCTCAAAGATATCTACATTCCTCCAACATTTTTACTTCAGTGTAAAGTCAGAGAAAACTCTTCATGGTGGCCAGTTCAAAACAGGAACGTAAACCTGTTCTCTAAGGCTTAGGTGAATTTGGGTCTCTACAAAAATAAAACTGTCAATGAGATTGTCAAAAAACTTAGGATCAAAATACTTTGCTGCTTTTATAGACATCGACAGCTATTTGTTATATAATGAAATTCACAGCCTAATTATGGTTACCTAGTATATAGTACATATATATTATCTCTTTATACATACATGCCCCTGCAAATACTTCTTTGCTATTATGCCTTGGTTTCATTGAATGTGTTGATTTTTATAGCTTCCTTTTAAAATCACTAACCTTCAGGAGAGAGAAAACATACAAGTACCTTAAGAAATGTTGATTTATGAACTATAGTGGTCTTTATTTTTCTTGTAAACCTGGGTGGAAAATTGATCAGTTATAAGCCTGCTATAGATCTCACAGGTTTGCAAGATATATTATTGTATTTCAAGATTATCTGATATTGCAAAAGATTTTTTCTCCTCCTTTTTTTCTTTATCATGGCCATACATTTTCCTGTCTCCAATTTTTTTCTACTCTTGTTAGAGTTAGAGAAGCTATCAGAAAATAAAAATAAGGAGGAAGAAATCATTCTAGAGAAAGTAGCTTTGGGCCACCCCAGGTTTCCCCAATCCATCATAATATGGGTTTTATTTCATACCCCACTGAGGTGGAATTTGCAGAATGTTTCTTGAGTTACCATGAGGCACTCTTATAAGACAATTACTGTCTTTTTTCCCCCTTTTGGTTCACTCTGCTTTTGACAGCTGTTGGTGTTTATTATATAACCAATGAACTCGGCATTAATTTTCAGTGAAGAGCCCTTCTGTAGGACACAGATCAGTTAAACTGTAAAGTAAAATGTTCAGACTAAGACTGCTCAAAAGTAAGATATACATCTAGTAGAAAAAAAAAAAATTTCAAAATCTTTTGAAATCCAATTTTGGGCAGAAAGTCAAAATACGAGAATTTTACCAAAAAGTTCTAAAAAATAATGTTTTGACAATGTTAGAATAAATAAGAAAATGCCGACCTTTTTATCAGAACAAAAATGTCATTTCAAAACGCCAACAGTTTTGATAGTTCGAAAACTAAGTCTGTCGCTCCAGTTTTTTCTGTTTGGGATAATATCAGGGATATAGGGACCTCTTCATAATATTTTCCACATGTCACCTGTGTTGAGAATCTCCCAAATAATGAAGTTAATCAATAAGACACCATCACTGAACAGTAGTACATATGACAAGATAAATTATATTCTGGGTCACTTATATTTTTATTATTTACTCCAGTAATCTTCACAGATCCAGATCATGTAAAGACTGTGGTGAGTATAAACTTATATGTGATCTTAAAAGGCACATTCAATGCATTTTTTGAGCTTTGAAACGTTCAATTATTCCAGATTCCTTAAAATACTTGGGTGCTCAGAGTGTGAACAAGCTGCCCTTTTTCTGACTGAAACATCTGACCTTATATTAGAGAATGAGTTCTGAGCTATGGGTCTCCAACTCAGTGACACCAGTAGTGCCAAAGTCAGTCACAGTCTGGCTTTCAGCTCCTAAGTCTTGAGCTGAAGACTAGGTAGGAATTACAAGCTGTATTTTAACAAAAGCAACAAACAATCATTGCTTTCATGATACAGCTCTAAAGCTCTGGCAGTTCAGCTGTGACCATCAGCCAGATATCTATTCAAACTATCTGCATCTTTCTCTATCATTTTCCATGTTCACTTTATGCCTCTGTTGAGATGCTGCTTCCCTTTTTATGTTGTATTTACAGCACTTTGTAGGAGTAATTGTTTTTCTCTCACCCTTGAATCAGGAGCTAACAGTAAGGGAAAAGTTCCTTCTGCTCTTCTCTAATTGGAAGAGGACCTGGTTGTGGACCAGAATGAAAATGTACTGCTTCCTAAGCACTCGCCTATTAAGGGTCATATACTAACTATTTTGCAGGTGTTGAATTTTGGTTTATTCCACTGGAATCTCCATTGAGTGACATCAACAAGATTTCTGGAAAATGAAGAGCTTCTTAATTATTAACACAGATGTTACAATGTAGACTGAAAAGCAGAGGTGTGGACTGAGACAGAAGACTAGGACAAAAACGTCAATGGATCCTCACATTAATCAAATCTAAAGATGTCCACCATTGATTTTGACATACATCTGAACCAACTCTTCAGATGTACTTGGAATGGCTATTCTGCATATGTTTGTCTTATCAGTCTTATGGTGTTTTGTTTTGCATAGACAGTGATTTTCTGCAGGTCTAAATTCATACCTCTCCTGGAGAAGTTACTGAACACTTACAGCTGGAAGAATACGTATCATCAAAAGAATCTCCTATGCCGAGGTTTTATATTCCCATGTAAAGTCTAGTATGGTCATTTACTGCATGAGACAAGATGGGCCAGATGGAGCACTGATTCAACCCAGCTGGTTCTAACACTCTTGTTGCGACCTTTCTATCAACAATATGATAATTATGCACACTAAATAAAAAATATCTTTGATGAATTCCTTAATCAAGAACCTTACTGATACAGACTCCTGCTGGAAACATTCTTCTCCTTGACATGAGCAAGTTTAAGTGTATAACGCCATGATTTGTTAGGTGGAAGAAACTGTATGACAAAACACTTCAGAGATGCAATGCTTTTTGCCAAGCAGCTGAAACTGTTTTGTTGATAAATGTTCACGTCTCATACTATTAACACTGTCACACAGGTAAAGTTTGATCTCCTGACAAAACCTCTTGTGGCTGTCTCTTAATCTATTTAGTAATCAATATTAACACTGTCAAATGTCTCAAAACATTCCTTTTAGCTTGTTTGTTTCAGTATGTGCTATGTACACATACACATATTTCACTCCATATATTCATTCTCTGTGTGTACATATATTTCATTCCAAGTGATAATATACGTTTTCTTTGGTAACTGCAACAACCTAGAATGTAACAGAAAGATGAACGCCTAGATAACCTGGCAAAGAGTACATTATTAAAGATCTGGAAAACAGGAGAGGCAGCTGCTTACATAAACCTGCAGTTTGTACTGGCCTTCAGGCTCCATCTCAATATAGTATGACAGTTTTGTTTGCTGTCTTAGGAATCTGTTTGGCTTTGTAACCTCAACTCTGCCTGACACCAGCAAGAATGGACAGTGCTTGGTTTGCTATGGAAGATGGCCCACGCCTCTCATGACTGAGCCTATCACATCTCAGGTATTTATGCAGCTAAGTAATAAAAGATGCAGTTCTGTGATAAACGATAGATGATTTGCCTATTCCAGCTGTCTCATAATATTTAAAATAAGATGTGATGATGCATGAACCCAAATACTAGACTGTGCCCTCACACCTAATCACTCCATTCCAAATGCTAGTGAAGAAGACCTTTCCAGATTAATCACACCAGACACCTCGACTCCTTCATGGTGCAGCAGATTGCATTTTTCGCTTAAACACATACTTCCTTAAGGCCATCAGAACTCCAAAGTTAAAAGAAAATTAGCATGTGTCTTGGCTTAACCAAGACCTGGAAGGATGGAACTGTTATTTCTTAGAGACCAAATGAGCATAACTTTGCAAAGTTTGAGTTTTCACAAGCAGACACTGTATTTTAATAATTTATTTTCTCAGAGAAGCATATTGTACCTTGAAGTAGAGCCTGAAAGGTTTTACACTGTAGGGAATGCAGCTACAACAAAAGAAAACTGAAAGCCGTTTGGCTGTTTGTGACCAACTCAGAGTTCGAATTGGCCAAATTCCACACATGAGCATAGAGAGAGACACACACAGCGCGACTGCAACCAGCTCACAATGCCAAATTGCAACCATATTTATAATCCTTTCAAAACACTTGGGTCCATTTTTGTGGGAACAACAAACATAAAAATAATGAAAAAACAATATTTCTTTTAGGAAGCAAAGTGTCCTCTCTCCCACGCACCCAGTAAAAGCAGTCATGTTGCATTTCCTGCTATTGAGCTGAACAATACCAGCCGTTAACATTTGTAGTTTCTTGTAAAGATTTCTTTTGAATAAACATGCTAAAAAAATAAGAACCCTTAAAGTTTTGATATATATTGTCTTTTCTGACTAAATCCAAGAAAAATCGCTCATACCTGATTGTGTGGGCAAATGCTCTTCCTAATTTAAATTATACTTGTTCTTGTGAAGCTATTGTTTCTGCATCAGAAAACTGGTTTACTCTTTCATATGCATGCAAATTGCATTTAGTGGTGGCACAGAGTGAGATTTTGTACCTGTGCTTTTGGCTGTTAAACTTGTAATGACAACAAAGAATCTCTCTTGACGCTCAAACACTATTGTAAAGAACAAATTCACTTTTGTTGATACTAACATCTCAAAATCACAGCAACATATTCATATATGCTCATGCATATATTCAATGTATAAAAATATTTCACATTTATACATAACCAGGTTTGAGGGCAGACCATTAGCTAGTGACATCGGTCAGCACCATTTAAAATTTATACCACATTAGACTCTGTCCTTTACTCTTGTGCTGTGCTGAAGTTTAAATTTTTCTGTTTGAAACTCTGTTTGAAGAGATTCCCACCATTCTGAAGTTCCAAGAGACCAGCTCCCTCCACTGCTGAAATTAGCCTGCAATAACCAATTTCATCCTCAGAGGATAAGTCCCACATGATCCAGTAATATTTCTAACAGCATCAGAATCCCAGATTGAAACTTGTTTTCCTATCTGAAGTAGCAAATATTTATTGAAGGGAAGGCAAATAAAAGCAAATAAAAGGAAGGAGACAATATTTTCCACTGAAATGTAGGGCAAAAAGGAAGGGGAAAGAGGAAAAAGCATTGTTCCCTGAAACTGGGCAAATGTGGACTGCACGATGCCACTTACAATTCTGAAACATGAAGCAGAGCTGCAGTAAAACGACATTAGCAGCTTTCATATGATAATTCGTATAGAAGAGAAGGTTGTTTCTGGGTGGAGCACTAGCCAAGACCAAGTTCACTGAACCTAGCACACCATTCAATCAACCATGGAAAAAACAATGGGAGATGGAGATGGGGGAGACTTCTATTTTGACTTAGCAGCAGACGTGAAGGCAGAGGGTGAGTATAGGGAGGGGAAAGTGTGCAAAAGTGAGAATTCAAGAAAGCTAAATATTTGAAATGTCTCTGCACATATATTATTTATAACAATAAAATAACAGTCATTCTTGCATTGACATACAAGATGGCAAACCAAGAAAATGCAGATTTATATGGTACGTGTAACACGAAATAATGAAAGAAGATAGTGGCAGTCTGCCAAGTCTGCCCCTCCCCATTACCCCCCTCCCCAGTCATTGACTTTCAAAGAGAAGATTTCATACAACAAAATCTACTCTGACTTCCAGGAGATGAAATGAGAAGGGATTTACACTTAGTTGTATCTTCTAAATAGTCCCAAATAAATTCAAGTTTCAAGTAGTTCCTCGCAAGAAATAAGTTTTGCTGGGACAGACGTACAAGTTGGGATTTTCTTACCTATGTCTTTTATCTAGGATTTTTCACCACTTTTATTTGCTGTCTTTCAGCATCATTTTATTCTTATTTTAAAATAAAAGCTACAAAGGCTGTTCTATTTTAATGGAAATCGCCCAGCAGTAAGAATTTAAGCTCATTTCCAGAAGACTAATCTTTGTGCCGGCCAATTCAGCCAAGATAGTTTGCTGGCTTTCATACAACAATTTACTAATTAATGACAAATTAAATAGTGTTCTATACGAAGATGACTTCAGAGGTGGTGCATAAAGTTTGGGACTCCTGGAATATCTTCAGACTGGCTACAGTCCATTTGCATGAAAATATGAGTGTTAAAATCATGTTGAGTTTTTTGTGCTACCCAGTACAAAATAAACCCTTCTGATGCATAAGCATGTTTCCTTTAGTCATATAGATATTTACATTTGATTCAATACTCTCGGTGTGCCTTAAAACATGTTTATAATTCAAAATCACAGAGCTATCATATTAACACTTTGCTGCACTCTTTGGGAAAAATCATTCAGGCTGCTCTGAGAGATGTAAGCCATGCTATCAAAATGCATTGCTTTACAGCATGGCTTCATTTTGACGGAGTGTGGGAATCATTCACAGTGCTGCACTCCTCAGGGTTTCTCACCAGGGACTTCATTTCAGAGTTAGGCATTTTCAAGCATTCAGAACTGCTATAATTTTAATCACACTGAAACAAACAGGTAGCTTGTTCTTGACTTTAATGGGACCTCGCTGTGATATAATGCTTATGGAAGAGCCCTTGAATTCCCATCGTGAACTGCCCCCGAGACCCACAAGGTCATTTCAGGATGCCTTGGTCTTTTCTCCAGCAGCATCAACCTCCCTCGAGCCTGGCCACACCAGAGGACTCCAGTGTTTCTGGTAGGGCGGGGACACAAAGCAGCTTAAGGAGCTGCAAACCTGCATCATGCAATCAGTCCTACGCCAAAAATTCAGGCATCACCTAGCAGACACTGGATGCATGTCTGATAAATGTGTAGGAGCTTTTGATTTTGTGACCTGATGCACACTGTGTTCCCAGACTGGATTTACTGGAATACGCATCAGATAATCAGGAATTATATTTTGACATCTAATGCTAGAAGGGACTGTGACGTTGTAGGGTGGCAGAGAAGTCACTGCTGTAGAACACTGTTAAGGGGAAAGAGGCATGGCTGCAGACCTTGTACCTGAACATAGGTCAGCTACTTGGTTTAAAGCAGTTTTGGTTGCATCTCAGTTGCTTTGTACCACTACAGTTTTCCTACACAGTGTACATTAGGTGTTAAACTATCGACGACAAGAGCCTAATGTTTTCTCTAGTGGTGGATGGTGCAGCATGCCGGGCTAATCTCCCCAGGCTTGAGGAAATGTGCAATAAGGCAGGAAAGGTTCAGTTTTTAAAATAAATTGAATGTTTGATCACAAGTTAGCATTCTGCAAAGCTGCGTGCTGTTACTATGACAAGTTCTTAAAACTAGAGCTAGCTAATAAAAGAATTTTATTGATTGTCATGCCGCATCAGGTCAGAAATTCATTTAGTGTTTTATTGCATTCCTAGCACCAGATGTTTCAGAGGAAGGTGTGAAACTCCCATAACAGAGAATTATGCAATAACTTGCTTATGAGAGAATCTGCCTCCTAAGCCCACTGCTTAATTATTGTTCTTCTTCCTATATACTATTGTCCTATTTAAAGTGGCTGCAGCTGTTCTTTCCACATATAACCAGTGAGTCTTGTAGTCTTCGTTATGCCATTCTAATGTTGCCCATGTGCAATGAGTTCCACAAGTTAACATATGTGCAGATGGTATTTCAATGGTTTTCTACCCTTTTTTTAAAAAAATTCCTTTGATATCATTCCTGACTAAAAAAAAAGTATCTATCCTGCACTAATCCTTACTAAGGATTTTTCTTTTGCCTCCCTCAGTGTTTCCCTCTCTAAATTCAAACTGGTTCAGTAGCAATAAAGATAGTAAATAAAAAATAAGTCATATACCTGCAGACTTTTACCTCTCTATACATTCCTGTGATAGGTATGAACAGATCACAATTTATTTGGATTTATTTCTGTGAAAGATTTCAGTATTTAATATGTGCTCAGTGTTTTATTTCAAAGCTTTTAATTTGGCTAAGAAATACAGGTAACTAGAGATATTTTCATAGTATGTAAAGAAGAATAGGTATGCGTAAGTCCATGAATGAGAAGCCAGGTTACAAAATCAAAATAAAATTTCTGCAACTATTCTTGAATGTCTACTAAAAACCAGTGCTTTCATAAACTTTCCTGACAGAAGCTCCCTTTCAAGAAAGCTAATGAAACTGAACCCAAAGCAGATGGGAATACAATCAAGACAAATTTGTTTTCCAATTCCATTCAGTTGTTGTGGAGTTTTTTCTCCACTCTTCTACTTTCATATTCCTCATCTGTTTTATGGGTTGCTACTACTTACTCTCCCCACAGTGAAAGATCAATACATTCATATTTTTAAAGTATGTTCAAATCTCTGAGTGAAAGGGGCAACTATATCAAATTCATTTTGTGTTTATAAAAAAGTAACTTAAAAGTTACTTCAGCGAAGGCTTTAAAATCCAGATCAATACAGATCTGAGAACTGAATATTGTGAATCCAAATATAGTGTTATGTATGTGTTACTCTAACCCAACAAAGCACTGTGGCTCTAACCCAATAAAGCACTTAGACGTGGGCCTAGTTTTACACACTGTAAGTAGTGCCATTGCTCTCCAAGGCACTACTCAGCCTTAAGTGCTTCACTGGATTGGGGCCTCCTTGCCATGGGGCAGAAAGGGAAGTGCCACAACCATTAAGATACACAGAAATCCAATTACATTTCTCTCCCAATAGATTTAGCTATAAGCTCTCTGTTTATCACCCTGACTATATTTTCTTCAGTCCACAAGCAATGCTGTTTAATTTACCAGCTTCCATAAGGGCAGGTGTTATGTGAGTATTCCTTTCAGCAGCTTTGACATCCTTAAAATGAACCACTAAGTTTTAAAATGTAGGCCAGGAGAAACTATTTCAGATATAAAAGCCAAAATATCTCTCTCTAAAATAAATTAAAGTCAATGGCATTCAGCTCACATCGAAAAATTTTATTCAGTCTAGATAGGCACGAGGAGATACTTTGCACAACAAAGCTTTCCAATGCTACTGAAATACTACCTTTGGCTCTCTCTTCCTACAGGGTAAGAACAAACAAGCACTCATGTTTCATTAAGGATTTGAGAAATGCATCTCTGTCCCATTTGGAAGACGAATACAGACTAAATTAAGAGCTGACCCTATTGGCAAATACCTTTCATCAGTTTCAAACTCATTTGGGTTCACCTCCTGGTTGTCTTAACTCATAGAAATAAAAGAGTTCGTGCTCCTCTGCTTGAATGTATCAGGTACCACCTTGCGATCCAGGCAGTTAGATTTCCACAAGGGCAGTAGCTTGCATTTATTACATTGCTTCTCACAGGCCATGGGCGAGTCTGAACTGTATTTCTGCTGCAGCAGAGTACAGGCATGGGGTTGCTTTAGGGGGCCTGCAGTAACAGGCAAGATGCACTGCAGTGGGACAAGCTGGCTCACCTCTCCCAAGGGTACCAGGGACAGGCTGGTCTCTTCTTTCCCTGTCAGTAGCAGGAATAGTGACACTGAAGAGCACGAAGACCACTCCAATTGGGCTTTTTTCTTACCTCTGTAAGTTGAGGAGAAGTTAAGGAGCAGAAGGCTTCACTCTTCTTTCATGCAGGTCTGAGAGAAGAGTTTAGAGTTTCAACCCAATGTCATTCTGTTCTCTTCTTTCCAGCTCTTGCACCTTGCAGTAGGGGAACTCCATTTCACACACAGGGATGGGATTTATGTTTGATCCTGTATGACTACATTTTTCTGGGCTTTGAGATACAGAAGGCTCCAGCATTGCAATCAAGTTCATAAATGTGATTCTGGCACACATGTCCTGATAGAACATCCATTTGACTTACGAGCTTTCTGATCAGATCGGGAACAGGGTCTACATTCACCTCACAGGTCAAGGGAGTAGGCAAGCATGGAATGAGCCTGTCCCTCTCCTCACCCAGTCATAAGACAACTCACTCTTACTTCTCTTTACAAGTGTCACTTTCCTCCCATTTCCTCCCCTATGTTACATACACAAAAATACCACCTGCAGAAAACTCTTGGCTATATACTATTAACATTTATTTCATTTCATTTCATGGATCTGTTTGGTGTACTGAAACTTTAAAGGGATGCTGTAAGAAATTACCTTACCTCCCTAAGAGATTCCATGATGTGCTCTGTGGAGTGACACCCCCTCAGTTTGGCCCCTCCTTGGTTCCACAAGAGCCTTAAAAACTCTGAAAAACAAAGCACAATTACCAAAGCATTATCTTTTATTCAGTGTTATTTCCATTTCTATTTACATAGAAGTTTAATGCAAAGCTCCAGCACTTAGAATCCTGTACTTCCACCAAAAGCTTTTTCCTGCCTATCTTTTTGTCAATTACGTCATTAGAGTATGTTCACAATTCAGCCAAAACAAAGACTTTTTTCCCCCTGCATGCAACATATAAAATATTTACTTTACACTATGAAAGCAGAGCTCTGTTCAAGTCCAAAAATTTAACCTGGGGATATTTGCAGTAGAAATGTGTCTTTTATAATTATCCCCTTGTGTTAGAACAATCCTAGTCAGTCCAGATCAGTCTGGCTGTGGATTCCTCTCTCTCTCATGTGAGGCTGAGCAGAAAAGCAAAGATGAAAGCAAGGAAGAGGTTTTATAGTGCCTCTTGCAGTCGTTTCTTTCTCTGGCTAGAATATGATTAAAGATATCTCATGTAAACTGGGAATAGGCAACACTTCCTAGCAGCTATTTCAAATTCTGCCCTTGAGGATAATAAAAAAAATAAATCCTCATTCTTACGCAGCATTTTTCACCCACAGATTTCAAAGACATTTCTTGTCTCACTACTATGGCACCCTGCACCTATGTGGAAAAGTTTTTCTCTCCTTGCTTGCTGGCACCCCTGAATGCCTGAAGGGGCAAGGTGGGGTTTGCGTGGCTCGACATGATCAGAGAAGGTGCCAGGAGGGACCTTTTAGTATGATATGCAAGAGCACATGGCACCATGATGGCTGGGCTGTGGTAAAGCCTGGTGAGGCTACCCCAGGAAGAGGGCATGCTGGAGCGTCACAGCACCATGATAACAGGGCTCTTTTTATCTCAGAAGTCCTCTCTGGACCACTGTTCTCACTCTATTACAGCTACAGTGGTGACTACTGGAGTCTCCAACAGGGAAATCTTTTCTTCATCATATTATAGCGCAATTCCTTTTTCATCTGTCTTCTTCACTTCTAAATCAATTCTCACTCAATGTATTATTTTCTTTGTTTCATTAACTGATGGTTTTAAGGACTCTCAGTGTTGCATAGTTAATAACTTTTCTGTAGCTTGACTTTTTCCATCAGTTCACATTTCCAAACCAATTAATTCCTTGTTGTTTTCCAATGGTTATTAAAAGGTAGAAAAATCCAGTTTAACCCAGTCTACCGTCTGAGGGATGCATCTATATGCTAATTACTTTTCCAGTTTGCTAGCAGGAAACTCTGCATGATAGAAAGGACCATTTTCTAAAATTATCAAGGGCCAGACTTTTAGAGGTAGTTAGGTGCTTAAAGATGTATAAGTGCCTAGTGGGGTTTTTAGAAGTGCCTAGAGATTTCAATTCTATTGAAATCAGTGTGATTGAATTAGGGGACTGAATACCTTCAAAAGCCTAACTCCACAAGATGCAAAAAGAAGGTTTTAAAAAAACATAGTATTTAAAAAAAATATTTAGTCATATAATGAGGAAGTTAAATATTTAAAAGAGTGGGGTCATTTTTTTTCTTCAGTTAATTAAATTTTAGATTAATCAGCAGGATTATTCAATTCATGGTGCATTCAGCCAAGTGACTTCAGCTAACCAAAAAAACTGAAGACATTTCATCACTGCCATTTCCCAAAGATAAACTTTTTCCTGTTTTGTTTGTTTCTTACACAGTGCTTACATTAATTCTTAGAAAGGATAATAATCTGTGAGCTAAATAAAATATTGTTTTCCCTCTTTCACCAGGAAGAACTACAGAAAATGTGCTTTCAATTGAACTTCACCCCGTTGTATATATACTTGATTTTTTTTTTTTTCCCCCAGAACTACGCTCCCATTGACTCCTTTCTGTGTAAGAGGCTCCAAGGCTGAACTCACAGCCAGGCTTCTTGCCTGTTCACATTGTTTAATTGAAAAGGCACTCTCAGCACTTACTCTGGCAGCTTTTATCTGTCCCATCTACTTCTGCAGCAATATCACCTGAGCAACATCAGACAGCTAAAAACCAGCTTGAGTTCCTTTTTTAGAAGGGCCCTAATAGCACAGGGGAGAAATGGTTTGCAGGTGGCCTGAATTCCAATGGACTCAGGTGAATTCAGGATTTGTACACAAAGCACTGGATCTCAGGAGAGGACAGAAATGTAGGTTACTCCCAACTCTAAGCAACTATGTCTTTACAGATAACTAGACTTTGAAGATTAAATCTCCTAGGTGTACAGAGAAGCATACATTGTCTTGTCTCACTTAACACCCTTAAAAATTGGGCTATGGGTAAAGTTTGAAGAAGAGTCTCCGTAAGTGTTTTTAG
Source organism: Strix uralensis (assembly GCF_047716275.1). NCBI lineage: Eukaryota > Metazoa > Chordata > Aves > Strigiformes > Strigidae > Strix > Strix uralensis. The sequence continues at coordinate 35,520,941 of NC_133977.1, forward strand.
AAGTAACATATAACTGATAGACCAGAACCCCCAAAGGTGCAGGTGTTACATTAAGTTATAGATACCTTCTGGATCTCGTTGGAAAACATAGTTTGGCTAATTTTAAAAATGGCAAGTGCAAGCTTGGTAGAGGTGGAATCTTCTCTTAAACTTGGTTGGAGTCACCTGAGCAAGATCTTCTGCCATTTACTGTATGAAGAATTTTAAAAGCATTTTAACACTTTAGGACAGGCATCATTGCCAAGGTAGTAAAACAAGGTTTACGGCCTCAATCTATAGTTTGATTTCATTCTAGGACACAGTGACCATGTGTCTCTTAAGACTATCATTTCATAGCCATAGTAGTGCAGCTAAGCAGAAACACAGGAAAAATTTTCTTTCAGAAGAGTGGTTTACTGCTTGTTTATCTGATTTGTCCCTTAATCCACAACTTGTATTTATTTCTACCCTAGAAATATTGCAAAATTGCTTAAGGACAGGATGGCTCAAGGTCCAGTAATGGGATTTTTAGCCTTTTACACCCAGCTCATTTATCTGAGCATGGGTAGGTCTTCAGGTCAGTGAATTGTTACCCACTGACTCTTGTCCAGTGGCCTCTGAAAAACAAAACGAATGAGCAACTTTCACACAGTGAACAGTTGTCTACCCAAAAGTTATCTGCCAAAAGGGGATAGTAGCAGAAGAAAAAACATATCTACACAAGAGTAGAGCCAAAATTTCTTTATGAACACAAAAAAGGGTTTTTCCCTGACACTTCTGAATTATGCTAGTAAGAAGATTTGAGGAAGCCAGCACCATTCAGCCCATCTCTTCTGGGTAGAGATATATTTTACTGATCCCACACTGAATCAGATTCTGCTGGGCTTGCTCAGGACTTTTTGTGGGCAATAGATTTGGAAAAAATAGGAATTCCCATCCTTTAAAGAAACCCTCAACATTATGAAATAAAACTTTGAAAGATCAATAAAGTCCAATATTGTGTCTAAGAAACACTTTTTTAAATACTGAACACAGTAATAAAAACAGAAAATCATGAGATACATATATACACACACTCACAAAAATACCTGAATATGATCTTAAATTAAGGATATAAAAAAGAAAGCAATAAAGCTATAATGATACAAAAGAAGAAAGGTCAGGCAAGATATTTAATTTTGTTTAAAACTTCTTGGTTTATTTTTCCCATTAAAAGTATTCTGAGCAGCTCTTCCACGTACAGACTTTGGAAGGGAAGTGTGGTCAGTGTCAAAATTGAGTCAGGACTGCAGGAGCTGACCTAGCTGGATTTCTAGCTGCAAGTTTTAGCTTTTGCTTTTTACTCAGTCTTGTGCTTCCCACCCCACAAAAATATCTATGTAGTTTAGCCTGATCTAGAGCTTTCCAAAAGAAATTAAATTTTACTATTTCTACTATTTCATCAGGTCAAGGATTAAATCATACTCTAATAAATAAATGCATTTGTTACATTTAAGCTGCAGGTGAAAACAGTCTTTCCATTTACAGGTTAGTTTTAATAGACCACCACAGACAATTTTCAGCAAGCCAGATCTGTTCCTGAGCATGTTCTTAGTGCTCTTAAAACATGATGCAGAGACCTACCATTAGAGACACCCCAGCATGGCAGGGCAGGCAGTTCTGGAAATTCCGCATAGAAAACCGCCTTATTTCTTCCAAAGCCTCTACCTCACACACACGGGGACAACCTCTATTCATAAAGATGCTCCTTCAGCAAAATAGCATGCTCTCATTAGCTGTTTGAGTACTACATACTTCCAGATCAAGAGGAAGCCTCCTCTGACTGTATGTATCTGGTTGTCAAATACCATCCCCTACTGGAATGTACTCTGAAAACCAGTAGCAGTTATTACCTATAGAGGAAGGCAGAGCTACTCTGAAATAGATGCTCTTAGATGACTACCCTAACTGCTGCCTTTGAACTATGTTAATTCACCACCAGGAGAAGACTGCTCATGGGCCAACCACCACTGATTTGGATGAGCTAATACTTGAGGAACAAATACAAAAACTGTTCATACCTCAGTAATAAATACCCATGAGACACCAGGTCACTATGAATCTTAAACTATGATCTACTGCAGCCAAAGAAATAAATTGAATCAAAAAGAAAACACCAACTCAAAAACCCCACACTCTATGAAACCAAATAAGCACAATGTAACAGAATAGCCTTAAAGAATTGCTAAAGAGCAGAAACATACAGAGATTACTTAAGAATAGGTGCTTTATCTTGGTTCTCTCATTCCTGATATCAAAACCAGCACACCAGTACCTGCAAAATACAACCTCAGATACAAAGATTTATAACACTAAGAGATACAAAAACCAACCTCACCAGAGAAGCTGCTCTTATGGTATATTACTCTGTGTTTCATTTCTCAGCTCTCACTAAGCCCTAATTGTTCCACAGGTGTGAATTAGATTACCTCTAATGATCTCATTGATTAGCATATTTAAATTAAATTAATTATCACTTGATATTCAGTTGAAGTTTGATGTTTCTGTTTCGGACTTCAAAAAGACCTCAAAGGTGTCCATTTTTTCCCACAAATATATTAGCAAGTCTATATAAAAATATCTCTAGATCATCATGCCTGTACCAATGCCAATAAAACAACAAAAAAGCAAGGTACCTGCTTGATCATTCTTCATCTGTAACTAACATAAATCTTATGCAAACTTGATTGTTAATTGCATGTACAAATTAGGTATGATTTGATCCACATGGGCATTTATTTGTATATACACCTAAAATTCATGCCTCGTGTGCATACAATAAGATTTACTGCATACTACATTGCCATGTATGAAGAATATTTCAGTGTGCTACTTCTTCAATGTATACAGATGGTTTTCCTAGGAGACTGAATGTTAAATATTTAGTATCATCCATGATACAAGGCAATATTTTATTAGATATCTAAGTATTTGGTTTGATTCACTAGGACAGGTACCACAGAATATCTCGGCTGGGAGGTCATCCAGTCCAACACCCTACCATTATCTGGAAAAGTATAACATATATAACTGTAGGATGTCTGCATGAAGATGTTTCAGATGCATGAAAGATGCAAGGAGAACAAAATACAGAGAGAATCCAGTCCTGTGTCACTTACAGTGTTAAAGGAAAGATAATTCCTGGCAGTTTAAATTTCACAGATTTCTGCACTCTACATCACTAAAAATCCGTGTGCCTTTGGAAAGTTCTGTTCATTTGTTTAGGTTAAACTAATTCATAGTACATTCAGCTAAACTGATACAATCCCAATTTGAATTTGAATAATAGTATTCACGTTGAGATGTAGTTCAGTAGTTCCATAGTTTTAAAATGATATTTTGAGCTATACCAATGAAGTTTTCTTGTGTAGCAGTGAGAAAAAATACCTAGCTTTTACAGAAAGCATTGCACATCTCAGAAGGTAAAGGCCTCAGACCAAAGTTGTGTAGGAGTTGAGGTTTATTATGTAAATCGGGCAATTAATTTCCTCCTAGCAAGCCCTGAGTAAAGCTCAGTAAATCATTCGCTGATACTGTCTGCCACCAGCTAGGGAATTGGTACAGGGAATGCAAATCCATAGGTGCCAAGGATGGATTGCATGGCTGTGGGCAGGTGGAGGGCAGTGCCACTGCCAGCAGTTTCTGGGCTCTCTTCTGGCATCTGCTTACGCTTCACATTTTAGGAATGGCTCAAAGCCCATCAGATGAACAGCATGTATGCAGCACTGCATGACTGTTTGGCCAGACATGACTTCCAGATACGCTGAGCCTAGGGGTTAACTTTACCCTGTAAGCAGCAAAAATTCCCAGCATCCATGAACAGCTACAAAGAGAAACTGCTGAAGTCTGCAGAGCTGTCGGCCTCTTTTAAGTGGAAACTCCCTTTGCTGTAAGTGCACAGAGCATGGCTTTAGGCTGAAACTGGATGTTTTCATTTGCATTGAAGAGCCCACTACTGAAACACTGGTGACACTTGACACTAAGGTCAGCAATGAGTATCCTGGACCGAAGTGCTGTAGTAGATCCAGTGTCTGCTGCAATCAGATCACCCCTGTGTAGGCCTAAGGTGAGAGAAAAGCCAATTTAACAGTATTTTAGCAATGTAACATCAGAGCAAAATCATGTGCTGCTGAACGGCCATCTCAATAACAAGTCATGCTCGGGGTGGGGTAAGCGTGTGGGTGGGGATGAGAGAGAATAGGTCTTTGTCAGAGATCGCGCCAGGGCTCCAGATCAAAACATTCTTCAGCCTCGGAGGGGCTTCACCATCCAAACTTCGATGCAAACCTGAATCTCATTGCTACTCCTCTCAGCACACTGAGCTAAATCAAATTCCCATGCGCGAGACTGAAACACGAATCCCAATTGCATAGCTTGGCCCCATCCCTAATTTGTAATATTATCAGTAATAAGCTTTCCAAAGAAAAGTGAAGGGGCATCACACATCTGTCACCCTGTACATAAAACATGCTGGACCAAATTCTTGCATTTACATTTTGCTATCGAAGCCTACAGAAAAATGTTGATTCAAGCAGCAGGGGCTCTGTGCCTATGTCTCCCTGTAGATATGCATGTTGTCTCTGTGCCAAAGCCAGAAATGAAGTCTTAGGGTTATTGAGGCAGAGGAAGCTATTGAACTCAAAAGAGATTGAAAGAAACTCGAATCCTAGTGTTTTTACTAGGATTTCTTTCATAGTAATGAAGGCTTTTGCATTAATGATTTTTCACACAAAGGGATGGTCAGTCAGGATACATGAGTGTGCATATGTGTGTAAGGGAGGAGAGGGATAGAGGTAAACGTGAGTAGCTTTACACTAAAATTAAACCAGGCTTTTCCATAAAACAGATGTTATGGTTCCCTTTAAAAAATAATTAAATTAACAGCAAACAGAAATGTTCAGGAGAAGGAATTTGGGGTTGGGATTTTGGCATTAGTAATTCCCTATACTTAATCCATAAAAGTTTTCTTTTATGTTTACAGAAGGGGGTTAAAAAAAGAAGCAAGTCTGTTACTAAAGGATTTTAAGATACAGTGGAGATGTGAAAGGCACAGAAGATTTTCATTTCCTGTGTTATAGGGTGCAAATAATATCAGTATGAAAAACCTGGCAGGAAGATTTAAGATAGCAGTTTTTACATTGATAAGTATTTGTTCATTTCCTGACAACAAAAAATATAAATCTCTTCAGAAATTAAATACCCTGGCTTGTTGAAGCACTTTTGTGACGTTCTGTGGTAGACTGGCTTCCTTTCATTGGAAATCCACAGCTAGAATAATAATCACAGCATCAGTTATTATACTTGTATCAGTTCTGTGCGGCAAGAGGCTAATACAGTGTATGGCCGAATTCTCCTACTTTTGTGTCACTTATTTTCTCTGTGGGCCAGATTTGCATTTTAATGGAAGTAGTTTATAGACTTCTTTGCTGCCTTCATAGTGCCACAAGTGGCATCATTAAGTGAGTTAAGCCGGATTAATGCTGATAGTAAAGTCAGATAATACAATAACAGAGGCCTTCATTTCCATTTGGATTAGGTGAAGAGAGCAGGCCTGTCTGGTGCAGGGTGATAATTTGTAAGCGCGATATGTTGTACTTGAGAGGATAAGATTAAATTTAGTGGGTTTAACTGTCATCCCAGTAAGTCAATTACTTCATCTTTTCAGGCTTTGAATTTATTTTATAAATAAAATAAATGGAATATTGAGCTGCTCCACAGCCATTTCGAGCTTCCATGAAGAAGAATTACACATGCTGGGCCAAAAAAAAAAAAAAAGGAGAGAGAGAGGGGAGGGGAAAAAGGGTTTCTGATTCAGCTCCATAAACAAAATATGAACTGCATTCAAGTGCCAGCATGGCAACAGCTTGGGAATATTGTCCATCTCTCATATCACAAGCATGACAGATTCCATTGTGACTTTAGTTTATCCATAATAGGAAATATTTATGTTGTGCCTGGCCTTTTCTATTTGTATCTATTAGATTGTAGAAGGAATACACTAAAATACTGATGCCTGCTATCATTTAACTCTTTTTTTCCTCTGCTTGCTATCTCCTGTATATTTAATGCTTACACCTTGCTGCTAAGAGAGTGTCAAATGGAAATAAATAAAGGAGATCTGTTCAATTTTGATCCATATCAGATAAAACCTTTTCTAATTCTCCTGTCTTCTCTCCCCATCTCCACCCCTATTTGGACACCAAATCCCTGCAATACCATTTCTTGGGCACAGAAAGTTTGACAACAAGCTTTCTGTAAATTAGATACAGATAGATAAGCACCAACATCTTCATTTCTATCCACAGACCCAGAATACAGGTGATGTCAAGGGATGCTAGGCATGTCAACAAGGGAGTGCTTATCCTTAGCAAGAGATGATTTCAGAAGCCCCCCAAACTCGAGATCCTTTCATAACATCATTTGTAAGTACTTAGCTTTCTCCTGTGATTCCTGCTGTGGAGCATTATCACATGCAAGGGGAAAGAAACCTCTGCTAGTCTCTTTTAAAACTCAGCACTACAATGAACTGAAGTCTTAAGGTCTGGTGTGGCAAGGTGCTAGGCACCCTTATCTCCCACTGATGTTAAGAGCTGGCATTAATCTCCTGGGAGGGAGGAAGGACATAGCTAAAGGCTAAGGCAGTGCTCTTCATTCCCATAAGAATACTTGGCACATGGACTGTTAGCTAATTCAGTCAAATGAGCACCCCAAGACCCTGGCATTAAAGGGCACTTTACAGAAGATGCTCAGCAGCCTGCAGGACTAAATCCATTGTATGAACCCAGATACCCTAAAAAGGCAGAGTGCCTGGACACCCAACCAAGAGTGACAGATAGATTCAGACAGGTCTGCCCAGGACACATCTCTTCATTTTCCTGAAGTTCTTACACATGGCACCTCTCCAATTCTGCTGGAAACTATAACTGTAGTACTACAAGGTGATAGGCACCCTTCTGGGTTGATGTGGGTAGGATAAGTATATACTTTGACACTTAATTCTGTGCCAAGGAGCAAGATATTTTCCACACAATTAAGCTGACACAAATCATAAGTAAATAACTATTTGCAATGTGTGTTTATGGCATGTTTGCCTCTCTTTTATGCTAATATATATCCCATATAGCTTCCCAGAAGTTGGAGGAATCACTCAGCGACAAAACCTGTAAGGCAAAGAACTGGGTCTTTTCATGATGCAAAGCTATATGAAATAAAATAGGATGTATAAAATCACAGAATCTGTATCTTAAGAGGAGGGTGCCATTTAACGTACAAAGATTCCTCTGTAGGTAGTAGATATTTAGCAAATAAAGTTGTGCTTTGAAAAGTATTAAATAATTCTGATTTCATCATTTCATGCCACAGTTTGATGGTCAATTTGGCTTTCAGGTATCTTAAAATCTGACTAACCGCTTTAGATTTTTCTTAATAGCTGACATTTACATCTTCACATCTTTTGTTTTTGAGCAATTTCTATAATTACTTATATAAAGATACTAAATGACTTGAATATTCACAGGTTTGATTTGCTGATATATGGAGTCTATAATCAAAATCCCAACCCTGAGTGTTCTTACTGATATCAGTGTCCCATTTTCTCTCAAATTAGCAATGTCACGCAAGCTTTGAGAGGCTGTAATTACAACCTCAATAGAGCAGAAAAGCCCCAGCAGCCAGCCAGACTCATTCTGCTCAAAAATGAGTCTTCCCTTGTCTTTAACACTGGGGAGTTCTTCCTTCTTGCATATGCGTGTTGTGACTGTGATCCAAATTCTGCCTTTTTTTGGACCCAGCAATGCCACAGTTTTTTTGCGCAAATGTCAGTATGGCAGAATTTGACCAGCTTGACTTTAATCTGCCCTGATTTGTCACACAGTTCTGCCAATTGAGTTCCTTAGATGGTATGGAAAATTGGTGCTGCTTTTCTCCTGAACATGTGTTTGCACACTAGCACAGCATACTCACGGTCAAGTGTGCAGTAAACAAAGAGCACAATAGCTCAGGGTGTTTGTCACGACCAGCTGGGCTACCAGTCTCTAGTTCCTAGGTTATCTAAACTATTTCAGGGTAATTAGGCAGTATGCCAAAGTTAGGTACCTAGATGCATTCCTTTGATGTGGTATTTGAGCACCTCACTAATACTCTGGTTAGTATCACAACAAATATGTAAAATAAGGCAGTATTAACCTTCATTTTCTAGGAATTGAGTCACAGAAAGAGATAAGGGCAGGTTTAAAGGTAGTCGTGGTACAAAATGCAGATAAGTTAGTAGTAAGCATAAGTTAAAAAGCCTCCTTTGCTGACTTTTCCCTTTCCTGTTCTCAGGACTCAACCCGACCTGCTTAGACTGGGATGTAAATTTCCCAGGGGACACCTGCTTTATATCGTTTGCTATTTAAATATTTTTCAATCATTTTTTAAGCGATATTGGCAAGCAGTAACCCTTATGCCCAATGAAGCACTTCAGTCTCTATGTTATGTTACTGTTAGTAAGACTGAACAGAAGCTCTGTGACTAGCTCAGCAAGGAAAGAAGCATTTCTACAGAGATCTGCAAGCCTATAATCCATTGAATATTCTGCTTGATGAACAGCTCAGTCCAAAACCTTGTCAGGCTTCAATTTATTTGAAAAGAAAGGAGAAATGTGTGGAAAGCCTTTGCCGTGCAGGAGTCCAAATGGACTGGCATTGTCATGATGAACACTAATGGAGTTGTACCAGTGCACATGAGATCCTTAGGGCCAGCTGCCACCCCACCTTACAAAGGTTTTATGGATATATAAAGTCTCTGAGGCTGATGAGGTTGCTTTGGGCTAGTTACTTGAAAGTACTTGAAATTTATGTCTGCACATGTCATACAGGGCTGGTTGAATTAATACTTGGCCAGAACATACAGAAGTATTAAGTTCTCTAAGTGCCAAATATGGCCATTTCTGAATCACTCATCTGACAAAGGACAACTTTGCTCTTACTGATATCAGAAGCAGAAGCCTGTATATTTGTCAGCCATCAGTTGTCTTAGAGTATATGTGTGTTTTAAAGAGACAGAAGTGAAGACAGAGATGGATCCAAAAAAGCTGCAGCAGTACCTCAATTTGGTTTCAAGTAACTCTACATGGGCAAATATTAAATTGTGCGACAGGGAGGGTTCTGCCCCTGCCAAGCTTTAGCTAAAACCAGGCCTCTCCTTACTGTGTTTTTGTTCTGCAAAGTGCAGGAGGTTTGATAAGTTTGTATAAGACAGCTTTGACAAACAGTTGTCCAAAAATATTTTAAGCCTCCTAGAGACATGATAAAGAAACATGTATATTACAAATGCCGTGCAAAAACAAGGGTTCTCAGGAGCTGAAAGCAGAGACCTGTGCCAGCAAGTCTCAAAAAGAGAATCTCTACCCATGAGATCAAGTTATCCCTTTCACAGTACAGAACAGAGGGAAAGTTCGGGAATTCAAATCCTTTTGAACATGATACTGTAGCTGCAACAGGAGGGGCAGATTTATAGATTTGTAGAGTGGTTAATATGCTTTTGTATTTACCAAAGCGTTATCTCTTGTACTTTAGGTCAAGTTCTCCAGTATAGAACAGTCTGGTTTTATCATGCTGTTAGTAAAATGAAGCATAAAATCCATTTTAGCTATCGCAGTGAAGATCATTTGAAACTAACAGCAGTTCCTGACAACTGCTGGGTTGAAGTCAGGTGCTTCCAGACTGCAAACCTTTCTCCTCCAAGACTGAAGGAAAGCAGGTATGGCAGAAGGATAAAAAATCACAGGCTGGGTATGAATGTGAGCCCAGCTGGGATGTGCTGTCCTTTGAGGTTGATATCAATAAGGAAGCCACTGAGCAGCTCTGAAAAAACATAAAAGACAAGCAAGGGTTAGGGAGGGGAAAAATGAGTTTTAAGCAACTGCAGCCAGCTATCCCATGAACTGCTGGACACTGCATACACATGAAGCGTTAGCAGTAACATTTGAGGCTACAGGGGGCTAAGACCACTAAATACCAGGCTCATTGTACATGAGCATCATCCTTTTTTTCCCTTCTATCCTCTTCTTTTAACATATATTCTTGTTTTGATAGGCAGAATATACTGGTTTAAGAAGAGGAATAAGAATTCTCTCAAAGAAAGAGAAACAAATGGGTATGAACTGGGTAATGTAGCCTGATTTACACCTCAAGGAGAGTCAACAAGAGGGTTAGCAGGAAGTGTGTGTGCAGCTATATAAATTCTGCAGTCAACTAACTCAATCTCTAAACTGCATCTAAGAAAAGCCTGCCTGCCAGAAGGAAAAAAGTACAGTACATTGCAACTGCGTTCTGAGGAAGCTAATGGAGCATTTTACGGATGAAAAAAGAGTGCAGCTAGCCCAGGTCAATAAAGATGGGCTGAACTCTAGAAAGGAAATTAGTGTAAATATACAGTAATAGGAATAATTATTATACAATAATCCATTTGTGCAGATTTGGGTGCAGAAAATAAGCAATATTATGATGTTTCTTGAGCATGTGATCATTCCCCTAGTGACTGTATTATAATACATGTACAATGTTAGTTTTACAGTTGAATATGCTGCCTTTTCCTTTGCATCTTTTAGTTTTTGAAGGTAGAACCAAGACTTTTCTGAATATAGCTCTGTCTGGGGAATTTTTAAGCCTAATGCTATATTTCCATGTGCATGGAAGAATGTCCATGTGTACCTCATGACATTTCCGCATGCCTCACTGCATATAATAGAAATTCTTTCAGAAGATGCTGGTACTTTAAGGATTGATTTTTCATATATTAAAATTATATCTGTCAGATTGCTGAGATTTAGAGAGACCTTTAGACTGAAAGTGCATGGATTGCCACTTATATGTTGGTGTAGAAGATTTTATCGCATGTACTACATGCCTGGCAACCCTTTAACCAATTCTCAACTTTTGTATCACAATTTTTTTATAAGGTTTTCTTTCTTTATAAAGAAGGTTAAGGTAATTTACTCGCCATGTTTATTATATATGAAGTTGTTGGAATAATGAGGGCAATAAAATTGAATTTAGCATTGTCTTTATTGCTATGAAGGTTACATTCATAAGCTTTGTTTGTTTTAATAGGTTTATTGTACAGTTTTAGGCATATGCTATTATGCAGCGATGGATATGCTTTGAATATTTTTGTAATTGTGGGTAGTATAAAAGTCATTTTCTGTTAGATTGCACAAATCCATTACATTAGTAGAAAGATACATTATTGTAATAGGATTAATGTGCAACACATAAACATGATCAGTAATATTCTTTTTGATAAATTATCTCATTTTAATCATTTGGAATGTAGAGAGATTTCAGGATAGTTCCATCTTTGATTTGCATAATTGTATTACAGACAGACAAATTGCATTATATTCTTCATTAACAATAGATGGCTTGTATAACTATTGTATTTTTGAAGGCACTGCTCTTACGTTCATCCTGTAATTTGTCATTTTATGACACTGCTCTTTAGCTTACTTTGGAGAGAATAGAAACTAAAAGATTATTTGATTTCAGCTGAGTCCAGTAATATCTTTGCATTCAACTGTAATGCGGTAAGCTATTGTTTGTTTAACAAATTATAATCCAACAGCTAAAGTTAGTTAAAAAATTTTCTTCTCATTTGTGGCAGATCCCACATTCATGCTTTTCACAGCAAAGTGTCAGCACTTGCAAATGAACTTCAATATAAAAACACAACATAAAATTAAATTAGATCCATCAGAATGTCTTCTACTTCTCTGTTTGAGTTCGCTCTCCCCTTGCGTGTTTTTTCTCCCTTACACATTCATACACACACAAACACATGCTCTGTCTAGCTTGCACTGAGTTCTTTAGGGTTTTGTAATTCCATAGGCTAAATAAAACAACTGAATTGCAAATTATATCATAAAATGTATTATTAAATTTTTCAATGGCAAATCCTTCTCTTTTAAGATTGTGTGTTTTCTCTGTGAAAAGCTAAATACTCTTGGATATTTTAGGATAAAACAAATAATTTTTTAAGTTTTTTCTAACCAAGCCCTCTTCAATCATTTTTCACTGATAAGAATACCAGTAAATTAAAATTTAGTAACTTGAGACAGGTTTGCAGTCCTATGAAATCAAAACTGTATTAGGGCACCTTGAGCATTGTGATTATTTAAAAAGAAATTAGGTTTAGAGAGAAATTATTATGGCAAAATCACACATAGATACTTTTGTTTGATAATGAAACACAAAACTTAAGTTCCTGATTTAAATGCAAGTCAGCATTCAGGCCTAGCTCACTGAAGTTTGTTATGTTAAACAGAATTTTAAAAATCTGGGCCAACATTCTTATAATTTGACCCTAAATTTAGGTTGTTAGTTTAGGTTCCAATCCTACAAGAGCATATTTATTGTTGCATGTAATAAGTAATTCTATCAATATTGTTATAATCAGTCTCAAATGAAAGCCTGATCCTTTAAAGCCAATGGGAGTATGGCTATGCATCCGAAGAGTCCAGGATTTTACCCTCTTTGTCCACCTACTGACATCCACCACAGCTCTGGCCTCCCTAATAATATTTTTTTTACTCCAATACACACTGGAAATAAACTACAGAGATGGGAAAAGGAGAAAGTGTTTGGACCAAGTTAATGTTTTCCTTCAGCACCTAAATTACATTATTACAAAACTTCTGAGGCTTGTAACATGTTTTATATTTTATGACTATTTTTGTCAAAATGGGTCAAAAATAAAACAAAAATCCTTATCTTGCATTTTTTCATTCTTCTGGAGAGGAAACATATAAAATTACCAAAACACAGGTTCATACAAATTTGTTAGAACTCCATGCATCTTTTATAGAATAAAAAGGATAAAACTGGTACAACAGAGTTAGAAAAAGCAGCTAAATCTATTTGCAGGGAACTGAATAAAAACTCTTAACTTGATTTGGTTATACTTTTTAAGGCTATTTTATTTTTCTCAAAATAGCAAAAGTTTTATTTTCCCACCCCAATGCTGAAAGTGTTATGGTATATTTTTGCAAAAGGCTGAAGGTTAATATTTTTATGTCTTCTTGAAATCTGTTTGAATGTCTCCAGTGTGGCTTGGTAAAATCTTAGTGCTCCAATAAGGGAGGATAAACATCCACACCATCACGTGGCCTCCATGGCTGACTGCATACTGAGAATTAACAGTTAATGAACTCTGCATATGCAAGGACAGTTTCTGAAACAGACTGGCAAGAGGAGATCACATCCTAGTGCTGACGAATGAGAAAACGTATAAAATTCAGAGTCTGCTTGCAGATAATTCCCAAACACAAAATAGAATTACATTTGCAAGCAATTTACAACCAACAAATTGCCAAGCAATGTGTACACTTACATCAGCTCTGTCAAAAGTCATTTTCAAAAATCTTTCAGCGCTGATATCTACAGCTGACCTCCCCAACCCACACAGCATCATACGTAGCTGATGTGTCAATCCAAGAGGTTTTTATACCACTTGACACCTCGGATCAAACACAGAGACATACTGTTTTTTTCAGTTCCAATGTTTTGTGTGTTTGTAAATGTGCACACTGCAAGGCAATTGAGATTTAGGGTCATACATATTTAACACTCTAAAGAACTTGAGGAAATATTTTTTTGCTGCTTATACTAAATAGCCAGAAGTCTCACAAAAATGTAATGTGAAAAATAAGCTTATGATGTTATTTACCATCACAATAATTCATCTAACCAAATACATACAAGGCCCCACTTTCTCAGAAGCACAATTCTTTATTCTGTTTGGGGAAGGGCAAAACAATCACATCCTCACCACTGCATCAGTTGCATGTACCATGGATCTCTGGAGATATGCTCTTTCAAATTATCTCTCTCTGTATTCTCCAGATGGAAAGCCATGCCACTCTGAATGAGGTGTCACCCACCATGGTCCCTGTGACCATCTCACACACAACAAACTGGGTTTGGAAATAAGAATGGGGAGGCTTGACTTCTGGCCACCACTGACTCATCCTCTGACCCGAGACAAGCATATGCTGCTTTTACCTCTGCACATATTGTTTGTTCTCTCCATTAAGATGTCTCACAGCAGGTTTGCCTGCCTGCGTGATTTAACCATGAACATCAGAAAATGTCCTGGTTTTGGCTGGAATAGAGCTAAATAGGGAGCAATATTTTAGGATGCGTATTTATTCTTCTCCTAATAGCTTGCCCTCCACTGCCTAACTCTTACTAATGCAGCTGAGGAAGTTCCCTCAGAGAGTATATATTACAGCATCAATGATTTTAATTCCCGAAAGTTTTCCTTGCTCACCAAGAGTATAATTATAAATATCAACAGAAATAAAAGCCACCACATGTAGAAATATATCAAAACAGAAAAAAACCAAACCAAAACAAAACAAAACTCCAAACTAATTTCTCCTTTTTTAACATGTTTCCCTTAGAATCATTCTTCTCTTTTCTCTCCCTCTTTCAGAGATCCCTCTGAACAGAAAAATGGGATGCATATGCTGTATTGTCCATATGGAAACTAAACATAACCCCCTTCAGGAATTAATAAGATTAAGTTACACTTCAGTGGGAAATCAGTGTACATAAATTAATGAAAATTTCCTGTGGATGGTGGCGAAGAAAGCCACTCACTGTGGTAGTGAACTGATGCAAACAGACATTTTATGATGAGGAGGCTTACTCAAGAAGAATTAATAGGACCCATCTCCTGTCTATGACAGAATATGGGTGACCTTAAGTGTCCCCTATGAGTCAAATGTTTTCTGTTGTGTCTGTAAATGAACCAGCGAGTATGTTCTGATGCTTTCTAGCTCAGACATCAAATAAGGATTTTTTCCAGTTGTGAAAAATGTGTCTTTCAGGCAAACACATCATTGTTTGCTTAAATGTAAGAATGTGTTTAAATACTTCTCTGATATTTAGCTTCAAAAACTGGCCAACATCTGCTATTGTCTTGCACATACTTCACTGCGGCAGAGCACCAGCTTCCGTCAAGTAAGCAGTCGTTAAAAAATCTCCCTTGTCCTTGGATATCTTACTAATGGTTGTATGTCTCATTCCCCTTCTGAGCTGTGAAGGTTACAACAGGGCAATGCTGTTGTATTCTAGGCTCTCCAGATTCTCTCTTTTCAGGTTGACCATACACCAGAGGATGCATGGAAATTCATTTCATCCTATTACTGTAAGGTTACTTTGTTCTTTCAGTCCTAGCATCGGTCTTTGATTTTGATATTGATAGCACGGATGCTCATAAGCCACATTTTTAGAGCTGGTTCTTGGACAACAGCCTTTACCTTGAAAAATCTGGTTTGTCCCCACCAAGAGATGTCCCAAGATGGTACTAGACATCTCTCTGTAAGTCATCACATACAGATCTGGGGAAATGAGGTTTCTTTCTCTTCCATCTTCTACCTGCTATATTTGCTTGTTGTTGAACAGTGATATTAAGTACAATACTTTGAATACAAGCTATATCCAAATCTTGGCTGTCGTAAGTTAAATATTTTTCTAATTAGGTTTATTATTTCAGAATCCAAACAACTTTTCATACAACCAAACAAGCTAGAGGAAGGAAAGGGCATTTGGGTCATCTGCAAGATGTCAAATTTATTAATGTGTTGTCTAGTGCACTTTAAAGTATCAAAGAAGAAAGCTTAAAAAATATCTGTAGGGATGTTATTTCCCTAATTATTAAAGCTCACTCTTAGGAAGCATATTCCAGCATTTGCATGTGCCTATTTTTATTCTATTACTCCTAGTTGGAGCTAGGATCACTAACTACTAATTTATTTTAATGGTTAAAGCTAACCAATCAATATTTGATCAAATAGTCATAACATATTTAAGATTCCCAAGTCTGAGATTATGTTTGGTACTTTGACATTTATTGTACCTCTTAATCCTTTTAAAATTCTCCTTGTGATGTGCAACTGCTATGTGGAGTTTAAATATCTCACAACCAAGAGAAGTGACTGCTTTATATACTAGAGAAGTATCTTAGAGATATAAAAATGCATCATTGCCCCAAGGTGCCCTGTGAAGTGTCCAGTCACTTTAGACAAATGGAACGACGACTGTTAAAGGACTTAAGTGCATTTAAAATTCAGTCCTGAACAAATAATTTTTTATAACTGTGGGAAACATGAAGAAGTTTCACTGTTCCTTTCAAGAGTTGTGTTACATGCACAGATCAAAATAAAAGAACATCTCTAAAATGGTTAGGCAGTGGCATCCTACAGGGAATAAATATAACCACAGGAACAATAGGTATTTTTTCAGAGCTCACATTGGAACTAAGACTTAGCTCTAGATCAAACACAGGGGTTACTTTGGGATCTGAAAATGGGTTTCCCAAAAAAACCCCAAATGCTCACAGGATTTGTGTTTCCCTTTTAACCATCAAAATAAACCCTCCATAGATTTATAAGCAATGGGTTTATTTCAAATAACAGTAAATGGCCTTCTAAGGTCAATATATTAGTTTTCCTCTAGATATACAGTTTCAATAGCAAGCGATGCATGAAGTCTGTTAAGCCTTTTGAATTGTCTATCAGTTCTGGGAATTATAGATTTTAACCCATATAGATACTTGGCTCAACCACAAAATGAAAAATCATTAAGAAAAAAGCACTGTATATTATTACTCCAATATGTATTCGTGATTTAGAATTGGCATTTCAATACACAAAGAAAATTCCTAGAATCATCCAGCTAAATGCAAATGGGTTCTATAAATACTTTAAATAACAGAACCAAAAAGGCTCATCAGAATTTACTACCCATCCAAGTGTATATAGCTTTTTCTATTACACATCCGTAAACACTCTTTGTACTTCTACAGCTGATTGAATCAAAACATGAGATCAGAAAACACTTTTGTAGCTTTCTTTAAGTTGTACCACTACCGTAACATGTTTCCTGGTAGTGCACAGGCCATATTCTGTAAATAAATGTGTGTTTCATTTTCAATTGGAATTTCATTAATCAAACCACAGTAATAGTGGAGTATTTAAAACACATTTCTCTAAAAAGGGGGTAGAACATGCCAGCAAACTACTGATACAGTTCTGCTGCACAATGATTTAAACCATCTGAGGACGTGGCCTTCTGCCTTTGGGTTTCATGACAGCCTGTGCTTGAACTTCTTCCCTTCTTAGAGGCTCTCAAAGCATCTCCAATACAGTAATGAACTCTCGTATCTCCCCTTCTGGGAGTCAAATGTGTATTTCTCTTCCCCATTTCATTCACAGCAAAATTCAAGGAGAAAAAGGTAGGTTAATGCATAGGTGTCGTATCTATGAATCAAACCAAGGGTACACAGGTTACAGTGACCTACTTTTAGTAACAATATCTTCAGATGTAGTTAGCAACTCCTGCCATTATATACAGCACTTCATCAGAAGTTGAAAAAGTACTTTATGGATGAAGAAATAGGAAAACTGAGAAGAGAGTGACATTAAAATGTCCTCCACTCACTGAGCTGGGAACAAACAGAAAATACCCAGTGTCCAAAACCTCTGCCCTCACCTTCAGAAAGTAATAAGGGGGAGTCAGTAGCCTGGCCCTCCAGATGCTATCTAACATGAATATACTGCAACAGCAGCAAACCCATCAGTAACTGTTTCCTGTATAAAGATGGGTTGTACATGAAGTACAGTTAAGGTGTGGGTAGCTAGAGCACAGCTGTATGAAGACTTTCCTGATTCCCAGGAACACCTATGGCTTTGATGTTTGCAAATTTAGGACAGAAATCAACACTTATCTCCATTAAAACCAACTAACTTGCTATCAGCTTCATATTTTGGTCCTGAATATACAATGCCGTAGGTAGAGAGAGGGAAGGAACAAAAGGGAGAAAAATTACTTCCCCAAGAATCTCTGAGGATTTCAGGCAGAACAACAAAAAACTAAATTAACTTATTCATTTTTATCACCTGATGAACATAATTAGCAAACAGTGCATAATGACAGCAAATAATGGTTCATTTTTCCCCTATTAAGATAGCTTAATGATTGTATTTTCCCCCAGTCTTAAAGCTGTGCTGTATTTACCAGTTGTACTTACCTGAAAAATGTTTTGTCTGTCAATATTGAAGTTAACAAAATGCTTAACGACAGCACATAATGATTCTAACACAAAACAGCATTCAAGCTGAGCATGGAAGCTTTTGCAGCTCTCACTGTGCTGAAACGTCTGCGACAGCAACTCAGTAAAGAAATGTGATGTAGCGAAATTTAATCATTCCCTTCATCTTCCCTGTATGATGACTAATAAGCAACCTTCATTTGTGATGCGCTTCTTTCTTTTATGAGCTTCACTATCCATGTATGAATCCCAGAACAACCATCCAGGGAAACCTGTCGGTAGAACTGCATTTTAATATAAGCACTTTAATATACAGCTTCAGGATCCAGGTACCCTTTGGTAACATTGAACTATCCCTTTGGGTTTCAAGGTTGTGAATAAGGTTATCAAGCTGGCTTGCTCTATACTCACACTGAGAGACCTTGCAATTAAACCTGGGGAAATGGATTTGCTGAATTTGCTAGTGTTGAAATCAGCTTTTTGCAACAGGAACAAGATGCAAAATGTCTTGTCCAATGACAGAGTTTTCATGCTATATCTTCAGCAGCAAGTGACACTGATTGCATTGGCAGCTATTGCTATCTACCGCCAGACAAAACAAATTCAAACTAATTTGGATGGAGTATAAAACATACCTCTCCTCAGGGCACAGTCTTGCAAGACCCCTGGAGACTGAACTCCCATTGATTTCCCTTGATTTAAAAGGCACAAATGATTCGCATGACCAGATCCAGAATGGATAAAGATGGAGAACAGCAGTGCTTCTGATATCCTAAAAGACTCTCTGACCCTCACTGTATGGCCATCCTTTGATTCATCTGTCACAGCTGTATCTAACAGAAGTATTTACTTTCAAGGATCTTCCCAGCTTATCGTATTTTACCTACTGTTTCCCAGTCACAGCCTAAATGTCAGCTTCTGTCTCCTCCAGATGTCTGTATTCCTCCAATATCTCGTTGTCATATGAAGAGATCAGAAGTATCTCTTAGTTCTCTTTTTCTACAGCAGCTTGCCCAACACGACAATAGTCTGTAAGCAATACCCCATGGTCAATTAAAGCAAAAAATATACAAGAGATAAATCTACAGAAAAGAAAAAGTATTACTCTTCCTTCTCAAATCAAGTGTTTTGGCTACCTAGGAATAGTATTAGATCTGACTCAATGTTAGATCTGACTTAGTCCTATCCTAGCTGATTCGTTTGGGAGATTTAACACTGACTTTAACAATTTATCAGCGCACTAATTTTTTTCCATTTCATTTCATTCCCTGATAACAGACATTAAAAACACCTCTGCAGATTTACAGAAAGATGGCACATGGCACTTTATCATCTCCTAGATGATTATGTTGGTAGTCTTTCTGAGGCTTCTAAAGTCTGTGCTATTCCATACAGTTGTATTAGCTAGATGTCCATTATGCTGGTGGGTGTACGGCTTCGCTGATGGAAGGAGCTTTTCTCATGCCTGGTGCAGTATGGGAGAGAGAAATGTATGCCAGGAGACATAGTGTGTTTTGCCAATCTTGGAAAAAGTGCAAAAGTTTGGGACTTTTTTGTTGTTGTTTGGTTTGGTTTTCTGCTCTTCTTGCAGAGGAAGAACTTTCAACACTAATGCCTCATTCAAAGATCCATGGTTCACAGGGGTCCACAGCTCACCACATGACTGATTCAATAATTAATTTACTTCTGTGGAAGGATCTGTGATTGAGTCAGTAACAAAGGGTGTGAAACAATGGTTGTAGGAAGTTCACCTTCTTTTACTTTGATGTAGATGTCACTACATTTAAGAAAAGATACTTGCTCTTACTGCCTCTCTTATTACTTCTTTCATGGTTTTGTTTCACTTCTTTCATCAGACATCAGCAAGGTGTGAAATAGTGATGAGACAATACTTGCCAGACACTCATGCTTCTGTTACTGTGAATGCTAGATCCTAACATTAAAAGAGTACACTTTACCATACATGGCTTTCCTGTGCGGCTAGAAAAGATAGCCATTGAACTTTATTAGAACCGGTTGACTCGATCCTCTCATTATAATGGACATGTGGCATTGATGATCGTACTGTCTCTAAGAGCCCACTAAAGAAGCTTATTTAACAGCAGATGATAATTCAGGGAAGAACCTCAGAAGAGCTTAGTCCTTCAGCAGCTCGATTTTATGCCAACAAATAATCTGCCAATTAAAGAAACCTTGTCAAAACTAAACTCATGAAACTTGAAGTACCTATCATACACTCATTCATTTTTTTATCTTTGTCATGGCTATTTCTAAACAGACTTTAGAACCAGGGAAAAGACTCATGGCTTTCTGGACCAAGTGTTTCTCTATCAAATGGAGTATTAGTACCTATTGCAAAACTTGAATCATGTGTCTTAGGTACAAAGGAGAGAGTGGAAGAATGAATGAGAATCCTGTATATGTAAATGCATAGTTGCAAATACACACACAAATGCCTTCTGATACTATAAATGTTATATAATATGCTGGCATTTGTTCAAAACTTTGAGGCATTGGCATTATTTTAATCATTTTTCCATTGAAGTAAAGAAACTGCATGTATAATTAAACAGTTGTATTGTATTGTAGAAATAACCATGTAATGACATAGTTAGAAATTCTTGGTTTTTCATGGTAATACCAAATATAATTACCATGTAATCTGCAGAAAGCAAACAAGGCTGTAATTATTCTGTAATCCAATTTAATTACAGGGTAACAGATTTGTTATTTCTTCCCAATAAAACATACATGCAAAGGAAATAAACTGGTAAAGATATTTTCCCTTTGAAGAAACTTATTTAGGTTTTTTTTTATAAAAAGGTTCACTAGCATTTCTACGTCAAAGGACACAAATGAACATCCCTCTGACCAAACCTTGCAGTGTATAATCTGGCATCACTGCATCAGGGGAGAAGCTTTCTTTCCTTTTTTCTTTCCTTTTTATCTGCTAAAGCTGTAAGCCTTCCATTACAGTAGCAACATATATTTTATGATTCTATAGGAAGATACTGAGTTAAAAGCATAGAAAAAAGAAGTATTTTATTCCCAAAATAGGCTTTCTGTGGGTTTGGAAGTCTTAGCTTCCCTATGCCACCTGCCACCATCATGTGGGACCAGCAGAGGGTGAGCTGACTGTGTCTGTTCCATCCCCTGCCCCAACAGCAACCACATTGTGTCACTGACTTGGGCTGAGACTGTTCCTTTCCTTTTTCCAAAGTGGCTACTTTCAGCTACGTAGTCATTTTGGTTTTCCCAAAGCTAAGACATAATTGAAACAGCTACTTCTACCCAAAAAAGCTGTTAGAGGTCTGGTCATCCCAGAGACAGAAATGAAGTATTTCTACAGGCTGTACTTGGGGTGTTTTGTGACCCCATGCACATTCCCATTTCATTTCTGTAATTCCAGTCAAGTTAAATCTTCTGATCTAATTTTTTCATTTTTTAAAAAAATAATAATAATTGTGAAACATAACACAGAAATATGAAAGTAAATCAATAAAAGGCTGTTCTGTGTGTACAAAGAGGGATGAATGCAGCAGCTTCCATCCATCCCTGCTGTAAGTTTGAATGTCTGTCCTCTATAGTCAACAGGTTTATGCCCAGCTTGAAACTTCCTAAAGAGCTTGACTATCGTATGACAGAAAATACTGTGTTCCTTTATATATGATATAAAGACCCTTCTGAAAATGCTGGTTCTAATTTTCTTTTGTTACCCTTAAAAAACCAACAACTTTTGATCCTGGGAGCTATTTCTATCAACCTGCTCCTGCTCCAGATATTTATTCTAGCCCACCACCTCTTTCAGACTACTTAAAATGCTAGCCTTGTGATAACAAGATCAGGTCTAAACCAGCAATGGTCTACTTTTCTGGACTGTGTACATTATGGGTGTACACAAAGCCAAGACAAAATCACCAAAAGTCGAACTATCATCCTCAAGCACTTTCCTGCTCTATTTCCTTGCTTCAGAAGTTTAATTGGAACAACGTCAGCAGCAGTAGGTACACTTTGCCCCAACAGAGACTGAACTCAACACTTGGTGCTGATCCCAACAGCCCTTGGTCCATAGGTGTAGCCCCACAACCTTTTGTCCACAGTGCAATTCTGTACAGTGCTATGGTTTAGCTCCAAATTAGAAGCTGCAAGATGTGACCAGCACCATTAGATGAGAAAGGTGTTAAAGAAAGCTCCAACCTACTTTCATTTACCATCCAAGCAAAAACAGTCACAGAATTCAGTGGCCATTTGCATTATAAATTACTGTAGTGCAAGTAATCACTTTCCCCTACTCTTGTCTGCCTGGCCTGCTCTGATCTCCTTCTTCTTTTCTAACCTTGCACCACTCTAATCCTCAGTGTTCAGTTGTTAATCCTTTTGAGAACAAGATGAAAAGTGGTGCAGTAAAGCAATGTTTGAGGGCATGCAAACAATTATACTTCTGCCCTTAGCAGGTGCTGTTTCTATTTCTAGAAATTGTTTAAAGCTCTTCAAAGTATAAATAGATGGAGAGTACTCTTTCTGCTCTGTTTCCTCATACACAGCACCTTCTTAATGAACAATTCATTCCACACTAAAGGAGTCCTGGGGGTCAGGTTTTCACTTAGAAAATTTGGGCACTCCTCATTAGATATTAAATAAAAGCTCAAGACATTTCTTCTATTTTGATGCAAATATAATTTTGAATGTGCATTAGTGTTCATTTTTAGAGCATGAAACTTATACACCACTTGAATGAATTGGGACAATAGACTTCTGTCTCCTAGAATATAAGTGTGAATTTCTGGGGAGGGGGATAGGAAGAAGCAAACTTCAAGGGTCACACACTCCTGTAATGCTTTTTCCTATCGGACTCCTGAGACAAGTTTAGAAGACTACAATGAGGAAAAGCTATTACACAGCAGTAGTTATGAAAAGGAAATACTTATACCAACATGCCCACGGAGAAGCAGTTTAGACAGTCTGCCAGACTTACACAGACTTCTGCCCCAAGTTTTGAATTTATGGATATTCATTTTTCAATAAAGTACATCAGCCTGGATGTGTGGAGCTGATTTTTTTCCCTTGATCTCACTGTTACAAAAGTTGCAATTGGGGAACCACACTGGTGTAGGACTGGTGGTGAGATCTATTCCTGCTTTAATACCACAAGCCCTCTGGTGAGTGGTTTGGCAGGGTGGAGAGGGAGTGTCTGCCTTTTGCATGTTGCTTTTTCCCTTTTCTCTTAAGGGAATGAAGCTTCTGCAATCATGTCATGTCTGGATGTTCCCTCACCCTTTCATTTCGCAAATGATTTTTGAGCCTGTTGGGCAACGTCAGCCAAATTTGACAGAAGGGTAAATATTGAGTGTCTACAAATTTCTATAATTTCTACTCATTCAATTCTAAATGCAGCAGCTGAGAAGGGTGAGAAATTGTATTAGTGCCCCTATGGAGGGTAAGACTACGGCTTGAACTTATTTTCTATTAGCTATGGAAGAAGCCATATGGGTAAGAGATACTACGAGTACCAGAGCTAGAAAACCATGGAATATGTCGCACATCAGCAGGTACAACTGCAGTGCACAAGTCCTTAGGGAAGCAGGTTTCATTGATTCCACTTGCACCACAACTTCTTGATCCCTGCTATAGCTCAGGTTTTAGTCTCACAAAACAATCTGTGAAAAAAGACCCTTGGCTCTTATCAGAGCAAAGCTGCATATGAACAGATGCACTGAAACCACTATCAGATAACACTAAAAGGACATCATGGTGACAAAATCAAGCTCTAAAAATATTGGGAATGACAGCTGATTCAGCATGTGCATATACATGGGCTGTGACAATATCAGTACGCAGGGTCTGGCTTCATTTTGATTCAATCTTTTTACTTCCTTATTTGATACAGCCCCACAATAATATTGTCTACCCATCCAGTAAAGAATTGTGATTTTATTTCAACTCTGTATCTGTACTGCACTCTCTAGAGTAACCAGTAGCTTCACAAATATGCAGCCCCTTGCCCTTCATAGCACTCTGCAGAACAGATGTTATCCCCATTTTACAGCTGCAGAACAGAGGCATAGAGCAGCTAGCACCATAACTGTCAAAAAGTGTTCACTAATACCAGATATCTGAAATCAGTTTTTTGGGGATTTTTATTCTTGGGGTTTCTTTTTGTGTATCCAGCATTGTTATAACACTTTACATTCAAATCACAGCTCAAGTTGACTACTTCTGTTACAACTGAACTCAACATCTCTGTAAATTTTGCCACAGATGAACTGCACAGGACACTCAGAAAATGAGAACCTTATCCTAAAGGCCCAACTGTGCTGAGATAGAGGATCTGCCCAGTTTTATGGGGCAGTGTGAGACAGCAGCAGGGATGGAATCCAACTTCCTTAACCTCAGGATGTGGCTTCTCCTACTGTTGCCGAATTGCCTCTGTCATATGCCTTCCAGCATTGGAAAAACTGGGGTGAGGTTCTGCACAGAGAAGAGCTTCACTGATTGCATGGTACTAACTTGCTCCCAGGGCACTATCTGCCTGGTACACTGAACAAAGCAGACTTCTGGTGAAGGATGGTGAAAACTTCCTAGTCTGAAATATACTGAGGATGGTATCACTATTCAGATGAGTGAAACTGCCTATTACTGCAATACAGTGTTCCTTACTGCATGTATGTATTCCTTAAGGATGCTAGATCTTGTGTTGTCACTGAAAATAAATATTCAGGTTTAGCATGAAATAATTATTTTTAAACTCCATGCAACAAACCCCAAAAATCTTGTGATGACAGCAGCACTTAGTGCTCTGCTAATTGAGTAATGTGGATCAGTGAGCTCTGGAAGAATGGTATTCCACTGTACAGTATGTGCTCATGTAATTAAAGACTTTGTAATGCATACAGCCCTATTAATACCATATAAGCAGAACATGCTGAAGCCTTGACTTTTCAATATTAACATTCCTTTTTTAAATATACTTTCTGGATGGAATTCAGAATTAAAAAATAAAATTATCTTCTCCTTCATCTTTCTCCACTTTTCCATCATGCAAAACCACATTGACTCCACCCCAGGTCAGCAGGAGGATTTGGACAACAGATGTTTTATTATTTCTCTTGAACTGTTGACAGCTGGGGACTTAAAAAACCTCCTAAAGCCATTGAACAGACATTGGTCAGCCAAGGCAAGCACTGATCTCTGCAGAAAAACCAAAATATGGAAGACTGGGTGCTCATATCTTTGCCCATCTAGAATGAAACCTTGCTGTGGATACAGTTCAAGGAAGACCGGTTAGAATATCATTAAGACTCACTGAACTCAGTGCTTAGCATGTGCTAATGTGCTCTGATGAATGAACTTCTGAGTAGCAGTACTGTAATCAAACTGCAGCTTGAAGTAAGTCTTACTAAAAACCTTTCTGAACTGCTTTTTCCCTAAATGTCATGTTTTCCTTCTTAAATCAGAAACAACTCATTCAATCTTACTTATCGGGATGAAAACAATATTCTCACCAAAACCGTGTTTCTAATAAAATATCAGCAACATGAGTTTTGCTGTTGTGTTGCTGGTTTGGAGACTCATTTTTCTATTTTCATTGAGGACTTCTGTACAGAAGCTAAGTTAAAGATGCATTTTGGATTCAGTGGAGTCAATTCAAATGGCATTCTCATGTGCATAACCTTCAATTTTTTGAACAGCGTTTGTGTTCATTGTGTGTGAGCACATGTGCACGCTGCTGTGGGGAGAAAGCAAGAGAAAAATTGGTTCAATACCCTTGAATTCCTCTGAATATAAATGTGACATTAAAATACATTTCTATGTTATTTAGGTCTAGCACTTGTCCAGACTTTCAGCTGAAGGAATAAGGAAAGGAAGGATAAAAGATGTGAATAGAAGGATGTAGAAAAAAATTCCAAACAATCAGAAGCAAACAATTGACTTCAACTGGCTCCTTCAGAGCCATTCTAATCTTTTATGTCAATGCATACTAGTAGAGATCCTTAATTGATGGATTATTGACACCACAAGCCATAATAGCTCCTTTGGAGTTGTTACACTCAGTGCTGTTAGTGTCTATTTAAGGAGCTTTAATCTGCCAATTATTGACATGACAGAAAGTAATGGCTCCTTGGAAACCATTATGTTGTATTGTGTCAGGAAAAGTTCTCCTGCCTACCCAAAGTAATACTCTCTGCAATTCCATGCTTTGAGGATGAGTAAGAGTGCTGCAAATAATACTAAGAAATACTGCAACACCGCAGAACCATAACTTCAAAATCAATACTATAGGCAGCAAAATATCCACCAATGGATTGCAATAATTTATGCTCTGTCCGGTTTCATCTGCCTATATAATGAAAACAAAATAATAAAACCGAAGGAAAGATCAGAGTGTATTAAGTTCATATCAAGTGTGGAATCTGTAAAAAAATCTCAGTCTAACAGTTCCTGCATTTGAGATGCAGGTGCTTCATCCTGAGCAAGTACAGTGGCACTTGAAATGCCCAGCACTTCTCAGAATGAGATAAGGAGCAGTTGGTTACCAACATCATGGAATGTTGACCGAGTGCCTGCGATTGAGACTTAGATGCAGATAATTATCTTCAACATCACTTCTCTGATGACAGTGCCAGCATTGGGGTAGAAGGCCAAGCACATGCTTAGGGAGCTCTTTCAGCATAGCTGTTCTGATATCTCCATACTGTACTGCTGTTTTGCCAGTACAGCTGTGCCTGTGTCAGGAGACTTTTCCAGCATGTTTATACTGGTCATGAACTGCACATCGCAAAGTCCTTAACCAACCTGATGAAGGTCTGTGCATTTGCAGCGTGGTCCCACCCTCCCTCCCCAAGCCTTGCCTTCCCATCTTCTCCCTTTTGACAGTATTAGTGATCACACATTTGTCTGTGAGCAAAAAATTACCATTGCGGGGGGAGGGGGTAATGTTTCTTTTGAGCTAGAACAGCTCACTGATCCAGCCAACTGCACAGCTGTCCCCTGTTAATGCTAACACAGAGGAGAGGGAACACACAGCAGGACCCTGGGCTTTCTTTGGCTTAAAGTGCTTCATAAACCCACTCTTTAAGTGGTACAGGGAGTGATATCTCATCCAGCATAAAGATCACTGGTACAAAGTCATCAGAAGTGACAGCTTTGGCCTAACAGTCTATCCAGGCTTGGTGTTTTGCATCATTCAGTCACAAAATGTTTTGATCCAGTACTAGAAAGCAAATTTATTATATCATTGAACTGTGGCCTCAGTCTGTACCCCCAACTACTTCCAGTTTGAAAAGGCAAGTTAAAAAAAGTCTAGAAGAAAGGATGTATTATCTACCCACTTTCAGTGGAAGATGTAAGGTCAAGTGACCTGACCAAGATTGCACATCAAGTCTATGGTTGAGTGGGGAATTTAATCTGGATTTTCCAAATCTCACTTTGATGTCTTAACCATAAAACCACTCTTCCTCACTCTTATGCATATCCTTTTCATTCCAGAGACAGCAAACTACAAGGCAGGATTTTTCAAAAAAGCCTTATCCTTTTGAAGTACCACAAAACATGTTTGAAAATCTGACCTTTCTGCAAATGCTTAAGTGAAAAGTGAAAAATCCTTCTCGATTTACATATGCCATGCATCTGGAAAATCAACACAGAATAGTTGTTTTATTGCTTTACTGCTTAGGTAAAACTTTGAAGATGACCAAAATTTGCAAAGCCATAGAGCAAAGACATAGGCAAAGTAGTGAGTATCCTGCTCTCTTCCATTTCTAATTGTCAAACATGGTTACAAAGAAGATTCAATACCTAATATCTGACTATTACAGAAGTGGTAGAGTTTTCTGGGTTTCAAAGTATTGGAATTTCTTTTCTTATATTAAGGAAAATTAAGCATAATTGTGATATAAAATTTTATTTTTTGAAACAATTATCTACTGGCAAAACTATCACTTTGTACAAAATAAGGTTATTCTAATGAATCCATTCAATCTAATCTTCATCCTCATGGTATCTCCAAGGTAGAAAATTAATTGGATGAAGTTAAATATCCCCTTTTCATGTCAACAAAATTGGTTTTTCTGGGGATTAAAGGATTAACGTGGTGTTAAGTCCCTAAAGAGGTTAAAACACTTTACTATTCATTACAAAACACAAGGATCGGACTGTTATTTTGTTCTTATGTCACTGTTTGTCATGTCATTGAAATAAGAAAAACAAGACAGGAAAACTTTAATGATTAAACGATGAATGATAAAACCTAATGCATAATTTTAAAAAGAGGTGTTGAAATTAGTAAACTTTTTGTCTATCACAAATTACTGATCTTTTTAAACAACGAGTATCTGCAGTTTTCAGACTATATTGAGTGTATCTCTAAATGAGGAACAGGAGATAATACAGAGCAAAGTCACAGTTCTGTATTGATATGTTAGAATTTCAGATAACTCCACAAGTATTACCAAATTAATCTTTTCTTTTAGTTATCTTTCTTAAAACTATAGAATGAAGAAAATGGTCCATTACCTCTGTGTTCAGAACAAATTCATGCTGAGGGGAAGGTTCTTTAAGTAGAAGAATTAATCCTCACAAAACACTTCCCTCCTCACTCTGGGACTGATCTAATACCCATCAAAGTATTGGATCCAGTACCTTCAGTGAGCAATGGACCAAGTCCTAAGAACTGTGCTTGGTCACCATCATGAAAACCTACATCTTTTTAATCTGTTACAGAAGCAAAACTTCACACTAAGATGTTCTTTTGATTGGCATCCTTTATTAAATTTAAATAGATAAAATACTGATTATGTTAACAGCTTCTTCTGCTAAGTCCTTTTGCCACTCCTACTCTGGCCGAATCAATGCAGTAAACAGCTCACAGTTTAACGGTGCTAAAAGCAGGATCGGTGTTTGGATTTCCTGGCGGAATTCAAAGATGGAATCCTAATGCCTGTGAAAAGCCAAGGGCATAAATGGATATGAGATTTTAAAACACATAGATTCGTGGTGGCCTCTCACAGACAGCAGTAGAAGTCAGTGGGCTAGAGATACCTGGAGAAAGACAGATTTACATTTTCTAAGTGCCCCTAATGCATGAATAGATTCACTGGATCCAAAAAAACCTGCCTCTTTCACTAACCTCACTCTTAAAACAAAGTTCAAAAAGTCTGTTTCCAAGAGCTTAAGACATATCATGAAAGGTGTTTGCAATTTGGCATCTACTTCACAAAAATTTCACTGCACAAGTGACGTGTCACTTGTGACACTAGCTAGCAGCATCTGGAAGAATTATCTTCAATCATCTGTCAGTTAGCCTGTAATTAACACTTCATTTGTATGGAGTACTGAGAGAAAGTGCATGATGTAGGCATGCCTACTGAAACATATCACATAGCTAATTCTAGTCTTCTTGTTTGTCCTTAACTGGAAAAAGTCCTTGGACACCGAGGAACGTCCACATGGGAAAAGTATAAAAAACCTGATTGGGTTGATTTTTGTTATCTGTTGCACTGAGAGTTTGGCTCAATATTACTCCACTAACAAGACACAGTGCTGGAAACCTTGGCACTAATAGGCCATTCTTGGAGGAAAAATGCCTTACAGCAGTACTTTAGCTTCTGTGAATTCAACCCAACTTTTAATCTGTATCACATAAGATACAGACCGGGAACCCCACAATGCTTTCTTTACTGCATACATCATAGACCCAGCCAAGATGTAAGTTCAAGCCAAAATAGAGAAAAGCCAGTTGCATAAAGGGTATTTTAGAGACCAATCAATACTAATCATAGGGAGAGCAAAAGAGAACTTCAGGGGCACAGGCTGGGGGAAAAGAAAATGTTTTCAATCAAGGTTTGAAGAGAAATGGAGAATCAGAGGGGTGGAGACATGGGAAGGTTATTCCAGATGGCAGGAGCTGCAGAGGAGCACACCCATGCATGTAATCACAGAGTAGTGGGAAACAAATATGTGGGCATTTAAAGGGTGCCTAACATCATGTATACAAGCAAAGATTGTCTCCAGCAGTGTGAGTGCAGAGATACTCATCTGCTTGCTCAGGGATGTCCACTCCCTAACTGAACGCCATGCAGTTATACCTCCATCACTGTTTTGGATACAAAAGCATATGCCTAGGCTATGCTTTCCTCCAAGATCTTACTGCTGGCTGTGAAATTACCCCAGTCCCATTTCCTCCACCGATGCCACTCTGATAAGAGCAGTAAATTCCTCTAACTTCCACTCCTCAAGCTCTTCTCTATCCTCAGTGTCCAATTCAGCCAGCCTCATCTTGCCATGTCCTCTACAGAGGTTGTAGTTCAGGCTTCAGCTAGTGAAAAAGGAATGCCAAAGTGCAAATAATTGAGAAATGGGGGAAAAAAAAGTGCCAAAATATCACAAGAAAGTGGCTCTTGGAGCATTTCCAGGCTGAACCAAAGCAGGAAATTCTAAAAACATCATAATAGAGATTATCTTCTTGATATCTCCTGCCAAATTTTGGCAGTCCAGTAAATAGGAATAAGCTGACAAACTTTGAATGCTTATCCACTGAATGTAAGCTTTGACCCATATTAGTTATACCCATCTTTAGTCAAAACTCAGCTCCACAAACCCCCTGGGGCTTCCTCTGGCTCTGCTGCTTTGATGTCTGTATAAGGAAGATTTATACTTGGAGCTTCTGGAGTATCTCACATGGTTCAATTTTCAGCATTGAAAACCAGAATCTTTTCTTTTCCTAATTCTCACCTCATTTATTATATTAATGAGGGAATCTTCTGTGCTGCTACTGACTGCACTGCAGAGAAAAAACTTTTCCACATCTTTCCCAGCAACAGACACCCTCTTTCCAGCTTTGTTTCAGGAGACTGAGAGCTAAGGGAAAGGGATGAGGCTCCATGGAAACTTCCCTTTTGCTGGTCGTTGTCGTTAGCGTGGGTGAGAGCTGCATCCCTGGCACTAAAAATCCCACTGTTGCAATTATGTCAGTGTACTGTATCACCTGGCACGATGATGAAACAGATGCTGACTAGCACACGCACGTGGCATACATTTT
This sequence comes from Strix uralensis, assembly GCF_047716275.1. Taxonomy (NCBI): domain Eukaryota; kingdom Metazoa; phylum Chordata; class Aves; order Strigiformes; family Strigidae; genus Strix; species Strix uralensis. Next base: position 35,552,088 of record NC_133977.1, read on the forward strand.
GAACGAGGCAATTTCAATATTCACATCATTTAAAGAAACAGAATAATTTTGGAGTTCAGGAAAGAGTAAAGACACTGATATGTATTGAAGGTAATGCACATTCTTTGGCTCTTTGTTGTGCTCAGCAGGTGGTAATCAACAACTTGATAAGATTAGTGAGACCTTTAACATTTCAGAAAGGAGTGCAGGAGCCATGAAAAAGTCTTATAATTGACGAGTATTGCAGCAAGCTCACCCAGGGCAAAAGCATACTGCGCTCATTTTTTGTTTATCTCATCCCTGACAGTAGATATCAAACTTGTAATGCATTTTCTGAAAATAATAAAGTATCAAGACAATACTCCTACAAGCCTTTTCATTTTGGCTAATGATGGATACTCTTATTAAATCAAAGACTATCTGGACTTGCAATGGAGAAAAATAGAAACCCAGAAAGCACTTGATTTTAAAGAAGTTGTACTGGATTCATCTAGCAGTGCTGATTTCATACCAAAGAATAAACACTTATGAAAGAGATAAGAAATTTTGAAGGTAGATATATTTCCTGGTATATTTAACGACAGCAATATTCTACAATTATAATGGCTGCTGTAGTTTCCTCGAATCAACTCATGGATCAGGTAGACTTCCATGCTTGTTTTCCAAAAGGTAGTAAGAGCCCCGGACACAGCCAACCTTTTCACTTTGTTCAGTCACTGTATCCCAGAATAAGATATATTGGAAATCATCCAGTATTATTTTTCCTTGCAAACAAGTGCCTTCAGTGCTACAGGAATAATATATGAGTATGAATAGAAAGCAGGCAGTTTTTCTGGCTGGAAATAGAAAAGCAGAATTGTATGGGCTGACCTCTTTTATAGTTGCTTTGTGCGAGTTTGGAGTGCACTGATTTGAGACTAAAAGTCTGATGGTGAAGCTAGGTTAAGATTTCATTCAGGATTCAGAGATGCAAATTTCTAACTAACAACTCTGAAAAGTTTCAATATCAAAATAGAGGAATTCTCATGAGACAATATCTCACAAGATAGCAGTCATTTATGAGATCTGATCTCACTACATTTCTATCTAGAGCCAAAAATAAGCACAAAATGCATGTCAACTCCTGACAGCTGAAGCTACAAAATGTCCTGCTTTTGTCCTTAAAGGGTTGGGGTTTTATAGAAAGATTACAGCCCAAACTTCTGTAAGTTTGGGTTTATCTCTAACCGTACACTTTGCATGAGATAATTGGAATTGCAAAAATAAAAGGACAGAACCTCAGAGTTTCACTGATGTTAATACAATGGCACTGATTCACATCTACTGCAAATCGAAGGGTTCAGCAGGCTGTCATCCCAATGTAGTCTCCATCCTCACCAACCTTACCCATGTGCAGGAGTATCTAGCTGCTGGAGCTGTTACCTCTGCTGCAATAGTTCCAGAAATCTTTGAGGATACATTAGCAAAAGCTTGATTTAATGAACAACATTTTCTTTATGTGTTTGTGTTATATGATGCAAAATTAATTTTCATGTGGTAATGGGTGTAAAGTCTGACCTCTTCTTAGATTCTATTTCTATAATTGAAATCCACTGCATTGCTTTTTTAATCAAGTTATTCATGAATGTGGTGTTGTTCACTTCTCTTGTGTGTATAGGTTATGCCAGAATCTGGGCTTTGCAAACTACAGAGGAAGGTAAATGATTCAGCAATGGTTGGAAGCAATTTTTGTTTGTGTGAATACTAAGTATGGAGAACTGTCAAACTAGAGATGGACACAGCTTTATTCTGGCTAGATTTATGGTCTATAAGTTTAATTTTGGGCAATTTTCTGGGAAGGAATAAAAGAATGTAGCTTTTTTATCTAATTTATGAAGAATCAGCTTCCAGCCACCTGGACTTAAGACGGTGAATACGGTTACACCTCTGCTATGTGACAGGATGTTTGGGGAAAAGAGAGTGTATTTGAAACCCCAAAATGGGACAGAAAATGAAGACAGACTGGAAGATCAGGACTGAATTATTAAGTGATATGAATGCAAAACCCAACACATTTGGGAAATTTAGGAAAAAATAAGATTTGGACTCTGTGCAGTTTTAAATTGCATTATTGGCCTTTTCCCCAGCAAATAACCCAAAAAACCTCACTTAGTTTGCCAGAACTCTGGGATGATTCTCTACATGAAAGAGAAGACCTCTCACATGAGAACAGGCTGCTTCCTGCAGAATTAGGCCCTTTGATTTATCTCTCCTTTCTAACATAGCCACAGAGAAACCACTTTGGTCCTTGGCCATGTACGAGCAGCCCCTATTGAAGAGTAGAGATCTTAGACAGACAAAAGCAGGTCCCAGATCAACACTTTCACTACCAAATGAGGTAAATCTTATTCTTAAATCTAGTCCTTTCCAATCTGAATTATCCTGTGAGACAACTAAAACATTAAATGAGAAGACAACCAGCCCAGACACTATCCACTTTATTTTGCAGCTCCTGCAGGCTGTGTACTGCACTACAGCCACAACTACCTGCATAGTCCTTAGCGGTAGTTGTATACATCTTCAAGTGACTACCGTGCCTGAGGTGTGCAGTGTAGGCATACTTAGTTTTGAAGCTGTTGCTCGGAGTACTGTCAGGATTATACCTGGAGGGTCAAGACTCAAACACTTATTCCTCCCCTTTAGCAGATTCTTATGTTTGCTCTGAGTCCTGTGCTGCTCCAGTGGGACTGAAACCCATACACAGGCAGACAGTTTAATGCCAGCATGGATGTACCTCTGCTGCACTTCAACACTAGTGTGCCATCCCCACCTTTTTTACCATGACTTCTTTGGGAAGGAAGCAATGGACAGAGCCCTCCAGATTGCATGGGCTGCAAGAGCCCTAACACGATGCAGTCTATCTCTTTCCATGTCACCACAATAAGGCAGAGAGAACGGTTTGGCAGACTAATGACAGACATGAAATATCCTCTCTCTGCACTGAATGGCTTCACAAATTCATGCAGAAGACCAGGCTTCAACCAGGAAGGGGCTGAGCCACAAGGTCTCTGGAACTGCCTGTAAGGGTGACTAATCAGGGTGTATTCAGGGGTCATCTGTTTGGAGGATGAATGGGACAATGACACCTCTGCCTCTCCCTGGCACTCTCAGTCATGGCTCTGCAATGATGGCTCTGCTCAAATGTATTTCAGCAACTGTGACAGGAATGGAAGTATTTTAATTGACTTCAAAAGTCCTTGAATCTGGGTCATAATGTGCAATTGAACTTTGGACAGTAAAATCCTTAGGGCAGGAACATCAAGTTTTTATTAACCTGGCAGTCACTTAAACCTCCACCCACTTTCACTTAGAGCACTATAGAAATGATTAGTGTGAAGATCTCAGCAGTGCAGTACTCTGCCTTTGAACATTACTGTCTCTGGCCATGGCTCAACTGAATTAAAGGTTCGCCAGAGTCAAAACTTGGCCATATTAATAGATCCCAGGCACCACAGTTTCACCTGCCAGAGAAAAAACCCAAGCCACTATAGAAGGAAAAGGACTTGCAGCATTATGCAGAGGCCAATAAAACTGGCCAGATCTTCCATGACCTTGTCTTTGCCCTGCTAAGAAGAAGGGGTTAAGGGAAGCACCTCTGCACTGCATAAGGAGAAAGGGAGCCAAGTGGAAAACGGACCCAGAAGACAACGTAACAGAACCTCCCTCTGTGCCAGCTCATGGAAATCGGTGATAGCACTAATTGTGCATGTGTAGCTCTATTGCTCAGAGAAGCCTGCTTTTCATTAGAGGTTGAATTGCGAGCCTCCAAACTATCAAACAAGACGGTGACTGTCAAACCTATACCAGTCTCTGCCAGTTTGCATGCAGAACCGAACAGAACACTGCGAACAGCACTCCTGACACCATCCCATGGGGAAGAAAGAGAACTGTCTTGCTGAGCCTACGTACCCTGAAAGCATCATGTGCAATATAAAACATCTAATTTTTAATTTAAATTGTTAAATTTTAAGGATAAAATAATTAGTAATTGACCTGATTTTACCTGCTATTTTAGTATTTTAAATTTAGGAAATAACATATAAATCTAAAAGAAGCCCCTCTGATAAAACCAGCTCTGATACTCATCCATAGGTTTAAAGCTATAAAGTGTTTTGTTGGCCGAGGAGAAATCATTATTCCAGCCAAGACGTAATAAATTTCTATGTTGTAGTTTCTAAAATATTTTCCTGGAATTTATGGCATCACTGGAACTTATTCCTTACATTTTTAAACACAGAACTTTATTATTTTGCCAGTAATTTTATGTTTTACACTAAATCACTGAGTTATGAATGTTCCCATTCTTTTTAGACTTTGTCTTTTGTAAATCAAATTAATCATAATTTAGAAGTACATAAACTTGATAGGACATTTTTATAACTTTGTTGAGCATTTCAAACTGGGTGTACACAAAAACAATTAAAATAAGAAAATATCTTGAATCAATATTATTGTAATTCATTTATCAGTGGTATAGAATAAATTACAGTTTCTAGAATCTGATTTAGGCCAGTCTGTAGCTTCAGTGACAACCACAAATCACATACACGCATACAGATTTCCTTACATCTCCCCAGTCTCCTCTGCAAACAAATCTGTTTCCTTTCTGTCCACTCAGCCTTCTCAATTCTCAGTCTTTCCACACTCTGAGCCTTTGTTTTCTATTAAAACAACACGCTCAGCTACTTAGCAGCGAGCACTGAATGAAGAATTCTGTGTACTCCTTTGGTGCTGTCCTAGAATTATCTTTCCATGCAAGATGTAACTTTCTCTTCTTCACCTTCCCCAGCTATAAAATGCCAACCCTCTGCAGCTGAAGAGAGGCAGAGATTTATTAACCTGTCTAAACCAGACTTTGAGAAGTGCAGAGGAAATTTCTGCTGAGCAGATGCCCCGCAGAAGGCATGTGCAACACTTAAAATTAACTTAACATTCCTTTTCAAGGGACTGAGCAGCACATAAAACTTAGTCCAGCTTTCAGTTCTGCTGCTAATGTTATTTCAGTTATAGCTCTTGCTTACCCTTGATGGTAGAGTTTCAATACTTACACCATACTCAACAGTTGCCACAATCAGAAAGAATACCAGATACAGCTTAGAGAACGACTCATTTTAAACACAGGGTGCAAGTCCCATCACGCAAAACGGCTGCCAGGGAGGTGCTGTGGATGCGGTCCACAAAAATGGACTCAGAAGAGATATGAACTGTTAGTCCTCTCTGATCTTCTCTGATTTCTCAGCAACAGTCCATTTTAGGTCCTTCTAAACCTCACACAAACATACTTTGATGAAGTCCACAAGTCCCCTGCAATTCTTAGGACCTTTCTTTTGTCCTTTTTAAGGAACAGCTGGTTTGTCAGCATGCTTTCCACAGAGCTGCTTCTGTCCCAAGAAGCAGTTATGGCCCAAAGTTAATTCGATGACTGAACTATAAAATCTGAAAAGAAGGATTTGTATAGGATACGCTGAGAGACTTTTAACAAGGACACCACAGCAGCAGCTGGTGTGATAAAAGTGATACTGAAAGATTGTTTGAAGAAATAAAACAATTCAAACAATACACCTGACAAGGAAAAATATATTTCACCACTGTACATATAAGCGAGCTGGTTTTAAATCAAAAACAAATAAAATACTGTTAAATATATATAATTTATATATGTAATTTATATAAAATATATTTTTATGTGTATTTATAATTACGTGACTTCTTAGTTTAGGAAAAAACATCTGAATGGTAGTTACAGAATGAGACTCTTATTTTAGTGAGTCTTTTGCACATGATCATGGAAAATCTGTCAGGCTTAGCATTTATTATCAAAGGGCTTGCACAGCAGCACTGGAAACCTACATATGAATAATGTTTGACGCATTGCCCCATCTAAATAAGGTCCTAGATAGTCCCAAATAGGCCTGTTTCCTTGGTGTGGCAGGTCTCAGAAGTGAGCATGACACCTGGTAGCAATAGCACTTGCAGAATCAGAACGAGAGAGCAGGCGAGCGTTGTAAGCTTTTGTTAAACCTGACAGTTTAACCTACTGCTGAAAAAAGAATTTATGGACTTCTAGTTTTGATTTAAATCACTGATTTATCACTTTCATTCTATCCCTAACTTTTCCCAGTGAAAGACTTTGCATTAACAGCTCCACTTTTCTTAGCAGAATTTCCTAACGTGAAGTATTAATCGGGCTCTTCTTTCAAAATCCACTTTCTGACAGTGTTTTACAGTCACACAAGGTATTTCCAACACAGCAGGGTAAAATTTTTCAGACAAATAATATATTCATCAGGAAATGTCATACTGGTAAAATATGTAGAAATATTTGAAAATTCAGGTCAAATTCAGCAAATAATTTGAAAATAGCAAAGTGGAATGGACAAATAACATCTGCACATTTTATTTAAATATTTGCTAAATGAAACATTTCAACTGCTGATGTCAAATTATTGCCTTATCACATTAAATTAGCTACATTTTTAAAGATATATTTTAAAGATATTTTAAGGGTAAAACCAAAAAAGAAGAAATTTTTTATTTTATAGTAAAGCTGTTGACTTCAAAAAATCATTTTAAGCAATTCCATGAAAGAAAGATTCTTAAAAAGATTTCAGGAAGTCATTGTTGATTGTGATCTCCTCAATATTCTGATTTGGTGACTTAATAGGAGGTGGGGATGGGGAGAGGCTATTTGCTCAGCTGTGATTATTACCACAGGCAAAGATGGGTGACCACCACAATTCACACTGGCACAGCAATAATGGCCATGATATATGTGAGATTGGAAAAGTGCGTGAAGCCTGATCTAAAGACTGGTGGACATGAAAAGAATTTGATTAAAAATAAGTACACAGCATTAGGGCTTAAACTAAAATTTTTTCCTCATATAAGTAGTTCCACATATTTCAGCTACCCACAGTATCTTAAAAAAATTATTGCATTATGAGACTGCATATAAATGGTATGCAATACTCGGAATGAAGTGCAGGAAATGCCAAGCACATTCATTTTAGCGCTGCTTCATAGGATGCGCCAAGAAGAGACATGAGTGAAAATCTCAGAGCAGATAGGTGCATGAAAAATGGACCTGCTTTCCCTCCCTGTTCAGAAATCCTCAAGCACTGGCTCCTGCCTGCACCACAATTGCTCTTGACTACATAGCAAGCAAAAAAGCTGTTGAATGAGAACAATAATGTTTAGTGGCTGTTTATTATCAGCCTTACAGCTGTTTTGTCTAGTGTGGAAAAACTCAGTCCTAAGTTATTTCCTTTTGTCACATTCCTAGAAGAGTGACTTCTCATGCCTACAAAGGCACTGCAGTGTTCACAACACATAGCTATTAGCACACATTTGGATATCCTGACTGTATTCTTCTCTGAATATTATCCAGATAAATCATTCATTGTGTTTTAGAAGTTCATGAAAGCATAAATGAAAAAGTGGAAAAAAACCAGCAAATCTTAGGAAAAAATCTAACGCCAAATAGTGTGAAAAGGCAGAAGGACTTTATGCCATTTGAAAAATCAAGACACTGGTAAAGATCTCCATATAGCATCCTTCAACCTATGTTGTGTGTGGTTTACCATGCTATTAGCAACATATCTAAACATGAGGGGAATTTTACCCTCTTCACAATATCACACGCTGACTCCTTACATTCTTAAAATAGACCCTAAATGATATATTATCTTGCACTCTCTCTGCATAAGAGCATTTCACCCAGCATAGGTGTTGTCTGGCATATAATCCAAATGCTGTGCCTTCCCCTTTTCAATCTTCCAGTTTACCCATTACTGAAACTTGTTCCACCACCATAATTCCCATAAATCTAATTATCAATGTTCAGACTCAACTCAGCTAAGAAGACAGGTATGTCTGGCAAAAGAATGAAAACTGAAAAGGGAGAGAAATAAACTTTATCCAAGCCACTGACAATGATTTGTCAAGCTTACCCGAGCCTTGCACTCACTCAGTGGTAGGAAGCAGCTAGATAGATCTTATACTGAATCCAACCCTTATTCTTGGGTTATACATTATACCTTGAAAACAACACTTATGTAAGTAAAGTGGACTCACATTTCATATGTAGAGAAACAGCTGCTTTTTTAATTTAAAAAATCTAAATTAAATCATAACTTAAAAGCTATGTTTCGTCATCTACAGAACATGCCAAATCATATGCCTGAAATATAAAACTGATGCTGAAATTCTGGTAATATTTAACATGTTCTTTATGAAGAAAACATTCTTCTTGAGCTTGGAAACTGACTGAACAATAGCAGCTTTAGGACCTCCAAAGCCGAAGGCATACAAAGGTTATGAGAATGTGTCTGCCCAAAACTACAAATCAAAAGAGTAACAACAATACCATATGTTACAGAACATAAAGTATCCTTCACAAACACTATAAAACCCCCACATATCTCTTCCTCGAGAGTCCCACTGGCCAGCAGAAGGTTGTGTTTCATTACACTATCACCATATAAGAACATTTTTTCTCCATTTTTAATGGCATGCCGAAAACCTAGCGGTACCACTGATTGACCTTTGGAGGGTTAAGATTAAGTAGTAATGACAGAAGATTGTGTTTGGCCTAATACTGTTTAAAAATGCAGAAGCTGATTTCATGGAGTATGGCTCCAGCTGGCTTTAAACTCCAGCCAAAAGTGGCCTTTATTGATGTTGTTAGTTTGTTTTATTTCATTTAGAGGAGGTGTATGGATATGTCCACTCCCATAAGACCCATTTCTAGTTGGAGTATTTCTCTTCACACAGAAGTACGGTAGGTCCCTGTGCTATAAAATACTGCAACATGTAAAGAAATGGACACATCTAGACTGGCACTGAGAATCTGGACCTAAACAGGGAGAAGAGAGACTAGTCACCCTCCTTGTTCCACTGCACAGAGCCCCCAGACTCTGGGCTTTATAACATAGACATGCACCCACCACGTCACCGGGCAAGGAGCGACCTGGGAGAAAGGCAGCTTCTCCAACAGCTCCTTTCAGCAGAGGGAAGATTGCACTGGAGTGCCACCACTTCTGTTAACAGATTATTTTTCTTCCTTTCAATAGAAAGGAAAGTGGCATGGGAGCAATGCCTTCAAGCATCTACAGGCCACAGATGTGCTGAAGCTCACATGGTTTTGCTCCAGTAAAGACACAGAGAACTTGGTCAGTCTTTCAGCACTGATTCCTGCAGCAATGGGACCTTTATGAAACCCTGAACTAAAAGCAGTAGATGTGAAGATATGCCTACAGTCCACTCAAGACACCTCTAAACCCAATGAATTAAGCTTTACAGCAGTCCCCCAAGAAAGCACAATGCGACCAAGTTCAAGCTTTGAGCTGTAAAGTGTCTGCACGTGGGGCATGGGTTAAAGTGTGCACATATGCAGCTTTGTCCTGCACATAGCTCTTTGCTGAAGCTCACCTCTCTTTTGAGAAGCATTAATATAAAACTGTCTTAAGGTTCACTAAACATAAACATAAAGCATAAGCTTTATCAATAGCTCCCCCAAATTTTAGGAAGTATCTGGAATACTCTTAAACAGCCCTTTGACTAGGAGATAGTGAATAATAAAACTGTCAGCCTCTCTTTCCTATATTGATTTCAGAGAGATTTTCCTTACTCCATTAAAATTACCTTTTCATATTCTCAGCAGGAACATTCAATCTTGCTCAGCAGAACTTAATCACAGCCTATGTCTGGTTTACATAGAAGCTTAGGTAGACCCTCTCAATATGGTTATGAAAAGAGAAGTTCCCTGACCTCCTATACAAATCATACTATATATACAGTCATTATTTAGTTAACATACTAAATATACATATTTAGTTATCATACTAAATATACAGCCTCATACTAACTTCTGGATTGCTCAGTACCCTTTGTCTAATCAGAAGGAAAATTACACAAAGCCAAAATGGAAAAGGTTTATAACTACATGAAGTTAAAATAGAGTGGAGCATTCCTGCAGAACTCTTCTCAGTACAAAGCTCTCTTCCTCCCAGGAGGAGGAAGGCTAGAGGAGGCATTTACGGATATTCCCTGTACTTAACTCTTATATCTATTCTTGGACTTAGCAATACAGAAAATTACAAGTTTAAGCAACTAACAGTAATTAAAAGTGTTGTGGGTTCTAGAGAGGAAAGCTTTTGCGTGTCCATTTGGAGATGCCTGAGATCTAGGAAGTAGGCTGTAGATGGAAAACCATGCACAGGTTTCACCGCAGCATGGATGATCTGGAAAGAAATTTCTGTAAAGTTCAGTCAAGCCCAGCACTCCTCATTCCCAGAGCACAGCCACCGAACAACATCCCCTTTCTTTGCCTCATGCCACATGAACAGACTCATCTGTAGACAGGGCTGAGAAGAGACAGTGATGAGAAATCTTTCCAGGCTAGGACTTAAATCCCTACATTTCTGACTGAACTGCAGATTACTGTGGCCATATGCTGCCTTTCCACAACAGGTGGAATACACTTTATCAGATCTGCCATTGCCAAGACAGCTATCATTTTACTCATTTAAAAGATTTATGCCCCAATTGTCCTCTTTCTCTCAGACGGAGGGCTTGTCTATGTGGGAAATTTGGTGTGCAGTAAGCCAAGCCACAGATTTTCAGCAGACATGCTTTTCCACAGTAATACTCTGAATGCACTCTTTTAGTGTCTAGTATTTTTACTTTTTTTTTTTTTTTTGAGGCACTCTGAAAGAATATATGGTTGGAAATTGGTGCAAAGAAGTTATATAAAATTCACAGCCTCCCATGCCACAGACTGACTTTCTCTGGTGAAAGTTAGCATAAACAAGCTCCGATAAAACTAGCTGAGAGAAAAAAAAAAGATGCATAAGATCCAGCCTTGCTCTTCCTTGCTCTTCCCTTCTCCCTCTAAAAGCTCTAGACCTTTCTTAGGTGTAACTGCTTCAGAAGTCTGGCAGACCTGAGGCTTATCACTGTGGTCTATATTCAGACAAAGCAAAAAAAAAATTCAATATTCTACACCAGCTTAACAGAGCTAAAATACTTTAGGCCTACAAGGAAAAGAGGAGAGTGAGTCAAAAAACTCTGATAGGACTATTTCTATTGGGAAAATGCAGTTTCACCGGAGTAGTGGGCTCACTCATCTCTGCCACACTGGTATAATGTAAATATAAATAACATAAAAAATACCATACTTGGGAGAGTCATCAATATGATATAAATTGAGTGTGTCAAGAAAAGAGAACAGAGAACAGTGCAAAGTGAAAGGGAGCTGGTACCTGCTGTTCAGGCAAGTGGTCTCTCAGGTGTATGAACCAGGCTGGCACGCACAAATTACCTCAGAAATGGATGTCCCCGCAATTCCTGTTCCCTCGGCATCCATTTTTGGACTAAAGTCCCCATCCAGTAGTTAACGTCAACAAGAGGGGAGCTGGGAGCCGAGCGGGGCCCAACTGGGCGCAGCCCCACTGCCCCGAGAAAGGGAACAGGGCAGGCCCCAGGATGGCGGCTGGGATCAGTCCAAATCCAGGCCCTCAGGAAGGTTCACGGTGATGAAGTGAGGCCGAGGCCAGTCCAGACATCAGTGGCACTGCAACCAGCGTTCCTCGGCCTCACTGGGGCAGGGACGAGGGCCCAGGTTGGGCTGCAGTGGGGTCCTGGGCTGCAGGCAGCAGGAGGCCACAGTGGGGGGGTCAGGGCCAGTCAGGACTGTGAGGGCCAAAGGGCCATGGCAGCACTGGTCTCCCCACTCACCAGTCTTACTGATACTGAGGACAGGTCGAGCTCTGTGCAGCTCAGACTAAAGTACTGCTTATTCTAATTTTTGCTACTTATTCTAATTTTTAAGTGCCTTTTTTCTTGCACGCTGACAACCTAGTAGTCTTTATTCCTTCCACAGACAGATTCCTCCATCTTAGATCTTCCCTCTGGAGCCACCTCCTGAATTTCTACCTGCCTGCTTTCTTGTTCAAGCCTTACAGAAGAGGAGGCATCACAGGACAGAAAGTGCAGCCTTCGTGAGGGGGGAAGTAAAAATGAGTGGTGAGCGTGGAGTCTTTGCTCCAAGCTGGGCTGACATAAAGTGCCGCAGCCAGACCGAGGGTCAAAGAAGCCCCAGGGGATCCATCACACAGGGCGATAGTGCAGCTCTGCCATGTCATGATCACACAAACCCTTGGGAAGTATCTTCTTGTACTTACAGCCAAAAAGCAGGTAGTTTGTCAGAAAAAAATCCCATCCCTCACTGCAGCTAATTGCATAAAGAAGAGCATAGACCAGGGTGGGCAGATTTATCATCAAGAGCACCGATATCCATTTAGTTTCAGTAAGAGGTAATTCTCTGTGTTGACTGGAGGTATTGCACTATCACATTTATGGCACTGCCACATATGGAGAGCATAAGGTGTTGCCATGCCAGGTACTGTACATTATTATTATTTGTACTAGCAGCATGCCAAGACCCAGGTGCTGTACAACATAAAACAAAAAGTAATTCTGTCCTGCGGACAGGTTACAGAATAATAGCAAAGGTGACCACTCCTGACCTGGACAGCTTAGTCTAGATCAGGACAAAAGAGAACATGCATCAGATATCACAGTTAAATAAAATATTTGTTTTCCTCGCAGAAAGGGTTTTGTCTAACAGGAGTCAGGATTACCACACTTGGACACAGTCAGAAGATAAGGCGAGAAGACACACCTTTATCAAACCTTGTTTATTCAGGTTCCTTTTTGAAACATCAGAGACATCAAACTGCTGAAGAGCCTGACTTAGAAACCAGTTGTGAAAAGTTTAGTCCTGTAAGTGGTCGAAATAGCCACAAGTCTCAGCACAGTTAGACACCAGCATTTTGCTCTGAGTAAATTCTTCATCTACAAACACATATGCAAAGCACAGCCTAGCTCATACACTGAAAAGCAAACTTTATAAATATATTTTAAAAGCCTGGCAAAGTTGTTTCTTCTGTGAAGATAGAAGAACACATCCCACAGCAGACAGTCAGGTTCTGGCTGCACTTGCATGTTAGGTCAGGCCTGAGCACTGCCAGCCAGCTTCTCCATGGAAAGGGACTGAATAATCCTTTAAAGAAATGGGGTTTCATCATATTAGACTTACAGCTGTTTTCTGAGGCCTGAAAGTTAGGGGGAAAAAGAGAATCCAACTCAACATATTAGGTTTAGAGCTGCTTTTTAAAGTCAAAACTGTAATTTATCAAGTGTCCTTTCAATAGTGCCTATGGCCTCACCATCTGCAGCAGTCAGGAAGTAAGCAGATCCAAAATGACTGCAAAGTATCACTGAACAATCTAAATTTAAATTTAGATCTAAATTTAAACAGGAGCAAAATAAGAGAAAAATAGGGAGTGATTAGTTATTTTTATGGGGAGGAGGTTGCTGTGACATAGGATAGTGCTTCAGACATAGATGAAAAGCTAACCTGGGATAAATGACATCAGGAAACCAAACCTGCCTCTTCAGGGACTTGACACTGACACCAAATTCAAGCTGGTAGACCTGACTAGAGATGAAACAGGGAAAACATTTAAAGAATTTTCTTGACCTTTTTCTTGTGTATGAAAATTTCATATTTTAAAGTTTAAAATTATAGTGGAGTTTCAACATGATTAGCAACAAAGTGTGGGACGGGAACTTGATTTTTATCTTCATTGTTGTAAAGACTTTCTGTCTCCTTCATAACTGGAAGGCAACATTCAAAGCCTCTAAGATAATCTAATCAAAAGTTCAGACCTTACAGGTAAATGAGGATGTTCTTTGAATTCTGTTAAGAAGATCCATTAAGTCTTCATAACACAGGTCTTTTAAAGGAAAGCTATAGCAAAGAAAAAATGTCCTCTTTTTTAAATCACAAAAAACATGCCAAAAGCCTTCGTCAAAAGAAAACTAAAATTCACAATAAAATATGCATATAACTTCAAAGTCTGTTCCACTTTTTCACACCATGCTACACTGTATTCACTAAGAAATGTGAGTAAAAACAAACAGAAAATATTCAAAGACCTTTATAAAAAACTGATTGGCATGCTTATCTTTTGATTTGGCTGAATGTAAAAAAGGAAGTTCAAGAAATTTGGGTTTAGGGCAAACATGCCTAGGAAGATCCATTCAAAGCCCATCACAGAGGCCCCTGGGTTTTGCTGTATGTTCCCTCCCCCAGCACTCCCTTCATCTTCGTGCTCATTGTCATGTATCTCAACTCTGCACACAGGGTCCAAACCAATGAACTGCAGTTTTGCCATTGTCCCTATAGGTTGATGGATCACAGTCCTAGTCTTTTACCTGCCTAATCCTTTCTCACAGAGGGATGCCCCTAATTCTAATTAACTGAGTGCCTTTGGGTCCCTAATCTATGCAAAATCCTTTTTAAAAATGGTACTGATAAAAGTGCCAAGAACGTATGTATGTACCAAGATCCTACATGGAAAATACAAGTATTTACTTATCCAGACATAGTCCTTGTGAGTATTTCTTGACATGCGTGAATCTTGCACTTTTAGCATAGAAATTGCAGGTTATTTGAAAATGGAAGACCCCCCTGTAAGAGTCTAGTATAGGTTTTAAGATGATGAAGGCATATTGTGGCTAAAACCAAAATATTTTCTAAGGAAGGGTGGAGAAGGTAAAGACTAAAAATTCTGCATGCTGAAAGAGAGATTCAGAGATGGTATAGAGGTGGCCTCAGGCCGGTTAGTAGCTGGAATTGATTATCATCTAAGCAGCAAACCAAGGAGCATAAGGATAGTATTCAAAAGGCAGCCTCTCCAGGACAAGGCTTCAGGTGTCATAACTTCTCACAGTGTTCTCAAAGTTGAGATGCCAAAGCACACACCTCCAGAGCAGGACATCCTGGCAAGACAGCATTAGGGATCTTCAACACACACTTCCCTTCATAACCTAGGTTGGAGTAGGCTCTCTATGCCTTGAGACAAAACACCAAAACCTTTTTACAATGCAGCTCATAGGACAGTCCCACCTGCTGTCTCTCTCTGAATGAGACACTTTAGAAGCCTTACTTTAGGAAAATGAACTGGCTTCCAGAATTTATCCCTTTTAAAAAACATGTTCTATTATTCCTGGAGCTAGATCTTGACGTGCTTGCTCCTGGGATCTTGCCCTACAAGAAGTTCCACATAAAGCGCTGTTCCTAATAAACGATCTAAGAATCTGGCTGGGAATTAAATGTATGAAGCAACATCTATCTCTTAATGGGTTTCATAACTGGTGAAAATAACTTTAACAAAATGCAGGTCCCCCTCCCCAGGCAGTTCTTCCTCTGCATGCTGAGTATTGTGGGTTTACCAAAGCCCCCTCTGCAAGCTGAATGAAAGCCCTACCCTCTCGAGAGTCTCCCAAATCAACAAAATGCCCCCTCTTAATTCTTTCTCTGTTAGAATTTGTTTTGCATGGAATTTATTTGCTCGTTTTGCATGAGCCATTTGGCTGTAATCTCGGCAGCATGCAGCCTTGCCAGATTTCAGAAAGATGAGTAAACTTCTGAATCTGATAGCGACTTCAACAGAATACCAAAAAGGGGCTTCTTTGTTCTCCATAAACAGACTATTTACTTTGATCTGGTAAAATGAATTAATGAAAGGAAATGACACCTTCCAATTTTATGTGTGCAGGAGAAAGAGAAGTGGGCTTAATTTTTGTTTGGGTTGGTTTTTTTCTTCCTTTTCCAAGGATGAAGTAGGCTAAGGGGCATCCTTTCGAAAAGTACAGCACTCTTAGAAACAGACAGATCTTTTATCTGGTAAAAAGTCTCCTCATAACACTGTAAGGTCCATGTATATGCAAGCAGTTCAGAGTTATTACAAATCTAAAATAGGAAGCTATTCACTTGATCTTTTGGTTCAATCCTATTAGGACCCCCCTGGAGCTCTAAATGGATACCAGCCTGTCACAGGCCTGTTGCTGTGACGACCCAGTCTTTACAGAACAAGAAAAAGAAATGATAGTGATTGGCAGACCTTCCTTGCCCTAGTATGTAACACAAAAGGAGACAAAATGAAGAGGAAGTCAGACTCTTATTATAGGTTTGATGCTTCTTAACCTTACAGCACCTTACACCTGGTAAGTGTCACCCTGCAAACTTAAACCCTCAGAAGACTACTGTTACATTTCAGTATCAGATGTGAAGAGCTAAATCAGGCATTAATTTATCCGTCCTCTTGTTTTAGTTGATTGAAATGCAAACAGCATTCTGAGCAAAACTGCATTTGCAGAAAGAAGAAATAAACACAGAGGGCCAAACCATGCTCGCCATGTCCTCCTAAGTAAGTTTATGGGTGTAAAAGCAGTAGGTCAAGCAGGATTTAGCCCACAGCATAAATGAATGAGTAGCTAGCAAAGCACGGACTGCAAGAAGAAACTGTCTACAGCCCCTATTCGCCCTGCATGAGAAAGGAAAGAATTTGATAAATTCTACCATATGGTGCCATACTGTATCTTGCTAGCTATAAATAATAGTCTTTCTGTTTCTGGTTTTCTTTAGCTTTCCTTGGTAGCTGTGACAGATTTTTCAGCAATGGTTATAAAAAAGTGCAAAATGCAGTTTCTCCACTTTTTTCTTTTCTCCCCCCCCCCTTTTTTTTTTTACCAGCTAAACAAAAGAAAAAAGATCAAAAGAAATGGAATAAAATAGGAAACTTCCCATTAGCTTAACAACATGATGATCCAGATAAAGTCATTGTGATGTTAGAATATTGTACATTCGGTTGTTGCTATCAAGAGCTGTCAAAGAAAATGATTGCTTAAGGGTGATAGATATACACCTGCATCCACAAAGCCTGAGCTATACCTGTACCTTATGCATGTTTTTCCCAAACTTAATTATAAGTCTTGTTACTATCACATAATAACCTTGAAAAAAATCCCAAGAACCAAATAGCTTTCTCATAGCACCACAGAGAAGGTTAACGTAAAACTTTTCTATTTTCATGCTTTTCCAAGTTCTCTTAAAAGCGACAAAGTTTTTACTCATAAACTTTCAAACAGCATTTCTGACATTTGTAGTACAATCTTGTATTTAAGAGTGTCACTAAACCAATGTTTGCTTGAGTAGTCAGATGAAATCCAATAAACCATGATCCTTAATGATGGTAGAAAAGTTTGCTGCATTAACATGCTCAAAAAAATGACATTCTCTAAAGATAATAAGGGAAAGTTAAATTAGCAAGAACAGAAAATCTGGCTGTATTCTGATATGACTTTTTAATACTCTAAGTCACAGTTCAAAACATTAATTTTCTTGAATAAGCAAAGCTGAACTTTTAAAGGTTTGTAGAAAAGTACTGCACTTAAAATAAGATTTAAAACAATAGCACAGATTCCTAGCTGATATAAGCCCATGCAGCTCCATTGAATTCTGTGAAGTTACACTGATTTAAAGCAACAGAGATTCTGATCTAACCTAAATCTTTTCAATTTCAAATTTAGAATAATATGCTATTGAGTTTTTTGTATGATGCTTTGGATATTTACATTTACAGCTCTCCACCATTATTCCTCCCTAACCACTCACTTCCTAAATGATACCCACCTCCAAAGCAAAATGCAAAATAAATATGTATATATTAAGGTTATTATTAAGGCAGGGATAAAAAAAAAATCTATCCAACATTTCTCAGAATTTTTAAAAAGCAAGGAAGTTAACACAAATTTAATCCTGCATTTTCTTTTAACCTTTATACTAGTTAATTTCCTACATACTTTAAAAAAGGTTGTTTAATAACATGTTGAACGGAGATGGGCTAATTACAACATATACACACATTGCCTGAAGAAGTCTGCATTCATAAAACCAATGTGAGCTTTTGTACCCAGAACATAGGTAAAATTTTCATGAAAAAATATTTGTTAGGAGAGGAAAAAAGTTAAAGGTGTCAAAAAATAAATTCTAAAAGGATTATATTTAATTTTGTTCCAGAGAAAGTATACTTCTGCTTTTTGTATACTGGCAGTCTAAACTATCCCACAATAGTCATTGCTAATCATTGCCAATTGAGAAGCTGAAATGAATGCTTCTTTTACGGACCCTTATTCTTTAAAAAACAAAACAGAACTTCTGTAATATGAGGAACAATAAACTGAAGCTATTTTTATTTTCTGAGTAAGCTGAAACTCATGTCCATATAATTTATTTCTTACAGTGTAAAACAAGTTTTCATATGGCAGCTTTGTAAACATACACTGAGATTTTAAAAATTAAATAAAAACTTCACTTTACCTGAAACTGATGCATTTATTTTGCTAATGTTTCAGTAAATCAGCAATCAAGCCATTATTTACACAGTTTTGTCACAAAGACAAATTAGTTGTTTTGTTAAATTACCACCAAAGGCCATATAATGTATTTACAAACTACTTATTACTAATGTACAGTATTTCAGTAAGGAGAAAGGGAAAACATTTAGCAGTTTCTGTTTTGAGTAAGAGATAACTGACAACACACTTTCATGACATAGCTTTTAATTTGTTTTTAATTAATACACATGAAAATAATGGTTTATGAAAATCTATTTATTTTTACTCTTATTAATTTATTTTTAGTATTATTTTATTTAAAAGTTTAAAAAATAAAAAGGAAAGCAATTGTACAAAATGGAAAAAACCAGCACAAAGAATCTAAAATTTGATCACATTTTTGTCTGCATTCTGAACAGCAAGAATAATTTGTCCTATAGATATAATACTTTAGAAGTCATTTGGTAAAACCTTTATTTTATTACCATTATTGCAGCATGATAATAGCAGCTAACTGTACAAAGTTCCCCTGCATTTTCTTCCTTTCGCACAGTTAATATTGTCAGCCTTAATACATACCAAAATACCAGAGGTACAGAAGCATGCTGGGGAGAGTTAAACCTCTAGTATTTTTCCTGGGTAGTACAAGTTGGAGAGCAGTGCCCGGAAGAATGAAATTTGTCTCCTGTCTGTGGGATGAGCAGGGGCTTTGCACCACCTCCTGGTGCACCGGGGAACAGCCAGAGACCAAGGCTCTCGCCGACTGATCCCTTTTCTCTTCTGTTTTTCTCTTTTTTCCCCACTTTTACCCCTATTTTTTTTTAACCGCTCTTTAAAACTTAGGGCCCAATAGCGCCGAAAGCCCTTATCCTGCCCTCAAACAGAGGGATGAAGCAAAGGGTCTTTACATCCACCCTCTTGCTGCCCCTCTGCAAGAATACCTCTGCGGATAAAGCCAACAGTATGCACATCGCTGATTTAACACAGACCCCTGGTCTGGCAAGCATGAATACCCAAGCAGGATGGAAACTCCCCGAGCTTGCACCCAGAGGTGCCCTCTGGGCTGGCGGTGCTGTGTGGCATTGCCCCCGGGTGTTAATGCTACACCATGTCGTTTGAGTGGGGCCTTTGTCACAGCCCTGTCCCCTCGGCCACAGCTGCTCTCAAGCTTTCGTCATCCTGAGCTGCAGGTTTCTAGATGAGCACACAATGGTCTGGTCCGAGGGCTTAAAAAATGAAGAGAACTATTCCTGGGGTTTCCAGCAAGCTTTGAGTCAGGCCCAGAGCTAATAACCTCCCAGTAGCAGACCTTTCCTGGGATGGGCTAGTCCTGCTTCCACTTGTGCTTGTTGAGCAGCATCCTAGATAGGTCTATGGGGTTTCCGCCACAGAAAATGAATTAAACAGAGCAAAAGGAAAAAATACAAAATCCCAGAGCCCCTGAACTGAATCCTTGTCTCTTGCACCGATAGAACCACTGTGAGTTGGGGACTTGGCCCCATAAGTCTCGTAACAGTCTAGAGCAAAACAAAAGAGCTAATAAAGGGGTTTCATCATCTGTTTGGATTCACACTTCCAGCTTTAAAACAAAACAAGACGCTACCACTATAACACCAGAAAAATAAATGCTTTTCTTTCTTAGGTTCATAAAACACTCATTACCCATAATTAATCATAATGACATGTTGTATTCAGGCGTCTAGCTAGGTTCTGGCTGGAAGTGTAAAGAATTGGCTTCTCATAGCTCCCAGTACTTTACCCAGTATGTTCTTCAGGATGCAAAATTGATTATCCAAAATAGAAATCTCTTTGCTTCCTTTGTTTTTGTTGTGTTGAAAAGCCTATTAGTTGTTAAGTTTCTGCATTTTCTATTTCCCTTAAACGGTTGGCTATTTAGCTCCATTGTAGTTAATGGGTTTACACTACAGCGAAGTTAATCTAGCAGCTGCAAAGTCATTAAAAGCTTGACCAAAGGTTGACCAAAACTTGACCTGACCCTCACTAAAGACTTTGGGCCACTACTTGAGTTCGTTAATAAATTGTGTGTGTTTTAATACTATGTGCTCACAACAGACTCCAGGATAAAATATATAATATACAAGATCCAATACAAAATACATAATATATACTATATAATGTAATATTGATTGTAATGCAATCTCTCCTTCTCGAAACAGCAGTTGATACTATTTATAAATATGATTCTGAGATTTAAAGTAAAAAAAACCCACAAGACCATAAACACTTTGATAATAAATTTCCAAAGAATATAAACCCATATAAACATCTTTGATTCTGAAAGTAAGAGTGGAAGGAAAAAACAAATGTTAGTAAATAGCTATTACCACAGCCAACTATGACATTTAAACTAAGAGTACAATTCTGCTGGAGAGATTTTGTTCACTCTCGCATCACTTACACTGAACTCTGATAATAGGAGGTTGGTGCTTGATCCAAGGTCTATTTAGTCAGCAGTTTTATACTCATTTCAGCCCACAGGTTGAATTGGATCAACCCCCAGGAGACACCATGCCTGCTGGCTTCCTGTATTCCATGTGTGATATCAGGTCAGTAACAGAAAAACACCCACTGGCTCTTGGAGTAATTTCTACTTCCTTAAAATTGGCTCCATACAAAGCATATATACCCGTTCCAGTTTGCTCATGCCAGCGGCTCCCTTCCCCTTGTCCCCCAAGGATGGATAGTCATTCTGGCCAAGACAAGTTTGGAGCATCCTTGATATGAACCAGATTATTTTCCAAAGCCCAGGGAACTGAACAGAAAATAGGTGCTCATATACTTAGGCATTTTTCTTTTTTTTGACAAATCTGACTATGAAGTGTGTTTGATGTTGCAGAAGTAATCACTACTGACTTCTCCTCAATGGGGCATTTACACAACACAAGTAGGAGACCTCCTTCTCACATGCTTCAGAAAATAGGTTTGCTCAGACAAAAGTGGCAAATCTACAAAAACCTTCCCAAGTCTGAGTGGACATCATCATGACTTCCTCATAGAGATGGTCCTCAGAGTTTAATAACTATAATTTTTGATGAGTGTGCCAAGACTGTATAAAGAATTATGGATTCACTGTAGAAACCTAAAACAGACATTAAAAGAAAAACTCCCAATAAAAACTCTCAATAAAATTCCATGGGCCAGACTGCTCACTTTCTGCTGAGCTTAGTGCAGTGGTAAGGCTGTCAGTTATGGCTCCCTAACACATCCCCATGGGCTGCTCTAGCTTTCACCAGATGGCAGTGGTGCCTCAGGGACTATCCATCAAACGAGGTTAACAGCAGGCTCTCCTCCCTCTCCTGACATGCCTACCAAATGGAGGACTTGGGGGAGCAAAGCATTGCACCTTCTTTATCTTGTTCAAGACTCTCCCATTTCCTATGGTATCCACAGCAGAATGTTGTAGGAAATCTCTAAATCCATAGGACTACCTGAACAATAAAGAGAACAATGCTAAAAAATAAGAGGTCCTGGCAGTTTCTGTAGTTACATCTACAAACTTCTGTGAAATTCCATAGATCCCTTCTGTTACTAAACTCAGAAGGACTTTTTCTATAAATACAAGGACAAAGAATAGTCACATGGAATCAGATCTTATGGATTCGGTTTTGCCACAAGCCCTGTATTTGGGCTAGACATCTAACCTTTCCATTTTTTAGTCTGCATGATGAGCACTGTAATTCTCCTTTAAATAATGTATGATGGGGTTTAATTCAGTTGTCATCTGCAAAGTGCTAAGGCTGATGAATATCATGGAAATATCTATCTGAATGTTTGCATAAGTGTACATTCTTGGCAATATTTATCTTCATGATTGTGGAAACAGACTGGAGTTTCCAGCAAGTGATTTCCATCCACTTCTCCTCCCAGCCTTTCCGTAGCCCCCCATCACTCCACAGTTATTCATAAACTCATATTTATTTTGGTTACAATGAATAGCCTATCATTTCTCCTATATAGCAATGCAATTTTCCCAGTTTCATTCTCACTTTCCTCCACTAGAGTTTGGGACAGGTGGAACTGAGAAGTTTCTGACAGTAAATCCTACCCATAGGTAGTAGATATGGACAGATTTTTCACTGCGACACCCTTTTACATAATGAACTAAAGAGGATGTCAGAACAGCATGTGGGGAAACCTTAGCAAGAAACTGCCAGTCAGTGTATGGATTCACCTAGAAGTGAAAGAGTCCAGCCAGGAGGTGCAGACCAACTCAGTTGTCATAAAGAATGGCTTGGGAAACCATACCTCAAAGATGTGCAGATGGACACAAGCCCTTTTCTTCAGAAAGTTGCCTCTTATCCTAGTGGACCAAGAGATCAAGCGCATGTTATTCAAGTTCTTGATCTGCTCAAAGAGTATTAATCTATATATCCTGAGAAAGAAGTAGATACACATGTATGTAACAATACACACACACACTTTAGGTGCACCCAGCAGAAGCACATGTGTGATCTGCCACCAGTCTCTTGTTTGCACTACAGCCCTGGTAAAGGCTGAAGGTTTTCCATGCTTAGATAAAACAACTGTGCTGTTAAGAGAAATGTTGGCTCCAGTGGCACTTCATGATTCTCTAAGTGATGGAAGGTGGGCAGCGAACTGCCTGTGGTATATAGGCTGAGACCTGGTACCACCTCAACCTTCCTGAGATGTGAGAAACAATATATTCTCTTCTGTGATGTGAAATATGTTCTGAGGCACAGGAGAAGTCTTGTCTGT
This sequence comes from Strix uralensis, assembly GCF_047716275.1. Lineage (NCBI taxonomy): Eukaryota > Metazoa > Chordata > Aves > Strigiformes > Strigidae > Strix > Strix uralensis. Next base: position 35,575,089 of record NC_133977.1, read on the forward strand.
TACACAGAAGTGCAAAGCAAAAGGAAAGGGCTGGCCGGTACAGGTTCTGTTTATAAGCTGAATTTATATTCTTGCAACGTTGAATTTTGAGCCACAGCTTCATCCCCACCTTGCCACAATCCTGCAGCTGTGCAGACGTACATGCTGTACTGCACGAGCAAGGAAGAGACACATTTTTAATAAGTTGTTCTGACATTTCTACACTATGGCATTTGTATTTATTACAGCAGACCATCACTGTGCACATTGCAAATCAATAAAGTGAATGTGAAGCCGTTCGTAGCACTCAAAGCCTTGTCCATTACTGTAATATCCAGTTGTTTACAGTGCAGTAATGAGGCACTTGTAGGCCTCACTCAAATATGGCTTTCATTCTCCAGCATGATCAAATGCCAACATGCTGTACAATGGTTCCTTTGTGGATCAGGTATATCCTGATTTAGCCATGGATAACACTACAGAAGTCAACAGGGTTGTAGTTCACTCACATCATCAGGTAAAGATAAATTAAGTTAAAACCTCAGACCGAAGCAGTTTTCAGAATTAGGGAACTTTTGGCTCTGATCCCTTGCTATCAAGAAGAAGAATTTAAAGAGGAGAGAGGGAACACAAGGAGAAAGGGGATATGGAGGCAGGAAAAATATGCCATCTCAGCCATGCATTGGCAGATTCCATAAGAGAGTTCTTAAGCACAGCTCAAAAACCTATTTCACAGCTTGTTTGGCTAAACAAAGCCTGAGCAAATGTCTGTATTTCATTTCCTAACATTACAGACTGATTCTGCGCAGGACAGACTTGCAGAGAGACTTGCTGATTCTCTTTGCCATGTCCCTTGTCCCTTCATGTGTCCTGGGTGTGGGCTGTTGAGTGGTCATTTAGCAAATATTCTAGAGAGCTGCTCTCCAGCTCTATGGAAACAAGTAAACATCCATTGGAGAAGGTTTTAAAATTATTGTTGGTAGTATTATTACTTGTTTTCACTTAAGAAACATTAACCCTTGTGGGGAAGGTCTTGCTGACTGCAAGTGGAGTAATTTCATCCCAGGTTTCCAGGAACGAGGCAACACATTCTGAAGATGACTTTTTGTTCTTTTCCTACCAGCAAGACAAAGGGTCTATAACAAGTATGAGGCTTGAACAGCCACAGTTTTGGGGGCAATCTGGCATTTCACTGGGAAACGCAAAACTGACTCAAGCTGGCTTGCTTGCAGATCAGAGAGATTTCAATGAGATGCTATGAGCAGCACAGGCTTACTTTAAAATAGGGCATTGTCCTTCTCTCAGGCATCTTCAGTGACCACATTAAAGGTAAAAACTGAAAACTTGGAAAAGGAATAGATGGAAGATAGGTATTCTGAATTCTCTCAGTTTATCCACAAATGCTCATTTCCTTCTGGCAGTTACTGATATCTACTAATATCTTCAAAATTTTCTACCTATACTCTCTCTTTTCAAATGTCACCTCTGTTTCTCTTTTTTTCTTTTTTTTTCCAGTCTTTTTTCTCTCTTTTCAGGCTCTCTTTTCCTGCCAAGGATTTCCTTTTCCACAGCTCCTTTAGCTCATCTCTGTCACACCCAGCTCCTCCAATGGCCCTTCCCTAATGGACCTCGCTCTAATCCCAACCCTTCATTACCTCCCTGCAGAAGCAGCAGGCTTTATTACACTGCTGTTCCTAACCCCAACCCAAACTACCTGTTTTGCAGCATCTCAGCTCTGGTGCAGGGCCAATTCAGAATAAACAGCCCAAGCAGGCTACACCAGTAGCTGCTCACAGATGTGGCTGAGGAAGCCACATTGATCCACCGAAGTGCAGAAAGGGAATGGCTCCGCCTGGATCAGGGCTCTGATGTCTGAGAAGGGGCAGTAACAGGGTAGGAGGGCAGATCTGTAAACCATTACAAATGCCTCTGTAGAAAAGCTGGAAGTTTAAGGAAACCGGACAAAGAAGAACTTTTGCTGGGATGGTCATGGGTTCAATTTTATTATTCTGTTGTGATACAGCCGTCAGTTTTTCACCATATTACGGCTTTCGCATGTGTAGTGGATATACTTCCTAACAGTATGGCTTTTGACTTTTTAACTATGGAGATTGATTTTGTGAATCTAACCTAAACCACCAAAAAAACCCCAAATAATTTCGTTTAGTTTTTCTTTTGGATCCCAAAAAAGTCTATATTTGCTGATTTGTGCATGCTCAGATTTAATGTGCTCCTGCAGAGAGCTTAGCACCCAAGCAGCAGGGCTGGTATGTCCCATATGCACCAGAGTAACTGCACACGTCCAAGATTTCCAGCAGCCCGGTCAGAAGAGCAGCAAGAACCTCAAGCCCTGTTCAAGCTAAAACACTGGGCAGAAAGAGGACGTGGCCTGTCGGGTAGCCTTCAGTTGCCAAGTTCATTCAGCTTCGCGGAGCTGCTATAGAGCATGTAGATAGGTGACAGCGTCATCCCCATCTCCTCCGGATGGTCTATGACAACTGAAGCTATGACTGGCACAAAACTTGTTCAAGAACATGCAAAACCAGCCCTGGAGTAGAAAGGCTGACTGACACATTTAGTGAGTAGCACTTATATAATATTAAACATAGCAGGCTGTGCAGCAGCTTGAGTTGTAGAGTATTGTATCATTGCTATCAGGCAGAGTAAAGAGGGTGAAGACAAGACTCGTCTAACCACCAAGACACTGAGCAGGCAGCTACAGCAGCAAGGCTAGAGTTTCAGTGACAGCTTCAACCACTGACTGACATGACTGTCCCCATGTCAGCTTCATGTCCGAAATGAAATATTTCTCAGAAGTCAATAGCTAGTCAGGGCTGCCTTTCCAAATTGTTACAGGATACTTACAAGGAGTTGCTGCTTTATCTGAAATTATTCTGTCTGCTTGCTTTAACTCCTTTTTGGGTTTATTTGCTAATCTGCACATTGTAGTAAATAATTTATTTTAGCCAATTTTAAAAGGTGTGGGTTTGGAACCCCTAAATTTTTTTAGACTTAGACAATCTATAAATTTTACATTTTATTTAGCAGGTCCTAACGAGCTGCTTGTAATTGGTGTCTGAAGTTAAACTTATTTCAGCCACTGCAAAAGCTGGGTTCTGAATGTGAGGACTTGGTGGATCAGACAGGAAGCAGCAAATCCTCCAGCTAATGGGTTCCCCGTGTTACATCTACCCTGACTTAGTATGGTCACATCAGAAGGAGCATTACTGCCTTAGAGCCATGCTATTCTGTTTCAGAAATCCACACTTCTCTAGTGTGTACAAATAACAAACTCCCTCGCTACAACTCCAAAAATATTTAACAGTAGCAGCTCCAGGGATCATTCACATTACTGAAATGTAATTAGTCCTACAAGAAGCGTAGGAACATTTACTAGTCTCTTATATTAGCATAAAGAATAATTATACTGCATGGATTTTTTTTTTTTAACACAGCTGTAGAAGTACATATTTTGCACTGTCAGCACATGGAAAAGCAGAGAGATTTGGTAATCCCACAGACAAGTGTTTATTTGACTCATGGGAAGAAGAAAATATCCAACATTTATAAGTATCCTGAAAAAGGGACAAATGTGCTGCAGGAATTTAACAAAGTGCTTATTCTAATCCTTATAAATATGCACCACATGTATCTTTTATAACTGTTATGTTTTGCAGTATTTAGGCAATAGTCAGTATTGAAGGCTTTGTCAGCTATGCTTCAATGGATTCATAAAAGCACCTTCCGTTTAAAGAAAGAGGATTTCATAGTAATGGGCAAAATTGTAAGTGCTGTCAATGGCTACATTTCATCTCATTGATTTACACTGTGTAGGATGATTGCCTGATCTGAATCACTTATGCTGGAGACGTGCTGCATTCAGTGCAAAACAACTGGATTTCACAAAAGAAATGAACTAGCAAAATCTGCTAATTCTCAGTGCACAGACTGTCTGTGGAAAGCTTACAGGGTTATGCTGAGATGATGTCAACAGTGCAACAGTGAGTGGAAACTAGTAAACTATGAGTCTTCAAATGATGCCTTAAAGCTGTCTGGGGCCAAAATACACCTACTTAATTAGTGGGTGTTCAGTTTTAGTGCAGAACATCATCGTTGAAAAGAGCCCTTGGGCTGGGACAACCTCTAACTACAGCTAAGCAGAGGGCATTTCGAGATGAAACTTGCAGATGGGGGTGGTTGGCACTGTTAGCAAAACACTACCAAAACCTAACTGTTTATGTTTGCTGGGGCTTGTTCTTGCCCTGGTTGAATTGTCTGTAAGGAGGGAGAAAGCACTGGATGGGTTATAACCTGAACTATATAAGTGAAGTGGTTCATGCAGCAAGGTGGAGTGCTGTTTTGCACACAGTGCCTGTGTGATTATAAACAGCCTGTATTTGGCACCGTAGGACTAGTGGTAACCCAGCATCTTGGCATATCAGCTTCCTTTTTTCCTCCCCTCTGGAGACCCTCTGTGTAATATGTGTTAAAAAGGTCAATTGCTTTTGGGGTTTTAATAGTTTAGGGTTGAGCTCTGCATGCAGTAAGCTATGCTTGTCATATACCTTACTTGGACTTTGTTACGGTCTTCACAATCACTGATAAGAGGTAACACCCCGGCAAACACATACTGCACCTAAACTGTGCTAGCAGCAGTAATCAGAAGGCAGAGGTCTGGTTTGCCTTGCAATTCCCAGCAGAGATCAGATGCAGAGACCACACTTTCTCTCCTGACCTATTTTGTAGTAGTCCCCAAAAGTTACATTTCTATTCCTCCAATAGATGAAATAATGGCATAGTCTGGATACTCCAAGCAAGATTTAATTTTTATTTTCTCTCTCAAACAGGGATTCAGTCTGTGAACTCATGTGGAGTAAATGCACACCTCTTACCCCAAAGTATGACATTGGGAAAAGCACAGAGTGTGGTTTTTTGATCACTTGCAATAGCTTAAAATTTTAGCTTAGAGATCGGCTGATTATTTGAAGTGTGCACTGCACAAGAAACTTTACACAAACCAAAAACATTGTAACAATGGAACGCAAAATACTTTCAGCACAGCTAAAATCTTTAGCGTAGAAGAAACTTGAAAAAGTTGGCCTGGAGTTAAAATATAGGATATAAGCCTAAGCAGACAAGAGGTTAACTCAGAGCACAGAAGAGCAGGACAAAGGAGCCTGAGCAAGGTCAGAGGAAGGTAAAACCTCCATGCAGCGTGGCAGAGAACCATGCTGATTTTGAGTCCCAGAGGCAATACAGATGCACCAGTGCACATGTTAATAAGCTTCATCTCAGTAAAAACTATTAGCATGGGCACAGCCTCCTGCTACACCAATTATTCTGCTTTGAGTGCTAGTTTAGTTTCTTCAAGGTGCTCCATTGCAAACAATAACCATGCCCTCTGCTCCTGTTCCCTCCACAGCTACTTTGCTAGCAAATAAACCTGTGGTATGCAAAAAAATGGACATGGTTTAGTTGTGGCACAGCCCTGCTTCTAGTGCTTGCTTTGAGGATCGCAGGGCTATAACAGCTTGGAGGATCTGCCCAGGGCATTTTTGCCTCGTCACATTGAGGGTGCCGGAGGATATGGATTGGGAATGTTAGCAGGGGCCCCTGAAAAACCACAGAGGCTGGCTGGAGCAGGGGGCTTGCCACCAGCTGTTTGCAAGCAGAGGCTGCTTACCTTTACCCTCATCCTGTCATACAGGGCCAGCCCTAGCTGATGCTGGGTTTCTCTCTGTGTGCGGAAGGCCTAGGAGCCATGACCTGCCAAGCAAGGACAGCTCTGGCATACCTGGCCACTGCTCTGTGGCTGTAACCCCTCACTGGTGCAGGAATGAGTCTGCTCGCAGGCTTAGGCAGCTGCTGCCTAGCCTCAAACACAACAGGACTCGCTTTGGGTCACACCTGCCTCAAAAAGGGTTTGGCTGAACTGACTATTTCAATGCACCTCCCATGTTTCTGTCCTCTCCCTCATGTCTTTGATGGTGTCAGCTCAGGGATTCATTCTAAGGTTCTGGAAGTCCCCAGAGAAAGGGCTGAATTCAAATTGAGAGGGTGCACCATGACCAAGCACACTGGAAAGGGCTGACCCTCTCCAAACGCAGGCATCAGTGACTGCTTCACTGCCTGATGGAAATCACCTGGGGAGCTAAGAGATGCAGCCAGGGAAGAACATAAGTTCTGAAGCCAAAGAAAATAAAGCTTTAATCATAATTATAAAGTTATGGCATGGCATCGCAGGAGATCATCAGGAACTTTCTAGTGTCTTTCTCTTCAGACTTATTTTAACTGAGCTAACTTCAGCTGAGTTTTCTGTGAATTATAAGGCTTGCTTGGGGGACAATTACATCCCTTTGATGTGTTTTATGCTGGCGTGATTGATATATATACCAGCCTTAACTTCTTAATGCAGGTTTTTTGGCGCAGTTCAGGAACCAATTCTCCTGGTCCCACTCAATTTACATTTAAATGTAATAGCCAGTACTAAGGGTTTTTTTCTTGCACAAAGGGCCAGATGCAGAAGCAGGTCTTAGATGTCTGAAATTAAATTTTGGCACTGAAACTTAAATCCTCTTAAAGGTTGATCATTTTGCAAAGCCTCTGAAGTTCATGGGATGAGAGATTGGGGAGCATCAGGTGCAGCAAATGGCTGATGCATTGGACAGACTGCGGGGCTAGGGTAGCAAATAAGTCCAGTAATTGGTGTCTGAAATGAAACTTATTTCAGCCACTGCAAAAGCTGGGTTCTGAATGTGAGGACATTTCTTCCAAAAGACACTGTGAATTCATCCCATCTCTATTGCCATCCATTTCATCCTGCCAAATACAGAGAAGGCTTTGTGTCTCAGAAGGGAAAACAAGCCTTTTAGCCCAGTCAGTTCTGGGAGAGCTCTCTGTGGCATTAGGATCAGGGTATAGACTGAACCATAAAAAAACAGGTGGAGCTGTTCATGTTCTGAGATACTGCTGAAGCATAAGGAGTTTCCCACTGGATGTGTGTTCAGCTGAGGCACAGTATTGACGCACCTGACCAAAACAGGCTCAGCATGTGGAGAATTCAGTGAGAGAAATCGTTAAATACAGGGCATGGAGGGACATGTGTTGCAATTTTCCTGGAAAGGACATTTTCTGCACCCCTTTATGTATCTCTTGTCCTTATTTTAGCAACATGTCAGTGCCTAGAGAGAACAGCTGTAAACCAAGACTCCACCATGCTAAACACAAAAGTCCAGCCTTTGCCTGACCACAGTGCCCAAGTATTTACAAACCGGGCATGCTCTGCATGTGGCAGTGCGAGCATCGTACCCATTGGCACGAAGCAGTACAGCATCATCTTGTGCTATGAATCATTCTCCCTGTTGATCTGGGACTTCTTCAGTTTCAGTTGGTGATCTCTCTCTGGTGAAGTATTCTGCCTGTTGAGTTTTAGCTCCGTCAAGCCTTTTGACTTTGGCCATCCTTGAGAGAAAAGCTAGGTTAGCTTTCTGCTTCTAATTTATCATCCTGTTAACTGTCCAGGACCCTGTGGATTACTGCGCTACAGGTTTTCTTTTTCCTCAGCCCCTAGATTGATAAGGAAAGAGCAGTTCATATAATCTGCTCTGCTTGGAATATGTATGGTCTTCTGTCCCTCTCAGCAGAAGTGCTGATACACCCAAATCCAGGAGAACAAGCCCCCATGGAGTAAGTCAATGACAAGATCTCCTTGAGGATGTGTTGAGGAATCAAGGAAATTAATTCAGGTTTCCAAAACGTTTCTGAAATACAGCAAACAGCAAGAAGGTGTCTTGTCAAAGGTACAGATCAGTGTACTTCCCAGCTCCTCCTGTACTGCCCTAGCCTTTAACGCCTTTCTGTGCTTTGCAGGCCATGCTGGTTCCTCTTGCAGAAAGTCACTCTGGTTACTTGTGCACAGAAGAATGAAGTGAAGAATTTTTGCTTGTTTTTCTTTCAAACCACCACAGGACTGTTCCCAGCCTTCAGAGTCAGTAGAAGGATTGCCATTGACTTCAGGCTTGAAGCCATGCCCAAAACAGGTATGGGAAATTACATCAGCCTGGGCTGAAAATGATGGTGTTGGCCAGGACTTGGAAAGAGGTACACTAATGGTCCTTTGCCAACTGTAAAATCAATTAATCTATTATGATGGTAATGCTGATAACGATTCCTAGAAAATTGCCCATCATTCCTCAAACAGCAGTAGTTCAAAAATACCCACTTGGAAAATTTCTTAGGCTGAACCCACTGAATGCAGAAAGGGTGCTGCTCTTTCCCACAGTTTGTGGAGGAAGTGGGAGAGGATTAGATTCAACACTTTTTCAGACTCTGCAGAGGTGCTGGTCAAGTTTAATACTTAATGAAAAATGTGTGCTGACGTTTAGCCTGCAGAAGAAAAGTGCTAGCACTGGTAGGCTCATAGCCTGTTGCAGAAAAAATTACATGTCCAAACAACACATTCAGGAAATTATCAGGAGTATTCTACTCAGAGGGCATACATGGATGCAGAATGGCAAAGGAAGGTAAGGAGACCAGCACAACTGAGGCCAAGTAACCGGGAAATAGTCCAGGATCATGGGGTCTGGTCTTAGATATAGATCTAGGTAGGGAGCAGTGAGCAAGTTGGATGTCAGTGCAAAAAGGTCGCAGGCATCCTCCGCTGCATGCTTGCTTTGGCCTTGAAGGTGGTAGTTTCTTTCCCCATCCCATCTGGCAACTCACCATGGTTGGGAGCAGTCAGGCTGAAGACCCGTGTGGTGCCATGAATGGGTCCCACACCTGGGCCACAATGAAGATCACTCTGTTTGACTTAGTAAGAGAGTGGAGGAGCCTCACTTCTTTGGCTTGGCTGGATGTCTGCTTCACAGTCAGTGGTGGTGGAGCCAAATGCAACTGCTTAAGGAAGCTACATTTTGCAAGAAACACATGGAAACTGATAGATATTGAGAGGAGCAGTGAGGACATGAGAGAAAACATTAATAAGAGAAATGAAAGCTGGTCTAATAAATAGAGTGCCAATAACCAGAGTACAGTATTCAGGGATGGGGTGCTAGTTCCTACTGTCTGTCACCCACTTTCTTATGTCTTAGGGCAAGTCACTTTGGATCCCAGCATGTGAAGTATTTAGGCATTTCAGGAGCCTGAACACCTCAGTTTTATTTCTGTAAAGGAATAATACCACTTTCTTACCTCTCAAGCAACTTGCAAGAATAAACATATCAAGGTTTGTCAGGAGCACAGATATGGGGTGCTGCAAACCAGCAAATACATCTGGGCTTTTCTTGGTTGAAAAGCACATATGCCATAAGTGCATATGGGCACTGGGTGTGTGGCGCCTGGCGGGGCGGCGGGGGGAGGGGGTGGGGGGCACACAGACCCCACGTGCACCATCGCAGTGCATGGGGGAGCTGGTGCCACACCGCGGGAGATTTACGCCTTGGCTGGCTCCACAGTAATGTCCTTGTGCACACAAGTCCTCACTGTACCTGCAATGTTCCCTGCAGGGATGTGCCATTAATTCACATCCCAGCGCTGTGTGCAATAATTTTTCCATGGAGACAAGTCCCAAGACAGATGTGAGAGTGGAAATGTAAGGCAGAGTGAAAATTAAGGCCAGCTGGAGCAACAGCGTGGTGGGAAAGGAGGGTTGTGTACCCTTTCTCCACTGCCATGTGCAGGACTAACAGGGACTTCTGTAGTCCCTTCAGTGCTCTCTTCTCCCTGTGCCTGAATAGGTTGGGGAATCAAGTCTTGTGAGAGAAACTTTCATGAACCAATGTAGACAATGTGGAAGAAGACAGAAGGATTTGTTTTCTCCTGGCTTTTTAACACAGACCAAGCTGAAGCTTGTGGCAGAACTGAGCGGTTGGCTGTGGTTTGTGCCTATGGACTTGCACAGCAGCACAAGGTCAGAGGGAAAGAACGCAGGGGTGTGTGAGGAGGAGACACGGAGTGAAAGCATGCCAGGAGAAATGCATATGAGGCAAAAAGAGAAAGTGGGCATGCCTGTCGTGACTGACCGTGCGGCTGTGGAAACAGGCATGTGCGAGACAGAGAGAGAGAGTAGATGAGGGACCTGCCAGCGGCAAGTGTGAAGATGAACACCCAGTAGTGACAATGATGTTCTGGCCAATCAATGATGCTTGATGCATGGGGGACGGGATAGATGTCATTATTCTACAAAACCGTGTACAAGCAAAAACAAAGCCATCTTTTTTAAATGAAAATGAAAGAGAAATGACAGGGGAAAAGCAAAATATTTGTGAAATGATTTAAACAAAGAGAAGTAAATCCAAAGAATATATTTTTTCCCAACCAATATGATGTACTGTATAGTTTATGAGAGAAGAAAGAAAAAAATCAATCTGTGGCAATATCTGATGTGCCTCTGTGTAATAAACTGCTCTGCAATTATATGAACAAGGTGGTGGTGGTGATGAGAGGTAGGGGATTTTTGTGTCTCCAAATGTGCTGGGTTTGTATCATCCTGTCACCAGTTGTACAATATTGTGATACCGGACAATCTCCAGTGTTTTTCCCAGTAGGTCAGTGAACTTATTTTCTTATCAAGCCTTAAGGCAGGTGCAGACATGAGGAAGGCATTTGCCTTTGTTTTTCTCCTTCAGCCCAGCCCAGCAGCTCCTTAGTATGCGGGGCCAGTGATTCAACCACACAAGTTTCCTCCTCCCAGTATTTTCTTTACAAGGATTGCCGTGAAAAGCACAACGGGGAGAAGTTTCATCTCCCCCTGTAAATGCGAATGAGAGAAATGTCTAATACCTGTTATAAAAGATGGCATTTTAATTATTGCACCATACTACAGCAGGCACACGCACACATCTGCATGCGCACAGACACAGCCACATAAGCACACACGCATACCACACACCCCCATTGCACCTCTCCCCCCCTCCCTGGTATGAAGAAGGTCTTCTTCCTCATCCAATCCCTTCTTCGCCTTTATGCAACCCGGGGAACACGGGTTGATTGGAAAGGTCTCTTTCCTTGATAACAACAATTCAATGCGCCTTGACATTTTAATAGCCTGCCGTCCTAGTGAACACAATCGAGCTGAGCAGTGAAGCAAAAATCATTAGGTAAGCAAGATAATCTAAACGAAAAATCAGCCTCAACTGGCTTCCCACATCTGGGGCACATCTGGGCAGAGGCTACCCTTTTCCGTCCACTTCCGAACAGAAATCCTCTCCTGGGAAGGGTGTCAGGGGAAAGAGGGGCATCCATGGATTTATTGCTGGGGGAAATCCATCCCCTCCTGCACCCCTTCCATCCACAAACCCCTTCCCTCTGCTCCCCCTCCCCCCCACACCTTTTCATAGGAGTGAGATGCTGACTTTGCAAGCCATTCGCTTTATGAATATGACCCTCAAAGGGAAGAAACCCTCTCACAAGCCCAGAACTATGTTATCATCGTTATTAAGGAGCTTAAAAAGGAGCTGGGAAGAGGAGACACCGGTGGAATTGCAGCCTGATTGTGATTGATGTGTTCCTATTAGCTCCTCACTGTTATCTCTCTGGATGGCAAGAACAGCCAGTGGCTTGTAACACAACAGATTACCTGAGTTTTCAGCCCTAGACGGATGTTTAAATAAAATATAGTCCCTTTTAGCGAGAAGCTCATTTTCTCTCCGAGGCTCCCAGACTATTTCATGTCAGCTGTGATTCGCTGTGACTCTCCTCAGTAAACATGTCTTATCATTAATAATTCTTTACAAGCACAATTTCATGGAGTCTCTTTGTATGTGTGAGTGGGGGGAGGAGGGGGCGTGCATGCGCAAATGTTGGTCTCAGCCTCATCTCGATACAGTTTGGAAACCCAAGGTGCTTCTCTTCAGAATTTCACCTGCCTTGCCAAAAATGATTGATTACCCCTAGCAGACTGGGTGTCCGGCTATACCCAACAAATGACTTTGGCCCCTAACAACAGGCCTTGGCCAGATAGAAATCAATATTTCACCATTAAAATCTATCAAAGAAGAGTTAAGGCACCATCTGTCCCTGCCGCCTTTCCATGGTGTGTGAACATTAAATCCGACACTTGTAGTACATGAGTAATCAATATATAGTAGTTCACAGATCATTTGTGGTCCCCTTTTAGCAGTGATGGATGCTTGGAATAGTTGTGATTCATTTTGTCACACCATTAAACAAGATTCTGTCCAGTTCCTTCCTGATTTCATTTAGAGGATCATTCTTCACAGTTCATAAGAGAGAAACGGTTTTACCAATCTGCTTCTATTTCAATAAGTCACTTTATAGAGATTTTGTGTCCTGCAGACTGTAAAAATTCTGGAGAGATAGTACAAACATACCTCTAAAACTATTCACTGCATGACATATGCATAAAGTGTGAAAAACTGAATGTAAATATGTTTACCTCTTTATCTACAAATATTGGTTTTAACCCTCCCCTTGCTAGAGGTGTCTTAAGGCAGAAGTGCATGGAAACACAGCCTTGCCTAGGGCAGATATAGTCAAGTTTGGAAATGGGCTGTAATTAAAAGCATGAATAAAACAACTGCAAACTCAGTGATAGAGCTTTACTTCTGAAATTAAAATGGAGAGGCCTCAGTAAAATAAACACCTTTCTTAATTGCTTCTGCTGATATTCACCCAGCTTTTCCTGAATTGTTCATTTTATACTGACAATAAATGTATAATTGCTATGCATGTTTAAATGGTTACAAAGAAATGGCCTTTTTTTTTTTTTAAACTTATAATTGCCATTATTATGCAGACGACTTCTTTTTTGGAGGAGGGTGGAGAATTGCATATTAATGTTCCGTAGATTATTAATCTCATAAAAGACCTGCTCTTTCAGTCCCCAAATCATTCTATCAGATCCTCAGATGATGGTGTAATTGGGCATCGTGATGGGGCTTCTCAGATTTAAACACTTTAGGAATCGGCCCTGTCTGGACTTCCCCTGGCTGCAGTAAGAGATCCAAATAATATAAGCAGTAGAACTGGATGCAGAGATAAAGTCAGGGGGAGCACTGAAGATCTGTCAGAAGACGTCTTCTAAAACCCACATTGTACAGCAATTTTCCTAATTAAAGGACATAAACAGCAGTGATTCATGCAACTAGCAGTGCTAGCCTGTCCTCCGTGGAGCGCTTTATGCAGTAATTTTTAATCAGGTTGATCATTTATAACCCATGCACACATTTTTAAGAATCCTATTTGGCTGCTGGAGAGCACTGACTCACTACACACAGCGGCAGAGGAGGAGGAAGGCAGAAGCCCATCCTTGGCTGGATGAGGTCCCACCAAAGCCTTCCTGGCAGTAGACCAGACCCTACAGACATTTACTTCCAGTATTCCTTGAGGGAGAACCTATTTGCTAGAGTGCAAACCACCTCAAACTGGGGTTCCCCCTTCTGTATGTGGCTCCAGGTAGATGGGAAGAGGCAGGAGGAGAAGGGAAGAGCCCTCTCCTCTTTGATGGGCTTTGTGGAGATCACCAGGAGCAGGAAACGTAGTACGCTGATGAGCTCATACTCATACAAGAAAAGGGACCAGACCAGCATATTAATGATAAATCGGTACAGATGATTTGTGTTAGTAAGGTCGAGTTGCTGGAGCAGAAATCCATAGTGAAAAATTCCTGGGGTCAGGCCTGGCTTTGTCACAGCTCCTGGGTGGCTGGGCTCAGGTACTTAAAATGGCTTCCAAGCAGGAAAAAATGCCCCAGCTTCACACGCTGCTGGGCTGATGTCCCAGGAAAACTGCCCGCGGTTCCATACACATTGGTGCACGGGTGAGAGCTGGGGGGCTGTGCTCAGGAACCCGGCTCTGAGACATTGGCTTAGGCTGTAGTTGTACCTTTAATTTCTTCTTTTATACATTCATCATTCATTAATTCTATAAAAAGAGCTGTGCTCCTGGGAAATAACAAATGCAAAGTATTATTGCTAAAAACGAGCTACCTAAAAAAATATGGCCGGAACTTCAGCACAAATCAAATATCCACCTAGATTTCAGTGAAGACGTGCTGGTTTGCACACAGAGAAGCCCCTGTCCCTTATGTTTAGGCTTACTGTATTTCAGAGAACAGAGATGGCAAAATAATTACTGACTATTTTCCAGAAAAAACACAGTGACTCATCATATGGAAGCAGTTCCTAACTTCAGCCTTACGCCTGACATTCTGGTGCTGGAGCTTGCTGAAGGTACCTGGCTCTCCTATTACCACTGAGCAACTCTGCAGGTTCAATGCAGAAGCCAAAGAAAGAAAACAGACTGAAAAAAAGAAATCCAGCAAGAAATCTGAGTTATTACCTGTAAAAACATTTTATGGGGAAAAGAAGAAAACATGAAAACATGCATCATCTCTACTCTTCAAATATTATGCAGAGCATCCCCTGTTTAGCTGAACCTCTAATACATGTAAACAGATACATCTATTGATTTTTTGCTAATAAACTGCATAGCTGTGATTCCCATATTATAAATCTTTTCCTAAGCACAAAAGTGAGCAGAGGGAGAAGGGGTTGTAGGGTAACACGACTAATCAGGACTTCACCATCAAAGCAAATACATCCAATTAACAGCTATTAAAGAAGAATTTTATGGCACCGTGCACAGTGAAGGCCATTATATCCAGCAGAATTAATCTTAATTATTTGTACCTGTGTACATACATGCAAAGGAAAGCAACTCGCATTAATCTACATTAAACTTAATACACAGTTGGTGTATTATCTTCTGAGTCAAAATTGACTGCTGGTTTCTGCATATGTATCTATGATGCTATCTTCAGTAATTATAATACAGTATGTCTAAAGACACAATTTGCTCCATACAGACCAACTCAGCAGTTAAAATCTTTCCTGTGATTTTCAAAAAGCCAAAAAATAGACCGGTATAGGCAGATATTATCTCCTCAGAGGTCTGTCTTAAAAAAGACAAAAAAAAAGACAAAAAAAAGCCCAGAAGAAGCTGTACAGATTTATTATCCAGCTTAAAGGGAAACCGAACAAATATAAATCTGTAGCTTTCTGAGGTTTAAATAACGGCAATTACTACCCCCAAAATATTGCATTTCATGCACTGTGGACAACGTTGTTAAAACCACCCACAATATTTTGGACTGTGGGGATTTTTTTACAGGTTTTTACAGAAGTTGACAGTAAATTATGTTGGTTGTTTGTTCACTTGGTTTGCATTATTTGATAGGACTAGCTGTAGAGGTCTGTGTTGCGGTAACAGTAATGAATGACGTACTTTTTACTTTAAATCCCTGCCTAATGAATATAGTCATAGGCAAACAGCTACTTAGGATTCCAAAATATAACTAACCACAAAGCAGAGCTCCAACTGGTCTTCCCTCCTAGTCCATTGTTCAAGGGCATTTTCCTTATCAAGAAATAGCTTCTGAGTCCTAAGAAGCAAAAAGAGAAATTGATGTCCATTGTGCCCAGTAAAAGCACTTCTGATGGGGTGACGATCAAGTACACAACTGCTTAATAGTCTTATAAATGTTTACACAAAACAGCAGATTTTACTTAGATCATAATATGCAAAATCCTGACTGTGCAGAAGTCAGTAGATCCCAGTTTCATGCTGCGTCTCAGTAAATATAGGTCTGCACCTTATCCTGTGCAAAAGCATAAGTACTAGATTTTAGTTATTTTTAAATACATGTTAACTAACCTTCAGTAGCTATCAAGATTTTCAGATCCCATGGAGACACTATACAAAATATTTCTCTTAGAGCTAAACATAGTTAGCAGCAGGTTAAAGTCCTTTCCACACCAGCATTTGCAGATGTGTCAAAATATGCATCAAAGTACTATAGTGCACTTCAGTTGTTATTAATGAGAATTTTGAGTTAACATTGAATCTCTGGTAGTAAAACTGGTAGATTCATGAAGATTTAAAGAAAAAGTCTTGAAAAAGTCTCATGCAGTCAGGCTATTTTCACTCCTCAGCAATGTTTAGTCTGTTCTAGAATGTTTTAGGAGACGTTATATTTCACTCTATGATTCTTAAATATTGATGCATGTTTATCAGCTATTAAACCATTATGGTTGAAGAGATCTCTCCCGCCCAGGCCACTCCTGGGGCTTGCTGCAAGTAAACCTGCACAGGATACACAGCACTCCTGAACTGCTGTGCAGTCTGGCATTGTAGTATGAAATCAAATTCTGATCTCAGTCTTAGGTTTTGCACTGTCAGGGAATATCAAAAGGGGTGGTGTCACTGCATTTGCTTTAATTCAGATGCTTACTTAAGTCTGAAGTGACTATCCTTTGCTTGTATAACAAACTTGAGGCTTTTCCCCCAAGCCCAGACCACTTTCCTGTTTTTGCACATTAACCACAAATCCAGAGATTATGATGCCTTTAGGTTTCTCCATGAGGAAAGGGTGACAATATAAGCACAACAAACTAGAAAGTCTCTCAGCCTAGGGGTGTCCAAGCAGCAAGGAAAATAAATGGAGAAGTTCCTGCAAAGGTGGGAAGTACACAGAAGATTAATGGGAATGAAAGGAGACAAACTTAGAAGAAAAAATAGGAGAGTCACCTGCCAAAGACCGACGTGCCCAGAATGACCTCAGTGACTCTTTTTGAGAGGATATTAGAAAATACACCATCCCCCACTATAAAACAGAGCAACTCTGCACTGGGAAAAGTTTGCAAGTTAAGATAATGCAGGTGGTGGTGAACCTTTGAGAAAGCCAATGGGCTCCATGAGGGAATGAAGGCTGAAGGCAGATGAAATACACATCTGTCCAAATACCATCATTAGCTACATTTCTGAGGTCTGCAAAGTACAAGAGATGTCTGTTCATGCAAAAAGTTGTTAGCAAGCCTCAAACCACCATATAAGCGGGTGGGGGTGGAGAAAAGATTTGTATACAAAGCTGTGTCTTTGTGAGTAAAGAAAAAAATAAACCACAAATGGATGTTTCTGAAAATATCTCAATCCTGAAAGATTAGCCTCAGCAGAAGTGTCACTGCAGAAACCATCTGCATGTTGAAGAGGTTGCCTAGCAAAGGTTTTTTTCCTCATTATTATTTTCTACTTAGATTGCTAAGAAAAGATCTCTCAGGAGAAATAACAGTAGGATCTTAAAAATAGTTCCAAATCTGCCATTAAAAATTCAACACAGATATTTTCTAAGCCATCTGTATTCCTGTTGTTTTGATGCCATCACGTTAAACATGCTGAGATTCTCTGCTGAGATGGTTTTTAATTCTAAGCACCTGCTTAAGCATTTCACTGAATTAGATGGCCAAAGAGTAGCGTGGTGCTTGGGGAGCAGCTACATGGGTTTGAAGGTGCTGCAACGTCATGGTGCAGCAAACAGGCTGTGATCTCCCAATGAAATAAAACAGGACAAGGAATTGCACTGAAACTAGAAGAGGTGATCCATAGGAGTTACCACAAGGACAAGAAACTGCACTGAAACTAGAGGAAGCAACCCAGTGCGATTACCGTGAGAAAATAAGGCAATAGAAGTGAAAATGGAGTGGACTGAAACCTAACGTTTTCTCTGCTTCTCCTCTATGCTATGATACATATGTTGTTATACTGTGACCGTCACCATTGCATTTTGCCCTTTTCTGAAATCAGACCGATAGTTTCTGCCATGTACTATTTTTCCTTTCATCTTTTTCCCTCTGGAAACTGGGTGTTCCCCATAAAAATTTATTCTTTTCCCATCTAGTCTTCCTCTACTTGCTATTTTCCTTTTCCACTGACTATCCCATCAAAGGCCTCCACTGCTCCCTTCACTTTCCCTGGACCCACTGCTTCTCACCTTGCAGGATCTGAAGAACCGAAAGAGCTCAATAAAGAGCACCCTTCTCTTTAAAACAGGAACGGCACCAGCTAGCATGTTTTTCAGTCTATCGCTGTATTAAAGTTTGCATATTAGGCATTTTTCTACTGTGATTTGTGTGCTTGAACAACGGCAGGCGGTAGGAGCCTCGACGGCAGAAACAGCCTCTTAATCAGTTCCTGCAGTGCTGTGTCCAGCTGGAGCATAAACTCGGTTGATCCCCAGTCATTACATTCATACAGAGTAGGATGCAACACTCTTCTGTGGTGCAGATGTTTATTTATTTTTATATTATTTACTGAAGCAAATGTTATTTGGATACATTTAGTGACGATGAAGGAAGCAAGCAGAAACCTGCGTTAAATTATGAATGTCTACATTTGGAGGAAAGTGAGTAAAATATCAATACTGGTTAATAATTTTCATAATTCATCTTATTGTATAGAATATAAATGGAGGTGGGTAAAACCTCAGCCCTAGTGAAGCCAGTGCAACAGTATAACTGACTCCTTAAGATACCCAGAAGAAGCCATAATTTTAGGTTGATAGGAAACACTGCAAAGATTTATTGTGTCCTATATTCTCCATCACTATAGTGTCTAAGCACTTCTCAAATAATATGACTCATTGTTTCTCTTGACCTTCCCCTGGGGAGAGCAGAGAATGCACCATGAAATGGTTTCTTTTGCCACCAGCTGTATTTTGGGGTGGAGTTGCTGCACATCCTATTTGTTTCTGCGAGAGAGAAGGCAAGTCGAAGATGTCTGTTCCTTGTACCTGGAAGAGCAAGTAATTGCGCCTTTGATGACTGTCCATTCCCAGAGGAGTTCACTTCCCAGGCTCAGGCTGGCCCTGCAAACGTCCGTCCTTGCAGAGAGCCAGGAGGCTGCCTGGAAATTAATGCCAGCATGACAGAGGCATAGGGTGGGCAGGCACTGCCTCCATCTCAAGCCGTGAGCCAGTCTGTCATATACCCTGGTCTCAAGCCACCAAGCACTTTCAAGTCTCGGACCTGTTTAATAACGTCAGCGAGCCCATAAAATCTTTTCGTGGTCCCACAGAATAATTAAACTTCCATCAGTGCTGCTGATCTTGCCAACATAACAATACCAGCTACTGCATGCCAAAACAATAAAATAGCTGTTTCCATGAGCAGCCAAATGTAATTGGAACTCTTCAGTTCTTTCCAGTTATTTACAAGTACTGTATTTCACAAACAGACCACCTTTTTTTGTAACATTCTTTAGGAAAGCTGTGTATTATATTGGCATAATAGTCTTCTTCAGGGAGAGCATTTTGTTTTAATAAAGTGTGTGCCATCATATTTAATCAATCAGATTGATTGACACCAGCACTAGCTGCGTCTCCCAGCAGATGCTGCTGCTACCTCATTCTTATTCCAGTTTCATTTCTCAATCAAATCCATGTGTAAAAAACATTATGTGCTGCCAACATAATGTAATAAAACTTCAACTGAAATGCACACCACCACAACTGAAACTGATAAGTCAAAGTACGGGGAAAGTTAACTTTAGCAAAATCATTTTTGACATGAAAATATTAAAGTTTTACAGTTCAGATATGCCTAGACTAACCCTAACATGAACGCAAAAGTTTCACAAGTGTTAAAAAAATCCTGTAGAAAGTTATTGAGCTTTTAGCTCACTCCCAGCATTTTCTAATCTTTGGAGTTTGTTAGTGTCATTCCAGTCAGATTTAAGCATAGGCTGCCCAAGTGAGATGAATTATAACTTTTACCTGAAGAGCTCAGGTGCCTGTGTTGAGGTGAACACCAGTTAGTGGTGATGCATGGCTCTGTGTCAGAGGCTGAACTAGCAGGCTTGGAAGTTAATGATTCATACAAGCATAGAGAGTGTCCTAATTGTTAGATGTCACACACAGGATGAAACTACTCTCAACTCCATTAAAGTTCATTCTAAATAATCTGCACACCTCGTGTTACCCACATGGCATGTATGGCTCACAGAGCAGTTTCCTGGGGAATTTGCCATTACTGTACTTACAGGAGCTGGTTTCAGAGCACCAAAGCTGAGACCCCTCTTGATACAGAGGGGTCCCTCAAATTCCTGGAGAGGTTACACCTCAAACCTCCATGGTTAACCTTCAGCCTGCCGGCAGTCCCCCAAAGCCAGGTGGGGATTAGAGCTAAGCATCTGATTGCTTGACAGTTTATATACTATGTACATGATGTTTTCATGCATAATTACTGAAGGAGGTATGAAAAGAGCTCCAGACCAGTTTTTTTAAGGCCCCACAATAAATTACTTCCCCTTCATTTATTTTATACTTCTCCCAGTGATGATATGATAGGAAACACATGCCATGAATTCACGTGCCACCAATTTACACACTTCTGTTAAAAAGGAGAACAGAGGTTTTAATCTGAGAAAATGCCTGGTGCTTCAGAATGACATCCCACCACTGCTCTTCTTCCCCTCCTGTGCCTTCCCAGAGAGGGGCTGGGGCTCCCTGCCCGCCAAACACAGCAAATCCACATGGGCAGCCTGAAATCAATTCCAAAAAAGAGTCATGGAAATGATACAGTGTTTGGGAAAACCTGTTTTGTAGTGCAAAGTTCAGTCCATGTAACTTAGTAAAATGAAAATTCAGCAATACTTTAGTTATTGTCTACACATAGTATAGGGGGAGGAAATTTCTGACGGTAGAGGGCTCTTTAAACTAACAGGCCGAGGTACAAAAGTATCTGATAGCTGCAAGCTGAAGCTAAACATATTTGGACTAGAAATAAATGGAAATTTATTAGTGATGAAAATACCTAATCCCCAGGACTTCCTTGCTTTACAAATGAGTTGGATTCCATAGCCCTCAACAGCAGATTAAATCAGGGTGGAAAGGAATGGGTAGTGCCAACTGGATTGTAAAGATAATTTTCATTTAAATTAAATACACTTTTTAAAGGAAATAAACTTGTTTAAAATGGCTTTTTTTTACTGTGACAAGCTATAGTAAAACCTAGACTTACTGTTACCTTGGAATAATTCGGATACATAAAATAACACACTGCATCAATGAGATAAAAGTGGTTTAAATTCCATAATCCTTGGCTTTTAACATGTAGTCTTAGGAAACAACTTGAACTTCTGAAAAGATCTCAGGCTGTAGAGACTTGTCACAAAATCATGCAATGCATTGCCTGCATCATTTTTTTAAAAGTTTCAAAGTCCTCAGAAGTTCATTATTTGCTCCCAGCCCATTTCAGGACCCCTAGGACATCTTACCCCAATACTGAGACCCTGTTGGAGGGTGCCAACCAGATGGTCTTTGTTTCCCTCAAAAAACACATGCCCTGTCCTTTTGCACAGTGAGCATCCTGAGTTCAACCAATTTTGCCCATAGTTCAAGAGCACACACACTGGCTCCGCAGCATTAAAGTGCTCAGCGCTCTGAAGACCTTGTCCCTATTCATCAGACCCAGCTAGACATTTCTGCCAGGAAAAACAAAGAAAACTGCCCATTTTGTGAACAAGATAGCCTGAAGCAGGTGATATATTGCATGTTTGAGGAAAGGTAGAGCTAAACAGAGCCAGAGCAGAGCTTTCTTGGAGATGGTACAGTGAAAACACTCCCATGTGGAAAAAAGAAACCTTTCTAAGAAGTTTTCCTCGGCACTGCTGCTGAAAGAAGCGTTGTCCCTCCACGTTACAAAGCGCAGTGGCTGGAGCAGGGTTTTTCATGTCATTTTGTGTATGCCTCAAGCAGAATCTGGCTCTCAGCATGGCTTCAGGAGACAGAACTGATGGCCAGGTCCCAGGAAGAAACGGCTATATTAAAACATGGATGAGAAAGAAAACATAGCAACATGACTCTTGAGCCTAAAATATTTAGATTAAATTTTATCCAAATCTGTGTTAAGCCTTTTTCTGGCACAGCCCTAGCAATGCCCTTCCAGGTAGTCACATTACGTGTTATTCCAGATACTACTAACGGAACATAATTACATCTGGACTCAATACTGCCATTTTCTGATTAGCAAGGCAGTCGCTTATCTTAGTATCTGGGCGTGTTGTCTTCTCCTAAGGGTGGTAATTTGCACCGGAGATCATAAAGCCTTTCCTCACTGTTACTGAATTACCACTCCCAGAAGCTCCCTGAACAAGGCAGTTTGCCAATGCATATGTGGAGGAATTAAAGCCCAGAGGATGAAGCTCAGTGGCTGAAAAATAAGTCTCTACTGCCAGGTGGGATGCTTTGGAGGACCTGAGACATTGATATGGCAGGTAGAAGAGATGACCTACATGAGATCCCCACCTTCTCTAGCGGAGGCCAGGCTGGCAGCTGAGTGACTCCAAAGGAGCGTGAGGCACGTGTGTTACAGCAACTGAATCCCCATAAAAGTGATTAAAACTTGCCCAAGCTCTCCTCCAGTATGAGAACTATTTATACAGCATGAGACTGCTCTGCACCAGCCTTCCAGAGCAGAAGCAGGACATGTACCCCATCCATAGTCTTCATCTGCCCAAAGTACCTTTGGTACTGACAAACCCTCAAAACAGGGAATGAGAATCAGCATCCTTTGCAGGAGGGATGTCTGTCCCTGACACCCTGCAGTCTCTGCCACCTCCTCATATGGAGGCTTGTTTGACTAATACCTTTTCCATGAATGTTTCTGTGACCTTTTCTGGTTTTTGTTTAACATATAGTTCAAGCTTGTCAAAGACGTAATCACTGAAGTGTATTTTTGTGTGTACCTTTGTCTCTAAACAGACAAACCGTGCATTTCAGTCTTCCACTGCTGCTGCTTGTTGCTTCCTGGTCTGTTTATATGCGATTTTTAATTATGCGCCTTTTTTTTCCCCAAAAGCAATTTATTATAAGGGCAACAGCACTTCCCCTTTCCATGAGCATTTAAGCCCTGAAGCAGAGTGTGCTAATGCTGCCCTAATGGTCATGTTTTCTAGTGGAAGTGAGCAGATCTGTGCTCTGGATGCCTGTGGTCAAGGTGGGGACGACAAATTTTCCTGTCTTCTGCTCCCTCTTGCTGCCCTTCCCTGACATTCCCTGGCACTGGGCCACGGCTGTTGACTCCTCCCCAAGAGCCTGGGAGCTGTGACCCCATGATTTGACTCTGGATGACAGAGAGAAAAAAAATGAGCCATAGGAGCGGGTGATGAGGGCAGAGGAAATGGTGCTGCTGCTCCTCTTCCTGCGGCCGGCCAGCGCCGTGCTTGCCCCGGCAGCCCCGGGTGTTCCGGCACAGTCTGTTCCCCGCTGCCTCCGCTGCACTGCTCCACCACGGGATTTTTGCCTTCAATTGGTTTTGGCCGCCTTCCAAAATTTCCCTCAGGAATGCAACTGGAAGGAGGGAAACGGCAGTTTTTTAACACTTCATATTTCAGCCCAAGCAGAATGAAATTTTAGTGGAGCAAAAACATGGTGGTTGAGCACCTCTGTAGCCGGAGGGCTGTGTGCTCGCCAAACACCGCAGGCACACCACGATCCGAATGTCAACGTTGTGAAGGGAAAAGACATAGGACAGTTTTGTGAGGGGATGTGTTGCAAAGCCTGGAAAAAATATTTCGTTGCACACCCTCCTTTAACACATGCTAGAGAAGTCCAAAGAAATTTGGACATTAATGTTTCAGAAAGTTTTGAAAGCTCAAACTAATAGAAACATCCTTAAATTTTGGAAACTTTTCAATTTCTATTCAACATCCATGGCTTGACTCCACTTCTAATACATTTGTTACTGCATAGACATTAAATGTCCTGTCCCATTTGTCTTCCATGTTGCGTTCTCTCCTTGGCACAGTCATGTTTTGCAGTTGGATTGCAGAGCCTTACACACATACTGTTTACCCCAAATTTGGCTGTGGGGTTATTTACAGCCCTCCCCATCGTACAAGACAGGGTGACAGTTGCCAGCTGTGCTGGTGGCTTTTATGATGAGGAAACTGAATGCTCTGAATTTGGCTGGAAATGTATAATTCATTGCACATAAAAAACCCTGAACAACATCAGATGTGAACACTCCTTTCAAACGCCCTGCTGCCTGGCAGAGATTTCTTCTATATCTGTGTGAAGAAGTTGCTACACAGCCTGGGCCTATTATGAGGAGCTGGGGCAGCAGCTGTACTGCAGTCATCATTTGGGAAAAATGCTGGATTTGAGGCTAAATTTACTAAGACTTTGGCAAAGTATGGAGAGGAGGAAACTTCACGGTATCTGGCCAACCTTGGGAATGTCCCACCAAGGAAAAACTCTTCAGACTGAGGTGTTGATGTTGAATTAAGTTGATTTTATGCAGATTTACACCTTCACAAATAACTCAAGGAACAGTTGAGTAGTACCAGGAGAGGGCAGAATATGGGGGTTAGACCAGAGTATCTTCATCCCTGCCCATGGACAGATGTGAATTGTGGGTCCAGCTTATACTAAAGATATTTTTATACTAAAGATTTTGGTTTTTTCTCATTCAAGGCATCTCTCCCAATGTTTTCCTTGCTTCATCCAGTTGTTATGGCTTATCATTTATGTTGGCAGACTGTTTGGGACTTACATATTCATAAGAATGCAAGTGTAACAGAGCCATGATTTGGATAAAATTATAGGTGCTTCCATAGCATAAACCAGGAATTTTCTCATTCACATCTAGGACAGGAGAATTATTTTGGCCAGTAAACCTCTGTATCAAGTACGAAAAGTTCCTTGCCATGACATTACAACCTCTAGAATAACCCAACTGATTTTATTTCTTCACTCCACAAGAGAAACCATACGGACTGCAACTTGATGAGAGCCATTCAAAGGGCTGATGTTATCCCAAAATTCAAGTAATTTCTCCTGGAGAACGTGAGGCAGAAGGATCAACACTTAATCAAATTCAGGATTCCATTTGCCTTGGACTAACAGCTAAGGAAACTGGTTTAATTTCTTCTGTGAGAAAAGTGAGATAAATGATGTGTACATGTGTCTCAGGTAAAATATTTGATCGCTTACCTTCTTAGTCATCACTGGTCTTTAATTGCATATTATGTAATGTCACACCCAATACAGATTACATCAGGGGGGAAAATCACAACCATGCAGCCTGCAGAAACTAGAAAGTAATTTGTCTACAGGAGGAAGGATGGTCTTTTCTGCACATTCCCTGTACGGCATCATTTATCATTTGGGAGCATTGCCCAAAGGCAGCAAAACAATGCTCAGCTAAAGTCACATCAGGCCAACTGTCTTCTTAGAGGCTCCTGTCCTGATAGTAGCCAAACCCTACAACATTCCCAGGGCAAAGGCCTCTAAAGTGATGCCAAATCAGTCAGCCCAAATAGGTTTATAAGACTTTTTAAACTTTCAGACGCTGCTGTAGTGAAGTATGGTCTTTTCCAGGCTCTGTGACTGTATACTCGCAGTTTGAAGACAGATCTATTTAGTAACAACTAGAAAAAAAAAAAAAGAAAAAAAAAGAAAAAAAAAAAGAATCCTAAAGCCAAACCCTCCAAACAAATTATTTCCTACTGAAGAAACTTTTCTGATACTATGAAACCTAACTAACAGTTTGGCATGTTTTCCCAAACACAGCATGCAAAAGTAGTAATATTTTATGTTGTGATTATAGGACATTGTGGGCTGCAGCCATCTGCTGAGAGGGACATTCTGCTCCCTGAACATCCTGGCTGTAATTTGCACAATATTTGAGTTTCTGAGAGTTACCGGGAGCTCTAATATGGTGTGGATAACCATCAGCACTAACAGCACATAAAACATGGGAGAGCTGACTCGGGGGTGACAGTGGATTTTGGCACCTCCGGATTTTTCCCTGGGCAGTGGAAAATGTTCCAGCATGAATTAAACACGTAAAAAGGCTTCCTCAAAGCACGTGCTGCCCCTATGGCAAACGGAAAGCACGAGGAGTGCCTCATGCAATAACATTATCTCCCTTTTCAGAGTTACAGTTGGGTTCAATTTTCTCTTATTGCAGATCTTTGGGGTGGGATTTTTTTTGAAGCATTCAGCCTTGGCCTAAAATCCTCTCCCATTGGAAACAATGAGCCCCCTGACACCCCCACTGCTTTAATGGCAGAAGAGCACAGCCAGCACAGAGCACTTTGGAAAATCCCTCCCCTCGCGCCCGGTCCTGCACAATGGGTCTAATGTTTCATCCCTGCGTGAAGCCTGAATAAACAGGCATTGCACAAGGAATCGCGGTGGGGAAGCAAAGCCACTGTGCCAAGGGCAGGCGCTAACACTGCAACCACTCTGCCTTAACCGCTCACGGACTGGGATCATTCCAGGGAACGCTGCTGCTCACCTGGGGGTGCCTGCATCCCCCTCACTGGTAGTTTGGGTGATACCTGTGAAGCTCTGTGAGCAGTGGCTCATGGGATCAGCCATGATGTGGTTCGTACTTCCACATCCTCCTACAGATGACAAAGATGGTAAGTTTAGGGCTATTTATTGGAAGGTCAGCTTTGGTTCCTGGTTGCAAATTTTGATGCAAGTTAGTATTTCTGAAAATCAACCCATTTCATTCATTGATGAAAGAATAAGGTGGCCACAAATCATTACATAAGACGTTCAGGAAAAGAAGAATTTAGTGTTAGTTTGAAATAGCTGACAAAACTGTACTTATCACTCAAAGACAAACTAAACTTGGAGATAAGAGAGGGATGTCTATTTGCCACACCAGCCACACACAGTAATTTCTTGACAAAACATGTCTGAGCACCACCTCGGCTTCACCCAGGCAGCAACGACAATCCGCGCTGAGACCTGCAAAGCTCAACCACATTTTTCTCCTTGGTACTCACAGGCAGGGCTTATGGATGGGAACGTACATTCCCACAATGGGTGGGAGCTTCTTCACCCATGGGCTACCTTGCAAGAGAAGAAGGCATGGAGGACTAAATATGGGATCAACAGCCTTGAACCTATGCCTATAGAACCCCAGCCAGAAAACTAAGCTTGTATTGGGTGAGGAGTGTTAATTTGCTGCTAGCACACACTTTTACATCATTATTTCTTCCTTGTCTGAGATGTTTCTGCTGTGATTCTTCAATGCTTTGCCCTGGGATGTTTCTGCTGTGATTCTTCAATGCTTTGCCCTGAGTCTCAGGATGCGTTTCTATAGGCCAAAAGGAATAAATAGTTTTTTCTTCTGCATTAGGTAAACAGGCACAGTAAACGGACTCTCCCAGTTTACATTAGGTGAGGACTTGTCCCATCATCTTCGATGCCAAGATAGCTGAGCATTTCCTATCATCCTTCTATTAAGATGGCTACAGCAATGGCATAAAACACTTTCTTCAGGCAGCCTTGTGAATATTGTGCTCATTTAAGAGGTAAATAAAGAAGACATCACCGCTGGATGTGTGTCCTCTGGTAGCAATCAATGCACAGCATACACTTTTGATGAGGTCAGATAACAAGCGTCACATGGAGAGAGGAGTACCATGCACACACAAACTTCTGAATATGTGTCAGCAATAAAACGAGAACTACAAAGGCAAGCAGTAGCTGCCCACTGTAGGATGTCTCATCTAGTTCAAGTTCAACTGTGCAATACAAGCCCAACTCTGTAGTTTGATAAAAAACCTCACCCTGAAACAATAAAAACCCCCATATACTGTTCTGAAGGATTAGCAAGGATATATCTTTGTTCACAGAACCCTTTTTAGTTTTGAAAAGGGAGTTTCTTACATCAAAAATAGAGAATTCTTTCATGTTACTGTCAGCTCCGTAGCCCACCTAAAATTGCATTATTACCACTGACAGAAAGACAGGTGTTAACAGCTGGAGAGAAAACAAATGTAGAGTGCTGTGGCAAAACCTGAGGAGAAACAGATGTGTGAGCAACTTTGTCTTTGATATTTATTTTAATAGTGCTTCTCAAATATGTTTAATATTTATGCAGCTATAGTCTCAGCTTTCACTGGCATATTAGAGCCAGCACAGTGCATTATTCACCTCTGCCACCACTTCTTCTTTTCTCTTCCTCCCTTCTAACCGTCATAAAACAGCATCTGTAAATCTCTCAGGAAATGCCAGTTTATTCCTTCTCCCCTCCCCCAGTATAAAATGGATAGAGTTTTTTAGCAGTGGGAGTTCAGTGTGATTAGTATGCTAATACGGGAGAGAGAAAAGGAAATGGAGATGAGAGATATGGTCCTTTAGCAAAGAAAAGCGGGAACAACTGAAAGGAGGATCTCTGCTAATCAATTAACCTACAACGGACCTAATGCCATAAGAAGCTATTATGCATAAAGGGACAAAATTCTCGGTGACAGATGGCACTTGGGCTCATGATATTACAGGGTTACTGCTCGAGAGCTTGTTTACCTCCCATACAGGGGTAAGCAATAAAGCAATAAAATTGCTTATTTATTTTAAAGAGAGAAGTTGAAATGCTTATTTACCAAATCAATCAAGGTTTACTAAGGCAGAACAGCCACAATCCTCATGGCCCTAAAATGCTGGATACTTCACTGATTTCAAATAGCAATTATCTATTGCAGTTTCTTGAACCCGCTCTGACTGCAGAGACATTTAATTTGCAAATTTTGATGAAAATTGTCATTTTTTTAATTGCCTATTTCACCAATTTGAATTTTAAAACAAACGATTAACTAGAAGCTCATTTTTACTTGCCTTGGGCAAGCCCGGAAAATATTTGTCAAGACCCAAGCCTGTCTGCTTAGCATTTGAGTTGAGAAATGCACAACTGCCTTCAAGTCAACATTAGCTGTGACAGAAGCAAGACTATTATTTAACAGTAGCTGAAAATGTCAAAAACAAGCGGCGTCTGGCATTTTGACAAGACAGCGTTGAAAAGAAACCTTTTTTTTTTTTTTTTCCCAACACTCGGTTAACTGTAAAGCAAAACTGTACAATTATCACTTGGCTCCAAGTACAGCTTTGGTGGGTCCCTTTGAACTGGTGGGGATGGAGAGCAGGTGGGTCTCCATCTTCTGCTCGCAGCCACCTTCAAGGTCCAACCATGGCCCAGGCTCTCTGTGCTTCAAACAAACCCACGCTCTGCTCCCAGGAATGGAGACAACATTGTCTAACAACTTGTGTCAGGCCTCGGGCACATCAACTTGATGAAGACATCCTGAAAGCTAAGGACATATGTAAATGTTTAGAGGTATATGTTTTAGATGTTAACTGCGTGACAGAATAAAACGCAGGCATTTTTTTAAAAGTAGATATTGCGCCTGGGCATTAATCAGCCTTTTTTACATTAGAATTCATAACAAAGGGTCAGCAGATTTAATTAAAAATAGTATTGTGATGAAGAGAAGCCCAATATTGAAGAAGTGAAGGAAAACTAATATCTAAAATACTTTCCTCCCACAGGAAGATTAAGTTGGAAGTTACCGTTTTAATCAGCGGTAAGATGCGACAGTGCTTACGAACCGTCTCAGGGAAACAGTGCAACGGGCGATAAGATATTGTTTTCAAGAATTTTAGATAGCACATGAATAGGCTTTAATAATTTAAGAGATGCCAGTGATGAACATATGTTCATCTTCATTGCACACACCAGATACTCTGCACCATTTATCTGAGCTCGAGTAGAACAATTTTCTAGCAGCATTTCCTACCCGTTAAGTCCCTTTAACATCAGTCAGCATTAGGCAGGGTATCAAATCCCATAAAGTATTGTCTGTACAAGTGTCAGTTGCTTGTTTACGTCCTTACTCAGTGAAATTTCGGCATGCGCCTCCCAGCAGCTATGCAAGAGAGACATCAGAAGTGCTGCGTGGCCCCTTTTCTAGGTCACATCCCTCAGTAATCTGCTGTGTAGCAGCTACACAACCAACCTCACCACATCTCTCTGGGTTTCATTACTTACTATGACCTTAGAAATCACAAACTATCAAAGTTTGACAGTTCATCAAAGCGTAAGTATTCCATGAAGCTGATTCAGGTGATGCCAGAAAGCACGTACTGTCCCCCGTAGCTTTGAAACGTCCCTGATGAGATAGTTTTGGGGGTTTCTGGTAGTATCTGGGTTCCTTTCTCGTGGCACGGCATCTCTGGTACCTCGCTTTTACAACCAGTGAAAACCAGGAGGAGCCAGTACTGCTGACAACAAGGGGCCTTCCCTCTCCACTGACCTGTGCATTGGTGCTGTGATGGAAAGGAGGGCACTGGGGAACTGCTACTGCTTCAACTAAGCTTATTTTATTTCCTGGGATCGGATTAAGGGACCACATTTGTCAAGCCACAGGTTGCAGAAGCAACGCAACCATCCTCATTTACCAGTGAGCTGATCCAGAAACCCAGTGGTTCCCAAATCCCAAGGAGCACTCCAAATCCAGGGACCTGGGGTTCAAAAAAGCACCTTAAAGTGGCACACGTGGGACTGAAAAAACAACTCTTTCTCTCGCCTTTAAATAATTCTCATGGAGGTTAAGGTTTGAATGCAAATGCAACTTGTGATATCGCTGTCTATCCCTTGGTACTTAAAGGGGATTCTCTTTTATAAATTTACATTTAAAAAAAATCAAAAAGGCAGTGTGTGTGGACTATACAAATGGTATTTGTCTCTGTGCTTGGCATTTTGACCTGACATCTAAACTGAACTCTTTTGTATCTAGCCAGCTTATCAAGTGACCACTCATCTTGCTGCTCTTCACTGTCCCAGAGTTCATCCCCTGGACCAGTGCAACGACCAAAGTCTGCAAAACAAACCCCCAAAAAATGTTTCCAGGAATGGCTACGTGTCTTACTTTCTACCAGCTTCGTTATTTCTTAACACTGCATTTCTATATTTATTACTTACATAATACTACATGTCTATCATTTCTTATACCACTTATCACCATAGTGGATACATCACTACATCAATTCTTGTCCTTGAAACATCAGTCTTCAGGATCTTTCAATTCATCTTCTTCAAGCCACTACTCCAGCTGCATTTTTGCTTGTTGCACTGATTTGAGGAAACTGGTTGGTAAGAGTTGTCTGAAACCACACAAAGCAGTATTATTTCTCTCTCTCCAGTTTAATCAGATCAGGCACAGGTCCAACACAAATCCTCAGCTGAAGTTCCTACAAGCGAAATACTGGACACAAAAAAATAAAAATGCAAGATCATGGCAAGCATTTATGACAACAAGCTCATCAGCGGCCAACGTTTTGCATTTGCATCATTATTAATCAGATCTGCCAGATCTGATTCTTGTAAGTCTGTCCTCCTGAAGAGCTGATATACCATATAAAAAGCACACATTGTAAATCAGAGAGAATGATGACGATTTTCATCAGAGGTGAAAGAGAAAAGGGAAAGGCAGATTCTGCAGTGTGCTGCTCTTACTTGTTGCACGGTGTAGGAATTTTTTTGACCTGTATTACATTAGAAAAGAAGTGAGGTCTAAACAATTTCATCCCTTTCAAACACAGTGGGCCAAATTCCCAACCAGCATGAAATGCTGCATATCCACTGAAATCGATGGAGCTATGCCAGTTCAGCTGAGAACTTGGCTTTGCATGTCAGTTCATTCAGCAATGATTGCACTTGACATGCAGCACAGACCAAGCATTTGTTTTTAAAAAGAAAACAGTGGAGTCTTTCAGTGCTAACCCAGCCTAGACATAGTCCCAGTTCCAAGAACGGGATTAACTGTCCTCAGCTCAGCCTCCTATGTATTTGTGCAAAGGAAGAGTCAGGAGGAGGAAAAAAAACATATTCTTCTCTCTTCGGCACACTGATGGCAGGTTTCACCACTCAAGAGAAGAAATGATGGTGTGTAGAGCAGGGCAACTTTGCTTTTTGTTAGAACCTATAATTGACTTATGCACTTAATGTTCTTCCAGAGACTTTAACCCCCCACCCAAGTGCCATGTAGTCACATCCTTCACCTTTATCTCTCCATTACCAACCAAAGTGCCCAGAGCCAGATCACCAGTTTCTCACAGAGTTCAAAAGGACTGTGTAAATCTCAGCAAGAAGTTGCTGAAGCCATTTTCCTATCAATTAATTCTCTGGTGGCATGGCCAGGCTTACCCCAGGCATCCCTAGTCACTGAGGAAACAACTGGCACAGCTGGGTTAGAGGAAAACAGACGAGCCAAAACACGCTCTGGCGATCATGGCCAACGAAGTGATACCTTTGGAAAACAGCTGAAGATCAGAACAAGTCAGTACAAATGCACTGCATCTGTAAGGCTCCCCTTCCTCTCTTGTTTTGAAACCCAGGATGAAAACATAATCCTTTTGTGCAACATTATCCAAAATGTTGGAGCTTCTCCTTGCATAATTTCTATCTGGCAAATTAAGTCGCAACCCTATTCCTCTCAGCTTTCTTTTTAGTTCACACGTTTTTCCCTGAATAATTGCATGAAACAAATCTTGCTTTGAGGTTTGATTACCAAAAAGGTATTAAATATCTGAAATGTTGGTTTATCTCACGTAACACAAGGCATACATTGAACTAATTGGAGAACAGAAATAGCAGAATTTCATTGTGAATTCAGACAGCAGCGTATTCATGAATACAAATTTTCTTTCAACAAATATTTTGCCATATTTGATTAAAAGGCACAATTTCAGGATTCCTACCAACAGATTCATAAAAAGCAGACCTTCCAGCTATACCTGCAGATGTTGCCATTGTGAATACTCTGCAACGTGCGCGTGTATCGCTGCATAACTACAGTACAACAGATCACTCCCTGCAGAGGGGTTTTTAAATGCAAAAGTCAGGGCAGAACTGCTGCCAGTACAGAAAGCGAATCCTATGAACTGTGATCTGGGGACGCTGCAGGTTGTGTGTCTGACACCGATGCACATGGCACACTGGACACCCCTGAGCTCTCAACGGGCTTGGCCTGGGGAAACTTATTAGCAGCCCTTTCCCTTTATATTTTCTTATTTATGTTGTTTCCTATCTGCTATAGTGCTGAGGAGGCTAAAAAACAAAGTGTGAAAGTGCAACAGGAGCTGCTAAACTTCTGCACTTCAGCAATGACGAGCAAGAAAGGAAAACCTCAAGAAAATGGAAAACTACATTTCAACCTGGATTTCAGATCAAGAAATGACCCCTACCTCTTCCCCAGCATGGCTTTTAAGCATTCAAAGCACACTCCCAGTATGCTGCCTGAAAAGCCTAGGCATAAAGTTTATCCTTTAGTTTGAGGCTTTGTCACTTGACCGGGGGAGGTAATCAGGACAAAGCTCTGGACCACACTGCTCAAAACATGACAACAGACACACCAAAAATCCAAGCTGGCTGCATGAAGCAATTAAAGTAGTGTTTACTATTCCATGACAGTTAACATGTTGGACTGACCTTTCATTTACTGTTTAGTACTGAACATTAAGCTGCAAAATTACTCATGCTTTGCGTTTAGTACTGGCATCAAAACTAACAGCATTAGATAGCTATTCCCACGGCGAGACATGCGTTCCCTCTGCCCAGCTGTGCACAGACTTTTATAAGCACTGTATTTGATATTTAACATCACTTCCACAGGTTATATTCATCCATTACCATTAGGAATTATTGGTAACACTGCTCCAAAATGTAAAAAGCATATGCAAAATGTCCAGGGTGACGCAGCTGGTAAAATTACGTCCCTTCTTTACATGCTGGGAGAGATAAAAATGAAGGCTGGTGTACGCCGTAGGTCCCCGAGGCAGCTTCCAGACAGATGGCAGAAGGGAAGTACAGAAGCTACAGAGGAAAAGTTTCTTTGTTTATTCTCCCTCTAGCTGCTTACAGCAGCCGCGTTATAAAGGGAGGCACAAGATGCATTTCACGAGAGTCTGGCAGCCCAGCGGTTGGAATATCCTCTCCAAAGTGGGCAAATTTTCATTTGACACCCTCAGGCTGAACTTGGGCAGGAAGGACCTGGAGTTTCCAGTCCCGTGGGCCATGCTCTCATGGAGCGGCTACAGATGAAGAAGAGGTTAAGACTCCAGAAAAGCACCTTTGACAGCATGCATCTGACTGATCTTAGTGCTGTGACGAGGTAAAATTACCATTATTTCTATCCTTGGCTGTAATTTGCCTGGTCAGACACTTGGCATGCCCAGTACACTGCATTCTGATGGAAGAGTTCAGATTTTCAGGTCACAGGTTGCCAACACAAACATGCATTTTTTTGGTTCATCCCTGCGCTCTTTCCAACTTTCACTTGTGGTGTTTCCTGCTGTGGGCACTGCATCTCAAATACTGATGAACCTCTCTTCCCACCCTTTCTTCACCTTTGCCTGGAGGCTTTTTCATTACCCACTTCTAAACATCTATTTGTTACATTTTTTTTGAGACAGAGTGATGGGCACTATGAACAGACTGTCTGTGAATACCAGAATAATATTGTGTTCCTATGCAGACCAGAACATTAATAAATACAAATATATTAAGGGATTCCCTGCCATCCATGTTTTTTTTTCATATTCATAGTGGCTATTTATATCTAAATCTCTATTTTCTGTATTGCAACTGAAGTTATCTGCCTTATTTTCCTCCAGCTCAAATATTCCCATTGCAAATTCAAAAGGGCAAATTTTCAAAGGCTGCTCAGCATGCTAATTATGATAGAATAGCTGCCGATTTGAGCTTGCCTGCTTCTTTTTTAGTATTTCTAGACAGGTGCTTTGTGCAACCAATATGCCAGCTCAAGGGTCAAAATTATGAGGAGATTGCTGATAGAAGGCAACTCAGTGTATTTTAAAATCAGTATCATTTCTTAAAGAAAGAAGAAACCTATCAAACATGGTTGTAATTGTATTTAATGCACATTTTGCTTTTAACAGCAATTTGCCAGTTGAAACAGCATAGACCTTACAATGCTTAATTAGTGAAGAGGTTATAGTGCTTATAAAGTTGTATCTAAAATATACCTTATTCATTCTCTATTGAACAACATTTTAGAGACAGTCTAATGTTATAATTACATGCTATACAGTAGCAGCATGTTCACACCACTACAGTTAAGGCCGTGTCAGCATTCTCATCATGAACCTTTTTCAGGGTTTGAACACATCAGCCATAAAATTACAATGCAGTTTGGAAAAAACACGACATTCAAGATGTGAATCCTGTATTGACCTTAGTCAAATAAGAACTAAAGTAGTAAAACACATATAATAAATGACTCCACCCAAATTTATTTTGGACAATTGCTGCCTTTGCATAACATGCTCAAAATTTTCAAAATGAAATTTAAAAGTTAGTGGACCACACAGTCTGATCAGGTTTAGATGAATCCGAGTGCAAAGTGTTGTAAAGTGGGTGCCACAGCTGCACAATAACCACTTCTCACATACTGCACATTTTAACATATACAAGGCTTCTGTGTAAATATTTAGATTGGCAGGTAAAAGCAGTTCTACCACCAAGTGAATAGTAGAAACTACTCATCTCCAGTTGTATACACTTAGTGGTCATGATGAAACGAAATTGTTTACCAAATCAGCACACTGGCTACTGAGGTACCATGTTGTTCCCCACAGTCAGGATAAGAAACATATGAATTTTTATGCCATCCATGCCCTGATAATTCAAGAGGGACTCATCACACTGCCCACCAAGCTGAAGCCATTCGCTTAAGAAGGCGGATGAGGCGAAATACTGTACAGAAAGGGACCCAACGGCTTCTTCAGTGAAATGCCAGAGCCTGCCTAAAGAAACTCACCCTTAGTTCATGCCCTAACAGTTTCTTGGTTTTACTAATATAATGCTTCTTATTGCCATATGGTTTGATTAAAAGAAGATGTCTAGTCTGGGATTTACTTAAACATGTTGTACCTCTGCTTAAAGCAAAGCGCATCTGTCAGTGCTTTCCTGAAACATTACCCAATCAAAGTGTGCTTCAGGTGTTGAATTGTCATGGAAATGTGATAAGCTGATGAAACTCTGTGGGGCTGCAGAAACAAGCTCTTTATACTTCATTTGCTTATTATTTTTACACTTCCCCATTCAAGAAATTTTCCTTTTGTGATCACCTCTTTTGTTACAACGCTTTTGGAAGCACTCCACTGCATACTTTTCAGACTTAGAGATAAGCATACAAGACTGAGAGTCGCCTATTTCAAGCTTCGCGTACATTGCATACACACATTTATTAGTAAAAACTTCTCTAAACATCTATTTGTTCTTTGGACCAACTCCAGCCTCCCTAGGTGACTGTAACATGTCTTATAAACCTTTCATGGAAGATTTAAAAAATAGTACTTCAAGACAAAAAAGGAAAAAGAATCCATTAAAACATCAACACAGAGACAGAAGGGGTAAAAAAAAGCAGAGACATCCCATGCCAAATTCACTGCTGGCACAGGTTAGCAGTGTCCTCTTGAAGTCTGCTTTCTGCCTTCTTGTACAAGTTCTTTTATCTTAAAAGGGTCTTAAAAGGGAGCTGCAAAGCCAAGAGGAAATTCCACGTATGCCCCCAAATATGGGTCACACACTAAAATCCTTCTTCTTAAGAAGGGAACCAATTAGCACACAGCCTATTTCAGCTCTCTGTCCTATCAGAATTTCTGTGCACAGGCACCTGTAAAACAACGGTAACAGTATTTCTCTGCCTCAGAAAACTGCTATAAGAACAAATGCATTTATGGTTGCCTGGACCACAGTCACAGCAGTAAGGGCTACATCAGTACCTAAAATACATCCTTGCCTCCTTCTACCGATCCTGCGAACAGAACCAGTAGTAGACAAGAACTATCAAAAGTAACATTAGTAACAGAGGGTTTTATGACACTATATGATAGTGGCTGATTTAGTTCAGCAGAATTAAGTTTCACAATAAAACCCCTCTAAGATTTTTTTTATAAGGGATCGGGACAAGTCATCTTAAGGGATTGTACGAGAATGACCCGAATTGTATCCTGTTACTCAACACAACAAGTAGTTTCAGAATCTGTCCACATCTGATGATGGTCCACATAAATTCATATATAAACACGTATACTGGTTGTACCAGGGGAAAAAATAGCAAGTATCTTCCAGCCTCGGTTTCCATTTCTGTATTCTGTGACATGGGCACATACCATAGACAAATGAAATGGCAATAACCCACACAATCCGTATTAAGTCTCCTCACCTGTGATACAAGAAGAATGACAGTGTGTTAGAGGCAGAAATCCATCAGTTACTGCATCAAAGCTCACCTGTAATCCATGAATTTCATAAAGATACTACAGGCTATCATCATGGAAAGGTAAGATCTTCGTTCCTAAATCTGAATCCCCCATCTTTCACTGAGCTATTAAGAACAAATTCCTCAAAACTTTCAAGATAAAGTGAAGCAGAAGTTTCAGCTACAGGAACGTAGTGCAAAGGTTCGGTTTGGCACTGCAACATTATGGACAGACAAGAATTCATGGTAAACTGAGTTTAGATTTGGAAAAAAGAATCCTATAATTGAACCAATATTGTCAAATGTATTGCATACTATTGTAACTTCACAGTAATCAAAATCAGACATCAAGGTTTCTACAGAAGCAGCAATCACAGATTGCAGTAAAGTATACCACTTAAGGGAAAAAAATTGCATTTTGGCAATTTCATAGTCAAGTGTTCCTTATGCTCCTCCAACAGTCATTTGTCAGATATTTTTCCTGTTTAAAAGGTGCATATTGTTTCTCCTCAGTCCTCGTGAGACTTCTCTGCAATGACTTTGCATTCATACTGAAAAACAGAAGTTGACAAAATTAATAATATTAGGTTACATAACCAATGAAAAAGACTACTATGAAGGGAATTCTTCTACAAAAAGGGTGATAAAACAGCTTATCTTACACTTCAGCCAGATAAGCTTGGTCCCCCTAAGTTCTGTGCACACACTGTTGGCTGCAATTTCTGTTTCCTTGAGCAGCAGAAAGAGCAGTTCAGACTTAGGGGATGGCCTGACTTCTCCCCAAATATGGGAGCTCTTAAACTCCTGGTCCTGAAAGGACTAAAAGTATGCAACTGAGAGCATACAGAGCAAAGTCATGGGCTGTGCTCTGAATAATGCTACTAACGGCTCACTAACCAGAACTGATTTTTACCTACATCCACCACTCAAATAGCTGGTTGGTATATACGAAGGAAGGAATGACATGTAGATTAAAACTTTTACTAGTAGGCAACTGACCCCCTGCTCCAAACTTACCATTGCCAGCTGCCTGCCGATATTGCCCATAGTTATTCCACCAGCAAAAAATATACACGGCAACCAGGAACGAACATAAAGGAAATCTGGAGACGTGTATCTGGAAAAGAACACGCATTTTTGAGCTCAACATTGAGCAATACATAGATTCCTCCCACCACATGACAAAAATCCACAAATTTAAATTTTAGGACATTTCAACTCAAAAAGACTTGTGTTACAGAAATTTAATTAATTGCAGCAAATAACAAAGGAAGCTTCTTATTGATTATAATACCATTTGTTCAACTAAAAAAAAACATGTTACATTGTTGGTAAGGTAGCAATTTTACTGAAATAACTAACTTCCAACTAAAATTCTCACTTACAAACACATAAAACCTTTCATGAACAATCCAATTTATGTTACACTCAAATTTGTTGGAAATCATGTCAAATTCTACCCTTTCAGTTATTCTGACTTTTGTGTTATAGCTTCAGGAGACTATAAATTAACCTTAAAGGAAATAAATACTTACTGATAAACTCCATTGTAGACCAGAAGTTGTGACACCAATGTGGCCAGAAAAGCAATTCCTATTCCAAGACCAAAGCCACTTCGTGACCTATCAAACGTCCACCAGAGTCCAATTGACAGGGCTGCTAATGTGAGGGACAACTGGATATTGTTGGCAAAATTCACTTTCTGTGTTGATTGTTAAGGATAAGTTTGGAAATACCATATACAAGTGTAAAGCAGTTTTCTTCATTCTGTTTATCATTTTGGCACAACAGAAAAGAAATACTGTAAAAAAAATACAGCACTAGCTGTATCAGCTATCACAGAGCTATCAGGTATCAGGAAATAAGCTTTGAAGTGTTGCCAATGTAACAGGAAACTAAAAACTTATGACACTTCTTCACACTTTTAGGGTATTAGCACTGTTCAACAGCGAAGAGACTATACACCTACCAGACAATGCAGGTGTTTTATACAGACATACAATGCACATGTTACTGTTCAGAGTAAGGACATCTCATCCTTACCTCGTCTTTTATTAAACTAAGCATGAAATCTCAAATCTAGCATCAGACATGTCCAAATGACAGGGATTTACTGAAAAAAGGTATTTATCACTCTTATTTAACTGCAATTTTGTTTAATTCAGATGCTAATTTACATTCAGCTAAACATTAAAAATGTTAATGTTTTCTATAAAACAAAATGTAAATAATATTACTGTGAAAATATTCATGTAAACCTACATTGAAAATCAGTTTTGTCAACTCTGTGATAAAAGTATGAAGTCATTCCAGATATCTTTGTAGTGTTTCACATTCTTCAAAATGCTTTGGAAATACTAACTCATCCTCACTATTCCTGTCCAAAACAGATTATTAAAAAGGAGGCTGCCAAGTTTCATAAGCCTGAAAGCAAATTTATGGGATGACAACATAAAAACACTGCCCTACTTTCTCACAAAGACCTGGAGAGAGACCTAGAGGAAATGAGAAAGAAGTTCAACTAACTGAAATAAATAATTACAGGATAAAAATCAATAGCATGAAAAAAAATGTCAAACACAACCAAAAAACCACACCAAATATGGCAATGTGCAGAACTGGTAATAAGCTGAAAAGAAAGAAGTCTGGAGAGCTGTCAAGCAGGAAATACAGACAGTACATTAATGATGTCCTGGAATATCTGTAACAGCTGTTAGAAAACTGCGGGACAGTTTGCTGTAAATAGTCTGACCCATGCAGAGGGAAGCTGTCAATTCTCTTCTATTTCTTAAAAGCATTGTGCTTATGCAACAGGTACGGTCCAGGTCAGTGCGAACCACAGGACCAGATTAACGCATCTTTGGCAAGGAGAGCAAGGTTTGTGAGGGTCAGTGGGAACGACTCTGAACCTTGGCAGCTCCAGCTCATCTGGCCTTACTGGATAGGATGGCTGGTGGGAACAAAAGCAAACAACAACAAAACCCATCCGAGGGCCAAGTCACCTCGGTAAGAATTCAGTCAGCTCTCACATCTTTCACTTAACTTGCCCTCTTCTCCTGGAAATGAGGCGATTCAGTAGCACGCAACCAGAACTTCTTAGCATGGTTTCTGCAAACCGCGTTGGAGCTGACACTGAAGGAGATGAGAGTTCCAGAGATGATCTGGGATCCGTTCTAATTAGTTTACAAGAACACAGTGTTCACAGACAGATCCTGGTTTTACCTGACAGAGGA
Source organism: Strix uralensis (assembly GCF_047716275.1). Taxonomy (NCBI): domain Eukaryota; kingdom Metazoa; phylum Chordata; class Aves; order Strigiformes; family Strigidae; genus Strix; species Strix uralensis. Next base: position 35,615,174 of record NC_133977.1, read on the forward strand.
GGCGCTAGGCAGGACTACACAAACAACTAAGACTCACAGCACTGCCAGTAAGGCATGTCAGTCCACATGAAAAGCACCCTGTCACCCAGCATGACCCCAGCTGCTTCAGAGGGAAGGGATGCGAGTTTTGAACACGCTTGTGCAAGGACGTATCTGAGTAGTTACAAAATTAGGAGGAGTATAATGTACTGCAACACACTGACTTCCAAGCACTCTTACTGAATGACCACAGGAATGGTAACTACTCTCTCAGCATCAAGGCATCATTTGCAGAATGTGGTAGCAGCACTTACGTGCTTTGTGTAGTCCTGGGTATTACCTGGTCCTGAGTTTTCCCCATTCTTTGCAAAGTGCACAGGCTTCACTGATAACCTCAAGACTGGGCTTCAGCCTCTTACTATGGTGTTAAAAGGACATCAACTCTTGCAGTGTCTTAAAGCACTTTTCTGTAATACCTACCACATAAATATTTCTATGCATTTACTTTTTCAAAGAAAATAAAGACTATAAGACAAAGCCCAATATTGAGACATTTCTAATGAAAAGATTTTTCAGAACGAACAGACGTGAAACTTATCACCTCCAATACTGCTACAGTAGTCTAACACTAACACATATTCTGCATTTCCCTTGCAAAAATGCTGCATATTATATCTTTAACAACAATTCACCATGACTGACTATGTGAGCTTTGTTTTAGTGGAAACCCATTTGTTATCACCAACTTCATTAGAATACAGGATACAGCGCTGGCATGATTTATTCCCACAAAGACTGCTACACATCGCATTACACTGGACCATTCTCTCTTAAATTTATGTGGCTCTCCCAGATGTCTGTCCATGCATGGGTACAATAACCCAATCACAGCTGTGGAGACAGGAAAGAAAAAAGGCCCAGAAGTTGAAGCACTGGCAATATTTAACTAAAATAAAGACTATCTAGACTTTGACAATTACTGTCACTGCTAGAACAGATCTTTTAAGGATAAATAGTACAAAACACACATTGTAAAAGAAGAGGAATTGTAAACAGTTTCATTATTTAAAAAAGCTCTGTAGAAGTTCAGCAGCATCTTTAACCACTGCAGCAGTGACCTGGCAGAAGTAGCAAAGCAGAGAAAATCTGAACTAGGGGCAGAGGATGGAATAGCTCTGCACCCTGCCAAAACCTATAGTTCAAGAAGTGTAGTAACAGCTTGCAGGCTGGCACTTTTGAAAATCCCACATATCATACATACACGTTTAAATAACTGCAAAACAAACACACCACAGTATTTTGTGTCTTCTTTTGTTGTTGTTACGAGCAGGTTTTATTTGTATAATGTTCTTGTCTTCTTCAATGCTACTATAAAGGCTCACACAGAAGAGGGAAAGCCAAGAGCCTACAGTAGCTGTTGAATACAGAAAGCAAACAGGACTTTCAACCCCATGGAACTGCTACTCTCTTTGAACATTTCTTCATAAATGTGTTCTCTACTGCAACTGCAGTTAAAGAGACTGTTACCAATACCACTGAGGAGTAACACTGGTGCTTAATGTTAAACTGGTGCTGCAGAAGTGGGGCAGAGCCTGAGTCACGGGTACTCCAGTGCCCTCAGTCTGCCATGCTGTTAGAGGTATGTTATGGCAAATAGTCTTTATTCCGCCAGAGAGGAAACTATCTCCAGGATTCAGGAAAATAAATCACCAGTAAAGCTGGAGCGGAAAAAAAACTCCCTGAGCAATTTTCTTGCCAAAGGCATTGGGCCAAACTGATGACTAGTAACAGTGACAGATGAAAGGACTTCTCTGAAAGCAGTCTCGATCACCACTGATTATAAATACGCAAAATACCTTTATTCTGCTCATAATAATAAACCATACTGCAGAGGAATGTTCATGTCAATTCCAGGAAGGCTATGCAAGTACGAATGGTAAGAAAATGGGTGAATTATCAGCATTTACCACAGAGGTTCCCTGTATGTATGCTAGCAGAGAAGATAAGGAAAGAAAATGGAGAAGAAAAGACTGATAATGAAAAAGAAAGAACTCGAACACCTCAACGGGGGTCACTCCTGCTGGGAAAAGCCAATTAAGGCAGGAATATCTTTAAATCAGGCTGCTTAAAATCAAGTAGTGCAAATGCTTAGCAGGTGACTGACTACACTATACAAGCAACATCCAGTCTTTCCATCAAAACCACCAACCCATCAGAATCAGAAAGGCCTACAAGTTTCTTCTGAGATGATGACAAGAGATCTAGCCTTCACAACTTCCCCATATGCAGCTGCAGACAGTGTTGTCAGACGACCCAAGAGAGCATAAGGTGCAGCCTGATGCAAACAGCTGACAGTGCAAACATTACAGCGATCACTGCAGAGCTTATGTGTTGCTGCTGCAAGCTAAGAGTCTGTCATTTCAATCCCCACTACTCCATATATAAAGGATCAAACCTTTACCAGACATGTTTGTCAAGACAATGAGTTTAAAGTATAAAAGAAAAATGCAGCACATGCAGGATACAAATCAAAAACTAATCAACAATCTCAGCAAGACAACAGAAAGAGGACTAAACCAACTAGCAGATAAAGCAGGTATGTATCTGCCACCATAACATGCCAAATGCATTTCAACAGGAGAACAAAACTGACGCATTCAGAGAGGTATTTGGAAGGTTTCCTTTCAAATCAAGTTCCTCTATGACAGCTGGGGTGTAGTATTTCAACAAGGTATCAAAAAGAAAGCAGTTGGACGACTAGGAAAAAAAAATAGACAAATATTATCATCAGCAAAACAGTGATGCCAACTCAAAAGCTAGTTTATTGACTCATATTAATACCCAGAAACGTGAGCTTCTCAATCTTATTAAAACTGACCTCTAGGAAGATACCACCTTTACTGTAAAATACTACTGTTTCATAAAGCAGAATCCTCTAGTACTGGCTGCTCAGAATATTCCCTTAGTAAAGTGTAAAACTGACCCATGGGATCAGTGATCTTCTGAGCCAAGCAGAAAGCCAAATTCCATCAGGCTTGTAACATGGAATATGCCTTGATACTTGAAGATGAAAGAAGAGGAAAGAGGGATATTTCTACCTACAGCAGACATCTCACTTAAACTCGCTAAACATGCAAAAGCTTCAATTCCCTGCGTGGTCATGGGAAAAATGGAGCACGTTCACCATCATCCAACTTGGTACATGAATCTGAGGTGCTCTGTTCTGCAACGTGCCTCTACAACCGCAAACTGCGTGCCTGGCCTCAACTCCCTGAAACACAGTCAGGTCTCCCAGCTTTATGGAGCTAAAGCAATACCTCAAGCTGGAATGAGGAACAAACGGAAAGCTGGACCACAAAAGGGAGCATTACTCAGGGTGGTCTGCTGTGCTCAAAACGAGGTGCTGCACAATCTGACACTTCCAGGGTATTTTCAAGGGCTGCCTGTAGAGCACGCTCCTGTAATCCAGCCTCAAGGTTACAAGTGGCACCACCTTTTAAAGTCTGTTAAACTTGTACTCTAACCCAGCAGAAAAAGCAAAGGTTATGCTCTGCTAACAATATTACAGTAAATTAGCAGAACAACAATTTCTAAACATGGGTATGCCTATTTCTATATACATGGGGAAATCAGAAGGATAGCAATAGCTTGAAAATGGCAGTGATGCTGGAAGAGACATTTTTATCTTCCACACCTTTCAGATAGTTTTTTCTAGCTATGTAACTGCCTATCTACCCTCTCATCTCCACTCCAGGTATACGTACACGACTGGACTTACCTGACGCTGTGCCACAGCAAGGTGGCACCCACCAAGCTGAGGAGAAGATGCTTGTGATCACATCAGGGGGGAAGAGAGTAACGTTTCTCTGGATCTGAAGCAAGTTTAATACTAATGCAAGAAATACGCCAATAAAAAACAGCACTATACCACGAATTACCAAATTCATGCCACGACTGGTTACAGATGAAATGTACGGGCCACACTTTTTTGGTAAGGTTGGCATTGCATCATTTTCTGCCATGACTTCTTATGTCCTCAGAGACATCCAACAGGCTGACTGAAGAGGATTCACTTGCAATCCAGTATTTTGACTCTCCTCAATTAGGAGATACCCAAACCCTGAAAAATAATAAACAAGGGTGAAAAATGCAGATATAAGAAACATTAAATGTAGTTCTCTTAAATAAATTGGAGATTGGGCTAAAAAATATGGCTATTATATTTTTCTGAATTGTCTAAGGAGGCAATTAGTCATTTGAGAGCCAAACCAACCACAGCTGCAAAAATGCCTTACAAAGAGAACAGGTTTTACAAACAGCTTTGTCTACTAGAAGACAGAGAAGGAAGAAACATGTGTGATGGGACAGCTAGGAATGTGAAACCACAGAGAAGAGGTGAAGAAATGAAACCGCTATCAGATGGAGGAAAGGCTCGCTTTGCAGTAACAATAAATTGGTTTTCTCCCGTCCTTTAAGCAACAACTACAGATTATGTAATTCAGAAGCAAGGAAACACAGCCCTTAGTTTCAAGTCAGCCACAGAAGTTCACAGGTCTCTCTTCTTGAAAAGATGCCAGAAAACATTTCTCAACTGGAAAGTGAAATCTGAGAAATATTTTTCAGGATGGAGTCAGAATTTCAGCAATCCCGGAGCGCACCCATTTTCGTAACCCCAGATAAGAGCAAACAACTCAGCGAACCAGAGAAGTAATCTCAATACAGAGAAATACTTACCGAAGTAACACACTTCGGGTGAAAACTGACCTACATGATTAGAAACTGCAATTGTAATCAGATGCAAAAGAACCTGAGAGTAGAGAGAAAAGGAGATCCCCCTGTTCGTGCACTGGGTAGCATCCTACATGAATAACTCTGACGGCACTACAGGAATGGCAGAGTTCCCATCCCAATCACTCTTTCTAAAAAAAAAACCCCATCCATCAAGAGTCTTGTTATACATGGATCCAGTGCCACATTCATGTATAACAACGACTTTGATCGACAGCTTAGCCACCTGGAACTTAAGAAAAAAAGCCCTGACATTGTTTTTAAATTTGAAACTGCCAACTGGTGGTGGCTTTTGTTAACTCTTACTTATGGCCATTGGGGCACTAGGGGACCCAAAGCAGCACATCCATCCCCCTTCCTCCCCAGCTTCAGCAAATCCCAGGGAAGCTCTCTGAAGATGCAGCAGCAATGCAGAGGATGCAGCACTCACTTTTGCTGATTGAAAGTCAAAAGGGAAGTTAAATACATCCAGGCTAGTTAAGATACTACAGGTAACTGCACAGAAGATGCCATGCCATGCCATGTCATATGGCATCCCTTCATCACTCAGAAAAAGTTCCAAGAGGCAAAACAAAAGAAAAAAACAAAAGTTCTGATCACACGTAACTCAGGGAGGCAGCAGACTCCTCCTAAGAAAGCAGGATCTCTTCTACACGGTCGATTCTCTGCGTTATTTGTAATCATGAACACATCTTGGGGGGAAAGAGGGCAACCATGGTGTCTGGCTTCTTAGCTTCCTGACTCACACTGAACACGTCCACACCAAGGCTGGCACTGGCACTGCAACACACTTCCCTCAAGCAAAAAGGAGGTGCTCCAGATTTTTTTTTTCCCCTCCTCCAGATGGCATAGTAGTGGAACTTGGATAATATATTTAGCCTCCAGGAAAGAAAGCATGGAGTCACAGATATATCACTATTTCAGCTGAGAGTCTCCCCAGTCCCTGGGGGCTCTGCCCACCAGGTGATCGCAGGAATTCCCAGAAATTACAGGAGTCCTTTCAATATGCAGCACTGGAGACTGTAGGTCCCAATTACAAACTCCACAGGCATACTGTACATAATAGGAGCTTTTAAACTGTTACATCCATTCTTAGCTTTAGCTTGCCAAGAAAAACAAGCTAAACTCTCCACTTGCTTCACCATCCCTATGGCTCTTGGCACTTCCTGAAGCCTACACATCCTTTTTCTTTTAATGCATAACCAGAGCTGATGTTTACAAGCTCAAGTTTGGCTCTCACAGCCTTATACAAAAAAATTTCACACTTTTATGTCTCTTTAAATGAGCTCTTCTGCTGCACACCAAGGATCACAATTTCTTTTTTCATTGTCATAAAGTGGTTGCTCACACCCTGTGATCCATTACTACATTGAAGTCTCTCTTCTGTCCTGTTACTGAACTCCTCATTCCTTGGTACCAGCCCCAAACCTTGCATGTTGAATTTCAGCCCACAGGTATTATTTACTCTGACACTCAGTGTCACTTCATTTTTCCTGTAGGATTTCTCAGTCCTTTTTGGCTCTGCAAACGGTTCCCAGCTTGGGTCATCAGCAAATATCATTACTGCATCCTATTTTGTGCAGCAAGGTCATCAACTAAAACGCTGAGCGAGATCAGGCCAAGTCCCTGTCTTTGATAAAATCTATCAATAATTTCACTGCAGTCATTATTTCCCCATTTTATACTATCTCTTGGTATGTCCCTCTAACAAGATTCTGTTTCTTGTAATTCTTCAAATACAGTAATCTCCAACTTAATTAAGAATCATCAACTGTCCCACTCGGCAAGACTGATGTAAACACTGATCGGACCTTTTTTTTTTTTCCTAGAAATGTTGATGATCAAAGTCCAATTTTATTCTAGCATAAAGCAGTTTCCAAATGTAAAACCTGCATTTACCTGATTTCTATTTATTATATATGTCATTTGGCAAATATATTTAATTGTGAAGGCTTATCAAAATGTAACACAACTTTGCTATGCAAGGAAATCACTTACTGCTTTTATACAACCATTGCAGCTGCAAGTCATTCAAGGCACCAGCAACAGATCTGTACTACAAGGTAAACTGCCTGACCACAGCAAGGGCACTTGGGAGGGTACACATCAGTGAATGTTTATAGCAAGTAATAATATAACAAGTAGGGTCCCAAATTAGCATGATGCAGTAATTTCCATCCTGGTTTCTCACCCTACGCATATTGTTCCTATTTGTTTTATCCCACTTTCCAAGTTTTCTCCACTCATTGGCTCCGAGACCTTCTGACGTGCCACAAACAGAGCAATGGGGGAACAGAGCAAGGTGACCAGCACTTATGGAATGATTCTTCAGTGCCTCAGACAGCCTGGATTCACGATGCTCAGGCACGGCAAAGGTATTTACTATCGTCACCTTTCATGAAAATGGAAATCAAGATCTCTAAAGAAGACATTGCCTCCTTCTTCTGGACTGGGAGGCCAGTGTGCCTGCAAAGACAGCAGATGATGCCTCTCTCCTTTTAAGCCTTGTATTTACTGAGGGTTTCCACTCAGATGGGAGTAGCTCACGTATTGAGCCAACACTACTTCTGAGCCTTCATCTCTTGGGAATGCATATTCAAAACTGTAACACCACACTGAAAACTACAGGCTTGGCAGTGCCACAAAGCCTCAGCTGCACTTCCCCTCCTCCGTGGCACACGGCTTCAACCCAAGCTTTTTAATATACCATGCAAGAGCATTATATATGATTCGCGAGGCAACCACGCGATGTCTGGCATTGCGCAAAAAGTTACAAGTAAATTATCACCCTAGACATTTTCAAAACACTTAGTCACTTAACTGTCTTCTAATTAGAAGATCTGTCCTGCAAGTGCTCCCCAGTGCTCTTCATGTTCATGAAAAGCCTTCTGCTGCGTGCGATTCACAACTTCTGACACGGTACAGACACATTAGGAACAACGCAGTGTAGTGGGGGCCAAGAAAGAGAAGATTTATTTAAGCAACACCGTGCAGGAGATGGCAAAAACGGTGAAATGACGAGAAACCATCTGTCTTCTGCGAGGCAACGCCAAAGGCAAACCACCCCCCTTCTCTGGGCACCAGGCGAGGCGGCTCTCCCGGCTGGTCTGCCCCGGCCCCCCCGACTGCGGGGACTCCCACAGGCCCGGGCCCCAAGCCGGCCGCTCCAGGGCAGCGTTCGCGCCTCCAGCCCAGGCCGGGCCCGCTAAGCAAGGCCGGCGGAGGGGCCGCGGGCCCGGCCGCGCCTGCCCGGGGGAGGCCTCGCCAAGCAGAAGGTTTCACCGCTGCCGGGGGAACAGCTCCCGCCGTGTCGTCTCTCCGGGCACGGCGGCCAGCCGCCGCTCCTCGCCTCCCCCCCCGCCGGCACAGGCAGCCCGGCTCGCACCGCGCCCCCGGCAGCCCGGCCGCGGCGGGGCCCGGCACCACCCCCGCCCCGAGGCAGGGCTGCGGCGCTGCCAACGGCTCGGCCGCCTGCGGGGAGGAAGGGGGCCGGGGGCGCCGCTGCCCGCCCGGCCCGGCGCGGCTCGTCCCCCGCGCCTCGCACGGCCCCAGCCCCCGCCCTGCGCCGTCCCCCCGTCCCCTCCGCGCGGGAGCCGCCGCAGCCCCGGGACTCACTCGGCCTCCGCCATCTTCTCCCTCCCCGCGCCAGTCCCCGCCCCGCGCAGCCTCCGCAGCGCCCCGCCGAGCTGCTGACGGGGGCGGCGGCGGGGCGGGCCGGGCGCGGAGCGGAGCGGAGAGGGGCCTGTCCTGGCCCGCCGGGAGAGCCGGCCCGCGTCCCCTGAGGGCGGCCCGGCCCGCGGGAGCTGGGAAACGCGCTGGTCGGAACCGCCGTGCGTGCGGAGTAGATGGAGTCACTCACAGAAACTTCAGCAGGAGGTCGCCCTTTGGAAAGGGGTTTGTTACCAAAATAATAAAAAATTAATACATAGGCCGTTAGGCTTTCTGGACCGTGCTTAGGCTTCCAGCTGAGTCGGGTTTAGCGATGGAGAGTTGTGTGACGGTACACGTTTCAGCCAGAGAAAACGGGAAGATGAGAAATATCTCTTTCCCAGCTCAAACTGACAGCCTGGCTCCGGCTTTCCTGAGCACCTGATTCTGCAAGGACTTCCACATGTGCTTAACTTTATTGATTGGGGAAAAATGACACAGCTCATTACTCCAGAAGCCACGTTTTCATCACCAGTCTGGGGCCGCTCTGGGAGAAGGTACAATGTGAAGCAGAAAACAATTTGCTTTAACCTGTCTTAACGAGTAGTAAAGGCATCATAATAAAAAAAATACTATTTATTGTATATATGTGGGGAGTGGTATAGGAGAATAATGCTGTTATATTCATTTATATATCCTATATTCACTATAACATTGTTAATGAATTTTTCCTTATTTCACTGATAATGAATACAATTTATTTAAAATATTTGCACATTGCATTCCCCCGTCAGTATTTCATTGCAAAATCTTTGATAGAGCTTTCCATATTACGAGGTCTGCAGTGATTCAGTGCTGCTCCTATTACAGTTCCCAGAACAGCAATTGGATAGGATGGAATTTGTAACTGTATTTACTATAGTGGTATCTTTAGTGATAACTGTGGTTTCTTTGTGCTGGTATGTTGTGAACAACAGTGTCACATGTATAAACTCAGAGGAGAGTATATGGGTCTATAATAGACATACTAAGAATGGAAAAGGGAGAGATTTACAGCAGCAGAAACCCATTGTGGTTTAGATAAGCAATAAATGAATTTTCAAATCATTCCACTTTGGTTTTCGTCATGGAGAAACTAAGTCTTTTCATTCTCAGTAATTCCTACTGAACTGCTTGCCCTGTCTGTGGTTTAGATAGTTACTTTGCTGTACTTGAACCCCAAATTTTGGATTGAGAAAGAAAAAAAGAGGTTTTTAATCAAATAAAATAGCTTTCCCTTATGTCAGATAAATGCCTTTGGCCAACCACATGCATGAGGCAAAGTACTGTATCTCTTTATGCCTTAAAGACCAGGACCATCAGAAAGCCTGAAAGCAGAAACTTTGTGAACATATAGTGTGTGCATTAGAGGGAAGTGTGGCATAAGTAGATGGAGACGCTAAATGATTGCTGGATCTTTCCTTCTCTAGACACGTATCTATATAGTCAGGTAATGATTTGCCTATAAATAAATTTGGATTAGTTATAATCAGGTCTGTTGCTGTGTTTGGTACTATAAAATTAACAACAAACTGCTCATATGAGAAATAAACAGCTCATATGAGAAATATCAGCTATATTAGTAGAGGGGTATTAAGGCTAGTATCTGAGAAAATAAATATCCAGTGTTGGTGTAAATCAGTGCAACTCCAAGGACTTTATTGGCATTGCCAATTTACACCAGCCTAAGACTTGGTCCTTACACCCATCTCGTTATCCTAGAGGGTACAATGTCCTGTTGCACAAACATGGGAGGAGCATGAAGAAAGAGTGTACAAAAACATATCTGAATTGGAAATTGCCAAAATAAATACATCAGCAAATAGTTTTGCAGACAAAGGAGACAGACATATGACCTGCAGAGAAATGTCACTTGCTCCAGCTTTGACTGGAATTGCTATGAAGCATCTTTTTTTGGAAAGCAACACGGAGTTGTTTCATTGCACTGGCTGCAGAACAAGACAATACAGAATATTCTGGATTTAGTTTTGGGACATAAATATTGCTCTGGATATGATAAATCTGGCAATGAAAAACTCATCAATTTTCATACAAAGCAAAGGAGCCTAGAGCAGCCACATACTTATAGAAAAAGTGGAATTGCTCTCATGTCCGTAACAGTGGCTTTTTAAAAGTTGTATTTAGTAAAGGCCTTCATAGCTGCCCGATACAGGGGTTTAATGAGCCAAGGCTAGTCAGCATAGCTGAAGGTGTGTCCATATCAGGACAATAAAGGAAGGGTGAGAAGACAATGAGTGGGTGGATGGATAAGAAAAAGAGAGAGACAGTAAGAGAGTAGGTAGAAAAACCTAACCTGAGTCTTTCTGAGGTGATCCATAATAAAATGTCCAGGTGTTTCTGAAACTATATGCATGTGTCCCTTGGGAAAAGCCTATACCTATGACAAGAAAAAAACCTTATGTCGAAGTCTGGAGCTGATTCCTGATAGGGTTTCCGGAGTTTTTACAGATAAGGACAATATCAAGCCAAAGTTACTGTTCTTTCCCTAAGCATGCCTTTACTGCGTGGAGTAGCGGGGCAACCACAGAGTGCATCCAGTGTAAGAAGACCATCTGGGTAGGAGCCTGGTTCTTGGGGATTAGGCCAAGTTGGCTTTCTGTTAGGTGTATGATTGAATGTCAGCAGAGCTCTTCAAGCACAGTCTACAGATCCTGAAGATTTACGGCATACTTCAGCAGGAGTTCTGAAGAAACCTGTTTGTGAACTGTGCTGAACGGTGGCTGATGACCAACAGCACTTTCGCAACAGGGAGTGCCTGTCCTTTCCTCATTCCACATTCCAGACAACTACATCAAGTACTGCTGTTATTTGGGGCTTTTAGCTAGTATTGTAAAAAAAAAATTGTAAATTACAGAATTTTCGTTATCAACATATTCTTCAGGAATATAAATCTCCTTCAAAGCCCTCTTGGAACGCTTCCACACATACAGAAGGCTTCTGGAAGGTCTTCAGAAATGAAGAATTATAGAACTGGGCACATTTTCCACAAATGCCTTTTATTGCACCAGCTGAGGCTGCTGTCTTGTCTCTTTTATTATCTGCAAAAGAAGGCATAGTAACCATCCTGGTTAGCACACATCTGGGTCACAGGCAAAGATCAGCATGGCTGACCAGTCCTGCAACATATGGGAAGCTTGTTAGGCACAAAGAGGCAGCGTATTGTGAACAAGTCTGGGGTCTTGGCAAGAGCATAGTGTGCACTGGATAAGTTCTGTAAAATTGATTTTCCAATAGGGTTGGCATTTTAGAGGGGGAAGGCAAAAGAGACAGTAGCAATGTGAAACCGTCAGATCACATGCATTCTTACATATGAAAAGGGCTTGTGCTTATCTCAGGTTAGCAACAGGATACACAATTCTAGGGCTGATATAAAGGCATTTTTGTTTACTTATTTAGCCAGCTGCAAAAGATGCTGGGTTGTCAGCTCCAGAGGCTAAAGTCCTTTATTTATTTACTGAAAGGTGCTGCATAGACAAATGCAGCATGACTTTCCCTATATCACTCTGCCAGTGTGGCTCAGCCCTGATCTAGTTTCCATACTCATTCAGTACTTGCTAAAATAGTTACCTAGGGAGTAAACACTGCCAACCATGGTCGTGGTTTCTGAGATATGGAGTCCAGCCCAGTCAGAAGTTTGCCAAGATAACCTTGTTTCATCACATGCCAAAGAGCCACAAACAGCTGTAGTACTGAAGGACCATGACATTTAACTAAGATATTGGAAATGCAAGGTAATCAGCATCATGTTAGAATACATCCAAATATGGGATTTAGAAATTAAAGTCTTCCTACCATATTTTTATAGCTCCATACAACATCTAGATTCAGTAGCCAGACTAAATAGCTGGGACACTGAGCTTCATTGGGGCATATTTTTTTCTGTGATAACTTCTGGTGGGAAGCAAGGACAGTATGGAGCCTGAAGGTACACAGAGAATGATATGAATGCATTCCAGTCCTAGGTGTGTGTGCATGTGTCATAAGTGTGTCACTTGCTAAGAGTCAAAATAAGGTCAGTGCAGATGAACAAGTATATGCAAAAAGGGCAGGAAGGAAATTCATGTCAAATCAAGCTAAAAATAGATGGCTTAGTAGATGAGAAGAATGGCATAAGAAATGCAAACAGAAAAACTGCAGTGTCTGAGAAGGAAAGTAGCCTTGCACAAGAAGTCAAAATATTTTCTGAACTCAATTGAAAATATTTTAAATATATGTGTCTTTGAAGATAGAAGGAAGTGGTTTATTAATATATGTAAGCTTTGGAGGTTCACAATTTCTCTGCAGCCATGAAATTCAGATTTATTTCCTTCCTTCCTTCCTTCCTTCCTTCCTTCCTTCCTTCCTTCCTTCCTTCCTTCCTTCCTTCCTTCCTTCCTTCCTTCCTTCCTTCCTTCCTTCCTCCCTCCCTCCCTCCCTCCCTCCTTCCCCTCTCTCTCTTTCATTCCATTTGTGGCATCTCAGATCCACAAGGAAGGAAAAAATTCTAGCAACTGCATTTGAAAAGCTTCTACCCAGTATCACAAGGCTTGCCATGTAGTCATCAGCAAGCAATTGGAATGCCAATTGCATTTGGCAATACTGTTGACTGAACTTACTCCAGTTGGCATTATATTTGTAGAGATACAGACCTTACATTTATGCCTAAAAAAAAATGTCAGCAACTCATTTTAGCTTATTTTGAGATAGGGCAATAACACACCCCTCTTTTGCTATTCACTGTACAAATACAGAGTGCAAACTGCTCTACTCCTGTAGAGTTTACGGTCTAGAGTAGCAGATTCCTCTTCAGGTGGTAGAGAGAAATAGCACATACGGAGTGATCCTTCTGATCACTTGATGTATCTATGTTAAGTTTAAAAAATTGTCTTCTGGAGAAGGCTGTTTCTTCACCTGTTGCAGATGGAAAAGATGCCAAACTTCATAGACAACTAACTTTTAGGCCTCAGAATAAGGAGATAACGATGTTACCCTGTGTAATTTGTTCAACAGCACAGGTTATCTGGGTCAGCGTTGGAATGTTTGTGTTGCAGTGAGTCTCAGGCATGGCTGTGTCGAACAGCAATCACTGCTGGCATTGACATTGCTGGGAAGGACATATTACAGAGCAGTTTGAAAAACGTCTATTTCTCTTAGGCAATGGAAATCTGCAAATTTACAGTGACAATTCAAATACCAGAAGTTCTCGTTTCCAACAAATATTTCCATTTTGCAGCATTCAACTTCCTCTCAAATTTGACCTTTCCCTAAGAAAGCACACAGTGCAAAATACAAAAATAAAGAAACCAAGAGCTCACTTAGAAACACAATTTTCCATTAAAAGCAGTTTTAATGAAATATATTCCATCAGCCTTAGTTGCTTTTGACAGTCAGTAAGTGATTCAGGTGCCTAAACATAGGATTCAGCATCTATCTTAGAAACACTTTAAGGCACCCAGGACACCTGCCTGGAGCTGGGGATGTGACAGCCACGTGTAAGACCCTTACCTTCCTGAGCCTGCAGCTGAGGCTGGGGAGGGACACTCCAGGGCATCTAGAACAGCATTACACACCCTGGGTTAGCCAATTAGTCTCTGAATCTCTACAATTTCAAACAATTAAACATCCCATCTGATACTGGTCTTAATGGGCTGTCAGAGCCTGAGAAAGGAGAGAGGTCAGTGGCGTAGTGCTCTTGAGTCTCACCCTATATTCATGACACTCTTTTAGCCCATCCTGGTTATTTTACACCAGAGCAGCCAGAAATCCCTGTGCTGGCAGCTCCATGCCATGATCTCCAGCAAGGGCTGAGCACCAGGTAGGTGGCTCACCCACTGCCTGCAATGCCAAGTCCTAGAGCAAGAGGCAGGTTGCAATCATAGAATCACAGAATCTTTTAGGTTGGAAAAAACCTTTAAGATCATCAAATCCAGCTGTTAACCCAGCACTGCCAAGCCCACCACTAAACCATGTCCCTAAGCACCACATATACATGTCTTTTAAATACCTCCAGGGATGGTGACTCAGCCACTTCCCTGGGCAGCCTGTTCCAGTGCTTGACAACACTTTCAGTAAAGATATTTTTCCTAATACCCAGTCTAAACCTCCCCTGGTGCAACTTGAAGCCATTTCTTTTCCTATGGCTTGTTACTTGGGAGAAGAGACTGACGCCCACCTCGCTACCCCCTCCTTTCAGGTAGTTGTAGAGGGCGATGAGGTGTCCCCTGAGCCTCCTCTTCTCCAGACTAAACCCCCCCCAGTTCCCTCAGCTGTTCCTCGTACGACATGTGCTCCCCAGACCCTGCACCAGCTTCGTTGCCCTTCTCTGGACACACTCCAGCATCTCAGAGTCTTTCTCTTAGTGAGGGGCCCAAACCTGAACACAGTATTCGAGGTGCAGCCTCACCAGTGCCGAGTACAGGGGGACAATCCCTTCCCTGTCCCTGATGGCCACACTATTTCCGATACAAGCTAGGATGCTACTGACCTTCTTAGCCACCTGGGCACACTGCTGGCTCATACTGAGCCGGTTGTTGACCAGCACCCACAGGTCCTTTTCCACTGGGCAGCTTTCCAGCCACCCTTCCTCAAGCCTGTAGCATTGCATGGAGTTGTTGTGACCCAAATCCAGGCACCTGCAGCAAGAACCAGTGCTCTCCTGGGAACCCTCCTAGCACATGACGTGCAGCCTCAGCAAGCTTGGCAAGAAAAAAGTGAAGGCTGGTGTTTGGCAACCTGTTTGTGCAAGGAACAAGAGGATAAATGGAGCTATCGCTAGCAACCAACTCCACGTAACCTTCCCTGAAGCTATAAAAAGACAGGAAGGATTAATACTTGTCTGAGTCAGCACTACTATCTTTTCTTGAGTCACAGAATCATAGAGGAAATGCTGGAGAGCCATATGCTGGAGAAGGAAAGAAGACAGAACATAATAGGAAATAACATAAATGGAATTTGTATTGTTGAGTTTTCAAGCCTTGAAGATTGAAACCCTTCTCCTCTTTCCTTATTACTTTACCGCTTTGGCTATAATCTTTGTGAAAATACAAAGAATTGCCTAAAGAATTTTCTATAGTGGCCCACCAGTTAGTGTCAGCAAAGAGTTGTTGGGCTGTCCTGGGTTTCTGGGCTACTGATTCAACTTGTCCTTTTCTGATGAAAGCGGAGGTTTAGCCATGTTGTCTAAGATGTGATGTTATAACCAGAACGTTTTAATGTGACGGCAAATGGATCTGTTAACAGAATTAGTTATCTTTTATTCTTCATTTTTTTTAAGGTTTAATGAAGAAGATTTTTTAATTCTTACCTCTTTTAGTAGAATTATTACACACAGGTTGAACTAAGGTACATAGGATTTTACATGTCCTGAAAAATATGTACCCAGCTGCATTGCTGATATGGATCACTGAACTACAACCAGCCTAAACCGGCTCCTGAATTTTGTCATACCCCTTTACTCCTAGGCTATACATTTTGGACCTGAATTTCTGCTGGCATTGTAAATTTACCCCAGTGAAGAATTTGGCCTTCACATTGCAGAGAGACAAATAAAATCTCAGTATTGTGTTTGTGTTTGGATTGTTCCTAGTGGGTTTTTGTAGGTGTTTTTTATTTCTTCTTTTTGCTCCAGTGATTCATTTATGAAAAAAGATGATGAGATTCAGGCTTCTGATGGTATTTCCATTACCCAGGAATTGAAGTACTCTGAGCAGGCCAGGACTTGCATAAAGATAAACACACGTACCCAAAGTGAACGCAAATACTTTAAATACAGAAAAATATTACGACTTGTGCCCTGTGCTATGTACCCAGCGGACCTTCTGCTGTGGATTTATGGCTGTTGTCACAATACTTTTTTCTCTGGCTTTTTTTGGAAGAAAGCTTTTTCAAGAACTAAATTAATTGAATTTATAGAGTGTGTTAAAGTAAAAATATTGTCCATACAGATGCATACATATATACATGCATATACATATAATTAGCAATCAGTTCTTACAGGATTTGATCTAAATCCAGCAGATTAGATTATCTGATAATTACTTTGTTTTGAGTTTGGATCTCCAGGGTAGACACTGGACTCTAAATAACATAATTAGTTTGGGAAAGGGCACCAGCTTCTCAGCAGTTCACTGCCATTTTCTCAAATGTGCTTCTTCAGAGTCATATGAAGATCTTCCATTCCAAATAAATTCAAAGCCATGTGTCAGTTGCCAAAGACATTATAAGAAATAAGGGAATTTCATGCACCAGTCTTTTTGAGAGTAATCTGCTTATACAGTTTCTTGACTCTTAGCTCAATATTTTCCAGCATTTGTGGTGCAGCAGAATAAAGATCATGTTTTATTCTAGTTATGAAATTTTAGCTATATATTATTAGAGACTTCAGAAGTAGTTTGACATGCTTGTAACTAGAACATGGGCCAAAATGAGTAATGTTTTGTCATCAGTGAATTTCTGCTGCTTCAGAAAAAGTGATCTTACCGTCATAACCAGCAATGGTCTTACATCTTATATCTTCAGATGAAACTTGGTCTCTTGTGGCCATGCTAGAAAAGTGATACATTTTCTATTTGCTCTATAAGCAGAATTTCAGTTGCCCTGGCTATCTCTTTTGCTGCATAATAAATATGAAATGTTGTTCAAGTTTTATTTTTCCTATTCATAAATAAGAAATCTCATTCTCATTTGGTGCAGAGACGCTTCAGATGCCTTACTAACATTTTATTGTCTGCCTCAGTAACAAATATGCTGTCTATCCAGAAACACTGTGGCTTCCATTAGACCGTTCTATTCATTTGATTCAAGTGGACAATAAAACATGCTGAATGACAGCATGACACTGATGACTACAGAGCTTTAAAGAAAAATCATTCTGCCTCCTGCCTTTTCATTGGTTTTCCTATGTCTGAGTGTACCCCCCCCCCCCCCTTGTATTTTAATGGAGGTATGGCCTGGTTATATTTCTATTAATTTTTAGTGATTAGCCCAGTGTAAAGCCTTGTCAGATAAAACTGATTACATTGTTTTTTGCAAAGGGGAACGTGGGTACCAAGATCTTAAAGATTAGTAAGTATCCTGCTGTTGGGAAATACTGGTTAAATGTATTTTTGGTAAATTATTCTGCAGTACTTGAAAAACACTGGAAAATTGAGAGGTCCTTTAAACAAAAGTATAGATATGTCCATCTGCTCTGGGCATAGGTGGAAGAGATGACAGAGAATCAGTGCTAAAAATGGCTAGTCTGTGACTCATATTAGGGGTGTGAATTGGTAGGTTATCTGTTATAGTAACAAAAGACATTTCTTTTACTCAGGTTGGAGTTTACCATGTTGCAGAAGCCTGGTACAAAGCCAGCACCACTTATGTTTCTGTTTGGCTTACACAGTGCATAGGTCTCATGTGCTGCACAGGGATGAGGTATTATTTACATTTACATTTACATTTCTTCTTAGTCCTCCTAGTCAAGCAGAAGTGTAAGCGACTGTAATTCTTCTCTCTATTAACTAGATATGACACTTCAGCAACTTCTGCCTGAAATACATCTAGTTTTCTGGAGTCCATCAGAGGCCCCTTATCCTTGGGGATCAATTGGACCTTCAGAAGCTCTTCAGATATTAGATATCAATATGTGATTTTCAAGGTAACCCAGGAAATATTTCTTTCTTTCTGAAATGCAGGTAGGTTGTGGGTTTTTTTCCCATTTATTACTTATTTCTTCTCTGGGGAAGGAGTATTCCAAATACTCTCCCCCTTTCTAGATGCTAACATTTTGTTCCTTAATTAGAGAGTGGCTAGAGGCTGTAACTTGGATGCACTGGCTTTCTTTCAAGAAATTGTTTTCTGAAAACTTGGCCACAACAATCAGCTAGGAGGCCTTTCATGTGTGCTTTTTTTAAGATGAAAGACCTAACACAGCATTATTACAGAAACACACAGTGCTCCAGTGAACAAATGCCTCGCACTCTAAGTGATGTCCTACCTTGTGTGCAGCTGTGCAGACCCCAGCCTTTACCTCGTGGAGGTAAGATCTATGGGATAGGAAGCCCTTTGGGAGAGGCAGCATCTTTTCATTACGTGCGAGTGCAAGACATAGCATAATTGTGACATCTAGAAGCCACTGCAACATTTCCAGGACCAGACTGTGAATCTCTGTTGTAACAAACCTTTGCTTACCCAAATGACCTCTGTGAAACTGGTGCTTGCAATGTGGACCATAATAAACAATAATGACAGAAATAATAATAACAATACATTTCTGTGGCTGCCTCCCTTTTCTATTACATGGGAGACATTCAGGTACTACAAGATGGATATAGCATAAAATATAGCTGTATTGTATTTGGAAGTAGTAATAATGGCAGTACACACAAGGTAACTAAATGAACTATCTTGGAGAATGATGATAGTGTATGCTCAGAATGTTACATGTCTCCACCTCTTAAAATTATGTACACTATTTACAACACCTCTTGGTTGAGTAGGGATTTATTTATGTTGCTCCATGTCCAACTAAATGTTAAATATGACGTTATGCAATACTGCTCCATCTCTGGGTGAAGGTACAAGTGGAAAGACATACAGAACTTTGTTCTGTGACATTCCCATCTACAGATACCTATGAATTGATAGAAATAACCTTTTGTAATACCCACAATTTTCTGTAGTTCTAATTTTTATTGTGCCTGCTGCCTGAAAGATGATAAGACTTATTCATAAATTCACACTCCAGTGGTTTGATAAATATATAACAGTCTGAAAAGGAGTTTCTTGGTGCAGTGCATGTTATTCATCAGGTCTCAGTTTTTCTTGGTTTTGGTCCTAAGGTTTATTCTTTTTTTTTTTTTTTATTTGACATTTTTGGCTGACTTCTCCGATCCTTTTCCTACCAATAGCCCCAAGGAAAAATAGCACCTGGGACAAGTAAAACTAAATATGGCATGACGAAAAATATGTTTATATACCTTTATTATATTATCTCTTATTCTCTATCTGACAAATGAGGAGGCGAGAATATTGTAAAGTGGTATTCTATAGCAGGCACAACGCTTATCAGTTATTTTCCTTTGACCTTCTGCCTTAGAAAATTAATTCACTTGGACTGTTCATACACTAGAACATTAGGGAAAAAATAATGTTAGCACTAGTGAACATAATCTCTGCAGGCAAGCTGGGCAATTATTCAATGGTCTAATCTTATCTCTTGTTTCATTTTTATATGGCAAGTCTACATTTAAAGTATAAGATATACTGTGCTTCTGCTCAGTACCATCAAACCACAGTAAATAAATGCTGCTAAGTGCCACCATGAGTGAAGGAGCTTATAATGAGAAGTGTGAGTAGACATGTGCGCCATTCATCATTCTGTTCAGTCTGATATTGGGGCTCTTTTTATCAGCAGTATTCGTAGCAGTGTCATCACCTCTGGTATAAATCTTCTGTCAGTGTCTGTCGTCCCCGTGCCCTATAAAACTCATGCTCTCACATAATCACTGAATGACCTTTGGATGTCTTTCATTAACCTGTGACCTGAACCCTGCTGGCTTCTTGTTGGTAGGTAAATCTATAACATGACATTTGCTTATGACTCAACCTTTATCCTTGCTTAATAGTTGTGCCTTTCAATTTTTTTTGTTCTGGAGCAAAAAGATAGTTACAATCTTAAAGCACAGCTTGGATTTCAAAGGTTGGAACACAGTATTCACCTAAGTGTCTCCTAATAGACTTTCTAATATTTTTCTACTGCTGCTTACTGAATCTTATCAATTGTAAGTTGATGCAGGATGTTAGCCTCGCAAATAATATTTTTGTTTCTGACAAGTTTATTTTCTCTCAGATATTTTCTTCTTGCTGTGCACCCCTAATCAGGGATTAGGGATTGATTCATTTAAATTCAGTTGCGCAGCTGTGCCGCAGTTTAGTCTAAAATTTCTGGTTCTGGAGATGAGGGTAGGTATTACACAGCAATAATAATAATAAAAATAATGCAAGATTTTGTTCTCGTGAGGATGAAGTGGGCTGGAAAGCAGTTACTCCAGTGCTCTATGTTGCCGATGTCTTACTGCAAAGCCTTGGTCAAGCTACTTGCTTTTTCTATGACTCATTTACCTCACTTGTAAAATGGGCCATGGTAAAACTGTACTCTGCAGAATAAAACATGAAAAATGGCTTCTATTTACCTCTTGTGTGCTTGGGAACCAGACTGATGCTCTTATTAACCCTGCTCAGCTAAGTGTGTGTACAGAGTTGAAAGCGTACTGAATTATATTTCTTCTCCTTCAGCCCTACCTCCCCCCTGTGAATGTGCCCCTAATTACAGTTAACTATAATTAGTACCAATTGACTAAAATTCTTAGTGGTTGTATTTCTGCAAACCTATTGATGAAAGGGGCTCTCAGGAGCGAACAGAGGTAGGCAGTTAGGATTTGTGTGGGCATCGGAAGCGGGAGTTTCATGGAAAATTGCAGGACTGACTGGTGCTCCCTTGGTGAAGGGTTGCAGGAATGGGCTCCATCTCTGCAAGGAAATGGGAGAGAGGAAATGGATACAGCACCAGAGGAAACCGGGGAACACAAAATGCAGGTATTAACTGTGAGGGAGGTTGTGGGGAGAGAATGGTGTGGATGAGTTTGATGGGGGTCTGTCTGCAAGGTGCTGTGGTCCTGATTCAGTCTTCTGAGTGACCACAGAAAAGAGCACAGGGCTTCCTGCAGGAGAATCAAGGTAAAAATCTGAGTGAATGTACATGGAACGGCTTTTGCATCTTCTGCTAAAGTGCTGTAAATCACCCTGAAGCAATGTTAAAATAAGAAAATGTTAGATGGCATTATCTTCTCCTCAACTTTATATATACCCCTTTAATAAGGGTATTTTATCAGACTTGTGTAGTTATAAAAATTTCAACTAACTTGTGTAATGGCAGCAGTGTTTCCTGAGGCGTATAATGCACACACACTCATTAAATACATGTCTTGATGATTTTGCTATGTAGAAAGCTAAAGCAAAATGCCAGCAGTTTGTTCCTGAGTTTTTCTCTCCCCATTTCTTTTTACTGTGTTCAGGAATGGCAAGTAGGTTATACTTCTCTCTCCTGTTTTGGTATAAGGCTGTCTCCGCACAGCTGGAGGGTCTGTCTCTTCTCAGCTTGTGATCAAGCACCATTAAAATGGGGAAAATTTCAGGGAATTGGGAATGGACAGATAAGCAGTTTGTCTCTTCTTTGACTTACTGTGTTTTGATATAGCATTCCTCCCTGTTTTTATCAGTGTTCTCCTCATTTCTCCTTTTTCTCTCTTCATTTCTTCTATGCTTGGGTATGGCTCCTTTGATATCAAGGGCGAAAAACCCTAGTGTTGGTATTTTGCGCTTCATAAAATACTTGGAACAAGTTACATGGATAGCAAAGGAAACTGTAGCAAACCACAGATGTCAACAGATACCCATCCCTGGTGTTGGCTGACTGCCATAACTCTTCTCCCTCTCTGGAAAGAGAGGTTGTTCTAGGTGTCAGCCATCTCCACTAGAAGGTGACACCACCACATGTGCTTGGGACCAGCACTCTGTGAATGACTCAGACATTGTCTGAAACAACATCAGCTTCCTTGTGGTGTCTCAACTCTGGATACGGGAGATATCGAGGGATGTGGCAGCAGCCCTGTGGCAGGGAGCAGAGATGATGTCTGCTTCGGTCCTTAGAACCATCTTTCTCATTTTCAGGTCGCCACAGAGAAATCTTCATGTCGTACAGATGTGGAACAGATGAGAACTCATTTCCTGACTCCAGGATCGTTACATAGATGGTAATATCAAAGGTAATACAACTTATGTATGAATAGTTTGATAACACCATGCCTTTTATTCAACATATATGTACTTTTTAAATCTTCTGTTAAAATGAGAAAGGATAATGAAAGGGTAAGGAAAGAAAAGATTTCCCGTCATGTGTGATAGCCCATACTTCCTAGCTCATTTGTAAGCACCTTGGCCTTCCCAGTTTAACATACAGCTGTTTTGGAGATCACAGACAGCACATGGGGTAACCTTTGAGCAGTGCGATAGAACTGGTGGTAAGTTAAACCAAGACCTTGTTAGGTGCCAATTCCAAGAAAGAGTGCATACAAATGTCTTGGTAAGAGGCTATTGCCAGGGCAGTCTCCTTTCATCGGCAAAAGGGGAAAAAAAGGGGCAACATAACCTGTCACACTAATCCCTCGGCCATTAAGGCCTATGAGTGCCCTCAGGGCCCTGACACAAAGTCCTGCAGTGGCAGGGAAATAGGGGCAGACAGCAGGGAACTGTGGAAAATGTGATGGAAAGGTCATTTCCCCCAGAAATGCCTGGTGCCAGTCTTCCCTTGGGCCCCAGCGTCCCTGGTGGTGCCCATGATGTGACCTGGTGCCTGGACACATGTTTGTCATGTTGCTGGACAGGGATCTGTTACGTCAGGTTTCACTGGAAATTAATGTTATAATTATGAATAATAATGATAATAACAATAAGATAATAGAGTACTCTGGAGCCCTAGCTTTGGATCAGAACAATATTGTGCTAGGTAGAGCAAAGTCCTTTCCATGACCACTGGAGAGTGAGATGAATAAAGTCACAAAAGTGTGGGAATAGAATGACGAAGTAAAGGATTGTATTTCTCTACTTTTTATTTGGATTTCCAAATACATTTGGAAAAGGTTGTCAGGGTGAAATTTGGCAAAGTGCAGTTGAGAACCTCTGGAAAAAATTAGATTTTGAGGAGAAACATATAGAGCAAGGACCCTGTCCCTTAGATGGCTCAGTCCCACAGACCTGAGTGGGCTTTTGATCTGGCCGTGGCAAAGCAGAAGATTTTCAACTGATGATGACAACTGAGAGGACTTGGGAAGACAGCAGCAAAGAAACACAAATGGGTGGTTAATTGTGTGACCCACAGGGAGCACTGGAAGACATTAATGGGTATAAAGAGGCCATATTTCCATAAATGACCATTAGTCTTCTGCAAATGTTCCTTGAAATGTAAAGGAATGATTTTCTCTCTCCAATTAATCATCCTAGAAATCCTCCTTCGTGTAATCTTGAAAACACGGGAGAGGACTTAGTATCAGCAAATGTTGCCAGATGTACAAAATGGCAGAGTAATGTGTTGTATAAAATGATCTTGGGTGGCAGAAACTGGATAGGAAGCCAAGAATACTGCACCAACATTTGAGCTTTTCTATGAGAGGCGTTGCCAGCCTCAGGAGGGAGCACTGGATAATTTATAGGTTAACATTTTCTTTTTATGTGAATAGCATTTTTTCTCATTTATAGTTAATTAGGTTAAGCATGCATGGGGAGCGAGGGAGGAAAGACTTTCAGAGAGAATCTAAACGATTAGTAATTTGAATGAAGTAAAAGAATCTGCTAAAAGATGTAGCTCTGGAATTAAATATGTTGCTATAACAAGTGTAAGTATCAGATAGGAATTTTAAAGGTTCTTACATTAATTATAGCAGCAGCATAAAAAGAGGTAGAGCGTATTTACAGATTTGGCACGTGGATTCTTTTGACAAGTAGCTGCTGTTTCATTTTACTAGAGGAGGAGAAACTATTTGTCCCACCATTTCACAGGTTTATATCTTTTGCACACATTTCTTGTCTCGGGGGTTTTGGCTCACATACAGGATCAGTTAAGGTGAATTACAAAGTAAAATGAACATTGACTTAACCACTGAGTTTCTTCAAATCTTTTTTCCTGTATAAAATCCTCTTGACACTTCCTGGTTGGCTGAACATTTTTTTGGCAGATTCTGTGTGTCCATCTATACGCAGGGAGTGGAACAGTTTCACTAAGGCCCATCTAAAAATGCTGCACCATACCTAGACCTGGACAAACTTGTGCAGACACTCAGAATGGTTCAGGGCATTAAAATCACCTGCAGTTAGATTACTGGTATACAGACGTGTCAAATGCAGTATGTTGATGGTGAGGATCGCACAGTATGCTGCCATCTCCCATCTCCCATCACAAGGGCAGTACATCTCTCCTTTGCAGCACAGCACCACGGGCTCTCTCCCGTCCTGATGCCCCATTTGCCTGACACAACCGGCCGGTTTCCCCTACACGACTGGTTCTTCACTCACTGTCTCTGTTGGGTGATCCAGCGCACGGCTGTTGGGGCCAGAGCTGTCACGTTCCAGGATATCTGTGATGAGCAAGATAGAATTTTACAAGAAGGAAGACATTTATGAAAAATTAGTTTAAATGCATTTCCAGCTGGAACACCTTCCACGTAATTTTTATGAAAATGCTCAGAATAGTTTTTAACTAATTTTCAGTCTACTTTGCGGATTACCCTTAAGTGTTGGGTGGATTTTTTAAATGTAAGCATGGAAGTTCGAATTTAAGCACTTTTATCCAAGGGATCTGACGTACAAGTTCTCCCAGCTGAAGAGTGTGCAGTACGTACGAAAATCAAGCAAGGCTTTGAGTTAGATACTAAATATAGATTTAACAGTTTATCCCCTGACACCCAAATAATTCAAGAAGTGAATGATTTATGATTTCAAGAAACGAATGATAATTTATCCTGGAAAATGCTGCCATTTTTATTGCACATGAGCAGTTCCACATGGAGAGTTATTCAAAGTAGTTTAATGTTTGTGCTGCATCCATAAAAGCCAGTTTCTTTTTCTAGACATGGGTCTTTAAAATAGCCTAAAGGAACTGAATGCTGAGCCTCAGTGAAAGTCAGGGAGAGATAAGCACCTAATTTGTTTACGCCTTTTAGAAAATCCCAGTGTTTATTGGCTTACCCCCAGCTGTAAGACAAGCCCAAATGCTGCACCAGTTGTGCCACAGTGCTAGTCTTCAGTCCTCTCTATTAGGCAACTCGAAGGAAGATGCCCCCCGGGTTGTTTGGATTTACATTGTCTGCATGCTTTTGTGTTTTAAAAAAGAAGAAAATAGAGCATGCACAGGTGGTGTGTGGCTGCTCTGTGTGTGGGATGTGGCCTGACTCTGGCCAGAAGTAGTGCGAAGCCCAGACCGAGGGATCCAGGTCCAGAGCCAGCCAGGAATGAATAAGCATAGCCCTGAACTGCACTGCCCTGCACTGTGATGTGCTGACACAACAGCATTTTAGAAGCAATTTTGGGTTCCTCCAAAATGACACATGTGGTGCAATGACTTTAAATGCCTTGCCTTAGGTCACACAGGGAAGCAGTGGCAGATGCGGTAGCAGAACAGAGGCACCTGACTCAGAGCCCAGTCACCTTCTGAACCGCAGGCAAAGGGAATGCTTTCACACACGCAAGAAGAAATGTCAGAGGAAACAACAGTTCATCCAACCTCATAGTGAGCTTGGATAAATATGTTTTTGTTGAGGAGCCAGAGCTGAGGACCAGAGCTCAGAAGTTTGAGTTCAGATGCTGGCTAACTGTATCTGTGCCTCTGGCGACTCCTGCAAGTTCTTCACTTCCCCACCAGCCTGCAAAGCTGGGGCAGAAATGACTTATGGAGTGATTGTGAGAATTAGCTAATTAACACTAAGCAAAAGCTCTGCCAGAGAGCTGGCTGCTCTGCCCTCAGTGGAAAAGACTGTGATGTGTGCTCTGTCCAGGGGTTGTAGACTACTCTTGCAGGGTAGGATTTAATTGCACAAGGGTTCATCTGTTGCTGCTGTGATCGTTGGGAGGTATTTTGACCCACTCTCTAGTCTGTGTACTTGCCCCAGCAGCCCCATTGAGCAAAGCTCAATGAAGCTGTGACTGGTGCAGCAGGAGGTGAGTTTAGGCATTTTGGACATCCTCCAGCTCCCAGAGAGCTGCTCAAAGAAGGGGCTATGTAGAGCTCTGCTGAAACAGCAGAGGAGATCATTGCTGCCTGCAGAGAGGCACCAGATCTGGAAGGGCAGCATGAGCTCTGCCATACCTAATTGCTGCACCTCTAAAGCATGTCCACAGCTCTCCATGAAGTGATTCCAGCACAGCTAGAAAGCTAACAGGGCTTGTCCCTCTGCCCACGTGCTGGTTCCCGCGTGTGGCAGGAAGGACCACAGCAGAAGGATCCAGGTTGGGAACGACAAGACTGTTCATTTCGTAATGTCCCTTCTGCTTAAAGATTCAGGCCAGTTCACAGGGGGACAGCTTTGGGGTTAGGTGGGTGGTCTGTGTGCAGCTGCTGCTTTATTCATCCCAGCAGCATCAAATGTCTTCTCTCTTTGTCTGAGAGAAGAAGGAAGGGAGGCAGGCACGATATTTTGTCACCTAAAAACTGTGATATCCAAGGAGAGGGATCAAGAAGGGATAAGGTCTGATGGGGCATCTCTTCCTTTCAAGACCTGGATCACACCATTGACAAGTGAAACACTCCTTGGACCAATTGGTTTTCCTATCTTTGGGAAGGGCCCCTTCACTTGCACTTGGGCCATGTCTCTTCTCCACTCCTATACCTGACTGTCAGGGCGTGGGAGGTGCTGGGGTGCAACAACATACTGCCTGGAGGACTGCATAGCTCTGCACAGCTTTTGCTATTTCCTTGTGGTATCAATCCTGGAGCCTGTGTCAGTGGATGTTCCAAGGCTTGGCTCATAGTCACGTTCCCTTGAGAAATAACGATTTCACTGGAAGAAGTTGCCAGTATGTTAAAAATGTAAGAAGGACAGCATTTTTCATGCAAACATTTTCTGCCAATATGGATAATGAGCTATCTGTGCTAGTTTCCTTCTTCTTGGGGTGAGAGGCAAAGAACTGGACTTCGTGCTGAATGGATGGTTGTGGGAAGCTGGTACTATTCAGTGATTTGCAAGCAGCTTGCAGACATCAGGAGTAAAGGTTCGTTACATCTCTAATTTTTTTTCTTCCTTTGGGCAGGTGGCCTAACAGCCCAACAGCAGATCCTAGTTTTTGAATTTAATTTTAATTGAATGCACTGCTAGAGATGCCTTAAATTGACTCTTTTTGTTTGAATTTCCTAAGGGAGTTTGCCCCAAGACCTCTATCCTAGTGATAACTTATTCTGGCCAATGGAGCCAGTGTGTATTTATTGTATATCTCTCTGTCCCTTCTCTGGCTTCTGCTACCATGAACACTGCAGTTGCTGATGACTAGAAAGTTACTCAAGTGTGAACTGTTTCACTGTCTGTCACTTTCCTCATTAGGCTAGTGAGAAAATGTATCTACAACTCTGTCACACACAGCCCTCATTAGGTTAGCAGCACATTGAGATCATTGCCTTTTTTAAAGATGGCTGCAGGAAAATGGCTGGGTAGTTTGATGCTCCTCAGTAATAAGTGGAAGTAGCAAAACTAGAGCTCACTGCACTCTCCTATGAAATAATTGCATTGTTTGCAGAGCCTGATCAATGGAATGAAGTGTAACTGCTGGGGAAGTCAGGTGGCAGTGCATAATCTTACTTCTTACTCTGAGTGGAGGGAGCAGAAGATGCTTGAGGTAAGACTAATTCATTGTGCAAAAGACGTTTAGGACAAGAACACTATCCATTTTTGGCATCTGCTTCTCCTTGTGCCTGTTAAACAGGAGGAGCTCAATCGAAGGTGGTGTATTTTCTTTCGTGTGTCAGTATGAGCAAATTGACATCTATCAGCTATAGCTCTAACTGGTAGCAATGAGGGCTACCAGCGTGTTCCTAATTCCTACCTCGAGCAGTCACCCAAAGTAGCACTAATCAATATAGACCCATTTTAGCCACTCCTAGAAGGCTGGATTTAGACACTGTCACTGCCAAATGTCCATGCTGAGTTTCTGCTAGAAGAGATGTGATAAATGACTGCATGCCTTCTCTTTAACTAGTGCTACTGTCTTTTTAATTAATTTTTCTAAGCAAAGAGCGCCACTGTCTTCCACGTTGGCATTTCCCCTGAAATTGGTCCATTAACTCTTATATGCTCTAGAAAGGCGGGTAGCTATTTTCATGCCTGGATTTCTTGATTTGAAGACAGAAAAAAAAAAAAAAAAAAAGAGGAATAGTAGCAATAGTAGCTACTGTTGAGCTGCAACATACTCCAGCCACCACAGCAGTGACATAATTCTGTTTGCAGTAGGGCCGCGGTGTTGAATGAGACCATTGTATTGACAGGAACTGCTCCTTGCTTTGCTGGAAAAGGTGCATCTGAAAACTGCAGTACAGCCTAATCTGCTGTGGCTGTTAGATGCTTGCTTTGGTGCAGTCCACTGGTGCACCAGTTTGGTGTGGACATAGTCTAGCTCACCTGCTTACTAGATGTTGTTAGCATTGGTAGGTGAAAGTTTGCATGTCACACTACATATAACATTTCTCAGAGAAGTCATTTTATGTGAAGAACTTCTTTTATGCTTTCATTATAATGTATTTCTACTGATGATTGCTTCTGTACCGTGATCCCAAAGACCTGAAAGGCAGTTTACACATAAACTTTTGCACCCAGTGAATCTTGATAGAAATGTGTAGGGCAATGTCTGGTCACCACATCAGACCTGCTGTGCTGATGATCCATCTCTGCTCTGCCATGTAAATGTTCATTCATTAGCACTGGTGTAGAAGATCAGTGATGTACTGTAGTTGATTAGGTTCGTAGCAGAAATGTATCCCCTAAGGATAAGATGATGAAAAAAGCTTATGGCCTTTTTGCTTATTTAAAGTTGATATCCAACTCCAAGTTAAATTGGATATCAAGTACTTGACTTGCTCTGCATGTATTCTCTTCAATTCCATACACATATGATTCTTCTCATTAACTGCATTTACAAATTCAAAGGCAATTAGCCCTGAAATAGCGAGAAATGTAGAGAAAGAAATGTTTGAATTTTTATTTCCCATAAAGTTCATATTTTCTTTTTCATTTAAGTGGGACTTTAATTTCTTTTGAAGAACTGAAGACAAATGTTTTAAAAAAAGAAAAGAAAGTCCCTCATGGGACCGGAGCCTGAAAAGGACCATTATCATGAAACAGAATATTTATTTCCTGGGCTAGTGACTCAAATATTTTTTGAGAGGCTGAGACTATACTGGCAGGTATAGTCTCAAACCAGCAGCCCCTGGTTTGTCATCCACTTGTTGAGACTGCCAGGGCTGGGATGGCTGGGGTCTGGTATTTCTGTTCTTCTTTTTCTCCTGGCAGCTGAAGCTCAGGCTGCATGCAATGCTGAGTATTTCTAGAGGGTAGTCTGGTCTATCTGCTCGATACCAGCCTGCAATGTCACTACAAAGCACTGACAAACCTGCATCGCACCATCTGTTGTGTCCAGCCTGTCCCTGCGGTGAGCTGGCATTCAGCTGGCTCTAAAGTCAGTAGTAGGAACTCAAATTTTCATCAGAGCCGATCTTTGGAGCTACCTATACAGGAGCACCTGTGTTCAGCCAGGTCCTGAGTGGATATTAAGGAACATGTGAGCTCAAGAAAGGCCGCAAATTCACATTTAAAACATAATCTTGGTGTAGCCTATATGAAATAAGCCGTGCCAGTTCCAAAGGAGTAGGTGTCCTCACACTAAGATAGCAGACTGAAAAAAGTTGGCTCTCTTAAAATCCAGTCACCAAGCCAACATAAAATAGGAGCCAATTTCTAGGATTTTGTTCCTTTACGTCAGAATCACACCTCTTTGGTCAAGAGGAAAGCTTGAGTTTTAACTGCAGTGCCTGGTTAGGAAGGAAGCTCTGGGAACTTCTCTCCAGCTCTCTTCACCATCGATCTATTCACTGAAGACCAGGCTGTACACCTCTATGCCCCAAACCAAGCAGTATTTCACATGGCTCGTCCCAGTTTACCAGTGTGAGTAACAGGTTTGCACTCTGTGTTAACTTCATAATTGCCTTCAGTTTTATATTACCAATTAGGTTTCCTTTTCACACATAACTCGTCTTCAGACACACCAACTTCTCAGGAAAATAATTAATTTACAGCAATATTACTTAGTTCATTCAGCTTCCTGGCTGTGCCTTATTAATGCCAAGGTACAAGACTGGGTTTTTTCTTCATTCTGACAGGGATTCTTTGAGTCTCAGTGAGCAATTAGTTTAAAAAAGCTGTCCCAGGGAGACAGAATTCATACTAAAAAAACCCAAGCCCAAACCTGTAAGTCTTCAACATGTCTAGAATTTTGCATAATTTTTTATTCATTGAAGGATACATTATTAACTAACAATCTTCCCTAAAATACATATCAGCTATTAAAAAAAAAAAAAGACTAACAGCTTTTTCTTACAAGTTAATCTTAATAATTTTCATTTAAAGTAAAATGTAACATCATATTCCAAAAGATCAAAGAGTGTCCTGTTTAACAGATGATGCTTCAAGAGCTGTTGTTTTTTGTTTGTGTTGGTTGGGGTTTTTTTGTAGAATGACATTTTCATAAAGAAATTTCCCACAGCATAATTATCACAGGAGTTTCCATTTGGACTTGCAACGAACTGTTGGTGGCATCAGTTTCTTCTTCTTTTTAGTAGAGCTGGTGGGAGCCAAGACTAGATTATTGGAGTTTTAACATCTGTAAACTATGGAATACCTTCTGCAGTAGGAAAAATAAATAACAGCAATACATGAAGACATTATATGCAACATGGCCTGAACTAGTATCTCACTAATGTGTATATAACCTGCTTTATAGAACCATATCTTAACAAGGCTAAGGGCTTAATTATTATTGATTAGTTCTGCCCACTGTTCCAGTATCAGTCGTTATTGAAATAATCTCCATATCCCTCATTAAACATGCATCTGTTTCCATGGGAATGCATTTTTAAATAAGAAGTGCTATTTGAATATCATTGGTTTCACTGGTTGTTCAGGCACTTGGTACTGTGGTCGCCCAATCTGTCATAGTTAATCAACTCTCATCTCTTAACACTGGCTGCAGTTATCAATGAGTTGAGGATTAATATTCTGGGCGAAGCAGATGATAAATCATTTGTATATAATTAGTGTACAGCAAGGTTACAGCTGACATGAATTTTTATCTTAATTATGAGAGAAATTTGTTCCATTAATTTAATTTAGTTTGCATGAGTGGCTAGACACCTAACAAAGTTAATCTTACACCTGTCATTACAACATTAAGGAGAGTCTCATTTTCAAGCTGTAGACAGATACTCTAGCATATAAGGATAATGTTGCTCATTCTGATGTGAAAATAGATGATCGTAGACAGAAGATATAGAGCCTACTCTTTTTAAAGTCTTCCCAAAGGATTTATGTGCGAATATTACAGAGATTCAAATCCAGTTGCCACTGTTCTGAGTAGACTAATTTTCCTTCAGTCTTCTTTCTGTACTTCCTCATGAAAGAAGCATGCAGTAGTTACAAAGGGAAAGCTTTTTCCCTTATTTTTATAGATATGTATTTTAATTACTTTAGCTATATACATATAGTTAACATGTGACAATGCCATAGCACTTGTATGACGTGATATCTGCATTAATGGCAATGGGCGAGGAAATATGTGCTGCGTGCAATCCAGCCTTCATATTTATGTGAAAAAGAATTATTCATAACTTCATCTACTACACAAATGGCAATTATGCAGGCATTTCTGAGGTTTCAGCACACAGAGTAAATCTAAATTCTGTGTTAATTATCCAAGCAATTATCAAGTCTGATAAATCATACATGATTGATAGATAAGGTGGGGCTGTTTGGGTAACAGGATATGGTGTTAGTTACTTTGCTGATAATTAACCAAGCACCTAAATGAAAGAAGACTATTTGTGGCATCCCTTATAAAAATGTTTATCTTTATAGATTTGTTGATTATAGTTATTTTATTCTGGTAGGATGACTTCGGAAAAAGAAAAGCCAATACCTGAGTCTTTTTACAGCTAATGAGATGAGACTGAATACAGTGGAGACAGAAATATAACTGAAAATTGCATTCTGCACTAGCTCAAGTCCAAATACATATTTGTAATACAAGCCACAGTCTCCTTCACATTTGCAGCATAAAAATAACCCTCGAACAGAAACATTAATTGAACAGTAACTCAGATTAATGTTTTGTAATATTAGTTCACAATTATTACTCTCAGCTAGGGTCAAGAAGTATATAGTTGGATATTCACAAAGAAATGACTGATTTAAAAACAAAGAGCTCTAATGGAATTCAATAGTGCTTTTCAGTCATTCCAGTTGGCATCTCTATTACCTGAAATGATTCACAGTCCATTATGGGAGCTTCCATGCTAATAGAATGTCTATCTTCTGTAATACAGACACATCAGGGCACTAACTGAGGATCTGTCACAATGAATTTCATCTAGATTTCACTTCATCTCTTCATGGACTGTAAAATTTGCTCTTGTACAATGCCTAAATTTACTGTGGGTAATTGAGAGAGATCTATAGATGCAGCACACGGTAAAAAGCGGTTTTCCAAAGATCTATTGTAAATTGTGCAGATTTGGTTCAGTTGGGAAAAGATTATGAAGTGGTGGACACCAGTCTCGGCTAATTAAATGTTTTTGGTGAGCTCTGAAAATATTTTGAATGGATCATGGTGAATAGAAAAGTGAAAACAGCAGCCTTGGTTAAAATATGTCTCTTGCAGCTAGAAAGGCAATGAAAAAGCTTTTGAAATTTAAGAAACCCAAAAAAGAAGTAGGCAAATGAGTGAAAATAGGCTCCATTACCCCTTGTAAGACTTATGGATCATATCAAGTAGACCTATGATATTTTTTATCTGTCTCGTGTTTACATAGTGCAAAGTAGGATATTACCCACTTAATCTGACTTCCACTAGTTCTTTAGAAAATCCTCCTTAAATAGGGCAGACAACTCCATTTTATTTTTGTGACTGAGATTATTCATCCTAACTGAAAACGTTGCTGTTAAGTTCTATGCATGGACTGTTGATAAAAAATTAAAATAACGTTTAATGCGTGGCTCATTTTTTTTCCCAGCTGAATACTTACTGCTCTGCTCAGGAAATAGATATGCTGAGCATTTTCAACCATTTCTGCCTTTTTTTTCTTTTTTTTTTTTTTTAAATTTTACTTGTTTTCATTAAAAGCTAAATTAAATTATTGGTATCCTTACCAATTATGGACTTTAATATTTGTTAGCCAATTACAGTTGTGATATATTCTATAGCTTCTTTCCTAAGCAACAAACAGAATAATAGCATCACGCTCCACTGCAAGTGAAGTGATCTCAGCCTTTACATTAGGAGAAAATCAGAATGGTATGACTGCAGTTCATTACTGAAATAGGTAACTGATGAACTGAAAAGACAAAGGGCATTGTTAAATGAAATGTCATTATTAGAGCTGCTCATGTTTAACAAATGTACTGTAAGTTAATTCAGTGGTGTTTTCAACAAAGTTCTCTGTAGGATGTTCACCATTCATCCTTATGTTCTTTACATGTTCAAGGTGTTTTTATTTTCCTCATGGAAACAATGATAACTAAATCTTAAATAAACACCACTTGCAAAAAATGGTACATCAACTTTTGCCCAAGGTTTACCTCCAGGGGTATTGCTCACCCAGTGATCTCTGAAAGAGAAGCCTTTTTGAATGTTTTTAAATGTTTATTTATATTATTTTTTAATAAATGCCTTGTTTTCCTTGAAGGAAAATGAAAGGTAAATTCTGAGTTTCATGGGAAAAGATTTAGTCTTTAGGCTCCAATTCAGCAATCTCTGACTATGCAACAAAGCACTTTGGCACGTGTTTAATGTCAGGACCTGGAGCATCTGTTTTAATATGTTGCTGAATCAGGGACTTAATGCACAAGCAGAATCTTGGACCTCATATTTTAAGACCTGTGTAAAAGTGGTGTTCTGATATTAAATAAAAAACATATCATACTTTCAGCATCTGTGGGAAACTGTTTGCATTGCCCCAGAGGTGATAAAAATAATTTATGGACCTCAGTATTTTTCACAACAAGGAAATGACCTCAGCTTTGGCAATCTGAGGTAGTTAGTAAAGCTTTATGGATTTACTTGAGCTGCATATTCTTTGACCTGTATTTTAGATTTATTGGCAGATACATAAGTCACAGTAAATAACCTAAAAAGCAATTGATGCTCTGTGCATTTTGTGCATGGACTGATTGACAGATTTACAAGGGCTGCTTCTTCACAAATGATTGAGACTTGTGCCCTTCCTTGTTATAAATATGTCTGCTGGGGTGTCATGCACATTTTTTAAGCAAAAATTCTAATATACCTGGAAGATTAAAAGCATACTCAGGCTATAGTACGTGTAAATAGGAGCTTTGAAAGACAATATGTATGCTATGATAAGGGCAATCAAACTCTTGAGAGCAGCCTTGAAGCCCTCTCTTCTCTGAGCAGTCCCACTGGCTTGATACCTCTCTTAGGAACAGAGCTGCAGAGTCCACGTCTGTGTTACAGAGCATTAATGCTCCAAAAGAGCAGGACAAGAAAGGTTCCTCTCCTTCTGCTGTCACAGTATTGACGTTCAGATCAGCACTGTTAACAGCTGAGGACTTCAGCCAGAGCTTGCTAACGTCTTGAGCAGGTTTTGAAATGAAGATCTGGGCCTTGAGTGCTGTATGAAAGGCACTCTTCAAGTGCTTTGAATAATCATACAGGGCTGAGTAATTAACTTGGTATGTGATGGAAGGAGAGGCATGCTGGGTTTCCTCAGGTGGATCAAGTGCTGATCAGTAAATAAGGGAAATAGATACCGTATTTGATGGTCTAGCATCTGATTGGAAATCACAAACCCTGCAAGCATGTATTTTTTCATGACACTGCTATGGAACTAAGATATTAATGACATTAAGTAGATATCCGTAATATCTTTTCATCCCTTTTTCACTTTAGGCAGGGAACTTAAAAGCTGCAATCAAATATCTATGCTGACATCTCCATCATTTGCCTGCTGAAAGTTGGAAAACAAACATCCCCCTCTCCCATCCTTCCACCAGAAGTGAGATTAATGTAAAGTGTAAGACAGGACTGTAAAAGTTTACTCTCAATCTCTTTGTTCTCGTGGCTTTAAACTGATATCTTACTAACCCTTTCATACAGCTTTTTTGGCGGTAAAAAACCTGGCATCATAAAAGTTTTAAAACAACCCATGGTGATATATCTTTGTTCTCTCAGATGTAGCACAAGATACGTAATAAAGAATAAAAGTTTACTCACTTGAAACTGAGCTTCATCCTCATCTGTTCAGCTATTCATAGGTTTTTAAATACGGATGTAAGATGGAAATAATAACAGATTTTATCTGTTCTACTGTTTCTACAACCAAACACATGACAAACAAAATAAACATGACTTGAATTACAAACAGCTATGGATGAATTAATATTTTCTGCTACCTGAATGTGCCATGGGTGATCTGTGTACTGGAAATGAACCCAGCACTGTCTGAATATGCACGGAGCTCTTATGAATTATCTGCAGCAACACCATCCAGCAGGCAAAACACATTTTCTGGGTTCTTTCCACCCATTTGTTTAACTTCACTGCCATCTGCTGTTAAAGAAGGGAAACTGTACCTCAGGCCCGGGAAATACCTGTGATGTGCCCCGGTATTGAATGCCATAGCACTTCTGACTCTTCCACATTGTAATGTGCTGTAAAGGACAGGAGAGACATATTTGCCCATAAGGCTCGTGTCTCAGGGGACACTGTGCTACAGCTACCATTGCCAGGAGTTCTGATAGACTAGGAGATGCTGGGTTACTACTAAAAGAAGTGTTATAATGGCCACTGACTAAATCCAGAGCAAGCCTGGCCCCTAGTACAGATTGCTGCTTGATGCCATCCTGTGCATGCTTATACCTCACCCACGGGAGCATTTTATCACCATCACATCTTCTGAAAGCTCCAACAACACCAACCTAAGTAATACCATCATTCCTTGTGCATGTTTCCCCTTCTGCATCTTCCCCTCCCTTTTGCTCTAGAGAGAAAGCCTTCCTTGTATCCCTTTTCACAGCACTATTCCCCTATGTTCCTTCAAACAGGTCCTGGAAAATCTCATCTTTTCCACCTAACTTAAAAGAACCTAGAAGAACAGCTTGGAATGTGATCAGTAATTATGTCTCATTCTGTGCAATGGAAGCACCAGCAATTTATTACGCAGAGAGGACCGGACCAGACAGATCATGAGCTCCTGTCATTCAGTATGTCAGGTAGTTCTTTCCAGTCTAATTACTTGATGTGACGTTTTCACTTTATTTAACAAATAGAAGTACACTTACTAGGGGTAAGGGGTTGCATCCAGAAAAAAAAAAAACAAACCAAACCAAAACCAAACAAGGCCATATATAAAGATTATGAATTCAAAAAATAGAGTTTGATTATGGAAAAGATGTAAAAAGTGGAAAACATTCTACCACTGATGGGTGCAGTTAGAGATAGGAAGTCTGTGAAAGTATGACATTCTCTATTACTTCCTACATACACTTATCCAGCTTTGACTCAATGACTTAATTCTTTGGCCTAATTTCAATATAAAGCAACAGAAAACTTTGCTTTGACCTTAGTAGGCTTTGGATAAGACTGTCATTAAAACTACTGCACATGCTAAAGTGATATTTGAAGATTAATCTAAATACTGTGTTTAGACAGTTAATCTGTTGGCCTTGAAAGGTAAATGATGGTCTTACACAGTTACACACATTTTTACTAGTAGTTTAGTTTTCCTCTGCGGTGTCAAGGATAGGCTTTTCACAGAAGCAGATTAGTGCTCTAGTATTAACTCTTTCCCCATGGCAACACCTACTATCTCCTTGCTTCTCTGATTTTTTTTTTAAATTACTTAAAGTTTTGATAATCAATACCGCTATAGAAAAAGCAAGATACAGTCTATCTCCCCTTATGCTTTAGCAATAAAATTACAGTTCAGTCCTGATCTCAGAATATCTGTTCCTATGAAAGATAAATTACAAACTACATGGCAGAAAAAAATGTAGCTAAATTTTCAGATACTCTATTAAGTGCAGACCTGGCAGTTAGACAAATCTTATTTTGCCTTATAAATGGAGTGAATTTGATATGGAATTCAGTGAAAAAGCATCAGAATGGATGCTTCATCAACATGCCAGTTCCCAAGCAGAACAACATCTCTTGAGGCAATCAGATTTGTATGAAAAAGTATTACCCAGCATTGGGGTTACCTGTTAGCACCAGAGCACGTTCTGGTGGACAGAATATACTAACAGTCAGACTCAAGTCCAGATTGCCTGAAAAACCTCTGTATGAGACATGGAACAAAATACTCCTAAAATGAAAGAGTTAAGTAAAACACTTTGGAAAGAGGTTGGTCTAGAGCTGACCAAGGTCAAAGGCCAGAGATGTGGAGTTTTTTTCTTTATGTTTTGTTTCTCAATAAAGTACTTAAAATAATTGTTCTGACTTTAACCCTTTCACCATGCATTGCTTCTTTTCTTTGGTTTCTCTTGTGAAACAGGAGACTTTTTTGCACAACCATCCAGCATATATTCTGGCAGACTTTCATAAACCAGTCTCTCTTCAGAACTGGCTCAACATTTGAAATTCTGCCTCTGCTGGCAAGTTTATGGGAATTCACTGGTACTTCTGATTTACTGCATAGCATGAGAGCTGCTGCTTGCCATCTCACTTTGGAACCCCCAGTTCACTTCATCTTACTGAAGGCAGACTTGACTTTTTTCTGTCTCACAGATCAGCACAGACCTGTTTTCTCTGAGCAACTGTGAAGCATGCTGCTTCACTTCATATACACTTCCAGAAATAAAGCCAGGTGAATCCTGATGTGATGTTCTGATACAGCATATGCAGCTCATTTCATCCTACTTTCTAAATCAGAAAATTGGAGGATTTTTTTCTGCTATACAAAGGGGGAATTATAGCAGGATTG
This sequence comes from Strix uralensis, assembly GCF_047716275.1. Lineage (NCBI taxonomy): Eukaryota > Metazoa > Chordata > Aves > Strigiformes > Strigidae > Strix > Strix uralensis. The sequence goes on from NC_133977.1 coordinate 35,653,407, forward strand.
ACTACAAGGCAGACAGCTAGGGAAGCAGAGACTGACAAAAAAGAAAATGTATTGTCAGATTTTTCTTTAAATCTGCAGTAGAAAGGGAGCTGGGAGAGAGTCTAGCGAGAAGAGAGGAAGACAGAGAAGTGGCTTTAAGCTCAGTAGAACAATAGTCAAAGTAAAAGGTTAATTATTCTCTCTGTGGAAGTTATAGTCTCTGAATTAAAGGGGGCAACTGCATCTTCCTCCTAGAAGCAGTTACTGGATTCGGTCATTTCTGCTCCACATGGACTGTGCTGAACCGCCAATTTATAGCATTGCTCAGTGCTCACTGCTCAGCTTCCCACCAGCCCTAGGCTTCCCAAAGTGAAAGGAAGTAATTTCTGCTAAGTCCATCTGCAGGGAAAGGATGGTTTTATAGGATGGCATTTTAATTTACCAAAGGTCTGAATAAGAGAAAGAACATGTCTCTGCAATCACAGGTCATCACAGCCAGGGGTACGGTGCTAAAGGAGTACCAGTAAGTTCTAAGAGCCAAGAGATAGGAAGCTAGAAGAGGTTATATTCCCTACACAGAGGCAGATTTAGGAGAGAAGAGGTAGTTGCACACTTACGTTTTATACTAAGCAAAAGTAACATGGATCCCGAGACAGAAGGCAACAGCAATGGCAAGCAGAGCTTGCTGGAGCTTTTAATGCTTGCTTTGTGAATGAGCTGCAATTTTAATAGCCATTCCGAACAAAATAGACTGGACAGCATACAGCATAGCCCAGGTGTCTGTGTACCTGAAGGAACTTTCTTCCTAATTTCAAAAGTCGTGGAAGTTACAAGGCATCCTTTTCTGTCTTCGGTTTCTAAGAGGCAGAGTCACTGATAAGAGGGCATGCTTTGGGGATATGCAGTATAACTCCAAACATATTACTTCCAGCCTTTCAAACTCACACAAATATGAACTACTGGAGACAGTGGATAAATTGCTAGGAGAATTCTACAACAAAAAGACCTCATTAGCCTTGAACTGTAGAAAAATCCAACACAGTCACTGGAGTCAGCCAAACGGCTGCTTTTGAGTTGACTGATAAGAAAAATGCTAACAATCTTAGAGGTAAATCTTTGTCCTAGGTGGCTCTGCATAAAGGATGTGAAGCTGTGTAATAACGCATTGCCAGTTCTCCCTGTTTTTATTATAGGCCTCGCAATATTCAATGTTTGTTTAAAGACCAGCTCCCAGAATCAAGAGATTAGGTGAAAGTCTCTGTTTTAATTAAGAAACAAACAAGAAAGGTTTTCTTCATTTTGTGGTTTCTGGAAAAAGAAAATCTCCAAGGGTGCAAAATCCAAAAAAAAGCAGATAGAAAAACCTTCATATTGATATATGATTTAGATATATTAAATCACCTGATTTAAGTTGATTACACTACTTACGGAGACTGAATTTTTAATGTTCATTGTTTAGTAACATTACTGATGCTAAACCCAAGAGGAGGTTTCTTTTTTAAATGACCCATCCTTTAATTAGCAACAAAACAGCTTCCAAGAGATCCAAGCTCAAGTCAGTTGATTCCTTTGTGATAGCACTTGTGAAGGAAAAAAAAGCAGGTAGCACTGATAGCCAATGTTACCCGTATGACTGCAACTAAGCAGGATGTGCAGTATAAAGATAGAGCATGCATCCATGGCTGTTTCCAAACTGAGTTACCACACGACCGACATTAGATGCACGAGATAATGGCAATAGTATCACTCTGTAGCACACAGAAAAGGAAATAATCTTGTCTGGTACATGTAAATCTGCCAAAAAGAAATCTTATCCTTCTGGTATGTGACATCTTTGGCAAGACTGAATTGCAGACACCTGATTCTAAAAGCAAGAACCCCCACTGAAGTGATGGGGGTTGATGATGATGATGACTCTGATGATTATCTTTACACTTTGGAGATATAATGCTTTATTATCTTATTAAATAAAAGATTAAATCAGTATTATGTGGACCAGGTTCATATGATAAAATAAAAAATAACTTGGTAATTATATGACCATGTTTTTCATGAATTATATACTTGAGTCCCACGTAACAGTTAAGAACTTCCATGGTTCCCACATTCTTGACCTTTATCTAATTTTTGGCAAGGTTCCCTGAGGTTTAGGGGGTTTGCACAGCTTTTGAAGTTTGAGAGAGTTAATCTGCACAAACCACAGCCTTGGAAAACTAGTTCTTTGCAAACTAAGATTCCAGAAAATGTTTTCTAAGCTTATTATAATTACTAACTGCTTTTATTAATTCCTAAATAAATTCACATTAACTTGCCCTTAAACTTTAATGAAATGGGTGCCATCATCATTGTGAAAAAGAACCTATTCAGAAAAATCAAGTATTTTATTTGTTAGCATATTCAGGTTCAATTTGTGCTGAAATTAGCTATGATTTGCAAATAATAGTCAGGTTAAGATCCATGCTTTTTCCTTACCTCTGAATAGCTAGAATGGCAAAAGGTAATTCATTTTTCTTAATAATTGCTTCTGTGGAAAAAGAAAATCTTTGAAAAGACAGCTAAGCCAAGTTTCTCGAACACTGTAAGAAAATACTTGGATCACACACAGAAAAACCTTGAAATGTCCAGAGCAATAAAACTTGGGGCTGCATTTCATGGTGCCCATAAAATCTGCTCCAAAGCCTCCTAAAAAAATGGCTCAGAACAATTTGGAAAATGTTTGATTTGTATTACAAGAACTTCTCAGTGATTTAAGGGACAGTAGAGATAGGGTCACTGTTAGCTCAGATTTGTTTTCAGGAAGTTCACTCTTGTATTCCTTATGCATAACTGAATAATGAATTAAAACACATTGAGACAGGCTTTCCAAAATACAGGCTGTACACCATGAATATATTTTCTAATGGCAGCAGAATATAGTGATGTGCCTGGTGTCACCAGATGGTGCTCTTCTACCATTTGTCAAAGTGTTTGCCTTCGTGTAAGCAAGATTTGATTCTTAAAAAGATTATGTTGTTCTAATGGCAGTTTTGGATTATGCCGGAATCCAATGCTTACGAGTAGTCTGAAGATTGAGGGAGTAGAGTGAACAGTAGCAAAGTTTGCTTTTCATTTAGGGTTACGTTGCGGTCAGGCTAAAATTCCTAAAAAATATTGCTCTGTGGGACTGTCTCATTTCAGAACACATACATGTATAAATTACTCAAGTTAAACTTGATGTCTACCCAGACAGTATACAGCTAATTTTTTTCTGCAGGCAAACTGCAATGTAAAGCAGCTTGTAAGTGGTGCTGGATATCTTAAAGGTGTGTTATTAGCATCATGATGAGACATTAGTATAAGAAGATGGAGGATTTATAAAAGTTAACATTTTTCATCCAGATTTTTTCATTGAAGAAGGCTGTAGATTATTTTAAAGCTAATGAAGTTAAATAATTGTTGATGCAGTGTTTGTCATTCACAGAAAAGGCAAAGTCCTATTTACTTGAATAAAATAGGCATCAGATAAGTGGGAATGTCTTTGTTCAGTACTTCACATGCCTTTCCACTCAGTCGTCAGCCTATCTTCCTTTTTGCTTAGCTCTGTTCAAGGTTACACTTCAAGTGCTCACCTTGTAGCTCTCCCTTTCTGTCTTTTCTGCCTCTACATCACTGCTATTTTCTCTTGATCCTCTTACTCCTTCTCTGCCTTTTCAATTCTCTTTCACAGAAATTGACATGGAAGAAGAAAAGCCAAAGAAACTCCTCCGCCTTAGATCGTCTTTCTCCTGGGAGTGAGGTGTACCTGTGAGAACTCTATTACTGTTTCAGATTATCTGACTCCATCGGAGAACTTAACTGTTCATTCTTACAACTATTTTAAGTGAAGGATGTGCCACACTATTATGACATGTAGAAGGTAAAGTCTAAATCCATATATGTTGCCTAAAAAAGACGCACTGAAAATAGATACCTCTCTGCCCCTTTGTAAGGATCTGTTCCAAAACAGCCAGTAATCCAACAACCTATATTCTTTTGTTCTTTGAACATCAAAAACATCTTAAAGTGTGATTCTCTTTGGAAAAGTTTTACCTTTTAAAAGTATATTATATATTCCTGGGCTGTTTGTTTTCCAACAATTCCAAATCAGATTTGCTCAGTCTAAATACAAAAATGAAACAAAACCTTTCTTCCTGGTGCTAGCATCACAGACACAGCCATGATCTGAAACTTAATATCCTGGTCCAAATCGAGGACTGGGTGACACACTTACAGTGCAATTGTTCTCATTTTCTTTGTACCTTCTCAGGTAAAGGCTCAATGACTCAGACTTAATTAGTTGTTCCATGGATGATATGTGAGTCAGAAAAGCCCACTTCATTCTCCCATTGATTAATTTCTCTTTACTGTAACAGCCACAGATGCCCAGAGACTTTCCGAAGAGAAGATGTGTAATGGCACTGGCCCGAACAAACTTCACTATGGGTAATTACTCTGTGTCAGGGTGTACTGTGCCTGTCCTTGCCTGAACTTTGCAATGTGTACCCATGTAGAAACTAAGAAACTCCTTAGTAGCCTGATTTTCAAAGAGGGCACAGTAGGCACTCTGAAAATCAAGCCTCTCATAAAGTTTCTCAAAAATCAAAGTACCCACAATGGCTAGTTACCTGAATATTCTGACCATAGTCTTTGAGTGATGTGACCAAAATCATGACACCACAAAAGAGAAGTCTGGTAAAAACTTCAGTATTAATCAGATAGTTATAATATTCTCTTATTCTCCAGACAGACTGCTATGGGAGAGCTTGCATGGATGAAATTGTAGAGAGGACCAGCCACCAATTTTGTCAACTTCTGTCATGTAGACCACAAGGGAGCTGTGATTTTTTCTTACCAGCACATCAGCATTTTCACTATTGGACTGTCTTGTGCTCTACAAATTCCACAGGCCATAAAGTCTTTCCTCTTCCTTGTGCTTAACAGAGGAACTATTGCGTGGCCCTTTGCTAACTACATCACTGAGAAGGTGGCCATGAACAGGAGCTTCTTCTCATCTATTACTCCCACCTGTTTTATCTGTGTTTGCCTTGGGTTTGGTTGGGGTGAACTAACAGCTTGGTAAGTGAGCTAAAAATGTTTGTGTTAATAATGCCAATCTTAATAAAACAGTATTAAAAATTACATAAACATCATTTTCAAGGAAAATGTCTTCCTGTCTCCCTCTATGTTTTAAGCTATTAAACGCTGAGAATAGGAATCATTCAGAGGAGAGACTGAATAGGATCTTGTCTGGACTGTACCTTCGAAATGTCATCAATGGAGGGGATCATGGGCATGTTTAAAACATCACTATTTAATGTTGTATGTGATTGCTGAAAGGGCACTATGCCTTGCAAAACATACTAGCCTGTTTGATGGGATGCAATGGTCTGCTGCAGCCTCTAACACAATGGCTACTGTAACAGGCGCCTGTTACTTTTACTTTTTCATTTCACAGTGCACAGTCTCACTTCCACTGATGATAATTGGGAGTTTGCAATTGCCTACTGAATGGTTCCTTATGCCTACTACATCTCAAGCAATAGATGAAGGTGAGCTGAATAACTATAAAGACATGGGATACTTCCAAGACAAGAAATGAAAAAGAAGAGTAAATGTGCACAGAGGAAGATACTGCTGCTGTGCCTGGCAGTATTGCTAATTCCAGAAATCTAGATGAAAACCTTCACGGCAGGAATTATTTCATTAGGGAACAGGATGGAAGTGATTGCTGTGCTGGAGCTGCCAGGCAACAAAATGGGTTGAAAACAGAGCTCATCCAAGATATGAGCCACAGAAAACAATGCAAAAATTGATACTGACTTTGGAAGGCTTGGGTTCAGTCCCCTACAGATGGCTTCAGCTTCTCCTGTAGCTAGGAATACAACTCAGCAGATGCAGTCATGGCATGACTGAGGTCCATAGTCCAACGCAATCAATGGGATCCTTTCCTTTTACTCCAAGATCTGTCCATGACACTTTGTTTTATGGCATACATAAAAGAACATTTTACCCTAACAAAGACACTGTACAAAGGACCACTGCACAGGGAGTTACACTTACTTTATCTATCATGCAGAATTTATGGAAGTAAATCTTTTAGGCCTCCTTAGTATAGAAAATTACTTACGTCTATCTATTTATTTATCTAACTGTGCCTGCCCAACAAAGAGTGAATCCCTCGCTGTTGCTGTTACAACCCCATCTCATGTCCTAATTCTTATTACGAGAAAAAAACAAATATGTGCTAAAAGATAACTATTGCTACATTTTCAGTGATGACCAATTCTGATGTCAGAAGTCTAGGCTGAACGGTGAAATAAATAACATGGTTAAAAAAGGGGAGGAAGCTCTGTAGCTCAGCTTCATGGGGTCAAGGTTAATGAAGTTGAAAAATCAAGACAGGATTGCTCAAAGCAGCTGCACCAAGAGCCAGAGCTTGCTTACCTTCATAGATCAAAATAGAGCAGGGAAAGAGAAAACGAAGACTAAAGCTGAACCTGCTAGAGATTTGCAAGCAGAAAATCTAAAGATCTGAAGGAAGCGAGGTTTTTCTTTTTAGATGGTACCCCTCTTGGGACTTTTTTTAAACCTAATTGGTATTTAGAAGATTGATTATCCGAATGTCATAGGGGACAACGGCTCTGTCTGGATAACTGGGTGAATTTGCATCACAATTAGGTATTGGGAAGCAATGCCTTTGTGCAGTATTTTATTGAGGTTCAAGTCAGCAAAGATGAGTTGTAATGACAACAGAGATACATTTTTGTATTTTCATGCCTTTCCTTTTCATTTGGTGAAGGTGAAGGAAAATTCCAGCCTTCGCTGTAAAGGAGAAAAATGTTTCCAGTCCTTATGGTCACATAGACATGAAGCAAATTAAAAGAACCTACTGCATTTGTGTAAGTATAACATTTCAAGATAGCTTTGTCATTCTGGGTGCCAGTTCCATGTGTTTTAAAGTCCATAGGAGTTAATTAGCCCTGTCTCCCTCCTTTCCTATGTTTTAAAAAGCCAGAGAAATAGTTAAGTTCTCCAGGGTAGGTTTGATCCCTCCCTTGTCTGATACCCAGTTACTACTTAAGCCCCTAGTTTATACTACCCTTGACTTTTTATTTATCCTTTAACGTGTTTCTTTGAAAAGGAATTTTAGGCCTTATCATGGCTCAGGAAGCTTTTTTCCAAGCTGATGTTTCTTTTTGGTAGTTATCTTAAAACCTGCACTGGCCACTGTGTCTTAAGGTCACATACATCCCTTCCTAACACTCTTCTGTTTCAACCCTTCTTGTCCCTGTTTTTTGTTTGTTTCAGTCTTCCTCTCCGTGACAATCAAATCTGAGATGTATACAGTTCTCTGTGAGCAGAAGGCAGACAAAAAGCAGAAAGCCACTATTGCTCTGGTGAGCATGTTAGCCTCTGGGGCTGCATAACACTTTTCTGCAACTCTAATTAAGACGTGGCCTGTGGTTACACCAATACGCAGCCTGAGCCAGTCTGGCATATTTTTGCGTTTATTATGATTGTTTTGATCCCTCTGTCAGTGCAGCAGTCGGTAGGGACTGGCTCGTGTATGCACTGCTGCCCTCCAACGGATGGAAGCAACGTGCTCGCGTGGCTTTTCTTGCTCCTTCACCTCCCTGAGATGTTTCTAGTCACAGCCTAATACAGCCTAGCATTTTTATAATGCTTCGCGTATGGCGAAGAGCCTAGAAACTGAACGCCTGGGGTAGACTTGAAAAGGGATCACTGTCAGGTATTTCCGAAGCCGTGGTCAACAAGAAAGGCTACCCTGCCTGCAAGCTGTGGGTTTGTTTACTACCAGGCTGTTATCGCCCAGTAAATTCTTGTGCATCAGTGTAATTTTATTAATGAGTCCAAAGCGTGTTAGTGACCAGCCGGTGTCTGGGCACAGCCTTCCAGCCCCGGGCCCTGCCAACGCACATCCATCGCGCCGCAGGGCCTGCCCCAGTGCTGGCGAACGTGGGATGGGGGGCCAGGCTGCAGCATCCCCGGTCCCCGCCAGCCTCCCCGACAGGGCTGCGCGTACACCCGGGCCCCACGACGCACCCGCTGCCAGGAGCCAGAGGTTAAGGGAGTGCAAAGGTTCCTGAGAATAGGGCGTTAAAAACACAGTTCAATTCCCCGCTGCTGTTAGGTCACTAGATGAACCCCAGTGGCTCACGAGGAGCGTCAGCGCCCTGCGGGGCAGGAGAGGCCGCGAGGCATCCCTCGGGTTACACAGCACTCCCTAACTTGTCCTCCATGCTGGGGAGAGGCCTCCGGTCCCCTTGCGAAAGGGAAAAAAAAAAAAAAAAAAAGAAAAAAAGAGACGGGCGAACGCCAGTAAAACGGAGGGGAAGTGCCCGCGCCCCGCGGCTGCGAGCAGGCGGGGAGGGGCCGTGAGGGGCCGCCCCCGCGGGCACGGGGGCACCGGGGGGGCCCGAGGGGCGCCGCCCGCGGGCGGGGGGGGCGGGACGGCGGTTGCGCTCCATGCAGTCAGTCACATGAGCCGCCGGGGAGCCGCGCAGCCCCCGCCCTCCTTCCCCCGCACCCCTTTGGCCGTGAATGGCACGGCCCGGATGCGCTTGTACGCAAGGAGGGTGCGGGCGAACCATTGAGCGGGGGCGGGGGAACCCGGCAGCCGCCGGCTGGGAACATCCCTTCGCCCGGGCGTTGCGGCGGGGCGGGGGGGAGAGAGAGGACGTGACAGGCTGAGCGGCTGGGCGCAGGCTGCCGGAGACGGAGGGCGATGGTCGTCCCCAGGGGACAGGAGTACCAGGCACCCCAGGAGGTACCGTAGCGGCGTCTGTGTCAGCCCCCCCTCCCCTCCGCGGGCAGAGCGGCGTTGGCGAGGCGCGGCCGCCCGCCGTTCCCCCGGCCCCGCTGCACTGGCGTCCCCGGGCGCCCTGCCCGCTCCGTCCCCTCCCCGCGGGCTGGGGCGCTGACCGGCCCTCGCCGCCGCGCTGGGGCTGCGCCGGCAGCCCGGGGGTCACCGCTGGACGGCGGCTCGGCCCTGCGCCCCTCCCCGCCTGCGGCCCGCGGCCCCGTGAGGGGAGTCCCTCGGGACGTGGGGAGCCGGGCCCCACTCCGGGGGGAGGCCCTGTGGGGCTGCAGGCAGCGCCTGTGTAGGTCACCTTCTGTGCACCACTGCGTTTCCCTGTGCCCTCTGCTTGCGAGGCTTTTCAGGTTTCCGTGGGAGGGAGGGGAGAGGAGGAGGCTGTCGGAAAGATTTTGGGGCAGGGGTGGCGGGGAGGGCGTGTAGGTGGGTCCCTGCAGCCCCTGAGGGGAGACCTGAAGCCCTGTTAGCTGTCTCGCCGGCCTAGGGCTGAGGTGTTGGGGTGCTCTGTGCCTCCAGTGCATCACGTATATCCCCGAGCTGTGGGGTTCCATCCTGCAGCGTGGGGACAAAAGCACAGGGTTGCTGTGCTGATGAGGCTTTAGAGCGCTGAAGCTGTCCAGGCTGCCCGTCAGAGTTTACTTTTTGTTACTGCCATACTTTGGGTTAGCTTAAAATTGCATTATCCAAAAAGTGGAATTCCACGTGAATTTCTCCTCCTGTTTTTTGTAAAAGGATTATAGAAGCGTTAAATTGAGGTGTATGATTTTGTGAACCCTGAAATTGAAAGAAATGTGCAAAATGGAGACTAAATTAACTGTCTTACAACAGTAGGAGCAATCTGTCTAGCTGGAGGCAAGCAGTGGTCTAGGAGTTTGGACAGTAAAAGCAGATTAAAGTATTTAGGTGAAAAAAAACCCATGTAGAAATGCATTACCTATTGCCTCAATGACTTTCAAATTAAGAACCAAGTTGCTAACAGAAGTCAAGGTTTTCCCTGATACGTGGTCTATGTTAAGACGAAGTTTGGAAAATGTTAATTTGAAGAATGGAAGAGAAAAACTGAACTACCATTGCAATGTTCATTTGTCAGGTTGAAACAAGAGAAGATGAGGAACAGAACATCAAGTTGACTGAAATTTTGGAACTGTTGGTGGCTGCTGGGTATTTTCGAGCAAGAATCAAGGGGTTATCACCCTTTGACAAGGTGAGACCAATGCAATATTTTTAAAAACCTTTTTCAAGTATGTGAGGATTACATATTTTTTGCTAGTTAGTTGCAGTTCTAGGTGACTTTAAAAAAAATAAGACACCTGCAACACTTGAGGCTTTCCTATGTAAATCATTCTGCAAATGACCCAGTTTCAGACAGATAGGACCTCGTCAGTCTTGAAAAATGATTTTGTGCAGCAAGGCCTGTTCTGAAGGAGACAATTGGATGCAAGCTAATTGCTGGTGTGCTTTTTTGTGGGTGTTATGGCCTAAGTTATAGTCTCATATATGGGAAATTTTTCCACTCTCCCAGCTGCACTTAGAATAGCTGGAAGACTTGATACTTGGAGATACCATGGTAATTTTAAAAAGAAGTATTTATTAATAAGAAATGAGGAAATATTTGTCTTGAGAGGCTCTGCATAGGAATGAAACACCCTAGTGAGATTATTTTGGGCCTGTTTTTACATATCTTTAGAATGTCATGTATGTTAACCTTTCATTGTCCTAGACAGGAAGTATGTGATACTGACAGTGAGCAAAGTTCAGGCTGAAAAGAGACTTCTGAATTGTTTTAGTGCTGACTCCTTGAGAAATTCCCAAACGATGGTTTGAAAACACAACTACAGCAGCTTTGAAATGGACTCTTCTGTTTTCTGCTCTTTCTTTGATCATAGCACAGCCTTACTTTGCAATGCAATTTTAGTTTCTTAAAACTGCTTGGCATTACTGACCTTAGCTGCTCAGGAGGCTGTGCACACAGACACAAAGTAAGTTTCAAGGAGACCGCCTTAGGATGTAACATTGTTGTGTTTATGTGTAGAAATAGATGCATCAGGTTTATACTTGCCTAAATACGATTGCAAAGTTACCATTTCATGACAATGCCCAACCTTTGCAAAAATGAGCACTGGTATTGAAAATGATCTAGCTGCTAGTATAAAAGGGATGGACACTGGTTAACTGTTTCAGAGGGGAGTGTGAGAGGGGTAGTGTTCTAGAAGACCTTGTATAGAACACCCTAATTTGCTGTGTGGTGTTGGTAAATTATTCCACATTTTAATCCCTTTTTCTGTTCTTTCCCTTTGCACACATTTAGGTTATCTTGCATATGTTTATGGAAGGTTGTCTTTAAATATTTAATGTAATTTATGTAAAGTTGATGAAATAGCTCAGGTGTTTAAATATGCCTAAGTATTTGTAGGAATAAGGCCTGAGATAGAGACTCCTATAGAGCTGGGAGTTTTCATTACTATGTTGATGCTGTGCCTAGCACTTGGTGTTGCATATGTCAGCAAGCGAAGAATAATAGTAGCAAAGGTACCTATAAAGGTAAATATATGAATACAGAAATTATGATCCTTGATAAAATTTTGATATGGTCACTTTTTAAAGATCATGACATTTAACATACTGTTGTGTTTTATCTATTTTTTTTTTTTTTAATCTGAGAGCTGTTTCTAATAAAGCTAAGAGAAGAATTTAGAATGTCACTAACTGCTGGGTTTTTTCTGTCTTGTGAATGTGTATTGTGTGTAGAAGTTGATATATGTACACTAGCTAAATGTATTTCAGTCTTAATATAAGAATACTGAGGATGGAGAAAATACTAATCTGCAGTTTCTAAATAAAATAAATAAAGCCTTTACGATGTATTTGGTTTTACCTCTTCAAATTAAAATGGAACTAACCATGCTGTTGCTCCTTTGCTAGGTGGTAGGCGGCATGACGTGGTGTATCACTACTTGCAGCTTTGATATCGATGTTGATTTATTGTTTCAGGAGAACTCTACTATTGGTCAAAAAATGTAAGTTGATTAAATGGCAAGTGTGGAAATTTTCTTCTTCTTAGAAAAGAAGAAGTGGGCGGGGGATTGAAGTTACCTAATGTTTGCTTGTTTATAAGAAAGATTTTTAGTCCAGGTTTCCTGCTTTTCAAGACCACCTGTTTGCAAAACACTGCACTGGTTTCTGGGTTTCTTAGATTCTAGTTCCACAGACTCTCAAACCAGAAATAAGCTTATTCCAGAAAAGGCAGTGCTATTCCCCTCTGAACTACCATGTTCTTACGTCCCCACTAAGCAGTGAAAGCATTTATGTGGCTCCACATCAAACTGGATTGGGAACTGATCCAGATTAAAACCTATCAAAAAAAAAAAAAAAGAAAGGAAAATAGTTTTAACATGAATCAGTTCCTGGATCCAGTTCTCTATGCAGCTGCACAGATGCTTGTGCTGGCACAAGAGGATGATGCAGAGGCCAAAACAAAGGGCAGAGGGGGACCACGCTGCTGGAAAGTGGAGTGCAATGTTAGAAGGCCTTCCTTGAGTTCTCTATGTCTGCAGTTTTGCTGTGTAGATAGCCTCTGATTCTCCTTTATGGTTCTGGGTTGGAATTGTAGGTGTCAACAAACAGAATTTAAAGCGTGACACTGTTGCTGGAAGTTACCTGCCCCATTCTGAGGAGGAGGAGTTCCTTCTTGATAGTGACCCAGTGAGACCATTTTGGAGTGATCCATTTCTTATGCATGGAATTTGTTCACAAGCCAGCTAATTCCTGCATTAAGGAGGTTGTAAAAATTGTTTATGCTGAGAAAGGGAATACATTCTAAACTACATTATTACTTTATGCATTTCTGTGATAAGAGCCGTAATTAAAATTTGCAGGAAGTAACAGTTGCATGAAGAGATTTGTTTGCTCAATGTGGTTGAAAAGAACATCTTTCTGTGCTGTTTCTTGAAAGTCATTTGGCATTGGCAAGACTGTAACACATTTAGAAATAAAGATTTGTGGTTATTGCCATTAGACTTGGAGACACTCAAATCGCCCTAGATAGTTATATGTAGTTATATATAATGACAAAAAGCATTGTTAAATGCACAGAATTAAGTAGAGAGTAGGAACGAAGACAACACTTCTAACAACTACCACTACCATCTTTGTTACCCTTAAGAACAGCAGGATAGGAAATAGTTAAGTTGTTCTCAAAATGTTCTGTTATTTTTGCAGCTGACTGGATGCAAAACAAAAACTAGGCTCCTCTCCCAAAACAGCAACAATGAATTATTTGTAAAACTAAAGTGTTTAGAGTCACACAAGCATAGGCTGTTTTGATGTCCATGTAATGTTTATATTGGTGGTGGCTCTGTGCTTCTGTGATGCTCTCAAGATAAGGAAAAGTTAAGCTGTGTTTTCTCAGTATTGTGGTGTCCTATTATTTAATTGCTGGGTTGAAATAAACATGGAAATGTGCATTAGGAGAGGATCCTGCATCTGTTGGATAAATAACTTTTTTTTTTTTTAATTGCATTTGCTTTGATTGTGCTGAGAGGGACTTGCTGTTTTCATGTTGTAGAATATTAGCATGGTGCCATAGCAGAAACTGCCTTATAAGAATTATGTCAGAGTTTTCACTTCTCTCAGGCAGTATAACTTTCCAGGCTCTGTTCCCAGACTTCGATCTCTGTCTCATATCTCTTGCTCCACTTTTGTTCTTCCAGAATATCAGTTGTCCGTTTGGGCAATACTGATGAATACCATTGAGGTCAGTACTGGACCAGTTAATTTTTTTCCTTCATGGAAAAACAGTTTTAGTTTTTGCTGTACAGTGTTCATCCTCAGTGCTGACACCTGCTTTAAAAATGTGCTTGACAACATTGGCAGCAAAAAATACCTTGCCCTAGAAGAAAGGATTCAGTGGAAGCAGGATGATGTTCTTGTAGAGGATAATCTATTCACTTTACCAGCTTGTACCTGAGCTGTAGAATGGGATGATTGCCAGCAAATTCAGTTTTACTCACTTCAAAACCATGTGGAGTATACTGTGTGTTTAGCTTTTAGGTGTAATATATATTTAAACTCATAAAGTTTCAGTAGTAATGTCAAGATATATTTTGGGAGTTCTGCTAAAACAAATTTTTAAGTCCTTATATTTGATTCTGGACTTTCTTGGAGTGTGTATCTTTTACTTAGTAGAACTGTTCTTAAAGCTAGTGTTTCTTCATGTGTGCATATATTATAATACGCAGAGGTGTTTGGAGATATATCTTACGTGGGCGTTTTCATCTGACCAGGCATGCAGATCTTAAAATTTTGTGTGTAATACTATAGATGAAATCACAAGCTAGAAGCCTGCAAGAGGGATTTAACCACCTCTTCACAGACTAATAATATATATAGTATAGTGTAAAAGCTATTTTGTAAATGAAAGTTTGATTGCTTTTCACAGCTGTATGCAGTGGAAGCCACTAGAGGGAACTTTCTAACTACTAACTGTGTTTGCAAAAATAATTTGTGATTTACCAAAGAAAACTGTAGTAGCGTATATACGTGTGTGTTTTTGTTGTTTTATAATAGTGCCTTAACTGAAAAAATTGTGTCAGTATTACCAAAAATGAAGTGTCCTCATCGTTTGGAACCACATCAGATCCAGGGACTGGATTTCATTCATATATTTCCTGTTGTACAGGTAATAATTTTGTGATGTATCAATACTATGCTGAAAAAGGCCATAAAACTTGCATAAAAATTTTAACAAAGATCTGTATTATCGTTTGGCTCTGTATTTAACTTTGGAATGAATAATCACAGGGAAGTGATTTAAACGAATGTTTTTAAAGAATTGGGTGACATTGTAGATGATAACATTCTTAATCCACATTTAAGAAAAACACAAAACAAACTCTTTAAATTCTTTGAAATAGAGTCAAATTCTGCCTTTTGTGGAATGTCTGCTTAAAAAACCTAGTTTTAAGCTTGTTTCGGAATCTGATAATCTACTTTGTCAGACTAGGAAATAGATGTCTTACAGTCTATGTTTAAGTTTATGGAGAAGTTACACAGGTAGTCATTCAGTCAAAAGGGTATGAATAAGGCTTTAACCAGTTGGTGTTGTTTCTTTAAGCGTAATTCATCCTTCGTTCGTATCACTTAAAAACTGTATGGGTGGAAAAAGAAATTGCTCCGACGTGATCCTATTACTGTGTACTTGTTGAGCACCACTAACTGACCACGTGCATGCTCATAGTTCTCCATTTTCTTAAGGTTTAAGCTAACACGTGATGTGTTCCAATTATGTGTGGTATCTTGAGAATCCTTGGTGTGTCGTTATCATTTTTTTTATTTTACTTTCATCTGCACACAGAAATGTAGGGAAAACACAGAAATAGGGAAAATGAAGACTGTTAAGCAAGCTTCTTTTCATTAAATATCTCCTTACCTCCTGCTTGTGAAAGCATTTAGCAAGTAAGAGTTTAATCTAAATTCCAGTTTGTAAGAAGTGGGGAAAACATCTTGTTGTCTCTTTTTTGTTATCTTCTAGTAGGCTCCGGAGAAAACCACGCTTAACTGCACTCCCCACAAAAAGTTACGTGGCGTGTACTACTGTTACACAGCTTTCAAGCTGTGCTGATGCTGCCTAAGGTGTAAAGTTTGTGTCTTGTTAATGTGAGGTTTTTACTTCTAAACTTTTATTTTCCTACCAAAAAAAAAAAAAATCCCAACCCAGGTTAATTTCTTGCCCGGGTCACTTGATGATAATGATGATGATAATGAATGATTACATTTATCAAATATAAGACTTCTCTCACAGGAAAAGCAATTCCTCTCCTAAAGTGAGAACATGAACTGTAACTCCTGCTGTAAAAACTATAGCACTAGGTGTTCTTTTCTCTGTCCTGCTTTATCCAAAGTCCTGATTTGGGATATTACCTCTGGAAAGGAGAAACATTAATTCTATGCAGGGAGGCAATCAGCTTCTAGATTTCTCTGAGAGCAGTGATTCTCAGTATTAGTAGCTGGCCAGTAGGTGGTATATCTAATCCATAGTTGGTGCAGAAGTCCTTCCTGATGAGCTTAGTTTTTTTGCATGTAGAGGATCTTTTTTAGAAATTGTGGCTTTCTCTCGGGTCCCTGTGAAGTTCTACCTGCTCCAGATACTGTTGGTTCCTCATTTCATCCCGACCAAGACAGGCTTTCAAGAAAATTTCTGTTGGTCTCACCAGTATATTGTGTTCTGAAGAAGGCCATGCAAGAGCTATAGTAGGCTGACCAGACCATAGCATGTAGGAATTGTGTATTTGATAATGACACTTTGCTCAATGCCCCATTCAGTTCAAGATTTCACTTGCCGTCTGTAAATCTCAGATCAGTTCCCAAATAATACAGAAGCTCTTCCCTCCACCTGGCATTGTGTCCCAATAGCTCTTGCACTGTGCAGGCTAGTCTGGTGAACTCGATGGGAGGAATTTTGATGAGTCTCTCCCTGCAGGAAGAAATTAGATTGAGTTGGCTTGCTGCCATAGACTGTAGCAGAACCTTAAAAAAAAAAAAATAAAAAAAAAATAAAGATTCCAGTGAGCAGAAATGGTGCTGCTGTTCCTAGTAAATTCTGCTTATGTTCACAGAGAAAAATATGTAGACAATCTTGTGTTGAGATGTGCTTTGTAATTAATAGTCTGCATTTTCATCTCTCTTGTTGTCATCATCTTACCCTCACTTTCCAGGGGTTCGTGGTTATAGCACAGAAAACAGTTGCTGGTTCAAACTTGGATCCCAGGATTGATCTGATCTCTTACGTGATCTCCTATGTGGGCTGTCAACAGCCCACAAGATTTATCTTCTCCAATGTTATTTAAAATGTACTTCAATCTTTTGTGGCTTTTTGTGTGGTCTTATAAATGTCAGAAGAAGTCTCTTTTCTCATAGGGGCATGTGGTTCTTCTTGAAGAAGGCTCGAAGATAAGTCTTTTCACAGTGGAGCTGTAGTTTTTGAAAACAGTAACTGATCTATAGTAGGAAAATTTGATAAAAATGCATATAACCTCGCTGTAATGGCTTTTACCTCGGGTACAGCCAAGATTAATGAAACTGGGTTGTGTTCTGAGTGGTCTTCTGTCAGAGTATAATGGACTAATGATACAAGACAGGTTCAGCTGGTTGGTTCCTGGCACTGAGAGCCCAGAACATTTTCTGTTCAACTTCTAATTGCTTCAAATTCCATCAAAGATCCAGCCTATCTCCTCCCACACAGACTGATAGAGATGGGTGCTGTGAACAATTCAAGCATGCTTTGTAGAAGGATGACCATACCATAGCCCACAGACTGTATAAAAGCCACCTGGACTGTCTGTTTTAAAGTATGCTGCCTGGGCTTCTTGGGAGTAGAGAGGGACAAACCTGTATGCATGCAGAGTATATTTTTGTATCCGTGCTGTAAATCAATGCTTCCTAGAACTGAGGGATTTATTACTTATTCAGTATAGCCTGCTCAGTAGAAGGACAACTTTGATAGCTTTCAGAGTACGGTAGAGTGTTGAGTTTTTTGAAGATAGAACAGGATATATGTTGTGCAGGCTGGTACAACTGAGCTCTTGGTCTGGTGAGTTGTGAGGTGTGCTGGCAATTCCATGCTGTAGATGAAAACAAAAAGGCAGAAAATTAACATTCCTTTGTTTTGTGAACTGCTGATGTGTATTTTTCTGTATTATGTATTCTTCTGTATTTTGATAACATAATGTTATTAGTGTTTAACAAGTAGTAACAATGAATACTGTAGATTACATAACTACTTAGTGTGGTGAGATGTACTTTGTTAAAACATATTTTTAGCTTAAGTAGTAGATTTCTTCTGCTAGGATGTAGGGTTTATGTAACTCAGGTTTTTGCAAGGACGCTTTAGGAGGGTTTGTTGGGGTTTTTTTTGGGGGGGGGGGGTAATTCTTCTTTTTTTCTTCCTTAAAGATGCAAGCTAAAAAAATAATCAAAGTGGCCCACATCCATTTCTGTTCCACAGATGCTCTTAATTTTCCTTTTTGGAACGATTTTATTGAAGATACAAATATTTGGATTACAGAAATTCATTTGGGAAAATTCCAATGAGCTTTGCTTATGCTTGTGAAAATTTCATATGTTTTTGTTTATAAATGAATTTGTCAACTAAGAATTCCTAATAGTTGAAATTTGCAATAAAATTTTCTTGCCAGACTTACTATAAGAAATTAATTCAAATGTACAAGCAATTCAGTACATGAGAAGTTACAGTGCAAGCTGAAGGGAAAGTCGTGCAACAAAATAACTAATTTTGCAATACGGTATTTACAAATAACCTTCATAAGAGTGGTTTTTTGGTATACCAGGCTCTGCTCCAAGGAACTTATAAGGGAAGGCCATTTGATCTTTGAATTATTGAATCCTGCTGTAGCATGAACAGTATGGCTCATTGAGGTTTGTATGGTTCAATATAGTTGAACAGGATGAAAAATATTAAGGTTTTTATATGTAAAACTTTGATTTTAAGGAGATCCATGTGGTTTCTTAGCTTATGTGTTACCTGATTGCTCTACTGAGCTTCTTAGTATGTAGAAGAGCAAACGTGAAGTTTATAAAATAGCTAATACTGTATCATTTTGTTAGGAGTAGGTCCCTGAGTTACCATGTTTAAAAATAAATGTGCTTGTGTGCTTAAAATGTGCTTGTAGCTTTTATCATGTATTAAAATTAATTATGCAGTAGTTTGGTGTTTGCTGCTGTTATTCTTCCCCTTTCCACTTTTGTTTTTTTCAGTGGCTGGTGAAACGTGCAATAGAAACAAGGGAAGAAATGGGAGACTATATCCGTTCTTACTCTATATCACAGTTTCAAAAAACTCATAGACTACCAGAGGTAAGATCAAGACAGTTCTTATTTCTATTATATGTCAAATGCTCAGGTGCAGTATCAGCTTCACAGCTCTGAAATTTGCACAATATACCAGAATTGCCTTTGCTATCATTTTGTTAAGTGGTCCTAGAGGAATCCACGTACAAATTCAGCTGGGAAAAAAAATTAAAATGTTACGATGACAGAGAGTTCATGGATACTGGTTAACTTTTGCTTTCTGGTTGCCCTAGTTTTTCTGCAGTATTTGGTACCGTCAGTCTGGCTTGCCAGGTAGGTCCCTTGTGGAGTGGATATAGAGCTCTGTGCAGCGTATCCAGGGTAACTGGGTTTTGTTTTAGAGTGCTCAGAGTCATCTCTTGTCTCCCTGTATCCAAACCTCAAAATCTGTTCTTGAAAACTAGATTCCTAAAAAACTTCATTCAGAAACTGAACTTGGGGAAAGACAGAGACAGACGGGTTTGGGTTAAAAAGAAATACATTTGTTTCTGTAAAATATGATTGCCAGAGGAGTGAGAGGTGCAGTTTTCTCCAGAAGTGTAGTGGTAAGAATAATTTTGCACTGTTTGAGATACCTTGATCACCTGCCTCCTCCTTCTTATAATAGTCAAACACTGCCCACTTTGAAGCTATGTGCTTAGAACAGTGTTGTGATCCTCTCTTCTTCCTATTCTGCAGTAATGATATAAAGTTTCCTTGGTGTAGGAGGAGAGCTGGACCGGGCTTGGATTTGTGCCTGTAGTGCAGAGCCATTGGTTCTGTTCATGCATACCCAAGGCAATTCCATATTTAAAACCTAGAACCCAAGTTTTGTCTCTTAATTCAGTAACAGCATTAAAGGTAGATGTCCCTACTATTAGGAAAGACAGCTGGATTTTATTAGCTTGGGGTGGTTTGAATTTTGTTTTGATTTTTTTTTTTTTGATTGTTTTTAATGCTTAGAAACTTCTCTTTTCCACATTAAGCCCATCCCAACTTTATTTCTTCTTAATTATTAATGATTGGAGATCCTGGTAGTGGGCTGGGATTGCATTTGTGTCAGGTACTGTCTAAGCAGAGAGCAGAAAGACTGTTGATCTGGATACAGTTTTAAAGACCTACCTACCTGTCTGATGAGAGGAGCAAATACTTTTATGTGTTACAGGAAATCACTACCATTTCACCAGCTAATTGGGCAGCTCAATTAGAAACTATTTGACAACTTTGTTTGCTAAACTTATTGCAATGGTTGAGATTTAATCTCCATTCCTGGTATTTTTAATCACCTCTGTTAATGTCTTGCAGGATGATGAATTCATGCAAAGAAGAGAGAAGGCTATCAAAACTGTTACTGATATCTTTGTAAGTATGTTAGATTTCTATGATCAGGAAGCAAGTGGTTTTAGTAATGAAATGGTGGTGGTTAATTCTGTGTAATGCAGCCAATCTTGGATTTTCTTATAAGAAGGTCCCAATTAAGTCACACGTCAAGCTTCATTCTTAGACCACGTCTCAAATACCAACATACCAGCTTGAAAACCTTTAGGTGTGCGCTGTATGAGTAGATAAACCATATCAACTGCCTGCACGGAGAGTGTGGAGTTCCATGCTGTCAAACAGAAGTCACAAGGTAGCTTGCAGGCTATTAAACCCTCAGCACACTAATTTTGTTAGAAGGTATCAGCAACTGGGCTATTTATTTTGAAATTAATCAAAATGGCAATGATCTCCTCAATTGAAATATCTGCATTTCAGAACTTGTCTGGTTTACTTCTTGTAATTAGCAGTGAAAATACACAGCCTAATTTGGAAACGTTTTCTTTAAGTAGCAAATGTTGGTTGGGAAAGGTGGTATCACTTGTGTTCTCCCTCTTCAGATGCAGATCATCTACCTCTTGAATAAATTGTTTGTTTATGTTTTTTGAAAGCTTGTTTATGAATGCTATCAAGAGTGACTTGTAAAATACATTGGCTGTATCACTGTCTCATACCTGAATTTAGATGCCTAGCTAGCAACTTGAGTTTCTGTCCTTGCTTTCTCTTTAATTTCCCTGTTTGCTTGTGACTGTCAATCTGTCAATTCACCATTTCTGACTCCCAACAGTTTGCTACCTTTTTTTTTTTTTTTTTTTTTTTTTTTTCTTCTTGGACCATCTTGATAAGATAAATTCAGAGGTCAGGGTCAGCATTTGAGAAGGGATGAGAAATCTGGGTATGCTTTGAATGGGATGCTTCCAAGGCTCCTCAATAGATGGTGAAACCCCACTCTTTGGAGAAAATAAATGCTATTTCAGGTAGCTCTAGCCAGACACCCTAAACTCTTCACCCATGGATAGAGGTGTTAAGTGCCAGCATAATGAGCTATATGATAGCTTGCATAACGGACCGGACAAGTCATGTTACTCTTTTGTCATGTTTTGGAGGTAGTTTTTCCCTATTAATGACCTAAGTGCTGCTGGGCCTAATATATGTGGTTGAATTACGGTGTAAGTTTATAGAAAAACATTGCTGTGAAAGTCTCCAGGTGATGACCAATGCAAATCTCTTGTTAATCTATTTGAATAATTACTCTTGCTTTGAAAATTTCAATTACAGTCCCTAACTGTTGTTCCCAGTGGTTTGGTTGGGTTTTTTTAATTATTAGCAGACTTACAATGAGTCTCTTACTCCAACCAGTGATACTTGTCTTTCCAGTGAGATCTGTTTTCTGTTTTACAAGTGAGCTCCCGAAGTAAATGGGTATTACTGTTTTGTTTGTGCACCTGTATAACCCTTTAAATTGAGAGAGAATGCAAACCTGTGTAAGAAAGCAAATGGCAAATGTGTGTTGTATCAGTTAGTGCTTGATATTCAGTGAGCTTCTGCTTATTTTCAATTTTCAGAGTAATTGTCCTAATTTTTCAAGTGTTTCAAATGTGTCCATTTTCTACCTGCATTGTCTTTAAATAGTGCTGAAGATTCTGTATCCAAGTGGCTGATACCAACCTTGTCAGGGAAGAGACAGAAACAAAGTAATCACAATGCTGTTAGGAGGCACTAGTACCTAGAATTTTTAGTGTCATTTTAAAAAATACAGAAGATATTTGATTAGCAGTGAATAAGGGATCCCTTTGAAGGGATCCTAGTATGTGTCAAGTGGCTTGTCCAAAGTCCCATGGTGCTTTACATATCTACCTGCATGTGTTCTGAAATTGCTTTTTAGAGCTCAAAGAGAATGACATGGTGAAGATGGAGCAGGTACATGTAGGCCAGATCAGGTGTTTCTTTGCTGGTTGAAGCCAGTGAATTGATTTTCACCTGCCCAGTATATTAGGGGCTGTTACTTTAAACTTCATAGGTCATGATCCTGGAATCGGATATGCATGTGTCTACTTCTGCAGCTAAGGGAATAGTTCTGTGTTCAGGGTCCAAGAATGAAAGAGATATCTGTATTCAGGGTCCAAGAATGAAAGTAAGGAAAACAAGGTACAGTCTTAAAAGTTTGATAGCATTTTGCACCATTCAGCTAGCCTGTCTAAATATCTCTGAATAGCTCTCCTGCCTTTAGGTGTGCTGGCTGCTCTCCCCAGTTTGGATTTATCTGCAGAGTTGATAAAGGTGTATTCTGTCTTCTCTGGATCACAGATCTCTAGTTTTTAGGTGCATCTTCATGGTAGATAAAGTTTTGACATTTGTTCATCACTGCTCAGGGTATCATTAGACAAACACCTCTTCCTTAAATGTATGAGCTATGTCAGGATTATATGATCGACAGCTGGAACCTGATTTTCTTAATGGAAGATTAGTTTATTAGTGCCTCTTAAGGCATCAAGGCACGAGTGCAGTCTAGAAGAACACACAGTGAATTTTCAGGGGAGAAAGTGCACAAGCTTTCCTATCTATCCATAGGAACTGGAAGAAGGTGGCGGCTGTTAAATGAAGGCTCTTTTGCAGGTCACCTTTAAATCGTTATGCATTGGAATTGGAAGAGAAATCCACTTTCCTAAGAGGACCAGCAAGTGTGAAAGATTAGTCTGTTGTCTGAATTCATTATTATAATTCTGATCTAAGGACCTACCCTTCTCTTCCCAAGGGGACAATACAGTGAGATTTATGGTCACAATCAGGCCTAAAGGTTAGAAAAGGAAATACTAAATATCAGCAATGGTTATTGGAATAGGAACTACTGGTGCTGAAAGGTGACTGTCTAGTGAATTGAGATTATCTTGCAGTGGTTTTGTTCAACTGCTCGATTATCTGATGCCAAGACTAATGTTTATGGTATGATGCCTACTTTATATAGCACAGGTATAATATAGAGCTATAATTACTTTTATGACTTACATTGCTTTTCTGTAGGTGTGAAAGTACATTTTGTGGGAGATTCTTGATCTTAAAAAGCTTTTTCATATGACAGTCAAAAATGTAGCAAGATTTGATAGCTGGAAACAAAGATGACAGAAATTGAGATTAGAAATGAAGTAAAAATTGCAAAGGGCAGCTGACAAATTCAGGAGAAACTCGCCAGAATACTGTCTATTTTCACTTGTTTGAAATCTCTACTTTGGGCTTACATGTCTGAAAAAGATTGAAAGCTATATTGGCAATGTTATGGTGCAGGAATTGGTTGTTGAAAATAATAGTTTGTGTTTCACAAGGTCAGATCAAACAAAAAAAAAATCTTTTTTTATTTTCTTTTAGAATCTTTGCAACTTCTTGAATTAATCTTGTCCCATGTGAATAGGATTTTCTGAAGTTAAATGTGTATGTGGAAAGCCCGAGTTTTGATTTCAACTTTTGTTTTTTGTAATGTATTTGTTCTAAGCATTCTGAGCCTGGCCCTCAAAGGATTCAAAATATATGAATTTAAAACAGACCAGAAGAGAGGGGGCTGTTCGTTTTTGATGCTGATTATTTGGGAGTGATGATGAAGTTTTTCTCTGCTGGGATGAGGGCTGGAATTTAATTTCAGAAAAAGGAGACAAAAAACTGTCATCTAATTGATTGAGGGGGACACTTTTAAAAAATATCAATTGGAGGAAAAAAAATCTTTGAGATCACAGGTTCTTGGTTAGTTTTTTTCAGTATCCTTACTAGCAGGATAGCAATAAATACTAGACTTCAGTTAACTTCAAAATCTTTATTCCAGCAACAACAATATTTCATTACAGACTGCCTGTGTGCTAATCTTTCACCAAACAGCAAAAATAATTCCAGTAAATGTTATCTTGGTTCCAGCTTCTAATTTGGGGAAAGCTGAGCATCTCATGATTATTTTTTTGTTCGGCTTTTGGTTTTATTTTGTTTGTGGTTGAAGTAGAATAATTTTTCTAATCTTGCTATATAGTCTTTTATAGTGGTATAGTTGATCTATATGGAAGGAGGATGAAAAAAGGTAGTTTAGTATAGGCCATATTTACAGCGCTGTGACAGTTGTGCCTACATTAACAGTCAGGATAGTGGCTCTGTCCTTTTGTTTCCATTTTGTTTTTAAATTGGAAGTAGCTCTATCAGCACAAAATACTACTTGTGAATCCTTGTTTTATTTGGTGGGCTGTTGTCCAGCTATAGGATCACATTGGGATAGCATAAGATCAAATGATTTTAGTACCGAACTTCTTAAGATACTTTTGTTCTTTAAATTGCAATAAAATCTTTTAATTCCATTGCAACCTGTGACCATTGAATAGATAATAATTACATTTAGTTATCTAATAAGAGATTAAAAATAGAATTGACTTGCAAAGGAGGTAACATTTCTAGACGCTGGCATTATCAGCTAAATCATAGGATGTTTTTTTTAATAGATGTTGGTTGTGCTATTTTTGACTCTTCTTTCAAATGTTATAGAGGAGATGGGTGAAGAAATCGTATTTGTTGTTAAATGACCATTTATAATTCTTTTAAAACCTGGAAAGACAGGTCCTATAGCAAATTTTTTAGAAGTAAATTCAGTAAGATTTTATCATGTAATTCCAAAGAGAAAGTGAAGGATATTTATTTGGGTAAGCATATTGAGTTGGAAAGCAAACAGTGGTATATATCACTCTAGATAACAATTCATCATTTATTTTAGAAAAGCCTTTTACAAGCTCTGAATTCATTCACTGTTTTACAGGAGGTTTACAAACCCCAGAGAAAATATAAACGTCAGAAGGGAGCTGAAGAACTGCTAGACGAGGAATCAAAGGTTCATGCTACACTTCTGGAATATGGCAGGTGAAAGGCTTCATTTAATTGTCTAGGGGTTTTGGTTTGTGTGTATTTAGAAGCATTCATTCTATATAAAATTTGGATTGCAGAGGGTTTTTTCTGCTACTTCAGAATCAAACCTTTTCAGATTTACTCTTGTTTGGTTTCAGATTTTGTTTGTTTAACCTGTAAATTCTCTGGGGACTGAATAGTCCTCATGTGTGAACAATGTTTTGTACAATAGGAGCTCAAGTTCTGACTTTATGCTGCTAGTAGGGTATGTTTATTTAACATACTTGTTCTTTGCTTCATAAAAATGGCTTAATTTCATGATGCTTCTAGGTAGTGTCTGTCAACCAGTATTGCCTCTTTGCAATCAGTCCCCTGAAAGTGGGGCAAAGAGGAGCTGAAGTTGTTGCTTCTTTCTATAGTTCTAATGTGGTTGCTACATCAGGGAGCTGAATCATGCTCTAGTGCTTTGTCTTCTTATTTTCTGCCAACTTCAATATAGAGACCAAGTTAGCAAGGTTTGCACTTATCCATTACCTTTGGAAGTCCCTCTGGTTTAATGAGAGCTCTCCAAACACATAAAAATAAGGTTACAGAGTTTCTAGTTTCTACTTCCAGTTTTCATAGTTTAGTGATATGTACAGCTTGTCTGCTGTCTGAGCTCTTAATACTTAAGGAGTACAAATGACATTTGAATTCATTTTTTGTATCTTCTGTGGTGGCTTCTTCCCCAAAGCCATAGATTTCTTTTCTTTTGGTCTCAGTATTTTGAGTACCTTCCTCTTACCCTTTTTGTGCATTTCTCTTGACACACAGTTGAAATCAGCAAGTGTTCTCCCTCTTGTCAATAACTTGAAGTTATGCTCTAGTTAAATATGACTGAATTTACTCATTAAGTATGAGTGTTGAATAAATGGAGAACTGGTGACAATTGATACTGCTACTGAGGATCACTTTTAGCCATAAAAGACTTATAAATAGTCCTGCTTCTGCAGTAGTTAAGGAATTAAACAGTTGTAGTTGTAAGTTAATCAGGAACACCACTTCTCTTTGTATCTGTGTATGTGCTGGGTTTAGTGCTTCATAATACTGAAGATAATTGCTTGATGATATCTAAAATTTCTTTCTACCTGTTTTTTCTTTAAGATAATATTTCCAAAGTAACAACATAACTCATGTCAATTTTTCCTCTCCCTCAAAAAACAGATGTAAAAAAGTTCATTTGAGCACGTATCTAAAGCTCTGAACGACATGCTTCAGAAAGAAATTGCAGATTCATCAAAGCACACAAGCATGAATGGTTTTCTGGGAGTAGAGATTGCACTGACAATTTCTTGAGGTCTTTCCAGAATTCACTAGTATATAGCTAATGGCTCAGGATTAACTTCCAAATGGAAAGAGAGCATTGCTTTTTCCTTTCATGAGCTTTACACGACAGTATTTTATGAACAGTCTAGATTTGCAAATCATGATGGAAGGACTAGATGGAGCTGAAATTAGTCTGTAAATATGCTGCAGTTCCTATTTATTTAGTTTATTTGAAGCATTCCAAAACTAACTGGAACCTGGCTGTTGGCTTTGTTAAACAATTCTCTTTTTAATGTATTTGTTATGTTGAAAACTGACAGAAACTTAATGTATTTGTGAAAGTTGTAGACAACAATGTATTTATTTCATGTTACTGTTTTCTTTTAGGAGATATGGATTTAGCAGACAAGCGGAAAAAACAGAACAGGTAAAAAATATACTAATTTTAAATACTTCAATTGTGGGAAGAATTACGTTGTTTTTACTGAAGTGTGGGTTACTGTAAGATCTTAAAGGAATACAACAGAATAAACATCTACAACTTCTATTATTACCATCTCTTAAAAATGGCTAACTGGAACTAAAAATCTGCATGCCATGAAAGATGCAATTGATTGCTGTCTCCTTTTTTAAAGGGTTTCCTTCATCAAAGATCACATTTTGCAAAGGGTTTGCTCTTAGAATAAAGGGGAGTTTGGGTGTTTGTTTTGTTTTTTTAATGTGAGGTAATGACATATCCTGTCTGTTTAATCTTTTAACTAAGTGTTCCATGATGTGATTGTTAAAGAGGTTCTCCTTTTCTTTTTAAAGAACCATTCAGCTTGGTAACAAATGTGGTAGGCATTTATTACATAACAGGTTATTTAATGTGATAGAGAAACATGATACAATGCCAAAAATAAATCATAATGCCTGTTGAAAAGTAGCATCCTGGCTGTGCTTTTGGTGATTATGGAATCATAAAATGTCCTTGTCGGAGTTTTGCAGTTTTATTATTTCAGTGCAGATGTTACTTTAGCTACAAGTTTTTACTGCAGACAAAGATAATGAAGAAATGCACTAAGCAATGTCATGGACACAGCAATGCATTGAGTATATTAAGGTTGCTGCTCTTCATTATCTCAATATTCTGCATACAAATTTATCATTTAAATTTTATAAATGGAGATGTTTCCCAGTCTAGGTGTACCTCTTTTTCCCTCAAAGTAACTGCCAGACTGCGGTCATGTTTATAGAGTTCATTTGGTTTCTTCAAAAATATTACTGACTTCAGAATATTGTATATTAGACAGTCATCATGTTTGTTGTATGAACTGAGTCTCCAGTAAGGTCAAAGTGGAAGATTAAATAGTCAGGTTAGTGTCAATAGAATGACCATTCAATAGAATGACCTAGAAATTGAGTGAGTCTGTCATCAGTTCACATTAGTTTAGTGGTATGTGTTCTTCTGACTGAACTAGGCAATTTTATACTTTTTTTTTCCTGTTGTATGTTTGTTACACCAATATTAAGTTATAAAAAATTATGTTAAAAAAATTTCAGCTTTTTTATATATAGCAGACATCATATTCTGGGGTAGCTAGTTGTCCTGTGAGGTTGGTAGTTCTCAGAAGGCTGTGGAGTAAGAGATCTTTGACCCACATGTGTCCATAGAAAGCCGGAGACACTGTCTTAAACAGGTGGAATACTTACGAAATCAGCGAGGATTACATTTCAGTTGGCATGAACTGGAGTGTGAGGAAGTTCCAGTAGCTGAAATGTATTCATAGAAACAGAACAGCTATATTCCAATTTTCTTCTTGCTGTCTTTCTTAATATTGGAACTAAATATAATATTAATTTTTCTTTAAAAGGCTGAAGATAAAAAAATTGCGCTACCTCCAGGGCTTGCAGGAGCAGGAAAAGCTGAGCCTTGTGATGAAGATGATCTTCAGGCTGCCGAAGAGGTGTGCCACATACGTAGTAGGCATGGATGTTACTAACCGGGGGGGAGGGCAGCCATTTTCTCTGCCCAGTCCTTCTCTGTGAGAAGGAAAATCTCCATGCATAGCTAAAGTGAGAGTTGCTTCCCACAGGAGAATATGGAACCTGAAATTGATGCACAAAATTAAATGTTTGTTGATGTTTAATATCAAAAAATTCAACTTTTGTTTTGGACTCCAAGCATTTTTAAAAGGCTGGTGTTCAACTGACAGTGGGAGCTGGATACTCTGATTGAACCTGTACTGTTACAAGGAATTCTCCTTAAATTTGGTAACTTTAGCCGCCTCTTCTTTAACTTTCATAGACTTACTGTCCCATTACATGCATTAAAATACGTTATATGATACTAATTGTATAGATGTGTCCCTGTCACTAGGCAGAACCGAGTTAAATAATGAAAGATAAATTGTTATGTGTAATTCCTCATCTTTTGCCCTAGCTTCGCATTAAAACTCTGATGACTGGAATGGCTGCAATGGCAACAGAAGAGGTAAGCAGCATTTAAAACTCATACAGCTTTGTTTAAATTATGGTTGATTATGGCAATTATTCCTAAAATTAGGTTAATGGTGAGTCTGAACTCTTGGAATGACAGTGTTTAAATTTTCATGAAGGGAGTGCAAGAAAAGATGGTTGAATTAGGAAGACAGTAATTTTTATGAGGCTGATGACTTAATAATTTGCCTTGAAATGATAAAAGCAATATAAATAAGTGCCTCTTTCAAATGGTTTCTACAATGAGAATTTCAGGGGAAAGACATCACAGTGCAGCTACCCAAGATGCAGTATGATCTTACTTTATTCATCTTGTGAAGATATCCAGAGGAGTAATTATTTTACTGGTGAGAGTGGAGGAAAATTGTATGGGTTTCAAGATGTTTTTCAAAGCACTGATAAATGTTTATAAACAACACCATCAGTCTAAGACACTGAAAATACTGGATATGTATCTTGTTCTCTTAATTAGTTGCAGTTAGTGATATAATGGAACTTGTAGGCTGTTGTAATTTTGAAAATTCTTACATTTTGATTTCTGGGTGAGAGGACTGGTAAGAAATTCAGTTGTTAAACATTGTTTCTGTTTATGCTGAAATCACAGAAGAGAAGGTAGTAATCAGTCTAGTCTCAAAGCTGATTGACATGCTTTCTACTGAAATCCACTGTAGAATTCAGTTCTACTTGAAGATCATCTTTGTACACACATCCAATTTGAAAGGTGCGTTCTTTCACACATCTGCATTGTTATAGTTTGGCTCAAAATGTGGTCTAATAGTGAGTTTTATTACTGCGCATGCAAAATTCAGTATGCAGAATACAATTAGAAGTAAGTTTTTGAAAATCTGAGCTCAAATTTGCTAGAAGGTTTTAAGTGAGAAATTTCTAGTGGCGAAGTTTTTTTGGGGGTGGAATATTTCTTGATCTTTTTTTATGATTAGAGGTTTTTACGCAGTGTAAAGGTTTTGTACATTTCTGCTAAAATTAGAGCTTGGAGAAATTGCCATGTAAAAAGCACAGGCAGTTCCAAAACTCCAAATGTTTTCTTGACACAATTGCAGGGCAAATTGACAGCAAGCACAGTTGGCCAGATTGTTGGACTCCAGTCAGCTGAGATCAAGCAAATAGTGTCAGAATATGCTGAAAAGGTAAGTGTGTTGCCTAATTGTGTTTTACCAAGTTGTGTTTGATAGCTTATTAATTCAGGCCTTAAGCTTCCAACTTAATTGCCATGATTCTCTTGAAACAACACTGTCTCATATATGCTGTGGATAGGAGCACAGTCAGGATCCAAGAAAGTATTTTAATGAGATTTAAACATGCACAAGCTTTTGGCATGATAGTATATATTCCTGAATTGCATTCACCAGTAGTTTGGGGTTAAGCACCTGCTTAAATGTTTTCATGAACAAAGAAGGGCCTGAGTTGGTATCTCCTCAAACTAGAGTCCTAAACTCTTAATGCATTTTAAAATGTTCAGTGTAAAGCACAGAAATACAGTTGTGTGGGCCTGCTCAGAGAAGAACCTAGGTGGCCTCCACTCAGATTTTCAGACACTGGGATCTTCTTGCACTGGTCTCCAATTCTCAGTCATGCCCTGGATCTCTAGTTTTGAATCTACTATCATGAAAACCAAACCTCTGTTGCTTTTAAAAGTCAAGGCAATTAATTGTGCATATTAGCTCTATTTATTGTGTTCAACTGTGATTGTTTTTACAGTAATGTGAAAAGAAAATCTGGCTCTTCAAGCAATTAATACATACAATGCATCACTGCCAGATATGAGTTATAGGTCGCTCTTATTTGTCCAATAGTCTTCTCATATTTCTTCCTTTTTGTTGACACATATGAGGTATGGAGCTCTCCCATTTGGGAGATAAATCCTATAACTCAACAGAGTCTATAGTAAATTCTTGCCCTTTCTTTATTATAAAGGATTGCAAGAACAGAAGCCCAAGGGTCATATTTCAATGTTACATTTCTTCTGTTCTGAAAGAAGGCAGCAGGACCTTGACTATTATAGTAGAACAATGATTAATACTCTGGAAAGTAAGAACTGATTCAAGTCAAACAAAAAATATATCGCTTCTCAAATTTTGGTATGTGACCAAAAAAAAATTTCTGTGTATGCATGCATGCACCAGGAAAAGAGAATTAAGGATGTTATCAAACAGTTTACTGAAGCATCAGCAGTGTTTGGATATAGTTCTAATAATTTTAACCCCTTGTATCTATATATAGTCTGAAGAACACAGAAGTGCTTATTTGTCTACCAGAGTCTTAATAGAATCCACAGGCCTGGTGAAGGTAGCTGGCAAACAAAATTCTAGATTTGATGTTGCCATGCGCCAGGATCTTTCTTAGAAGATGGAATTTTTGTGGACGATCAATGCATAGAGTTTTCTGCATTTGCCCCTCCTTTCTGCTGCTGTGCTAACTTGCTGGGTAAACTGGAAGGAAGATTCTAGTGTCGTTCCTCGCTTTTTAAAAATCCTGGCAGAAAATTATTAATGTGGCTTTTATCTGTCTATTCATCACCAGCTTTCTAAGGCCAGTTACTCAAAGTAGCTTTGATTTTACTGTGTTAGAAGGATTCTTCCTCTGAGACTCAATTTACAAATATAGTCATTTGTAACAAGTGGTTTTGCTAGGAGTAGAATAGGAGAAAAAGCTTGTTCCCTGGTAAAATGAGAGAATGACTAAAACTAGAGAAATGCTGTCTCAAAACTACCCCCTTCCAAAATGCCTAAAGGGGGATCCTCTTCAGCAGTCTTAAATGCTATTTGCGAGTTGCTTTTATCTTGAGAAGTTGACTCAGAATATTTTTGGACTTATAGAATCCTTTGTCAGTGATTACTATGCACCCTGCACAGTCAAAGTAGTATACAATAAGCATTTCAACTATTTACTATGGTTAGGGGTTGTCATTCATGGAAGATACTGAATTGGATGTTTTTATATTTTTTGGTTTGAGGAAACACTCAAAGATAAAGTGAGATGCAGTGATTTTTATCTTTATGTTCCTGAGGCTTGGGAAAGTGTCCACAAAAATGATGGCAAATTAGATTGAAATGACTGCTGAAGATCTACATGGAACTTGACTGATTAAATCAGATTTGAACTGTTACGGGGTGGAGACTGTTGTTTGGGGTTTTTTTTCCCAGTGGGCTTAGGACAGTGGACTTCAAATTGAGGCAGCTATGATGGAGTTAGTCACAGATCTAAACATCTGGAGTCTATTTGCCAGCAGGAGATGGTTGAACATGAAGAGATAAACAAAATGATTTACTGTTATGAAGTTTGTGGTTCTGTACAGAGACTGTTTTTAAGAATGTGAAGTTCTGTAATGGTTGAGTTATCTTTAATTATGGCTAAGTTTATAGCACTAATGTGTGTGAGAGAATCTCATTACAAAGAATAACATTGATGGCATATATTTCCTTCCTCCTTCCCATTTAAAACTTTTACATGTGAACAGTGGGAGTCAGGCTCTTAAAGTCTATAATCAGCCATTTATTTTGGCTAGCAGTTTCTGAGTTGCCATAGAGTAGTGATCCTCATGCATGATTAATACGGTGTTTTAACTTAAATTCTGTCATAGAAAATGAGACTACTAACACTTTTTGTTTAACTTGTTTATTTGAACTGGCTAAATCTTTTTAGGGCAATTGAGCAGTTGTAGGGAATGGGGAAGAATGGAGAAGCGAGTCTATACCTGTCAGTGGTGGAGATAACGTGTGTTAGCAGAAAAGTTGAAAGATGTGTCCGCGTATCCCTTTTTGTCACATATAACTGAAGTTCTTGTTTTGAGATAGAGTAGCAAATTGATACAGTCAGAGACACTAGGGCTCAGATACAGCTTTCTTAAATTATGTTCAAAAGGCAACTGCTGTTTCAGTCTAGTAAGAGACCAAGTAACAACAATAGTGTCAAAAGCAAAGTAGCTTCTATAATTTGTGCTTTCTTCCTTCTATGATGAAAGATGCATTTTTCCCCAGAAATTGGAACCCAGTTCCTCAGTAACTTTAAAGCTGTAGTGTTGCTGCAGAGCAAACCCTTAGCCCACTTTGGCTGCACAAGGCTATAGCTTTTTTATTTGCAGACCAGAAGGATTTTTCTGAAGCAACCTCTGTATTATAGTGATGGTTATTTCCCATTTTCAAAAAGCAAGCTTTAATAGTCCTTGTCACATGACATTTTCTTTGTGCTAAAGCTGTACTGTATGGATTTGTACTATTTTTGCAAGATCAGTCTCAGACTGCTTTAGCTCATGTTTCTCTTGCATTTCTACTTTTCTTGATTTACATGTTATGCATACTAGATAGGATGGGGTCTTAGAATGCATGACATGATGAGGAGATGTGATTTGGCTAGATAAGGAGAGGAAAAAGTAAATCTGGGTGTGCATTTGAATAATTTAGTGTTACAGGTGTTGCTTGGAGGCATTTTTCCTTTCCTAACAAATAGAAAGAAAGTACATGAATTGTTGGGTTAAGATGTCAGAATTGGTCTTTTCTTGCTGTGGGTGTAAAATTATAACAAATCATTAGGCTGCTCTTCAATATGAATAACGTAGAAAATGGAGAAGAGGAAGACAGGTTTTGCCTCTTATTTTTGTTTAAAATTAAGCTGTTAATGAAGACCTGCCTACCCATCTGCCTAGAGTGGATACCAGGAGCAAATATGAGCGAGGAGTATTTCATACTGCCTGTAACGTTTTTGCTGATTATACTTTGTAGTGGTTGTCAACATTTGGTAATTATTCAAAAAGCACTTATTGAAGTCTTTGACAGACTCTGCAAATTAGCACCTGAAGTACTTGAAAATCAACTGTTTTTCTAACAAAATATTGGAAAATGGATTAGCTGGAAAAAGAAGTCTGAGTGCATGAAGCAAATTACCAAAACAGATGGTTGTAAGTGTTAAAGTGAGGACTTTCAAAAGGTACAGATAATGTTTAGGCAAATAATCACTTAGACATCTAGCTATCACTGACTTCTTAATCATTCTGCAAATATACAATTTCTGTTATAAATGTTATTCCTGGTAAAGAATGTTTCTGGCAGCTTTCCTTTCACAATTCAGAGAGATCAGGAGACTTAATCCAGATTGCTGTCTTGTGTATTTGTAAGTCACTCTCTTGGCAATGCATGCTGGATTGAGTAGTCTTCAAAGACTGGTGTCCACAGTACGCATGCACACACACACAAAAACGTTTAGAGTGGTAAATGTATCTACCACACTGAGTATGTTATTGTTGTTCAGGATAAAGATGAATCCAAGCCCAATATTTCAGAATCTAAATACACAACTATTCAAGGCTTTTGAAAGTTCTGAATCTACTTATTGGGGTGTGGAACATTGCTGATTCAACAAGTTCAGTAAATGCCACTGCTTAAGGTATTTTTTAGCATGTTTGTATTTTTTCCATTTAAGAACTCTACCAGGTTTAACTGTAATGATGATACAAAAAATATTTTTTTTTCTAGTATACTATAGTATTTTCCATCTCTTCCAGGGCAGCTGACTTTATTTTTAGGTGTTAACTTTGGTATATAATTCAGTTGCTCAGCTGCTTCTTTATCTTGATGCAAGATAAATTAGTAAGCATTCTTTCTGTTGGATAGTGGGACATGGTTCTTGATAAGGAATATCACACGTGTGTCCCACTTTGGCATTTTCTGAGCTACTGAAGAAGCAAAAAGTAATGGCATGAGGTCCGACAGGCTGCTGTTATTGTTTATTTTAGCAATCTGAGCTTTCCACTGAGGAGCGACCAGAAAGGCTTGGAGCTGCCCAACAACATAGAAGGAAGGTGGCATCTCTGAATAAGCAGATTTTGCAAAAAAACAAACTCCTGGAAGAGGTAAGTATTGTGAGTGTAATAATAAAGAAGAAAACATTGATATATGTGGTCGATCACGAAGTTTTTGCCATCCAGGAAAGATTTGCAAGGTATCTTCTGTACCAGCAATTTGTCATGCTGAACATTCATTTCAGCATCTCTGAATGTCTTGCTTGCACATTTATTACTAAGACAATGTGGCTGGTTTTATATTAAAAAATTGTATAGCCCTGTCCATGAGGAGGGAGCTAGCTAATCTAAACATGCTTTTTCTTTTTTTTTGCATACCTCTCTTGAAGAAAAACAGAGTATCTCCATTTGACTTGTTAGCTATAGTGTTGAATGGGCTGTTCTCACAGTTTCAAGAAACAATTTAGGAAGTTGCTCTAAAACATGCTACAAATAACTTCTTATCACTTCCTGTCCTTTATATGAGCCAGCTTGTCTCACCGACTAAGATGGGTTTTTTGCTTCTTTGTTTGTTTGGGGGTTTTTTTACAGAGTCACTGCTTGGTTCACATCTTCACATTTGTTTTAGGGGAGAAAGGCTCTTGAATTTGTGACTCATGTTCTGTTCATATCTATAAGTAAGAGCAAGAACCACCATTCCTGTATTTCAACCTGTTACCATTTAAACCCAGAAATGTATAAGTGGAAAAGCTATGCCATTAATGAAATGCTGCTTTTAATTATGCATACTGCTGTAATCGGCACCATGCCATCTCTAGCTTGCAGAATCTGATGAAAACATACTGCATCAGAGTCAGTAATTGGAAGAGCTTGTCAAAAAACAAATAGTACTCGAGGAAAAACTGTTGCTGATGACTTCTGTGGTTGATGCTCTGTCAAGTACAGCACTGCACCAGCAGCCTTCATCTGTTTTTTTTTTTGTTTTGCTCTGCTATTGTCAGTAACTTCTTAACACCTTACATCTTAACTGGTTTTACCTATTAAATGTTGGGGGTACAAGGGCCCCAGAAGATAGGTGTCTGTATGGCACATTTTATGAGACAGTGACGTGTTCAGTCTTACAAACAACAGACATAAAAGAATGGTAGCTTTGAAAGCCTTACTGTGGTATAACTATGGGAGCACTAGATTTTAAACCTTCCTGCTCAGCCACTTACTAGACCTAACTGTTTTAAAATCTGTTTTTAAAATTAGAATAAAATAATCTCTAACAGTGCAATGAAGTCTTTTATTTAAAGGATATTTATCCCTTCAAAACTTAAATCTCCTTTCAGTAAAGCATATGCTGTGAACCATTTTTTGGTTCAAGTTCAAATAATACTAAGTTTAAATAAAGCTATAGAAATAAAACTCATGCACAAAAATTGGAAGGACTAATTGCCTATCCTGTTCTTTGTTTCCCTCTTCTGTTTTTCCAACTTTAATAAAAAGCTTTATGAAGAACCGGTGCAGGTTTTTCTTAATTTGTTTTGCATAAAAAAAGACTTTCAAAGAGTAGAGTATGACAGTGGTTTAACTGGTGAGTATTAGAATGCATGTCCTTTGGAACATGCTGAGCTAGTTTCGTTCTTCTTAAACCGATGCATTTCTGTTTGTGTTATCCTCTGGCATGCCCCCTCTGTTAAAAATAGCATTTTTTCATAGTCAGTACAGCTACAATTATTATTTGTACTGTATGTTGAATGTAAACCATGTCTGTTATAATTCCTCTCCATTCTAGAGTGAAATATTATAAAGTATGATATACCATAATTACGATATATTGAAATTAGATTTTTTTTTTTTTACTTAAGTCTGTATTCTTTTAACACTTTGGTAATACGAATTTTCCATGTCTGTTTATGTCAAAAGTAACTTTGGTGCCCTGTCAAGATGATGACTGTTAGTAAAAAAATATTGACAATACATACCATTTAAATGCAGGCTGAAGTGTCAGGCTTTCATACTCATAATATGGGTTTACAGACAGTTAAATCCTGTGTGAACTCCCATGTTGTTTTCAGTTTTTTTCCTGAAGTAGAAACACAAACTACAGAATGAGATCTTTTGGAAGTTCAGAAGTGGGGGAAAAGATGTTCAGTGTCTATGTCACTGCAGTATGTTTCTGTCACGCTTTAACTCTTCTGTATTTCCCTTTGTATGTATTTGTCTTACAGCTTTTGTGCTTTAGAAGAAGTGCTGTGTGCGTGTTGTAGAATGGAGATCGATGCAGGCTCTCTCAGCATCCACTCTGAGCTAGTGGGTTGCAAATCTGTTCCAGATAAGAAGTTTTGTTTTCATGACTGGCAATGGTTTAGCACTGCCCTGTTATAAAAGGGGGCACGTTTGCCCAGGTTTAAGAGTGTTCTAGTACAGTTCTACAGATTTTGAACAGATTTAGGTTGTGTCCACCAGCTCACATCCATCTACAATTTTTCTGCAGGCAGTACACAGACATACTGGAGGCTTGCTCGTTTTGAATGCATGTACTAGAACACTGCACCACAGCCCCTGCGTTGTGAGAACAGTTTGTGTTCTTGGAGGCCGTAGACGCAAGCTTAATTTTGGGGAGGTCAACCTAGGTACGATTGTGTAGCAAAAGTGACATTAGGAAACTGCAATAGATAGCTCAGACTTCAAAAAATTAAAATGTGCACTAGCACAGTTCTCCAGCCATGCTGTTTCCTTGATCTTTCTTGCCTAGTTGAGCAGTAAGAGGCTGGTAAATGAGCTTAGCAGTTGTGGGTGGCTTTTGCAGCTATTCTGTGTTGTGCCGTTATGATCTGGAAAGCAGAAAGGCTCTGCCGATGTCTGTATGCAGTCTCAATGATTGAAATGTTCAAAAGCATTTTTTCTGTAGCAGATGGCTCTTACATTCTAGAGAATTGTAGCATAGTGCGGCTACTGAATTAGCAATGCAGAATATACCTTGAAGAATAACTTGATATGTGTTGAGTGGATTACATTTTCATGCCCGGTGCAAGTAATTTCCTTTACCAGTTTCCCTGGCATATGAATGAATGGATTTGCTTACTTTCCACATACTGCTGAGACGAAGAAAGCAGTTTGGGATGGGGAAGAAACGTGGTTGTAAACAACACAAAATTGGTAGAGGCCATACTTCATTACAGATCTACTTTTAACTGCCAAACAAACTTCATAATCCACAGGAAGACTTAGAGTATTTTCTAAATCTGTTATTGTGCTATTTGTGATTTTAAGATTTGAGGGCCCTTTAATTCTGTTTTGCTTATTTCCAGTACATAACAGTCTCAGTGCTGTGTTTTTATATGGGGAAAAAAGTACTGACAGCTGTAAGCCAAATATAATCCTTTTATCACTTTACTAAAGTAAAAAATTCCTGGCTGAATTTTTTTTACCACTTGCCAAAGACAGCTTTTGAAATCAGTGACAGTCAAGACCCCCCTTTTAAAAAAATGTTTGTGAAGTTCTGGCTTCAATACTGCAGTAAGTTTCAGCAAGAGTTCTCATCACATAGTTCTTGAATCTTTATGTCAGTTTTCATGAGATGTGAACTGCAGGTTTAAATTTTTTTTTTTTTTTTTTCAGCTAGTTAGAATTCAGTCTGTTGGTGAATTATTGGTGAAAAACGTGAAAAACAATGAAAAAGCTTTATTTTTATAACTTCAGATGTGGAAAGGGATGAGTGGAGTGTTGAGTCACAGCTCCGTTTTGTGAACAGCAAACTAAACTAGCATGAAAAGAAGTGGAACAGGAAGCCAAATGTGCCTATCTTTGTTTGCAACACTACTGCTCCACTTTTGTAACCCATGGCCCATTTTTGTTGTTACTATTTGCAATGTTATCTTAAATCATAAGGATTTTAAAGAAGGATGTTCTTCTGAAATTAGCCTCTGTAAATTATTTGACAAGTGAAATGCCCAGTGGTGTTTTGCTAACTGCCTTATTAGATTTTCCATAGTTGCACAAAAGAAAGTCATAAACCAGCTTGCTTATTTGGTATGGACATGTCTATGGTATGGTGCCATGGCACTTTTATGCAAGTCTTGAATCATCCTAACTTCTTTGGAGAAGTATGAAAAGGGACTCTTCTTAACCTGGTGTGAAACTAGGTCAGTATAACCAAGCTAAATAACTTTGAGCAATTTAGCAGAGATTCTATCCAATAAGTTGCCATTCTGTTGGCATCTGTTCTGTAAAAGCTGCTGTTTCTTCTGGGACCTAATACGTCTAGAAGGTCAGGTAGATAATGTTTGCTGTTATTAATTAAATATTCAATCAGAATTCTTGCAATGAAATGCTCTCAGAGTAGATGACAAGAAAAGACAGTGTTTGTGATGGTTGGCCTATTGTTTAATAGACAACTATTACTAACAGCTTAAATATTGCTATGCTCCATTACAGGTATAATTAGTGTGAATATAGAATCAAACTCTTTTCTTTCTCTTTCATAATAGTTGCAAGCTAAATGTACTGATCTGCAGGCAAAATGTACCGAAGCAAAAAAGACGTTAACTGAGGTAATCTTTCTTTGTTTTTCTGTGTACTAGCTGTGTTTCTAGCTGAATAATTTTTGAGAAGTTCTGTGTGTAGAGGGATGTATTAAATGGTGAAAATGTTTGACAACTTAACTCACTGATCCCATGGGGTGGGAAAGCTAAGTACCATGGCTCTATTTATATGTAGAAGCGTATTTCAGTTTTTTATTAATTGCAACCCTTAGGTTAAGAGTTACAGTGAAAAGCTGGACAAGGAATTGGCAGCCTTAGAAACAATAGAATCCCAAGCAGATTCTAGGTAAGTTTCTTCCTTTGTGACCTTAGAAATTCTGAAAAATGATAGGTTTAAAATGAATCATTCAATGTCTCTTGCTTTGTCAGTGTAAACAAATAACTAAAATTTTTAAAATTAAATAATATTTCAGCTTGCTTTTCAAAGATAGAAAAATATTGCCATAGTATTCAGTCAAAATGAAAAGTGTCAATCTGTAGTTGAAAATAATTGTAGGTGTTTAAAGCAGAAGAACCCTAGACACATTTGACAAGTAGATGAGCCCTTCCTGATTTATTTTCTTCATATTTGAAGCCTTCATCTCACATACATTAAATAGGAGTCTCTCTCAAAAATTCCACAATAATGAGGTGAGAACACAGCAAAACCATCAAAATACTGAGTGTAACACGACATTTTTATTTTGACCTTAGTATATCGGTGGTGATATTTGGTTTTTAATTTCCATAGATTTTACTGGAAATTTATTTAGAACTAAGCTTGTTCTAATGTCTTTTAGTTCTCCATCTGTTTAAATTAGAAACTAAAAATCTAATGTGGTTTGCTGGATCTTCAAATTTAGCATATTACAGAGTCTGCGAGCATTGGTGGCCATGAATGAAAACCTAAAAAGCCAGGAGCAAGAGTTCAAAGCACACTGTAGGGTAAGTTCTAGTTTCTTTTATAAGGATTCATTTAAAACTTGGTAAATAAGCATTATTCTTCTTCCTGATTTGTTGTTGTGTTGTATGTCCCTGTCAGTCATCTGTTCCCCTCCCCTGCCCAATTTACTGGTTTTTCCAGGTTTATATTGACTGTTGCCACCAGCTTGATTTGCGACAGAATTATTGGACAGTTGCCCAGTTCTGCAGTGTATCATAGCTGCAACAAGGCTGATGACCAAGAAGGTTGGAACTGGATTAACCAGAAGGACTTGCCCCCTGCCCTGAGGAGGGGAGGTGTAAGGAAGGCTGCCAAGGCATCTGGATTAGTGTGGCCTTCCATGTTCTGTTGTGCCTGGGACTCTCTAATACAAGGGCAGTTCCTAGACATACAGTGCCAGATCAGCCTAGTACTGGTGCTCTTCTCGTTCCCATTACCACTCTGCTGAGAGCAACTTGGGGTGGGTTGACAGGGAGCACTAAAACGTAACTTTGAGATTGGGCTGGTCTAGATACTCACCTGTGGTATTCACAACCTGAAATGGATTGTCTCTTCTCGGATAATGCAGCCAACAGCCACCTGAGGAGAGGTACGGGGCCAAAGAGGAGGGCTTCATGAAGGCCCCTAGCTTTGGAGCAACCCACCAAAAGAGACAAGACTGAGATGAAGCTACTGCAGTTTTCAGAGCATGTTTCAGTTTTACTGCTTAATTGCTATGCTTTGCTGTCCTGTATACTGCTGTGTTTATGGACTGCCTAGAAATACGACCGGAGAGAATTGTTTTCATTTTCTTCTATTTAAACAATAGTGGATGGGATTTAATAGAATGAAAAGAAGTAAAAAGAAATAGTGCCCTGAGGCACAGACTGAGCATAGGAACCTCATTTTCCCATACGTAGTCCTTTGGAAAGCTCTAAAGGATTGTAATGGAAACTACCTTGCAAGTAACTTCAGGTTTGTTCGTTTTTACAAATGCTGTATGTTGCAGTCCTGTGTCATGCTGTTGCTATTGTATTATTCCTTTGCTTCCTCAGTTTCATTTTCTGTGTCACTTATTAGTTGTCTTAGCTGGATCTAGTATATTTGCAAATAAGAAATAAATCTGTCCCTGTGTTTGAGAAAAGCAGACAGTTTTTTGTAGTGAGTAATAATGGATGCCTTACCCTTAAGCAGGCAATGCTGTTTAATCTTGCAAATTTAAATTTAAAGTGTGTGGTCAGCCCCACAATTTTGTTGGAGTTGTATGTTGTCAAGCTTCCTGCTCTCCCCTCTTAAGAGGATAGGTTTCAGTTAAAAGCAACATAATTTTTCTTTTTTTTTTTTTTTTTTTTTTTAAAGGAAGAAATGGAGAGACTTCAACAAAATATTGAGAATTTGAAAGCTGAGGCAGTGGAAAATGGGGAGGAACAGGTAATAGCAAAT
Organism: Strix uralensis; assembly: GCF_047716275.1. Classification (NCBI taxonomy): domain Eukaryota; kingdom Metazoa; phylum Chordata; class Aves; order Strigiformes; family Strigidae; genus Strix; species Strix uralensis. The sequence goes on from NC_133977.1 coordinate 35,694,680, forward strand.
ATCTAAGTTCTTATTTTCAATTTGTGTTTTAAGATGTTGGTTTAGGTCCTTCTGACTTTTGGGACATTCTTGCAAGCATTAAAGTATCTGTTGCAATATCTGAAAAAATTCTGTTCTTCCCCCACTGTTAAAGGCACAGTTCAGGCTAATGTTCATAGGAATACAGTAGACTGAAAATAGCTGGGGCATTCTTCATTATTCTTGCAGAATCTATGGGGCTAACTCATAGAATCTTTTGTGCCTTTCACTTCTTTCTTTGTAGTATCAGAGAAGAATCTCTGGATGTTGTGTTAAGAGCAGTGCATACCTCTGACAAAAACAAGACTTCCTCAGAAAGCATGTTTGTTTTGGTTATTTTTTTCTTAGAAGTGGATTTATTTGAAGGATGAAAGCACAAGTTTTCAGTGGCTCAGTACATTGCATGTCATGAGCAGCTGTCAGAAGTTAGGCTTTAACACAAGTGCATCCAGGCTGATGGCAATGAATAATGAATGAACAGAAAAGGAAAAGCTTGAATGACTTGTATTTTCAGTGGGTAAACATTTGATACATTTATGCCTCTGAAATGAGGTAGATTACAGGTTCCATGATGCTGCTGTCCTGAACACAACATGAAAAAATTAAAATGTAAACCTAAATTTTAAATTTTTAAACAAGAAAAAATTATCTTAAAGTCCACAATCCAGGAAATCTAGAATACGTGTCAGAGGGCTTATGTTCTGTCCTGAACCCCGCCACTGAATCAAAGTATAAACATTCAGACAAGTAGTACAGACAATCTTCCGATACCTATCTTCATATGAAGTGTGACTGTTGTAAAGCAGTGGAAGAACTATTGACAAATCTTAACTAAAATAGCAAAGGCTTAAAAGCTAGCAAAATGCACTTGTTTACAGTAAAAGATGTCGTTTTTTTAATGCAGATTATGAATCATTGTTAAAAAAATAACAGCTGATGGTGGTGTTATTGTGGGAGCCATTAAATGGAAGATAGACAAATGCAGAAAACAAACCCAGTCTGCACATTTTTGCTCTGCAGCTCTCGTGTGCTACTGTAATACACAATTGTGTTGGGTTCTCAAATTCTAGGAGCCGAATAAGATTATAGAACAGCAGTACAAAACTGAGAAAGATAAGCTTCAAAAGATACGGCTATTATTGGTGAGTAACTCTTTGAAAATTTACTTGTACAAAATTATTGACGTTTTCTTATCTTGTAACTTCTAATACTTCTTTTTGTTCTTCTAATTTTAAAAAGATTTTCTGTCACAAATCAATTACAAAAAAAAGTTGAGCCTCAGCTAACGCTTTTCTTTTTAAATTAATTATTTAGTAACAAAATATTACTGGGGGGGGCTTCATCCATTTTAAGAAGAGAACAAGAAGAGGCTTTGTTTTCTCCCCTCCTAACTTTCTATTCAGGCACGAAGAAACAGAGAAATAGCCATTTTACAACGCAAGATTGATGAAGTACCCAGCCGAGCTGAGCTAACACAATATCAGAAGAGATTTATTGAACTTTACAGTCAGGGTATGTATATCAAGCAGGAACATCCTGCTGAAGGCTAAAGCCCTGAAAGAAGGGCAATCGCATTTTAAGCATATGGCGTGTAACAACAGCACTTGCTAATTTTGTGGTATTTTAAGGGTCTTTTGGTATTCATGTTATACACCCTATTTTCAAGGTTTTATAAGCTGGCTATAAGAATCTTTCTGAGGGTGAAACTTGATACACAAGATCTCTGGAGTAAATTTTGTCTGCAACAGAATCAGTCATTTAATGACCAGTGTGTTCAGAAAGTCCTTAATTCACCATTTACAAATGAGGTTGCTGTAAATTTGAGTCATGTTTAATTAATTGTTCTTATCATAAGATTGCTTTCATTGTTTTCATTGATGTGAGATACCTGGTTCTGAACCAAACTATGTCAAGAACTACAAAGTAAAGGCAATTTCTTGAAGGGATTGTTTTCTTTTATTTTTGATTTATAAATATCCTGCAATATCTTGGTAGGATCAGAATACAAATTGTCTTCAACTTTTTTTTTATAAGAAGTTATAAAATGGGGAAATGTGCTGTGTTGACTCTTCAGGTAGGTATGTGTTTGCTGTGCTTGGATGGTATGGAACATGCAAGCTGAATAAAATGTTAAAGTTGTTCCATTAAACTGGTAACGGACCAGTATACTTAGTGGTGTATATTTAATGTAGTTTGTGTATTAGCATAAGCTAAAATAAGTTTCTACCAAGAAGAACTAGTTAATGTTTTAAAGATATTCTGCACTTACTGAATGTTTGTGAACCAAGCTCTTGAAGGTTGAGCAGTTCTAAAATTGTTATCTAACTTTGATTCAAATCCGTTGCCCTGATGAGGCATCTCTAGTGATGTAGAGCTGCCTTCCATGTGTGATATCTATCTCGGTGCACGGAATAGATGTACTTCTTTAGTGCGTGCAAATCCAGTGCTTCCTTCCCTCTGCTTTGCTGCTTATGTGCCATGCGGCTTATTTAATCAAGTCCAGCTATAAAGACAACGTTGTTGTCTTGCATCAGGTTTTCTGCAGATTGTTTTCTCTGTCATGTCTAAGTGAATTCAGATAAATAGTCTGTGGTCAGAGCATCTACCTGCTCAGAAGATGGGTCTTCATTTATATATGAAGTAGAGAAAGGTTAAGGTCAAAGAGACTTGTGCAGCTTTGGGTTTAGATTTAAGATGCTTTGAATATTATGGGACTTTGTTTTCTATAGTAGAAAATATGTGTGGTAACTTAGGATAACATGCAGCTCAGTTGTGGCCAGGAACCTACGTGGTACAGGCTAAGCTTTTGGAAAAATGAGCTGAAAATCTCTAGCAAGTCTTTCTGTGAATTGTGGTATTTTTTAGAGACTTTTCATTTAGCCAAATTCAGGTGATCTTCAAAATTGCCAAAACCTGTTTTTTTGAACTTTGATCCAAAGGGTGTTGGACAAGATAAACTCCAGTGATGCCTTCCAACCTCAGTGATTCTGTACTAGAATGCTTTTAAATTCCAGTATTCTGTGCTTTGTTTTTGGCCTAACTGAATCTCTTCCCTTGAAAACATTAAGCTGTGATTTCAAGAGAATCAGTGAATCAGTTGGCTCCTTCTTCCTCTTCTTTATTTGTCTTACCTTACACAGGCTCTTGTGTGGGCCCGTAAGTCTTCATAAGCTGGTACAACCTTCTAACCCAGTAGAAATCCTGAAAAGTTTTCTTCTGAGTTGGTATGTGGAATTGATTCATAAAAGATCTGTGATGACCAGAGCTGTTGCAAGAAAGGGAAGAGCTGCACAAAGGCTATGGTTTGGGAAAGGCCTCTTCTGTTTGGCAGCAGTCCTGCAAAAACCAAACTAATTGAGAGAGCACACCTGAAGTAAACCTGTTGATGATCCTTGTGTTCGTGCAGTTTTTCAAGAAGCAGCCTGATTTCAGCATCTGGAAAATCTTTGTGAAACATGCTGAACAGCCCTACTAATTTGTCAACCTATCCCAGGCTTTCCTGAATTCCTCAGTGCTTTCAGGCTCCGAGTACTCAGTATGTTTCTCGAGACTGCAGCATGTGCAGAACATGTGTCACAGTCATACTGTGGCAATGAGAAGGCTCCTTGGTCCCAAACATCTCACTACTGCAGGAATAGCCACTGCTGGTTTTCTGGCACAAGAACATTCAACTTTGAGCTGTAGGTTGCTGTTGGGCTTCAGCTGGAGAACAGAATTGTACAAATCTAAAGTTGGAATTTCTTTAAAATTTGCATGTTCAGTGGTGACGTTATGTGGGAGGGAGGTCATGCTGACTGTAGATGGTTCCATTCAAAAGCTTAGTCCAGCTTATCAGTTCAGTAAAGGTTTTATTTAAAGATGGCAACTTGTTAAGCTTAATGTAAGTTTCATGTAATGAGCATGATTTCACTCAGGCTTATCTTTTTTAACCTGTACATTTTTTCCAGGTTCAGGGTTCTAGACAGTGCTTAATATATTAACCATAATAATTTTTGCCAGCTGTCCTTCTCTGTTGAACTCTTCCCTTGGGAATCACAAATATCTTAGGTTTCGTTAGGCATTGAAGGGCTAAAGAATAGGTTAACACTTAGCAGATTTGAGTATCAGTCATCATCTTCTAGGCCCAAAGGGAATGCATGTCTGAGCTTTGCCTTCCCCACCGAGCTGTGACCAACATCTGCTATAATCACCTAAACTAGAAAGTATTATTTGAAAAGAAAGTATTATTTAATTCTATCAGCATGAATAAATTGCAAAAAAGGCTTTAAAACAGTAAAAGCTTTCTTGGGCATCTTGCACATGGGTAGCTTGAAATATATAGTACAACGCACTGTTTTCCCACAGAGTACTATCAGATGATGTTTCCTATCTGTCTCTGCTGAGCCTGTGCCTCTCCGCCGCCGTGGGCATGCTATGCGAGGGCAACTGTTAGCAGCACAGCAGGCTGCATGGTGTGAGGGTAAAGCTGGTGAAGGAAGGATGAACAGACAGTGGTGAGGAAGCACAGCTGGTAGTGCCAACATATGTTCACATAGAGGACTGTCAGCAGTTGAGGCTTAATTTAAACACTGAGCTGTGTTGTTCTCATAAAATCTGATAGCTGCAAACCCTGCTGGAGGTTTACATGCAGAGGGAATATTCTTCCAGAATGTATTGAAGAGTGTGTTCCGTTATTGATAGTGGAAAGTATATTATATAAAGCCTATGGAGTATTTTTACAGATTCTATTTCACCTCATGCTCTTTTATTATTCTACCCTTTTTTTGTTTGCAGTCTCAGCAACTCACAAAGAAACGAAGCAGTTCTTTACTCTTTATAATACACTGGATGATAAGAAAGTATATTTGGAAAAGGAGGTAAGAAAATGTTATTACTGTTTTCTAAATATTCATTCTGTGGACAAGGAGATAAAGAGTTTTTACGTGGCCTTCCATATTCAGTCATGTCAGCAGAGTTAACAGTCTTTGTACGTAAAAATGAAACAGCTGATTCATAAGAATATTTCTGATGTTGAGGGGGGTAATGGTCTGTGTTGTAAAAGAAGTGCTGTTAGTACAGCATGTTTAAACTACTCACTGTGTTCACAAAACATGAATAACATTTGATTAGCAAATATCTCTGTCTTGGTATCACAAGACCAAATTACCCTCTTTTTCTCTTCTGGGTCATTATCTTTTATTATGAACCAATGCTTAAGTCAGTAACTTTGAAGAGCAAATTCCAGCTGATTTCAGCAGCATCAGCATTAGTTCTCAGGGTCTGAGCCTGGTGATTTTACTGGATCAGGATCAGAAGAGTAGTTTTCATGAAAGCAACTTGTTTTTTTCCCCTCGCCTTTCTCCTTACTATATATAGTTCACTTCCTTCTTGGGGATGACTTAATCAAGTGATTTCCATTTTCTTTTTTGTAATAACAAGCATGTGACTTCAGTAAAGGTAGAGAAATAAGAGTAGTCAAGACTTGATAAAAATTATGACATTACTTTTAAAATATATCATGTTTTGGTACTTCAGGCTTCTCTGTTTATTCTAATAAGAACTGCTTAGTTCTGCATTACTTGGATATATTTGTTTAGTTTGTGAGAGAAGCAGTAGTCAAATTTCTGACTGTAAAGACATTTTATCTCCTGTTTTTGAAGATCATGAGCAACCATTTCCTTCCCTTAAGCAGCTGATTCTAATACATGTGCTAGATAGTTTTCAGGTTTTCAATTCAGATAAGTCATTGTGTAGCTTCTTCAGAGGGTGTGTGATCCTGACAGTTGCTTGCTGAAGGAATAGGTTTAAATACAGAAATATTCTTTAACAATTAACCTATGCTGCGTGTACTGTGCCTGTGGTAAAACTGTGAGGAGAGGTAGTAGTTGGGGCGTGGGGAGTGGAGCAGGGGGAACTTTGGCAAACAGCAGCCCGTCAGGATAGAATGTTAGGCACGTACAAGAGCACATTAACTGTGGAGAAAAAACTGACTTCATCCTTTCCTGATTTTGCTGCTTAGTTCTACAGTAACTGAGTACAGTTTACTTGCTTTTGTTTTGATAACATTAAAAAGTTCTCCATGTGAGCCTGCTGGAAAGCTCACAGATGTTCTACTTCTGGGCAGAACTTAAGAGATACTTAAGAGATATCTTTTTCCTTTGGCAAACATACAAGACTGGGCTTCTGACAGATTTTCTGGAGACCAGGATGATGGGAAAAAAACCCCCACAACCCAGAATAGTGTTTTCACACTACCATTATAAACTTTAACTTTCCTCAGTTTACCCTGATAGAAGTATTTTAAGGTGTGACTGCAGTGTCAGGGTAGATCTAACCCTTTTCTTTTGCAGAAAAGTATCAGCCACTCTGTGAATGTTGTCAGAATCCAAACTACATCACAATAAATTTAAAAGTAACTTCTGTGACTAGGTGGTTTAACAACACATGTAAATAATATATGTAAAAACATCTCAAGTTCTGCACTGAGTTGAGCCTTATGGCTCAATGTGTATCTATATTTTGAGTAGGTCAGTGATCAGTACAAAGCAGGATCTTAATAAAGTTTAACCTGTGGTGATTATTCTCATGTGCTCTGGAAGGACCTAATTTCTGGGGGAGGTTTCAGTTTAGCATGAGACAATTCTGTTGCTAAAAATTATTCTACCTGATGATCACTAAGATCCTCAAATAAATTATCTTGTAATTAGTGGTGTAACTTACCTTTTCCTCTCCTGAAAATACCATTAAGAATTTTCCTTGAAAGTTTTTCAAACATCAACTTCTTACAAACCAACAATGATGGTACCATGTAATGTCAGTTACGTGCTGACTGTTCAGGAGCCCTCACTGTAAAACTTGCATCCCTGGACAAGAGTGGCTGGTGTAGTGGCTCTCAGGGGTCCTGGCAAATGCCTTATCTAAGTCTGTAAGAACATTATCACATCCTTTGTTCTTCTGTGGTCTTTCATTGGTTTTGTTTTCTTATTCCAAATGGTGAAATGTATTCATAATGTATAATACAGCAGATTGCAGATAACAATATACCAGGTCTAAAATACTATGTTAATTAGCAGCTATAGAATTCATTCTACTTTAACTTTTCCCCTAGGTTAGAATTTAATACAGATTTTTTTTATTATTATTATTTTGAGGGCAAGCCTGCAAATTCAAAAAGCATACAGAGATTGTTTTTGAAATGGGCACATAAAAAACAGCTGGCAGAATACAGAACAGATGTATCTCATAGTTGTTCAAATTGGTAGCTCTCTTGCCAGTATAATTCAATGCCTCTTGGGGGGCTTTTGGTTGGTTTTTGATTTGAGGTTTTTTCTCTTTCAGTTCTAAACTTCACTTACATGGATATAATTTCAAAAGACAAATAAATTGATCAAGAGTTTCTTTTAGCTTGATGTCAATCACAAGAGAGAGGTCTGAATGTCTTCTGGTGCAGTCTTAACTTTGTTAAATGTGTAATATAGTTGAGGTTTCCTTGTGTTGCTTTTAATACTAGAACTAAGGTTTCAGCAAGTAAATATTGTCTAGTAATGTACTAAAGATGCCTTTGGCATCTGTGCCTCACAAAGATTTCTGGAATGTGCTTGTGCTTTTTCTTATCCTCCTTCTTTTTTTCTTTTATTTTCTCCTCCCAAAACCAACCCTTTCATAAAATACACTGAGTATAATTGCTTTAAAATAACAATAGCAGGAATTGTTATACAGTAAAATTTTGGCTATAAAGGTTATAGTTCTGACATGAAAGGTCTCTGTGAATATGGTTCATATTTTAACCATATTTTGTGAAAGATTCTTTTTAAAAATGCTTTTAAACTAATTTTTTTCATAAAGTCTTTGACTTTGGGGGTTTATACACTGATTGTACTATTTGTAATGTAACATGTCAGCACTCTTACTATGCAATAGTTGTGCAGTGTTACTTTTCATGACTTGAATGTTTTGCAGTATAAACTGTAATTGCAATCTTAAACACAGGCTTATTGGAAATATCTTGAGGCAGGGATGTGGACTTGGCAATAATTTCTTTCCTCTGAGTAACAGGAATTCTTAAGCAGCTGCTTTGGAGTCTGTTTGGAATTTGTTTGAATTTTTCAAAGTAGGGTCAGGAACAACTGCAGATTCTGCCATGCATGTGCTCATCGCTGTCTCAGACAGAAAATACTAGATTTGAGAGAGATCAGTTTAGCTTTCCATAGCAGTGGGGAAGTGATTCTGTCTGCAACGTTTAGGTTTGTTTAGTACAGAACACTTTCAAATATTCATCAAAAGGAGAAACTGCTTGGAAGATTTAACCACAGGAGACTTGCACGAAGCATTCAAAGCCAGGAGAGAATCACATTAATTGCTACTTGGTGAATTTTAGTGCTCTCAGCAATATGTAGAAAGCAAAAAAAAAAAAAAAAATAAAAAAATCAAGGGTGGTTACATAGAAAATACTCAATATATAATTTAATTAGTTGGAGGAGTTTATACTGAGAGCAACAAAATATTCCTGTGATGCTGTTACAAATTTCTATTTCTGTCTTGATTCCGTGCAATGTTAGTATCTTATAAGAGAAGCCATGCACGTGAAATGCCATTCTGGACTTTTTAGAAGTTCATCTTTTAACAGCCTGTAAAATACATGTAAGCAAAGTGAGTAATGATGCATGGCCATTTGGAAACCTGTAAAACTCCTCTGCACAATGAAAGCAGTGCAGAAATTCACCTGCTGTTCTTGCACTGCTTGGTGAATCTTTACAGTATTGTGTGGAGATACTGGTTCAAGTCTCAGAAGCCATAGTGGGTTTTTTCCTGTTTGTCTGGGTTTGGTTTTTCTTTTTTTTTTTCCCCCTGATGCAATGCTTTGCTTAGGCTGATGAGTTAAGTTGCAGCTTCTTGACAGAGCTATGGTGCTAATAGCTTCAAAGCTAGCATCTTCAGTACTGTTAATATAATCTGGGTCTCTTCTGTTTGGGTAGTGGGGAGTTAATTGCTTGGGGGTTTTGTTTGTGTTTGGGGTGTTTTTTTAAAGATATTTCTTCATTTGCTATCCTTGTAAGTATAGTCAGGGATATGCCTAAGTGGAACGGTTCTGCTTTATCACTACAAGTAAGACTAATTACACAAAGCTAACATAGCCACAACATGTGCTTGTGCACTGTCACTGTTGAACACTCAATGAGTACCTGTAAGTTTCTTGTATGTCAAGTTTCAACACATGTTTTAACCATTTTATCTCATCACTTTAGTTTGGAAAGTCATCACATTAACTGGGTGTTAGTAAAATTAAAAATCTCAATTGTGGTCCAAGACTTGCTTCTGCTTTCTGTGGCTTCTCCACTGGGATAGATTTCACTAATACAAAAGGATTGTGGTTTCTCTTCTGAAAGAAAGTTCATGGTGATTTTTCACACAACTGGCTGCTTGGTAGGGCAATATCTATAGAGTCAATTTTTTAAACTAAATTTCACTTTATTGTCCATGAAAACTCATACCAGAAAGGACAAATGTATATTTTTCTTTTTTTCTTCTTTTTCTAATTCACAGGTTAACTTACTGAATTCTATTCATGACAACTTTCATCAGTAAGTAATGGTACTTTTTCTCTTTATAGCTGCAATGAGTAGTACAGTAGGCATAAATTATAGAGACTAAGAATTTGTTAGAAATTTTTATAAACATAAACTGTTTTATAAAATAGTTTATTAATTAAGCCAATGTTTGGGGAATGACAGACTTGGAATTACCTAACTTTTATAGTCAACATATGTTTTTAATATCTGGCTCTTCAGTTGTAGTTGTGGAAAGAAAACATTCAGTCACAATTTTCCTGGCATTAATTTAAATATCTTTCTCTATTTTGTGAAGTTGTGGTTATTACATTATGTACAAAACATTAGACTTGGACATATTTCAGACATGTCATACATATAGAGTATAAACTAACTCTATATTTAAAGGTTTTGATGTAGTATGAAGTCTTTAGGTAAAATCATGGTTCCCTTGGAAGTTTGAGGTCAAATATCAGTCTGTGATGCAGCTGGCATTTATTTTTCTCTGTTTTTTTGACTTTGGAAAAAAAAGTCCAGTGTGAATTTTTGTCACAGCAGTACAGTTCAAGAGAGTCATGGGGGAGGAGAAGGCCATTTAATAGTTTTAAACAATTCTTTTTATTATATCTTTTTATAATTCTGTTGTGAAACTCTAAGTTGCCTTTTTTTTTTTCAAAGTAATTATCTCTTTACTTGCTTCTGTACACTTGTGTCCTTCTGTGTTGGGTCAGAAATTTTAAAATTTTCTTTATGTTTTTTGTTTTTTTTCCTATTGTGATATCCAAAACTTTTACTTACAACAAAACCCAGGAATTAAGTATTATTTCAGATGTTTTGCAGCAGGGATTGTAGATCTGTTTTGCTCAGTGATGAGATCCTTTTGATTCTGTCCAGTCAGTAGAAACCAATACTGTAACTGAGCTGGGTTTGGAATTGTTTGTTTTGTTGGTTGCAGGGGGGGGGATTCTATTTTCTTTGGTTTATTTTTCTTAATCTGTTTAAGATATGTTACAAGTCTAAAGTTACTTCTGGGCGTTCCATATTAAGGTGTAAAATTACTTCTTAGAACGTTTCCTGATCTAATCCTCTACTTGCCTTCTTAATATTCACAACAGTTGCTTTTTTTAAAAATTTGTGCTTTTGGTTAGTTGATAGCAATTTATTTCTGTACAACACATGAGAGAAAGGAACAGACTTGAACTGACAGGGAGAACACTTGTGATGAGCTCCATAGTCTCTGTTCCCAGCTCTCTTTGATAGTTTATACCAGCTGAAGAGCTTCACTGTTACCTTAAATCAGTGATTAAAAGGATTAATTTTTACAAAGAACACTAAGCAATGTGAATTCTTGGACATGGGTAAATACGCAAGACAACTGTAGATGAGACGTGTTGTCCCACATCCCTGACAATTGTTATCTTTTTTTTTCTTTCCAGAGCAATGGCATCTTCTGGTTCTCGTGAGCAGTTTTTACGACAGATGGAGCAGATTGTAGAAGGCATCAAACAGAATCGAATGAAGGTCTGAGACTTCTCACTTTCTTTGCTAGAACCTGGAAATTATTTCAGAAAAGCCTCTTGGATAATAACTGTGCATGGCGAAATCCATTATGCGAGGTGCAAATTAAGCAAGCAACTAACAAGTATTACTTCTTTTCGCATTTGTAAGAGACTTCTCACCACTGAAATGTTTAATGAATGGAGTAGAACAGAGGTATTATAACACCTCTCTCCTGACAGGAAGCTTATACCCCTTAACTTTGTTATAGGCAGTGTGGTGATTTAGATGCTTGAAACAGCTGCATGTCACTGAAGTCCATGAGAATTCTTCCATCTGGATTGTGTGGGCACAGTCAGACCGGAGTCTCAGGCAGTTCCTCGGGCCGCTGGAGCTGGGTGAAGCTGCTGAAGAGGGGCAGCAGCACCTCAAGAGTCCCAACCATCAGCTTCTCTTGTCCCAGTTGCAGCGTTCACCTCACACCTTGTTGAATCCAGTCTGGTGTTTTTTTGTTGTTTTTACTGTTTTCAACCTGATTTAGAAAAGGCTCAGCACTGCTGATGGGTGTGTTGTGTCCACATAGCAAGTGAAAAGGGTTTGTGGGTTAGCAGAGCCCCAGTGGTCGTTCAGAGAAGAAAGAACTGCTGCTGGTAACGTTTAGGGACTGTTTTGCAGAAGCACAGTCTCAGTGGACTTGTGTTAAGTGGTCTTGGGGCAATGCAAGCATGAGGTGCAGCAGCAGCTCCAAGTAAAGCCGCCCACAGGTGTATTTGCATACAATGGATAGGCTTAAGTACTTCTTGATAATGGTAGTTACTAACTTGTAGTTATTGTGTTGTTTCACTCGTTTCATATGTGAATATATTCATATTTTCCTATGTGCCATGAAGGGGCTCTGAGATTGTTTTCTCTATAGAACCAGGAAGCTCTTGGTAGTGGATTATAGCTGTTCTTTATTTGAGTTTAAATGGAAGTATGATAGACTATGGATCAATATATACTAGAGTGTGTACTGAAAATGCAGTCTGTCCAGGTATTGAGCTGTTTTATCTTGATAGCTAAGTAGAAACTTCAAGTACAAAATATGATAAGCATGGGTATATAGAAAAACCAGAACAGGATGCAACTCAAGCCGTAATAAAGGTTTTTGGCACTAATAAACTCTACTATAAAAAGATATGACATTTACTGTAGACCACTGTCTTCGAAGAGGTGGCTAGTTCGTTGCTTTTTTTGCAGTGAATTACTTTTATTTGCTTGACTTCTTATTTTCGGAGAGGACAAAATGACAGCAGAAAGAATAGTGAATATTGGTGGTTGTATGTATGGATCATCTTTCTCTCTTCAAGGCTGTTGACATAATGAGTTACTTGGCGTCAAAGCAAGATTATGCAAATACTTTAGAACAGCGCAATTCTAACTAGTGAAGATGAGCTTGAAGATAATTATGTTTCTTTCTTTTGGAAGAATGACATTATTTTAATTGCTGCAGCAGGCAACTGCCCCAAATTGAAATTGTCCAGAAGTTCAGCATTTTGTTTTCTGTCTTGCCCTCCATTACGCACACAGAAACGGGTAACAGCACAGCAAATGCAAGGAGTGAAAGCAGACTGAGAGCTCTGCTGTGGCTTACTTCAGGTTCTTGCAATTGAACTCTTAAATCTTTGAAGTCCATAAAATCATTCTGGACTCTCTCACTATATTCTCAAATGGAATCAAAAGTTTCAGCTGCTTCATGTTACAGATAAGGGAGAGGGAAGTGAATGGGAGCGATCATGCCAGATGGCTCATTATTTTGGGGGAAAATACAATTTCAGCATCTCCGATGGTTGCCAAAAGCAATGGCAGCTCACATCACTTGTGCTGTATTCCTGCACTGGCAATTTGGCCACTGGCATATTGTGACAGAGTTCACAGTGACATTTCATTCCTAGGTGTAGGTGTCTGGATCAGCAGGAGGTGGCAGTTACAAATAATGGAGAAAAACAAAGAGTTTCTGAATGAAAAAGCTAAGCTTATCTCGACTGAGAGAAAAAAATTGATTGTTAGTGATGGAGTAGATAATCATTTGGTACCTTCTAATAGTTGATTTCTCAGTGCCAGTGAAGATACTGACAACAAATGGATGCTAAGAAAGTTTTAACAATTCACAAGGTTCCTTGGGGAACAGCTCTGCAGCAAAAGGGAAGGTTTTCTTATTCTTCACCTAGGAAACGTCCATTGGATGACTTTTTCAACGGACAGGCTAGTTGTATGCTGCAAGGGTTATTCATCCCCGTGATGGTTTAGTCTTCTATTCGACTTCTGTCTGCAGTGCATTAGAAGGACTCACAGTCAGTTTCACAATTCACACTTAAAGTACATCCACTTTTGTTTTCTGTACTACTCTGAAGACGTTATACCTGAGAGAAATTTCAGTTTTCAAAGCCCATCATATTGTAACTGCATTGTAGAAGAGGCCTAAGGAGAAATCAGACATACTTGTTACAAAGAAAGAGTAACTTGCAAACAAGCATTTCAGTGTGATAACAGGTATCCATGAGACTTCCCGAGGGCAGAGCAGGCCACTTTCTGCTAAGAGGAGTATGTAGAGAGATTTGTCATGGTCATAAAGGAAGCAATTTATCAAAGGACAGTAATAGGGCCTTATCTCTTCACAAGAGTCTAGTTCCTAGATGTTGTGGCAATGCTGGTTTTAGTCTCATCCTAAAGGAATAGGACACATTTAATAATGATTTTTTCTGCATTAACGCATTTGTCGCTTTTTCTTTCTCAGGCATAACTTTAAAAACCTGCTGGCCCTGATAAATTACATTAGGAGAGATTCCCAGATGTTTTGGACAGCAGCTGGCTTTGTTAAGGAGATGTACCTTGTTAGCAGGGTTCATACTCAGGGAAAGTTTGGAATCTGCTCATTTCTTTTGGGCTTAAGAATCAGTAAGATCAGTGTTGATACGTAAATCTAGAAATGGAGCAAGTTCTACTTCCGTGGAATTACCTGTTTTGTTTGGGCTTTAGGGCATTCTTGCAGTTTTTGGAATTGCTTTTTTCCCTGTCAGAATTTAGGAGGCAAAAGCCTGTCAGAGAGAATGCAAAAATAATTTTGGGGGAGATGAATACAACAGGGCTTTTTTTATGTGGTTGTGCCCTAGGACCAGAGGGGCGGGGGGGGAAATTTTCTCTCAATACTAGCAGCAAACTTGTCTGTGATGCTGCAATGGAAGAACTTCATTAAAACTACCCCTGAGAGGAAGGAAGTCTGTTCTATAATAAGAACCAATCTTCTTCACATTTAGGGACTTGTTATGTTTGTCACAACTTAGGCACAAGGAGAAAAGAGATTTCTTATGTGTGGGTCTTAAGCAATTACAGCATTGCATAAAAAAGCAAAGATGCCTCCTGCCATCTCCATTTGATACAACTAGCAAACAACCAAAACAAGATCTCAGTGTTGCATCAAAAAACTTTGTTCTTTTATTTATTTATTTGTTAATTATTTTCACTGTGTCATCGTTGTGGTAGGATTTTTCAGTGAGCAGGATTCCTGGCTTGCAGAGATGTGAGCCTTATTTTAACTTGGAATGCTACCTATAGTGCCACTGGTCCTGAGGCTTCAGCGTTAGCTTTTAAATTTTTTTTAAGAGCTGGTCTAAATGTTACATTTAAAGCACAAGCCAGGGGTATAATTTATGAAGCATCTGTCTCCCATTGTCTATTATAGATAGTTGTTCCTTATGCAGTGTATACATGTGTGTGTGCACGTGTATTCCTCATACAGTGTATGATCTCTTATCCTTCCTTACACCAACAGATGGAAAAGAAGAAGCAAGAAAACAAAATGCGAAGAGACCAGTTGAATGATGAATACTTAGAGCTTCTAGAGAAACAGAGGCTTTACTTTAAAACAGTGAAAGAATTTAAAGAGGTAAGAACATTTTTGCTGTGTTCAGTGACCCATTTTGGCCTTGACTTGTGCATTAATATATGTGCAGGATTTCCTGATACGATGATTACCACACCATGTTCACGATGTCCCTTGGTAACCACCAATCTCCACGTGATTCTTGGACTCTGAATTTGATTCTGGAAATTCCTTTTTCACTGATAGACTAGAGCCCCTCCATGTTACAGGGGAAGGACTGTTTGTTATCAAGCAAGCTGTACATTTGGGTTTCCAAATGGAATCTCTTGAAGATCTACGAGCAGTTAGGTATTGGAGCAAAGAGGGTTGTGGAAACATATGTGAATAATGGAAGGAATCCAGAGTCTCAGTAGTCATAAATACCTTTAGGAACCAGCCTTGTTTTCTAACCACTGTGAAAGCACTATTTAACACTTCACTGGTTTAGCCTTTCCCAAGCTTTTCATCATAATGTGTTTCTGTTAATTACTGACTCCATGATAATGAATGACAAAGTAGTGCTGCCAGACAAAATTGTCATTTGGCTTCAGATGGTTGAGGAAAAACATCTTCCTGTAATCTGTCCTGCTTTGTTCTGAGACAGTTCCTTCCTGTTTCAGACAATGTACTCTGGGAGAAGGACAAGCACTGTTCAGCTCCTTTTCTGACATATGGAATTTTACATCCTAGTTGCAGAAGTTGGTGGAAATTTATTATTTTTTTTGTGGAGGCATAAATAAGCCGTTTTTCTTCCACTGCCTTGTGAGGGAACTTGTACTCAACCTTGCTATCCTTAAAAATAAATGAAGTTATGGTTGTGGTATTGAAAATAGGTGATAATGTACTTCTGTAAATATATTTCTTGACCTAGAGTTGTTCCCTGAACACTGACTTTTTTGCACAGTCTGTGAAATTCCATATCACCTAAAAGTAATCTCAATTTCAGAGATATCAATTTATAAGTAAAAAGGTGGATTTGCTTTAGCTACTTGTGAGAACTTTAGATGAATGTTCAAGCAGCATACCTTTTGGCTTGAATGTCATAAAGTTTAATAAATATTGCCACTGGAATAACATTATGGATGAATCCAAATTATCTTAAGCTCATCACTCAGACTGCTTTGGATTTTGGAGATCTTTCAAATTAAAAGGGCTTAGCTTTGCTGATGTGAAGATACACCTAGTAGAGTTAAGAGCAACTACCTCTTTATCTGTTTGCTTTCTGTTAACAGGAATGCCGTAAGAATGAAATGCTGCTGTCCAAGCTGAAAGCTAGTTCTTCCTGAAGAACTCCAGCTGGTGAAGTTTATAAATGATTGTTCAGTCCATTGAATCTCTTTTGTGAGGTGACAGTTATAACTGCAATGTAGATATATATAGATATATATATATAAAAATATATACACACAGCTGTAAAAGTCTGGGTTTTTTTCCAGTATGTATTCAGTTTTGCATTCCTTCATCACATGGCTGTATTATTCATTATTGCCTCCACTACACAGTAAAGAGTTAATGCAGTACAGCAAAATAGAAATATTGTCTAATTTTATTTATTTGGGTTTGGGTTTTTTTCCACAGTAACACAATGGGGATGTTTTTTATTTGGGTTTTAACACTGAATTAAGTCAAGATTCTGGAATAAGTAGATATGTACTGTGTAATATGTCCAGTACCACAAGATGAGCACTGCAGAATGCAGTGCTTTGTTAATTTTGGCCAAAAAGAAACCCACAGAATGAGATTCTTGAAACTGTCTTCACCAGCTAATAACTCCACATTATTTTCATTTATACTCTAGCCATAGATAAGATTCCAAAGGATAAAAATTAATTTCTAATGGTTAAGACATAAGAAATGGAAATTTACCTTGGATAATTCCTGGTGTAAAATTATAGATCTATATTTTTATAAAGTCTAGCTGTTGTATAAATTTATTTGAAATTTCATTTTTATATATAGAGAGTGTGCTTGTTAAATTAATAGCTCCAGGAAAAAACACCTTAATCACTAGGACCATCATGTTATCCCTGGCTGGGATGAAAATCAAAGTCCGTGTCACCTGTAACATAGGAAGATAAATACTCAGACATTCTGCTCAAATGAACTGATGTTCACCTTTGAAGACAACCACCTATCTACCCTGCTGAAGATTTGCCCTTGAAAGTTTAGAAACTTTGTGGAACACTTTCTGAAACATTTTTATATCTGTATATACAGTATTTTATAATTCAAACAGTTGCTTTTTGTACTTAACATCAGGGTTTTGGACTGACTTCTTAATGTACGTCACATCTTCAGGAGAAGAAAAACCATGTTCTTTTTTCCCAATAACACTGATGATAGTGCTGTTCGATTACTTTCTATGGCAGCGAATATAAAATAAAGAATGTTTGGAATCCAGTGACCTTCTGCGATTGTGTTTTTAAGGTGCAACTTGCTTTAGAACCCTTAATATGCTTTTGAATTACAAGTGTGTTAAAAGATGAATTGTGTCATTATTCGCTCATAGGGATGTTTTCATGTGTCACAGAGCAAATGGTAACATTTTGTTTTCTCTTGCTGCTTTTGGTAAGCTTGGGTGTTCTGCTATTTGGCATAAACTATCACACCTGGTGTATGCAGAGGCGGTCCATGGAAGCTTGTATTTGTCTTCCATAAGCATCCTCTGAAGAAACAGAATTCTCAGTGGAGATGGCACAAGTTCATCATGCTACAATACCTGATTCCACTCCTTGTTATTAAAATGAAAGGTTTGATTATTAGCATGTGAATTTATTCAAACTCTGTAGCACTGAAAATGGAGAAGCATAGGCATTTGTTAAGCCTTCCATGAGGAGATTGTTGACGTTCCATCTAGGTAAAATGCAGTGAACTGCTACAACTGTGGTAAACCAGGTTCAATGTGATGCCCCTTCCCATAAATGAGATTGTTCTTGTAACAACCTGAAATGCTCTTCCTGTTCCTTCACTGCAAACAGAAAGAAAACCTTTCTACTGAGCCAGCTTGTACCTTACTCCCCCACACTACTTAGTGACTGAATATATAGAGGCTGCTCCTCTTGTGCCCATTCAAGAAGTCAGTTTTCCTAAAGCTAGTGAAATAATGAAGGCAGAACTACATGCTGAGTACCTTCAAAGAAGGAAAAAATTGCATTCAGAATTCCTTCAAACAAGGAGATTTGCACTTAGTGCTACTTGCAGGCTTTCTGTAGTCAGCTTTGATATTAGGAGGCATTATTTATGTCTAAAAACTTTGCCCTCTATAAAAACTGTAATTCTCTTTCTAATTTGTAAATCAAATAATTTAACTTTGGCACCAAGATAACTTGTTTGTGAATTCAAGCTGTGATGTATTTGCATACCATGCACTTCTAAAAAAATAACTTGAATGGACATTTCAATTTGGGACTTACAATTTGCATCAAAATTGCTTTAGTAACAAGCAAAATTTCGTAGGTAGGGTAAATAATGAACTTAAATGTAAAATAAACAAAGTGATTATTTGTTCAGTATAACATTAAGCTTTATGCTTACCTGTTACACAGTAACCTGGAAACTTCAACATGGAATATAAAAACATCAGATCAATTGCTCTGGCTAGAGCTAGTGATTTTGACTAAGATACAAAACTGAGGTTTGTGAAGATCCAGTTATTGCTCATAGAAAATAAATTAGAGTCCAGATTATAACTTACTGTAAGGAGTCAGTTTCTTTCTACACTAGATTGAAATCCAGGGTAGATGGACACTATCTTTCCTTTCAAATCCCAGTGTGAAAAAGAGGAAAAAGGCTGGAGAGGTACGAAAAAAGTTACATCAGCTGTTCCTTGCTTGGTTGCAGGCTGTATATGTTGGGGGAACTATTTCTTTTAATACCTGGGGAGGAACCAAAATGAAAGAGGCACTTCTGCAGTGCCAACTTCCTTCCTCCTCCTGCTTAACTTGCTGACTGCTAGGCTTAACCACTAGATCAGGCTGGCCCCGGTCAGGTTTAGTGTGGAGGAACAAGGACCACGCTATGGCTACTCGTGGGAAGGTGATTTTGGGGAACTGTACCCAAGATGCTTTGACACTACAAACATGACAATCCTGCTAAGCAGAAACAACTCAGTTAATTTTGGCTTTCAGTAAAATGATGACAGCTGTTTGTCAAAGGGAAGAGCAGTGTCAGGAGGTAACTTCTAAGTAGGGTTTTCAAAGGAGGGGAGTGCTTTAAAGTGGTTATTTTCTTTAAGTGAATAAGCTTCAATATATGCTATGTCTTTGCTGGAGATTTAAGGTCTTTTTGCATAATTATTACATTAATTTTTTATGTACAGAATTAAAAATATTTTTAATGCCCAGAGTTTGGTGATTGGAGCTATGCAGCTGAGGTATTACATTCTGAGAGTGTAGATGTGTGCATGCAAAGGACTATACAAACGTATAGCAAGCAGAATCTCTTTAATTCTCTATTTCAGCTGGCTGCAAGAGGGGAGCTAAGAGTTTCCCAGAATTTCACCTCAGCATTGCTGGATTTCTTCGACTGGTTAAAGAAATCTTGCCCTGAATTCATTTGGTGTTACCAGGTTTGTAAAATAACATTTACAGGACTTGTAGTAAAACTTTTCTTTTTTTATTTGATAGAGCCTGCTCAGAGCTTTAATTTGCATTTCAATAAATTTAATTATTTTGATATGCTGATGAATACTCAATGCTGTCAAGTAAGTCTGCTCTTTGTTTCAGAAGCTGATACAGTCTCTGAACCTAAGGCACACACCTTTTAGACCGTGACAGCTTTTTTTAAATGCAGTTCCACAAGTGCACTTGTAAAATACCTTTTGAGAGTGAAATTGGTGACATACGCTTAATCCAAGCATGACAAAATCCAGACAATCTTTTTGTTACAGTATATCAAAACGAATGGAGTACTGCACCAAGTCACTACTGATTTGAGTAAAAGAAAATCTTTGAAGGCAAGTTAAAATGTGACCAATGTTTTTTTTAAGGTTTCTTCTCTTCTTCCTCTACATTTCATGAAAAATCTGCTTATTGAAGTGTGACCTTAGTGTGTAGGTTCCTGAACCAAACAGTATTTCACGTATGACATGCAAAAGCATTTTACTGTGTGACAAAGTAGCAGGTTGTACTCTTTATTCTCCAGAGACGCTATGGTACAGGTATACCCAGCCATATAGGACATAGCAAAACTTTGCTGAAATTTCTTTAGAAACATAAAATTGCTTGCATGAGAGAAGGGGTGTTACTTGCTTTAGGTCCCACGTTGTATAGCTGCTGGTACTTATGCAAACCAGACAGCTGGGGAATTGTGCTTTGCTGGTACACCCACCTCCTCAGAGCCAGTGTTGCTAAATTCCGCATGTAAGCAGGGCACACGAGCAAGGTGATATGCAAATCTGACTCGTTTGGGTGGTGGATGACAGACTCTTCGGGTAGTCTTTTATCTAAAAAAATGTATGAACACAAGCCTGTCTACTCCTGCAGTATCCACACAGCCACGGCTGCAGCCTGGGGGAACTCGGCCAGCCAGTGCCCAAGCTGCTGAGGCTCTGGGCCCTGGAGCTGGCAGCAGGCGCTGCATTGTCACCCCCGTCAGGCAGCACTGGTGGCCACGTCACACCCAGTGGCACCTTCCCGCAATCAGCTGCTCCTCATACCTGGTGACTGTGGTGTAGGCCAGCTGATGAGGTACTGCTCACGGGATCGATTGTAAGTGTGTATTCTCAGGGCCAAACCCCTCACCTCTTTTTGCATCAATTTTCATGTAGGAAGGGCTTGGGAATTCTCATGAAAAACAGCTATTTAGAAGGAGAGACTGAAGTACGGTTGAAAGATCAGGAACTCCTGGGTACAATAATAAATTACTGAAGAGCTTTCATGGAGGAGGCTGTAGCATGGATGTGGGTCTCTTCCAGAGAGGAGCATAGAAAGCTATTAGCATTTTCTGTTCACATTCATCTTTCAAAGCTCCTTGATTTCTGCACAATCTGGATTCCAACAGCACAACAAACTGAGGCCTCAATTTCAATATAGCTGCAGGCTTCTCAGAGCCTTGCTGCAGGATACAGCAATGCCTTTCTGCTGAGCAACAGTCTCCAGTGAGTTTTTCTAAGAGCAGATTCAGTGTGAGGAAATAAAACTAAAACTAGTAGTCCATGGTGTACAAGCAGAGGTGACTGGTGTAATCCAAACTGGCAACTTCTATTTGAGGAAATAAATGACCATACATCTAAGCACTGCCAAATGACGTTTCTTTAGAATAGCAGATTATTTTTTTTTTCTATTTGGATATTATATCATCCATATAGATGAAGATACAATATCATTTATCTTAGTTCACATGGGAGTTGTATTTTCTGTATTTTCTTTGGTCTGTCTTGAAGCCAAGGATAACACAGCAATAATGTAAGAGCTAAACTCTAATGCATGAAGTGCCAGAAAGAGGAATGCTTGCATGCTTGATTTTACTCTTTCCTCTTTTTTTCAATTAAAATAAAGTTGCAAGTTTTAATAATTAGAGTAATTAATCAAAGAAATAAAGTACCAAGGGAGGTAGACAATTATCCACAGTTCCAACTATTTTTAATCACGGTTGATGACTATCCAATAGTTATGCTCCCACTGCACCAAGTGCCTGGGTTTGGCACAAAAATCTGTGGGTAAAGCTCTGCTTGCTGTGCAGAAGGCCAGGGCTTGGCAATGTCTTTTCTGGCTTCAAGCGGGAAGCAGCATCCAGCAGGTTAGGCCATAACCCCAGATAACGTATTTCTTTCCCCCACAGTAAGATCAGATTCCATGTGATTAAAATCCAGCATTTTAAATCCTGAATAGGTGCTGCGGCTCTTCTAAAGGCAGACATGCACAGAGCCAGTGTGGGAAGCCGATTTTGTGAAGAGCTTTCTAAAACTGCACTGTAGCAAAATGAGAGCTCCGCTTGTTTCTCGTCGCCTCTGGGTGAGTATGAAGGCAGGCTGCTTTCAGTGGAAGCCTGTCATTCTGTAACAACTCACTGCTGTCACAGATGCTTGGGTGGGCAGAGCACTAAGCTAGTTATCTTGAGAACTTCTCCCAGTAAAATTACAGAGGCTCAGATTCACCTCCTAAGGAAGCTAAATTCATCTTTGAGGAGGTGGAGAGCTACATTGTATGCTACAGCAGTAGCCCTGCTCCCAGTTCTCAAGCTAGCTGCAGACAGCCCTGGGCAGCTTCAGCACTGCCAGTAATACCGGCGCAGGGCACAGCTACACTGAGCTGCACAGTACTCCTCTGGCTTTAAGGTGTTTTCTCAAGATTCAGATGCCTAGCCATGGTAAAATGTACCCCAAAATCTGTGTCATTTCTTGGAAGGTTTCCTGCACCAGAACAGGAGCCTGGTGTTTCTCCAGTCTGCTGGCACATACAGTTGGCACAAATATCTCAGCTGCTGCTGCTTAACTTCAGTGCAGCGGGGTTGGTATTAGATTCCATGCTAGTAATGACTTGTCTTACCAGGCAGATGTGGCACAGGCACTAAAATTTGGCCAAAACATGATTATTGGAAACTTCAGGAGTGGCCACACACAGGAGATTTGTATGCTTTAAAACAATCAGCTTAAGATGACTGTTTCATTTTCTCCTTCCATGTCATCTGTTCAGATTTTAATGTTCTGAGAGCAGTGGCTGTCTTACATGAAAAATCCAACTCACTTGAAAAATTCATTGACGGTTCTGAATAAGGCCTGCAGGTTTCAGTAACTTTTAGACTTACATATGTGTCTCCCTTCCGGTTTAATTAAGCCTCCAAACTCTAGTTTGAACTGGCAGCTATTCTATATGTGAGCAAATTGAGATTCACAAGGGAAAAAGTTATTTAAGTTGGCATTTAAAAGTCTGAGCCACGATCTAACGGCTCTTTGAAATCCTAGATAATTAAAATTTCTTAATTCCCACTGAGATTGAGAGGAGAAGCATCCTCTGCAGGTACCTAAGATACACCGGTGGCGGTGGCTGCAGACACAGCAGGTCACACTGGAATGTCACAGTACTGCAGGGTGTGAAGTACAGCAGCGCCTGTCTCACCATACACTGTGCTAGTGAAGTGAAGCCAGGTGGTTCCCTTAAACAACTGGAGGAACGTGTGCTTTGATGGCATTTGTTTAAATCACTTATTTAGCAAGGAGCTGGAACTTGCCTCTGTCTGAGTTGCCCATACACCTGACATTAAGCTCAATTTGACATCAGCAGGTGCATGAATCACTTTATGCACTAAACTCCGCTTTAAAGCTAAGCAAGTAAAGGCTGCATCATTTGTTTTTCAGAATACACAAGCTTGATAATACCCCTCTGACACGGCTGTTGAGTCTGTCAGTCCCCAGCTGACAGAAATACACCTAGCTGCCAGGGCCTGTGAGAGACTGCCGGGATACCAGGGCTTTGGTAGGAGCTTCGTGGTCAGCACTGGCGTCGATGTGATGCCCGTTAGCTTGGTAACAGTCAGAGATGAGGCTGAGTGCGATACGCTGCGGTGAAATCAAGATGCCAGTGGTGTATATTGCTGGAGCTGAAAGCCGTGACTTTTAGTCATTCTGTGCAGTTTTGCACTGTTTGCCTGAGGGTACGCTTTGAATCAAAGGGTTGCTTAAGCAGCAGAAAACACAAAACTGGCAGAGAAAGGCAGTGTAGAAGGTCAAACCTCAGCTTCAAAAGGAGTTGTGATGTGGCCTAGCTCCATCAGAGCTGTGACATTTTGCCCTTACAGTACCTAAAGGAGCTTTAGGAAGAGATGGGAGAGGGTGCTGGGACTCTGTGTCAGTAAAAAGCTGCCACGCTAGAAATACTCAGAGATGCTGTGAGCATCCCCCCTCAGGGAAGGGGAGGAAATAAAACCCAGTGGAGGAACAAATACAGAGAGAGAGACTTGGCAGTATGCATGGAAATACTTATCTTTTAATTTATGTGTGTATATATTTTTGGGACAGGAGTGTTTGATAGATCTTGGAAAAACAATTTAAGGCCTGGTTTTGAGTCACTTTGGAGTTTCTGGAGTCGCTTAGATGATGGCATCAATACCCTTCTTACAGTAGGAGGAAGTTGATGCAAGCTGGCAGATTGTGGGCTTCACTCAGGTAGGGTGATGGGCACAACATTTATGGAGCGAGGACCCCAGAGAGCGCAGTGCAGATACTCACCTACCACTGCTAAGCAGCCACATGCTGCTGCCAGCAAACCCGGCGATTGAATACAACATGTTTGGTGTTTGTAACACAAATGCATGCTTAGTTTTATGGTAACGTGAAGTAACAATGCATACGGTCCCCCTGCACTTGGAGGTATCTTGAGCTCACCTGGGTTTCAGAAAACAGGGAGAGCCTGAGCCCTGCAGAGTAAGGGAGTACAATGCAGGTGAAAACTCCATGCTAGATCCTCCCCCTGTGCAAGCATGCAAGCATGTTCTCAGTAGCTCTGAATAATCTTGCACTTGGCTCTAAAATGTCACTTAACCCCATGGGACATAACTGACCTGTATTTCACCAAGACTTCCCACCAGGCTCTAGCTCCTTGCTGGAAACACGCAGCCCTTCAATCACACTAGGGCGTGTTTTTGAGCTGCTTAGTCATCCATTTTAATTTCACATCAATTCAACAACTGATTGAATCCAGCATGTTTATTCCCTTCCACATAAACCTCAAAAATGAAGCCGGCATCCTGCCCATATCACAAACATTTCAGTGTTGTTCAATCAGCAGTTCCCACTGGTGCCTTTGCTAATGATGAGAGCGCTACAGAATGGCACCTGTAGCTGGTTAAAGATCAGTCCAGTTAGATTTGAGAGTCATGGTATTATGCACATACAGTGCTTCACTTGCAGACCTTAACACATGTTGATTCAAAGAGCAGATGGGAGTTTTTCACTGCTTCAATCTTCTTTGCCTAACCCTGGTGTAGCATATATGTATTTCCAAGGGGGAACTATAAATTGTCAGTAGGTTTATAGACAAACATCTTCCATCTTCTTTTTCATTGTTCCTAAATCCCCTCAAGTAGCTCTTGTGCATGAAAACTGTACATATCACAGGCATGTTTCCCTCAAGAAATCTCTGTATTATGCAATAAAGGAATCATTTTCTCCTCTGTGTCCCCTTTTATCTCTGCTTTACAAAAAGGTTCTTGAAGGCATTGTTGTAATTTTTGTTAAATGCTGTATAAATGAGAGGATTAAAGAAAGAATTGGAGTAGCCAAGCCAAAGAAAGATGCTTTTCCAGACGGGTGGGATGTTGCAGGAACAGAGGGGACTTATTAATTCTGTGATGAAGAAAGGGATCCAGCACAGTACAAAAACTCCAATTAAGATGCCAACCATCAGAGCTGCCTTTTTCTCTTTCTGTTCTCTCCATGTTTCTCCATCTGTCTGGAAAGTGATAGCTGCATGACGAGCTGTAAACACCATCTGTGGTTCATGCGAAGCTTCCTTCACCTCAAAACAAAAGCAAACACGGATTCTTACCAAGACAATTT
The DNA here is from genome assembly GCF_047716275.1 of Strix uralensis. Classification (NCBI taxonomy): domain Eukaryota; kingdom Metazoa; phylum Chordata; class Aves; order Strigiformes; family Strigidae; genus Strix; species Strix uralensis. The sequence continues at coordinate 35,720,118 of NC_133977.1, forward strand.
GTTTGAGTGAAGTATTACTTTTACATGACAGCACGACATCTGTGCACCTACCACAAAAGGCCCAACTCCATTCCTTCCATGCTAAAAGAACAAAAATGCCCCAGAGTGCCAAAATTACCAGACTTCTCATTATGTTGGAAAAGCTGCTGTGACTGACAAACAAAGCTAAATAAAGAGTAACTGATGCCATGTGTGTTGTGGGCATTCTTTTTCAGTTTATTTTACTGGATGCCTTGATACCTAGTGGGAAATCAGGTTGTTAAGGAAGGCTAACAAAGGCACATGCCCACGGCCTATCCTAAACCAGACTCTCCTACACGGCTACATGACCTTTAGGGTTTTTCAGACCTGCATCGTAAATGAATTTCATTCCATTGCAGGCCCTGTGGGTGATTTCCCAATGGTATTAGGAAGGGACCTGCAACAAATGCCTGCTCGTCGACTATGAGATAAAGCTACTTTCTTCAGCCTAACTGCCTGAACACAGAGCTCAAAATCCCATCTCTGGTGGGTGCAGGAGCTTGGCACTACCACTTGTTCTGCAGAAGGGACAGAGCATACTGCAAAAAAACCAGCTAAATTTGCAGGAAAAATTTTCCGTCTTAATGAAATAACAGGATTTAAATTAAAGGAAAGTTTTAAGACGTTTGATCTTTGGAAAATGCTGATATTTCATTACCACCAAAAATCATAAATGCCTGAAATAAAATTGAATACTTTTGAAATATTTCAGTGGGAAGTAAACCCAACAAGAAGAGTCCCTTATGAAAGACAGCACTCAGGTGCCTTCTGCTCCTCCTTGACAGAGGCTGTCTCACCCCAGGCACTTCTTCCTGCTGGAGAGGGATTGAGCAGTGTATCACACCAGCTGCGGCCTGGTCACTCTGCCAACACACTATATGACAATGGGTGCATGAGGATGCACCTGAATGATGTATCCTCAGGCACTGTGCCACCAGTTTGAATTGACTTATGAAATACTCTGGTAGTAATCAAAAAAAAGCTTTGATGGAGAAGCAGCATTTCCTGGTCCTCACTTTCTCTCTTCTGTCACCTGTCTCTTATTTCACTCAGATCTACTTGTTGTTCTCACAAAAAGTACTCCATTGCCAGCAAAACACCATTTCATTCAGCCTTCAGTTCAAACTGTGGGTTCAGCAGAAGTTACACAAAAGAGTGGAAAACGTCAGCTGCTCCAGGCAAGATGGTGCTTCTTGTCTCCTCCTCTCTCTCTAAGGGCAAGACATTCATCTGTGCAGTGAGAACAGCACAGTGCTCTGGGTGGCAGTGAGACTGTGGCAAATAGGTTCTGGGCACAAGCTATTCATGTGCTTAGAGTCTGATCAGAAGAACATACTCCCTTGCAATTTTAATCGGAAGATTAAAGTTATCTGTGAGTGTAAAGTTCTTCTAGGCACTACAGTTATGAAGAGAGTGGAATAAAATAAACAGTTTGAGGATGCAACCTGAGGCTCTAAAATTTGCCTAAGCGATAATTCACAGGCACTGCAAGACTTTGACACCACTCCAAAGATGGCTTGTTGTTGAATTAGCTACATATTCCACATATGTGTGCCACCTTTGTGCAAGCTTTATAATAGATGGAGGGCCTCTATTCAATGAGCACAGCAACTCAGAGAAGGAAGCACTGGCAATGGCCAGACAATCACTCTTCAAGATGGATATCCCTGTCTTCATCCTCAGACACGAGCCATGGCTGCAGAATGGAAGAGCAGCAGATTATGGGCACAGGCAAATAATGGAGGAAAATGAAAATCACATCTGTCCTGACAATTAAAATGGGACACCCCTCACGTAGCAAGGATCACACCATTTGTCTGCAGAAGGACTTACTCTGCACATCCTTAATCACACTCTGCAAAAAGGAATGAATGTATGACATAAGGACAAATTTGTGACAAGCAACCCTGAAAGATTACGTCTTAGCCCTGAGGAATAGCTACATAAGTATGCCTCTTGGGAAGAGTCATACAAAGGACTCTGTCACTAGCATCGGGCATAGCTGGGTACTGTATTTAACCTTCAACTCTTACTCAGAAGGCAGAGCTTCCAGTGTGCCATCACCAAATCAGAGCCTTTTCTTTTCAGTACTTCAGGTTTTAGGTTTATGACTGAACCACAGAACTTACTAGTAGCGACTCTTTTATCACTTAATTTCATGTTGTGAGAAGAAGGTATTTAATTTATTTAGATAGAAGATATCACAGTCCTCAGGTGTTTTCCCTAATGAAGCATGCATTTACAGCCTGGTCAAGCTCCTGCTGAAATCAGAGGAGTTTCCACAAACTCCAATGGTTGTTAGATCAGGCTTCTGAATACTAAACAGCAAGTGAAAATAGATCATGGTATTTTTTGTAAATTACAGGACAGCAGTTGTTTTCCTAGCTACATAATTTCTACTTTCTCTGTTGTCACGGGTGTTTTTTCAATTATTTTTTGACTAGTTCTGCCTGGGACTTCTGTATAATATTGTAATAACAACAATAATAATAATAATAAAAGTGCAAATAGCAGCCTGATGCTTTAGGAAAAATAATGGGATCTCTCATGGAAACTTCCATTAAGTAAACTGTGTAAATATCCCTGGCAGACTGGAGATATTTTGCTTCAATTTTCCATAAGAAATCCTTTGAAAAGGATGCACAAAACGATCTCGAAAAGGTAACCAGTACCCCTGCTCAGCAAGGTCCTTCAGCCTGTGCGTTCAGCAGGACTTCCCGAAGCATTTAAACCTTGGAAGCTGTATGAAAGCTCAGCTTTCCATGATCATCAGTGTCCAATGCTCACCTTGTACGCTCGTTCCCGCTGACCAGCCGCACACGCTGTGAGCGACACTCTCCATCAGGCTCGCCCGCCACAACACCTGCCTCTCGGGCACTCCCAGCATGGGGTACCATTCCAGGTGCCAACCCCCAGCGCGTGCGCTGCCACCTGGCAGACCTGCGAGCCACTGGCCAGCTGCTCCTGGCTCCCACTGTTGCAAAGGGGACCAGACTTTACAGGGGGTTTCTAGCGAGGCCCTGTGCTCAACGCCCCTGTGCTCAACGCCCCTGCACGTGCGTCAGCTTTGCGGCACTGTGCTCCCTCCCTGCCTGGTCACCACATACACCTACTACAGGACTGCCAGCACCTCATCCCCGCTGTGGGGACTGATTCATCAGGGGACAAACCCACTAGATTTTTAAAGTTAAACACAGATGTAATCTGAAGTGCCATTCATATCAGAAAATATGTATCAGTACAGATTTCAAAACTGAGAAAGTCCAACTTTTCATTATAATTTCAAATTTTTTGATTTCTATTGCTCTCTCTGTGATTTGCTGCAGACCTGACTCATCTCCCTGGCCTGGTTGGTGCCAGATTATCCTTGCTACAACTATCAGCCCCCAAGACTATGTTGTCAAGGCTGTTTGTTATAAGCCAACCCACACAAAGTAGTACCACACGCTGTTGTGGTACACAGTGCTGGCAGGGGAACCATGCTAAAGGATTCCCCCTTACGCAGGCATGGGGTAATCCACCGTAATTTGGCGTTGTCTGAAGAAGAGCACAGGCCAAAAAGATTATGTAGCTGCTTTCCAGCCTTGCCAGTTGTGATTTTCTTGAACTAAACACAGCTCTGACCATACCAAATCTGCAGTTTTTGGTGCCAATCCTGGAGGCTTTGCATGACTCTGATTCCTAATGTAAGTCACAATACCTGACTGTTATCCCTGTGCCACATGGAACAAAGGACAAGCCCAGTATAAAACCTTTCCTCCCATTTTAGGCCTACTGATGAGCTCTAGTGAGCAGGCTGTGACAGGGAAAAAGGTGGTCACAGACTGTAAATTAAAGCAATCCATGAGGATGTCTTAGTTTATACTGGGAACACCTCTCATATGAGAGCATCTCTGCACACTGTCTCACTCGGTGGCTAGCAGCACACTACGCCCCAGGCACAGATTTCCTTCCCTTTGCCCAGGCTCTGCTCCAGGACCTGCACATTAGGAGCAGTGGGGAAAAAAGCTGATATGAAAGGACTGCTACTCTGAGGCCAGAATTAGGTTCTGAATTCATGAAATCAGCTCTTTCCAGGACAACAGGCTCTGAGAAGTGCAGACATGACTGCTTTCCAAAGAATATTATAAAGAGAGTTAAATGAAGTAAAAGAGCTCTCAAGTACAAATTCTTCTACAGACAGAAAGGAGTTTGGTTTTAGTTTCAGAATTCATTCTTCTGATCTTCTTGATCAGCAGTTACAGTTCAATGCCACTTCTGTTGTTTGTCTGTCCCCAGTAAATTACTTCTACTGAATGGCTGTATGTTCCTAGAGCTGTATGTTCCCAATTCCTGTGCTCCTAGCAGTGTTATAAAAAACAAGCCCCCAAGGAGCTTCTGATGAAATCACTTGATTTAAAATGTTCCTTATAGTTTTAATGATTGTTATTACTGGTCCTTCATGGCAGGTACTGTGTATGTGTTTGTACTGTACCTCCAGGGTCTGCGATAACAAAAAAACAGTAAAGATGATAAATATTAATCAAATCTGGCTTACTACCACAAATTCAGAGTTTTGTCTATTACAGTGTGGTTCAGCACAGATCATTACTGCCCCAGTGCAGCTCTGGCATACTTCTTGCTCTTTGAACAAGAACACAAGAAACTGAAAAGCACAATGAAGGATCAAAACATGGGAATGTCTAGACTTTCTGGGATGCTCCACCAATATGACAAACAGTACATTTGATAGGGAAAAGAACAGCTGCTTTCTCTCACAGGATTTTCTTCTGCTGTGAGCAGGAATAGCTCTGCATTTCTCCTAGGAAATCACTAGCCACTCCGCTTTGTTTCCTGCCTCACCTTTCTCCTGACATCTGCTGCCACTCTTTTGGACAGTTGCACTTTGCTTCCTGACCCATCTCTTCTACTTGTGGAGTCAGAGGCAGAAATAAGAAATAAAAAGCCTGTGTCTCCTTCAGAGAAGGAGAATCTGTTTTCTCTCCCATATTGTCCTGACTGGTTACGTGGGTTGCAGAGGCTGAACAGGCCAAGGTGCAGAACAACACTGCACTGTTGGAGCTCTGGGGCCTGATACGATCTAAAGCGGGAAGGACTCTCACAAAACTGATAAGGTTTGGATCAGACCTAATTACTCATACACTATACAAGGTACTTTGAGAGGGGAGAAGGAAAAAAAAAAACCCAACCATCAACAGAACTTGATTTTTAACTCCTTACATGGAAATTTAATCCCAACTCTGCAATTGCTACATGTAAGTAATCCTGACATTCAGATTCTGCCATGCTTGGTTTTGCTGGGCAAAGCCTATGCTACAAGTGACTTCATTGATTTAAAAGGGCACTATCCAGCAGTATCTGCCATTTTCCAAGCAGCCTCATTTATTTCAATTGGATTATTTACAGAGAGAATTATTACTTACTGTCAACAAGGTGTGACAGAGTCTAGCTCTCTGTCAGTGATGGTATGTCACTAGTTTTTTTGCGAAGGCCACTCACATCAGTATTGACTGGAAAATCCATGTTTTAAGGAGTTTCATTATTAGGAAACAAATAATTATAAAAGCACCGGCCTAATTTAGGGTCCCAATTCTGCAATTTTTTTGTTTCAAGGGAAAGTAAGAAACAAGCTCTTATTGAAACTAGAAGCACCTCAGATGTTTCATGTCCATCTCCCTCACCTGAACACTTCAAAAAGTGTTTTTCAAAAACACAAATAAAATTTTAACCAAAAATGACTCAGAATAGTTATTTTGTAACTGTTCTATTCTACACCTCTATTAGAGTATAGAAACATAACATATGTATGCCAACTCTCAGCTTGGAGACAACTGCCCTTTCTCTGTGTATATATATATACATATATATATACAGACACATATATATACACAGTGTGTATGTGTATACATATATATATACACAGTGACAACCTGCAAAGCACTTTGGCACCTGGCTCTGTTGCCTGAAAAGCACTGTACAAAAACATCAAGGTACCATCATAATTGTTCCACTTGGTGCATCGGTTTCTTCGAGGCATTTCTACTGGCATATGAGTAGTATGACCTCAAAAGTTTTCCTCCTTAAATTAACTTGCTAGAATTGATCAGCTGCACTGCTGGGTATACCTCAGGCTATACACTGCAGCCTTGGCACGCAGTTCCAATCCAGCGCTACCGGACAGCTAATTCCCAAGCACAACACGGACGTCTCTCCCAGCAGGGATCACTGCTGTGACTACCCACCTCCAGCCTGGGAAGCACTGCCAGCCTTTGACATCGGCTGCCAAAAGCCCCTCTAACGTTACTCAGAACAACCGGTGCAGGGCACCCGCGGTGAGAACTGACAGAGATGCAGGATGCACTTCACACCCAGAGTAACAGTGACAAAAGAAAAATGTTGCAAGGGTGAGACTGACAGGTGGACATTCTCAGAGAAGGAAGGGCTGAAAGAAAGTAAAGGTAGGAGAGACATTAGATGAGAAAGAAATGGAGAATTAGAGCAAGTAGATGAGCAGAACAAGGTAAGTGGAACAGAATTTGCCCCATCAAAGAGGACAGTGATGACACTGACACCTTAATTACTCCTGGATATGGAGAAGCAAAGCTGGATCACCTCACCAGGTTTGCCACATACCCTGGTAACATTATCTTTGTGTTTGCATGTTAAAAGAAAAATAGGTTTTGCCAAAGGAACAGTAATGATGTGTTTGAAGATTCCTCTCCAGAATTCACTGGGGAACTGCTACTGTTCCTGGGGACATGATGGACCAATGTCATGGTTTATACTGGTTAGAGGTGTTGCTCCTATAAGCTTAAATGAGATCAGGCTAAAACTCTATGAGCAAGTCTCAGTCTCTTAACTTAGAAAGAAAACTAAGGAGAAACACATCCCAAATGCCAGCTTCCTTGATCCACAGGTTCATTTAACATACACATGTGCAGCTGGGCATCAGCTCTTCCTTTAGATGATGAGTAAAGGGTTTGCACGTGCAAAGTCACAAAAGTCTTTTTATTTAAGCCAGCAAACAAAGCTGCTGGGACAATGGTTGCCATTATATATCAACTGCAGATCAAGAATCACTGTTATAAAAGGAGAAGGCAATATGTCAATCACTGCAAATATAAGAAAGATGAAGAACTGCTGGCTTGAGGATTTGCTGCTATTCCAATAACAGCTATACTGGCAACCCCTCCAAAATGGGTATTCAGCTCACACTGACAGGAGCTCTTTTGTCAGTATAGCCTAGACCAGCTCCCAGACACTGCATCAGCAAAAAGCACTTACCTGCCAGCCTAGCTGTGCCCACGCAAGGGCTTTTGCAGACAGAACTGTGACAATTAGGAGCCAGACTTTCTTCATGTTAAAACTGACATATCAACAATGTGTCTCTGTATAAGCTAAAACTTAAGCAGCAATGCCTCAGCTCATTTAGCATCCCAGAATTTTAGATTTCAAACAACTAGTCCTGTATGTGTGTATGTAAAAGATAAAGCATGCAAAACCACTCCAAATATTGTTAGCTTGTGTGCTTGGAATGATTATACATTAACTCCCAGCAACACATTCATCATACTTAGAACAGCTTGGAAAGAAATTTGGTGCAAACCAGGGATGAAGGCCATAGGAGAAAAAAACAAGAAAGCCAGTAGAGAAAACATTCTCATCTTTTCTAACATATTTTATGCTTTTGCATAGAAGACAGCTTCCTAAATCAATTGATATTAAAAACATCTTCAAGACATTATGATCCAAACCTGCAAGTCTGACTGCATATAATTGCCAGTGCTGTCACCTCTTCCTAGAATCAGGGGACACATCCTATCTGTGACCAAAATAACATGTTTGCTACTGTGACTCCAAATCAAAGTTAGAGGGATTTAGCAGAGGAGTGAGGCTCTGCAGGATTAGCCCCAGTTGAACAGAAATATTCCACGTCTCTTTAGGTATCTCTAACATCCATACAGCTCATCTTTTGTTATTGGGGAAGGACTGGACTTCACCAAGTACAACATGGAATCACAACAATGTGCAGTAATGAATCATTTCCACGGGTAGGAGTGAGAGTAAGAGTATGTGACAGAAAGTGGAGAGAGTTTACAGAGAGCACTACCGAACACCCTGGTGACATGGCATGGGTGACAGCATTGTTATGCAAAGAGCCTGACTTAATGGGACACAAGGGGCCAACCCCAACCCATCCGCAGGGACACAGCTTTCCTGTCAGCTAGGCGTATCCCCAAAATGAATGAGAGCTCCCACATGACTAGGGCTTTGCAGGATTACAGGCAATATTTGGGGTAAAGAAGGAGGAGGATGTGGTTTTTAAGACAGCTGGTAATTTTAAAATAGAAACAATGAATTGTTCATTGCTTCAATACTATGCAGTGAGCAGTATGTTCCCAGTAAGGTCAAGATAAAATAGCCCAAGCACATAAATAAAGTGTATAATTTGCTTATTAAAATCTATTTAGACACTGATAGATCCCACACGAAGTCCGTGCTGGTAGATGAGTGTGCATGCATTTACTCTGTACATGACCTAGGATCTGCTTCTGTCTGTTTACCCCATCAACACTGTAAAAAAATAAAGAGGAAAAAACCCCAAGGAATGGCAAATTCAGACTAAAGAGACATTTTTAAATGGCTCTCCAGACTGGCAGTGAATGCACCTGTCACTTGCTCTTATGGCACACCTAAGAAACAAATGTGAATAAAACTCTTCTCCAAGGGTGGTGCTTTTTGACTGGCTAATTACCACTCCCATCCAGTCTGTACCAGAGCTAAATTCACACAAGAGCCCAAGGGTACATCTCAATCTTCTTGCTGTGCCGAAACCACCGACACAGGGGTGATGGCTGGGAGCAGATGAGAAGCAGGAACGCAGGTGCCTGGGGGAGGCAGTGGGGGGTTCTCCTTACCTGGGGAGCCTCGGGCAGGGGCACCACGGCGTTCCTCCTGCGGCCCCCCATGCGGAACTTGGCCGCCTTGTAGATCTTCCAGTAGACAAAGAGCACCACGCAGAGGGGCAGGTAGAAAGCCCCGCCAGTGGAGACGATGGTGTAGGAAGGCTCCTGGCTGACCTGGCAGCGCTCCTGCTCGGGGCTGTAGGTCTCCCCCCAACCGAAGAGGGGGGCGAGGGAGATGGCGGCGGAGAGCGCCCAGGTGAGAGCGATCATGACGTTGGAGATGCGGCGGCGGGTGAGCAGCGTGTACTCCAGGTGGCGGGTGATGGACCAGTAGCGGTCCAGGGCGATGGCGGTCACGTTCCAGATGCTGGCTGTGCAGCACAGTACATCGAAGCAGACCCACACGAGGCACAGCTCCCGGCCCAGCCGCCACCGCCGCCCAGCCGACAGCTCCTTCACCAAGCTCAGCGGCATCACCAGGGCCGCCACCAGCACATCCGACACTGCTGTGGAGGCCACGAGGTTGTGGGGCACCCGGTGGAAAGCCTTCACTCGCAGGATGGTTGCCAGCACCAGCAGGTTCCAGAGGAAGGTGGCCACGGTCAGGAGCACCAGCAGGGTCAGGATGAGGATGGTGAAGATGGAGAAGGGCTCCCGGCCTTTCCACGCGCTGCCACCCACCAGCGCGGAGGCAGCCAAGGAGCCGTTGGCATCCACACTGCCCGACGAGGTGTTGGCGCCCATGTTGGCCTGACACTGGCCCCGTGGGGTGCAGGGGCTCACGGTCTCCGCCATGCCCGGGACTGGGGCTCAGCCTCTCACTACTCCCGCACACGAACACTCTCCCCCTTCCCAGGCCGCCTGCAGCCCCGGCACCGTTGCTGCCGGCGAGCGGGCGCCCACACTGGGCCTCCCCTCAGCGGCCGCCCGCCATGTGCCGCCGCCTCAACGCAGCCCGCGCATCCCCCCGCGGCGCCGCCGGGCACCCGCTGCCGCCCGCGCCCGCCGCTCCTCACGCCCATACCGGGCGGCTGCGGCGCCGGCGAGGAGGCTCGCCGGGACCGCGGCGAGGGGCCGGCACGGGGAGGGCGGCACCGCCGCTCCCGCCCCGCCCCAGCGGCCGCCTCGGGGGCGGTGGCGGAGCCCCTCCGCGGCAGGCGGCCCGCTCCGGTGTGGCGGGAGGCGCCGCCTCCGCCGGCTTCTCCCCACAGCCCCGCTGAGGGGACGGGACGCCCCTTTCACCTCACGGCCCCCGTGAGGCGGCGGGACACCCCCTCTCCCCACGGCCCCTGCCCGCCATATCCCCTCAGCGCTCCTGCCAGAGCGTCGCCTCACCTCGAGCAAGCGGCCCCTTCCCGCCGCCGCCGGGCGCAGCCTGCAAAGGTCGGTGACGATTTTAGTGCTGAGCACAAGTTATTTCTAGGCTGCAGCGTTCAAATGGGAATTTTTCCAGTTAAACAACAACAGCAAAAATCTCTGTAATTCTCTTTAAGTGGCCGGGAACATCTCCAACTTTAGGTCGGTTTATGGCACAATTTCTTTACTTAAGGGCATGTGCCCAGCCTCTGAAAACGCGCCTTTCTCCTGGCCCTTTCCAGTAACTACTCTCAAAATCAAGATGTTTCAAAAATGATTTTAAACCTGTTACACAACATCTTTTAAATCTGTAATAGATGTTAACAGGGTGGTACACATAAAGGAGACACAGCAATGAGCTTTTTCACTTCCTGAGTGATAAAGGGTGACAGGATCATATAGCAACCTGGGTATTATATTTAAGGTTTGTTTAAGTTATTCTATTTAAGGTCTTTGGGAGGTATCCTTTATCCCAGCCTGCTTTCATTCCTGGGGTCCTTTACAATGCGTTTACCCCAGCATTTCCACCCCATTTTTTTCCTTTTAGTCCATTACCAGTACTATTTCAGTGGGAGTTACTGGACAAAACACAGGCTCTTTTACCTTACCAGGTCATATGCTGCTGCTGAGAAACCTCCAAAGGGGTTTGAAGTTGTTGAGGGTCATCAAATAAGATCAAAGAAGGTCAGTGAAGTTTGTTTCCCTGCAAATAGCAGCACACCTACAGTCACAGACTGTAATGGGGCAGAGTTTGGGGACAGGAGGTTTGTTGCTCATTTTTGAGGTATAGAAGGAGTATTTTCTGGGCCAGAATACTCCTGTCTAAATGAATACTGCTCAAATCAATGTTCTCCACTTGCATTCACATTCACTGAAGAAACAGCACTATCTGACAAAACACAAACTTCTTACAGCACCACTGTTACCCACAGCAAGCAGGGTCCAGCTTGCCTTACTCAGGGAACCCAACTTCAAATGCTGGAACAATATTACTGAAATTAAAGACAGTGGCTGCAATCAGAATAACCAGGCTGCTTTACGGTTAACTTTTGGATGCCGCCTCACTCACCAGATGTACAATAAAGCAAATAAATATATTCATTATACTGCTGCAGGTTAAGCCTAAAGCAGCATCTGAAACAATTACACATTGGTAAAAATTTGTCAGTGTTGGCAGATACATGTGACTGCTTCACAAGCAGCTTCGCATGCTTTGTCTTCATATTGCTCCTTTCTAATTTGTGGTTCATTTTGTTAGTTAATGCCACTTCTAAATGCCAGCTAAAGAATTACTGAACAACACTTTATTCCTTTAAAAGGCACCCGGACCTAAAAGCAGTAAGGGAAAGAGATAAAAAAGCCCTTTCACTTCTACATGTTTCAACAATTGTCAGTCCAATTCTGTGAACTTAATAAAGGAATAAAGTAATCTTGTCACCATTTGAATAACTCAGGTATTAAAGAAAGACTGCAAACAACAGACACAACTCAGACTAACTGCAAAAGTTTCATGTTTAGGGGCCCAAATGGGCCAGGATATGATCCATTTGTTCCTGCTCCTGCAGGAAATTTTCTTTTTCTTGTGTGAGGGTACTTCATTTGTGGGTTGCAGACTATGCGTAGGCCACCATTAAAGCAGCCCAGATGATCTCAAAATCCTCCTTTCCTGGAAGCCGTATGTGCCATCCCTCTACTCCCGCTATTTATTATGTGTACATTATGTCCCACATCTGGATAGTTACATTGCAGTTCACACATCAAATGCATTGAAATCTCCCACTTTTTCTTCCTGCTTGGCTGAAATAAACTAGTCCTATAGTACAGAAGCATGAATAAAGTCTCAAAGGGATTTATTTTTTCTTGATAATTACCCCACTGCTGTCTTGTCCTGTGAATGCAAAGGCTTAGTGCTCCTCAAAGATTGCTATGGCAACAGATTACAATGTCTCAGAAACCAGGGTACACTTTGAAAAAGAGAAGAGGGAATTTTAAAAAATGAGGAGACTTGCATATATTCACATATTCTAAATAACATAAAAGCAAATAAATATTGCATGAAATGATTAAAAAAAACCAAGAGACAAAACTAAAACATACTTTTCTTCTTCTACTGAAACTAAAGGAGGACCTAGTTTACTTTAAGTACAGTTAGAGTATTACAAATTGCTCTCATGTCAAACTGCAATGAAAACACTGAAAATCCTTTGTTTCATTCACTGATACTTTTCAATGACTTCAGAAACTCCAGTCTGCATCTTCATAGTTTCTTTTTTCAACGAGGTATGGCAGCGTGTATCCTCAAAAGATAACTGATATCACCAACTGCTTCATTGCTCTTAAAATAGGTAAATAAATATGTGACTAAGGACTTGGAGCTAGATGATAGGATTAACAGTAAGTACAAAATATCATCTTTCCATCTGGATGTTTGGAGCTTTGTGGGCTGAGAAGTCTGAGGGATGCAAAACACAAAAGGTTGGAAAATAGTAATCTGCTTATAAGTGTAAGAGTAGAAATACTTTACATCTTCCCTTGCACCTGTTCTCACTTCTCCCTCGTGACCTGCGAATTGCTAAGAAAAGGACTTGTGACAGAGGGGAGGAACTGCAAAATGTATTTCCTAGTCCTTACCACCTTTCCAAATGCCACCTGCAAAACTCACTCTTCTGGCTGCAGATGTTGAAATGAATCTCCTCAGACTCAGTCTTGTCATAATTTTAATTTTTTCTGTCAGTCTGAAAGTTCTTATCTTAGCTTAACCCTCCCCACATCCTTACAATTCCTGTCCAAGCTCCCCTTTGTACAGCTGTGCTAAAGAAGTGGCTGTCTTCACCAGACAGCAGCTACCCAGGCCAGCTTCATTAGAGCTCTCTGTTTTCAAGCACTTTCAAGGACAGTATGCTGCTTAGGAACAGCTTTGGAGCATGATGATTCATCCAGATAACAGAATTTCAGCTCATTATGTGAAGTGATGCTGTATTTTTTATAGCAAATATATAACATTTAAATATAGTTTACGTTTTTCAAAAGTTTGCTTTTATCTGTTGGAGATAGAGACAGATTATTTTCAGACCGTTATAAAGGAACTACACTGAACTTGACTGTTTTGACTCATTTTCCAGTTTTTTAGATACAAAAGTCCTATGAGAGCTTCTAGTGGCTGCAGTTTTATTCCATCCTCTCATCTCTGCTAGCTCTTTAATAGAACATCAGCCTCCTCTATAAAGTATTTTTCATAAAAATCAGTTATAAAAATCCTGCAATTTGATAAATATCTAAAAAAAAACTCAGCTCAAGGGAAGAACAAGCCCTCAAAAGCCCTTTGACAGCTGGTTCCATATTTTTATGATTGAAAATGTGATGGAGAATCTAGATGTCACATAAATACTAGCTAGTACTGATTTTATTAATGAGCAAATCTTTGACAGGATAATTTCCATTCAAGTATCAGTTTTATGTAACCTATGAGGATGCGAGCCACTAAGCGCAAGGTTTTCAAACACAAGGGGAAGTCAGCAGAGATCGGTATACCTGCATGAATTAGGTTTGCCACAGGGGCGTGTGCATGTATGTTAACAGATAATGAGTCCTAGTACAGCTAAGGCCAACACATGAATACAAAATGAATTATACAGCAGCAGATTTGCTAACATTAGGCTTTCCTCCTGTTAGAGTGGCCACATAAAAAAATCCCTCAACTAATAGTGTATAATTGAGTAAATCTGATTTGTTTGATCTTGACTATTGGCTTCTGCTACCGCCAATGATGTTGAGGAGGAGTCAGATTTTATTTTTTTTTTTAACTATTATCTTGACAAGACATGGGTTTTCCACTTGTGGATTTTAATATTTTAAAGTGTCAGATTTAAAGTTATTTAGGAATCCACATCCATTGATTGGTGTCCAAGAAAGTTGCGGTGCCCAAACGCCTCCGACTCTTGTTCCAGCTCACTTCAAACCTGCGCAGCAACTCTTTTTACACTTAAGTTTGGTAGAAACATCCTTCTTTCCTTGGACAGTGTTCAAAAAACCTTCCCTATATGGGCCACCTATTAATACTAACATAAAGCAAGGCGTTTGTATGAATTTACCATGAGTACAAGTTTGGAATGTGTATGTGTGTGGTTTATTTCTCTGTGCAATACTTTTGAATAGACAAGTTTCATACTCATAGAAAGAATTCTTTGAATGAGATTAACATTAATTAAAACCTGTATACCTTATTGATTCATTTGCATCTGCAATAGCATTGGTGCTATTAAGTATCCCTATTTACAAATAATCCCCTGATGAATTTATGTAGAAAGTGGGACAAAAAATTATGGAGAATTTACATAAAGTTACAGTAGCATATACTTGCAAAGCACCAGAAAAAGATTCATGAAATTTTGAAATGAAGTGGAAAATACAATGCTCAAATACTCATTTAGCACTTCACATAGTTTTGCTACAGGCCATCTGCAGCTAGGGCTTAGTAGAGGTCAAGGATTCTTTTCCTAGTATGAAAGAACCTCTTTTACTACTACAAGCCATTTGGCTGGCTTTTCTTCTACCACAATTAAGAGAGGAATGTAAAGGTATCAGTGAATACAATTTCTGTGGAAAGATGAAGTTGCTTTACTTTTTTTGTTTGGCCTTTTTTTTTTTTTTTTTTTTTTTTAAGCAATGTCATTTTAGGGTTACATTTATGCTCTCAAGTTACATTTTGTAGGTATTAGTGTTACTATGTCCCTTCATAAATTCATTCTCAGGTCTCTGAATAACAATTAGAGAAAGGTGCTGGGCAGAACTTACGTCCTACTCAAGTCTGTTTTCTCTTCCCATACAGAGAGAGTTTTATTGATTAGAAGTGACAATATATCAGGAACACTTATCCAGAGCTTGTAAGGAAGACTCAATAGCTCCTACAAATTCACATGGTCTGTCAACCCCTATGAGCAAACATCTAGGTTTAGTTATGTAGAGTAACACATTTAATATTCTTCTAATTCTCAACATTCATAGGTGAGGAGTTCAGAAAGCCCCGAGTGGCTAAATATCTTCAGATGACAGCCAATATAGAGGAGCATCGTAAGTAGTTTTGGAACTGTTATACAAGACTTTGCAGAGCCTATGATTTTCTCCTTTTTAATTCTGACCAACTGGGAAAAAATAGTAGGTGGTTATGTTTTTCAGTGTTGTAGTTTACAGAAGTGTTTGGGAAGATGGACTGCTATTGTAGAGTATGCTCAGATATTTTTTTGAAAGGTGAATGCAGTTCTTAAGCTGGATGACACCAATATAACAAAGTGAATGTGTGTCTAGACAGCACCCCAATTTTCCATTTGTCTTCCAGTCTCTTAACGGCATCCTTCCTCTACCTCTCCTCACAATTCCGTATCAAAAGTTTATTGTGGTGGCTAAGAGGAGGAAAAAAAAGGTAATTTCTTCCCCACGTGGCTGTGCAATAAAGAGATTTGACACAAGCAGCATTATAGTATTTATGACTTTGATGCAAGCCAGCAAATTTTTTAGAAGAGCATTCCAGTTCAAGAGGCTGGATTCTTATTTTCACAGCTCAACATCTTCTATAAATCTAGAGCAAACAAAAGCATCGGAAACAGTGGCATGAATTCTCCTGTCAAACCAAGCAGCTAAAATCCTGAGGGGAAATCAAGCTAGTAGAGCAAAAGTCAAGAGCAGAGACATTTTATTCTGCATGCTTGGCCAGTTGATTCTAGGCTTCTTTCAGCATCACTATTTTAGTTTGAAAAAAAAACCCCACCCACCCTGAAACAACCTACCTTTTAAGGGCTAATAACTGGCTTTTTTAGTTGTTAGGTTTTTAGATCTCTGTAAAGTCCCTTCTAACTTTTGGCAGGTTGAAGTAACTGGAGAACTATCTTCTTAACAGAACAGTGGTAGAACTAAAAACAAAGAGACCTGTGCTGTATCTTGTCAGTACTCTGCCTTCTTTCACAGGGGGAAGAAATTGGAGGCCTCTACTAAAATGTTATTTATTTTTAATCCTATAGTCCTTTTCATGCTTCCTGTGAGAGCTTGCTTCCCCTGAGCCTTAGATTACTGGCTTGAAAGCAAATCATTAGCGTTATCTAAAGCGTTGGTAGCTTACTTTGAGTCAACTCATATGTGAGACAAAAAGTCTAATTACTGTCAAATACAAACATGCTTCCTTACAGCAGACCTAAGTAGACAGTATTCCTGCTCTACACTGTCAATAAACAAGCCCTCTATCTGTGACATTCACCCTGAAAAATTTGATGGCAACACTTTCTGACTAGTCTTGTGCTTGTCTATAACTCGGGAGCGTTATGGCACAGGAAACTCATGACAAGATTTTTCATGATTATGAGCAGTAGCTCAGCAATGGAATTCTCCTTTATGGGTCTGTTCCAAGAACTGTCAAAAAAATCTTCCAGTTCAAGCAGGACAGTTTTGATCACCTCCTTAAGTGGTTTAAAGAGTCCAATTTCTTTGTCAAGGTTCTCAGAGAAAGAAGGCAATTTCTCAAGGCACACAATATTGGTCCCCAACCTATCAGTCACCGTTACGAGACAAGCCTTGAGAGTCTGATGGCTGAGGTCTATTAACTGCTCACAAGATTAATAGCAGGGTAAGTTGCAAAGGAAACGTTAGATTTCCAATCAGTCTGACAATCTTTTAAACTTCTTGCAATACCATAGTAGAATAGATGCTGCCCAATACACACAGGTATTTCATCAGAAACTATTTTTCATTTATGATTTCATAAACAGAAAGGTAACTGCATCTGAACAAGCCAGGAAGCTGAAGCCCTTCTCTTTCAATTCCCACTTAGTCTCATCTTAGGAATTTCTCTTCTGCTTAATCAGGAAATTACTGCGAAATAGCAGACTCTGTAATTATTACAGATTGTGCAGCCATTATACATCTAGAACGTTTAAGTAACAGCGTTAACTCTTTTTTTTTATGGTAACCTAGTACTACTCTAGAGCAATACCATCTGGTCTTTTAATCTTTCATAGATGATAGTTCAAAGATTTCTTTGTATTAGTGTACATAAGAAAATGCAAACCAAATACACCAGGAAAGACCTGTGCAGCCTTGTGCCAAACCCATTTTTCACTTGTCCTCATATCAGACTTCAGAAATGGACAGTGCCTCACCTCTTCCAAAGAAAAAACTGTGTGGAGCTGGAGGTTGTCTAGCTGCCTGGAAATCAGTCAGCCGCCTGGTCCCACAAGGAATGGCAACAGAAAAAGCAGTTCTCTGTGAAGCATATTTTTGCCTACCTTGAGAAGTGGCAGGAATTCTGAGGCACTTTTAAGCCCAACCGGTTCTGGCTACGCAGCACACGGTCAGACCTGTGCTGACTGACTGCGCCCATCACCTTGGCTTTTGTCCTGTTCCAAAAAAATACTCCACACTACTTCATTCACGCTGCTTGTGCCCACATAACCATGCTCTAATCTTTACAGTGGTTTACTGCAGCTTTGCTTACATCTCTTTACAAGTAATCACATTTGCAGTTCATCTAATGAGTCTCAGAGTTAACGTCACTATAATGTAAGTTAATTCCTGTTTAAGTAACTGCACAGCCTGCAGGTGTAGACAGAACCCTTCAACTATATGATGCTGTTATCTCAGAATTCTTAAAATGTGCTATTAATGGACATGAAAACTATTTTGATATCCATTATTTATAAATATATAGACAAACCCAGAATCAAAGATTAGAACTCAATGAGCCAGGCATCACGTACTTAGCACTGCTTACCCTTCAGAGAAGATTTTGCTTTTTCATTGCAACCCTGGAAGCATGAGACATTCAAATCCTAGTAACAAAATTAATCTACCTAAATATTTTGACATATCAATAGTTCTTAATATCTGACCAATGTTAATTAAGAATCTTGAAGAGCCCATTAGGGCTCAAAGTCAGCTGTTTCACAAAAAAGGGGAAAAAAGGCAACTCTCAGTTCTGAATGGTGGAAGCATTAGCAACAGAATGGTCATACTATTTTCCCAAAAAACTGATCTTGTTTCTCTAAGGGTGAAAAGGAAGTTTGCTAATGTTTTTCTGCAATACTTCAGTGCAGGTATCATAGTTTTAAATCTGACATGTCACTTCAAAGGACCTAAGGAATAACAGTCCATTTTATATCGGAATAACTACATATGCTTTTGGATTCATAGTTGGTCCTGGGTTACGTTTCAGATGTAAATTAAAAGCTGTCTAACTAATCACACAGGGCCCAGATTTCTGGATTCTGTGACATTTTAGTCTTTCCCTGCATTGATGGATGTACATTTTTGAAATACTATTGCCCACCACCATTGTTGCCTCATAAGAATTGTTACCTGCTACAATGGTAGAGATATGAAACTAATATACATAGTTATTCTACTTTTCCCAACTTGTGTATTCTTTTCGTACTTAATCTCTGTGTTTGTTCTGTTTGCTATATGTATTCCACCCTCTTCTATTTCGGGCTTTTATATTTCTCCCTTAAAATATCCTTCTAGTATATTTATATCCCATTTTACTTTTTCACTTATCAAGTCTCTCCACCCCCTCAATCCTGTGGTAGTATTTTTGACTTTGCCCATCACTGATCTGATAAATTAAGACTAAAAAGCAATTCACTTCTGTAATTTACAAGATACAACTGCAAAAATTCTCACGGCATTGAGGTTATGGAATATTTTAAAAAACATTATCTGGGCTGAGTGCTTCAATTTATGTAATCTGCTTTTGTTAATTTTCTTTACATATTCATAACGGTACACTAGACATTACCAGATGGATAAATTCAAAGAGAACATGAAGAAAACCCAAACATTTCACTAGCATGTTACCATTTTATCACATTACAAGAAACAGTATTAAATCTATCCCAGATGTGGCATAAGAGATTTTTTTTAATCTTGGACACTGTACTTGTTATACAGATACCATGACTGAAATTAATCACAAGCTCATACAGCCTTAATTATTCACAGATACGTTCTGTTCTAAAGAAATCTTCCTATGTTCTTCAGCATATCTGATGGACAAACCAGAGTTCTGCAGCACTAAAGACCCTTGCAATGATTCATGTGAGCAGAATTTTTTTTATCTCACACTGTAATCTGTCCTTGCGTTGTCTACTCCTACAGTCTGCAGAGGTGTGCATAGAAAATAGGGTAAATGTAAAGCAAATTATCCTATAAAACCAGTAAGTATTTTGTCTTTAATAAAAAGCTCCATAGTATTGACTTAAGATATTCAACTATCTTCTTCCTTACAAGTATGGTAAAACTAGCTGGCCATATTCTCCTTTTCTATCTTCAGTCTCCCTTCCAGAGTCTTCCTGAATTGAAAGATAAAAGATGCTCCTAGAAACAAAACCATAAAGACCCTGAAAAATGTGAATAGAGCAGTTTAAATTGGAAGTAACTGCCAGATGGCTTTGATCAAGGTAGTCTATTCCAATGCCACAAGCCATTTTAATGAATGTATGATTAACGAGAAAACTGCCGACTGTCTGATTTCTTGCTAATATGTTTGAAGATTTTAGCTTTGTGGACGTTCTTCGATTTCTGGTAACCAAATCCCCCACCTCCACCTCTTTTCTGTAGTCTTCTGCCATGGTTGCTGTTCACATCTGAAATTTTATTGGTTAAAGAACTCAAAAAAGAATAATATGAAATGTTGCTTTTTAAGTGTTGTAAGTGTTATGAATGTGAGAAAAAATAGCAGCATTATACAAAAAGTTGAGTTGCTAACTACAGACAAAACTAGAACTTTGTGCCTGTGGTTCTAAATAATGCTTTTATTCCTGCAGTTGTCCAACTAAGGTGGCCAAAGTACTACCGCTTCAAATTCCATCCACTGGCAGGTTTGGCAGTAATCTAGGTAGTCTTCTGTTTCATCTCTTGCCCCTCTATTTCAGTATTCCATGATTATTAACTTAAGCACGTACCTTTCAATGAAAATAATTTTGCATGGAGAACAGTACTCTAGAACATGTATGCATATATGCATTCCAGCAACAGAACCACATACAGCATGTACGGGCACTAAAACATAGCTGTTTGCAGGCAATTTCTGCAGTTTTAATATTTACTTTTAACATTTTCTTTGATAAACTATTGTTGGAGCATGATGTATTTATGTGATTAATAGCCAAAAAAAAAAATCAGAATTTGAAGTAGCATAGGAGTTTCAGTAAGCTTCATTTAACATTTGTAACACAGAAATTCAGCTTTGAAACACTGCAGTAAAAGGATACTGAGGTCAACAAACGGAGGAACTTTAAAACCAAAGGAAAGGCTGACTTTGGGAAGATCCAAGTTATTGACATTATAGATCTGCTTCAGAGAATGGGAGTCATAAGCTCTAATGTAAGCTTTGTATGCTTCCTGGGCCGACTTGTGAAGGAAGTAGTTCTTCTCAATCAGTTTTTCCAGCTGGTGAGGGAATATAAAATAAAAAAACCACAAAACAATTATAGCTGGAACAAGTGTATAAATTATATCGAAGCAGATTATTTACTGTGTGAGTTGCAGTGACATTCACTATTAATTTCAGCAAAACTGCCCCGTGACAGTAGAGTGCACATACATATATGGGAGTGCTTTTATAAACAGGGGGACAAAAAGAGCCTGAAGCTGAATTACAGTACAAATCCTCAGCAATACGAAAATTTACAAAACTATTAAATTGGGTTGTCCCAAACAAGTTAATCAAGAAGGAGTATACAACTGCAGCCACACCCTGAAACTACGTGCATTGAAAATTAATGGACAATGACCTTATACTTTTAAAGTCAGACATCTAAACTGTACTATTCCATGTAATTCTATACATAGTCTTATCTATTATGGTGCAAATGCATTGTAAAAGACAATGTCTAAGACAAAAATGCAGATGCACATTTTATGTGTTGTGGGCTAACTTTCCAATGCTCTTTAGATCAAAGTGTCTCATTTGATGTTTAACATCAGCATACTAAAGATAAGTTACATTAGGTATCATTACTTCCGAATTATTCTTAACTAGGAATCTCTTTCTGTAAAGACTGTCTTCATTGCTTCTTGTACTTGCTACTTCAAATTTGTTACTGCAAAGAAGCTTTATAGAGCTCTTATCAAAAGAATGATTCACAGAACTAAATAACAGAAATTCACATTTACAGAACTACCTGTGCTATTCTGTTCAACTTTGTGCTCCATGGCTATTTTTGTAGAACTGGAGCACAAAACAGGTTTAGCCAATTCTGGGCTTTAACACCAGCTAGTTAAAAATACACCTGGACTAACATCTCTTTCTGCACACTGAAGTCTAAGTAAATCACCTTACAAGACATATGTTACTCACAATTAATCTGAACGTACGTAACTATTCATTAAAAGCTACTGAAACTCCGCTTACTATGCCAGACAAGAACATTCTGTTCAAAAGCTAAAAGCAGGTTTACACCAGTGTGGTTTTGAGATGCAATGCCAAAAAATTCTTACAAGCAAATTTGTATCATATAATGATGACAACTTAGTACTAGATATTAAAATTAATCTTTAGCTTCTAAACATTTTATCGATTTACTGTCATCAAGGAACAATATGACAGGAGAATTTACTGCACAGTACTGATCTACAGGAACTTTCCCAAACAAGCATATATATTTTTAAACTGCAGTCGTTATAGACTCACATTCTCCATGTAAATTATTATATGGATATTCTGAGTAGCTGTAGTATGTAGTCATTTCATACCTGAGACTGGATGTCTGAAATTTTTGACCAAGAAAATTCAAATTCACTTAATGGAACCTTAAAAAAAAAAAGAAAGAAAATACCAAAATTGTTTACACTGTGTAAATAGTGAATGTGTTTCCTAAGACAAATAGAAAAAGACCTGCTAGATAACAGATTTTTTTGTTTTAATACCGCAGGTGTATCTGTAAAGTGCCTTTAAATCAATACGTCAGTAAGCTTGAGTAATAAAGATGCTCAATATGACACCACTTTAGCTTTTGCTTTAGAAGCTACCCCACTTTAGTTACAAGTGACAAAACTCTGGAGCGTGAACAAGCCCATAAGGAAAGCAACCAAGAAACTATGTGCAGTCCTATCATATTAAAATGATTACATTTAGCAGAATGTACCCTTCTTTTGGAATTGAACAAAATGCAATTGTGTCTTTGCACAGAAAAAATAAAAACTGCACAAGCAACAGGTTTTAATTTTCTCTGGATGGTCAAACTCCCAGTATCCTTCCACAGGGAGGTCACAGGAAATTATTTATTTTTCAGTAACACAAGTTGCACAGTTGCAGAACAATTGTAATTACACTCAATATTTACTTTCGTGATGCTGACTTTAAAGTCAGATGTTCAGTTAAATATTTTCTAAGCAACAGAATGTTTTTTGCTAAAAAATTACAAGTGATTAATGAGTACAGTTTTTGTGTCTATAAACCTGTTGCACAGTAAAAAAAAAAAAAAAGTATCTAAATGTAAGTTTACCCTGGCTTGTTTTAGGTAACGAAGAAAGCCCAATTCTTCTGGTCGTAAAATGAGCAGAGCATGTCCTCTACCATTTATGCCTCTGGCAGTTCTACCAACACGATGAATATATTCCTTTTCAGAAGAATAAGAAACAGCAAGTCCAATCAGTCTTTCAAACATGTAATAATCAAACAGCTCCACACCCTCCCCCCCCAAATCTAACATTAATGTAGTGTAATGCATCATCCATGATTTTTTAAGACTTTTTCTTAGCACTGACAAATAGATGAGGGAAGCCAAGTGCTGAAGATGCAATGGATAATTAGATGAGACAGAACCCCTGACTAAAAGTATTTTATCTTCTACTGAAGGAAAATATTCCTAGTCTGCTCTAACTGAAAATTAAACTTTGCTTTTGGTATATTTGCTGTGCATATTTCTGAGTTTTTTGAGTTTCGATTGTTTACACTGGACACTTATTCAAATAAGAATACCGTGTTTTAAATAAAAATCAAACTTCCACTGGAAAAGGTGTTAGGAGACACAGGGATGCATATATAAACTCGTACTCCTCCTGAGAAGTGTTTTGTTGGTTAGCTGATTAGATTTTAAATTAACAGCACAAAGAGTAACATTTTAAAAAGCAGAAGGTCTCAGCTATGTGCAGCAAGTCCTAGGAGCTGGTGAAGGGAAGTGGAAGAAATCAGTGGCTAGATATGAACATGGCTGAATCCTGACTGCTGTCAAGCAGCAGCTTCAGCTTTTCTTTGCAACTATGTTTATAGATAGGATTCGATTTGTTGCTGCGAAGTTTCTTTATTTTCCTAACTTACTTTTGGATCATCTGGAGGGTCATACTGGACAATCCAGTCAACTTCAGGAATATCCAATCCTCTGGCAGCTACATCAGTGCACAAGAGTATTCCAGATTCTGCATTACAGAACTGAAAAAATGTTGTAGTACGTTTGGTTTGTTTCTGTTTGCCCTAAAAGGAAAACAAACACATCAAGAATGAAATAACTGAAAAAAACCCCACTTTAAAAAATCTGCCAATTTGTAAGCTTAAATCTAATTTCCCATTTCACATATTATATCACTGCCAAAAATACAAAATAATTTGGGGCATCTTTCCATATCATAGACTTGTACAGACCAAGCAGGACCATTCTGCAGTGAAGAAACAATGCCACCACAGTCAACAGCACAGGGCTACCTGAAGTGGGATCTCTCAGAGGTTATGCTGTACTTTCCAAAGCATTAAAAATTTGGTTGCATAAGCATTATTTTCAGGAGGGCTGCAAAAATGCCTGACATTCAGAAAAAGGACATTTGCAAGTCTAGCAATATGTTAGATAGATTACAAGTTAAAAAAATACAATCAACACCACACTTGTAACAGTTCTATGAAAATATAGCAAAAAAATTCCCCAAAGAATAAAACAAAAAAGGACATTTGCAGTCAGTTCTGTTTTATACATTTTTCAGTCAATTTTTTCTCTTAAACTATGCATTTTGTGGTTTTGACAAAAAAATTAAAATACTCATCTGAATGGTTAAGAATTGGCATAAAACCAAAGATCACCCTGGCCTTAGAAAAAGCACCCACCACTTCAGGAATCAGAGTGCTTGGATTCCTCTGGCAATATTTGCTCCACAACTCGAGTTTTTTTGCTTGTGAAAGGCAACCCCTTGGAAGAAAACAGAAAGTTTTCTACACACAGAACTAATATCAGTGTTCTGCCCTGGTTTGGAAACTACCAAGATTAACAATACTGAAGTGTTGTTATTAGCGTCTTTGCTTTGTCTCCTTCCTCTACAGACTAATCAAGATCACCATCAATTTGTGAGTAGGGTGTCTGTTTATTAGAAACTGGACTTAAATAAACACAGCAAATGTAAGGTCGGTAACAACTTACAGGTACTATCGGATTAATTAAAAATAAATCAATGAATAAAATACTTACATGAATGGCCAAAACAGGCAGATCAATATAGTTGAGTAATTCATAGTGGTACTTCACTGACATACACGAAGAAAAAAATACCATTAGTTTCTTCTTCCGGTTCTTCTTGAGGAATGTGAAGAGCAACAGGAATCTTTTTTCAGACGGGCACACTACATACCCCTGGAAAATTTTTAAATAATGTTAAATAGAGTAGTATGGAATCAACTTTTCTTTCAGCAATACAATTAAATCAGGGAAGTGTTATGTTGTGAAACAAATATGCCAGATGGTTTGGCCCAATACGGCTGGAAAAATTAACTATTTGATTTATCATCTGTACCTCACCTTGGTATATGAAACTCCTAAAGATTATGATCTTAGCAAGAAACTTATACTAACCCGAAGAAGCAATTTTTAATTAAGTCTCCAAACTACTTTATGTTCAGTGAAAAGTGATTAGTTTATACAGTAAAAATTCATTTCAAGAACTCTGAATTACTGACATTAGTCATGAAAAAAACTGCATAGGGTTCTTAAAATTTTTTATGATTTCAAGAACTTTATGCAGATCTTGCTACTGGTTTACTCTTTTTAGGTAATATACAGCTACTAGTAATTTTGAAACAAGACTCATCATGTCAACTGTACAAACACGGAAACTGATTTAGCTATTGTCTGAAGCAGCAACAATGAAATCTATCTGAAGTATATACCTAGTCAGTAATGTGGAGAATACAGTTAGAAAGACAACTGGAGCTTACGTATGTAGTATAGATTGGAGCTTAGGTATGTAATACAGGTAGAAATAGACAACTGTAAGTAACTATATTACTATTTAATGAGCTTTTATTTCATCTGTCCAGCAAACATTGAGTAGATGCTTGTAACTTACTGTAGTTAGCAGACTGAAAAAAGCCCTTTAAGCAACTGATAGCTTTTGTCCATTAGGATGGTAGACACCCTTTAAGACAGTGTTTGTACAACCCAGTTAAAAACACATAGGACTTTGTGTCCTTCCAATAACATTTGCGTTTTACCTGTTCAAGACCGTCTACTGTTGCTGTCTCCTTGTTATCATCAACCCCAACGTATAGTGGCTCTTTCTTCAGAGAGATCTTTGCCAGATCTTCAACCTTTCTGGTTTGTGTAGCAGAAAAAAGCATCGTCTGTCTGCGCTCTGAAAAAATATTTATTTTGAAAGACCACCTCTTCTTTTAAAGGGGAATTCAAATAGCAAGTCCATAAAATCTCTAGCTGCAAACTTCCCTGAGCAAGTCTTCTACTGTTTTCAATTAAATTCTAATTCAAACATACTGCTACTGACAAAGACAGGTGTATTTGTATTAGGGACTGTACAGGATGTTTATTTAGGCTGCCTCCACCCACAAAGTCCTTGCAGCTATCAAAACACAGTATTCTTTCTCCCTGGGAAAATGTTAGTAATCATTTGCACTCCAATTTAGACACAAAACAATGATTTAAATAGAGACTGACCTTGTAATTCTAACTATAAATTGATTTCAATCCCATGAATATTAAAATGTTTTTGTTTAGAAAAAAAAAGAATCACGCTAGAGATTGTGCAAAAATTTCTTTTATCTATAATTTTCCACTTCACAATGAACATGTCATTTTCCCACTCTTCCTTCCCCTTCAGGTTTTAGCACTGGTCATTAACACTCTTCACAGGATGTCATTTATTAAAATGCAAATATACAAATCTAAACATGCAGATCTGAATATTTAAGATGGGGAACCTCAAAATATTTATCACTGAGTTTTTACATACTATTTCCATGGAGGAGAGGTTTCTGCATGTTGGAAGTTAAAGGCAGAGCCTCACTGACTCTGAGAATGTGTTTAATACATCAATTACAAGGAATAACTAAATGAAAAACTAGGAAAAGAAAATTTTAAGGTAAATACTTAAAATTCCTTAAGATACTGTTCTTGGAGGTATGAAGAAAATTCGAACTGTAAGTCAGAAGACTTTTTCCTTTATATTTAAGCCTTATTAGGAAATAATGAATTGTAGGAAATAAACGAGCAGAGGAAGATGAATGAGAGAACACAGATGTTAAACTAGAAGGATCTTATATGAACCGAATTATATTCTGAAAGTGCATATGAAAACCCTGTCTTTCAGATAAATGATGTTAAATAAAGTAATATATACTAGCTATCACAAAAAAGGACAGAGTAAGACAATCCCTCTGAAGTGCATTTACAGAACTATAAAAATTAATGACTTCTCTTATAATAATTGAGTCATAAAGAAGACATAATGTTAGTCAAGTGATTTCCAGAAAAGACTTTTTTTTTTTCTTACTTGGTAGAAGTTTTATGATCTGTTTCATTTCTTCTTCAAATCCAACCTCCAAGATACGATCCGCCTCATCAATTACCAAACACTGCAAGTTCTTATACATGAAACCTGGAGTGTTCTAGAAGATTAACAAATTCAGAGTCAGACAGGGACAGGAGTTTTATTATGTTTTAATAATGCAGATTAGACATCAATATTTTATCTACCTGCATATGATCCAGCAGTCTTCCCGGTGTGGCTACAATAATGTTGATTCCATTTCCAAGTTTCTGTGCTTCTGCTGATCTGTTACTGCCTCCCATTATCAGCCCATAGGTGTGAACATGATGATTCATAAGTTCTTTCAGAACTCCATAGGTTTGCATAGCAAGCTCTCGAGTAGGAGAAAGAATAATAACACCCGTTCCTAAAAAAATACATCAATCAGACAGGAGTAAGTTACAACGCATCCAATCCCCCTCCTAGCCAGATCCCTAAATGGCTGAGCCACAGTAAAATTCAACTGTGAAATGAAGAGCCTTACCATTTCTAGGCATGAATTTCAGCTTGTAGATGAGCTCTACTGCAGGAATAAGAAACGCAAGTGTTTTGCCACTGCCTGTTTTTGCAGCTGCTAAAATATCCCTGTATGCAGCAAAGTTAGAAAAAGGAGGATTTATTTGATCATATGGAGAAAAGAGCAATCCTATTTTGAACAACATCAACAATGTAAAAACATTAACACGGCTTAAAGGAAAACACTAGAGTCGGTATTAAGAGCTCGGTGGCAGATGGGGTCCACAGCAATCGGTCACTGTGTCTCCAGTGACTGTGAGACAGTGTCTTTGAGACCCACTGACAAGATCAGTGAAAACAGACTTCCCTGCTTTCATAGCCAAATGCAAAGCAGCTTCCATGAGCTTACCCTAAGCATCTGTTTGCATGCAACACAGATATACTTCATTAACTTGTATTAATGCCTATAAACAAAATATATAAAACATATATAAGAACAATTTTAAAAAAACCCGTTTAGCTGCACAAAGTCACATCTCATGTATTTAGCTTGCTAGCAAAATTTACATTTGGGGTCAATATAGGGATTAAAAAGACGTATTTCTTACCTGCCTTCCAAAAGCGGCTTAATACTTTTATGCTGAATTTCGGTCATGTGTGTAAAACCCATGTCATTTATGCCTTTCAGTGTATTCTCACTGACAAGACCAGCCAGGGAAGTAAATGAATTGTCTTCAAAAGCACCTGAAGTGAGGGGGGAAAATAAAAAAATATTGAAACTTATGTCTTCAATTCCATCTGTTCTCTGAGATTACCCAGACCTAGATGAAAAAATAATCAGAGAACTTTTTCTCATTCCTTGCTACCACAAAATCTGAAGACACCAACAAAATATTCTCTATTAATGTGTTCCTAACAGTTCTACACAGAGCTGTTAAAAATGCACTGCTTCTCCTGCCAAATTTACTAGTCATATACCTCCATCTTGCTCTTCGTTGGCTTCTTCCTCTACAGATAAACGTGTGTGTATATATTTTAAAACGGATTTTCACTAGTAATTTTAAGACTAGTAGGACCGTGTACATAATGACAATTTCAGAGAACAGTAACTCAGTAATAGCTGTACAGCTGCCAGCTTCATGCCACCTATATTCACACACCTGAGTTATAAATCTAATTTGAAAACTGCAACTTGCTCTGGAAGAAAGCATTAGACCTTGGATTTTTGCACACATATGAAAAAGAGAACACGAGGTACCTGTTACACCTAGTGGTAAACTGGGCACTTCATCCTCCTCCCCCTCCTCCTCTTCTACTTCTTTCTCTCCAGAATCCTGCTTTGCTTCATCTTCTACCTCCACAGATTCATCTTCTTCAGTTTTTGCTTTTTTAGTTTCTGTATCTAGAGTGTTATTTTACAGAAGACAAGTCAGTTAGGGACATGAAGGACATGTTCACCACTAAAAGCTGTTGCAGAGAGTGAATTCCTTTACTCTGTAAACCACTCACAAATGTCATGCTTTTTTCATGGGGTGAAAGAAGGGCAGGCAAGGTTTCTATGGAACTTTCTGAGGCAGGGAGCAAAAAACTGAAGTTCCTTGTACACCATCCACTTTGCACAGTAGAACAATGAAGCTTAATGTACAGGATATGAGATTTTCTGTTGAAATGAGGAAGAATTTACAAAATTCTTTCCTATCTCTAATGTAGACATCAAGTTTCCAACATGGTTTGCACTCAGGTCATGTGAAATGTAACGTTTGTTCTGTTCCAAGTACCTGAATCCTCAGAGAACTGCATGAAAACATGTGGTTTTTTGCATAACCATGAGATAAGTCACAGAGATCAAACATGTAAGAGATAGAAGTTTCAAATACATAGAAATATATATGCATGTGTATATATAATGTATGAAAATATACAAAAATCCAGCAATATTTGCAGGATGCAATTTTCTGAGGTAGTTTCCCAGTATACTTTTGTTTCATAATATACAGATGTTGCTAAAGGCTGGATGTGTTACTAACAAGACACACTGCCTGGACATGCAGGGACAGAAACCATCCATCTGTCAAAGCTCTACTTTGAAAAATAGTAGATATAATCTGCACAAAGAACAAGCAAAACATCTAAACAATGTTACAAAGCAGTATCCTATGTAACAATTAAATTGGTTGCTAGAGGTTTAGTACATATTAGAATTCAAATGCTACCGCTGGAATAAGAAAACAGGTAAGACTGAAAACCTCCAGGGCGTTAAAACGTACCCCAGGCCAACCCCTGCTACTTCTCTGAGTCCAGCCCACAAATTCCCGCCGACAGCGCGCAAACCGAAAGTAGGCGCTTTTTGGGGTCTCCAAGAACAACTCAGCCCCGGGAGACAGGCTGTATTTGTTAAGACAACGTACCACCTCCCGCATCAGCCGCCGCTTTCCTCTTCTTCTTCTTCTTCCTCCTCTTCACCTCCCCGCCGCGGGGGCCGGCAGCATCCGCGCCCTCCGAGACCGCGTCTACCTCGGGGGCCGCCGCCGCCTCCTCCGCCTCCTCCTCCGGGGGACCCTGCGACGCCGCCTCGTCGGGCGCAGGCACTGCACGGCGCGGAGCCACGTTTCGGAGAGAGAGAGAAGGAAAAAACCCCACAAAGTCAGCGACAGCTCCGCAACCGCCCAGCCGAGGAGAGGCTCCGCAGGCCCTCCCTCCCGGTCCGGCCGTACCTGCCGCCTCGGCCGCCCGCAGCTTCAGGTTGCGCTCCCGCAGCTTCAGGTTGCGCTTGTGGATCTTCCTGCGGAGCAGCCGCATGGGCAAGTTGCCCGCGGCCACCGACACCGACATCTCCGCCGCCCGGCTCCGCTCTCGCCGCCACACGTGGGGAACAGGAGCGGCACATCCGGGCACCACCGGGCCCCCTCGCCGCCGCAAGGCCTGACGGGAGGCCCGCAGCGGCCCCTGGCGGCCCGGCGGAGGCAGCGCCGCGCGCTCGGGCGGGAGCGGCGCCTCGGCGGCAGCGGTGGGGTCTCCTCGTCCCTCATGGCGGGGACCCCGGACACGGCGGGGGGCCCGCACCGCCTGTCCTGCCGTGGGACGTTGTCCCCCCCGCCCGGCCCCTGTAGCTCAGCCAGCGCGGGTGGAAAACGCCCCCTTTTGCCCTGAGGAAGGGAGCCGCTATCTCCACCACAGACACCCGCTGCCCCACAGCGCCCGTTTGCCCGGTGGTGGTGCCTCCCCTCACGGTCACAGGTGTTCTAACTCCAACGGGAGGAAGGAACGATCCCGGGCATCCACCCGTGTGGTTCAAATTTAGCACCTGCGGGAGAGGTGGCTCTGGGGACACCCTGCGTGCCCTCCTCTCGTTGCAGGCCGGGGGTCGAGAGGCACGGCTGGGTGGCCCCCAGCAGCGGCTGAAATTGGGGCTTCCCGCCGGCTGTGCGCTCCGAGGGCACCCCCGGGGCAGGCACCGCGCGGCCGTGCAGGCTTTCGTGCCGACTTCCAGCACTAAAGCTGGTGAAACTGTTCCCATAAAAGCCGGTAGAGGAACTTTTAAGACTCCTTTTGGAGTTTTAGAAAGCAAGCGTTCTTTATTGCAGCGCGGGATGCACGGGGGATCATTCCACCTAACGTGCATACACTAAAAATGTCATCCTTTATATACCTTAACGACATGAATATTCGTACATTTTCCAAGAAGTCTCCACCTTTCTGCCTATCTATTATGTTTACATAATGCTGGCGTTGGAAAACTGTAGTACGCTTGCATGGGGGTCTCGGGTGGTCGTTGGTGGTCGTTTGGGGAGTTAGCCCCCTGCTCCTTTTTCCCTTTTATGGTCATGAGTCTTTTGAGGACAATTTCTTCTCCTCGGATGTTTCCCAACTCTTGTCCGGCCAAGCTGTTCTTTCTTAGCCACCTTTTCTTTGTGCATTTCTGACAGGATGTATCTATTTTCAAGGTTGGGATATTTTCTTTGTACATTTTAATCACTCAGGCCTTGTTAAATACAAAGTTAAACATTGTTTGGTAAAAGAATTTCTTAATATTTAAGGTATAATGGAACACTTATTACTAATTGTTACAGGCCTCAACTTGCAGGCACCAACTGCTTGCAGGTATCGGCTAGCAGGCATAAAACTTTCAGGCTTGCAAAATCCCCAGCACCGACCGTGGGGATAAAAGACACGGCTGGGCCTTCGGTGAAGTCCTGCATCTTCAGCAGCCACCTGGTCCGCTGTCTGTTCCTCCTGATGGGTGCAAAGAACGTGGAACTCCCCTGGGTTTTCACCACTGCTAGGGAGTGGGCCAAATCTGGGAGCCTGGCATTTCCAGGGCATGTTTTCTTGGAGCTCTGTTAGGCAGTGCTTTCCAGCTGGAGCTCCCAGCTCCACCTCAATTCCAGTAGCAGGCAGTGTGACCTTCCCTTCCAGTGCCCTCCTGCTTTTTGGCTCTGCTTCCTCTTCCCAAGAGCGATTCCTGCAGGCTCCAATGTAGCGCCCTTCACATCCTTCTTGGCCAGCAGATGGCACAAACAGTACAGGAATTTACTGCAGATTGCTTTGCTGTTTTAAACCAACAACCCCCGTGTTCTTAGAAATCTGAATGGCTATGAATTGTGTTAGGTTCAGCCTGCATTACCTTGCTGTAACACAGAATAAACTGCAGAACTATTACTATATTAATTTCGAAGTGTTTATGGCATACAACTTTTTTTTTTTTAAGCTGCTGATGTTAGAGGTGAAACAAAAGTCATTTTCACCAGCTGTAATTGTTGTCTTGCAGAGGTCATATGGATCACCAGGATGAGAATTAAATTTGTTTTGCCAGAACTGCAGAGTATGAACCACGTGATGTTGTCCAGACTTTCACAGACTGGATAACAGGTCTGGCCACTGGCTTATTAAGTTGAAAGGATAACTGCCATCTCCATCAGCTGCGTTTGAAAACAAACTGAACCATCCTCAACAAGAAAGGCTTTTGGTACAATACTCTGGGGAAACTCAGTTCAAGGCTGAATTTTAAGCAGGTAAAAGTTCTTTACCGCAACTCAGTGTAATTTAGATTCTGGACATATTTTCTTCCTAGCTACCTTATATTGTGTCTGCAGAATATGTTTTTAATTAGATACGGGTTTGCTTTTCTTAGTCTGTACTGATTTATATGTATGTGACTAGGTTTACTGTTTGGATCCAGATTTAACCAGGTGGTGCTCCTTTCTGGAATATAGTCATTGTGCAGATAGAGCGAATTAAAAATTTGGGCAGAAGGAAGCTGACACTAATACTTACATTGAGGGAGGAGAAAATTATGTCCTTTGGACATGACATGGTCCACATATTCCTATCTGAACTGGTAGTGCGAGGATCATCACTATTTTGCTTTCACCCACGTCATCACACCGCCAGATCTGCCAAGAATTAGGACCTGGAAACTCTGGTCAGGTAAAACCCTAAATAAAGAACTCACCTCCATGTCCATGTTGGGTCCTGGCTGACTTGGCAAGTCTTCGTGAAATTGCATTAGTGTGGCACGGGCCCGAAATGATAAACTGCTGAGAAGTTATGTTAGATCCCACTGGGCAGAAAATATTTACTATGTCAGTTGGCTATTATCAGCATGGCACACAACAAAAACTTTGTTGTGTTTGTAGATAAATAATGATCTTGCACCTGTGTAAACAGATGTCATGGCATTATGTATAGGAATTCAGAAATTACAGATTTCAGTAGGTGGCAAAGTATCATGTGCTCCAACATTACTTTGTCTCAGTATCTTGTAAAAGATGTTGCTTAGAGCTAGCAAATAAGTGTGCGTCTCTGGAAATTTCAAAACATGTTTTATGAGCTTCTTTCTTTTTGTCTTTGTTTTTTCTTCAAGCTGTGATTGTAGAAAGTCACAAAAAAAGAAGACTCAGAAGACAATAATGAAAATTTTATTGTGACAGGTCTAGACAACAGTTTAAACCGCTAACTCATGTTAATAGTTTCTCTCTGAAGTTTGGCATTTCGTAGATATCATATGGATTCCCCCCGGTACATGTCTCATTTCTGTCCAATAGATTCATTCCTAATTGCTTGACTTATCAGGCAATCGTTACTAACAATAGGATTTTCTCAAATGGTTATTGAGTTGTTGTCAAAATGTCTCAAATTGTCTACACGTGATCTTGCAGGAGGGTTTGTAGGGAATCATGTTGTGGGTTAGCAAAGACTTTATAGAGCTGAAGAAGTCCATATTAGATACTCTGAATTTATCTCTGAAGATTAATGTTTTTAACGGACTGCCAATTTCAGTATTTTGTCTCCCAGAGTCAATTCATCACTAAAGCCAAATTCAAAATCTTTGCTCCTACTTACCATTAACTAATGTGTGTTGATTAACAATGTAACACAAAAGTGGTCATTGATTTAAGTTGTATCATTTTGGGTAGATGGTGATAATTTATACAAAAGGTATCAAAATCCCATATAGAAAAGATCATGAAACAAAAGAGTGTAGTCATTTTTGGATACTAGAGTTGGGGTACAGAGCTGAATTAAGGCATCCAGGTTTTATTTTTAGGAAGCACAATCTCTGAAAAAATGCTTTTTTGACATCTTAGGTTGGGCATGAAAAAAATCCACCACTGATGTAATTTATGAACTTCTGCACCATTAAGCTAAAAGTTTTGAACTAGAAAACTAGAGCTTTTATTGCTTACAGCCACAAACTGGAAAACCTTTCAGAGCTGTCTTTTCATTATTAACAGATTGTAATTTTCCCTGTTAGATCAAATTTTTCTGTCAGACAGTAATAAGTTCTGGATAGGGACTTGGTTTAAAATCAAGTATCAAATAGATATGAGCTTATTCAAATACGTCTAACTTATGTAAGAAAAAAAAATGTATGTGTATGCAACTGATGGATACAGAGGTATCTGCAGAAATAATCAATTTTCCAATTTAATTGAGACATATAATTCTGAAATCTGGACTTTGGCAGAGAAAAGTTACCCACACCTGAACTGATGTTAATTCTGTAGATATAGATATATCCAGATATATCACATAGAGAATAGATGACTTGATTTATAGAACATGTTAATGTTAACAGGGGTTAGAAATTGCTGGGGCAAATCATACCTCTGCAGGATATCATTGAATATCACTGAATCTGTAAAGGAATTGAAAGTATGGCTTTGAGTTTAAGACAAGAAGTGTAAGATATCTGTGTTTGAAAAAGCAGGAAGGTAGGCTATTATAATCACAGGTTTTTAGGCTTTTTGTTTAATACTGCATTCAAATAATGTCTCCCTTGTGTCGTATGAAGGTATTGTCTCAGTTATAACTGGCATCATCAATAACTTGTGTAGCACGTGGAATACGGATGGATTAAAATCACATTTGTGAGTTTTTTAGGAAGTTTCTCCTTTACCTTGTATTTTACAACTGAAGCTATTCAGTGTATCAATTGTAAATGAAGATGGACACTTACTTGAATGTGTTCCAGATCAAATCCAGTGCAGATCTGTAGCCAGGATGAGAAAGTAGAGATGGGTTGAGTTGCATTTTATAGAAGACCTTGTAGATTTTGCATTGCTCTTGCGGATTTGCTGGAACTTAAAACTGCTCCGGTGTTTCTGAGCAGCAGTTCAACATCTCAGAGTGTTAGGTTGTCACCATTGCCCTTATTAGTTCATAAAAGGGAAACCAGTATTTTAGAGTTGGAATAATCTGGATCATGCAAGGAACTGAAGCCATTCTAATTGTTCTAATGAATGATCTCCTCTTTTATTCTCATAGAGGACCAAAGTCTAGTCTCACTCTTTTAGACTTCTCTGCAGAGTTTAACATGGCTGATGATGAAATCCTGGCATGTCATATGAGCTGGATGGCTGTACTAGTCCGGACACTTCCTGAAATGATGCATCCAATAGATAGTGATGATTAGCAGCATGCCTACCCCACTTGACTGTTAATGGCTGGAAACCCACAAAAATCAAATTCCTTGTATCCTTTTCTAGCAATGGAATGCAACCACATTGGCAGCTGGACCCTAGCAATTTGCAGGTAATACCTGTTTGTCTGTATTCATTACCATCTGTGACTACATCATTGACTGCTCCTACCAAGATGATCAGTTAATCTTGTGAGATTAGTTTAATTAAACTGAAGTGAGCTATATAGATGTGACTATAGCTAGAATATATGATGTTTATTAGCAAAAGATCTTCAGTGTTTAGGAAGTGCCAGCGGGACGTGACACACCTAGTATAAAATGCTGTAATTCTTCCCTGCAGTAAGAGGGATTATGCATTAGTTTTCCACAGAAATTTATGCTAAAGTCGCTATTTTGGTCCTCATCTCCAAAATATATCAACACTAGGGCCCAGTTTTTCAAAAATATGCTTCAATCTCTCTGGAATGAGGAAGACAGTTGCAATCATAGAATCACAGAATGGTTGAGATTGCAAGGCACCTCTGGAGATTGCCTAGTCCAACTCCCCTGCTCAAGCAGGTTTCTCAGGATACTGTTCTTTCAAGTTTTGAGTGTCTCCAAGGATGGAAACTCCACAGAAGACTCTGTCTTCTTTACTCCCTCCCATCAGGTATTGATACACATTGAAACTTCTCTTCTCCAGGCTGAACACTCCCAGCTTTCTCAGTTTCTCCTTGTATGCCAGGTGCTGCAACCCCTTTATCATCCTTGTGGCCATTTGCTGAACTCCCTCCAGCATGTCCATATCCTTGTACTGGGGATCTGTCCCGATCCAATGTTGGGGGAGGTTTTGATATGATCCCAAGAGCAAGATTAAGACACAAATGAGGTCAAATGCTGTACACCCCAAAGAGTTTTTATTATTAAAAGGGAAGAGGGGTAGTGATAGGACGGAATAGAAGGAAAAGACAGAAATAAAGCAAGCATCCAGAATAGAGTTGCAAGAATAGTCACCACCATGGATCCAGAAGCATCCTGTTGGTCCTCAGTCTTCAGTTCTTCAGTGGTGGGTGCACACACAGCGAAGTTTTCTGTTGCCTTTTAAGTTCATCATATCAGCTGATTAGCCTATCTGCCCATGTTTAGTTTTTCCTCTGGTCCCAACGTTTTTTACTGACTTCATGCTTTTTGAGCAATCATCTGGCTTCTGGGGCAGAAATGCTCACCTCTGATCAGTTCATTAGTAATGCATGCGTGGGGTCTGGCCTACACAATAGAGCCACAAATGGCTACACGATGGAGCCAGTGATAAATATTCGGTTTCACTCAGTCCGTGTCTCCCCCTTTGAGGCTTGTCTAAGGAGTTTGACAATGCAACTGCAAGGGAGTGGGGAATGCATCCTTCGATACACTCCTGATTCCTTGGGTGACATTCCTTAGACTAATCCAAAGGCTGCAGCTTGTCCTTGAGGTTTGCACAGACACAAGCAAGCTTTGAGACAGTCATTTGAGATTTCAGACTCTCACAGGATCCCAGAGCTGGACACAGTACTCCACGTGTGTCTCACCAGTGCTGAGTAGAGGGAAGGATCACCTCCCTTTTGTTTGTCACAGTTGTCACAGTAGGACTTTGTTATAATTGTATAACTCTTTTTTGTTAAGAAAACTTTGCCATTTCCAAGATAAATATATAGTCATTTTATATTTAACACTTACACACTTCAAACAGAAAAATCCTCTAGGAAAACAAGGTGCTATACACACTTTTATCCTCACAGAGGCAATGAGAGAACAAATAATACATAATACAAGAGCAGTGCTCAATTTGTAATGTACTACTGGCAGGCAGGAGAGTACCATGAGGATAACTGTAGTGTAAAAGCATGCTTGGCACAGGGCTGAATAGTTTAGATTCTATTTTATTTTATCAATGCAGAACAAGTTGTTTCTGACATTTGTAATTTAAACTTACAAGATATTTTTGGGGTACTCAGAAACTGCTTTTCTGAATTGGATGAAATAATAATCAAACATTTTCTGTTCTGTTTTAGGAGGCTGTTTACAACTGTTTGTTTCAACTGTTGCACCATCCCTAGTAAGTGTTGATAAATAGCCTGTTTTGCAAATGACAGTAAGTACAGTCACTTTTGTTAAGATAACATTTAAATTCATGATTTTTTTTTTTACATATGAAGATCCATTTTTAAATATGTTCCTGTTTTTAAAAAACTTAGTGAAGGTTTTTCAAAATACTGCAAAGGCTACAAGTAGGATCAAGTGATTAATTAACAGATTAATCAAACTGCAGGTATGGCAGCTAGCTTATAACTTACAGACTGACAGATTCATAATCTTTAAAATAATATTGTCAGGCATAAAAGGCTTTCCTTTTACAGTGCCTTCATTAATTTAAAGAATCCTAGTAAATATATTACTGCCTCCTTTTCTGAAGGAATGTGTTGTTTATACTGTCTTATTGTTTACATATCATCATTTAAAATAGCTCTGTTCAAATAATATAAAGTCACAGTTAAACTCAGAGTATGAAATCTGAGACAGTAAGTGAAATACGTAGGGTCAGCTAAAATTCTTTGCAACTATTTTAAGATAAAATTTGAAGAGGAGAGATAGAGCTTTGGATGTTCTGGGTGCATGGCAGCTGGATGGAGACAGGTCTGTGGCGTTTTGTGGATGGAATGAACACAAGATGTCACCCTAGCTGTGAGACAGCTCCAACACAAAAATGCCATTAGTTGACAAGGAAAGAGAATGAAGGATTGAGGTTACTTTTTTTTTTTTTTAAGTTGTTCATTTACTGGAACACTGTTTCACTACAAAATTTTCTACACCTTGCTGAATATTTCTAATTCAATTCTATCATGCCATTTATGATTTTTTAAAACTGTTGTTTTAAAGTAGGTTCCTGAAATTTGAAGTCAGATTTTACTTCCTTGAATAGTAGCCCTGTGTTTCTTATACTGTTAGTGAAAAAGATGATGGAGAACAGAGTGCAATATTTTTCTGAATTTTCTTGACTCTCAATCATTTTCATACGTTTACCTAGAAGCCTAAAATCTTATAGAAGGATGCAATGGCAACTATTGTGAAAAACTTTCAGATACCATCACATGGTTAAATTGTTATGTTTCTTCCTAAAACGTGTAAACCTTTTTTGTGCTGAAGAGTAGTATTTTATTTATGTAACAGTTTGAAATTCCTTTACCTTTACTCTAAACAATGCAAAATTCTTCCTTTGAGGAAGAAGGGATTGAAAATACAATGGTATTAATGTGAAAATGCAATGGTATTAACGTTCCTTCTGATTATGGATAGGGAATGGATACATTAAATATTAAACTCCTTGAGCTCAGGCCCCTGATTTCAGTAATGCAGACAGCATGACTATATTCAAAATGACATTTATGCTTTAGTTGTTTATTTTCCTCCTGTATAAAATAATAAAAAAGGTTTTGTAGTGAAGATGTCTATCTGGGACTTGTGAGGACAGACCTCAATGCCTTGTTGTGTTGTAGATGCTCATATTACCTTAGGTGATAATTCTCATTTCATTTATCTCATCCATACAGTGAGAATATCTTCATCTGTAAGATGAGGATAGCCATATTTTTTACTCCCATTGCCTGTTTGTATTTAGATAACAAGCCCTTAAAGCAAAGACTGATTTAAAAAATATGTTTGTATGGGACCTATAGCAGAGAAGGTTTGTATGTATCAGGGAGCTCTGGACACTAATGTAATACTGATTAAGCAAAAGTGTGTTACTCTTAACCACCAAAATTAAATATACAAGTGATAGTAAAATACTATTTTGTTACAAAGTATACATCTTAGGCAAGCAGATTCTCATCAACCTGGACAGAAGAGGAATCTGAATAGTGAACAGAGAGCATGTCAAGTAATCTGTGATACCTCTGCCTGAGTGTGCTTTTAGCCCATGGTGAATAACAGAATACCTTCACGAAAATATCAGATGAGTTAATTCTCACATTTTCGGCAAGATGCAGTTAGGAATACACTTACTAGTGATTTCCTTGAAGTGGTTTACCCCTCCCTTGACCAACATTATTAGTATGCTTCTACATCCATAGTTTTACAGTACTCTTCTGTTTTGCATAATTCTTCATGTCCTTAAAATCAGCGTAAGTTCTTAAGTAAGGTCTTAAAAGTTTTAAGACCCTTTCAGATTGCCATTTAAAGGAGTTCTAATATTCCTGAGAATAAGAATGGTTAATTCGTAGTCTGTTACGTAATATTGCTTTTTTTGATTGAAACTTAGTGGGAGCTTGGACAGTCAGCACTCCACAAGAGAACGCTCAATAGCTTGTATTATTGGACTCTGAGCTTTTACGGTTCAAGCCTTTATAAACTGTGTCAAGCTGTGATAGGTATAATTATTGCACATATTGGCTTAACCTATATAGTGCAGTCATAATGCATTAGCCTTTCCCACATTCACTTGCCTGTCCTTTATTATCAGTGACATTTTCCCTTAAAGGTTCAGAGCAAGCATGACTTTATGATCAACCATAAGCTTTAACTAAGCCAACTCCTTTTTCCAAGGAAGACTGTTGAAGAAACCAGGAGATGGCAGTCTTTCTTAATGGATCAGAGTTAAGTTCTACTGGTGATCACAATTTCTGTTCTTGTGCCCCAGAATACGTAAAAATTTAAAATGAAGTGAAGGAAGAGTCACACCTCTTGTCTTGCTGGCACAGTAAGTCATTGCATGCTTGGCCCCTCTGCTATCTGCCTTTTCTTTCAGGTGTCAGAACAATCACATAAATCCAGGGCGAATTGTGGTCTTCCCAATCTTCACATTGGCCTTAGTGCAGTTTTCTTACCCAGCTGTTTCAACATACCTGAACTACAGTTCTCTGCTCTCTGGTAACACATAGGAGAAGTCTAGCTTGCCTTCCTAAGGCTGTGTACTTCATCTGAAAGCAGGCTATTTCAGAGAAAACTATCTTAGGAACAAAAACCAATTCATTCATGTATGTTTAATCAATAAAAATGTAGTAATCCAGAGATTGTGTGACCTACTCTACGTCTCTGTTAATTTGCTCCTTAATGTATCTGTCACCATTCTTGGACAACTTGGAGCCTCCATAGGGGATCAAGATGGTTTTAACTGGCTGTGGTGCTTTTGTTCATGTAACTTGACAAAAGGCGGTGTCACATCATCTTATAACCCTGTGGGATATCACTGTACTAAGATATGTGATTGTCTGTTCTTGCTAGAGAAATAATTGCTGCATG
This sequence comes from Strix uralensis, assembly GCF_047716275.1. Lineage (NCBI taxonomy): Eukaryota > Metazoa > Chordata > Aves > Strigiformes > Strigidae > Strix > Strix uralensis. The sequence goes on from NC_133977.1 coordinate 35,760,819, forward strand.
GCAGTATTAGATATGAGTTTCTCTGAGCTGTTGGTTCCAAGCATGAACAAAAACTTCTTACCTTTCTATATGTTTTTCTGTAAAGTAAGTGCCAGAAACTCTGAGGAAAGCATAAAAGTGGCTTAAATTGACTCTTTGTCCTTATTGTCACAGTCCAACTCAAACAGATCTTAAGAAAACCATGGTGTGCCTTCCATTATTTACTAGAACCAAGTGATAGATTTAATTCCAATAAACTAATAATCTTTCATCTCCACAGTCATTATGGCTTTTGGACTCCCAAAGCTCCTTCTCAGTGTTACCACTCCCTCCCTCAAACTGCAGTAAGGTGCATGGGAATGACAAGTGTATAGAGACCAAGAGCACATATTATTCATGACCACATCAGGCTTATACATTGTTTGGACTAACAGTTTGTCTTCTATTGGGGCAAATTCTTGCTTTGTACCTTACAACCATTTCAGACTGTCTTAAACAACCCTTCACTGACTAATAGCAATAATAACAATAATAAATTGTTTTAGGCAATGCTGAATCAGATGAGCAGATGTATAAGCTAGCTAATGTTTATTAAGTATTCTGTTTGCTACCTGAGCTTATTGCAGAACCAAGCAAAGGGGGAAAACAATAAATTGTTCCAAAGATCCAGCTATATTCTCACTCATCATATTTGTCAGTGTTATAAGGAAAAGGTTTTTTGTTTTTTAAGTTAGTGGTAACAGACATCCATGTCATGTTTGTGTGTAAAGGTCCTCAACCTTTCTTCTGCAGCTCACCATGTTCAGTTTAATGTGCGTTACTCAATGTCTTGTCACTGTTTTCCTGAGCATTCATGCCTGTAGACATTCTGCAGATGACTGGTTCTCAAAGCAGAGCTCTATTTTTAACTTGGCATGTAGGAAGACGAGCTGTTCACATCTAGCAGAAGGCAAATGTCTTTGGACTTGCAAGCTGGGATTCTGCAGGTGAGAATCGTGTATGTGGTAAGGAGTATCTGGATATAGGTTTGGAATATGGATACACTGAGAGCGCAAAACTCCTTGGTGTGGCAAAACTGCTTGATATACAAATGACACTGAATATATTGACCAAAGTTTGTTATTTAGTCTGCTTCACAAAATGTCAGCAACCATTCTCAGATAGCTACAATGGAATTTACCTTAGCTTCATATATAAAGTTTCAGCTGACATGCAGCATCATAATACAAGCTTCTAAAAGCTATGTTAAACATTTAGCTTGCACTTAATCATCTGCCAGAAACGTTTAAAGGCATAATGTCTCATTAATAATTATTAAATCATTGAGTTGTGCAAAGAGAGATGTTCCGTCTTTACTTACATAATGGTAAAACACAGGTCATTTACCAAGCATGCAACAGCACATCAGATATTGGAATTTTCTTGAAGGGAATTAACAGAGCCTTATTAGAGAATATGTATTAGTAAAGGAAAGAAGCATTTGGTGATTGAAACAGTGTTCAGCCATGGCATACAGTCTGGTTTCTACACTCCCCCATACTCTGACAGCTTAAAACATTCTCATGTAAATTGGCAGATGTAAAGAAATGACATTAATAATATAAACAAAATTATTTTAGTGTCACTCAGTTATGGGACTGAGACTCAGAAAATACATGTGGAGCTTCTACCTCTGCCACAGACATCCTGCATGACTGAAATAATGTCCATCTAACTATGGACATTAACAGAGGTCCTGTATTAAAGCACTGTCATGGTTTAACCCCAGCCAGCAACTAAGCACCATGCACCCACTTGCTCACTCCTCCCCCTCCCAGTGGGATGAGAAGGAGAATCAAAAAAAAAAAGTAAAACTTGTGGCTTGAGATAAGAACAGTCTAATAACTAAAATAAAATAATAACAAAGTATTAATAATATTATTAATAATAATGATAATGAAAATTAATATAACAAAAAGAGAGACAAATAAAACCCAAGAAAAGACAAGTGATGCATAATGCAATTGCTCACCACCTGCTGACCGATGCCCGAGCACCAATCCGTCCCTCCTGACCAACTCCCCCCGGTTTCTATACTGAGTGTGATGTTCTGTGACATAGAATATCCCTTTGGCTAGCTCGGGTCAGCTGTCCTGGCCATGCTTCCTCCCAGCTTCCTGTAGAGCTGCACACTGGCAGAGCACAGGAAACTGAAAAATCCTTAACTTAGGATAAGCGCTACTTAGCAACAACTAAAACATCAGTGTGTTATCAACACATTCTCACACTAGATCCAAAACACAGCACTATACCAGCTGCTAGGAAGAAAACTATCCCATCTGAAACCAGGACAAACACGCACTTCAAGAAGCAGATCAAATGTCACATGAGCTCCATAGTGGTGTCTGTCTCTCTTCATTGACTGTTGGGAGTACAGAGTGAATAGGCTCTTAATGTAGTCAAGGTCCTGAAATGCAGTTTTGGAAATAGTGCTGAATGTTTATTTGGGTTTGTAGGCTCTAAATATTAACTGATTGAGTTGAAATGCTGTACTTCCCTAGACAGTTCCTTATACCCTTTTGTATAGAGTTCAGTAATTACTTATGCTTGCTTATCCACGATAACAATCAATCTTGCTTATCTACAATAATAATACCCCAGGTCCAGGATATGTAGGGAATCAAAGCTCCTGGTTACTTTCAAGAGACAGGGTCTGGCCTAGGGCTGTTCCTGTGTCCTTCTGGTGAGCCCTTGGTCACTCAGAGAATCTGTCCTCCCTCAGCCCTCTCTGTACAAAACATGAGGGAGTCCTGCTATTCAGCTTGCTTTGCAGAAGTTTTTGTGCCTATGCCTTCATTCCTCTTCTGGAGGGTATGGAGAGAAAACTAATTTTTTTAAGTAAGATTGAGGGGTTTTTTTTTAGGATTTTTACTTTTTTTGAGTCTCAGAATGACATTGCTTCTGTATAATGCCCATCCTTTGGGTTAATAGTGTTACCCTTTCCCATCCATGTCCTTAAGGAATGAAGATAATCAAACACAGAGAGAAGGAGGCAGCAAATCAGTATAGGTGAGCTCCAGGCAGAGAGCAAATGTACTCACTGTGTAGTGTGTAAAAGGGCAATTTAGGGCTTTAAATGAAACCTGAATTACTTCAACCTTGAATGGCAAATGGCATTAATCTGTAGTTATGTAATTTCACAAAAGAAAGGAAGAAAAACAAGAGATGTCTAACTGATGTAGATGGCAAAATGCCAAAAAAAAAAAAAAAAAAAATCCTGAGCTGGGATTTGTACATTTCAAGAAAAATGAAGCAAGGATACACATGGAAACCTGGAGCATAAGACATATATATATTTTGCAGATATGCAGCAGGTTTTGATGCATGAAGCAGATCTCTGTGTGACTTAGGCTTTAAGCCTTAACACCCCAGCAAACATAAGCATTCAAATAATGTCTTCTGTCTAGATACCAAATGTGGAGCAAAATTTCTGTTGTAAAAATGCTATTTCAAGTGCCATAGAACTAAACTTTGATTAAAAAAAAAGTGATAGTTGACTTCAACAAAAAGATGTGGTTTTACTATACCCTAGATTCCCCTGAGTGTGCTCTTCTAAAAGAGCACATTCCCTCACTGACCCTGACCACAGAAGTGGGACAGTCCTTTGATGATGCCAAAATGCAGTGTCTCACATCCAAGCACATACCACATTTCAGCTGCCACCATCTACATGTGTATCCTCAAAGATAAGGTTGTGTTTTCTCAAGAGCCCTGTTACATCCTGAAATTAATGGCTCCTGGTTGATCATGTCACATCAGAAGGACAATGAGCATCTCTGCTGATGGGTGGTGCTTATTAAGGACAGTGGAGATGTCTTTGGCATGAGGTCAATCATGTTCACTGCGCTAAGAGACTGCCTCATCCAGGTCCATATCTCACACTGGTCTGGGCAGTGTAGTGTCTGGGATAAGCAGGATGCCGTGTCTCAGCTCCCTCAGTTGTTCTCTGTGAATTCATGAGCCTGTTACAGGATTCTGGCACAATAAACTCAGGAAGAATCATCAGGGAGAGTAAGGAGCTGGCAGGACACTTTCTTGGGCTGTGTGTTGATCCATGGAGTTGCGCATAGTGCAGGTGAGGTGGTGGGGATGTAAGTATTGGAAAGGCTATGTCAGAAGCTCAGTAAAGACAGAGTAGGAGATACAGGTGCTATTTAAAATAAAACTTGCTATGCTGGCAGCTCAGACTTAGGACATGCACAGATCTTGGCCTCCTCAGAATATACATGCCCTGTGAAAATAGCATTTTCAGTTGTCTTCCACATTTATGGTCTTGCAGTATTCTCACATTGGCTCATGTTGTACAGCTATTTGTTGGCCACTGTGAGACTTTCTCTGGAGTCTGATTGTTCAGGATAATAATTTACCTGCAAAAGTAAAGTAATTTGTGCTGTGCCACAGAATTAGAATTAGTCACTTTTTATTCTGATAGAAGAAGATAAAGCATTGAATAAGTCTGTCCCTGCAGGTGATGCTGAGGGACACTAGCCAGCCTGATTTTTGTGTAGAATATTTAGTTCTTCCAGGGAGTTAAACCTCACCTCCACCACGCATTTCTACACATTTATGACTTTTACAACTTTACATCTTGTAGGTAGCTAACTATCTTCAAAAAGTATAAACAAACTAATTGTAAATAATTTTTTTAATTACATAATTTCCAACATCATATCTTTCCATTAAACAGCACAGCTTTAGCAGAGACACAGACCTGTGAGGCAGCAGCTGTGAATCTGTTAAGCTCTCCTTCATTATTAATGTCTTGTTTTCATTGGTTTTAAGACAGATTCTTTGAGTCACATTTTTAAAACCATCTTGTAGATTTGCATGGTTTTAAGTGTGAATAATTTGAAAGCTCTCAGTAACCCTATCTCACTTCTGTGATTTTTGCCTTTTTATATTGCAGTGAAGGTGCTGAATGAAGAACTGATCCTACTTCAAAATTATCATAGAATCATAGAATCACAGAATGGTTTGGGTTGGAAGGGACCTTAAAGATCATCCAGTTCCAACCCCCCTGCCATGGGCAGGGACACCTTCCACTAGACCAGGTTGCTCAAAGCCCCGTCCAACCTGACCTTGAACACTGCCAGGGAGGGGGCAGCCACAGCTTCTCTGGGAAACCTGTGCCAGGGCCTCACCACCCTCACAGCAAAGAATTTCCTCCTTAGATCTAATCTAATTCTACCCTCTGTCAGTTTAAAACCATTACCCCTCGTCCTATTCCTAAACCCCTGATAAAGAGTCCCTCCCCATCTTTCCTGTAGCCCCTTGAAGTACTGGAAGGCTGCTATAAGGTGTCCCCGGAGCCTTCTCTTCTCCAGGCTGAACAACCCCAACTCTCAGCCTGTCCTCACAGGGGAAGTGCTCCAGCCCCCTGAGCATCCTTGTGGCCTCCTCTAGACCCACTTGAGCAGATCCATGTTCTTCTGATGTTGATGCCCCCAGAGCTGGACACAGCACTGCAGGTGGGGTCTCATGAGAGTGGAGTAGAGGGGAGAATCCCCTCCCTCAACCTGCTGGCCACACTTCTCTTGATGCAGCCCAGGACATGGTTGGCTTTCTGGGCTGTGAGTGCACATTGCTGGCTCATAGCCAGTTCTCCATCTACTAGGACCTCTAAGTCCTTCTCCGCAGGGCTGCTCTCAATCCACTCATTGCCCGGCCTGTATTTGTGATTGGGATTGCCCTGACCCATGTGCAGAACCTTACACTTGGCCTTGTTGAACTTCTTGAGGTTTGTACCTCTCTATGTCTCTAGGTCTCTATCTTGTTATACTGCACTTAATGGGAAAATGTTTGTAATTTCAGCATGTAATTTTCTACTGATCTCAGACAGCTTTTGTAGTATAAGCAGTACTCGGCGCATTTGAGAGATACATTTTGATTAATAAAGGACAGACTAGTGATCTAATATGAAGAACTGTGTAAAGATTAAGATTCTCCAATTTTGTTGGAATGGAAATAGACCCTTAGGTGAAATATTTTAGGAAACAAATCCAATAAGGGTCCAATTTAAAGAAAAAAGTCCACTTACATGCATAAGTACAGGTGTCTGACTTTTCCTCTCTTAAAGAATTACCCCTAAAGTTATGAAATAAGAATAATTACTATTAGCAAAAATTTCTGATCATTTATTCTACCTGGATTTTCTGGAGTACATTTTCAGATCATGGATTATATGTGCATATCTCATTATCACTAATGAGAATTTCAATGCATCATATAATTTTACTTTGCTATTTTGTCTGACTTGTATTACACCTGTCAGTCTGCTTTCCTCCTGCTATTTCATTAATATTTAAATATTAATATTTAAAGGTCAAACTTATCCTGCAGTGATATTAAAATATATTATTCAGTTTCATCTGACTTGAGGAGAACATCTCTGGGACAGTGTTCACTAGATAGGGGAAAAGGCAATCATCATACACTTTGCTGCTTTTTTAATGCATTTTTTTTCTCCTCTCTCCAGTAGAAATTGGACAGTTTCCATCTGAGAGAGGGAAGAAAGAGATTTGTAAAGGAATAAAGTGTAATTCATATTGCAGTCAATGGGAGTGAGGTGCCACTCTTCTCTGTACCTGAAGAGTCTTGCACTGAAGCAGTTGCAGAACTGAAAGTCTTCACAGGACACTGAAGCAAAACTGTTCGTCCACTAGAACTTCTCAGTGGAAGATGTATCTATCAGGCTCAATGCAGCTCACATTCAGGTCAGTGAAAGAAGGTGTGTGATGGCAGGATCTGGACCAAACCCCTCCTCCTCTGTTCTGGGTTTTTGAAACAAACATGGAGTATGTTTCAGCAGTATGGCATCCTGGAATAAAAAACAAGTGCTAAGTACAGTGGTGTGGTAAAGGTAGTGCTCCAAACTAAGCAGTATTTGTTTACACAAATATTTATATAGCTGAACTGTGTTCCATATGTGGGATTTTGCATTTTGAGCAAAACTGGATTATCCCAGAAACTGCTTATCTGTATAAATATTTCTGACATCAGAATTGAAGGTTATTTTTGTATAATATGTATAATTACAAATACAGGATACAAATTCCATAAAACAATGTTATTTGACTCGAGATCATGCTAATGCTAACATTTTTCTTTGACTGAATCCTCCTGAGAACACCAAAGAAATTATATGGCCTTTATTTACTTGCTGTGTCCCGGAAGGTAGTCTGGTGCTGCAGAGAAAATGGAAGGGGTCCTACAAGGAGTGGAAGGGATCTGCATAGATAATCTTCACTGCATCAAAGCTGGTGCTTTTGTGAATTTAAGGGAGTCTGCCATGCAGACACCTGGGAGGAAGGTAAAATTAGAGCTGTACATATGCTGTATATGTAAGTTGTTGCCTATAGCAAGTGCTTGCTTGGAGTGCAGGAGCCCTTGCAATATTTACTATGTACAAACAAAAGCAGCCCAGGAAAGACCTAGTAGATGATAAGTCTTCCTGACCTCACCCATGAGACACTGCTGCAAGAGCAAGCGGGATATGTGGTAGCAGTCAGGTTAATCTGTCCTACACACACTGGATATTGATGTATTTGGGTGTGGGCCAAGGGACACTTGGGATCCAGATTTTCTCATTGTCTTGACTCAATACACATCAAGGGATTATGTAGACTTAAACCAAAATTGTGTCCACACAATGTGGACACAGTGGTAGTATGGACTGAGCACAAGTTTGACCAGATGTTGATTATACAGGCATACCTTTGATGCTGGAAAGCTGTGCACATATGTTATTATAAAAGACTATCAAGCAACAGGGAAACTGTTTAGTCAAGGTGTCAAATCTCTACCATGGATGTGAACAGAAGTGTAATTGTTGACTTCAGTGGAAATAAGATCAATCTCCAAATGCCTAACAGTCTAAATAATCCTGAGCTGGTATCCTAAATCTGCCCTTGTAGTTGTTCACCACTGTTGAATGCCAGGCTGTATTCTTTTTTTTTTTTTTTTTTCACGGATCTACATATTGTGCCCTTTGAGTATATTAGTCTTCCATAGCAATGTAAAGAGACCACAGTCTTTGAGTATTTGAACTTGCCTACTAATGCGTGGCTGTGAGGTGGTAAATTAAAATGGCCTGTATTTCTTTTTTCTGCAACATTTTACCTAACCCAAACATGTTATAATGCAACTTTACACAATGGATATCTGCATAATGAGTTGGTGATTATAGCTTTTGCTATCAGATATAAGAACAGAAATTGTAAATCCGTATACTTTTAATAGGAGAAATTATCTTCAGCTATATAGCTGTTTATCCAAAACCTAATGTCATTCTTATGAACCTAGAGCTACCTGCTTGTAAAGTTATAATTAATTTTGTGACTCTCCTCAGTTTAATATCATTAATCAGTGTGATTTTCTGACCTCAACTGGTGCTGAATAATCAAATGCCCTTGCTGCATTTCTAAATGCTTCTTTTGAAACACAGAACAGCCATAAGAAAATACAGTTGCAGATACATCGAAGGAAATATTTAAAGTGGGATATGATATAAGTAGCTGATCTTTTATCACTTTTGGCATATCATCAAAGAAGAAAAAATATTTTTAATAAGCTAAGTGAATCTCCCTAAATTCAATAGCCAAATAATTCCTCTGGGGGGGTGTGTGTATGGGAAAAAAAATCACCTTTTCTGCTGCCATAGAAACCAGCCTTAACCAGGACATTGTAAATAAAAAGAGCACCCTCTGGCTTCATATTTATGTTGCATATGTATTCCTTTTTAAATATGAAAAATGACACTGTATTTCTCAAATAGGTAGTCTGTTGAACCCCTTTTAGATTTGGCTATATTTGCAGAAACAAGATTAAGAAGTAATTTTTGACTAAGAAATGAAAAATATGCAGAACCTAAAGAGGCTGCAGAGGCAGCCTGAGTCCCCTCAGAGACTTTTAACACATGGCAGAGTGCACTGGGTGGCAGGAGTCAGAATGCTCCCATGGCATCTCAGTGTGGGGGAGAGGAGCAGGTGTGCACCTCTTCCCTTACTGTGCCATCACCCTCATATACTTCATCATAGTGGGTTTTCATCATTTCAAGTCTTTTTTGTAAGAAATCAAACATTTTGTTGGAGTGGGGCAACTGATACAGCCATTTTCCTGTAGCTCAGTTCTTACCATAAAAAACTCATGTTTTCCAAAGAAAGGAGCTGGTTGGTGCTTTGATTGGTAAGTGTCCATCTGACAGCACTATTTGCCTTCAAAAGGAGTAAGCTTCATTAAAGTGTCACAAGCTGAAAACCCAAAAATGAAGGCACTGAAATGACACATGAAATGCTGTCTCTATTGGCATGGAAATTTTGGCACATATCAACTGCTTCTTGTGGAAAAAAGAGTACACTAGTACATTTTTGCAAATATCAAAATTGCAGAAAACATAGTTCATTTTAGTGTTGAATCTAGTTTGTTAAATCAAAACTTTTCTTTTGGAAAATGGCTAAACTTACCTTGTTTCTCAGTGTGATCCTGCTAGAGCAGGAGCTAGAGCTCTCTATTTCTAGAGAAAACTTTAAAATATGCTAGTCTTAGGAGAAGAAACTCTATGCCAACTACTAATATATTTTTCCACACAATGTGTATGTTGACTGTATATCTGCTTTTGGTGCACTACGAAGTTGCACATTGCAGATTGGAACTCCAGTGATCTTTTTATCCTTGACACTGTGGTGACTCTTCTAGGGAGATAAAACTGGACTTGACTGAACTGGAACGACGACTGTGTAAAATGAAGGTCAATTTGTCTGCTCAGTGCAGCTATACTTTTCCAGCTCTTTCTTCAGTTTCTACATTTAACTTGAGGAAGAATATATATAATGCCAACACAGGTCAAAAAGTCTTTCTACCACTCACTCCTGCTGCCTCAGGAGGGATGCCTGTCTGATCACTGTGACTCTCTAGAATAAGAAGCTGAAATGCTCATTTTAACATCTGTGAGAGTGAAACCAAAAGACAAGGCTGGGTACAGCCCATTCTGGAGACCTGCAGGGTCATTCCTATACACGCTTTCTTGTGGACCATGGGGAGTGCAACTGCACCATTGTAACAAAGAGACTTGGCAAAAAACGCTCTTAGGAAGGATCCTACATTGTTTTATGTCTGATGTCATTCATACAGCACTGCCATGAGGATAAACAGATAAGTGAAAGCAGCCAGATCACAGCCTAGTTAGTTCTACATTTTTTACATATATAATGAAAAAGCAGTCAGCCAGCCACAGGCTGGGTAATGACAGTGGCTGATTGTCAGTAGGTACAAAATACTGTGTCTGTTGCAAGATATGTATAAATACCTGCAGTCAAGTCAGGGTGCAACTGTCAATATTCTGTGTGGAAGTCTGCTGTTCGTTTCAGTAAGGTCTGGGTCAGCCCTCCATGCTTTATGCAGGGCATGCTGGAGCTGGCTATCCATGCTGTAAAAGAAAGTATTTCATCATAGTCCTGTCTTTTTTGCCATTGCTGGTTTCATTCTAGCACATGCTGCATTTCTTTCTTCTCTGACTGGTCTCTGTGTTCTCACTTTGAAATATATACCTCTACCTTAAAATGCATTTGTAGATCAAAAATTATCTATGTAAGGATATCCTCTTCCTTCTCAACAAGGCTGCAGTCGGAGAATAATACTCACTGACTGGTGTGACAAGAGACAGCTTTGAATGATTTTTTACTCTGTTAGCAGAGTGCCTGTGAGGTTTGCTCAGCCAGTACCACAAAGAAAAACACTTTTTTCCTTGTCCCTCTTCAACATTAGACCCATTTGCTAAGTCACAGCTGTGCAAATACACTGACAGCGAGAATGTTACACAGGTGAAACTGGGCACCGCATCTGACCTACACAGCCTCCCCCCTTGATGATGATGTCGTACAAGAAATAAAGAGACAGTGTAAGGTTTAGATCTCTGCCTTTCTAGATAGCGAGACTGTTCTTTCACAGAAATACATAGTTTAGTTCAAATAAGAATTAAATGAAGTCTCTGGGACTTTTCCAGGTGCTAATGGCTGGGATGTGGTATACGATGTAGATGCCATGATAGGTATTAAAGGGCTGCTAGGGAAGAAGTAAAGTCAGGGGTGATGCAAAGGCAGCACGTGGGGGAGGAAAAGAGTGGTTATATCAGTTTTAGCTCCTTGGTAAATGCTTGTTTGACCAAGGGGCTGGGAGTCTTTCAGGGCCCAGTGATACCCTCTGAATTCAGAAGCGGCTCCAGGCAAATGCAGCCAGACCCCCATGGTGTGGGACTGTGGGATTAGCAGGTGTGTCCACAGAATGGCTGACAAACTGACTATGGGGATGTAAGTTTGGGACTGGGTAAAAAAATACAAAGTTATGTTATTTATACTTCTTCCCACTTCAAAGTGATGCTTGTCTAGATTAAGAGTCCACTTCTTCTTTGGAACAATGCAGTTCATTAAGATAGTTACCTAGGTTGAAAAGTCAAGTGTTTTGAGGCTGAAAAATGCCAGATTTATGACTGACTGTGCAGCATTCACTATATGTCCAATGTCTTAAATTATAACATCCTACTTTACTTTAGTTCTCTACAGAGTACCTGCCTTATTCAGTGCACAGAAGGGACTTACAAAGGGAAAGGAATCAGGGCAACTGAACTGGTCTTGACTAATTGCTGTGTACTAGACTTTGTTCCTAATAGCTCCTATTCCGCTTGGTTTCTATCGACTATAATGCATATTTAATGTTAGTCTGATCATACCAGAGTGGAAGACTTCAGGTCCTTTATAAATAGTACCTTACCTTTGCAAGCCTTCTGCAAATTAAATATTTAATTTTACAAAGATAGCTAGATACATAACTATGAAATGATATACTTGGACCCACAGGCACCTAGACTCAACCCAGAAATATAACCTAGATATATGGTCTCCTGACCTTCCATTTTAATAACAATTCTGTTTCTCTTGTTTTATGCCTAGTAGTTATTGATTTTCAATAAAATTGGGAATCAGCAATCTATGGTCCCTTTCAATAGATCTGCTGTAAACTTCAGGAATTATATTTTATAAAATTTCAGGCAGAGTCTCTGAAACGGGTAGAATGAATGAATTAGAACCAGCTGTGAATCTGTTAATATATTGCTAAGTGACCAAGTCTGAAAGTGAAGTCTGTTGATACATCCAGCAGTGTTAGTGGGAGAGGAGACTTAAATGGAAGAGATTTTTCTTTTCACAGTAACACTATGTGAAACTACAAGTTGAAACTTTAGCTATATATGTATCTTCATTACAGTTCACTCTTTCTGCTTTCTTCTGCAGTGCATGCACTTGCCATAAATCTTTAAGAAATTGTACTGTTACTCCCTCCTACCAAATTATGTCTGAGTCTGTGGAGAGGAAACTAGGGTTGTGACTGCATTCTTCTCCCAGCAGTTAATGTAGCTGGTCAGCATTGGGAAGGCTCTGGATAATGGGAATGCCAGAAGAGTGTGGGGAGATAGGGTGACAGTCCTTCCTGGGGATTGTGCATGGAGACAGTTCAAGCCCAATGCTCAGCAAGGTGGATTGTTGCTTGAAAATGTTAGGGCTTCGTTAAAGGCATAAACTACCAATTTCTTTGGCCGAAGTCGACAAAGGGGTGTTTTAAGAGTGAAAAAAAAAATCCTCCAACAAATATATAATACAAATATCTTAAAAAAATATATAATCCTCCAAGAAATGTGGCCTTATTGTCATGCATAATTATAGATTTGTAGAACTTGGAGAGAATTATAATAACAAGCATACAAAATACTTTTTAAAAATGCTGTACTAGGACCAGAGCTGCTTTCTAGCAGAGATCAGTGATGTGTGTACAGCATCATTGGAAGTCATGACTGAGGTATAGAAAAGCAAGTCAATTCTTTGAAGGTAGAATGAATCCTGATAGCAGTGGTACTCTAGCATCACAGGTTTCAGCGTGAGCTGCACATGTCGGTCGTAAATTCCAGGTGGATCTTTGCAAATAAGGAGTTCAGCTGATATGTACTGGTGTTGATCTGCTGTCCCCTGTGGCCACTGACACCAAAAAGAGATCTGTTCCTGGGGTGCTGTTAAGACCTCAGATACCCTATGTACTCTTTGTTCAAGCAAAAATGGTGTTGTCTCAGGAGCGTAGAGAGAGAAGAGAATAATAGTAGATGTTGTCCTGTCTGTAAAGGAGGCCTGTTTACAGAGTGAATGATTTGTCTACATATCTGTGTGGAATAAGGCTGCCAAAATTTCTGCCAAAATATAACCACCAAAAATAATTATAATAGTGTCTTCACTACATACTAGGTCAATTTCTTTACTTAGCATGAAGTCTGGAAGCGGATATCCAATAGCATGAAAACCTACTGTGTAATTTAAGAAATAGTATTTGTCTTAATCCTTCTTTCTTTTTAGTTCCTCTCCCTCCCCCATTCTGTCTCCTCCCTGCTGCAGTATGATGTAGTGCAACTGAATGCTAAAGAGGCCACATTAAGTCCAACCCCAGCCACTCATTATTGGCCAGATAAATTGATGCCATAGCAGCATTTAATACTTCTGACTGGGAGAAAATCTCTGGAGAAGGCTAGTCATGATACTGAATTCTCTAGGGAAAATGTGGCTTTGCTGTATTTTGTTTTGTTTTTTAATGTATTTATTCGAGTCTGATTTGATTATATTCCCTCCTCACCATGTTCATCTCAAAGAGACAAAGTCTTCCTGTGTTCTGTAATCTCAATCTGTTTTCTGAAGATGCACATACAGAGAGAAGCCAAGACCTTCTTTCAGCATGCAGTGAGAAAGATTTATTGTTCATTTTGTACTGTTTCTGTCAGGGTAGTGCCTGTGTGCCTTGGTTGAAATTCTTCTTGCTCCAAAGAAGTTTATAGATGAGACAAGCAGATTCAGAAGGGAAACCAAGGCAGAGAGGTACCAGAAAGGGGGGTGGCATATTGAAATTCAATATTCATGCTATTTGAGACATATATACACTAAATTTAGGTAAGATTAATCAGTTCAGAATTGCTGTTGAGATTATGCTAAAGCTAAGAGAAAAAAGAGAGGTGGTGATTGCTATTAAGCAGCAGCTGTCTACAAGCAGGTGCCTGTGGGTGAAACAGCTCTTCTTCAATAAAAAATATAGATGGATTAGAGAGGAAAAAAAGGTGATCCTTGGCTCTGAGAAACAAGTCCCAGGATTTAGGAGTTGTAAGTACAATCAATAACACTTAAGTGCTGGTATCTTTGAATTATGAAAGCTTTAAAATGTATAAAATATGAGTTACAATTTCTTTGTGCATTACCAAAGAGGCTGGGCTCTTTCATAGATACATTACTTCGGAAAGAGCGATGGCATCCATTCTTTCATGGTACCTAGACGGTAGGAACAGTCAACACTAATGCACTGCAATATAAAGTATACTTTAAAACCATTTCCCTAACTGCAGCAAACACAGCATCAGATGTGTCCTGCCTAGTGGAATACATACCTTTTTTTAGATGAAATAATAGATATCTCACAATTTTGTTGAATTACCCCACTGAAAGATATGCAGACAATTAACCAAAGTGGTAAACTCACATAATCCCAGAATGGTTGAGGTTGGAAGTCACCTCTGGGAATAGTCTGGTCCAGCTCCCCTTCTGGAAGCAGCATCAGCTAGAGCAGATTGCTCAGGATCCCATCTGGTCAGTTTTGGAATAACTCCAAGGATGGACACTCTACATGACCATCCTCTCAGTGAAAAAGCTTCTTATGTTTACACGGAATTTACCATATTTCAGTTTGTGCCCATTGTCTCTTGTCTGGGCACTGCTGAGAAGAGTTGGACTCCATTTTCTTTAGTTCCCCCATCAGATGTTAATACCCACTGATGAGATCACCCTCAACCAGCACCGACCCCTGAGGAACATCACTCATCACTGCTCTCCACTTGGACATTGAGGCGTTGACCACAACTCTTTTAGTGTGACGATCAAGCCAATTCCTTATCCACCGAGTGGTCCATCTGTCAAATCCATGTCTCTCCAATTTAGAGATAACAATGTCATGCAAGACAGTGTCAGATGCTTTGTACAAGTCCAGGTAGATGATGTCCGTTGCTCTTCCCTTATCCACCAACACTGTAATCCCATTGTAGAAGACCATCAAATTTGTCAGGCATGTTTTGCTCTTAGTGAAGCCATGTTGGCTATTACCCATCACCTCTTTATTTTCCATGTGCCCTAGCATAGTTTCCAGGAGGATCTGCTTCCTGATCTTGCCGGGCTCAGAGGTGAGACTGACTGGCCTGTAGTTCCCCAGGTCTTCTTTTTTGCCCTTTTTAAAAATGGGGGTTATGTTTCTCATTTTCCAGTCAGCAGGAACTTCACCGGACTGCCACAACTTCATCCGCCAATTCCCTCAGGACCGATGTATTCATCTCCTCAGGTCCCATGGACTTGTGCACCTTCACGTTCTTTAGATGGTCTCGAACCTGATCTTCCCCTACAGTGGGTGGTTCTTCATTCTCCCAGTCCCTGCCTTTGCCTTCTGTGACTTGGGCGGTCTATGGCTGGAGCACTTGCCGGTGAAGACTGAGGCAAAAAAGTCGTTGAGTACCTCAGTCTTCTCCATATCCTGGGTAACCAAGTCTCCCTTTTCCTTCCAGAGAGGGCCCTCATTTTCCCTAGTCTTCCCTTTATCACCAAAGTACCTGTAAAAGCTTTTTCTGTTGCCCTTGATGCCCCTGGCCAGAGTTAATTCTATCAGGACTGTGGCCTTCCTAACCTGATCCCTGGCTACCTGGACAGTTTCTCTGTATTCCTCCCAAGCTACCTGTCCTTACTTCCACCATCTGTGGGCTTCCTTTTTATGTCTGAGCTTGTGCAGGAGCTCCTTGGTCATCCATGCAGGCCTCCTGGTGGCCTGACCTGACTTTCTCTTTGTCGGGATGCATCACTCCTGAGCTTGGAGTAAGTTGTCTATCAGGATTCCCAGATCCTTTTCTGCAAAGCTATTTTCCAGTCAGTTGTTCCCAGACTGGACTGGAGTATTGGGGTATTTCTTCCCAGGTGCAGACTTTGCATTTCCTCTTGTTGAACTTCCTGAAGTCCAACATTATTCTGTCAATTTTTCAGCCCTGCTGAGGTTCCTCCAACCACCATCAACCTCTATCACGCACTCCTCCCAGTTTTGTATCATCTGCAAACTTCCTGATGATGCCTTCCTGATCTGCCCCATCATCTAGATCATAATGAAGATTCAAACAACACTGGCCTTGATATTCACTCTTGGGGTACACCACTAGGGAATAGCCTCCAGTTGGATTTTATGCTGCTGATCACAACCCTTTGAGTCCAGCAATTCAGCCTGTTTTTAGTCAACCTCATTGTCCACTTATCTGGCTTGTACTTCACTTTGTCAGTGATAATGCTGTGGTAGACAGTGCTGAAAATCATAATAAAGTAGAAACAAACAGCTTTTACTGTCATCATCAAGCTGGTCTTGTCATTGTAGTGGGCTATCAGGTTGGTCAGGCATGATTTCCCTTTCATAAATCCATGCCAATTACCCCAAATCACCTTTCTGGCCTATGTAAAGGACCTCTGGGACAGTTTGTCCTATCAGTTTCCTAGTGACTGAAGTGAGGCCATCTGGCCTGTAGTTCCTTGGATCCTCCTTGCCATTCTTGAAGACAGAAGTTTTGAAGATGAAGATTTTTGCCCTCTTCCAGTTCTCAGGAACCTCCCCTGACCTCCACGATCTTTCATGATTGAGAGTGGCCTTGCAATGACATTGGCCATCTCTTTCAGCACTTGTCAATACCCACCATCAGGTTGCATGGATTTATATAAGTCCAATCTGTTTGAATATTCCCTAACCTGATTCTCCTCCACAAATGGTAAGTCTTCCTTGCTCCAGACTTTCCTACAGGTCTCACCTGGATTTGCTGATGGCAAGCTTTACCAGTGAAAGACCAAGGTGGAGAAGTCATTGAGTACCTTGGCCTTTTCTGTGTCCTTTGGCACCAGGACAAACTTCTAAAGTATTTTAACATATGAAGTTACCACTATAGGAGACTGCACGGAGATGCTTCTGTGTGCTTGATCTCTGCTTTCACACCTGTCTCTCACTGATAAATCTGTCTTTCATTTTATGATAGAACAATTATTTGACACAAGTACACTCAGCTCAAAGTATCAAGTATTGCAATCCAGCCTGTCAAGATAATCCAAAATGTAATTTCCTGGTCTGGAAGTTGAAGAATGCAGGTTATATCATTCCGTATTTTTCCTTCCTGGTAACTGTTGTGTGAGTTCCTCTGCAGCTGTGTCTCTGAGTTTTGTAGCACATTTCATTATCAGAAATCCAGTCTTAGAATCAAAACCCAATCATTTGTTATGGAAAGTTAGCACTAGAGCAGATACACGTCTACCACCTAATGGTGTTGTGCTGTGCTGTGTACATTCTAGTGAGTTGAATTATGCTGAATCATTTCTTATCAGAATGAGATGAGCCTATGTACTCTATATCTAAGTTTTATGATAACTTGTGTGGAGTTCCCCCAAATTAGAGAACAGACAGATGGTTGCTAAAGCAACCTGAGTTGCTACCTCTGTGCTCTGCTGAGAGGCAAGCACTATAAACCAGATGATCTGTGTCTGTTTATATTTTCCTATTTTCCTGGCTCTATATTTTCCTGTTTTTTCCTTTTAAAGGAAAGTTGAAATGGTGTGCATGATGCTGGGGTGCAAAATACTTCTGTTGCTCCTGAATCAAAGCTACATGTACTCTGGCTGAGGCTTGTGAAAAACAGCATTTAACTTGTTCTGTATGCACTCCTCACTCACCGGTGCTGTGGCAGACGGCTGTTTTGCTTCATGTCAGGTTTCTCACTAGTCCTGTAAGAAATCTATGGTAAATGATCTGCAGGGCTTTCCTTCTAGGTCAGCAGTTTGCAAACACTCTTTCAAAACCCAATTAAAATGTTCCATTTTCTCATTGGCATGAGGATAATAAATGGAAGAATTTCAAGGCTTAATATGTCTCTCCCTCAGAAATACTTCAGATTGCACAGCTGTGAACAGAGGTGCTTTATCAGAGATTAGTTTGTTTAGATTTTCTCCATGACTGAAAATTGTTAACAAGAATTCATTTACTGTTGTGGGGAAGTAACCTAGGAAATAAGGGCTAGTGCTGGCTATTTGCTGAAGGAATCAGTTAAAGCAATAGTATCAGTTAAAAGCAGTTGGAGCTGCTTTAGAAGTTTCTACTAGCTTAATAGCAATCTTTTCCAATGTAGTATCAGATAAAAATAGAACTGCAATATGTCCTGCACTTCAAGTTGTTTATATGTCTTGTGCTATATCTTATGTATGCTGTCCACAGGGGAGATCCAAAACGGGAGAGTGATGTTTGTGCCTCTCACCAAAGCTTCTTGATGGCATATTGCTGTCTGGATGCACACAAGCAAGATACTGCTCTCTCTTCTGCCAGTCTTATTTTGCTCCACTGAACAATTTACTACTTTGGATATGATGTGAAGTGCTCCCCCTCTTCTCCCTGTCCCACAGCAGTCACAGGCCACGTTTCAGCTTGTAGCAACCATGTGTCCCTAACAGTCCGTACAGCTGAACTACATGTGTTTTCATCTGCCTGTAGCGTTTCTACCAGTAGCCATGTCTTCGTCCAATAGTATTATATCACTCTGTCCAGCTAATTGTGGCTCAGGGACTAAACATTTGAACATAGATGTTTAGTCCAGTGGTTGCACTGTTAGTCACCCTGCCCTTCAGCATGCAAACTGTGCTTTTGTTGAAGAACACTTAAGTTTGTATTGAGTGGAAGAGTATTTCATTTACTGCTTTCCTCTGCCTCCACTGCAAAGTATGGGACTGCCTACTGCTTACCCCAGCTCTTCTCACCCACATATCACCAGTTTTCATATGGTCTTCCCTAGCTTTGACAGATCTCACCTCAGGGTGATTATGCTCAGCCTCCCACTGGTTTCCCCTGAATTGTTTCCTCCTTCAGAGGAATTGTCATGCTCATCACTTCCTGCTGCTCTTTCTGAACTTTAATTAGCTCTGCCCTAAGGGCTTGTGAGCCTGAGGAGCTTTTCTTTGACAAAAGTGGGTTTGCTCACTAGGCTAAGTGCAGATTTTCTGAGGCTCTCATAGTACCTATCGTGCCTAGCTTATCCTTGCATTGAGCTACCTCATCTATAATTAATACATGTCAGAGATGAATCTGTGCTATAAAATTTTCTTATGAGGATGAGTTCTTCCATGAAAATATTTATCAAGTTCTGCTCACCTTGACCATAGCAGCGAATTCCTTTGTTCAATTATTCACAGTCTTGCAAAGGACTGTGCTCTAATCTGTCAGGGCTAACAGAACTCAAGACTAATACCTCTTAAGTCTGGATCCAAAGTTCAAATAGCAGCTTAATCACAGATTGGGTGGGATGTGCCATTGGCTTTGTACTTGGAGTCTGTCTTCAGAGGAATTTAAAGGATTTTTTTTTTTTTTTTCATGGATGTATTTGAAGGCCTTATTTTGATTACTTGAAGAAGAAAAGGACAAGTCAATACTGCCTCAGAATTACTTTTAAATATATGAAATTTGGTGCAGGGATATTAATGACCTGACTTTCTCTAGCCTGCTTAGTCTCTGCAGCTTTCATTAACTTCAGAGAGACTTGCAGTCACCTGTGCTTCCAACCATGATTTTCCAAGCTTACTTTGCTCACCAGTAACAGAGCTGGGAGAATGAATCGTATTTTTCATTATTGACTAGTGATTTTGAATATGTCAAGGTTTTAATTCCAGCAATCTCACAAGAACCCTCTTATTTTGCCTCTCTTCCCCAACTTCCTACCTTAAGTACATGGCCAAAGATCTTTCTTTGAAAAGTCAGATTCCTTTATTTCCAGGTTTCAGATTAAAACTGAAAATGCAAAGTTCTGAAAGTGCTTGTCACTCACAAAGGTCTTGGCAATAACCTCTTTTATCTGATTTCATCTCCAGCATCTCTCACAATTCACTCTGCCGCTTCTGTGAAGCTGATTCTAGTGTTTTCATCCCATCCTGTTCAATTGAGAAGAATATTTCTATTGATTCAGCAAGCAGAAGGATTAAGCTCTAGCGTGTGCTTTGTTCTGTTGTGCCAGGGAGTGCCTTATAACCAATTTATAGCATATGCAGCTTCAGTTTACTGAGTGCAGTTCCAATATCTAACTGTCTGTTTACATCAAGGTTGACATCCTGACACAGATAGTTATTTTATGTTGTTATAAGTGATACAGTCTTTCTGGAAATTAAAATGATTTTTTAAAATTTTATTTCTGCTGCGGCTGCCTTAGTAAAACACAATCAATTTAAAAGCATCTCTCTGACTCACCTGAGCTGGGTTCAGCTGACAAAGAGACCTACTTTTG
Organism: Strix uralensis; assembly: GCF_047716275.1. Lineage (NCBI taxonomy): Eukaryota > Metazoa > Chordata > Aves > Strigiformes > Strigidae > Strix > Strix uralensis. The sequence continues at coordinate 35,781,229 of NC_133977.1, forward strand.
TCACACGGGTAGAGAAGAGTCATCAGGTCACCTGGCTGATCCTTTTCTTGGGTAGTCTGTGCTTGGAGAGCCTGTGCTTACATTTTCCAGTATTCTGCCCATTGAAATAATATGAAGTTTAAAGAGACTGCTCACTGTGCTGTCTCTCAACTGAGTTTCTACAGGCCTGGCAATCAAATGAGTAAGAAATTGGTCACATTAATTATTTTTTTAAGGCTGTGCTAAAGGACTTTATCTCAGTTTGACTGTACTTAGCAGTATGTATTTAATCAAAACAAAAATTAAACTGTGATAATGCCTTGAGGTGAAGGTGAAACGAGGCAAAACCCCCTTAGGCACCAAAACATGTTGTTCTGTTGCAAACATTTTGAAAAAAAGAGATCTACAAGTGTGAACCAGCAGCTGTCATTCTCTGTCTTGGGCATGGATTGTCCATCACTGATGCAGAGGACTCGGCAGGTAGTGTTTCATGGTTGTTCCTTATGGTGTCTGGACTCCCTTGTCTGTAGGTGTAGGATCCTGGGGAGCTAGATGTCTAGTCCAGAGATGAGGTTTGGCGGTTAGCAGAGACATGAGAAATACTGAGACCAATCATGCAAGGGCCGCATGTGGAGCTTGTCACTGAGCTTACTGAGCCCAAGAGGTGATGATGCTGTAATGCTGCTGCTATACGTGCTGTAAGTCTGCTGTATGCTTATCATGAATGTACTGCTGCAGGGCAAGGCCATGTCTCCTGCTGCTGATCCTTTGCAGACATAACATTGGGATTGGAGGCCTGGGATTGGTGGCAGGCGTTGGTTACCGTTTCCTTATAAACAGGACTATTCCTCTGCTTTCTGCAAAAATGGGGTTATGCAAGGCTATTTATAGCTTTACAAATATAAGTCTATGAGTCCCTTAGTTCAGCACCTATTAGAATATCCTGTGTCCAAGCAAGAGCTGCCATTTTTCCCTGGCTTGACATGGGACTGCTTCATCAGTGCTTTCCTCAAACATGTGCCTTTGAAAGCTGCCTCCTCCCAGGTACATTTCTGTGCACATAGTATGTGGAAACAGAGGACTCCTTGCTCCTGGGTGTGACTTAGGCTGCCAGCTCGGTCGTCAAACTGATGTCAGTCTAAGTGAGAAGACCACGTGCACTGCTGCTGCCATGGGGTTTAGACTGTGTGCCACGTGTAAGGGTGTGCTGGTGCTGATGTTGCGAAGATCGGATGTTGTGGGCTATGCCTGAAGTCTCATTACACCTGTAAGTATATTTCTGCTTACAGGTATGGAACGCACAGTCTCTATCTATCCAATGTATCATGAAAAGTGGTTACCCTTTATTGAAAGCTGTGCTTGAAAAATAACTAATTAACATGGAAGGCATATAGGATAAAATGGCAAAGATTGGTACTTTGCTGCACTGTAAACTCAGTTTAGAAAAGAAAAATTTATTTCAGTTTTGAAATCTGTTTGGTTCTTTGCTTCTCTTCTGTACATTACATGAGAAGGAGAAAATGGGAAAATGATAAGAAAAGTTGCCTGCATATATTTTAATAATAACTTTAATGTAAGAGAAAAGTCATAATTTTGTTCTAGTAGTTCATCTCCATTCAGACAATACAGAGGTTACTGCCGAGCTCATGCCTTTGATTTCTTACTTTTCTTTGGCTTGTGTACCTACCAATTCTTGTTAAATATTTATGGACAAGATTAAAGACTTTATAAAACTTAGCAGCTGGCAGCTGTCCTCGCCTAAAGGATAATGCAGAGTTTTCATTTTAATTGGATAACTATGTGACCGAAATATGCAAACCCCAAGGGAAATACAAGAATTGAAATATGTAAAGTATTTTTTTAAAGAAAATACCCTTTTACATTCTGTAGTTTCTCTTTCCCTTAGTAGCTTTTATCTGAAGGTGAAATTGTCATTTCTTTTTCACTTCTTTCTTTTTAAACTTTTATTTAAAGTCGGTTGTTTTTTTTTTCCTGGGAGTTAAACTTTTCAGATGGGGTTCCTTCTGCTACAGGCCAGGCATGAATTAACATGCCTGTATTCTTCCTTCTCTATTCTTCCTTCTCTTCCTACACTATTTCAGGTTTTTGTGTTCTTAATTACTGCTATTAATATGTTAATGGTAATCTTCATATTCAACCCTTTGAAGATTAGTCCATCAACACAATCTTGTATGTGGGGACTCAGAAGGAGTCCCTGCAAGAAAATGGACGTGTGAGCAATCCTGTGTATGAGCGAGGATGTGACGAGGGACTGACCCTGGAAGAATGAGGAAGAACCCAGGAAGGTAAACAGCTTCAGGGTGATGGCCTGGGCCGAGAAGAAGTTTGTACAATGTCGATGTGGCAGTTTTCATCCAACCAGAAGAGAGCCTAAGGAGCATGTGCAAAGCTACCTGTCAAATCAGAAAGAATTGTACCATGTGATTGTATCTCGTGATTCTCACCTTCATGATAAAAGGCTTGTCCACCATATTAAAGTAGGCATTGCTTAATCACTGTGTGATGGTTTGCATGCATTTAACTCCCGCACCAATCTTCTGCACTTGTAGGCTAAGATCTTCCACATTAGCTGCCTGTATACACATTTTTCTCCTTCTGTGTGTCGATACTTTACATACACCTTGCAGTCCAGCTGAAAGGATGGACAGCTGTAGCTGAGCATAGGCATGACCTTTTTTCTTGCTGGACCCTATGCTTCTGTCTTTCTAACATTGTTTTCCCCACCATCTTAAGTTGTGTTGTGACTACTGAAATCAGTAAAGCTGAGGTTATCTTTGCATGAATGTCTGCATGGAGTGTGGTAATAAAGCAACAACAGTTTCTTTCTTCGTCCATTCAGCATCTCATCGTGAAAGAACCCATATAGTGAAATAATACAGTTCCTGACCTCTGATTTTTTTCCCTGCATGGATGCTCTGATCTTTTTCTTCTTAAATCCATTTTGTGATTAGACCCATTTTCTTTAATGCTGTCCCTTAAGATATTTTCGGATGTGTGTATATTAGCTGTGCTATGCAATCTAGTTTGTTGTTGCATGAATAGTTCAAGATAATCAACATACTTCTATGAATTTTAGAGTCACGTGTACCGATGTGTATTCAGTTGTTTTGTCCTGAGTAATATTTGCCTAACTGGGCACGTACTGTTATGCTCAGTTTAGCTTAGTTTTGCCATTGAGTTCTAGTGGCTTTAAAATTACTGCTAATCTCTTTGTCCAGGATGTTGTGATCTAAGCTAAACCAGGCACCTACTGTCTCCATCATAGGCATGGGGGAAGCCAGACACTTCCTTGCAAAGCTCAGCAGGTGGAGAGGAGAGCACACAGGACACACCGATGCCTTTGTTATTTCCTAAGAAGAAAAGTGGAGAAAGGATATAGAAGATGCCAAAGGTCAATGGGGACACAGCTTCTTCTGTTTGAGGATCACAGCCTTGCTCCTGGAATAATGCTACAAAAAATGAGCAGAGGTCCTTCAAAATCCAGTTGGAGAAGGTGCCCTCTGTTTAGTCAGTAGCTAGCTGGTTAGAAAGGTGAGACAGATTATAGGAACTATGGATTCACACCTCCACTGACACCTCCACTCTCTGAAGAGACAATACCTCCTGGAGTGCAAGTTGCTGGGGGAACTGGGATGAAAAAAGAAAATCCCTGTCAGCTGCAGATGCGAGTTTATGTTATATGGCAAAATTAAAGATATACTGCACTAGAGAGAAAAAGTGATGTTGATCTCCAGCCCAGTATTGGTGCTTTTGTAGAAGGACAGAAAGCTGTCTTCTACTGCCTTTTTCCTTGACTATATATACCATTTATATGTATTTGTGCAGAAACTCTGTAGACAGTGGTTTAGAGGAGGGCGAGCTGAAGTAGGATGTTTCTGAACACTCCCAGGAAATGAAATTTTAAAAAGGTTGTTTATCTTTTATAAAAAGCGATTCTATGTAAAAAGGTAGAGTCTGTGGAGTGGCAGCTGAGTGGTGATTTTGAGGACTGTAATTTGGATTTGCATTGCTCAAATGGAAATTAGACAGGACTTCGTAACCAAACTGTTTCTTCAGATATGTCATAAAAAGACTCACTAAAGATCACAGGTGAAACCCTTATCAGAGAAGAAAACCCAAAATTGGCTTTGTAAATAATAAATTGACATGTCCATATGGGCCCTGTTTTTTCAGCTCCAGTGTTACTTCTTTCCCTGTTGGCACTTCAAAGCAGTGACATTTTAGATTTGACATATAAACGTGTTGTTAAAATGACCTGCAAAAAGTAGGAGTCTGTGGAGTTGCATAGGAGTACCTGGATCTGTGTGTATTTTTGTGTGTTTTCTCACTTTCCAGTGGCAAGCAAAAGATAAGGTTTTTTATTTTATTTAAGGATGTAATTATTCCCAGGCTTACTTCATGAAACTATATGGTTGTCTTGTATTTGCTAAGAAATGAATACTGATTAGAATATTATAGGAAAATTACATTTTTTATTTGTTTCTTCATCTCATTGTAACAGATAAGAATAATCAACAGATTATATCATACTAATTATGATTTATTTTAATAATTGATATAATAAATGTGTAATATCTTCTCTAGTTTGATTTCTACTGAGATAGCAAGGTCCTTTGAATACATAAGGGACTCTTCTTTTATGAGAAGATGCGAGCGAGATTGGCTGATCTTATTGAAATTATATAAATCTTACCCAGTGCCATATTATTAATGTATCTGGTTTCTGTTCTTAAGTCTTGAACTGGAATAGGTAATGCCAAAATTCTTAGCTGGATATAAGGCTCTTCAGTAGGTGTAAAAACAGCTCAGTCAGTGTTTATGTATACCAGGTAACAGTGGTCAAAGTGCACCAGACAATGTTTATATGTCATATATGTTTCAAAGAGGAATATTGACATCAAGGTTTAGTGGCATGCTGGGATTTTGTCTTTTCCTTCTATAGTAGAACTTTTAAATATTCAGAGTGGTACTTAAATCCCCGTTCTGTCATTTTGTCTGATGTGGGCTAGGAATTTCCACTCTCACCCATCTTTGTTTTAACCCTTTGTGATAACTTTCAAGCTTCTTGGAAGTACTTGGAGATCCAGGGACAGAAACTTCTGGTTTAACACCTGTAAGGATTTCACATCAGCTGTTTCAAATAGGGACTCTTGGCACATACATTAAATGGGCATTATCAATACAGATTAGGTGCATTAATGAGCCGCATTATTTCTTGTGCACTTTACATAACCTCTGTGACAGGATCTCTAATATCTCAATTTTTTTAAAAAGCATGTCATGTTGTCATCATTTCTCTAATTTGTGACCCAAACACTGCTGAGAAACATACTCATCCTCTGTTTTTCTTTCTTTTTCTGATGGAATTTCTGTGATTAAACAAATATACTGCAAGAAAAAGAAGATATGTGTTATCCCCACACTTAATCTCATAATCATGTTAGTGCTACAAGTAATGTCATCCAACAAGAGTCACAAACATCTGTCACATTTTTACTCCTCTAATACACTTTCTGTGACAGGTCCATAGAGAGGATAAGAGAGTTATTCCTATAGAAGTGAGTTTTCCATTAGCTTTTCTGGTTGGTGTTCTGGATATATGATAGTTTGCAGTTTTAGTCCTATCTCTTTTCTTATGATGGAAAGTGTTTGTTGTATATCACATCTGAAACCTCTTACATGCTGGACATCTGACAAAGTGATGAAAAAAGTCTGTTTATTAGATATGAATCCAAATATCATCTTGAAGCTGTTATGATATACCATTCTGGTTTTGTTCTGCCTTTCAGAGTTCTTGGACTATGTGTCTATGTGAGTCTGCAGGAGTACAAGGCATTTGATAAGGCAGAAATCCTTCCCATTGCATTTTGGGAGACTCCTTCACTGGTCTGCATGGGTTAGAGAAGTGTGCATCTCAGCGATATCTAAGCCATTGGATCATGCTTGTAATATTTTTTTTTTTTTTTACTCTTTGTGTTAAGTAATGCTTTTGTCAGAGTTTTAAACAGAAAAAGAAAGAAAATGTTGAAAAACATTATTAAAACAGATTAAAACATTGGGGGTTTTCCCCCCTCCTTCTCAATTGTGGTTTTGCCTGCACAGTTCAATCTGTTTCAGTGCTGTAACATAAAGGGGAAGAAACCTGCAAGATCAGGAAAACTATGGAAAAGCAGAATGTTCAGTTACTTGGCAATGCTATAATAATAATTGGCTCACTATAAACCTTATATGAAATAAGAAGGAGATTTAGTATCTGTTGCTGCAAACAGAATCTCTGTATTACTTAGACTCATGTGTTGCACAAAGGGCTGCGACACACTGATGAGCTGAAAATAGAGTTGTAGTTAAGAACTCCATAGGGGAATATGTTTTGCTTGAGTATGCTTGAGAAAGGTGTACTTTTAAAGATCTCTGATGTACACAGTTGGTAACTCACAATGGCCAAATAGTCAGACAGGATCCATATTTGTGAGTAGTTTGCAGGAAAGTGGTAAGTGATGCTGATTAAGTGCAATTCCTCTTGACTCAGCCTCTGAGAATCAACTCTCCAAATCTCTGGTTCAGTCCCTGAAGGGCATCAGTTTTATCCTGAGGGATGTCTTAGTTCCCATCCTGCGCTCATGACTCATTAACTCAGCAGCTTGTAGGACTCTGTGCCAGCCTGTCAAAATCTAATAACAGTGCTCATCTGCACTGCTGTTGCCTTTAAGCTGGCATCTGCATCTGCACATCTATGTCTTGGTTGAACCCCACCTTTTTTGAACAATATTCAGAACTCAGAAGAAGTCTCTGATACATAGCTTTTCACCCTCATTTCACAAGTTCTTGGGCCAGGCTGAGTACAAATAGGTTTTCAGTGATCAGTTGTCTGTACATGAATTGTTATCTCTGAGGTTAAGCAGTACTCAAAAGTGCTATGAGGAAACCAGATTCAGGACTGTTGCAAACAGCTCTGGTTTTGAGTTGTACAGTAGAATGTACTTTGAGAAGAAAAATGGCGGCACTGACTGGGGGTGGGTAACCTGCAACAGGGAGTGACAGCAACCCCTCACCATAGGGAACTGAGAAATGAAGGTGTGACCAAAGGGGGAAGTAATGAAGTATAAGGAAGACTCCTCAGGAAAGGAGAGAGAAAAGAAAGCAATATGCCACCTAAAAGAAGAGTTGGAGGAATGAGGCTGCCGGGGTTGACAGAAACAAAACAAAGCCTCATAAAGAAAAGCAGAATAGAGAGCCAAAAAGGGATCAATGAGATTGCAAAACCCTCACATCTTAAGGAAGCCTTCCTATCTGCTGTACTGCCCTCAGCCTACAAAAAGGCTTCTTACTGCTTAAAGGAGTGGCACAGAAGCTTACATGATCCACAGCAAGATTTAAATGAAATTGATAATAAGCTGGTCAAAGGGAAGAAGAGAAGGCAGATTTTCTTCTATCATTAAAATCCTTACAAATGTATTTTATTTTTCCCATTACTTTCAGCCTTTGCTTTTTTCATTTTTGTATTTAGGGTTTAAGTATTAGGCAAATTTAGCATATTTATCTTTTCCTGGTCAGTCTTTCAGGTGGAAAAGCAGGACCTACTTTTGCTCCTTTCGAAGACTTCACCACTGCATCTCCTTTAGGGCTTAAGGAGACTTGAAAAAGGCCCACAGAAAGTGATTAATTTTCTGTTCTCACCCTTCTTCCTTCCCCTACCCTGAAATTTCAGTAGGCTTTTGTTCCTGAACATTCAGACTGAAAATGAGAAAAGCAATTAGAAGAAATATAGCATGTTCCCTTGAGTCACCACAACCTTATTTATCTGCAGCCTTTGGCCTTAACATTAGAAGCCAAATATCTGCTTTCTGACACAGTTTCCAAGGTACCTGTATGCATAATAGCACTGGCATGGGGAAACTTCTGACATAAGCAAGGAACTATGACTAAATACCCTCCTAAGGCATTAGTATTGCCTAGAAAAGCAAGCTCAGGATGAAGTATCTAGTTGCTCACAATTGGAATAGCAACACTTAAACTGTATAGCATGAATTTAATCAACATATTTTTTTTGTCATAATACATGGCTGTAGGACAGCTTGGGTTTTGTTACTCACCACTTCTCAAACAATGTTTTATGAGTATTTCATATTTTTTACGTGTGCAGTAGAAAATGTTCTAGGTGCTTTGCAGATTGAAAGGAAGATACAGTGTTAGTATCAAAGGCAATACCGGTAAAAATAAACACAGGCATACACGAGGCCATATCCATTTTGGTCTTTGCTTTTCTGGACATTAGTTTTACATCAGGGAATTTTTTGTCCTGAAAACAGAAATAGGACAAAAGAGTAACAGGCTGATGATGAGGCAGTCCTTCTATGGATGGCAAAGGCAGAAGTAGAAAACCAGAATTAGGAGTCATATGTGTCTTTATCATCCCCAGAGGATCTGTGGGGAAGAATGTGGGATTTAGGGAACAGTGTTTTTGTCTGTTATCTCTCATTCGTGGTGGGGAACGTCCTGGGAGCAATATGCCCAGTTCATGAATATTACCAACTGTCTTCTGTTGTGCAAGCCAGTGGGATAGCTCTATCTTTCTCTGTTAGGATTAAGCAGAGGGCAGTGAATTTTTCTTTCCCTTCTTTATGCCTTCTGGGGAAGGCAAGGTCTGAGGAAGGCCACAGAATAGCATGGCTCAGGGGGCCTTATTCCTTATTTTACCCTTTGGCATCCACCTAGGGTTAGGCCATTATCTGGCCTAAGATAATGGCCTAAAACCAAGCAAGGCTCCAGCAGTCCAGATGCAAGTTAGCTGCTTCTTGAATGTAAACACACTAAATACTCCACTGACCAGTTAGCAAGATAGTCTCTGCAAAGAAAACAGCTTTCAGTAGAAGCATCTTTGCCAGGTGTTGGTTTCCTAGTAGGATTCATCCCTCTTTTTTTCTACTTGCTGGTGCTAGACTGAATTTGTTGGCTATGTATTAAACAATTCATTGACAGCTTTGAAGTCTACAAGGTAAAATTCACATTTCTCCATCATCCATTCCAGATGAAGAAATTAGATTTTCTTCTTAATGATAGGCCAAGGGGTGATGTAGTGCTCTAACATAATCTTAATCTGTGTATTGGAATGTTAAAAACATTCTGAAAAGATCTAGTATCATTCTAGAAAATTTATAAGAGAGCCTAGCTGAATATATATTTTGTGGCAGCTTGTCTGTCCACTCTCACCATATGCTTTTTCTTGCACACAGATCTGACTATCTTCCTAACCAGTGGTCCCAGGTGGTCTCGTACAGCCTTGCTGAAGATCTTGCTGCTAGACAAAATTATTCTTGGCAGCTGCACTGGCTCTATTAAAGTTAGTTTGGGTAGGTCTGTGCATGATATCTGCTCAGGTGTTGAGGCACTTTACAGTTTGCAAATCTCCAGGGGGATGTTGATACCACACCGGACAAAGCACTGTTTGTGGGATTTGATGGGATTACTTAACAGACCATCTTCCTCTGTACAAACCTGGCATCATGTGGCTTGGACAGTATGCCCTCACAGCTCCTTTTCCATCCCAGTTGGACAGTCTGCCTGCAGGGTTTGGTCCCAGCCTGAAAGAGTTAGCAAGGTTGTTGAACCGCTGACAGTTATCCTCTCCCCAGGTAGATTTTGTTTGCTGGCTAGAGCGCTGGCAGCTTGGCAGGAGACAAGTTCAGTATCAGGATCAGATAGCTGTAAACTACCTGTCAGGTGAAAGAGGTAGGAGAGAGATTATGACTGTGATGAGATATGGATTATAATGCTACCTGTTATTTGGGACTGTGCTTAATGACAAGATGCAGCTCTGTGAAGGCTAAAGAGTAAATACATAGGCAAAAAAGTGTGCTGGACTATATACCCTCACACGCCCTCTTTAAAATCATTGGCACGGGGGTGTCAGAAGACCTTGTTTTAACCCAGCAGCAAGGCAAGACTGCAGCTGAATTATTCCCTTCCTCCTTGAGCATCATATTTTTCTGTTCTGTTGCAGCAAATAAACTAGCAAAGTTAAGCAGGCTGGAGCTAATGAGAGGCCACTGGAAAGCAGTATGTGAATAATGTAAATGTCTTACTATGATAAGACGGTGTATTTTCATTAGGTTGGAACAGCATTGACAGGGCAGCTGAAGAGCCCTTTGGCAATATGAAGGCTAATTACTTGCCATGAAGAAACGAAAACTTGTCAAGCGGGAGCTCTGTCATTGCTCAGTTCAATAAATCAAGGCAATAAATCATACCCAACAGAGTCCCTGTGCCATTTTAGGCTATCTGTAATGTGTGTGGGAGTGGAGAAATCAAACACTGGAAACATAGTGTCATCTTAAATAGGGACTGATTTTATGTAGTTTATGAAAAATTATTTCCACCCTTGGGTTTTATTGTTTTTTTGAATAATACATATACACCAAATGAGGTGGAGAATGGTGAAGAGGGTGTATCTGTAGACGAGTATAAAGGGAAAATGGAGATGCAGTGGAAGATGTTTATTGCTTTCTTTACTTAAGTGCTCAGGATAAGAACTTTAAATGTGTTATTTGGTTCTGATTCCTCACTGCATGGCCTCCAGATTATCTGGTCAAGAGTGTTTTCAGAGGTGGAAATAGGTTCTCAAGGGGTGGTGGTGCCTTTGTTTTCTGAGTACCTTCTGGATTAGGGAACCACTGAATATTACTCACAGCTGGGCACCGCTGTTCCAGCTGTGCTGCTGACCCTCCTGACCTTGGGTAACACACTGCTGGTCTCTGTGCTGTAGCCTTCAGTAAAATGAAGGAAATAACTCTTCCCTTATTTCTAAACTACCCTGAAAGTTATCTAGTAAGATACCTAGTAAAAATTAGTAGCTAAGCCTTATTTATTGTTGATTTAGTTGTAAGAGAGGTTATTAAATCAGGATGCCCAACATAGTTTCAATACTGTCACAGAGCTGGATTTTATTCAGACTGGAGGAGGCTACTGTTACTTCTTTGTGCTTGTTCCATGATCTGATTTGCAATTGTAAATATTCTCTGAAGAGATCTGAAGAAGTCCTTTCTGATGTCTTTGAGGTGGTCAGCTTCTGCTGAGTCTGCCTGTCAGTTTCTAATTAAAACAAGCAATTTATGAGTTCAAACAGAAATGTTACTCTTGCTTGATTTTAGCTTTTACTTTTATATATGTTCTGAGCAAATACCATATCGTATATTGTTTTTCCCCGTCACTGATCACAGCAATACAATCTTCTCACAAATTATGTGTGTAATTAGCATGGAGGTTCTTTTACTTTTGTGGTAACATTATTTATTTAAAAAATTTGCTAGGGCAGGAGATGAGAAGATGTGGGATTAAAAGTGTGTAAAAACTGTAACTGTCTAAAATATTTCAGATTAAAGAAAAGTTGCTTTCTCCTTCTCCCTTGATTTTTAAATATAATATTATTTCTTTTCCTACTGCAATTGAGGTGAGTGTTGAGGTTCCCATTGTTTTTTTATGGGGGATGCGATATGTGCTAAGTAAGAATTCTTTGTTACTGTGTATCTTACAGTCAATGAGAATACCCACAGCAGCCCGGTCCCACACTCTCCCATCTTTCTTCTTGAGGTGAGGGTGTGGAGAGAATGAGCTGGAGGAGTGCTAGTGACAGCATGTGACATACTGCTGGAAGGTCCAAGGATACTATTGTAAGGAGACCTGCATGGTGCAGAATAAACATAAGTAAATATCCAACATCAAAAAATCTAGATCATGAGTATTACCTGATATTTCAGAGATTACACTATCCTCAGTCCTTTTAAGCTGTTTTAAATCATAAACACAGATCTAGGAAGTAGAATGGAGGGTGACAAATGGCATGGATTGATGATTTTTTTTTTTGATAGGCAGAAGAGGGTATAAAACAGGCATTGGCTGTGCTGATCTACTGCCTGTGTCTCACTTCAGTGCAAGTTTACTGGGAGACAGTAAGAACTGGTAAATTACCATTAAATTGACTTAAACTGTTCAGCTCTTATGAGCAGCCCTTCCTCCACTCCTAAGACTTGTTGAATTCATCATCCTTATTCAGCAAAATTTAAGCACAAGTTTAAGTCCCACTGACATTAACACATTTCAGTATATGCTTAAACACTTTGTGGAAGTGAAACCTGGTGCACTTTCCCGAGGAGTTTAAAAAAGCTGAATTTTTCATCTCCTTATCCTCTGAAATAATACAGACATCAATATCAGTGATACTTGGAGGTCTACTCAGCTTCAAATCACATTCTTAACACACAGATTCACCTTTTTTACAGATGTTGTAGTGTCTCACTCCATGAAAGACTTGAATGAGAAGTAATGCTAGGTCATGATAAGCTCATGTGAAACAGGTGTGCTAACAGGAGAGCAAAGAGATTTTAAATTATTTTTTTTCCTTTTTTTCTAAAATGGCATTTTGATAGAGTTAATTTCCTGTCTTACTCCTGATATTTCGGCATGTGCCAGATGCCTTCCCACTGTTCATGGATTTTTCAATTGCAAATTATCTCTGAAAAATGTATTATAACACTTTTTTACATCTGTGCTTATTGATTTACATACTTATGATATTCAGTCGGTACTTTGGCTTATACCAACTGGTCATTCAAAAAAAAAAATTCTTTAGCAAAAAAACAAGTAACGTACCTATTTTCAGAATCAGATATTTCTCAATACCTAGAAATACCCTAGTATATCTGTCTCTTTAGTTATATGCAGATTTTTTTCTTGAAAATATTTAATAATGCAAATGTAACAAACTTATCAGTATGTGACAAAAACCTTCTAAAATGAAAATGTTTCCAGTGTATAAGTATTGCAGAGCTGAATAATACTGTATAGCTGCATAAAAATTATTTTAAACCAGTAGCCTGTTTTTTTAGTAAATATAGCTAAGAGAAAAGAGCTTTATCAAAAGGCATGAATAAAGAGGAAAATAATTACCTAGTCAGAGATGCTCAATACCACTTATGCTTCACTACCGGAAGATGTTAGTTTTGTTCCAGAAAAAAGGGACGTTGACAGAGCTTTTAGATGTTTTTGAGTCAAATGCAACACAATAACATTGACAGCACAGTTAGAAAATCTTGTGCTTGGTGCCATCTGATAGAGTCTGATTGATAAAGTTAAGGTTGTGTGATTCAAGACCAGCTTTCACAGAAACTCAAAGAACCCATTATTGCATCAAATCTGATTCTTCCTGTTTCTCAGGCTGCTACTTGACCACTATCCTAAACCGAAAGACTTTCGCTGGGGTGAAATATTTTACTGTCTTATCTGACAAGGATCTCCAGTGTCCTATTCCTGCAGTAGGAAGAGAATAAGTGTGATGAGTTTCAACCTCTCTGATGGAGAGAATTTTCTTTCTTTCTTGCCTCCCTGTCTCATAATCCTGAGATCCTTGTCAGTCCATGTTAAGGAAAGTTTTTTTCTGAACCCAAATCTGTATGATCATAATCCTGATAACAAGATACATTGACCAACCATGGAAGAATGAGGATTCTTTGTGCCATCTCTGATCCATGTATCTGAGTGTGCTGAACCTACCAATGTCCAGACTCAGAGGAGAGCAAACTGACAAAATATGCTGACATTTTGGGATGGTAGAGGTGGAAGGAGGTAAGAAGCAGATCCCTTTTGATTTCCGGGACAAAAGGCTGAAGTTTTGTAACTAAATGCAAAGTTAAGACAAAACTGTGCTTTGTGTTGGATTTTTTCATGAAGAAAGAAAACCAGCACTGAGGTTGTTTTGCCAACACTAGCAAAACATGGCATCTGAAGATGCATCCACTTGGTTGACTTCCAGTGTTTGGAGTAACAAAGCTTTTGCTGTTGAGAAGAAAGCATAAGTGTTTTTGTAACTAGTACTATAGAATTGCAACAAAAAGTATTAGGTCTAATTTAGCCCTACTGCAAAACCATGAAGAACAACAGATGTATTTGTGGAGATCTATTTAGTCCACTGTGATACAACAGTAGTTGCAGAACAAAAAAAAAATCCTTGTGTAATTCCCTCATCTTCACTGGGTAGCTCATTAAAATCTCATTAATGGCAGAGTTCAACTTTTGTTAAGTTCCTTGAGGCAAATTTTTTATGAAGATAGCAATTTTTTTACAAGCAACTGAAAGGTGATTTACCCTCAGGTAATGCATAGATGTGGAAATACCCTAAGTGAAAAGACTGTGTTAGTGGTCATGTTTCATTCTTCTGTTTCTTTTTTTTAAAAAAAAAATTAGATTTCAGGTAAGGACTTTAAAAGCATTAGCATATAACATATTACAAAGAGTCTATCAGCAGTTCTGATAAACTTCCATTTTTAGGTTGGGTTGTATAAAATCTCATTTTAGGCTGATAGTCAGCAGTAAAATAAGTTGGAAACCATGCTGCATAGAAGCTGTGGCATATTTATCTCATATTTCAAAATCACTTCTCAGAAATTGAAATCTTGTATTTATGCCATCAGTAAGGTCTGAATGTAAGCCTTTTGTAACTAAAAATGATAGTTCCTGGCATAGGAGCTAAAACCTGAAGGGCTGAGGCTACAAAAAGAGGACTTACAGGATCAAATTTTTAGAGGTATTTAAGGTCCTGACTTAATTGAAAACAGTGGGAGGCATCCATGTAAATGCCTGTAGAGATCTGAGTCTCAGGTATGGCAAAGCTACTCTTAAAATGTGTAGCCTAATGCCTGCAGGAGACTCAGGAATGCTGAGTTAAGCACACGAAGGGGGGACCATAAAGTATGAGTGTGCTGCTTAGAGAGGTGCCTAACTGTAGATGGACACTGAGAAGTGGGATGTCTTTAGTCTCAGACTCAGAACTAAACAAGGATTTGGAGGAAAGTTTCATGAGACTGCTAAGCTACCCTCTTAGTCCAAAATGTATTTTCTTCTGCTTCCTCCTCTGCCACCTCTGGTGATCTTCTCTTATTATTGAGACCACTTGCTTGCTAAACTCACAGGTTAAACTCAGGAAAAAAAATAAGACTCTACTTTCTGCTTTACTGAACAGCATTCATGTTTAATGAGTTGCACTGGCTTTCTGTGGGATAAGACAAGTGTCAGAGGCAGAGTATGTGAGAAGCATGTAGCTAAAATATGGAAGAAGATGGTGGAGCTGGATTTCAACCTTTTGAGACAAGAATGCTGTAGTTCAGGTTGATTCATAGGAGGTAGCACAGCTGTAGCACTGCATTGTGTTTTGTACCACCCAGTACCTTAGACCTTCTCATAGTACGTGACCTCACTTTCCAGTAAAAGAGGAGAAGGCATGAGTCCTATGACCTCATGCAGGGGCTGTACACATCAGGAAACCTGGTTTAGCAGATCGCCCTTTGCAAAGAAATGTTTTATATCTGTATCTCCTTTTCCCAGGAGAGCACTGTAACTGCTGGATTCTGGAGGTACCCTTCCTCTTAGCCTTTCCTGCTGAAGCCATGTTGATGTTCAGTGAAGAATCTGGCAGTGCTGTGCTGTTGAGGAAGATCAACCCTGGGTAAGCCGGTGAGGAGCTCTCCAGCCCTGACGTGGCTAGGGGGAAGAAAAGGGCTTTCTGAGTCTGAGCCAATGCCCTGATACCACCCACCCCAGGCTACTTTTGCCCACTCAGGCTCTCACCTTTCATCTGAGACCATAAATACTGCTTGAGATGAGAGATCTTGAAATGTGGGCAAAGCTGTTCACTAGGAAACTTCAGAACCTCCCATTTGTTTCACATGGGCCACCACGCAGCTATAAAACAGTAATAAAGTAAAACCTGGATCGATTATCTAAAGAAGAAAGATCTATTATCTCTGTGATGTTATTAATCCCAGCTCATCCAGTCTAAATATATTTCAAACTGATTAATATTCCAAACTGTAGCTGTAGGGACATTCTGTACTCCTCTCAAGCTTTCCATTTATGAGCACGCTAAATTTGCATCCACAGTATGCAGCTTAACGGCAGGTGATTTTCTAGTGCTAACAACAATTTGGTAACTACTTTGCATGCACAGTGCTATATAAAGCCCAGCCAATCTGTGCTGACTACTGAGAAGCAGGAAAAAAGAAATCCACAGATAACATTTTCAGCCACTTTTAGAAACACATCCTGAGGACTTTTTGACAAAATTTATGTAAAAAGCGTTCTTTTCTCCCACTTAGGCTATGTATCAGCTAATTTTTTTAT
Organism: Strix uralensis; assembly: GCF_047716275.1. NCBI lineage: Eukaryota > Metazoa > Chordata > Aves > Strigiformes > Strigidae > Strix > Strix uralensis. The sequence continues at coordinate 35,797,396 of NC_133977.1, forward strand.
GTTGTGTTTTTGGAGATCTCTGATGTATAGGTATCCATCCACAAACACACTATTCCCTCTTGCACATGTCCTGGGAAGTTTACAAGATCAGCAGGGTCCCTGTTTCTCTGATTGTTCTCAGTGGATGTAAATGCAAATACAGTGATGGGAATGAGATGAGCTGCTTTTTGCCATTGAAGGCTTTATTGATCCATTTGTAGAGAGAAGGTTTTAAAAGTCAATAACCTTTGCTTTTTTTGATCAAATAGTTGAGGAGGTAAAGCAGAACAAGCTTTACAAAATGTCTGGAAGGGAGGTTAGGATACAGGCCTTTCATTCTTTTGGGCAAGGTTTAGGGGAAGAAGTAGCATTTTTTTCTGCTTTTTCTCATAGGTGATCCTAACATTGCTCAATCCTTCATGTCTTAAATCAAGAAAAGTTTTTTCCCCATTCTTGAAGTGAATTCAGTAGAAGGGCTTATTTAAGGAATACGAATGAATATATATTAATCAATAATTTCCATAGCACAGAATTTACTCATTTGAATGTGGATTGTTAAAAAGGTGGTTTCTCTTTAAGGGAAGAATAGATACAAAGACACAAATATTTATCTTCTGCCCCTTACAAATCAGCTTACACATGTGTCGTGGGAGTCCTCTAACTCTGCTCTGACATAAAAATGGTTACTTTTATGCATCCAAGTAAGAGGTCCCAAGGAGCTCTACAGAAATATAAAGAAACAGTGGTCCTTTAGGATCTTGCCGTCTAAAGCTGGCTGTGAGACTTAACTTCCTTTTCACTATTTGTTTTCTAATGTCTGGTCCGGAGTTGAAATCCAGAGTCATGAGGAAAAAGGCTTATAACTGATACCCTGTAAATTGTGAAACTTTTGTGAAATGAAGTGTATTCCCTGTGATGTCCAAGAGTTTATAACCAAAAGCTATGTGATTCTTCTCATTTTAGGTGAAACCTCTTTCTCCAAAAAGCAGCAGTACAACTGAATAATTGGGTCTTGTGACAATTGCAAATAGCAGTTTTGGTAGGCGTGAGATTTTGGAATTTTGTTTAATATCACCATCTTGGAATGGAAAGCTTGTAACTCTCAAGATTACAGTTTTGTGACAGAGAAACTAGATGTATTAAATGCCAAGCACTGCCTTGGCCCTGAATTCTTTGATTCACATGGGATTCATAAGGCTTCTGGTTCCTTGGGTGAAGCATTATAAATGTTTACAAGTTGGATCTGCTCCAAAGTTGGAAAGTCTGACCTAAGCTCCCAGAAGAAAAGCTTTATAAAATGCAAAAACAGCCTTCACCATGAAACATGCATATTTTTTTTTTTTTACTAATCATCCTTTTCCAACAGAAATCTGTTTCATCATAAGGTTTTGACTGCTTGTAGTCATAACACTGTAAGAGGTGACAGACAGTAGTATGGGAAATTATTTCTTTTACAAGGAAAGAAATAGCATATAAGCTGAGCAGAAACCGCTCCAGCTGCATGAACAAATGCTCAGAATCTCTGAAAATAAGGCCATTTTGTTTTACATTCTTCAATATCTTTCTAGCTGCAGTATTAGAAAAATGACCAGTAATTTCTAAAACCTTGTGATTTTTAGTCTGGTGTGGTCAATTATATTTCTCTTTCTTTCTTTCTTTCTTTCTTTCTTTCTTTCTTTCTTTCTTTCTTTCTTTCTTTCTTTCTTTCTTTCTTTCTTTCTTTCTTTCTTTCTTTTTCTTTCTTTCTTTCTTTCTTATTATTCAGGATAATTTATTTCTGACTCACGTCCAAATCCCTCATTATTTTATTGCCTGGCTTACTTCCAGAACACCATGGACTCACAAAACTCTGTGCTGCATGATGATACAGGGTAGCTATCATATTCCAGTGCCTGCTAAAATAGCAGCTCAGTGACAAAACTGCAATGTAGTAAATTGCTCTTCAGTTTTATTCTTCTACAATGACTCCCATGTTTGGAATACAATATAAATATTTTCAATATAGACAACCTTACAACTTTTTAAAATGTATTGTGATTTTTGTCATACAGAGAAAGGTCTGAAATCCTCATTTTCTGCCTCTTCTTTACATTCCTTACTCCAAATAAAGGTAAATTGCTCTTAAGAATCTCTCATTTGGCCATGGAAATATTCTCTCAGCTTAGGTACAGTCAGGTGCTGCCTTCTGAAAGCTCCTTTGCAAAGTATGTGTCATGCTGCATCGGGGCAATTGAACTGCAAGGGGTGTTAGAGAGAGGACTGGAGCTCTGCTGAAATTCCAGGCAATGCTGCAATGCTATAAAACAGACTGAGAAAGTTACTGTACCTTAGAAAGCCTTGGGTCCTTATCCTAATTAAGCTGTGTTCCCTCCAGAACTGGGTACCAAGGTGTTTAATGATCCCTTAATCCTCCTGTACTGAGCAGTCTATGCTGTGCTACCACACAGACTCTTACTCAAGATGACTATCTTAAAAGCTAAAGGGAATTACATGTAGGGAAGATAATGCTTTAGAGACACCAGAAATTACAGTTCTGTTCCATTTCAGATTGTCTCCCAAATAAATGTGAAACCTTGCCTTTGTTACCTTGTAGTAATAGTATTCTATCACTTCCTTCTCTGGATTCTACCAGCAGTAACTGGTGAAGCACAGAGACAAGTAATTATACTAATTAAAAGTGGAGAAAGGTAGTCACCAACCCTGGACCTGAGAGACCAAAGTTTAATGCACCTGGAAGAAGGGTGACATTTTTAGTGTGCTTCAAGACACACTAAGCAAAGAGGATATTTAAATTTGTGGTCTTGGAAGACCAAAATGCAATAACCTGTGGTAAATTGAAGAGAATAAGCAGGAATTTTAGATTTAGTTAGTAATGTGAGAGGATGGAAAATACAATATAGAAGCAGACTGAAAGAATTTATTTCCTGATACACATATGCTGACTAATAGATACACTGACATTAAAATTAGTAATGCTGAGGATGTGTCTGACTTCTGCACTAGCATTCTTCCTTTCATAATTGACAGAACAAGGGGGGTACTGATACCCAGTGATGATAATGACATTAACTTGTTCTTGAAAGAAATTGAAAATGGCACTGTGAATAATACCTGAACTGTTACAGCATCTCTGCAAATTCTAAGAATGGTTCAGTGGCATTGGAAGAAGATGTAAATGGAATAAGGTAGATATTTTGATGGTCCCATATATCTAAATATAAAAGGTATCCAATATTTGTCTATTTTACTGATTGCCAAATATTAAAACCTTGGAGTTAGAAGAAAAATTGCCCCTTAGAGAGGGCTATAAAAAAACTTGTGCACAACTTAATCACTGAATCTTAGTGTGCTGTGTTGACCCTGTAAACAAAGGGAAATTTTACTGAATTTGAACAAAGACAATACAAGCCAATGAAAAATTATCAGTGCTAAAGAGAGCAGTACTCTGATTATTGATGTAGCAGAATTAGAAAATATTGGTTTATGGACAGTGCAATCAGTAAATTTAATAAGTGGCTCCTGTAGTTAGTCAAAGTAATTAACACAAGGGCATATAGGGCAACTTGAGCCAGCAGACTCTGGCACTGGAATAACTGACTGTAAGAGAGCCATTAGCTCATGATTAAGTAGTTTATCATCAGAAGTCAGCACCTGTAGTCATAAGTACTTATTTATAACTATTTCTGACTGGTACTAGGGTTACATAGGGGCATTACATAGCCTGCTTCTTTAAGGGAAAAGGAATATACCCTATCATGCGGGAAAATTTTCTGCTTTGCTTGTTTCAAGACATCATGAAGTTTCTGTGTTCCTGAAGAAATGAACCCTGTAGAAAAACATATCCTTAACCATGAGAGCCCACTGTGGATAGAGCAGTGTGAAGTAGCTGAAGCAGAGGATGGAGAGCAGAATCTTTCTACAAAGATACAAGTGGAATCAGGAAAGGTGGAATCCTTCCAGTAAAGAGATCCATGGGCATGGGACTACAGAGGTATCAGGAAAAAGGGGTATGTTGCTGGCAAAAAGGAAAGATTGACCTCTGGTGATCAGAGTAGGAGGTCATCCAACTTCACAGGCAGCATTTTCATCTCCAGGTTTTTAGCTTTAGAGCTGATGTCAAGAGGACAGGACAGAAGGCAGAAATGTGGTTTGCAGGTAGGTGTCTGGAAAAAGGTTCTGCATGTTCTGAGAAAAAGAAATTATTTTGATGAGCATATTTTACCATTATTTAGAAGTACAGTTGGTATATGACTGGGATATAGCAAGAATCATGTTTCCATCCAGAGATGATGACATCAAAGCCCTTTAAAATGGTTTAGAAACCTACATACAGTCTTTGGATATAGGGAAACTGTACTGAACTTCAGGAGTTGCAGTGAACTGGAGCTGAGTAGATGAGATCATACAGTATTTTGCCAGATGAGTTTGTGAAGAAAAGAACACAAGTAGGGTATATAAGCAGAATCCTTCTTTGTTAAACTTCAGTCTAACCAATCATCTATTCTGCAAATATAAAAAACCATTCTCTGATAAAACAAAATTCACAGTGTCAATTCAATTGCTGCTGGAAGGTGGAAGATTTGGGGGCAAAATACAACGTTGCCAGCTATTAACGAAGCTTCTTACACCATACCATTAAGAAGAGACACCAAATTTTCAGCTGATATGAGTCTGAAAAATTAGGTGAAAAGGAGAATTTAGAACATCAAAGTTTATTTCATTCTCTACTTTCCTGCCATCCAATGAACACAAAAGAAAACACATTGTATTAACACATGTTCTAAGTTGTTTTATAAAGCATATTAGGAACCAGCCTGGAAATGCCCCTTATTAGTTGTGTTGCCCGATGTTTCTAGCTACAAAACCTTATTCTCAGATTTTCTTAATTTTACCCAGCTTGAACCATTTCATCTGAAGTTTCTTCCTGTTCATATCCACACCAGGGGACAATTTTAAGAAGTTAATGCAGCCTCAGCCTTCAAAGAGCTGCATCGGCAGCCCTGAGGTTCCTCTCACACTGTTCTTTCTGAATGAAAAAACACAGTAGGGGACCTCACGCTGTACCAGATTTGGAAAGTCTTCTCTTAGATCAGACCTTCTCAAAAGTGTTTGTGCTGTCAAGATGTGTAGTAATAGCCAGCCAAGGACGGGCATTATCTGGAAACATCTGGTGTAACAGTTGGGGAAGAAAGTAGCGTCAGATATTGATTGTAACTTGGCAGTATGTATCAAAGATGTACAGGTTTTCAGTGAACAGTTTTTTTTCCCAAGTACAATATTCTATTATACACAGGGAGCTAATCTACTGGAGTGTAGAACAAGTTTCATGACATAGAGCCTCTCCAGGATTATATAAGGAGTGCTCCTTGTCTCATTTGCCTTTCATGTCTTCTGAAGATGTCTACCTGTAACTTGAAAATTCTGATTTGGAGTCTAAAAATTCCACTGCAAGAGCAACATTTGCATACTCTAACCTCAAGTTTCAAATATGAGTGATTTTTTTTTTTTTACATATGTGTCAATAATTGTTCTATTTCACTGTAAAATGCTGTGAATTTCATTTGTGGATGTGTCTGTATGCTGGAATGTAAAACAGGCAAATGTTGTTTACTTGCACTATTTTTCACCTACATATAACTTCCTTTCTCTCCTCAGCTGTGGATCCCTTGGACAAGTATGTCTCCCTTTTCTGTGCCGGTATAAACAGATATTGCAACCTTCCTCTCTTCATTTCCACATGGCTAGTGGGATTACTGTTGTTCTACTTTATATTGTTTGTACATGCGGGAAGAAAGAGACTCCTGAGAGCAGAGCTCATCCACAGAAACAGACCTGAGCATTTGTCCCACTTCTCGTTCCAATCCAGTGTTTTGACAGTGCTACATTTCCTCTGAAATGCAGTGCTATCTCAGATAACACTGCTCATCCAGACTCGAGTCTTATCAAAATGCAGTGTCTCAGTCATACATCATAGACAAATCACGGGAAGATTTGTGTGGATCTACTTAGAAATTACCAGTCATAGAAAGACTTGAAACAGAATGAGAAAGGGGAAGGAGTGAAGGTGGTAGGTAGAGTGAGTTGATACTGTAGAACAAATGGATGGGGAAAACTAAAAATATGAAAAGAAGGTGGCAAGAAATATCTCAACGTTACTAAGTGTATTGTAGTGGTGCTTTTAATAAAAGAAAACTACATAAAAGACCACATGGGGGCAGGGCTAAATCAAAGATCAATATCTCTGTGACTAGTCCTATTTATGTTGAAACGGTCATTTCATGTGAATGGACCTCACCTGTACTGGCTCTACTAGTGCAAATAATGTGTAAGTAAAGTCTGATGTAAACACAGAAAGATCACTGATGAAGTCTAAAATAAATATCTAGCCTCTAATGAGCTCTATTTGATTAGAGATCCTCTCTGAAAGTCCTACAGGGTTTTTTCAATGCAACATATGCTCTAGTCATCAGTCTCTGCCTAGTGTAGGAAGCAGACCTAGTATTTCTTTGCCTGGTTTTGGCTGTCTGTAAAAACGGCTGATTGACATCATCAAATTGACTTTCCAAAGCCCAGTGGAAGTTCATGGCATACATGTCACAAAAAACTTTGCTTTGATACAGTATGAGAGTAATAAGAAAATATATAAATTGATAGTACATACATTAGGGATCTTGGATTTGTGAAGTCCTAGAAAGTATTAAAACAATTCCATTCACTCTTGGGAATTTTACTCTTTGTTATGTTTGAAGAGAAGTTACCGTCATTCAAGACAGTAGGAAGTAAGGATTAATTCCCCAGATTGTTGGAGGCGCAGTGTATGTTATCCCTCAATGAACTAACAAAGAATACATAACATGGAACAGATGATATTGTAGGCTTTCCATAATACAACAAACTGACTCAATCCAGCCCCTGAGTGTATTTGGATTTTAAGGGATTTAAAATTTTGGCTAAGCAGTGATATTCATATTATGAGTCCTTTCTTTTAATTGTTGTGTCTGTAGCTTTATCTGTGCTTAATGTGCATCAACCTGTAATAACTAGGGATCCATATATTATAAGTCTGTGGCAATTTTAAAAAGTCCTCACTAAAAAGTCCAGTATATGGTTTAAATCACCAACATGAGGCAAGTGGCCCAGAGCCTAATTCCTTAACCTGTAACTCCTTAAGTGTTGCAGGTGATTACTCAAGCTTGTAGATACAGCACATGCACAGTGGAGAGTGCTGCTGCCTTAATCAGCTTCATGAATTGTATTACTTAATTGAAAATGCTAATCACATAACTGTTAAATTGTTAATAACCAAGAATCAGTAGGTCAGTAATTTGAAATTGCTATAATCACAGGATGCACAAGTGTAGAATTTCACTGGTGAGCTTGAACAATTAAATTTTCTAATAACAAATATGTCATAAATGAGTATTGTACAAATAGTAATTAAGTGCAAAAGTATGTGTTTCTTTGTTTTCAATCATATTTATTTACTTTTTAGACAAGCAAAATACCTGAGAACTTTTTTTTTTTTTTTAAATCTTTCTGAATTTCAGAGAAAAACATTTCTGTGATTATTTCATCCCAGCATGCATCTTTCCTAGGGATGTCCTAGCTTCAGAAATTAAAAAGGGAAGCAAAACAATCAGCATTTGCTTACAAATGGAGCAAGACTGTCTACTGGGCCCAGTCAGCCAATTTTGCATTACCAAATGCATCTAGGTTATAGAAACTCAGTCCTAGTCCTTTTCTTATACAGTATTCCTTTTAGGTGCAAAAAAATCCCTGTCCATGGACTAGGATTGAATCCAAGTCTCTGTGGGTGTTTAACGCTTGTCCTTGCTGCGCTTCCTTTAGAAGTACTAGTTACGGCTTTTCTATGCAGGAAAGTTAGCACACAGCCAGCTACATAATATGTGGTTCTCTGTGATACATTTCTTGGGAGTGCAAGCAGCAAGCTGGAGGTAGTTGTCTTCATTTCTGAAACCTTTGTGTAATTTATATACTTTGGGCACGTGCAACAGTTCCTTATTTCAAGGCGTAAGCAAAGCTTGGCCTTAACCATGTGCTGATTGCATCCATGAGGGAACAGTGCAACATCACCGGTTTTACCAGCTGACTTTGCAATGCTTCAATATTAATTTTCAGAACAGCCACCTCTGATTCATTCACACCTCAGCTTCCCACCCTCTCCTTCTACTTAGGTTCACTTTGTCCAAACTGAACTTGTGTCCTTTGCTATGACAACCAAGGAAGGGAGATATTACAAGAGTTTCATGTGGGAGTGTGCAGAGGTCTCAGTGGATTGAGGTCTCTTTGCTGAAATCTTTTCTCTCTCTCTACGTAGGAAGATACCATCGCAGCTGTGTAGATACTGCAACGCTCAGAAGGCCTTGGAGACCAAGGATGTCACATTATATCCACTTTGTTGAAGCAGACCTGAGACACACAAAGTGGCTGGAATCAAACCCATCTGCAATAGATTTTTAATTCCTCAGGCTCCTGTGGAAAATCTAGTGCATCACTGGATAGACAAGTATGTCTGTATCTCTTGAATCCTTAGCTATTGCTTTAACACTCATTGGGGTTTGTTTGCAAAGAGATTATACACTTCTATAAGCCAGTTGAACATACACCTGGATCTGTCCATTGATACGGCATCACACTGCAATTCCTACTTCTGATTTCATCAGAAAAACAGAATAAAAATATGCACATGTAAATTCACTCTTGTTCATTGTACAGTCTCAAGCCACAGTGGAGTAAACTTTCCATGCAGCATGTGAGAAATTAGGCATACCGGCAGCTGTGAACATCTAATTCCCCCTGCAGGGTGCTGACAATGTACTCCAAAGTAATGTTTTTCACTAATTACATACTGCACTGACCATGGAAGCCTTCCACTATCCCATGGCAGAATAGTAGGATTCCTACGGCTTTTTCATTTAATTGAAAGTGAATATGAGGGACTGTTACTATTGTCTTCTGTGAGTCCAGCGAGGCTTCTACAAATTGCAGAATTTTAGAGAACTGGTTAAAACTATGTTATATCATTAACTATTCCTTGCTTTCATTTGGAAAAAAACCCCACCTTAAAATAAAATCCAAGAGACTGTTCATTAGGCAGGCTTCTCCACAGGTGTGTTATGCTGTCAGTTATAAATTAGATGGAAAAAGGGATTTCCTTGCTATTGATCAAAATTAAAATTTAGGGACAAGAGAAAACCTAAATCACAAAATAAAACAATGAGTAACTTCCTGGAAGTTATAGGGCTTTTTTCCATCTTTGTAATAGTTTATTGAATAATTCTTTTGCATTCATCCAAGAGTGATTGTTTTACTGGACATACTACATCATTTCTGTTCAAAATATGTTTTCACTGTCATTAGTTAGTGCTTAATCTTCCTACCACTGAATTAGCTTTGAGAAAAATAGGATTAAACTCGAATATGCAAAAAGTAGTCCTGATTAGACAAGAAAAAGAAATCAAGCCTTCTGTTTAAAAATATAGTACATACCTGTATTTTAATGGGTTTATATTGCAGCATGTAACTTTATAATGTGTCAAGCAGTGTAAGGACAAAACAGACTGGAACATGTGGAGTAGAGCAGGTCTTAACAGGGAAGGTGCTTTAGCTGTCCGACTGTGTTTGTACCTCTGTGAAATGGAGGCACTGAAGCCTGCACTGCTCTGCATCTCTTTGTGGCAGTGCAAGGTTCCTGAAGTGCCAATTTTTGAATATACAGAAAGTAAAAAAAGGTACATGTAGGTTACTTTAAATTGCAAGCTTGTGGAGCTGAAGATAGTGTTTATTTTTTGTCTGTACTGAGCCAAAAAGAGATTTGCTAGAGAAGCTGTTCAATGATCGCAGCAAGAAGCAAAGGTGAATTCCACCGAGAAGAATCTGAGTAAGAAGGATGAGAAGGGGGCTCCATCAAACAACAAGATGAGCAAGAGATGGATAACTAAGGAGAGAGCAGTTCTTTTACCAGCAGAGGCTAGATAATACTTATTTGTTACAATTTTGTGAATATTTAAAATTTTGTCAGGTGGGAAGGAGGGAGTTTTCTTTTTACTTCACAGTTTTAGCCTGAATACCTATTTATATTCACAGATGTGGGAGTTGCATGCAATGCTGGTATATTACTTTGAATGGGATTTCTCTGAGGACTTTTAGACTTCTGCTTGTTTCAGATCTGTCCCTCAAAATTAAAGAAGTTAAATACTTTGAGCATGTGACCCTGTAAGTTTGTTATCAGCTGGGTTTTTTTGAAACAAATTCTGCTGTTTACAAGGACAAGTGGAGTAGCTTAAATGAAAGAATATTTAAAAAACCTTGAAAGAAATTACTTCTGCGTGGTAGAGATGTTTTTAGAAACATTAAGATGAGTTAATTCTGACAAGAATGCTGAGGTTTTAATATGCTAGTTTATATGCTCGAGGCAGTCAGTAATCAAATGCCTGAGTACCGTATGTACTGACATTTACAAATCACAAACAGATTTATATATTATGATTCCAGAACTTTATCACAGCAAAATCATACTCTGCTGTTTAAAACAGATGACAGAAGAAGAATTAAAGATTCATGCTTATGAGAATGCAAGCAGCTGTCTAGTGTTTATTATATGGGACAGAAAGTAAGAGGAATGCATTTTAAAAAGCTTAAATAGCCTTCTGAGCAAGGTGCTAACTAGATGGTTACTCAGAAGATTTATACTGGGCAAGTCACTTTACCTCTCTATTTCCCTCCTGTCAAGGAATAATTATTTCTTTCTACTATTCTTCATTCATCTTGCCCACTTAGGCTGTGACTTACGCTGCGCAGGAATTAGATTTCCTTCAGTATTTTTTTTTTTTGAGTTACTAGATTTCTTAAAAAGCAACTCCCGCTTCCCCTCAAAACACCCCTGATTTGTAAAAGTGAAAATATCTGGAAAAGCCATCCCTACCTGAAACTGTGCAAGTTTGGATAATCTTGTTTTGGGAAAGCGTTCTTAGGACAGAAGATTTCTGAAGTTGGCAGCAGTCAGGATGTTCTGAGCTAAGGCATTTAGCTGTGCTAAGTGGGAGAACGGCACAGCAGAAAATTAATCCTGGATTTCCTACAGCCCAGACAAACATCCTCACACTGGACTCCCAAGGAATTTGGGATTTCTCTTTTCTTTTATGGCATGTCTATGATGCATACAAATATTCAACAACTGTGTGTGGTTCTTGTCTCGTGCAGATAGGAAGCACAGTCACAGCTCTCAGACAATAGTGCTGTCTCCTTCTCTTTTGCCATTAAGGTGTTATTTAGTTAAGAATTTAATCTACTTTGAAATAATAATCATAATATAAACTAATATAATACTAAAAATAATGGATAAGATGTTTTTCAGTGGTTTAATGTTGAGCAGTGTGCAGCATATATGTGGTAGCACAGCCTGAGAGCTTGGCTTGGCTTCCTGGCTTGACCTCAGACCTGCCTTCTCCCTGTGGACTTGCCTGGTGATCATGGGACTGAGACTGACCCTGATCAACGCCTTCAGGCCAGACCCTGACCCACACTGTGCGCTCAGCATCCTGCCTTATGCTCAGCAAGGTCCCTCCACCCCCCTGCCCTGCTGTCACCCCTGGCTCCCACTCACCCTCCCTTATGGCAGCAGCCAGCCATTGCTGCTCTCTGGCACAAACTAATGTAAAAACAAGACATTTATTTTTATCTTGTAAAATTGATAGGTGCAATATTTAAGTCAAGCACTTATATGGCAGTATGATTTCTGGGTATTCCATGGAGTTAATGAAGTGAACATGTTAGTGAACAGTTGCAATAATGTGAGTTCTTCACTAACATTCAGGCTTAACATCATGGAGTAATAATACCATTCATCCAAATGCATTTTGGTTTTGACTCTATTGATCTCATTCTTTCTTAAAACGTTTTCAGCATCTCATCACTGCCTAAGTTCATTTTTTTTGTACAAAATGAATATTTCCACATTTATGAACACCACTAATTATGAAATCCACAGCATTTAAACCACTGTTAACATTTTCCTATTAATGGAAGAAATTAAGTTTTTTATATAAGCAATGTTCTTTGTTGTTTTCTTTTTTACTTCAGCAGATATTCTCTATTAGTCCTTTCCCACGGTAATTCAGTTTTGCTTTTTTTTCAAAATTCTGGTGTATTCTGAAAGACTCTGCTCTCCTGAGAGTTGTAAAACATTTATGTCAAATGAAACAAAAAATCTATCTGTACTCCTGACAGATGGGCCAATCAGCAGTCATCAAAAAAGAAATTATAATAATAACATTTATTCCTATATAAGATAATATAGTAGAATTCCTATAAGATTTCAATGTAAGAGTAGGAACACAGTGTACGTGCTGTTATTTAAACCAATAGAGAATATACCTACAAGGTAGACAGAAAAAATAAAAGCATAAGCTGTTCATTTGCTTCACTGAGCCAGTGAGTAAGCTTTACATGATAGACCAAAGTACTGCGGCACCTTAAGTTTTTTAAATTACAGTTCTCCAGAAAGAGACTTAGAGAAAAAATAAAGAAGAAATATGTAGTTTTGAGAAAAAGCATCGTGGAGGTTCAATTTTTCATTCTTCCTCCTGAAATGTTACATGTTTGTGGATTGCAAGCTGGCACTGCTGCTTCTTGTCAGAGAGCAGCCCACTGTCACCGTGGGTTATATGATAAACTGACGTTTGAATAATTCTCTGCATCCACTCCACTTTTTATCAGTAGCTAGAAAATCATTCCTATAGCAGGAGGAGTGGGAAAGGATTCCCATGGAACAAAATGAAGGATCTAATGCCCAGCTAATTTATTTTGTGGACATGATGTCAGTCATATAATGGTATGCTTCTTCCCATACAGAACAAACAACTCTATTTCTTTGTGAAAGGCTCCCACATTTTCTACCTCATCCTTATTTTTTTCTTTCAGGATTAGAAAAATGCTGAACACCAAACTACTCCTCAATTGGAAACCAACCTCATATCTGAGATATCCTTTTGGATTTTGTTAAGTTTATAAATGTGGGTATTTCAGTAGAACAGATTTTTACTGCCCTATCAAATCTGGGGTCTAACATTACAGATCTCAGGAGGAAACCTAGGAAGCAGCTCCCCACATTCAGTGAAATTTCTCTTTTTCCTTCCTGTTCCCTTTCTGAAGCTAACTTCTAACTTTGTATCTAACTCTGACCCAGTGTTCCTACATTTGAAGCACAGACAGCAAGGTACAATGTGCACTGGTATTGACTTTGCTGAATAGGCTCCACATGGAAGCAGCCAACTCATCCTTCCATTTTAACCAGCGTTTCCATCCTTAATCATGTTATTATTTCCAATGACTAATTGCTTGGAGGTACTCTATCTCTTTCCATGCTGAGTTTGTGGGGGAATGTGGTGAAAATTCGAGGCAGGGACTTTAACTGAAAAGCAAAGAACTTATGGGAAGAAATTAAAATTCACTGTTACTGTGCACAACAACTGAGCAGTCTGACATGACTCCCAGATTTGATACATACATGTATGAAAAAAAGAAAAAAACAAATTGCCTGTGTGCTTAGGTAAGTGAGAAGGGAGGAAAATGTAAGATTAAAGGAATATACAGGCTTCTCTGCCTTGGTTATTTTCAGATAGGTTAGATGTAGAGAGGAATTTGGAAAAAAAAAATCTGTGGAGTAGGAAGGACATATATCTCATGCGCTGACTGATTCATATCTAAATTTAGAGCTATGTCCATTGACTCAGTTTTACTCCCACAGACTGACTTACATCTGTTTTACCTGTAGGTAGGGCACCTCACCTCTGTCCACTCCAAATTGAGCAGTGGGTGTAAGTTACAGTAAAATGGAAGATGAGCTGCAGCTTCCTTTGTTTCGGAAGCCTGGGAAGGAGTCTTAAGTTGTTGTTCAAAATCTCTATGTGAATCATAGGGCATCTGAAGATGTCCCAGAGTTGTCTGTCTGATTAAAAGTGTTAGCGCTTTTCTGGTTATTTTAATTCCATGTTGGTTAAGCAGCACAGTGTCAAAAGCTGCACACAAAGAGGAGACAAAATATACTTGTGAGGAGGAGCTCATCACTGCCTGGAAATAGAGGTGTCTAGAGCATTAGAGACTGTAAATACCAATATGGGAAAAGATGGCTTACAGTGAAACAAAAGCAAGAAGATAAGGCTGAATAAAAGAAAGGTAAGGATGAAGATCCGAAAGCAGTTCTTAAAGGGAAACCCTCTGTTAGCGTTTGGTACAATCCCTGCAGGGAATTAGTCCCCTTCTGAGAAGTCATGGTCTGCAGCTACAGCACTGCACACAGAATCATGCACCATGGTGAAGATGCACACAAACCTTTATCAAGCAGCAGAAAATTAACTGTGTGATCCATGAAAGAAATGGTCCAACTTAAAGCCTGCAGGAATTGGCCAAACCATTGCAACATACATTCGTTCATCGACTACTAAATTAATTACTAAATCCATCAAATATGAATTACTGTGGGCTATAATCTAGCAGTGCTGGTGCAGGATGTACTCCTAGTCAGACAGCTGCTTTCCAGCTCTCATCTTCCATTTTTCCATCTCTCCCTAAACTGAAGGGGCTATATACAACTCCTGGAGAAAGACAAGCTGTCCAGCTGAGGACTGCTAGTGCTTGAACAACAGTTGTTTTTGTTTCCCTGCATTACTATCAATATAAATTACAGAATTGTTAATGGCAATGGCCCTGAAGGATGGTTCTCCTGATCAGGCAACAGCTGTTCTAGCATATCATGGTACTTAAATGTGCTTGTTGGTCTGTGCGTGACTCAGCCTTTGATGTTTGCAGCTGTAAATACAAGGAAGGCAAGCAAAACAAAAGATCTCTTTAATTCCAGTGTTGTGCTATCAGTTTGAGTGCTTATTGCATGAGCTATACATGACCCAGAGTTTGCTGTTGTCTCCTTTTGTTTTTAGAAACAGGAATCATTGCAGGCCAGGCTCAGGCTATGGAACCATTGCAAGCTGCGACCAGTGTGGTTCTGGTAGCTGCTCACTGCAGGGAGAGGGCTTTCCAGCTGTCCTCAACTCCTTCCATGTTTGCAGGACAGCCACTAACTAACCAAGAAGGAAGATGGCTGTGGATTAGCTTACTAGAACAGAAAACACAGTCCCAGGAATCCCAGCAGCCTTCCTGGGCAAGGCCAGTGCTAGTGTAAATCTAGTGTAATAGTTCAGCCTTGGATTGCTCTAATCTGGAGGTTTAAATAGGAGCACTGGTCACATGTGAAGATAGGAGCTATCCATTTGTAATTTTGCTTCGTTTTATATTGTGAACATAATTTCTTTGTGCTATCTGCACAATGTCCAGCACACCAGTGCTCTCCAAACCCCCAGTTAAATACAGCCATTAATGAGAATTTGTGTGCATGTCCTGTGTTCTGGCACTCTGTGCCTCTGCTTTGCTGGTTTACATTGCACTGAAAGTGGAGAATCTGGTTATATCTGCTCTAGAAAAAATTGTGGATGAATTGAAATAGCTGCTTCCAGCAGCACAACCTGGAAAAGTGCTTACAATGACAACAGAGCTCATAGCAGAGGGCTAACTGATTCCTCCCGCTGACACAGTACTTTATTTGCACTAAAAACACAGATCTTATGATAGCAGCCTAGCACTGGGTCAGCTGTGCTGGTGTCAGTGTAAGCCCTCAGATTTATGCCTCACATTTACTGAGCAGAGGAGCTCTGATTGTTTAAGATGTGGCCTTTCCCCAGCTGTTTGCTGTTAAAACTGGAAAGCCAGGCTGGGCTTGTGTGGCTGAAGCAAGTGCCTGGGCCAGCTGGTGGCATTGCTGCCTGCAAGGGTTGCAGCAAGGCTGCAGCTCAGCCCTCCCAGCCCTCTGGCTGCAACCTGCTTCCCTGTGTTTAAATTTACAGCTTCCTTTCAGAGCCCCTCTGAACATGGTCTGCTGGGTCCTCATAGCAAAAAAGCTGCCCTGCCTCTCTGCATGACTGCTGCCAGGGAGCTTGAGAGGGATTGTCACCCCTTTTAGTGCTGGCTACTCCCACGGTGTCAGATCCTCCATAAGGTAACAGCTCCCCTCACAGCACTTGAACCTCTCCTAGTATAAGAGGAAACATGTGGATGCCTCTTAAGAAATGCTTCAGTGGCTTGATCTCTTGCTATTGCAACATGGGTTGTCTGTTGGCACTTGATCGCTCTCCGCTGTGGTGTTTCTCAAAGTGGGAGGGCATGAGAAATGCTGGCCATGCTTTCTGCTTCAGGACACCATTGCCTTTGGTGAAGCTGTACAGGCAGTATATATTGCAGGTTTATCTTTCTTTAGAAATTATCAGGCTAGAAACATGTTGTTTGGCAGAAACAAACAAGCTGAGAACTACTTAAGGGAGAACAAAGAAACTCAAAAAACCTCTTGGACATGCATGGCCATTTCTAGATGGCTGAAGAAAAGCACTGTTGATGCAGTGCCAAAGGTAAAGCAAAATTAAAATGTGTGTGTAATGCTTTTTCCAAGCAAATGTGATCAGTGAGATCTGCAAGGTAAGATGTACATATAGTTTGGGCAAGGAACAGAGAAGACAAGCACTCTAATGCGTTGCAAAGGTTTCTATATATGCTGTCATAAATATCTCTGGACCACAGTCAGCATTGTATTTTTGATGGTTTTAAAGGTTATGTCTTTTGAGAAGAAAAAGGAGGAAACAACGTCAGTCTAGGGGACTAGGAAAGAAATAATTGTGTTTACCAAATCTATTTGATGTGCACACCAGAAAGGTCCAGTAAATGATGTTTTTATTAGGCATTGCTTCCCATCTAGTCCCCTTTTGGCTGGGAAGCACTGGCTGTGAAGTACAACTGTTATCATGCTGGGATAAAAATCCACCATATCTCTTCTTCCAGTGTCGGAGGTAACCTCATACTGGATAACAGCTCTGGAGTTGGGAGATGAAAGAGAAGTACCTTCATTTTCAAATATGAAAATTCAGCCTCCAAAATGTCAGCTTTATTTTAAGCCTACAATGTCTTCCATCAGCTATAATGCTGGCATACAAATTCACATACATGCTTAAGACATGGAGAGCAGAAGAGGGAAACACAATGAACGAAGCCAGCCTGAGCACACCGCTTCTGTTTTCTCTCTGGCAGTGTAGAAGGGGGTGTATTCATAAGGACCCAGGTAGGTCCTGCAACAACAGTAGAAGAGCTCTCAAAGGAATTTATAAAAGTAACTGTTTTATAGTAAACATTTTTTTATTTAGCTTTGACTACACAACAAATGATAACATGAAATCAAACATGACACCCTACCTGCAGGACTTGACTCTGACAGATGGAGCTGTGTTTAAATAGCACCATGTTGCCAGTTCCAATAAAGCAAAATACACAAAAGCTAAAATCTAATGGGAGAACTAAAAATGTTCAGTTCTTGGAAGTAGACCAGAAAAAGGTAGGAGCAAAGAGCATGCCAAAGAAAACTCTTATGCCAAGATCAAAGGAAAAAGCTTGTCACCAAAGCAGGAACCCAGAAGGACTGAGAAATGTATTTCTGAAGTGCTGGAACTTGACATTGTCAAAGGAAGTTCAAATATTTCAAGACAAGCAGGGTCAAGGTGCAGATGTATTTAGATCCCACTTTATGGGTAAAAATGGGCACTTCCAAAATTCTTATTAGCGCTGAACAGAAGTTTTACTGAAGATAGCATCTCTTTTTGGTGAACTTTGAGATCACCTTCTGGTGTCAATCAGCGCAGCTCCGTTGAAGTCACCATATGAATTCCCAGTTATGTTCAGTGGGGATCTCAAAGCCTGCAGCAAGAACGATAAACCTGGGAGTATCTTAGAGACACGTGTTAGCTGTGAATTTGAATCATTAAGAACTTCCAAAAGTTTAGAGAAAAGCCTGTTTTGGAAACATGAAGTGCTCAGACTTCACAACTTCTGTCTTTGTTGCAGCATTTAATGCTGTGCTTAAAGTCTCAGTTTCCAGTTCTTGGCAATTATATGAGAATTTCAGCTTCTGTTAAGCTCTTGGGATTGTGAAGAAGAAACTTCCCAGTAGGCACTGACTGAACCTTGAAGATGAAAATAAGAATCAGAAGGCAAAGAGTAA
The DNA here is from genome assembly GCF_047716275.1 of Strix uralensis. Classification (NCBI taxonomy): domain Eukaryota; kingdom Metazoa; phylum Chordata; class Aves; order Strigiformes; family Strigidae; genus Strix; species Strix uralensis. The sequence goes on from NC_133977.1 coordinate 35,815,487, forward strand.
AAAATTGTAATTTTTAATTGAAATCTCATGGTTCTGAAGCTTCCGGCTTAGGACTATTGAATTCTTTGGGCTGGCAATACTGGCATGTTGCTCAGGAGAGCTGAGTGAGTAGTGCTTGTTCAACAATAGACAAAGCTGCTTCTCTAGGTATATTAAAAGCTCCAAAATACACACCATCTACAGACTATTAATTACATATTTTTTTTCCTAAATGCGTGAAATTAAGTGATACCAATTCCAGGCACACAGAGGAGAACAGAACAAGGGACTTCTGCCCTTCACCTGCTGTTAAAGTTCAATTTAAACTGCTTTTAAGCACATCAGTAAATCTTTTATCCTCATGTTTGGCAGGCATGAAGATACACTTTGTTAATGACAGTATACTATTAAGAGCACAACCATGAGACAGGAAAGGAATGAAGTTGCTGTTCAACCTTTCTGGTTCAGATTGGTCAGCAGCTTTGGGATATCCATATAACCGGCATGAAATGCAACGCCACTGGTTCACTGTGTCTATTACGTTGCACACATAGTGCTCTGCTGTCTGTCATGGGAAATATCTGTGGCATCTTATAACGGGTGACTGATGCATATGTCATGTTATTTTACATTATGTAAAGGACTTAGGCAGTCATTTTTTTTTCTGCATGAAAAATTTCAAACTAGGACTGTAAGTGCCATTTAATCCACTATCTTCCACTATTCATCATAAACCACATAAGCCAGAAGTCTTGATCATTTAGTATTTACAGTCTGAGAAGGTTTATTTTTTGGTTGACCAGGACTTGCTACCCAACTCCCCTTTGAGTGAGAGGGTGCTTACCAGTCATATGATGAGTCTTTTTTTGTAAGCAGATGAACTACATTCCTTTTAGTTACATCTTTTTGTACTTGCTAAGCTCAGATAATATTTTTGGGTACCTCTTTTTTTCCACTATCCTTTATTAAGAAGACTTATCAGGGAAATATTTGAATATCAAGGATTTTCTCTCTAGTATTTCACAATAACTTTGTGGGATCTGAAGTATTTACTGAGTTCTATTAAAAGTATTAAGCAGTGCAGCTTATTTTATTTATGACAGCAACAGTTACTGGGGGTATTCATAACACATCAGAAAACAGTTGTAGAAAAATATTGTAGGAGTATATAGTATGTGAGGAGGCTCTTATGTCCAGCCCCAGAGGCAGCTGGGACCCCTTAAGGCTAATTGCTGGGTGCCTTGGAAAAGTGGTATCACCTGCATCTTGTGGAGGGTGGGGTGGAGCAGGTCATCAAGGCTTATTACAGGAGTAGAGGTTTAGAGGGATGTGTGCAGAGGAAGGGGGTGTGTTTAGAGGAACAGTGAGGTTTGGGTAGGAACTGAGCCAAAGTTCTCTCTGAGATGTGTGGTCTATTCTCCAGTCATCCCCTTTGATAAAGGGTGTTGCTTGCTGAGCTGTCTGCTACAAAACAAAGGATGTTTCTTCTGCTGGATGTTATAAGCTTATGCAGAGGTACTTTGTCTATTTGTAAAATGTCTGTCTTGGTGCTTATTTGTATTTTTGCACTTTAAAAGTGGAATAAAATATGTTGTATATTTGTAGTGATTTATTGTAAGAGCATACAGAGCCTACCTAAAAGAGCCAAAAACTCTCGTGCAGGAACAAATGAGATACAAGCTTACCTTACTGGAACTAAGTGTTTTATTTGGAATGCTAGAATGGCTCACAACTATATAGTAAATAAGTTGTCAAGAAAATTACTGAGCCAAGAGGCCTAGAACATGGGGAGCTTCCAGGCTGTACTATGAGGGTTATTCACTTAAGAAGGTTAGAAAAATTCCTTGATCTTTGGACCTGATCTAAACAAATAGAGTTTGGGAATCTCTTTGTGAATTTCTGTGCCTTTTGAATTGCTAGTTTTGAGATACAACTACAGCATGGGTTCCCCTCTGTCTTTTGTATCTACTTATACCTGCCCTCTTACCCTGACCCAGTCCAGGTTGTATTTTACACATCAAAAGAGAATAAGGAAAGAGGTGGAGTAAGGGGGGTTGATTCTTGACAGATGGCCTGTAACACTTAAACTTCTCTACTGATTTGTGTGTAGCAGTAACATATTTCATTGTATTAAGACCTGTATCTTCTTTGTGTGAATAATTATTGTTTTGACTTGTCTTAATCTCCATTTTTCTTTTTGGTTATTGTAAGTAAAAGCAGTGGAGGAACTGATATTTTCCTGGGTATAATGTTACTTTTTAGCATAGTTAGGTAAGTTAAAAAAAACCCCAACACTTTCATCTAACAGTGGCATGCCAGAAAGAGACAAGGGGGAACAACACAACTTCACTGTAACCACTTAACAGAAACTGATGCAAAATGCAATACATAATCTTCCAACCACATTTTGTCAAAAGCTGTCACAGAACTATCATCTTGAAGGTTTTTCTTGTGAATTTTCTTGTAAAAATTCATACATTACATCTGCTTGTTATTAAACCTGACTTTTCTTTCAGAATGATTACATCGATTTATCTTTTCCTTTCCTCTCACCTCTAAAAATCGCTCAATAGCGAAACTAATAAAAAGCTTTTCTTGGACAAAATAAGAGATATCATACCCTTTAAATCACCTACTGCTTTCTGTCCTCCCACAGGATTTCTTGCTTCTTTTGGTAGAAACTATAAAATAATTGAGGCCAGACTTCTGCCTTTTTTTTTTAAACAGTTATTTCATCTTTGCTTTAAAGAATTTTGTTGAGTATTACTAGATCTTCCAAGATTTTATTGCAATAGAAATTACTAATGTTGAAAGCTTTTTTTTTTTTCAAATAACATTTTCACTACAAGGACAAGATGGTTGTAGCCAAAAATGTAACTTTTGCATTGCAGTACATGAAAACAACTCCTGACTTTCATGTAACCCACTATAAGTTTTCACTGTAATACAGTTTTCTCTAAGGTAGTTTTGTTTGTGCCATCATCCAAGTCTGAATAAGCTAGGTAAAAAAAGCAAAATGTAACACAGGCTTTCACATCTGAAATATCACTGGCAAAGAGGAAGGAAATCACCCCACCATTTCCCCTCACCCTGGTATTATCTGAGAGGTCAAACATTACCCTAATGTAATGGCAAAGGATTTGAGGCTGGATTCTCTGTGAGGCTGCTCTGTTGGTACTCCTCAGTACCTGTGTACTATGGGGTTGCTGAAGATCTTCTAGGACTTTTTAGGGACTCTGCCCCAGAAATGTCTTGTAGCAGGTGTTTTGTGTTTCATCTCTTTGAAGACATGTGAATAAAAGGGGGAAAGCTTGCAGAGTATTGTCCTGTCAGTGGTAGATGAGTATTTATAATGCTGTGCAGACCTGAACCACTGTGTCTGTGGGGCTGGTGGTGATAGTGTGAGCTATTGGTGAGGAAATCCTGTAAACAGAATTTGGGTGTGCAAATGAGTTTAAATCAAATCTGTATTATTACTGGTAGTTATAAGTCCAGGAGTTGTGTTGTACTAAATATTAAGGTGACAGTGAAGAAATAACAAGTCAGACTTTTGTGACTCTCTTGCAACTTCAGCATTGACTTGACTAAGCAGCAATTCAGCAGAATCCTTGTTAGATGCAAAAAACTGCATTTCTCACACCTGTCTTGCAGAAAGCTGCTTCAGTGTGGAACCTAATTTACTTACTCATTTCAAGGTGAGTGAGCCTTAGAAACAACATTTCCTCCAAGAATTGAAATGTTCTTCAGCTGTGTGGCTTTGCAGAGAAGTGCACAAGCTGTGAGGGCTGCAATCTAACAATCAACCCAAAGCACTACAGGCAACCTGTGCAGCTGTGCATCCTGCAGTTTGTGATTTGTCTGGATCCCTGTGTGTGTGCTTAAGAGTTGTAAAGACCTATGGGACACAAAATGAATAAAATATTTTAAGTGGCCTTTTATTACATAACCCTCTTGTAGTAATTGCAACTTACATCTGGCATCGACCAGAGCCTATTCCATACAGCCTTTCCTTTGACACTGTTCCCCTTCATAAATGAACAGTGCTCCCACCTTATCTTTTTTTTTTAAGGTGTCAGGAGATTAACTGAACACAGGAGAACTAATTATTGTCAGCTGTGGTGTGTGTGTGTGGGACACTCAGTTCTTGCACCTTAATTTGCAGGGCAAAATATGAATACTGTGCAAGATATGAAGTACTAACTCCTCTTAGAGGGATAGATGATAATATGGAAAAATTATCTTGAAGTATTACTTTCATAGATCTTTTTTTAAGAACTGAAAATTTAGATATGACTGAGCAAACTAATTTGGGCAGAATAACGGTCTAATATTTCCTCAATATTTCAGTCCAGTCGTCTCCTTTAGATGGAAATATTTTTTCCCAATTTACTCTGCTGCTGTCTTTCCTCTCAGTGCACTTGGTTAAAGGCTGTGCATATGCTGTATATAGTAACGTGTGCAGGAGATGTAGACTACTAGTAAATAAAAAGATGCCATTGGATAAGGATTGTTTCTTACAGGATGCTCTATCAGGCCCTCTTAATGCTGCTTTTCCTGAGGGTCTGTCAGCACTACTGCTATAAGCACTGCCCTGAGGTATACCAGGCTGCTTCTTCTCATAGAGCTGCAGTTTGCTATTCTTTTTGGCTTAAATGCAGCAGATTTCTTTTGAAATCCGAGGTTCTCAATTTTATAACTCCGGGAGGTTGGGGCCTAAAGGTGGATCTGTAAATGCATGCTTAGGTACCTAGCTTGAACATCCTAATGAGGGAGCTGGCTGTTCCCAGCACCTCTGCAGCAGGGAGGCTGGTCTCTGTTAGGTGTCAACCCTGGATTTAAGGGCTCAGTCCTGCAGATTAGAGTCTTTTCTTTTTAAAGAAAAAAAAAAAGTGCCCTTCTATTTTAGTGTTTCAAACAACATAGTTCAACTGTTTCAATTTTGCAATGAGCTTATTTAAAACCTATATGCCCTGTCCTTCTCAGTCCCAGCTGAGTGTCTGGTTGTGAACAACTGCATTGAAACTTGCATTTTGGAGCTGTGTGACTTGATTTTTTTTTTTTTTTTTTTTTTGAGCTGTCACAGGTCTAGTCATAATCTTTGTCTACAGCTCCGCAGGCAGGTTTGTTGGGTGCAGATTGATGCTTTCTCTCCCTGGTATAACAGCTCAAGAATGATGCCTGCAGCAGGACTATTGTTCTCCAGGACTTGCCTATTGCTCAGCCATGTTCTTGGTAGAGTTTCAGCTTCCAATTACTACGGTTCATATTTTTATTCTTTGGGGACATATAGCAATTGAAAAAAAGAAAACAAGAGCTTTTGCAGAAGATTTTATGAACTAAATGGTCTTTACTCATTGAAAAGTGCAGGAGATAGGGCCAAAATGAGGTATCTGTACACAGTTCCCCAGCTCTGCTAGTGGGGATTCCTGTTGCTCGTTGTAGAAACCCCTCTAGCCTGTACTGCTGTTGCGTCTTATCTTCCTGATATCTGCTGGCAAAGTGTGTCTGTTGCTCAGTAATCACTTTCTTTCAATCATCTTTTAACTTAAAACTTAATCTTTATTAAAAGTCAACTCTAGCTCCTTGGTAGCAGTCTTCCTTTCTCCATTGCCCCAGTGCATACTCTTACAGGGAGGCAGAACAGATGTGATTTCCTCCAGTTTATTTCCCTTTGTTCTAATTTGCCCTGCTTGAAATCAAGTTTGCTCATAGTAATTGCCATCAGCTATTTCTGGCCTGGAAGATGTAGCACATATTACACTGTGCAGCTGATTATTGAATATTTCAGTGCGCAATCGATGTGGGAAATATGCTCATTTAAGGATTATAACATCTATATTTTGGTGTCCTAGCCCTATTGTCAGTGTAATAATTTCAAAATAGACTGCCTTGAAATTGTCCAAATGAGTCTCCTGATTTCTCAAAATTTAAGGGTGGTTTTCAGTTCTATATATCCTACTCGTGTATGAAGTACTGACTGCGCTTCCTCATTTTAAAAGTCTTTGAAGCTGTTTTCTATATCAAGCTACAGAAGTGACTCCTATTTTTAAAAGGCCGAATCTCTCTGGATGAGGGTTTCATAAATATCCTCCTAATTTACAAAAAAAAGGGCATGTGTAACTAGATCATCTTTAAGGTCCCTTCCAACTCAAACTGTTCTGTGATCTGTTTGATATTTTGATATTTCCTAAACAGTCAAGATTTACATTTGTAAATAGCATTTCTGAATTTGAATAAAATTCAAATAGGAAAATTTGGTATGACTCTTTTGCCCTCAATTATTCAGGTTAAGTCAATAGACTGGGTGGTTTTAGACTAATAAATATGAACCATGAGTTATGCAGGGGGATATCCTGAGCAATTTGGTGTGAGTAAAGAAAGTCTATGCAATCAAGGTACTATGTGAAAAATTTCTGGTATCTCGAATAAGTTTTTTTTAAACTAAATTATATCAGTTAAAATGGAATTTGTTTGGGCAATAGTCTTTCTTGCTTTCTTCACAACAGGAATATGGCACACCTTCCCAACAAAATCCATTAGCCACTAGTGGCCCTTCACCAGCTGAAAGAGTCCATGAGCCTATGAGCACTGTTTTGGCAAGGAGAACCTTGTAGACCACTAAAGCAATTGCTCAGGAAAAAGAAATCTCAACTGAAACAGAACAATGTTATCTAAGATAACTAAGGGTTTCTGTCTAGGAGGAATGTTCAATCAGACAAGGGTAGTGTAGGTAAAACAAAGTTTCTATGGTCTTCTCACTTAATTAAATCTATAATGGTTCTTCAATAGGCAGGTTGTGTTAAATAATTTAATTCTTTACCCTGTCAGCAAAATTAAACCTACAGGAGTTTAAGGTCCTGACTTTGATAACTGAAGTCAAGATGAATGCCCTCCTTCAGATGTTGACTCTGTAGCACTGGTGAAACTGTTCATGGCTTGAGTTAATCAGTAGAAGGAATATGAGTGCTGAAATTTATTAACGTCTTTGTATAACCTTCGATGAATAGCCTCTTCTGTTGCAACTCTTCTAGGCTGAATTCTTTACACAAGGACTAGGAATATATTTAAAAGCTGAAAATCACAGTCATCCTTTTCCTCTTCTGTGCTTTACTCAGCCTGGGTGCAATACAAAGAACCCTTTTGTGCCTGGGCTTGGAGCAGGAATTTTGCATCTCTCTAGCGTTTAGCAGGTGGTGCTACATGCCTTTGTATCCACTGAGCCTTTCAGGGTCTTCATGCCTTATAGCAGACACAGTATTGCTGTTCGTGATAGACACATTTCTTTTCTGAAGGTGTTTTGAAAGCATGCAAAGCTCTGCCTAATGGACGTTCTGCCTGATGTGTGAGTAGGCTGATTATACTGCGTGCCAATAAAAAAAAGTTGGTCAATTTTACAAAATGTTTTCACTCTCTCTGCCATATCCAGTATCGAGAAACATGCGCTGTCTCTTGCAGGGAAATTATGAATCCAATTTGAAAGCAGTCAGAAGGCATAATTCTTATGCTGCCCAGAGGCTGATGAGTAAGTGAATGTGCTGTGCTGAAGAAGGTGTGTTTTGGTGTTCACAAGCCAGCAGCCTTTCTTCTGTTGCATCAAAAAGAGGAGATTAAAACCAAATTTCTTTGGGTGGAGATCCTAAGAGAAAGCGTGTTCCTAAACAGAAAGTGATACTGTCTCTGGCACAGAAATTGCCCTAGATTCCACTGAATTAAGCAGATTTTGGGAAAAGCTGGATCAGCCCTTCAGTTGTTCTCATTGGTACCAAGCCTTTACAGTTCAAGAGTACGATTCTCTGCAATGAGCTGAATTGGCTGATTAATGAAAAACATCATTTTCCCTTAATAGGAGTTATTTTGAACTGTTTAAGCACTTCTATTAAATACTGGGAAATACACACAGTAACTGTTCCCTGTTTTATGACACTCAAGGCAGTGTGTATCTGAGGCCAGCTGACATGGAGCCCAGAGCTGAGGCTGTGTCTCTGAGAGGTGTCCCTGGACTCGATGGCCCCATGCAGTGTCACTGTCCCTCTCAGTGGTGTGGGGGGCAGTAGCTGCCCTTCCAGGCAAGGGCTCACCCCACGTCTGCCTGATCAGTAACCGTACATGAGGCCAACCGGCTTATTTTGCACACAGGATTGCAGTGGGAGGTGGTGGGGGAGATGCTCATGAAGGTGCTTGGGAATTAGGGCTCAGCATTTGGCACTGAGAGATGACTAAGTGAGTGCACATGTAAGCAGATGCCTCAAGTTTCAACTGGCAAATTCTCTTGGTGTTTCTAAATTAGAAAAATTGAATTGGGATGTGTAAAGATATCTTTTGTAAACAACTTTGTTCAAAAGAAGAGAAAAAAAAAGACAAAATTCTGCTCCTAGTTATGCTGAGAAATGCTGCTGCAGTCAAGGTTATGTTGCTGAACAAACTGACAATTGAATTTGAACTGTAAAACCAGTAGTGATTCTTGGACAAAGGTGCGGAGATGGTAGGAGTTAGTTAAACTTAACTTGGTGTGTAATGAAGATGTTTAAAAGATGTACTCTGGGTTCCAGGAGTGTAAGAGATCCTTCCTTAGTTTGGATACACAATTTTTATGTACCTCTGCAGCATCTGTTGCAGGTACTGTGCCAATCGTACTGCCTTCTTTCCTAGGAAATCACAGCTCTTCAAATGATAAAAGGCAAATGCTACATAATGCATACTTCTGAATATTTATAATTTGCCTACCAGTTAAACTTGCAAATCACTTCTATTCTCCTGAGTTCCTTCCAGCAGTGGATATGGGGGAATTGTTTGCTGTGTCTGTCTTTGAAACGTTTTTATTGCATGACTTGGTGTTTGAGCTACTTTGCAGCTGCCTCTTGCATCCTTTGCTTTACAGACTTACCTATGAGGTTATCTTTGCTTGAACCTGATGATCCCACCTGACATTGATCCTACTGTAGATGGGAAAAAGAGAAGAAATCTTCAGGAAATGGTTTATTCTGAAGCTTAGTTGTCTTCGCTGGTTGTAGTTGATATTTAAAATTGCGACAGTGCTGAACGTGGCTTGGGCCCTGAGCTCTCAGACTGCTTTGGTGGTGGCTTTGTTACTTTAACGTTTCTCTTCCCATATAGTGTTCTCCAGGAGTCCTGTAAAGACTCAGTTACCCTGACCTGATTAGTTGTTTTCTCTCTTCATAGTGTCTTATTTGCCTCAGTAAGACTGGATTTTAGTCTTTTTGGTTATTTTTATAAAAATGCTTAGTAAAGATGTTAGCTTTGTTTTCATTATTTCTATCTGCAGAGACATTTTGTGCTGTAGCAAGCCAATGCAAATCTTTGTCATGCATTTTCATACACAGTATCTTACCAGCCTTTCCTGCAAGTTCATAAAAAACCTGAACCAACCAGGGTCAAAACAGTTTGACAAAAGCTGTACCTTTCTGAGGATCCAGTCAAAGCTGCACTGATGTTGATTTTCAACTCTTATTTTTGCTCTTCTGTCTTAAGTTTTCATTTGTGCAACAGTCTTGTGTTTTCTCAGTGTGGCTGTGCAAACTTGCCCTCCTGTTTGAGGAGCACTCATCACTTGATACTGTTGGCTTCGTCTGTCCTCCCCTCCCTAACGTAGCCTCAAACCACGTCATCAGTCTGCCAGGCGTTCCTCTTGAAAGGAGATTGTGCTATGGATAGTGAGGACTGATCCTGCAAGCTGCTGGCACTGTTTTGTGATGATTTGTGTTACTGCTGCAGTCACTGTGACATCTGAAGACTTGTTCCCTACATGTCAATGGGAATTCAAGTATGTCATGTGCCAAACTGTACGTGCAGTGTTCCTCAGTACCAAAATACAGTGTTGAGATGCAGGGTAACCTAAGAAGCCCGTTTTTAAAAGAAGGAATCTGAAATTTAAGTTTCAGATGGATTTGATGTGATGCATTTTGTTTACAGTGAAAATGCCTCTTGTGCTTTAAGGCCTGATCCAGGACTCCGATACCAGTGTGACGCCACTGGCTGTAACATGGGCTCTGGAACTGGCTCCTTGGGGACAAAAAACTTTTTTGTAGTGCGAACAGCTACCCAACATGTTAACCAGTGGCACGTGTTTATTGAAAATTGACCTCTGGGACTTTTCAAGACCACCTTATGTGTCGCATAGCTTTCTGCTACTTCAGCAGGGCACCTGTTGCTGCAATGCAGCTTTGGTTTTTCATGGAGATCCCCGTCACTTTCTCAATGGCTTTTTCTTGTCTTTATTATATGAGATATATCAGAACTGTGTGCTACAAAGTGTACAAATAACTAGTGACATAATTATTATTGGTGACATAGATTTACAATCTAGCAAACACATGTAGCTTCTTCTCTTTTTTTTAATACATGAAAATACTCCTATGTCCCCCACAGCTGGCTACAGTGTCTATAGTATTTAGCCCTCTTCTGTGAATTTATTTTGAAAATGTTATTTTCAGAGTATTTCTAGATGACAAGACTGGTTTGTGACTATCTTCCCCTGACTGATGTGCTGAGTTATTGTCTTGTATTTTTGTCTTTTCATCCTTCTAATAATTTAATGTATATGAATTTCTGTGATCTGCTGTTATGCGGACAGTGCATTATTTTAATATTGAAAAAGGCAACTAATTGAATACCACTTTCTCAGACCATCTACATTTCTTCCTTCTCCCCTTATGATAAAAGGGAGATGGAAAACATTTGTATTCCCATCAACACCATTGGGAAGATCCCACCTGATTTCATAGGTACCAAAATGAGCATGTGTAGACAGCCATTTCTGGTTAGCTTTCCTTTTATTTTTTCCCTTTTTTTTTTTTTTTTTTTTCTTTAATGTTCTGCATGAATGTCTGGGAAATCTTGAGACTTTACTTCCTTCCCCTGCCCTCCCTAAGTTAATTTATTGATCTAATTCTGGGTCCTTTTGAGAGGCACTTTATTTGGCTTTCTGAGTACTTCTGTTTGGTAGCACTTTGCCCTCTTCACGGGTGCCTGCATCTCTGTTTGCAGAGGTCCACAAATGATGCTCGCAATATGTGTGCTAGAATTGCAGACTCTTTTTAGCAGATAATTTCAGGTAGCGAGTCCTTTTACCTGTTCTGTGAAGAAGCTGATTGCTTGTTAAACTTATACCAAGTGAAAGGTGGCTCTTGTGTTCCTCATCTTCAGTGAGAGCTAGCCTAATCCCCAGTGTAACATGTACTATAGTGGCAAAAGTCCAACTTGTATCACCTGAAAAACTAGCCCATAAAGGTGTCTTGCCCTCACAATTTTGGGGGTTTCCAGTTTGTCAGTCTTTGCAGAATTCAACTGAGAACTTGTCCTCAAAAATATTGAAAAATTAGAAAACAAAAGATGCTGGTTAACATTGGTTGTAGCAAATTGATATTTTAAAAGAATGATGATACATTGCAGAGATTAGTGATGGCACAGGAGCATTCTGGGGAAATAATGAGCTGTCTGAATGGTCAGGAAGAAATTTACCTTCATTCTGTCGCCTCAGATGTACAGGAGAAAAAAGTGAGATAATTTACAGCAGGGCTGTGTACCTCTTAACACTGTAATATATTAGACTTGTGATGTTGTGACACTAATCACCAAAAAATTTCAGGGCTGTGTCATAAATTAGATTGTGCTGCATCTGGTTGGGCTTTTTGTCCTTTATCCACATCAAAAGGCAATTACATTTTGTGCAGACTTAATCCTACCAGTTTAATGGCATATGTATAGTATGCCTTGTAATTTGTCCTTTATTAATACTGTATATATGAGTTTTCTGCAAATGGGAGGCCACTAATTATTTTGATTCTTAGATATTGGAGTTGCCCTTCAGGATATGACCTTTGTTTAAATTATCTAAACATACATGTAAGAGATATTATTTTTATCTTTTTAGGGGCTGCATCCCACACTGTACCAGTCACAGGAATTATCTTAACAGAGTCAATATAACTGTTTAAATGAAGTCAGCAAGCCAGGGTTCAACAGAAGTTCTTGTACTAAGCTGTGATAAACACTGACGTTAACCCTGCATTTGCATAGCATATCTTTTTCAGTATTTCCCTTCTTTGGTAGTGAAATAACCTTGGCACAAAAAAACCAGTTTGGGCTAATGAAACTTCCTGGCAGATCAAAAGTAAAAGGAATGATTGAGTAGCAAAAAGGGTCTTGGATACGAGAAATGGATGACCTTGGAGAAGAAAGCAGTGGGAATGAGATCAAATTCAGCAGCACAAAATGCAAAGCCATACGCTCTGAGGAAATGGTAACATATTTGCTGTTCTAAGTTGGGATCTCTTACAAAAGCGCACTAGATGCCAATGTGATGGTGATAAATGCAACTGGAGGATGAATTGGGACAGGTATTTCCATGAGGGTTTGGGATGTACTGGTGCCTGAGGACTGGTGAGGTCTCTACAAGAACATATACAGTACGTGGCTCTGGGCATCCAGTGTTTCACATCTATCCAAGTAAGACTTTCAGGCTGCAAGATTACACCTGGGGAAGATTAATTTTTTTGTGCCTGACTGTACATTTTCACTGCTGCTTATAGAACATGATTAAAAAAAGCATATAAATGAACATGAGTTTTTAAATTAAAGGATAACGTTGGCACTGAACAAAGTTATAAACTGGCTGGGAATGCATATGTAGGCAGGTTTTAGGATGAGATTTAGAAAAATGGTTATTGAAATGCCCTCAAATAAGGAGTATGGGGTGCTAAAACTGGAGGTTAGAAAGGAGCTATATGGTCCTGGGTGTAACAACAGGACCAAAGTGAGGTGACCCACATAGCTTGTGCTTAGTAGGGTCTGTTAATGGGTATGTTTGTGTAAAAAGAGGCTAAGGTATGTGTGATGTTTTCAAAAGTCTGTAGTGAGGAAATTGGTAAAAAAAGGCTGAAGGCAAAAATGGCATAGCTGACACGTTAGATATGGTCTGGGTTGGTAATTATTTTGGGGATTGAAGGTATATGACAGGTCTCATTTCTGTACTCCTACTGCTAATCATTTAAGCTCATTTTACTGGTTGGAAAGTGTAACCATCTAACATGAAAAATTTTTTTTTAAATAAAAAGCAAACTCTCTACTTAAATTCTATGTAGAAAGCTTATTTCCAAATGAATCGAAAATGTTTCTTAATGAATAAACAGTTCTTTCTTCCTTTGGAAAGTGGATAAAAAAATTATTTCTGAAATTTTTAAAGGGGAGAGAAAAAATCTCTTTTGCTTTTTCTTTCTTAAATAACAGGAGTTTATAAGGAAATCTTAAAACTTTATGAATTAATCTTTTTCTGATAAGATAGTGAATATTTTTTTACTCTGTGCATTAAACAAGACCCTAGCTATTTTTCATTAGTTACAGATTTGTGAATAATTGCAAACTGAAATCAGGGTCTGAATTATAAGTAGTACACATTTGACCCAAGCTCACTATTTTTTAGAGGATATACGTGTGATATCCTCTAATGAAATTGAGCTTGATATTATTTGTCTGTCATTCAAAATGTTTATTCAGGCCTAGTCAGAAGCCACACACAGTCTACTTATTCTGTGCAGACATGGTAGCAGCGATTAGTCATGTTAGCTGTATATGTCATCTGTAATAGTCGAACAGGAAAGAGGAATAATTTGAATACATGCCGAAAATGAAGATAGCACTGCTTTGCTCATTAAACTGTCTGCAGGACTGATGCATGAAAACAGTTCCTTTTTGTTCAGTGGTCTCAGACACTGCATTGCAAACATTCACAACTTTATTTTTAGAATGCATTTGAATCATCCAGTATGATCTAGTTGTTGTTCACCTACAGTAAGTGAGAGACAAATGCCTTTATGTGTGACATGATATCTTGAGAAACACACCTTACTGATATGTACTTTTCATTTCTATGCAATTTTGAGCATTTGAACGGAGTTTACTTTATAACATACAGATTAGTATCACAGGCAGGATTCTGACCAAGTCTGAAGAAAATCAGTGGTTTGGGGCTATGTGAGACAACAGAAATGCACTGAGAATTTCGGATCTAGTTTTAGTCTAACCACCCTAATCTCACCTCCAAAACTGCATGTGCCTAGACTACAAGCATTGCTTTGACTATAAATTTATATGAACACGTTAACAACTGCAACAATATTGGACTGCAAGCCCAGCAAAGGGGAATCGTTTGGGTAGAACTGGGCAGAGCTCATGGCCTTTAGAAGGATGAAGCTTTATGACTATTACTTACCTTGGTTGTGCTCCCCAGGAGTCAAAGCTAAGAGAATGCTGGATTAGTTCATGCTTATTCCATCCATGGAGTTGCTAAGGATGGTGACAGCTGGGGTGCCAAAAGTTGTCCAAAAAAAATTAGCAAAAATAAAAAAGTTACATGGTGACTCAACTTTGTGATGTACCAGAGGGCCATAAGTGGACGTGAGCTAAATTGGGAAAAACTGCTATTAATAACAGGCTTTTGGAATAAATGAAGATTGATGGTGCCTTCTGATTTCTCTGCTGCTTGCTGTGTGACAACAATTTGTGGCTTAGAGCAACATAGGCGTGATTTAGGTGCACAGGGAGAAAAGAATGCCTTTGTCAAAGGCCTTTTGGCCCCATTTGTGCTCCAGTCACTGTCAGTGAAGGAAGAGGAGGGGAATGAAAAATAAAGCTTCAAAAATGTCACAGATTGCAATATTGTGATATCAAGTGCTTTGCTGCTGTATATTAATGTAATAATGGTAGCTGAAAACTGGCCAAGAAATTAAGGTCAGAATGAATTGGATGTCTTGGGTCCCACTGTTTTTAGTGTCCATCTAATGAGTTAATAGTAGGGCTTGATTTGTAACATGTTCCTTAGCTACCCTCTGAATTGGCCCTTTTCTCCGGCACATCTTGTTGGGACTCTTAAATTAAGCACCTAAAGATGTTAAGATATCTCGGTGTATGTCCCTAGCTGAGCTGAACTGGCAGTTTCACTGACACCAGCGCAGCTGAGATGGGTTTCAAGCTCAGTTTGATAAATGCTAAAATCAAGTTGAATTCTACTTTGACAAAAATCAATGGCAGAACTCATTTGGCTATGTTCTTGTCTGCACTTAGGCCACTTTATGCTCTCCTGGCATCGTAAAGGAGGAATGGATTGTGCTGTGACTCATTTTAAAGCCCCTTTATGCTGCCAGAGTGATACTGTGAGTTTAGAGTAAATGAAATTTCAGGCTAATTGGCTTTAGTGTAAATAAGCACCAGGGCCATCAACTTGCTTGGACGGAATCAATAATGAAGGATGTGTGTGAATGAGTTGGCCGTTCTGTTTTTTTAGTTGCTGTGTGGCTGAAGTGGATCCTCTGCAAAGATGCACGAAGATAATGGATGTGGGTCTGCAGAGCACTGTGTGAGCAAGGGAGGGCAGGGATGAACCTTTCTGAAGAGTGTAAGCCAGCATGCAAGCAGCTGAATGATGATGGGGGAAAAAATATCCCTTTCACTCTGCCTGTGCCTTGTCATGGTGCCTGAGGTAAAAGTTGGAAAGAAATATAATCTCATGGGAAAGATTGGGAGGGGAAAAAATTTTTCTTATTTTCCAGTTGGCATGTTAATGGTCTGCTGAAGTGATGCTGATGGCACTTTGGACTAATGGGAACTGAAGCTCTCTGCAGGCTTGAAAAGTGGCTTTACCTCCTCTCCCCACAATAACTGCAGCAAAGTTCCTCAGAAGTTTCTTATTACAGGGGATTTATTCAAGATTTTGCATTTCCATCTGTAGTCTGGACCTCTCGTAGTTGCTGCCTTGTGTGGTGTGTGAGATATTTCAGAAGTAAAGCACTAAACCAAATCAACCATTTTATAGCTGTATTGCAGAGTTAAATGGGAGTGGATTGCTGAGACATAACAGCACATATATTTTGTAAAAATAGCCAGAAATTTATTTCCTTTCAGTGGTTACAATTAAGGGTTTTTTTCAGGAGAAAGGTGGAAGAAAGGCTGTTCAATTACAGAGGGCTGCAGAAATGCCACTGAATGAATCGTTTAATTCTTTTAAGTACACTCACTTTCCAATTTTTACCTGTTTCAGGCATTTCCCACCTTACATGACACATTCAAGAATAAAAGGGAAAGGCTGGTTATAGCTTGTTTTGTGCTCCCTGTCAATCTGTTCCTGAGCAATATCTGAATATGGAAGTAAAATCCCCATGTGCATGTACTCCTGTATGTGACTGATATACATAGAGTCATTTAATAAATAAGTGCAATATGTTCTTATTAGTTATGTTTTGTGATGCACATTTTTGTCATGTGATTTACTATTTGACACTGTGCTTAACACTTAGGATTTAGTCAGATGTGCCTGGCATAATAGCATGCATTTAAACAGCAAGAAAGGAGTAAAAGAGCAAGTAACATTCAGGGAGAACTTGGAAGTCATCTTTTCCTTGCATTTTGTTGCCTTCTTTCTGTGTCCCAGATCCAAAGTCAACAAACACACAGCAGCAATACCAGAAATGGGGTCTGGAGGAAAAGGAGACTTTGACTTTTCAGCACTTCCATAGGTTTTCCCAAGACAAAGGAGTTTCCATTAAGTGTAATGTGTCTTTCCTTCTCCCTCTTCATGTCTGACTTCACAGTTTTTGTTCTTGGGAATGAGAATTATGCCTGAAGTTAGTATGATCTTGGTTGGTATGATCTTGCTAATTGTATTACAGGATACAATTAATGAATAGGGCTGGTTAAAAATGACTGGGGTGTCTAAGGATCACTTTATTGAAATGTTTGTTGGCTTGCAGTGTTTTTAACCTACTCAACTATGGGTTACATATTTTTAAATGTTAGTGCTTATCCAAATTAGCTTTTATTTTTAATACAGCTCTCACAAGGAGTATTTCAATGTAAGCCATTTCTGAAAGATTCTGTAAATTTCATTGACTTTTGTCTCATTTAAGAATGAAACTTTGTGGGAATAAATAATATAAAGCTGAAATTTGTTGTCAGTTTTTCAACAGATGCCATCCAGACTGTTTCCCCTTGTTTATGGAACTGTTGCTCAGATCAGAGAAACAAAGAGAAAAGAAAATACTGTAACTTTATTACTGGGAATTTCAAACTATGTTTTCTGAGCTTGCTAAGCTTCAGGCAACTTAGTAGCAATTTTTGAGGTATTACTGGCAAATTATCTCCCTATCAATTAAGCTTTTGTAGCAAAAAGGGAAATATGTGGGGGTTTGCGAGGCTCAACCCCCATACAAAATAATACTAGAGAGCATATAGAATCCTATTCGAATAGGACTTTTTTTTTTTTTTTTGCTTTTGGCCTTTTGGGGATGCCTCAGTAATATTTCGTAACGTGAGATTCCCCAGTTAAAGCTTGGTTTCCATGAACAGGTACTATCTGACAAATTAGAGCTTAACCAAGTAGGAAAAGCATTTTCTTTCCAAGCTGTGAGCTAACCAGAGAGGTACAACTGCTGTCCTAAAAAAAGCAATAAATTTATTTTATGCATAAACTGCTGACACAGAGCACACAAGCAGCCATATCTGAAAATTGTGTACATCTGGAAATGAGATTTATATCCAAGGCTGTTTTGCCACTTTTACTGAAGAAATAGTGCCTACTGTAGCTGTGATTTTTTTTTTTTAAAGTGAGAAGTACATAAAAATGAACATCATAACATGAATTGCTTACAGAAAGAAAATAAGTTGCTTTTTTTCCTACAAAATATTGTCATCTGTTTTATTTATCATTCTTGTCACTGTCTATGCTTATAGTTACAAACCCCTGCCTTTTGAAGTACAGTGAATACTGAGGCCCTTATCTAATTAATCTAATTTGTGTGTGTTACTGTGTAGTTCATATCTGTTTAGCAAAACCACCTTAATAGGTGTGCTGGGACTTTCACTCATCTGAATATGTTTAAGTCCTCTGTACTGACATGTTCAATTTCAAAGAAAAAATATAAGTTAAATCTTATCTTAGTTAAGCTAAATTGGGCTTTAGAGAAGAAAGTTTTAGAATGTATTTATTTTGTGCTTCAATATGTGTCCCCACATAACTAAATTTTAGTATGTACTTGCAAGTCTTCCTGGAGGGAGTAATATTTTATTTACTGCATGAATTGAAGATAAATGAAAATTCATATTTTATAGTACTCTTGTGAAAGCAAGAACAATATTTATAAGCAATTTCTTATTTAAAAAAAAAAAGTAAATGGGATTGTACTCCTTTGCACCTCCTCTTGGTATACTAGTTAATGCTTGCCGACTGACCTGCTTAAGCCTTGTACAGCTGTTTGGGGTGTGAACTGTGTGAGAGTAGTTGGGCATTCAAAAGGAAGAAGTCATTCATTCTGTGTGCATATAGCATATTGTTTTGTCACTGGGACTGTGTCTGTGTACCCTCTGATATCCTTTTAAAAATACAGTCAATCCAGCAGAGTTTAATGATGGACAACTTAACATGCAACCTGCCAGTCCAGGTGTCTCCACTGGTGTATGGAAAACATAGGATCTTTCATCACGTTTTTGTGCTCTGCTTGCCACTGAAAGGTTGCCCACCTACCCAAAGGTGCAGCTCTAACTGGTCTGGAAAAATATATCTTCTGCCCCAGATGCTCTGTTGTTTTGCAGTGTTACCTGACATAATACTTTTTCATCCATCCTTGTTGTAATTGTAGGGAATTTGACTTCTGGGAAATTTGCTTAGTAT
The DNA here is from genome assembly GCF_047716275.1 of Strix uralensis. Classification (NCBI taxonomy): domain Eukaryota; kingdom Metazoa; phylum Chordata; class Aves; order Strigiformes; family Strigidae; genus Strix; species Strix uralensis. The sequence goes on from NC_133977.1 coordinate 35,834,142, forward strand.
TGATTTAACTTCATTTCTGTTAAAAAAATATGAGAGGACTGTGTCTGTAGTTGTGCTGTAATAATGGAATATCCCCAATATCTGATTAATACAGCTGGGAAATATATTTTTGATTCACAGTCAAAACAATAATCAGGGAGGGGAACATGTCAGGCTGGAATGAGAGAGAAACTTTCCAGGATATTTGATGAATCAAACTTGAACTGAGCCAAAACAATTGCAGAGTTAAAGCATTCTCTTTTTAAACTTCTTTCTTTTTCCAATACAATTCTTAGAGCCAGGTAGTTTACATGAAATCCTAGTTCAACCTTTTGGTATTTCTTCAAGTAAGGTGATTTGCTCTTAAGTACCTAAACACATTGAATATCTTAAAAAAAATTAAATTATGATGATGACAGCAACCAAACAAAACTCCAAAATCACTGGGTTTAATACTGTTTGCTGAATTAGGCCAACATGCAGAGTAATTCGGTTCTCCTTAAACTCAGTTTTTCTGACTGTATCACCTGAATACTTACTGAAAAATTACATAAGCCAACTTTTAAGAAAGGACCATGTGAAGGCTTTTATGGCAGTATTTTTGTGAACACTACATGCTGTTAGAAAGCAGATGTGTGGGGCATCCAGTACCCCGAATGTGACAAAAGCTAAATTAGGAGTCACACCATCACCACCTTATGGCATTTATCCTCCAAACCAGGCTGAGAAATTCCCTCACCTGGATAAATGGTGAGCCTCACTGTTGCATTTTCTCAGTACTGAAGGAAACTTGAGAAAGCAGGGCCAAGAGGGCTCATGGAACAAAGGAGAGGGGATCATGAGTGACACCAACGAGAGCACTGCCACATGGGACAGATATGTTGCATCTCCCTCGTGAATGCATGTGAAATGATGGAGGAGGAATGCCAGAGCTCACAACTGTGAGAATATAAACAAGCTAGTTTTACTTTTCTCTTTTTATTTTAAAATCTGGTTTGTGTCATACCGTTGTGACAGTTACCATTCCCTTTGCTTTGAAGCAGATCAATAGGTTTGTTGTTGGGTCAAGACAAAGGGCCTGACAGCCCAGAAAACAAATTACTTGTATTTCCTCTTCTATTCAAGCTTCCTCTGTCGTGGAAGTTGTTAGCTGTAGAAAGTGACTTTTTTTTTATGTCTTTGTCATCAAACTGTGTAAGTGTCAAAATATCTGGAACAGATAAAATGCCTATTTATCTCTATGTAGTTCAGCAGCACCTTTACTGGATTCAGCTTGTCTTCATGGTAATGTTTTGGTATATTGCTGGCATGCCACTACCGTTTCTTCTAATGACTACCCCTCTGCTTGACAAATAAACAGGCAGCAGAGGAAGATCTCCTTCAAAAAGGAGGACTGTGTGTTCATTCGGGAGCAGCTATAGTAATAACAACAGCAATAATACTAATAAGCTCTTCCTTCAACATCATAGGAGCCAGATGTGTTTTTATTGAAGCAAAATCCTTAATTTCTATAGCGGGAAACATATTTTCCATATCTCCTTTATATGGAAGGCACAAGTGGAAAGAGATTACATCAGAAATCATCCATTTTGTCATGATACTGACTTTTATTTTCCATTGGGTCCTTTTAAGATTTGTATTTTACAGTCTGTGTCAAAGACCAATTCTGGTCAAGACTTACTGCACACAGATGAGCTATAAACAGAGTTATGAAAAAGGGCATTTGAGTCTTCTGTAAACATACATCACACTGCACTTCTGAAATGACTGCACCCCACGAGTTCCTCGGTCTCTTGTTTCATTACTGTGCCTTCTGCTCTCCTTTCAAGCAAGTCTTTAAATCTATGCTTTGGACCTTTGAGGTGTGCCACAATATGCGAACACAATTGCCACCCCGGTCTCTTTCCCAAAAGGCAACTGCAGTGAAGTGGTCACAGTCTGAGCATTTATCCACCATGCAGCATGACAGTCCAGTTCTTATCACACCAGCACTGGTTTTATGTTCAGTTGCTCTGAGCAAACCTTACTGGCTCTGTTTTGATGTTTGTCAGTATAAACCAGTTTCAGTTGGGTTTGATGTGATTTAATTCTAGGAAGCATGAACAGGAAAACATCAGCTACTTTCTTTTATCCATTTCACAATCCCCTCTGTTTAACTGCAGATCATTTCTTTTTTTTTTCTTTTTTTAATTCTTTATACATAGTGTGGTGGAAGAAAGCAAAACTAAACTTTGCTTTAGCTATGAAATCATAACCCGCATTTTCAAATCAGTAAAGCTAGTGCAGATTAAGAGAATTCCTGTCTATCAGGATATTCTTGTACTTCAGTGTTTGTCTCTTTGTTCAGTATTGGAGAAACATCAGCTGTTTAAATTGGAAGTGAGAGAGAGCTCTTGCTGAAACACCTTCAGCTGGTTCTGAGTGGGGAAGAAGAGTGCTGGCTGGGCAAGGATGTCTTGGGTTGTTTGAAGCCACTTCTGCTTTTGTGCATGTAGAAGTTTATGATGCACTTCATTGCCTTGGTCAAAACCACCAAACAAAAGTTTTGGTGCTGGAAGGAAGCCCAGCCCTTGGAGAGAAAGGGGATGTTTGCATCCCAGACCTGCAGTTCTGAGTTGGAGGCAAATCCTGACTCCCAAATATGTGTGTTCCCCTTGGATAACATGGCCATGATGAAACATCTACTGATGGAGGGCACTTGAGAGAGGAGTGATGTCTGTTTCACCAGGTACTATTTCTAATTTGATGATGATTCTTGGAATAAACCCACAATGAGATTTAAATTTGGGCTCACTGTTTGTGCTGTAAAACTTTTTTTAAGTTTTTATTTCCCCTCCCAATGCCTGTAACTGAAGTGGACAGTGCCTCCTATTCATTTCAAAAGTGAAGGCTATAGGCTGAGGATACTTCTCTGAGAAGATAATTTTTGGGAAACTGAGTTTTCACTGGGGGATGGAGGTGGTTGATTTCACCCAGATTCTTCTCCTGGCACCCCAACATGGAAAAACAAATGTGGTGATATTGCATTAATTATTAGGATTAACGACATGTATTCTGTTATGCATGATCACCGATCTTCCCCCTGTTCTGCACACTTTCATGTGATAAGTACATGTAAAATTGTCCCTTCCATTCCCTAGAAGTTTGGTCTATCTAGATGGGGTATCTTTGAAATTCAGGCTTCTATGGAGAACTATTTATGTGGAATATAAATCACTATTTCATTTAAGACTATTTTTCCCAGAACTGTATAAGTACAAAAAAAAAAAAAAAAAAATCTGCTTTTAAAGAGAGCTGTAGTGTTATGGTTTAAGCCCAGAGGGCAGCTGAGCACTGTGCAGCAGCTTGCTCACTCCTTCCCTGCCCCAGTGGGATGGGGAGGAGAAAATGAAACAAAAGGACCACAGATGGAAACAAGGACAGGGAGGGATGACTTTCCAATTATGGTCATGGACAAAAGACAGATAGGATTTGGGGAAAAAAAGAGAAGCTGTCTATTTAACACCACCACCACTAAGGTACCAATCAAATCAGAGTAGGACAGTGAAAAATACAACCACATTTTAAAAACACCTTCCCCCCACCCTTCCTTTTTTCCTGGGCTCAGCTTTGCTCCTGATTTCTCTACCTCCTCCTCCGTAGAGGGGCAGGGAATGGGGGTTGTGGTCAGTTCATCACCCATTGTCTCTGCTGCTCCTTCCTCCTCAGGGCGAGGACTCCTGACACACTTGCCCTGCTCCAGTGTGGGGTCCCTCCCATGGGAGACAGTCCTCCATGAACGGCTCCCATGTGAGTCCTTCCCGTAGGCTGCAGCTCTTCCCAAACTGCTCCAGCTAACTGACCTTGGCCAGAGGCAGGTCTGACTTGAAACTGGGGGAGCTTCAAGCAGCTTCTCACACGACTCACCTCTGTGGCCCCCTTCCCTGCTACCAAAACTCCACCTCACACAAACTTAATACATGTAGTTTTTTATAATTAACAGTGCTGCATTGCCACACATGTGACTATTTTTTTAAAAAAAATCCTGGTACATCATGTTTATTTCCCCTTACTTATCCTTTCTATTTTATGGACCATGAAAACTCAGAGGACCATAGTAAATGTTTGGTAGCTGTCAAGCAATACTCTGTGGTGTTTCATATATGGTGAGGGGCATCAAGTATCATGCTTGGAAGATCAGCTTGATAAAGGGGACAGAGTAGAAAGGTTGCACAGATGTTCTGGGACCTCAATTCTTGAATTTTGTAGACCAGGAGTTTGATTATATTCTGAAATCACTGAAGCAAAGAGTAAATATAAAGCTCTGTGACCAGAAATCCCTGCAGCAGATATATGCTGTGTGTTAAATCTTGCAATTAAACCATAGTGGTGCAAAATCTGCTTCCAGAGCATGATCTGTAGAATTTGATGCTTACTTCCAAAGAGACCATCTGTAATGCCCCAATGCCTCAAGCAGGAAGGTGGGATTACTCTTAAGTGTCTCTGCTGTGGTGAGGAGAGCCTCCCTTTCTCCTTGCACAGCTTCAGCCAGGCTTTGTCAGCTCTGGATAACCTCTGCTGTGTTTCATGTTGAACATTGCACACACAGAATTTCTATGACTTAAGTGTATCTGTTTTCTGTATATTTGAAATTGTTGCTCATTTAACCGTGACTAATAGATAGCTTGAGCAGAGATCTCTGAAGAGAGACTATTCGAGTTCAGAGCACACACAAAACCTCATCAACTTATATGTATAGACACATCATCAGCCTTTGCAGTTGCATTTTCCCTGCACAGAATCATTGCTTGTCTGACAAAGATGTACTTCGGTTCACTTTTGGATTAAACAAATTATAAAAAGGAGTGATTTGCTCAATCAGATCCAAACAAGAAGAGCCACACTGTCTGATTGAGGGCTGCAAATCAAATACATGCTACAACAGAAAAGGGTAAAAATTAATTTTCATTTGTTTCTTTACGCCAGTACTGTTTGAGTGGTGCTGAAGTATTAAAAAAAAAAGTTGCTGTGAAATACTAAGTGACATGAGATACAAGTCTGCCAGTTTAAGATGATGCTGAGATTAAGTGTTATTAATGTTATCTGCTGTATCTGTCCAGTTTGTGCATATGATTGGCATTCCTGTTTTACTGAAAGAATTATGGCAAATCAAATTCACACAAAAGTCTGTAAGGCTTAAAAGTATCTCTATAGTGAGAAAAAAAAATGACAACTTCCTACTGCTAATGTTTAATCGATTTATTGGCTTTTCTCCTTCAGGCACCATCAAATATAGTGTAGCCAGCCACAAATGTTCCTGATCATATTGTTATTTTATTAAATAATGGTTAGTATGCTTGTTAAGCAGGTTGAAAGTAAAATTCCCTCTTCAAATAATTGGGCAAATAATTTTTTGTACGCTTGGATGTGTTACTGTACCTAATGGTGTCATAACGGTTATTGCAGTTGTCCTCATTTTTGTGGAGGTGGAGAGCTCTCTTTAAAATTACGTGTTTTGCAGCGTTACCTTGTACCTAAGGGACAAAGAAGTGATCTGTTCATCTTGTTGCGTGCTCCTGTGCTCACTGGTTATTGCTGTTCCATTTGGATACACTCAGTTTGGGAGGTGTTGAAGCTACTTGTAAGAATAGGATTGCTTTTGCCCATCATGGCTGTGTAACTGGTCAGATGCTTCCGGAAGCAGCAGCTGTTGGTTTCTGCCATAGCAGAAATAGCCTAAAATACCAACTTCCCACGTCCTATTAAGTCTTTCAGCCCTCAAAAAGAATGTCTGTGGTTTGTTTTTTTTTTTTTATTGTTGTCTACATGAAATGTGAAGTGATTCACAATGACGTGTGTAACTTCAATCCAGGATAAACATGTAAATGGTGTTGATGTTTTATGGTGCTGAGAAACAATAACACTTCAAAGCACGTATTGATGTGCTATCATTCCAAGTGTGGTATTTATATTGGTGACAGATGCAGAGAAAGAAAAATTGTTAGAAAAATGGAGAATCCTGAAGAGTTCTTTGTAATATTAACACTTTTTTCCTAAGACCAGCTAATAGTGGTCAACATGGTTCTTGTGCTCTCCTTCATTCCCTTTGGAGAGATTTCTCACTGAAACCTCTCCAGCCCTTAAATCCATAGCAACAAGTAGGGTGTGAAAGACACATGGCCTCTTAGGTGTTATGTAGGCTTTTTGTATGTACGTTTCCTCTGTGTTTTTTGCCCTCAACAGTTAATCACAGGGTACTAGTACATCATGTGGTTTCAGTCACTGCTCTTGCTGTATTAAAAACAAATGTTTCTAATTTTTAAATGTCATTCCTGGAAGGCCACCATTTGTTGTGAGATGATTTAGCACTGGGTTGTCTTTCTGTGTGACCAAGTCCTTCCATGAAGGTTGCATTGCTTTCTCATTTGATGTGTGAAAAATTGGCTGATTTACACCTTCATCCAGCCACAGTGGGATGACTTGATGAACCATTTAAGTAGAAAACCATTGTCAATAACTTTTGGATCATCAGTGATACTTGTCTCTAGCATTGTGTTAGTGGGACCCTGGGCATCATAGCTGCAGGCTGTGGAAATATCCTTCAGACCTTTCAGGAAGATATCAGCAGTGAAAGGTAAGGTCCTTCTGGAAGCTTAGTGATGGTTGTATCAGTTTGGAATCTGTAATACTAAAGCCTTGCTTGGTTCATCTCACAGTGTGACCATTCTGCACACTTTCATGGACAAGGTGTCCTTCCTCTGTGTGATACATTGCTCCCAGCAGATAGTAATGGAAATAGTGCTGTGTGTTTCCTACAGCATCATAAATATTTATATCCACCTTTCATTTATGTTACATTAGCATTCCTGGAAGTGTAATGTTAATGTAAAACAACAAGTACTGCAAACTAAATACATGTTACAATCACACTGACAATTCAAAATTACTAAAAAACCCGAAGTCACATGCAATTGAACTTTTTCCCTGATTCTCCTCTCTTTGTTAGTAACGCACATGATTTGCAATTATTTTATTCTACCTGATGTGTTTTTACAAGGGAGGGACACTATTTATGACACTTGTCACTATATATGATTTAGTGACAAGAATATAAAGTTGGCAAATCATCAACTTAATTGGCTTAAAAAAAAAAAAAGCCCTGGATTTTGTGTTGGTGCTACATGCTTGTATTCAGTATGTTTTCTAATCTATACTCTCTGTTTTTTTCCCACCCTTTTTGAGTTATAGGATCTTCTAAATTGCATTAAAATTCTAGATGTTGAGAATGTCCTAATCAATGAAGGAAACTGGTATGTTAATATTTTTGTTGCTGTGAGAAAATTTTTTAAAAAAAGGCAAACCCCCCCAAACCTTACCAAAAGACCCCAGCCCCGACACACCAAACCACCAGAATAGTCTTTAACGTTGGCTGGACAGGAGTTGGATAGCAAGTTTTGAGCACTTGTGTTGCATGTATTTGATGTCTTCAGCAGAAACTAAGAGGAACAGACCTGGCACATCTGCTGGGAGTCACTGAGGGGGGCTGCAGTTGCAATGACTGTTTTATCTAGCTGAGGCACGAGATGATCCAGAATTTGCGGATAATTAGGAGTGCTGTGAATGTAGGTTAACAGATTGAAATAGAAGACAGGTCCCATCTTTCAGAGAAGAAAGAGTGGTTTGGCAGCTGTCATTGCATATTAGGTGACTTGGTGTGTGTGCATTGAATGTGGAACAAGAAGACTTTCAGGAGGAACTAATGCAACACTTACTCATGGAATATGATATTATTTCCAAACCAGACGGAGCAGAGACAAGGAAATGGGCCAGTAAAAAAAAAAAAAAAAAAAAAGCAGCTCCTGTGACTGTGTCTAACCTCCTACTTGCAACTAAACCACACTCAAATGTCTGATGTTAAATTCCAGCATCTTTCCTGCCACTCCAATTAATGCTTGAACATGGTTGGTAAATTCTGGCTTGTGTACATTTACACTCTTTAATATTTAAACTAATTAAGAATTATTCTTTTGTAAATACTAAAGAACCCCTTCTTTCCTCCTTTCTACTTTGGCTATTAAATTATTGCATTGCATGAAATTGCTGTGGTTAGCACAGATATTTGCGATAGGTTTGTATAAATGCTTAGTTCTCTCCTTTTGACTACTTGGTGCTGCTTTTTATGACTGTTTTCTGATTTCCAAGAAAAAAAAGAAAGCAGCAGTTGCAGAGCTGTGGTGGGAGTCGTGAAATCAGGACCATGTAATGGCCTTAGTCTGCTGTCAATTAGTCTCTCTGATACAAAACTATGATGAATCCCATGACACCTTTCCCCCATTGAGCCTAATAAAATTCATTTTCAGACTGCAAGTCTGTAGATGCCCCTTGTGGTCTAAGGGAATAACAAAAGATGTCAAGCTACATGTCAAACTAAAATAGTAAGAAAGTAGAAAAAGAAAAAAAACTGTAATGAAACAAAAAACCCTGAGAAAGATGTATTTGCAGTTGAATGTAACTGACCTAAGAGGTAAGAATTATTAAATAAGCCTGAAATTTAGTACAAGCTTGTCATAGTAGACTGTTTTCTTTAGAGGTGTTGTCTCTTGTTGAGAAGAAAAAGGAAACAGCTTGGTAAGGCTTGGAAATACTGCTGTGTATTAAAAATGAAAAAATACCTTTTGAAGTTAGAAAATCTCAGGTGAATCCCCAAGTGAGGTAGGACTGGATGGTCTGAAGAAGCCCTTGGGAAGTCTTAGGGGAAGTTGGGTGTGTGTCTTATGGGAGAGCTGGATTTGGAATATGGTGTGGTGCAGGGGGTAGCCTGGAGTATCCCATGGAGATGCTAACCCTGTGATCTTGAGAGGTTGGCTGCTGCCTCGCCATAGGTAACCTCCATGGATGCAATGGTTTTGAGCAAGGAGGTAAACAAGACCAGGATGGATAGAGCAGCCAGCTCTGATAACATTAAAAGTGAATGCCTTTTTTTTTTTTTTTTTTCCTAAGACAGCCTGGTATGTGACTGTCCTAATTAGAGTTTGTTATTAACACTGAGAAATGAAATAATTTGAAAAATATGAGTTTATTTCTGTGGGGAGCCCTTTCCTTTCACCTGTGATCACATATAAGATGTACTGGGATGTACTTGTTCACTACTCTGCTCCAAATATTTTTAGTCTGAAGGAAAGTATATATTGTAATGATTCCTCTGCTAAACACACTTCATTTTAGGGAGGTAGATATTTTCGATATTCCCTTATACACAGAAATCTTATTTAAAATTACAAAGAAGAAAAACATGGATTTCTCTAAAGAATTTAATTTTAAAGTCAGTTTCTGAGGGGGCTGGGTTAAGTGTAGAAGGTAGATTTTTGTGACAGTAAACAATTGGGTAGGTGATTATATCTTGATTTACATGACACAAAAGTTTGCAAGTATACAGCTGTATTTTTTTTCCTGAAAAAGGGTCCAACAGTCAATGAAAGCCTAATTTACATTGTCAGTACCTTTGACTCTGTGACAGGAGCTGGTTGACAGACAATATCATAACCTCAGCTATTCTGCTGCTTGAGAAAATGCTCAGGTGATATTGAAAGTTAGGAATAGGATATGGCCACAAATCACTTAAGAAATGAAGCATTGATTCTGTTTTGAGGAAAACATGTTGAATACTGTCATGCTGTATTCTCCCTTATTTGGCCAGAAATCTTCAGCGTTTATTGAGGGTGAAATTCATTCATGTGCTGTGAACTATGTGCTCCAAATAAAGCTTCAGTGAGCTTTTAATGTTGGATATATCATATGCTGGCTTTCCTGCATAAGGATGAGTTTCTCCTTGAAACAAAATGAAGACTGAGAACAGATAAAGTAAAATAATGATGGCATGAAATAAAACTGGTCTATCAGAAGAAATGGCACAGAAATCCAATTTGGGGCAGTAAAATGGGCATACATATTATTTTCTATTGTATGCTATTTCACACAAAGTACAGTTACAACAGGAAATCAATGAAAAATAAAAACTGCATGTAGGACAAACTGCTAAAAAACATAAGGCTGTACTTTCCTGTTCAAATTGAAAGGTAAATGCAAGAGAGAGATAATGTATGGGTTTCATATCTTTGGATAGCTGTAGGTTTGCTTCCTTCCTTTATTGATGCGCTATCTTCGACTTTTATTCTCGTGGTTGTTTTGGCAGTGTGTGTCTGTCCTGATTATACAGTGAATGCAGACAAATGTTCTGCATGAGCATTTTTTTAATGCTATTTCTGTCTGTAGCTTCTTATTTTCAAATTAGACTTCCTCTGAAGCCATTTATATTTCATGGCATCAAATCTTTTCCATATGTGGATGGATCTGATGCTTACACCATATCTGTACTTAATCCCATTGTGCCACCAGTGTTGGCCCCATAGATCATGGTGCTAACCTCAAAGCAATTTGTGTGTCTCTGTGTGTGTATCTTAAACTCTTCAGATCAACCCCTCATTTAGAATCACCATAAAATAGCTGGTAGAAATAACAAAGCTGCTTAGAGTATGAGTTCTTTTTCTCCCTTATACAAAAACAGCTAAAGTACTTTAATCTTTTAAATGCAAATATGCTGTTTGTTTTACTCATTAGAAAATGGGTTTGAGTCTTTATTGGTAGTTCCTATAAAGAAAAAATAGGATTCAATGTCAGTGAAGCTTTTCTGCTAAACTCTAATACTGTAGATAAAAGAATAAGCGCAAAAAAAAAGAGCTGCAACCTTCAGGGAAGTTAACTGCAGAAGGGAAGAAGTGAGATTTGATTGTCTTAAGCATCTTCCTCTTGGCTCTAAGTGCTCTTGTAAAGAATCTCCATAGCTTTCCCCACACTCCCTACATCTGTTTCTTTATATTTCTCCTGCATTTACAGTTTTAAAAATACTTTTTTTTTTCCTCTTCCTCTTTTTTTCCCCCCACTTTGCTGTTTGAATACCTAGTGGCCTGGGTGGAGTAGCTCTTACTCTTGAGCTGCTGGCTCCGTATGAGGAACTTTTGAAGTTACCTTTGAAATATGGGAAAGTAGGGGACATCAGTTAAGTGTCTCAGTCTGAGTTAGTTACTGTGACTACAGAGAAGATTATTTAGCATCTCAAGATGAAGATCTATTGGAATTTGAATCGGTCCATGAATACTTTCTGTTTTCTAACTTTCTATTTAAGTCAAAGGAAATTTTGATTTAAAACAAAACAACAAACTTCATCCTGTTATAGTCAGCCAATTGCCCTTACTAAGCAATAATTGAATTTTTAAGGTTTTGACTATAGTGATCAAGACAGCTCTGTGCTTTTGAGATTATAATTATTCAGTAAAAACCTTTCGTGCTTTCAAGATGCATGAAATTCTCCAAGCTGTAAACCACAAGGTTTATGTAAAATACATGAAGTGGAGACTCTTCATGGCCAGTGACCCATACAATTTTTCTATTGGTTTATTTTGTTTGTCTCTGGGAGTGTTTGGAGTTGTTCAGCATGCATATAAGAGTATCCATTAGTCAGAAATTTGGCTGACTAATGGAAATGCTTATTTATTAAGGAGCTCTTGTAAAATTGGTTTCTGGCCTAGTATTTTTCAATTGGCTATAAAACTCTACCTATTTGTATTCAGTGGTATTTCTTTGGTTACCTGATGTTGATTCAGTCACATTATGTCTACTCTTCTCTAGTGTTTCCAAGAGCATTGCATCTCTCCTGGGATGGAAACCTGCCATTCTTCACTTGAAGTACTGTTATCAGCTGTGCTTGCTCAAGAACATAGACTTTGGATATTGCAGGGTTGTTTTTTTTGCATGTATGTGCATGAATATGTAACCAGTAACAAATACAAGCTGAATCTAATATGTGGGACCCAGAAATGCTTCTCAATTCCTGGTTCCTAGTATGTGCCCTGGCAATGTCTCAGCTCTAGGTTAAGACCCTAGGTATGGATCGTTCTGCTCTTTTCATGTAGAGGAAATCCAAGTAGATGGACAAGAGAGGAAAACTAGATGTGACTAGGGCACCGCAAGGTTAAAAAGCTACAGTTCATCTAGAGAACAGGACTGTGTCGTCACAGCTCTTTTAACGGCAACAAAATTCTTGTAGAGAAAAATCATGTTAAAGAAGAGCCCGTCTTTACTTTCTATACCTGAACAAGTTGCTGTGAGTTTTGATATAGCTTTGTCAGTCCAGTTCTCCAGTTCCCATGATACTGTGTCCTATAGATACATATATAATTGAATGATAATGATCCGCTCCAATGAGGTTGTTGTTACTGCATGTTTTCTGTTGTACCTGTTGCTGTAGGATCTGGTTATAATGCCTCTGGAAGACTAGGTTTGCCTTGCTATACTTTTGTGTGGATTTATTTAAAAGAGTGAGCTGCCAAGATGTCTGGGTGTTACACCTGCACTTGGAGCATTTCACAGCTGCTCTGATCAATAGATGTTCAGCATCAATTGACTGGATTTGGTGCAAAGAGTTCTTTTTTACTCTGAGCACTTAGTGATACAATGTTCCTTTATCTGCCTTCCACAACAACATTGGCCTTCTGCTGCTGCTTTTATGAGGATGAGCTGGACACAAGCACCATTATCAGTCGCTTACTTTCTGCAGTAGTTTCTCCCTCCTCTCCCATTCAGTAGCTGTGATTCATGTTACTGTAGTTATATCAGACAGAATTTTCCTTATGTTGCATATTGGCTTGTTTTCTTTTTCTGTTTGTGGGGGCTAGTAGCCCTTCTCAGTGCTGGATGACTCCTAAGTATTTTTTCCCTGTTCCCACCATCCCTAAGGAATTAATGAAATCATGAAATGTAAGCAGTCATTAAATTAATATTTGAGTTAGGATAGTTGTGTTAGGACTATGACTTAAACTGTGCTGAGTCTGGAGGAGCACAGAGCTGTACTGAGTTCCTTTGGTATTCCACAGTCAGAAAGGACTTTTTCAATCACAAAAGGTTTCCTACACCTTGCAAGCAGCAGGGTTTTTCTGAACTCACAGGCTGTGACTGCAGAAGACCCAATTTCCAGTACTGGCTGTTGTGTGAGGGGCAAGTCTGTAGACACTGGGCCCTGTCCTAGAAACACCTAGGAATTTGCCTGGTGGGATTTTTCTCCCCTGTGGGTGATAACCTATTTACATTGCATTTGCTGAAAGAAATAATGTGCTTTCACTATGTACTAATATATGTGTATCTTTTTTTATTGCTGGAAAAAAAGGAAGAGAACTGATTTTAAGTATTTGATCCCATGTTGTTGGGTTTTTTTAAACACTTCTAATTCTCTTTACCTCAAAGTTAACAAGCATATTATTTCTTTAGGGTGGTTTCTACTTTGCTCACAGCAGCAGAGATTCTCATAGTCAATTACTTGAGTCAGCAGTTAATTATGAATACTTACTGGCCTGAGTTATGGAAATCCTAATAATAATTTGGGTCTCTTGTGTTTGCAGGTCAATGGAAATTAAATATTACTAAGCAGAATACCTTGTTCAGGAGCTTTTCTCCTGATACATATGGGAGGTGTCATTATAATTCTAGTTTGTACATCATTGGAAGGGAGAAAAGATGTTTCATCCCTGGTGCATGTGTGTAGTCTCTAGCTAACAGCAGCAGCTGCAGCTTAAAGTAGAAAATGTACAGTTGAGGGGGAAATAAACAATTTAATGGAAATTTTAAAATTTGTCTTCCTTATGGACATCACTTAGCAGCTCTAGCTTTGGAGAAGCTCTTGCTCACTTGCAGCACTGAAGCACTGTTCCCTATGGTTGTGAAGACATGCTTAGGGGTGACGATTGAAGTGAAGAGTTATTTTATTTTTCATCATCGTCTTTAAGACCTTATCCAGTGACTGGTGAGAGACTGAAGGATTTTCCTCGAGCTCTGCTGAGAGCACTTGGTGGAAGCATAGGAGCCAAGCTGAGAGCTGAGTACTCCTGTCTATCATGTCCTTGCTATGATAAGCTTTCATGCACAGGTTGCTTTTCTGTAGATATTTCCTCTGCACAGACTGAATTCTTCTTTATGCTAAGAAAGATGTGCTGAAATGTCATAAATCCTTATGAAAACTGTCCTTGTAAAAACTGTGCATGCTTCTGCAAGACCACAACAACTGTGAGATCGCAATAAATCTGTTCCCATTTGCATTCCTAAGAAGAGCTTTACTGAAACAGGTTTGCTTTATGTTGGCCTTGTGAGAAACCAAGGTTGATATTAATGTAGGTATTGATGACATGCCTTTGGCGTCTCCCAGGCAGGTATTCCATGTCAACATTCCTTACTTAGAAGGGATTACATTTTGTTCAGGTCTTTTCCCAGGGATTTTACTAGAAGACCTGTGTCTCACTTTCCTGTCTACCATTCTTTCTCTATGCTGTACTTTCTTTTGTTTGGTCATAACAGCTGTCCCCCTTTACTTCCACTTAATTTTGTAGAAGTATCTCTATCCTCTTCCTCACCCCCATATGATGTTTTTGGGGGCTAGGGGGCACCATTCAAATCCTGACCCTTCAGCCAGTCTGGAAAGTGAGAACAGTCTGAGTGGGACAGAGGGAAGGTCTGTCTGGCTCCACCACTCACCCTCAGCAGCTGCCAGCAGCAGATGCTTAGGGGAACAGTGGGGGAATAAATCAAACCTGCAGCTCTGATGTACTCTTCTAGCTTTTGGCAATCTGCAGTTTAGGGACTTTCAGAGCTGGAGATTATATTGTATCTTTGTATTTAATAGTCCTTGATGGTCTTTTCTTCCCTGGTAGGGCTCCCTGGTATCATTTTTCAGGAAACTAGAGTGAGGATATGAATGCTGCGAACAGCTGAGGTATCTAAAATGCATTTACATTTGCAGATGGGATTCAGTTCCACCTCTACATTACACTGCTTTTTATTGTCTACTTATTAGAATAACACTGCAAAATGTGTGATTTGGCAGTGTGTGTTCCCCTGTATTACCACCAATATTCAGAAATGGCTTTTGTTCATTACCTCTGCCACCTTCTTTTTCTATTCTGCTAAACCCTTAGGAGCTCAGGTGAGTGAAAACTGTTGTGGGTCGCAGCAACTTGCTTCTCTGTCCTCTTGTCCTCTTTAGTTTTGCAACTGTATCTTTTCCAGTATTGTATTTGTTGTTTGGTGCTTTGTGATATTTTTTTCCCTCTTCCAAGCCTGACTCCTTTCACAAATCATAAGGGAATTAAAATGGGTGGATTTGATGCATAGATGTGGGCAAATATAGGTATTTTCTTTATCCTTGTGTTGATATCTAAATAAGATATGATAGTTTGCTAGAAAGTATGAACAAAGGCCCTCAGTTATTTAAGACTTAAAAATAAATAGTGTTCAGTAGAAAGTTTCTTAACAAGATTTAATGCAGTGCTTTAACTGGATATACTTGAAAATACTTTATTTCCCACACTTGTGGGCCAGTAGTTAGTCTATTATTTTTTTTTTTCCTTGTCTTGCTATGCCTAAAACTAAGTTACCTTTCACCAGGTGGCACAACTCTGGTGGAAAGGTGAGAGGCAGCACCACAGCAGGGTGCACTGCCCTCTGGTTTGTCAGCTCCTTCCTGCTGGTTTTCTGCTCTTTGGCTTAAGAGTGGGGAATATTCACCCTGTTTAGATCACAAGTCAGCCAGTAGCTCACCCATAGCAAACTACAGCAGTAGGCTAACAGATAATTTGGTATGAGTGGCTTAAAGATACTTCTTGAAGAGATGGGTAGATGTACAATATTGCTCCTTCCTGATTATTTTCTTTTCCTGCAGATCTTTATAATTGTGTAGCTATGAAGTCACAGACTATTTTGATCCTCCTCTTTATCTGTGATAACGGTGCCCTAAGGAACATCCCTCAAGCATTAGAGGCATGCATTTTTATCATCAAAGGACAAATATAGGATGGTGGATACAAAAAAACCGTAGGGTCTTTCTAAGCTCTGATACCATTGTGCAAATGCAGTGCCCATTCCAGGAGTGCAGACTATTCACTTTATTTTGCCTCTGCAGGGTGGTGATAACTTCTGCAGCATGCAAGATGAAACATAAATAACCTTTGTCATCTTTAGAAAAGGTACTTGCTGAGAAGTATTGTATTCAGAGCCTTCCTGGGCAAATTGTGAATAATTTAGTTGTTAGACCCCGGGGTTCTATCTTGCCAGACTCCACACTCTGCCAAGATGTGTGCTGAGCTGCTCAGGAGCAATTGAGGCACTCAGAGGATGGGGGTGGCTGCTGCTTAATAGCAGTGGGCTTCAATCTGTTTCCATTTTGTTTCTAATAAACTTAAATGAAATGCTCAGTACCCACCCGTAGCGTCCATGGCTTTTCTCATCAGAACAGCTTGTGTGACATGATAATAAAGGAGAAGTTCTAGGCAAGGGAAAGGACTCTGGCTACTTTCAGTGGAGAAATTGCAACTCTAATAGCCATTTATTTAGATTTTCTGAAATTTTGATACTGTCCGTCTGCTAACAGCTCCTTATTAAGCAGCAGCACTTGCTGTCTGTTTGCTCCTGTCTGTTTAGCTGAGTACTGTCAACTTAAAGCCAGGTTCTCAGATGACATTTACCAGTTTAAACTGTGGTCAAATCCTGTGCAGTTACAAGATTCTCAATGACACAGAATCGAGATATGGTGCACAGTCAGCTATTCCCCTTTGCAGCCTTTCCTTTGTGAGAAAGGGCTGTGACCCTCAAGGACTTCTTTTAAAAAAAAACCACACCAATTTTGGGTAGGTTTCAGTCCTGCTGGTGATGAGAGGGAAGGGGTACTGATGATCTGTTACGCCGAACATCACTGCGGGTGGGATTTAAAATGAATAATGGTGAACTCTTGGGCAAACTAAACAAACTGGCTCCAGAGAGTAAGGCAAGCAGTGACTGACCCACTGAGAGCAACTCGCTTAGAAGCAGCGTGGTTGCTCATGGGTTTTAAAGCATAATGTGGGTGTCACAGTAGTTTATTTATATTGGCTGCTTGATGAGTTCTTGAATTGCTTTAAATAAGCTTTACTGAGAGAGGTGTATACTGTTCCAAATAGAGATTTCGTGATATTCTGAGGCATGGTGAAAATGTGATCTAGAAAGAGAAAGACATACCCACTTCTTCACTCTGTTTTTACCTGGGGAACTGTTCTGCAGGAAACTTCAGGCAAGGAGGAAAGAGGACAGCAGAATAGATCAGATTTTTTGTGTGTGTGTGTGAACTGGTTAGCTGTGTGTTTGGGTTTTTTTTGGAAGTCAGATCTACAGATTAATCAATTCCTCCCTAAGAGTTTATTTACTTATTTGGAAACTGAACATTCTCAGTTGATTCAAAAATGGAAATGCATTTAATAACCCTATTAACTTGCTTCATAGAAGCATCTTCTGGAGCTCAGAGCTTCCATTTTTCTAGGCTGTTACTGCTTGGTCTACAATGGGAGTAAGATGACTATGCCCATCACTGTACAGGAAATATGCTTAAAAAATTTTTTTAAAATAGCACATCACACTCTCA
This sequence comes from Strix uralensis, assembly GCF_047716275.1. NCBI lineage: Eukaryota > Metazoa > Chordata > Aves > Strigiformes > Strigidae > Strix > Strix uralensis. The sequence goes on from NC_133977.1 coordinate 35,851,591, forward strand.
GTAAATATTATATGAAAAGGCAGATGAGTTTTGGATCAAATTTCACTTTGCTTCATTTCAGTAGGCTAATACACTTAATTTAATTTGTAGGAACATTAAAATATTTGGGTTTAAGAAAAACCAAAATGTTTGTGTTTTGATGCATTTCTTCTGGAGCTTCCATTTTAGTGAAAGATTAATTGTGCTGTCAACTGTTTATCTTAACCTTAAAAGAAAACTAATGGTAGAGTATTCTAAATGGTAGAGGATTCTAAAATGCATTTAGATTCCTCCCACCTAATGAACTCCAATTTGAGTGCTGACATATGACTTCAGTGTTTCATAGATCTAGAGGCAGAGACTGATTAAAGCATCCTCACTGGAGCTATTTCTGTTCCTTCTTATGTTTCTTCTTAAAACTTGCTTGTTACCTCAAAGGCCTTTCTGCATACCTAAAGGAGGAGGTCTGCAGCAGAGACTCCCCAGCACTTAAGAATATATTACAAGGAAACTGCTTATTTCTAGAGGTTTATAATAGCAATAGTACTGTAGTAATTAAAAGTTGGACGGTAAGATGGGCCTATGTAGCACATGGGGAAATTGGAGTAAAAAGCCAAAGAACCTTAAAAAAAAATTATTTCTTGGTTTTTTTGCAGGGTGACTTGGTACAGTGAAGATTTAGCTTTGTATGACATCTATATGATCAACCTTCTTCAACACTGGGTTTTTTGTCCTTCCTTAATAGTTGACTGTAGGTCTAAGAAGCTAAAATTATAAAAGTTAAAGGGGGTGCATGGGGAATGTGGGTTTGCACTCAGACTATCCTGGAGTCTAATGCTAGGTTGCTTGGGGACAAGGAGAGTGCAGGGGACTCTGCTTGAAATAGGGTGGCTGAAGCAACACTGTCAGGTTGAATCACCCAGAAGAATCCGATAGACCCATAGCTGTTTGTAATTTTCCCAAACAGAGCATTTAAAAACTGCTGACTTGACATAACAGCTACATTTGATGGAACTTCCAGGGAGTGTTTTGCTTCTGAACCTCCTAAAACTCCTGAAATGCTGTTGACCACAGCAATGAGTTCTGTATTGACATTAAAGATAGATTTATTGCACTTAGTTTTGCTTCCTTCCAACTTATGAGATTTTTGAGAAGTGAGATTCAATAATTCCTTGTAAATGGGGCTCTCTGCTTTTGAATGAAGTTTCTTAAATATGATATATTGCTAGCAGTGAGTGCAAGCATATCCCTTCTGTGGTTTCAGAGAAGTGCTGTGTGGGTTGTCTTGCTGACAGAAAATTGGAAAACCATAAAGGAATCAAAATCTAGTAAGACTGTAGCTGGACTTTTATTTAAGCATTGGAAATTCCCTTTTCCCTAAGGGGGGATTTTGCTGGGAGTGATGTAGATCAGAAGCAATATTATTAGAACACCTTTTATTAAGCTACTATTAATAGACTAAAGCTGTTATTAAAGACAGAAAGGCACTGACTTACGTGTTCAGCCTGGTTGTAGGAACAGCCTGCAGCTCCCTGGCTGTTTGCTCAGATACCCTTTACTCTGTGTGTGTATTCCTGTGGTCTGTGCACACAGCAGACAATACTTGTCCTGGACACTGTGCAGCCTGTTCTTGATGTTAGTGCATACTGATGGTCTTGTCCAGATTTTGCCGAGTTTTAGTGTTCTGACTTCACCAAGTCTCATGGATTCAACAGGACTGTTACTCTCTTGAGCTCATTGGTCCATAGGAGTCTTTTATTTGTTGTCTCTCAACAGAAACTTTTCCTTCTCTTTAGCCTGCTGTTTTCCCACACTTCTCCACTGATACTCAAGGCACCTGAAGAGCCTGGTCACAAGTGCTCATGTGGAAGGGGACTCTGAAATTAGGTGAACTCGGGAAATTTTTCCATCCCTAGTAATAAATTTCCTGAAAAATATTTTTCAAGAAACAGCTGATATGTGAAGTGTGAAACTTTGAGAATAATTTTGGAAGAAAAAAGGATGAATCTACTCTGTTTTCATGCCAATATTTTCAGCTCAAGACTTTGAGAACACCATATACATGGTTTCAAGACAGGCTGTCTTCCACAGACACCTCACTATCCCTTGTCAGTTATTCTGTCACCCAAAATTAAGTTTCAAATGTTGGCATTTAGGTCTATTAACCCATAAAGGAACAACCCGTGCATTTTGATACCTTCCCTGGGCCTTCTGTTTGCCGTGCTTCATTTTTTTTTTTTTTTTCCCCACTTTCCCATAGATTTGGTGAAATTTGTTTTCTTTCAATCCTGTTCATTTTCTGAAGGACAGTAGTGACATGTAACAGCAGAGTCTGCTTGCTATTTTTCAGTCTCTCTTTTTCCTTTTTCTTTGTCCACACTTCCCATTTTTTTCTGCACAGATTTTTTTTTTTGTCACTGAATTATCAAACTTGACCAGAAATTGTGCATGCTTTTTTCTTCCCAGCCTCCTAGTGCCATTTCCCATACCTTCACTAACTCGTTGCCTCTTTATGTATTTGGAAGAGGGATGTATTCCTGAAGGTGGGGTGAGACTAAGATGCTGTGATGACTTTCATGAGGAAGACTTCTCCTTATCATGGTTGGCCAGGGTTTCTCCTTCCCTCCCAGGAATGTTAAGCTGCAAATGACCATCATCCCCATCAGTTGGCAGCAGCCAAAAGCACCTACTGTAGAACCATAGGCTACAAATGACTTCCTAATCTGTATCACAGACTAAAGCTATGTAATTGAGTTGATGGAGACATCATTATACCATAGTACAGGGACACTAGAAGTCATCAGTGCTGTTTTCAATGCCTTAATTCACTGCAATAAGAAAACATCCTCTGTGCTCCAGGAGGATGTATATGTTGTATGGTAGAGAAGAGGGCAATGGTCCCTGATAAGATGGCAGGGCAGATGTTTGATGTCTTGACCTGTTCTTTAGACTCCTGAGCCTGTTGGCAAAGCACACCAACCTGCTGCCTAAAAGTGTATAAACTTCTATAGCCATTAGTGTATCTTGCCCTAGCCTGATCCCTTTTACTCTTGATCATGTTACCCCCATCAAAGCTTCTTTTAAAAGTGAAAGTTTGAATTCTACATTCCATTTTTCATCTTGTCTTAAAAAAAAAAAAAAGAGAGGAAAGAAACATCACTGTCATATGTTTATTTGTTTGTCATAAACCTGGAAAATGAGGAAATAAAGCCCTGGATAGTTGCAAGGCAAGTTTAAAGGGAAAGGAAAATGCCCCTTTATTTTTAAATTCCTTTGCTTTCACAGAAAAAACAAGGCTAGTCTGTGTAAACAATTAAAGTAGATGCATTTTCAGCAGCAGAGAAATCTTATTTGCCTCCAGTCCTTTCCATTTTTCATTACAACCACTGAATTTTCTTCTTAAAATGCAAACAAGTCAATGGAAGCATGGCTGACAGGATAAAATGATTATGGGATAATTTGTGGTTGCCAGACCAAACAAAATCAATCACTATTGTTTAGGGACCAAAAGCATTAAATAGCTGTGAGATATTTCTGGATTTTCAGAAAATGTTTTTTTCAGGACAGATAAGGGAGAAGGCTGTCTAACACCCTGAGGTATTTTCTGTAATTTTCAAATTTACGCAGCAATATGAACAATACTTATAAAGGGAGTCATCTCTGTTGGCTTTGTGTTTAAAAATGAAAAAGTCAAACCTACAATATTGAAATTCACTTCAGTTCTACAACATACTCTTGTCAGGCAAGAAGCCTTAATGCTTGCATATACAAAATAGTAACGATGTTTCATGAAAATATAGATAGTAGAAAAGAAATACACGCTCAGTTTCCTAACAGTGAAGTGTGAACTGGATTAAACTGGAGATCAACTAACTTCACTGATTTACCAAGTTCTTTCTAGGTTTAATGGAGTATAATGTGATATTTATTAAATGTTTCCAAGATTTTGATCATTGCTTCTTGCCTCTCCTAAGCCTGCTAGCTTGTTGCTCAGGATGTAGTGGTGGGTCCTGCCAGAAACCTCTGAGAATTTTCAAAGAAATTGTAGTCAATTGGCAGATACTAGTAAAGCTTCATCTCTCTTGCCTTCCCTCCTGAGCCCTAACCTGTTCAGTTCAGCTGTTTGTTTCACAGACAGAAGTCTGTGTCCCACAGTGTCTGGTTTAAAAACCTTGCAAGAAAAAGAGTCAGCCTGAATTTAAACCATTTTCCTGGCTTTATCTGGAGCTTAGCCCTAAACATCTGAATTGGTGTAGAGGAAGAGGCAGGAATGTGAATGGTGAGGTTGGGAAGAAGAAGCTGAAGTTGGGAAAACTGGGAATCTCTCATGTGTGTCCTTAGAAACAAGAGTCTAGCGTGATAACTAGTACTGAGTTAACTGACACTATAGGAAAAATAGAGTGTTGAAGCGTTTTTATTTTGAAAAGGCAGGATGGAAGAGTGTGTACTACCTGTATTACTGGAGGTAAACTAAGGTGTAATGAGGTACAGGTGGAGATTTCAAAGTTGACTAGTGAGACTAGCCCCCAAGTGCTTCCAAGATAATTTTTTTTTTTTTAAAACCACAATATCCCTTTCATGCTGTTAATTTCAACTGAGTCTGATTCCGAGCCTCACAGCTATGTGGACATACTGTGTTTTGCTACTCCAAAGGAAAAAAAAAAATTTATGAGGCTGGGGAGTTTTCTGCCTTGGTGCATTGAGTTGATTTCTCTTCTTTTGGTTTCAAATCAGGCTTTTATTCTTCTTACCCTAGTAGTCTTGCTGACTGTGCAACAGCCTGCTTTCCCAAATCCAACTCCTGTGACTATGTATATGAATATGTTTTAAGTCAATTTAAGTGGACTTTCTTCCACTCCAAAGAACAATGAATCCAGAGGATAATAACAGAAATTAGAGGGGAAAAAGAAAAGCAAATGCATCCTTGAGAAAGTGTACTAGTACCAACAGATGTAAAGTTATTTTTAAAGATGCTAACATTCCATTCATTTAAAAGCATATTTGCCTATGACTAGCTGGGTTTGACACAAATTCAGTCCTTCATGAAAGGAATGTATATTAATTTATAGCTTACGCAAAGCCAACAGGATATTTATCTACAAAACAAGTGTCAAATTCTTTCAGATAGAGCACAGCAGTACAAGCATTCATATTAAAAGAAATTAAAAAATTGCTTTCAGAAAGGTGTTTGATCTCATTTAATCAACTCCTATTAGTATCCCTTAGGGTTCTGAAAATCAAAGGATTACCATGATTCAGAGGGGATCTTCACTACATTGCTCCCCAGCTACCTTCTAGCCAACGACAGACCTCTGATGTCCATGCCTCCTTTGCTCTTCTGCCACCCTCTACTACTGTTTCATCTTTCAACTATTTTTCTGTTATACCACTGGAAATCTGTTCCTATTTTCGAAGGTAGTAACTGTTAAAACCAATATCTCAATCTTCTTTTGCTTCTTCTGTATATTGTCTATGAAAAAAAAAAGTGTTAATGAATTATATTCCTCTTTATTTTGTCATCTTCTCTCTTATGCATCGCTGCTTTCCATTCTACCAAAATTCTTTCTTCCATCCCTTTATCCTGTGACTGTTTCATAGCACTTGCCTGCAGGCTGTCCATTGTACTTTCTCCTGCCACAGGCTGAAGCACAGGGCTCTGAGAACAGCAACAAAAGTTGCATTTTTCTTGGCAATGGAGGGATAACACCAGAGCTTGCTTTGGTGGCTTTAGGCTGAGCATAGCTCGAAGGCAAAATTGATGCCTCTGCCTGTTGCCACCTCAAGGATGTACACAGTTCAGAGACAAGTTATAGAAGAGCAACCAGAAAGATTAAGTGACTAGAGGAATCTGATTTATAAGGCAATATTAGGAATGCAATATATTTAGACTGGATGTGCAAATAGAGCAGAGGACATGATAACTCTCTTGAAATACTTGCTCAGTAAAGACCAATGATGATGAAGAATTACTGTGGAGAGAAGGGTATAGCTGAGAATAGTGTGTTGAAATTAAGAAAAATAAAATGTGGGCTGAATGCCATGATAAAGCTCCATGACACTAAATTCAGAATGCAGAAGAGAAAGGAGAATAAGAAGTGGCGAAAGACCCATCACTTAAGACAATTTCAAATTAGATGTGAAAAACTAGTAGAAAGTGTACTCTAGAGGACAATCCTTCACTGGCATGGTGATAGAGTGAATGTTCCCTTCCATCTCTAATTTCTGCGATTCAGTAGTGCTGTGATTAGGTGATAATTTCTTTTCCTTGTGCAGACCCAAGATGCTACTTAATATTTTAAGGGAGCTTTTAAAATAATCTGTAGTAGCACTGACAGTTGGCTTTATCAAAGAAATTGAAATACAGCATTATGAACCTTGGGTCTGTCAGGGAACACTGAAGGATTTAAAAAATAAAATAATAAAAAAAATTAAATGACAAAATACTACATGTGGCTTCCAGTCATTCTGAAGACTCATGTTAGTTCTAAAGAAATGGTCTAAGTTCTTTCTTTGTGAGCTCCAGTGAAGTTAACTGACTGCCCTTCATTCCATCACCAGAGGAGAAAAATGTCAAAAATACGTTAAATGGAAACTTGAGCCCATACAGTTGCTCTCTTTTGTGCACTGTTCAAAAGAAGCAAAGAAGAAAGTTGAACAGATTTTTTAGAAATGATCCTTTCTGACCTTTACAAAAGTACTGAATTTAATCCCTTTAGCCCAAAAGATCCTGCTGTTGAAAAGGATTAGGAAGAAAAAAAAAAAAAATTCCTGTGTGTTAGAATTGGTCAAGTTTTTGTGACCTAGCGCTTGCAGCACATTTGTTCAGTCTCCTTTCTTCAGAGGGTTTCATTTTGTGATAGCTTTTAGACTGATATCTGAAAATTGCAGGTCACTATTTTGTGTAAGCAATCTTTAAAGGTCTGGTGAAAAAAAAACCAAAAATAAAACCCCCCAAAACAAACCCGAAGCAAAAATCCTGACAGAATTCCCTCCACTGTCTGTTCCCATATTGGTCTGTGTGAACTTGATTTGTGGGAACATCTAGGCACGAATTAACAACACTTTTTTCCATTTTTCTTAAGCAATTAATGGCAAAAAGGCTAACAAGTTGCAGGTTTTGGCAATGGAAATACTTGTCCCTAGAAACCCAACGAAAAATAAAATCTTTTTACAAAAGGAGCAGACATCAGATGATAACAAACTGTTTTCATCAACAACTGTCAACAACCAAATGGAAATGCTGCAAGTGATCTAGTTCACGGTGCTCTGCTCAAATTAATATGTCTCACTTTCAGGGGGGCTAATTAGTGGGTCTAAGGGCTAACTCTACTATATTGCTTCTGCTTCCCAAACTTGATTATTGGAACAATCTCGGGCATCTGTGTGTCACATAGGCATACCCCCCCCAAAAAACCCATGCCAGTGTTTAAGACTAGTTGATAATCTCTCTCCTTTTCTATAAAAACTTTTTTTTTTTTTTTTCCCAAGCTGGGGGCTAGAGTCTGGAATTGCTTTAGATTTACACCAAGTGCAACTCTGAGGATAGGATCTAATGGTTAGATGTTATTGCAAGGATGCAAACTTATTTTGAGGTGTTTGTGAGGACACTGGAAGTTTTAGTGATGTAATTTTCACTGAGCACATCTGCGGGACAAATAGAATTGTCTTGGCACCTCTGAAGTCAGTAAGGGTTTTGCCATTAATTTCACTTTAGATTAATGTAACCCATAAGAAGTAACACATGTTCTTCTGGAGTTATTTCATTGTTTATCTGTGTTAGAAAGACAACACGGAGCGAAGTAAGGTAGAAAGAGGAGAAAGATGTGAGGGTAAATGAAAAAACGAGGGAAAATAAGTTATGTTTGTTTGCATGTCTATGGCAGCTGTGGAGATAGCACTGTGATTTAATAACCCTACAGTGTGCCATGTGTCGCTTCTCTATTGCACACTGATGTAATAATGCAACGGGAAGTTGAATTATTTGTAATGTCATATATTGTAAGAATGAGCTGCTCAGAAGTAAACAGCCGAAAAGTGTCTGGATAACAAATTGTGAGGCTAACAAAGAGGAAGGAAAAATAGTAAAAAGGAATTGCCACTGTCCTGTTGTCTCTGGTAAGCTGATATACGTTATTCTGAGCAAACCCACTGCAAAATGTGGTGTCTCCAGTAATGACAATGTACAGTACAATTGTGTCCCGTTATCTATAACAGTTTCCTATAAACCATAATGCTATCCTGCACTTCATGAAAATGAGCAATGGGGTAATGTTATGTTCTGAGATTGTTTTAAATAGGTTAGAAATTATTCTATTGAAGCTGCAAAGTGGCCCAAATTTGCATATGGATTTTACCTACTTTAAATGCAATTCAGGTTGCTAAAAATGCCCACAATCACCTTTATAATCTGTAATTCATTTCCTACTGGGTTATCACTAAATCTAGCCTGATCATATCTATTTCACAGTGACATCTACAGCTGCACAGCCACCTGCCTCTCTGCATGTTTGGATTTATCCATTCAAGGTGATGGCTGCAAATAAAAGAAGTTCAAGCATACATATCTCATGTAGCCATTTATGAGGGAACTGCAGCTTTTTAGAATCAAAATTTTTCAAGTGGCAGTTCCAGTCCAATTCATTGGATGAGATCAAGTTAGCTTCTCATTTCTTTTTGTCTCTTGTGGATTGTATTGCCACATGGTTTATACAAAAAACCCCAAACCACCACCCTCAAAACCAAATGCACCAACTTGAATTTAGAGCAACATGGATTTACAATGCTGTAAATGAAAAGGAGGTGACAAATACTGTAATGGGTAACTTTGCAGGCAGGAATTCCTGAGTCCACTCAGGAGCTTGGATGCTTATTGCCTTTGAGATGCAAAGTGGTTTAGGATGAAAACCTATCTAGGAATTCCAAAGAGGGAAGGGGTTTGACTGCAGGATATTTTGCTTTATATAATATGCTAAGTCTGTGTGTGTGGCAGGGGTTTTTGGTAGAGGGGGAGGGGACTACAGTGATGGGCCCTTGTGAGAAGCTGCTCGAAGCTCCCTTGGCTCCAAGTCAGACCCACCTCTGGCCAACGCTGACCCAATTAACAATGGTGGCTGCACCTCCACAATAACGTATTTAAGAAGGGAAACCTGGGAGGAGGAGGGGGAGTTGTGAGGAGGAGTTGCAAGAAGGACATCTGTGAGAACACTGATGTCCGTGGAAGAAAGGAGGAGGAAGCAGTGGGAGGTGTGCTGGAGCAGAGACCCACACCCCCCTGCAGCCTGTGGTGAGAGGGCAGGGCTGCCCACCCTGCCACCCATGGAGGTCCACGGTGGAGCAGATGCCCACCTGCAGCCTGTGGAGGACCCTGTGATGGAGCAAGTGGCTGGGCCCAGGGAAGGCTGGGACTCTGTGGAAAGAAGCAGCCCCTGCTGTTGCAGTTTGGTGGGGGGAGGACTGCTGCACACGGGAGGGACCAATGCTGGAGCAGGTCAGGAAGAGCTGAGGCCTGTGGGAAGGACTCATGTTGGAGAAGGTTCATGGAGGACTGTCTCCCATGAGAGGGACCCTGAGCTGGAGCAGGGGAAGAATGCAAGGAGTCCGTTCCCTCTCCTGCCCAGCTCCGAGGAGGAAGGAGCAGCAGGACTCACTGCAACCCCCATGCCCGCCCCCTGCACTGCCAGGGAGAAGGAGGTAAAGATATCGGGAGCAGAGCTGAACCTTGGAAAGAAGGGAGGGGTGGGGGGAGGTGTTTTTAAGATGTGGTAATACTTCTCACTGTTGCACTCTGTCTGTTAAGTGTTACTGTTGTAATCTCTGAATTAAATTTATGTTCTTTTTCTTCCCCTAATGAGGCTGTCTTTTGCTAGTGACCATAATGGGTGAGACACCCCTCCCTATCCTTATCTAGATTCCAGAGCCTTTTAAATTTTTTTCTCCTTACCAGCACTGGGGGGAAAGGGGGGAGTGGGCAGCTGTGTGGTGCTCAAACCATGACATTTAAAAAAGCCCTGAGGATCTAGGAAGTTTTTAGTCTCGAGAGATGAAGTGGCTGCCCATTGATGCTTCAGTGAGCAGCAGCAATGTGCCTTCCAAGCAGCTTTGGTATGCATGTGAGCGTGTGCAGGACCTCATACACACTATTACTAAAGGTCTCCAGGCTGGAAGCTGAGTGACATAACACCGTGCTTTATAATAGTTAACATTTAATAGTGGTAACGTACAGTAGGAATGGGAAGTTAAGTTGCTACCCTGCCCTGGGAGGTTCTGAATATTGGAAGAGTGCAGAAAACAGTGCCTGCAGGGTGCAGGTGTGTTATAGGAAGCAGTAATTATGCCCATGTGATGAAATCAGTTGTGCCTACTTCTGGGTTTACACTTTACAACTCCTGTAGTGATAGGTTCAAATGATGCTAATAACATGCCTGTCTAACTACTAATTTACACTGTTGCCTGTTTTTAGATACACAGTAGTTAATGTCTGCCTAAGATCATTTTACAGTGCATGATGTACTTAATATTCTCACAAATACCAACTCATCTTTTTGAAACTTCTTTGGGTCATTATTTTATCACAGACACAGTATACCAATGCCATATTTAAAAAAAAAAAAAAATTAGATTTATTCTTCTGTCTAGTCCTATTTGGCTAGTGAGAGGAAAAAAAGTGCATCCTGCCTATATATTTGTACCTGCTATTTGCCTGCTTGTTGTCTCATTTCTAGTATTTTTTTCTTCCAGTGGCTCTTACTCTTTTGGTTTTACTTTTAACCTAGTGAAACTCCTCTGGTGCTCTGTTTCCAGAAATATGATAAACAAAATCAGACACTAGTTCAATGTCAGAGTGCACCTGAAATCTAAGTAAAAATTCTAAATTTTTAAGGCTGCTTTCATTCATTTTGATAGAACTTCTCATCTCTAGCTTTTTATCTATCACTGAACATCAAATAGATATTTTAATTGGGTTGTCTACAATGAGATATGAGCAGATTGCTTCTTTATTACACTTCTGTATGTTGAGAAGCCTTTGTCATTAGCATCATTTCAAGGAATACTTATTCAAGAAAGTACTTTCCTGGATCATGATTCTATTATGTATTTGAATTTGATGCAATCTATTTGATGTGCATCATAATATTTGTGAGACTTCACCAGTCTCCCCCCCAGGCTGTTGTTAGGAAAGGTTGCCATCTTACTGTACTCATATTCAGTTTTATAAAGTTGTATTTACTTGTTTTTCATTAAATATTCCTTTGCATTGCTTAATTCATGCCTTCAACTTTTAAACCAAGATCCTCTGTGGACTGAAAACTGGGCTGTAATTTGCGTTTCTTGTTTTCCTTTGAACCAATGTCTGATTCATTGACAGAATTATACCTTTTACCTTTTGGTATTAATTTTTATCTCATTTTCTTGGCTTCCTCTTCATGCAAGAGTCACTTGTTTTTCTATAATTTATTAAGACAAAATGCTTAATTATAAATGAAATGGTTCTTTCTGTAATCAACACCATAAACACACAGAGATGTTAATCACATAGATACTAGGGGTTTGTATTTCACAATAGAGTAGGATACAAATTAGGAATTCGCTAGGTAATACCACCTAGATTTGTACCCAGGCACCACTGAAATGTGTTAAAAGTAACTGAGCAGAAGTGAGCCTATCCCCAGTATCCTGTCCTTGCAATCTATCTTGTAGAGGATAACAATTTCAAAGCATCTTACAGTTTTATGTTCCTTATTTCTTTTTGTAGCAGCTGAAGATCTTGCAAATAGAACGCCTTGATTATTGATGCATATGATATTTGAAGTTGAAGCAGAATGACTGAAAGAATACATTCTGAAACAACATGGGTTTTGCATGCCCTTGGTAGTCTGGTTTGTTATATGTTATATAGTTAAGCAGAGCCCTTGCCAGTATAATTTACATGACTGTATTTTCAGTGTAATGTATTTTCAGCTAAATCAAGATGTCTGTGTCTGCAGCTGATACCAGTTTTGTTCAGATACAAGATGTGGGATGAAGCAGGTTATTAAAAAAAGACAAAAACAAAACCAACCCACAAAAACCATGGCAAGCGGTAGAGAAGTAGGGAGAAAACAGTACAGCAAAAAGAAAACCTCCAGAGTGAGTAAGGAGACACTGAACTGTGATTTGGTGAAAGACTTAATAAGAAACATTGACCCTAGATAACGAGATAGAGGAATGGTTTGGGCTCTTAAGGGACTAAATCTAGCTGGAAATCAGGTTTATTGTTTTTAATAGGATGATCAAGATGAGAATTGGCTAAAAGGTGGTCACAGAAGTGTTGATGAATGGTAGAGAACACAAATTTTCAAGAATTGGTACTGATAAATGAGGAAATTGAGCAGTCTAGATAGATCTGTAGAAAATTCTCTGACAGGATTGAGTTGTTTCACTACCCTTGTTTTCATGCCAGCACTTCACTATAGTCACTTAAAACTTTAGAGCTGAGATAAACCAAAAACTTTAAGAGACCAGCAGCACAGGGATAAGCTGTGCTTGGCATCTGGGACTTGGGCAAAACTCAGCAAGATGCAGCAAATACATAGTACCGGTGAAGAATGCTTTGATAATGCGCTATTGTTGCATTTTTTACAAAACTCTAACATCTTCACCTTGTATTGCCTTTGTAAAGACAAAGAAACCCAGAATTGATGAACAAGTCTTCTTTCTCAAAGCATGCGAGATAAGGATGCATTAACTCTCTGATGCTGGTTGAAGCATGCTAAACCACTGAGAGCTTTGTGCAGCATTAGGAGCACTTGGTAGCACAGAGTGCTGTGACTAAGGTCCAGACCCTTGCCATTTCACTACCATTACTCGCCATTGATAGCATTCTTGGCAGTGACCAAGGAATGTGGTATGTAAACTCTGAAATTACATCTTTATGCATATATAGATACCTGGATACCCTTCTGCATGTATAGACTACAGTAGTTGCATAACTACAGGATATCGACATAACATCAAACACTTCTCTGTAAAGCTGGGCCCTTTATGACTCGTGTTCTTCCTTACATGTGTATATGTATGACTACATATATGAAAGGCTTGATTTTTTTTTTTGTTTGTTTTGAGTGCTTATTGATATGGTGGTGTCTTTCAGTGAGGCTATCTTTATGTAACCTGTCCTTGAAACTACAGCCTTCCTTTGACTTGTTTCAATTTTATTCATAGAATGGCTATAATTGAAGTGTTCATAAGGCTTTAAAGAGGCAACACAAAACTTTAGATCTGCTTAGGGCTTAACAATAAATTACCTCTGTGTCTGCCTGGCCCAATTGCCAGTACAGCAATAGAGCCTAATCTTCATTCTTTAAGACCGCTTGAAAATGTCTCCTTTCTGTATGCGATGTGGAACTTGGTTTTCTGGTTTTTTTTTTTTTTCTTTCTCCTTCCTTTTAAGCTGTCTAGTTCTTCAAGAGGAGTTTGAAATAAATGTCTATGCAATAACAGTTAATTGTGAGTTAGGTTGGAAATCCTGCTAACATTATTACTGGATGAAGCAAAAAGCCTGAGTTTTATAACAAAGAGACAAAAAGCAATAGGATATTAATAAAAATAGGGGGAAGATAATGTTCCTTAAAACCAAACCAAAACAAAGACCCACTTTCATGAAAAAGTGTTTAAAAGAGGTAGGTATGCATCTTCCTAACTTTTTCTAATTTCATTAATGAGGGAAGGTAATCTGCATACCTTTTCCTGTTGACGATCTTTGAGTAATAACTTGAAAGCTTTCAGAAAGTAGTGTTCATTCCTTTGTTAAAGAAATTTTTCATGTCCCTAAAAATACTTTCCCACCAGCAAGCAGGCAAAGTTGCAAGAAAAAAGCATTACAAGAGAAAAGACCATATGGAAAAAAGATGGAAGGGTGCCCTTGAGTATATTTTGAGTGTATTCCCTTTCCTCATTCAGAAACCATGAATAACAGAGATGTCGATAGAAGAATGAGGGTCTTTGTTATATGTTTGAACTGAGCATTATTCATATAAATCTAAAACCTTTAGAACTGTAGCTTTATTGTAAATGACTTTTCTGAAGATTTTTTTCATCCAACTAAGAGAAATAATGTTATGAGGATTTTAAGAAGCTTTTGTAATTAGGATAAATTGGGAGAAATGAATTAGGGGAGCAATCACATTTTTTTTTCTTTGTTAAAGGTAGTTTTCTTTACTTAAAATGACAGAAGATTATGGAAGGTAGAAAGCTAAAATAGCTGAGCTTAGTGATCTCACTTAGTAGCAGATATAACCAGAATATTGAGGTTATAGGAGAAAGGGACAAATTCAATGAAATAGCATATAAACTATTTTGGAAAATACCTGGAGCCCTGAGTTGATATGTACAAATATTGGTTTTAAATTTAATGATTTTTAGGGAAAAAATTATTAAATGTTGAAATTAAGGTGGGGGAAGTGTTTATGTTGTCAGTAAATAAAGAATAAATTTTAAAATTTAAGAATAAAGAATTGTTTAAAGTGGAAGACTGTAGACTTAAAGCAATATTTAGAAGGGAAGAAAAAAGCTTGTAAAATATTTTAAAAATTGCATTAACGTGTATCAGGGATAAATTGCACCGGTCATTCTTTGTCTCTCTCTTCTCTCAGTTGTACATTCATCCAACAGTGTCCTTCCCTCTGCCCCCGCAACGTCATGAGTCCTTACTTTACTGTGTTCCTTGTCTATATATATATATAGATTTGCTGCTTAAAGTGAGATATGACCCTTTCATATCAATAGATTGAATAATACGAGCACATATAAGAATTAATTGATGTCTGTCATAAATCAGTGGAACTTATGTGCATATAATTTACTTGTGAAAGGTTGGACTATATATGCCATAGAATAATAACTAAACTGATGATAAATAATGGAATGCACTGGGAAGTTGTACCATGGTTTAACTGTTACATCACTGATGCAAAACAACACTAAAAAAATATTAATTTTCAGGGATTCAAAGCTAAAGAGTTAAGTACATGTGTACTTTTTTGTTCAGCGATCCAAGTGTGATGTAACTTTGAAAATTATTATAAAAATAATTCTTTTATATCTGTTTTGACTAGTTTAGTATTGAATATGGTACTTTTGTGAAAAGGGGTAAGGAAGTTGGCATAGCTGGAAGTTGGGTAATGGGCTTGATGGACAAACAAACTCGTGTCCAGGTCATGAAGGCCATTCGAGTCTATTAAGGACCCAAATTTTTCTTTGTGAGTATTTCTTTCTACAGCACTCAGTGTTACACAATACCTGTGGTTTTTTTTGCTTATGAAGACCCACATGTGTGTTTCTGGGAGTTTTGGTAGCTCTCGCTCTGAGCAGGAAGCTGGGAGCACTGAAGTGGTCTCGCACCATGCAGATTACATCCACACATGCAGTTCTGCATAGCCTTGTCTCTTCCAGACAAGCAATCATTTGCTGAAGGAAACCAAAGGCTTAATATGCTGCATTTTGGAGAGGAAGGGGACCCAGAAATGTACACACTTTTACAAATCAAGATTTGTCTAACCTGAACTCCTCCTACATCCTTGTGTTATAATTTCCTATGCATTTCTGAAGACCTAAAACTATTTGGGAGGAAGCCTTGTGTGTGAGGATTTTGTGGGAATGAAGGTGGGGTAGCTCAGGCTTGAGTGCCAAAAGGTTGTTAATGACAATGTAATATTCACTTTCAAATGTCACTTTGTGCAAGACTCCCCATCCTGTGAGGAGCTGCCTTGTGGTTCACCAGGGCCTATTCCAGACAGAGATCATGTGAGGAACAGAGCCCGAGGGGGAGAATTATATATCTTTATAATGAGCTCCTTGACTACCCTTCGGTTACAAACCACCTCTCTGATATGGTCCTCACAAAGAAGATTAAAACCCTTTCATTGCCTTTCTTAGTAGAGGACCAATTTCTATTGTCTCTGGAGCACATTCGAGTGTTATTGAACTTGGTTTTGTTACAGAGCTAAAAGCTGACTTGAAAGAATAGTCACCATGAGGAAAATGGAATAGCAATGCCAGATGTAATGTAGTATTGATAAAAAGCCTTGACTTGGCTCACAGCACACATTTTCCTAGGTTTGTTTCGGTGGCATTATTCTCACTCAGTGTAGGCTCCACAGCTCACTTTTTTCCTATTTATTTATTTATTTATTTTTCCCCTGGGTTCACCAGAGTTGGATTTATCAAGAGGCACTTTGGGTTATAGCATAAGATATCTTAATGTCCTCCTACCTTAAATGAGGTCTTTTACGCTCTCACTGCCGTTTGTTATTGAGATTGCTTTTTTCTTTTTACTTGAAACTTTTTTTTGGAGAAGCTATTTAACTTTCACTCTCTAGTCCTTTCTATTTGGATCACTTTTCCTTCTCTGCTGAACTTTCTCTTTACCTTGTATTATCATTAAGTATTCCATTCTCTGGTCACTTTTCTCATTTGTAGCCTACTGCTTCATTTTATTATTTTCTTTCAGCCTCCTGTTCATGTTGAGTAATGTGTTTTTTCTCTACCTCTTAACAAAACAGAGAAATATAAGAACAGGATGCATGAGACTTCCTTTTTCTTTTTACATGAAAATGAAATCCGCAGCTCAACTGGCTCCATCTATCTCTGATTTCTTCTTCATTATCAAAGTGCAGTGGCAAGTAATACTTCAAATATGATAGTTGGCCTCTGGAGACCAAGAGCATGGTGCAAGTCATGTTTCTTATATTAGCACCAGTCCCCTTAATCCCTTGCTTATATCAACCTTTTAAAGGAAATTAATTTCATATGATTATGCTAATATTTTCTTAATGAATTAGAAAAGAAACCTGTGCAGAACATTAATGAATCATTTTAACCATCCCTGCTGTGAGATTTCAAGATCATTCTTTCTGTAAAAGTATATGAATATTAATATGCACCCTGGTAATTGGTATAAAGTTAATTACTGTAATTCTACTATAGTAAAAAAAAATAAATCTATGTAATGGAGTAATAGCTAGTTATTAAGATGGAAGTAATTTAAGTTAAAATATTGACCTATACATATGAAGTGAGGTAAGAAACAATTTTGATGTAATGACCAGATATTTTAAAGACATATAATTTGGTTATTAATTTCATTCTGTTCATGTAAATAAATATTTTATATAATTTAGTTGTTGCTTTACTTCAGTGGGTTTTGCCTCAGATTTGAAATCAGCAGGAGTGGGATCTATCTCCTCTAATGTCTAGGGGAATAATATGTGTACACATGACAGAACCTGACTGTGGAAATTAGAACTAGCAAATTAATCAATACTATAAAATTTTAATACAAGTTTCTGTGTTATTATCTGGCACTTGATAGGATAACTTACCTAACTTTTTCTGAAACAATGAGTAGTCAAAGCATTCTAATGACACTGAAGTAGATGCTGTCTTAGCACTCACAGAAATCTTTGATAGTTGCTTTTTCTGTGCTACCGAGAACAATGATGACTTTTCCTCTCAGTGAAATAGCAGTGCCAAGCAGTCATTTCTGTCTGTCATACTTCAGAAATTCACTGTCCTTTCCCTGTATGGGAAGGGGAGGTACTATTAGCATGGCCAAACCCTGATGCCCAAATTCTGTCAGAAGCTCCAGGGCAGAGCTATGAAACCCCACTCACATGGCTGGGTACTGTACCCGCTTTTCATTCCCATGTGTTTCAGATGTGTCTTCGCTGCCCACATCCTTCAAGTTTTTTCATGCCATTTACCACATAAGAAAAATGGTATTTTAAAGGAATGTTTATATTAGAGATGGGAGGAAATGTCAAATGTTTCTGTAACTGGTGTTAGAACCCTTAACCGTTGTTCAAATGGTTGTGCTTAAGTGTATTATTACTTGACACAAACTTTGTGTATCTCACAAAAAACGTGATCCTTACAATGATATAACTCTACAGTCTTTTTGTCTTACTTAGAGCTAAAAGTTAGTAACATAGTTCTAGTGAAACAGGAGTAATATGCAGCCATACACACATACAGAAATTTTTATCTACAAAATTGTTATCCAGCCTTGTAAGATGCTTTTTTTTCCCTCTTCTCCCAGTGTTTATTGTGTTGCTGTCTAACCTAATATTGGTGCAGATCTTCAGTGGGAATTTTTGTCTTGAGAATGCATTAAGACATGTAATTATTAACCAGTCCAAATCGATTAAGATGCTTCCTTTTCATCTAAAGGCTGTGTATTATCTACTCCCACTATTGCAACACTTAGCTTTCTTTTACTGCAGGCTTTTTAGTCATGCCAAGACTACCATTTTCACATTACCATATAGACTATAATTGAAAAGGAATAATCCTTTATTAATTTTCTCTTAGAGAAAAATCAACACATAAGAAAATCAACACATAAGAATATGAATACCAATAGGGAAATAAAAGCTTTTTAAAAACTGTATTCAGCATACTGAGTACAAATTGGAATAATACTCCCTGAGCAATCTAATACTGAATTGCCAGGTAGTAATAAAATGGTAGCTTAAGTGATTTAAAAATGTCATTAAGACTTTTTTTTCCTATATAGTTAGCACAGAAATGAAGTAGATAAATGTTATTTTCCTTCATACAAAGGAAACAAATAACTAGCTGACTGCTGGAAATCTTAGTTCATGGAAATGGCTTTTTTTCCCTCTTGTGCTTGTATGCTGCCTTCTAATACTGCACTATTTGTAGTGTGTGTGTATGTTTTCTTTTTGATTATCTTGTGTAAGGGTTTTAGATCCGATTAATATGAAAGCAGGAGAAAACATGATGTATTTAGGAGAGTTACCTTGGAAGTGATGGTCAAGTCAAAGGTGTGTCCTGGCTCATTAGGGTAATGTCAGGACCTCACCACTCTCAGAAGTCAGCGAAAAGCAATGTGGTTATGGTTTTGATTTCCTGGCCTGAATAACCAGGTATTAATTCTGTGTGTGTCATCGTGAAAGGGCAGACATTGGTCCAAATCTGGGGGGGAAATTCAAATTCACACCTCTGTTTTCACAGAACCCTACTGTAGACAGAGTAAAACCATATGTTTGGGTTAATGCCTAAACTATAGTAACACTATTCAACTTAGAATTAGGTATACTGCATTTACATCTTCTGAGGAGGACCACTAAACATCAGCTCTATTGTGTAAGCCTGATGTTTTGTATAAACAATGCAGGCCTTGCTCACAGCTATGCCCTTGAAGAGGAGCTAAAAGACTGGTAGAGGGGGGAACATCCTGTCCCAGAAGGTGCCAGAGGCTGGATGATTGCCCAAGAAGCAAAAACTGGGGGAAAGGTAAAGGTGACAGGGGGAGGTCGTGACCGCTGACTCAATTCAAGACCAAAAAGACTTGTCCCCCAATGTCTGTAAGGAGCAAGTGTGTTAATTTACATAGCAAGCGAGTCTAATTTGAATGCAACTAACCAATAGCAGATAGAGTGGTAGTTACAGACCAATGAGTGTGAATTTAGATAAGTTTTTACTAATCATGTAGCAAGATAAATAGCCTGTAGTTCCTTTGTGTGGTGTGCTAGCTTTGTGGAATTACCACAGAGCACCCATCTCTGTGCAGACATGAAATAAAAGAAATACCTTGACCCTGTGTGTATTGGCTTGCATACCAGGTGAAAAAACACTTCTTTTGGGATAACACTACTTTAATGTGCCCTAATAACTTTGCTTGGGAAGGAAGGAGCTGAGGGTCCTAGGCCCTCATTAGAAGTGAATTGCTGGCGTTTACCATGGCCCAAAGCAATTTTCTACATTCAGTCTTATTGTATTTCCACACAGTGCTTTGGGGAACACACAGCCCCCGTCTAATAACATGATTGGGTTACGGCTGCAGTGTGGGTGTCCCCTGCATTTTCCTCCTAGTAATCCTGGGCTCTGCAGGGAGATGGTTTCATTGATCTGGATTTCACAGCAGAAGGGTTGACACAGTCCTGTGAACTCACCCCTCTTGCTGATTTCAAGGAGAATGTAGTGTCTTCAGCATTTAATACTCACTTGAATTGACTTCTTTTGGAAAAATGACACTTATAAAAAATGAATTTTCTCCCTTCCCAGCCTGTGTTTTGAATAACTTCAAGTATCAGAAAGGAAAGGTAAATATGTGGACCACAATCTCAAAATGAAAGGTAACAGAAATGAAATTTTTGGATGCTTTTTAGTCAAATACTTCTGGTTTCCATTTAAGGGGGAGAAAACCAAAAAAAAACCAAAAATCTTGGTTTAAAAAAAGACATTTTTTCAAAGTTTTAGTTGAAATTACTCTTCATCGAAGTTTCCATTTGGCTTTCCTGATATGTATATGCAAAACCTTAAAAGCTTCAGAACATGATCTCCCTTTGTGTTGTGACCCTGCTCATATTGTTCAACAACTTCAGCTATTTTCCAGGCAAGCTGTGCAACCTTCTGCAGTTCTGTTAGGGCAACTACCAGTTAGAATAGAGCCTCTGATAAGTTCTGTTTTCCATGCCATGATCTTTGTTTTCCTTTGTACAGGATTTCTGGCTCTTCAAAACAAAATAAGCGCATCCCATGACAGATATTGCTCTTTTGTGGTAGAAGCAACAAAGTAAATGTTTTTCATGTGTGTCTGTATCAACAGATTTATAGATGAATAAATTTCACAGCCAGACTGTGATCATCCCAACTTCATGTAGCACATAATGCCAAGCAATGACTATTGTACCAGCTTGCACAGCCTCATTCCTGGATAAGAGGTTACCTCTATGAAAGTAATCCACTGATGAATTAAATATTTCAGAAGGTGGAGAACCTACTATATCTCTTGGAAATATTTTTCTATAACTGCTCCAGTGATTTAAAATCCATACTTTATTTTCAGTCTGGATTCCAACTTCTAATAATCTTTTCTTGTTATGCTCTCTCTGAAGATAAGAAATATGCTGGAAATTTTTCTTGCTCTATCAGCTAATGGGGTCTAACTTGTTCATCCTTTACATGTCCTCTTTGGTAAGCTCTTCTCGTGCTCCACTTAGAAGTGAAACACTAGATTTCTGTCTAGTCTAGCTTCCTATGGATGGGGCTTTGAGCAACCTGATCTAGTGGAAGCTGTCCCTGCTTATGGGAAGGGGATTGGAACTAGATGAATTTTTAAGGTCCCTTCCAACACAAACCCATTCTATGATCTATGGCACCAACACATATAAATTCATTCCTTGCCTATGTATTTGTCCATTTCCACATCGTGATGAGCTGCTGGTTACGAGGCTGTTGAATAACTTCAACCACAATATAACTATTCTGATTTTGGCCAACTCAGTAGTTGGTGGTTTTTTTTTTTTTTGTCTTCGTGCTGTGAAATTGTTGTCATTTCCCCATGTTTCTGACATTTACACTGTCCAGCAATGCAGTTTGAAATTTGTGATGATAAGCTGTAAAATCTAGGCATTTTTTAAATGCTACTATCTATTCTTTTTTTTTTTTTTTTTCAATAGTTTCGGAAGACAACCAGGCTTATTTGATCACCAGCTCTGTCCTTCCTCCTGACTGTAACCATTGAACACTCATCCATTTCTGACACATTCTTAAAGACAGGTAAGTTCCCACAAGTCTTGGCAATTCAGTGCAGAGTTTGAAAGGACTGCTCCCCACAACAAGGCTGGGTTTGCGGTCTGGTTCTGCCTGTGCACAACGATGGCTCTCACACAGCCTGAGCCAGCTTTGCCCTTGCCCTGTTAGCAGATGGGGTCTGTTGGTGAAATCAGAGGATGCTGCGTGGGGAGAAAGTGTGTCAGGGGACATGTGGGCTGGGGAGGGGGAAATGGGGTACTGCTGTGGTGGGGGGAGAGCGTGGAGACTGGTGTTGTGGAGTTGTGTAGAAATGAGTGGGAAACTGGATTTAATTTATTCTGCTGGTATCAGATGTTATCAGTCGTAATGTAGAGGTATTGGTCTATGAAGGAGCCTCATTGTATTGATTATTAAATCTAATTCTCCATCTTCATTGTCCTTGTACAATTTGAAAAATTATTCAAGACTAGGTTCTATTTTTATGGGCTCCCCAGACTACATACAGTCATGCGCAAGAAATGCTTCCAGACATCAGTGGCTTTAAAAGTATTTAAATGGAAGGAAAAATTATCTTTCTTCTCTGTTATATCTCCTCTGAACTGCAAAAATTCAGTGGGACTAATTCTGAGTTAGCCTTACTTTTCTTTCCCTTGCATTCCTTCTCTAGCTCTTTCAGATAAATTAAAAAATAGTCTGGCATACGTCTGCTATAACAGATCAGGATCCTGATAGTTCAGTCTCCCACCACAACTGAAATGTTGCAGGAGAAGGCTGTGTAGTTGTCTTCTGAGGATTCATCTTTTATTCCCAAAAAACATGGTCTGTTAATGATGTTTGAAATTCAGAGAAGCTATTGGAGGGATGTCCATAGTGGTCTTTGTAATGCTGAGGTCTAGGCTGTTCCCATGGGCCAGATGAAGAAGGTTTTTATGAAACAGATCGTGTGACTTCAATGGAGTTTAAAAATACTTAGGAAATGTATAAACGAATTATTTCAGGAACTGTTGGTCTAATTAAAATATCAAGATTTGAGTATAACTAGGCTGCTTCTGCCTGAGATACCCTGCATTTGCATGAAACTTAATGGTGGTGACTTCTTGGTGATTCTGTGGGTCTTTGAAGAAACCTAGATAAGATTAGATTGGAAGAACACAAAGGCAGCTTGAAGACACTGCAGCTTGTGCCTCTTTGTGAATGAGAAGTGGGTTTTTTTCTAAGGAAAAAGAACTTCAGCTTTTGTCACAGGATATAGCAGTTATATCTTATTTTCAGATATGTGATTTCTTCATTTTGGCAGGAAGAGCTGCTTGGATTCTTAATATTTTAGCTGTTACTTGAGTGTTATGAAGACATTTTACGAAAAGCTTAGCTTTTAAGAAGAGCAAATCACTGAAAACAACATGCTTTTTACAATTTAATTACAAAAATCACTGATTTTAAGGCATGTGACAGAAATAAAATTTCCTGATTTTAGCAAACAATAATATGTCAGCTGAGAAAAACCAAATTGACTTGGCTTTGGGAACTGGAAAGTGGATTAAAACCTTTCTGAAGATTTTTAAGGAAAAGAAATGAAGTATCTGTTTAACATATTCATTAATCATCCAGGAGGAAGAAAAGACATTTAATGACATGAATTACATATTAATCACATACTTGTTTAGGTGTTGAAAACAAAGGTGAGAGGTAGCACAGCATAGAAACAGCAAATATGCATTTGAACTTTAAATTGACTTTGCTTTGGCTGCAGTCCCATAATTCTGGGACCTGCTTTCTGTGATAGTATGGAAACGTTGCAATATGAAGATTAGCAGAAATACAGTATTAACCTTAAATACTGCAATATGCTCTGAAATGGAAAGAGAATTCCTGTTCTGAACTGTCGATTTTAATTTTGATGTTCAAGTACATAATTCAGAATTTATTTTCATGGCTAGATGCATAGTTTTCAAGTTAGATGATGTTGAGTCTACCATACATAAGAGACCCCATAAAAGAAGTGGTGTAATATAACTTTTAAAACTAATCAGCAGAGCAGAGAATGTACAACAACTTCAGTGAAATATTTGCAAGCAGCTTACAAATCCGATTAATTACTCTTATAAAAAATTGTCAATATCTTTGAATAATAAATCTGTTGGAGGCTTCTGCAATTTGTTCACAGGCAATTTGTGAACACAAAAAGAGCTGAAATCCCATTGGTGCAGTTTTGATTATAAATGGCTCATTCAATTCTGGTGTAGACAAATAAATAACAGGATACACAAAAATGTTTTAAAATACATGCAATAAATAATGCAAAGATTCAGTGAAGAGAAACTCATGCCAAGTTTTGGAACAAGGTGCACAGTAACTGAAATGAGGCCGCATGGAGCCCACAACAGCCGACATCAGTTTTCTCACCTGGGACAAGTCCTCACTAACATGACCAGGCAGAAAATGCTTGGGATGGTTTTTGAATTCAGAGTGTCATCTCCATCTCTTTTTGAAGAACAAGCCATGCACTAAATGAAACAAATGTTAGCAAAAACATCATCTCTGGATATAGAGCCTCCTCTTTGCAGGAAATAAAAAATATAGAGCACAAAACTATGTGAAAATTTATTTTGCGTGTAAACTGTGATTTATCTTGAAATTGGACAGGTGAGTTTTGGTGGTTGTCAGAGTAATTCTCCTATTGGCCTTAAACTGTTTGTTGTATCTAACATATCAAAGCCACATCTTGTTAGGTCATCCGCCTGTGATCCATATAGTTACCCTGAATTGTCACTTTGCCTGGTTTAGACATGTCTGCTCTCAAGCTGTGACAGACATTTTAAAAAAAAACCCAAACAAACCCCCAAACAAAAAAACCCAAACCAAAACCTCAATGGTGAGTGTAAATCTTGAAGGGGAAAAAAAAATAAATCTCAGACTCTCAAAAGAAAGGGAGGCAGACAGAGCCAGGAAGAGTGGTAATAGGAACCATGGTGAAGATAAGTAATCAACTGAGACAAATATTGTTGCAGTCTGTCATCTCATACAGTGATAGTTATGATTAGTATTTTGGATACTCCTGAGCACAGAGAATAAAATCAGACATAGGAATCTTTCCTGTCATGGACAGATGCTTTTCTTATGCTGAATTGACCCTTTGGTTACATAAGCACAAAATGTTCCCTATTTAATATCTTTCAGATGCACAGGACTCTCTGGAGTCCTGTTCTGGGTGGAACTAGATGTTTCTCAATAGAACTTACTCTTAAAGACAAATAATATCCTCAGCTTAGATAGAAATTCAGTGAAAAGGATAGTGAATGTTTTGTATGGCTTGTGAAGTCCTATGGTTTTAAGCCTAATATCATTGTATATATCTCTTGGTAGCCAGGACAAAGAGCATCTCTAAGCAAAAAGACTTTCTAGGAGAGGAGAGGGCTTTCTACCAGATTCGCTTTAAAAAAGGAAAGAGAAAAAATATGTGGCTGAGACAAATGGGAAGGGACTTATATGTAGCTGGTTTGTGGTATTTCAAGTTTTAAAAAATCTAATCTATTTGAAAGACATGATCAAGCAAATGACATTATTTTGCCTACCATAGTGGGTCATCCCATCCACCAAGGCAGGCCAAGGTGATAGATCAAAGGACAAGAGGAAAAAAGGAAAGTGTGAAAGAGACTCTTTAAAAGATTGAGGTCGATCTCTCCCAGAGACACCCATCTACTATGGTGGGAAGTCAGTGAATTAAAGCCTTCTCTAACTTACTAACCATTTGTATGGCCTTAAAAGTCCTAATAAACATGGAGTGGTATATCCTGATTTTTACCAGCATGCTGTGATGAAGCTTTAGGATGCAGTAAACAATAAAGACGAAATTAGAAAATTAGGTATCGTGTAGCATAAAACTGTGAGTGAAGAAATCAGTGTAAATGTCTGGTTCTGTCCTGCTTGTGCAAATAACTTCTGTGATCTGTCGCTTAGTTTCTTTGTGCAATGGTGCTAATAGCACCTCTCTTCCTTACTGTGTTTTGACACTGGTGGATGAAAGGTACAGTATAAGTAGAGGTGGGAGCTCAGCAATATTAGTTTTCCTGATCATAGTCCGCATTCACTTGGTTCATTTCCGTCTTGGGAAAAGGTTGAATTTCCTTTCAAAGGCTTTATACTTTGCTTTTGGTGGGCCTTTAACTAATAATAGCAAAGAAAATGTCTCTATTCCATGTGATCTCTTAGTATCAAATTATTTATAATATTTGTATGAAGCTGAAAATAGCTTAAAAAATATAAAGGACCATAAAGGCATAGTTATTTTGTGGTATTCACCTGGAAATACAGTGTGAGCAAAATGATCATAGAAAACTAGATTAAAATATGCCTTACTTATGGTATCTGTCCAAAGCACAGAGTAACTATTAGTGTGTGTTATATATAATTCAGGAAATTATATATAATTCAGGAAACATTTTCTTTGATAGGCTGGCAACCAAAGAGACTTATTCTTCCAAAACCTAGTCTCTGTTTTTGGATTATTTTAGAAGAGCTGCAATAGCAAATAAACAGAGTATGTTTGTATTTGTAATAAACATAATCTGAAAGATCTTGTCCTGCAGTAAGTATTTCCCAGAAGAAAAGAGAATAGAGCCCCAAAAGGGGGATGAGAAATACTAAATGAGGAAACAGATTTTTCTCTGCTAGGGGAATACTTTTCAGATATGTTCAGCATAAGGTCTTCGTACTAGAGGCCCTAGAAATTTTACTGTAAAATTCAGTAAAAGGAAGATGATATTGTAGATATCTGAAAATACCAGCAAATAGGCAGGGAGATATTTGAGTCATGCTGACTTAAATCTAAGCATATAAAATAATTTTAGTTTGTATTAAACATTTCTAGGATTTTTGCATTATTATTGTAAATTTTTCTGATAGTCTGGGCTGTATTTTTTACCTTTTCCCTCCCCCCCCAGTCTGTCTTGTTATCAAAGTGTAACTAACAGTATTTGTCAACAGTTGAACAGGTCCATTTTGAATTTTTCTTGCTTCAGTTGTATGCCAAATTTTTTTATGTTTTTCTTGTATGTGATGTAGTGACTAGTCCTAACAGGATGCCTTTTTTTTTCTTTTTAAGAACTGACGCTTCTTAATGGAGCATTTTAAGGGCCAGAAAAATCCTCAATTAGCAGAAAAAAATGCAGTTACTTTTAAAGCCAATGGAGTTCTGCCAGTTGACACCATCTGATGATCTTTGTTTCTTTTAACCTTTTTAATTTATTTTTTGTACTGTTTAAATAAATCTTTCCTCTTAGGCCAGCTCAGCATTTTTATTTTCCCCCAATAAGAAAACATCTAGCTCCTTTAAATAACTTTCACACTTTATGTTCTTCAGAGGCTGTAAAGTTTTGCTGTCATATGGTGTTAAGCCAGTAATAGTGGTGTGTCCAGGATGCCATGGATCTGACAGCTGTGCTACTTTTCCACTATTAAAAAACAGTAATGTCAACAAAAGTAGTTTTACTACCAGTTGTTACTATTTTCTCACAAGACCGTTTAAACCCTTTTTGATTAGTGTATAAGGCAATTGGTTGTTTGCTTCTAAATTAATTTGTGCTGAACTGCATTCTCCTTCTGTTGAACTATTTACAGAGATACTTACAATCTGTTTGGGTCTTAGTGTTTTGTCTGTAGCGTTCAGTAGTTCATGCAGATTTGGGATGAGCTCTCCAGCAGTGAGGCTTATGCTTTCTTACCTCTGTTGTGACAACTTTTATCTTTCCCTGTTATCTTCAGTTGAATTTATAGTTTAGATGTATATTAAAGAAGTCATGGAGGTCTTAGCTAACTACTGTGCCACAAACACAAACCCTTTTGATCCAGGTAGAGCCATAGTGCATTATTCACACTGCTTAAATTCAAGCATTTCCTAAATATCCTAAATGAGATAATTCATCTCCCCAGGCTGCTTGCAGTCAAAAGACAGGCAAAGTCTTTTCGGAAAGCGCTTCGGAGTAAAAGCCTAAAAGGGCTCTAAGCCATCCCCTGTAGAAGTCTGTTTTTCTCCACTGGTCATATTAAGGGAATGGGGAGAGCAGCCTTCTTGCGTAGGTCGTGTGGGCCACTCTGACTCAGAGAAAATGAGATTGGAAGGAAGATCTTTCCTGTAATTTATTTTTCCTCTTAAATCTTCAATGAAGAATCAGCCATTTTAAAAATGACTGAGTAACTTGTTCTTAAGTTTCCACTGATGATGAGACTGTATCTCAGACTATTGATTCTTGTGTCCCAATTACACTGTCCATTTTCTTGACAGCCAGCCTGAATATTTGCTTTCTGTGGCTCAAGTCTGGAGAATCCTCCTATGACTTTTTTCTTTTTAATTATGGTATGGTATTAATGACTCATGCTCACTTGTCATGCATGATTAGTCCTTTTCTAAAATATTGTGGCCAAGCAGCTCTTCCCCATCAACTTCATACAGATGCATATTTCTCTGAAGTACTGTTTTTTACTTTTCTTTTGTGAATTGTGTACTTTATTTTTTGACCAGTTCCCTAGTATGTCAATTATCTGTCTTTGCTCATCTTCAGTCCTTCATGCTGCAGCCTTTATGAGTTTATGCCATCTGGAAATTTAATAACTGTGTTCTCTACTGTGCCATCAAGGTCATTAATGAAAGCAGTGGACAGGCCCCAGTCTCAGAGGACCCCACTTGATATATCTTTCCAGACTGATGATGAACCAGTGATAGCTACGCTTAAAGGATTTGTTAGTACTCCCACTTGGGTATTTCTTTCAGATGACTGCACTGAGAGAGTGGTAACTGCCCCAAGATGTGCCCCATTACTCCTGCTCCTATGATTTGGGAGGGAGGTAGCTGGGGCAACCCATTCCTGTTTGCCACAGGATTGGCTACCAGCTTTGCTGCACTAGCTGTGAAGCCACACAACTTCTCTAGCTGTGTGGCTTTATACCCTATAATAGGGGAAAAAAGCCTCAAAACCTAAACAAACATTTCTTTGATGCTTTTCTCTTGACAAGCTGATGTGGCCTGTTATGTGTTGTTTTTTCTTGTTTCTAGATTTTTTTCAAGTGAATCCTGTACTTCTAATGTTTTCTGAATTGCTAACACATGACTTCCTGCTCTTGAGCCATCGCCTGCTGAGCCAAATGTCCTAACTGACCTGGTGTTTCCCAATTTGCTAAGAAATCTTGAATGTGAAATCTCATCAAAGTACCCTTTGGAAATCTGAATATGCTTGTATTTCCACTTAATTTCCCTTATCTAAAATGGTAGTAGTATAAAAGTGATAGATTATCTCGTTAAGTATAACCTCCAGTGCTTTAAACCACTCTCAAACTCTGTATTTATCAAAAAGCTCCAACAGATGGAATATAGTTATAGCATCAGCTTAGGACCTGGGAAGTCTTAAATAACAGTTTTGTACTAAACCGCAGACTTTTCTTTCATGTTGAGATGATGCCTTGAACAGACTACATATAACTGTCTCCTCACTGCCTAAATTCCCTTTTTGTAATTTGGGAACACTTGCTCCTCTTTTATTTGCTCTCCTCTGTTCCAACTTCAAGTACAAGGACTTTTTCTAAAGCATTTAGCATTTTCTAAAGCATTTAGCATTTTCTAAAGCATTTTAAAATGTGGATAAAACAAATAGTCTGTCTTAAGTGTTTTTCTCATTTCAGATGTTTTCAGTTTATTGGGTTATATTTTTCCTGTCCACTTCCTTAAATCACACTTGTAAGAGATAGTTATAGATAGTGTGTTCAAGGCATCCTTCCTGCAATTGAAACTTTCTCCAGCAAAAGGTTATGGTCTTCCTAGGGCAGCTTTTCTGGCCAGCTCAGGTGTGGTATAGCTGTTCCACTGTTGCTACTTTACTAAATGTTTTGCCAGAATACTAGTGTGTTTATTGAATAATGAAAGGACCTCAGCGATGGGACCGCATTCTTCATAAGAACAAGAAAATGCTGTTTATTTACAACTGGGTTACATACTGTGTTACAAGCCTATGCTCAGGCTTTAATTAATCTAAGGGGCTGATACTCTGCTTTGGATAGAAGTGGAAATAGCTGTTGTATTATTATGGAGAAGCCTAATAATGTGGATGCAGGTGGTAGTGGCAGGGGCTGTACAAACACAGAAGGGGACAGACAGTGCCCCTCAAGGTTCAGTCTCAGTGGTGGTTGGGCCACACAGTGACAGACGCTAAACCTAGCTCTGTGCTGCTGTGCTTCAGTGTGGTTCGATATTCTCAATTCAGCTCAGGCTAAACTACATGCTTGAGCATACATGAGTCTGTGAGATAAAAAGAGGGCAGCTGGACTAGATGACTGTTGTAGGACTCTGCCAACTGAACTACTCTCTTCTGTATCAACCCTGTAATTGTTTTGTGTTCTGCCTAGAAGGGTGAGTGGTCAGAGGGAAAGACTGTGCATGTCTTGTCAGTCAATATCCCACAGAAATACCTTATGGAATTCCTATTGTTATTACTGCAGGGGTAACAAACAGATGGACTGATAAAGGAGTGAAAAACCTAGAAGTTGATGCTTATGAGCAACTTAAATTCTAATGAAATCTGGGTTTTTTTGCCTTCAGAGTACCCAATCACGGTTGCTGACATTGAAATAGGGTGTTTTCAGCTGCTTTTAAATGAATTTCAAAATAACCTTGAAGATAAACTTTGTGGTATGTACTCAAGAATTGTGTGGGTTCTGCTGTAATATCTGCTTAGGAAAACCTGGTGTTTTCAAAGTAATGACCTTAATGTTGTGGTTTCCAGTTAAGAGTCATTCTGTAACTCAGTTCCTTCTATTGAACAGAAGAAATCAATAATAATAGGTTTTAGGACTGACGCAGTATAGGCACAAAATACATTTTCAGGCAATGCTATATTTGAGTTTTCACTGTGGGGATTATATTGGAAAACTAGACTGAAAAATGTATTTCTTTTAGCAAGTAGACTTCATAGAAGTTTGAACTGTAAAACTCAATGCATTTTTCTGGTGAAGCTAAGACTTCCAATGATGATGATTATCAAATCTGAAATACAAAGAGTAAGTGCTGTGTTGGGTGCTTATTCATAGTACATAGTGATCTCTACATGGTGAGTTCCCTCAGAATGTTTTACAATTCAGGACAATGTGTAAGAGCTTACAGTTTTACTCATGAGCTACACTTTCTGCTTATTCTATGTAGGCTATATAACCATAGTAGAATATCTTTATTAAAAAAATTTACTAGATAAATAAGTTTTCCAGTTACAATCACAAATACATGTGTCATCACACTGGAAAGGCTGAACACATTGTGGCTGTCTGTCAATGCATTCTGTGTAATTTTGATTTACACTCACATCAGACATTTTCTGGTGGTATGAACATATGAAACTAGACTGTACATGGTAATAAATGGAGTATTTTTCTGAACTCTGCTCCCAGATCTGGATTCTGCCTTTAAAACCAGTCCCTGAGGTCCTCTCTGTTGGGCACAACTGGGTGATGTGAGTGACCGTGGTGAAAGTATGAGTCTAGGGAGACCATGCTTGCTTTCTGTAGGGACTACCTGGAAAGTATCGTGTCCTCATTACATTGATCCACTCTATCCACTATGTGGGTCTTGGAGCTGATGACTGGTTTATACAACACTCTGAACTTTAGCATTTTCTGTAGATGTAAGCCAAGATCAGAAAGGAAGAACTGTGGTGTCATATGTTCCCTCTTGCTCCAAGTCCAATACTTCAGACACAGCATGCCTTGTAGGAGTCCACTAGTTTTCTGAAACGATTCCTATCTTGAGAGGATAACGTGGAGAAACAAACAATTCATGCCTTTCGTTTGGAACAAAACATTTGTGATTGACTGTCCCCAGATGAATTCAGTGCCATGATTAAACATCCTTCTTTATAACAGGAGGTGTCTGCATGTAGAGTTAACTAATACTAGATTGCTTCATTTTAATGTCAGTCCTCAAGCATAACTTTTAGTAACTTATGCAAATTTTAAACTACAAGACGTGTAATTTTTGCCAGGCAGCTCAAGCTGAAGCTTCCTATTAGATGCTTTCTTCTGCGTATTGTATGTAGATGCTGAAGGAGATGCTCGTCCTGTTCTCCAGACCCATTTACTACACCAGTGCCTCTTTCAGGAAGTTGCTGCTGCAAACATTGCTATGTATTCATTCCAGACACTACTCCACAGTAATCAATAACCGTAAAACAAGTAATGATGTCTTTAATATACACTTCCACCTCTATCACCCATTCTGCCCTTAAGCAGGTTATAAAACAGGATTTTTAACATTTTGGTGATTCTGTGAACCATCCCATCTGGCTTCACTAATGCTAATTATATGAAATTTCTTCCCACCAGTGACTTTCCAATTCCTCTTTCTTTGTTTTGCAGATTCCTGTCATTGATAGTGATAACTGAAGTGTTTCTTGTCTTTCCTTCCTACTTCAGCTGAACTCATTCATGAAATCTTAGACTTCTCTGTGCTTCATTTGTTTCCTTTATCAGCTTCACTTTATAATGTTAGTTTAAAAACTCCCTTGTTGCTCCAGTTAGTCCACAGCAGAGATTAACCCCTTTTCTGGTTGATAAAGGCCCCTCAGGCCTTTTTTTCATCTGAAAAATGGACTGATACTCCATAGCCAAAACTTCCAGCTTTTGGTCTCAGAAATTCCATGAAGTTTTGTATGAAGATAGCAGTCCGTCCTCCTTTATTTGTTTTGCTCAGAAAAAATCTTTAGGAAAATAATTTCAAATTTATTGGACTGCTAATTCTTCTGCTAGCTGAAGACCCTTGAAGTCTTCTGTGACTTACCTGGGTGATATTCTGCTGGTGTTGCCCTGTGCACCACTGCTGGTGAAGTTTTGAAAAATGACTTCATATTCCCCCCACGCTACATCCACAGTTTGTACAGAGGAAACATATAGCCTTTTTTTGTCCTTTGCTGGACTGTATGTCCTGTTCTTACAGCTCTGCTAATGGCTCTTTTGTTATAGTGGTTGTAAGAGGTCTCTGGGTAGTTTTGTGTTCCTCTTTGAGTATGTTGTAGAGTTTTTCCCCAGAAGCTTTGTGCTCAGTTCCTCCAGCAAGAAGTGCTGCAGCACCTGGCTCCCAATTCAGTAATTCTGCTTTGAATGCAAGTCAGTTCCTTTTCCCTCTCAGTCTCAAATCATACATGATTTGCCTTTCTATTTCCAGTTCCTGCTCTCTCCAGGTCTGCTTTTGGTTTGGTGCATCTAGCAGCTGGCACTCCATGAACTCTTAAATCAGTTCTGCTCTTTGGCAGACAGAGAAAAAGGAAAATACTGGTTTTTCACAATGTCCGGTGTAGACCCAGTTGTACAACTTACACAGTATTACAGGTCTCTGGCAATGCTAACCCAGGTGTTTTATCTTAGAGCCTAATATGAATGGCCTCTAAGTGCTGCTCAAGTTCATTTGGATAAATATACAAGGCTGTGTAAAAAATGTTAACCTGCATTGTATATACACGTGATAATTTAAAACTAGTATTTATTTTCCCTATGAGTGCACTCTGTCACAGGTCAGCAAGTCTGATCTCTCTTTATAGTTGTAATTTTAGTTGCTAAATCTTTAATAAAAGATGAACAGAATTCTTGATAGCACAAGTTATTTTCATAAATAAGCAATAATGGAGAGGGCATCAGAAATACAAGATAAAGAACAGCACCTTTAAAGCAGTGTAAGTTATGAGCAACAGTAAATAAATAGCTTGACATTATAAATGTTGAATTTAGTTAGAATATAAATATCATACTCTCTGCAGACATAAGTGTTCAGATCCTACTGAATTTAGTTGGAGTGGTACAGGAATATTTCAGACCCAGGATTGGACCTTCTGGAAGGATTTTGGAAAAGCTGTGGTGAACAATTTATGGACTGTGGCCACATGTAGGTTTTGAGCGACTTGATTAAAGAGAAGATGTATATTCCGGTGCAAATTGAAAATGTACTTCATGAGCCATGTCCTCAGAATTTTTTTTTTTTTTAGAGGTTTGAGTCAGCTGTACTCATACAGAAGCAGTCTTGTTCAAATACCAGGGCAGACTTGACATGTCTTTGGCTGAACTTTGTGGCCACTGTTCACAGCCATCTCTCATGACTATGCCACATCTCTTTAATCATATGTTGAGAGGATAGAGAGGGGCTAAAATACCCAGCAGTGTCCTGATAAATCTTCACTTGCTCAAGGATGATGTCTAGTCACTTCTAATGCAACCTCAAGATTTATTCTGCCATATGCTGAGATTAGCAGCTGGATTTTTCATCATTGCTGGATGCTTGCTGTACTGAAGTAGAAGGCTAAAGGGGGGAAAGAGAGGGAAGAGTAGCTGTTGTGTTCCAGATCTTGGTTTTCTGCTGTATGTCAAGCTAACAGGGAAACTGGGACATGAGGTTGTCCTGAATAGTTGAAATACAAGATTGCTGAGTTTGTGGAGACCATATGTCTAATAAAAGATGTTAAAAGACTGAAATTTTAACATTAAATCTTTTAGTTATGAGAAATTACACCAAAAGAGTAATACTTTATTTTTCTAATAATATTTATTTTATATTTCAGACTTCTGTTTTTTATTTTTTTCCCAGAGCAATATTTGGTTTATTTTAGTTTATTATGAAATAAGATACTGTTTTAAAACACAAAACTAATCAAATATATTTTCTTTCTCTTGGAAAGTCTGTTTCAAACAGATCTGCTGTCTGTGCCAATCCCCACCCCCAATTTAAAACAGCTAACAGTGCAAAAAAAAAATCCCAAAGGTTAAATACTGAGGAGAGAAATTTTCTAATATCTGTAAGAGGAATTTTGCTCACATGAACTGCCTCATTAAAGCTATTGAAGTGGAACTTCTCCTAAGAGGAAGGCTACTCAAGTGTGTAATTGTTTGCAGGGCAAACTCCTAGCCTATAGCACACTGGATTTTGTTAGCATACTATAAAAATGCATAATGATATAAGCGTACAATAATTCTGTAATTAGAATTACATCAGGCATACTGTTTTTTCATTAGAAAGAACACTGGCTCGTTATAATAATGATTTCAAAGTGTGTGTTTCTGTGTTCTCTCAAGCTGGCTAATGAATGTCTTCAAGCCTTACATACAAAAGGAATCAAATCTTCAGTCCTATCCATGACTTAGAAAAGTGTCACATCAATTTGTTACACTAATTAACATTTAATATCATTTTTACCCCTGATCAGCCTGCTTCTCATTTAAATCAAAACTTGTCTAATTCCCACTTATCAGCAAACAGATTAGCAGATGATTCAATTCACCTTAGAAATTTAAGCGTCTGATAAATATTGGCTGTGAATCAGACTAGTAAATGAACTTTGTCAATTTATAGCTGTGAGACTTATTAATTATCTAAAGAAAAAAATGTACACGCTTATAAGCAGTTGATAAAGTCATAAGAAAGATTTCTAACATGTCTTTTAAAATAAAGAACATCATATTATGTGCATCTACTTCTATACATATCTCCTGTATAGAATAGAGTACAGCTCTTGGGCATGAGCACTGCAGTTATGAGGCTGTGGCTCTTGATGCTGATGTTGGTCTGCCTCACCAGGAGATGGCCTATTCTGCATTAGATCTAATGTATGGCCATAAACTATTTGTTTAGTTCATTAATGCATCTTCCATTTTATGTCTAAGAGAATTTCAGAAATTCAGGTGAAAGTCTTTGGTGTAGACTTTCCTGTCTACAAACTCTAGGTTTGTAGTTTTCTGTTAACAGTGTATCTGTAAGGCTTCCAAAAAAGCATTGTAATTCTACCTGGGATTATTATTTTAGCTGGAATATGCTGAAAAGCACATATTTAAAAGTAGTTTCCGGCATGAACATGTCAAGAACACATATGATTGAAATGTTTCAAAAATGTCACTAAAGGATAGAGGAGCCAAAAAGCAGGAAGAATGAAGAAGCTGAGCAGGATATTAGCAAAACAGCAGAGAAGGGGAAATGGAGGCTCTCTCATTTCAATCATTAGTTCTAAATATAAAATTATACATTTTCCATGAGATATCAAACTTTTTAATTATCTTAGCAACACTAATGATTAATTACTGGTTGATAAATTACTGATTAATTATTGATTAATGATTAATTACAGGATGGTATGGATGTAAATGAATTTAAAAATCTATATATCTGTGTCTTAGTCCCAATTAGAAAATGGATTTCTGTGTTAGAAAACTACCTAATTTTCCCCCCAAACCAGGATAGCATGTAGAAGAACATGCTTTACTCACAACCTGATTTGTTATTTCAGTGGTTAGTGTTGCCCTCCACGTTTGTCTGTTTCAAATAAAGCACGCAGCTGTCTGGAGGCGAGACAGTGATTTATCTGTCCATGCAAACATGAACAGAACTATTGCTTTAGACCTGGGATCTGAAACTTTAGTAGTGAGATGGTTATAATAGGAGCAAGAACAAGTTGCTCACCTGACCATAGTAATCTGGCCTGTTATTGCCTACCTACTGAAACACTGCAGCACTGCATACCAATACCTACCGTTGTGCCTTGAATGCACGATGCCCCACTTTGCATTGAGTTCCAGGAATAAAGTAATAGTTCCTGCTTCAGTGAATTTGTGAAATGCATACTATTAACATAATATTAATTACAATAAATTGTGTTCTTCTGTGTCTCCTTTCCTCACCCTTCATTGAGTTGCTATGATGTTGTAATTGCTTGATGATGCCAGTAAAGATTGGGTGTCTCATGGGTAATGCCCGTGAAATCTTATTTTTTATTGTAGTCCATTAGGAAGATGCTAATATTAACCCGAGTCTGAGGTCAGTGTACAGTCCATGAATTTGTCCAAGCACACTTGTTTGTTATACTTATAAATCTTTGGTTATAAAAGGCTTGACTGTGTTTCCTCACAGTGATACAACTTTTCTAAATTTTGAGCGTAAGCATGGATTGTATAGGAAACACCTAACGTTATAATGTGTTCATGGCTTAAGCGTTTTGGAAAAAAGTTGTTACCCGTTTTATGATTCCTAAGGTAAGCTAGGAAGATGCAAAATGCAAATTCAGTTGAGAAATCAATAAAGCTCTTAATATGTTTAATTAGTGACCCCAGTACAAAACGGTCAGCTTTCCACTGATCGTATTGAAAATATGAAAGAGGAAACAAATATTAGTTGGCTCCACTGCAGTTGTCTTTTGTGATAAAGTTTCTGCTATTCTTTTTTGTCATGAAATGGGAAACTAAGTAGTTCTGTCACTTCTGCTGGAAGCAGTACACGGCCACTGTACAAACCAAACTACATTCTGTTTCCCCATTCTCTCAGCTTCTTGAATAACAGCAAATAAAATTTCAAGATGTTGGTTGGATCCCGTGGTCTTTATTTCGGTGCTTTTTTTCGAATCACACCTGACAAACAGAATTGATTCACATACCTAAACATATTGGCCCAAATTCACTCTCAGTGCAAGCTCATTGATTGAAGAGTCCTAAAATAAAGGATGAGTTTGGCTCTCTTCTATTGACTGCAATGAATTTGCATGACTCAGAAGACACTGTTCAGATTTGTCCATGAGACTGCCTATTATATTTATATAAATATTTTGATCTATTTATACTCTGTCTAGAGAGATGGTAAATGGTGTGGAATCAATGTGAGCAATCATAAACAAGCACATCACAGCACTCTGGCTACTAGGTGGCATCACCTGTTTTACCAAGTCAATAACAGAAAGACTGAAAGAGGCTTTGAAAGCAGTTTCTGACAGATATTTGCTTCAGATGTTGTATTGCTGATTTACATATTGCTGAAATTGTAGTTCCTATTTTATTTTGCCAGTAATGCTGCTGTGACTGGATTCATGGGGGAATCACAACGTTGGATGTGCCTTTGTGGACAAATTCAGAATAAGTGTCTTACGGTGGTATTTTCTGCCTGCCTTTGTTCAGGTCACTTGACAGCACTTGATTTTATCAGTCAGTCTGACTCTTGAAAGTACTTTTGCGATTTAGTTGAGTGGATTTACTTTGATTTGCAAGATCTATCTCAGATGAAAAATTAGTAACACTGTATTTCTTAAATGACAGTTTAATTAGAAGTTGTATAGCACCCTGTTGGAGCTGATTTTGCCCTTCTTTATGATATCCAAATACACTCACTGTAATGTACTTTGGCTGAGTTTTATATTTCATTTTTCATTGCTTTATGTTTGCTTTGTATTTTATTTTTTAAACACTGGATGCAAAAGATTTATTTTTTTGAAAAATACACATGCTGTTAGGAATGCTGTTTCTAAATGCGTGGTATCCTTAAGTTAGGAATGAGTGGGGTGACATATTTGGTCTACCTGGGCAGGGATATGTTCTAGGAATGACCTTGTGTCCCACTTGTCTGATTCAGAATCCCTCTTGATGCTTATGGTCACTTAGTTAAGAAATACCACATAATTCGTTTCAATCAAGCAAGTGTAAGTTTCATAGAGCTACTACTCAAAACAAATTATTTGTAGAGCAGAGGAAAAGCATGAACTGACTCATATATACATATATGTATATACATATAAAAATTTTAGGCCAGTAGTTACCTATTGAGATAGGCAGCAGCAAAAGTGAGTACTCTGAATATACAGGAATGGTTGTGAGTTAATATACAGGTTCCAAAACTGTAAGAACTAAAGAATAGCTTTCTCATCAACCCATTTTGTAAGGACTTCAAGCAAGTGATTTCTTCCCCTTGTGTTTGAAGAGTGCCTCACCTATTAAAACCCTGGTAGGGGGCCTTATGTGCTACTGTAATAGGAATAATTGGATTTTGTTTGTTTTCATTCCAAGTGTTTAAAAATGCATAGCAATGAGCATGAATATTCCCTCATAAAAGTAGAATTGGGTCTTGTTCTACTGAAAGAGAGCATTTTGAACAGCATGGTGGTGGTGTGGGATGTAAGTGTAAGCTTTGCCTTATGCTGCCATTCATGTGCTTCTTGCTCACTTTACTGGCATTAGACTCATAGATACAGTTTGTTGGGTTTTTTTCTATGCATTTGTGACTGAAATTTTAGAAAAACTTTTCTTTTGACATCAGCCAGTTTACAGCAAAAAATTCTGAAGTTCTCCATTGGCTATTTAGAACAGTACTGCTTTAGCAGCTCCAGTGCCCCCATCTTAATTTGTGTGCCCTCAGAACTTGACTCCAGAATTTGTTCCCAAGGGTAGTTTTCATGTTTTTAGGAAATGGAATTAAAATTCTTACATCAATGTAACAGTAGTAATCTCAGGGAGCTGGAGGAGGATTAGTTGTGTGGCACTGTCAGGTTACTGCACACTATCTGCCCCTACCCCTCACTAGGTGACAGATCCACAAGAACTGAAAGTGGCAGATATATAGTTCATTTTTGGGGCATGGATTTGTAATTGGAAGAACACAAAATGAAATCTTTAAGTTACAGATGCAGAACCAACAACAGGAAGTTTTTTTTTTTTTCTTAGAAAATTAATAATTAAATTGTTAAGCTTACTACCACAAGGTGTTCTGAAAGTCAAAATTACAGTTATGTTTAAGAAGATGTCTATAAATTCATGAGGCATAAGTCCATTAATGGTTATTTAAAATGATGAGTCTTATTTACATTTCTAATTCAGCAAATCTATTAACTGGCTTTTGGCAGAGGATGTGAGGGGGATGCTGACATTATCCGTGCTTTCTTGCTTATACTCTTTCCCTAAGTAGTTGCTGTTCATTACTTGCCAGAAATATGAGTCTGGATCGTGTTCATGTCAGTCTTAGCCAGGATGGCAGTTCTTAGTGTCCTACAGGGCAAGAGCACAGAGGCTCCATGGGTTTGCCCAGTCTAACTCACATTCAACCTTCAGCTGTCGTGTAGTTTTTTTAAAAAACCTAATATAAGAGATTTCTTAGGGTTCAGCACCTGCAGAATGTGTGCCTGTGTGTTATTGTACATTGTGCTATTCCACGCAAAAGCAGTCTAGTCTTTTTTAGCTTGCAGTGTCTGATAGCAGCTATCTGCAGCCACCTTCTCTATATGCCCCTACTGTTCCATGGCACTCTAACTTGTAGTCTCCCTCATCTTAGCATACCTTTCTGACCCAGTTCTCATCTTTGCACTTTATATAGTTGTGTTACATTCCCGTTTTTTTGTTGTCCTTGATGCATGAAGAATAAAGTCACTCAGCTCGATCTTGCAGATAAACAGCAGACTTGATCTATTGAGTCTTAAGAAGCGATTTTGCTGTGATAGAAGAAAAAACCCAACAACCTGGCTCATTCCAGTGCAATGTTGAAATATGCAAACTATTTGGCATGTTTAAAACCAAACAGTACTCCTTCTACTCTAATTTGTGTATGCAGTTGTCTAAAAATAATGATAACGTTTTGAAAGCAGGATTTATCTTGCATTTTAATCTGTATAATCAATCCATAACCATAAATAGTGATCCCGATTCCATATATTATTCTTCGTGTGAGAAAATAAGAGTAACATACACATGAAAATTATCACCTGTGAGAGGAGTGTGATAATGTCAGATTAATTACTGTTTTTTAAAATATAACTGCTCTAGCTTCTGTGGGACATGTCAGCCCGTCCTGGGAGGACCTGGTACCATAAACCAATAGAGAGGAGGAAGGGCAACCACAGATCATGTGAATGGTTTCTCAGGGGAAGCCAGCTGGCTTGGACTTCTTGGGAACTCATGGGAATATTCGGCTGCCAGGGAGCAGTTATCTGTTGTCTCCTGAGAGCTGGAGAGATTTCTAGGGGAGGATGGGTGGTGAGATAAACTGTCCCAATAGTTGGCAGAGTTGCCTGCTGGGGCAGCCCATGGTGACCTGCTGGGTTGCAGGAAGGCTATCGAATTGGTTGAAGGCTAGAAAAGGAAAAGCATCTGTGCGCTTCAAGAAGCTACAGCTAAAGGCAACTGAGAGGAAGAGAGAGTGAAAGCAGGGTGTTCGTTTTGGTGAACTCTCCAAGACAGATTGATGGCACAGGGTAAGAAAGAGGCATTGAAGCGTCCTCTTATCTATTAACTTTTCTAAGGTGGGAGCAGGGAGGGAAAGGGGGATTCTCTGCAGAAGGAGATGATGTTGAGGTCTCTCCTGGAGCTGTCACAAAAGTCATGAAGGAAGGCTTAGAGGGGAGTGAGAGCAGCAAAAGGTAGCAGACCTAGAAGTGCTTCCATTGAGAGTTTTGAGAATTATGTCCATGAAGGAACACTTTTATTGCTGGGCAGCTCTGCTAAGGAGTTTTGCAGAATGAGATGCTTTGATTCTTATTGCCACATATTAACTTTAGGGATGTTAGTGTTCTCGTTGTGCAGGGTAGAAAAACAGGAAAATATATCAATAATGTCTGGGAATTTGTTTTTCAGTGAGTATTTTGCAGTAATATTTTTAAAAAGAAGAAATTGTAATTAAACCTTTATGTGTCTATATACATCTCTTAATGCATTAATTACTTGGAGTCCAGATTTACCTCTTAATGCAGTAATTGCAATTCCAAAATATCTGTTGAAACTCTACACTTCTAATGGTATGCTGCCTCAGACTGTGGAATAAAGAAATAAAATTACTCCACTTTAATTTCAGAAGGTAATGTATGTTTTTAATCCATCTTCACCCAACATTAAAAGCACTTTGTTTTTAATAAACCTGAGGGTGAATGAGAAATCATTTTGTTCCTGTGACTAATACGGAAATGGGTTTCTGTTGTCTGAAATGTATAGTCTATGTACAAATGAAAATGAATTTTCAACTTAGAAACAGCTTTATTGATGCTTTAAAATGACATGAGAATGGCAAAGTTCCTTAAATTGAACCTGGAGAAAGAGATGCACTATTAGTTTTCTAAGTCATTTCATCGTCAGTAACCTAATAATTA
The DNA here is from genome assembly GCF_047716275.1 of Strix uralensis. Lineage (NCBI taxonomy): Eukaryota > Metazoa > Chordata > Aves > Strigiformes > Strigidae > Strix > Strix uralensis. The sequence goes on from NC_133977.1 coordinate 35,892,999, forward strand.
CTGTAAATTGTATATGTAACAATAATCCCTGAGTGTTACTCATTATAAGCAGTTAGTCAGTGATGTGATAAGCTAAAAGCGTAAGGTGATAAAGTAGGTGGTTAATTTCAGTAGTGACTGATTTCCCACAAAGTACAATATCATAATTTATACACGCTGGAGCAGATAGAATGGCAACAATTTTGCAAATGCTGTTTGCATCCAGTGACTCTTTCACTAATGGAAAACTACCGATATGCACAAATCCAGAATGTTATTTTGGATTATTTGAAAAATATTGTATCTTTAAACCATCAATGTGTATTAATAAAAAAACATCCTTGATCAAGAATGCAGTGGAATGAAAGGGTGTAACAATAGACTTCATTAGACAATCAGAAAAAGCTTCTTGGTCTGTACAATGGGTTCTTAAGTTTCCCAGTATATCTAATATCTCATAGATGAGGCTTGAATATGCATAAATGCAAACTCAAAAGATTGGTTGAATTTGCTTTTGTGTTTTTATGGGTACTAGATGTTCTTTCAAATATTTGCCCTTGACTTCCCTCTTATTTTGGATGTGAGTGCCACAGGTATTCATGTCTCTTGAACTTCAGAACTACTTGAGGTTGTGTATTAATTCCCATGTGCAATTTTCCTTCCTCATTAGCTTTGTTGCTCATGCTTTGTGATTGTGCTAAATCAGTCACTACTACTGGCTGGCAGGATTCATTTCACTTTGCCTCTACAGTACTTGGATTAGCAGAAAAAAGAGATCCTGCCTAGTTCTCCACTGTGGTGAGACAGGGCTATCACTGTCTATGCCAGATGATAGCAAATCAAGAGCAGGTCATCACTGAATCTGATTGCCACAAGGCCTTTTGAAATAAACCTGTAAACATCTGAGAGTATCAGCTTATTGCTTTAAGATGGATGCTACTGTAGGTAGCAGCATATGTGAGAAAACAGATCTGAGATGGTGACCGCTGTGCCAAGGTCTGTAGCCCAAGTCCTGGGGCTAGGCGATCACTTTGCATCTGCTTTGGCAGAGCAGACCTTTGAGCTGTGTCTTTCTGGCTTTGCACTACCAGAAATGCAACATGCTAGAAGAAAAGGCTGACAAGGATTACAACGGCACTGGTAACTGGTATACAGTATAGTGTTATAAGATACATGTTCATTTAGGTAGCAGTGTTAGCATTCTAACAGCAGAGGACTCTGTACAAACTGATTTTGGGTTATCTTTTGAGTCTGATTTGAGTCTCTGCTCAGTGTCCTGAGTGACATGTGCCACCGTGCAGACCTGTCTCAGGAGCAGCTTTAGGTATATGGGGTTGTGCCTGGGAGTGGACAAATATCTGTGTCTCAGTGACCCACAGCAGCCAGTTAACACCCTCCTAGGGAGGGGCTTTGGTCACACTAAATACATTAAATGATATACCCTGGGAGCTGTGATTACAGTGCAGGAACAGATCCCTTTCATCCTTCTGTCTCCTTCAAAACCCCTTCGTCGTCATTCGCTCAACCTAAGCAGGAAGGATAGGATAGGATTAATATCTGTCTCTCTTTGGTTGTTCCTTAGATATCCACAGGCTCCCAGCCTAGCCCAGGCTTTCTCGTTTAATGGTCTAACTAGGTGTAATTAAATTTAATATCATATATAGAAGCTACTGGCTCCTGTCTAAACTTTGTCTAAAGATTTATCATCATAATAAGATTATATTAATAATTGTGTTGAGTTTGTCTTAGCTCAGAATGCTTTTGCTAATCAGACACTGTTTGCCAACTTGGTAAATTATCTTCTACTTGTATTAAATGGAAAAATTATGTAAATGGAAAGTACAGTGTAATAACTGTAAAGAACAATCCTTTCAATGGCTTCAACAGAGATGGCCAATTACTTAATAACCTCTTCATATAGAAAGGGACTCTTTTGCTAGGGATCTGTTCATACCCTCAGACTTAAACTGCCTAAATTCTCAGTCATCTTCAAATTAGACATAGAAAATGAATGAATTATTATGACTAAATGAGAGTAATAAGTATGGGAAAGACTGTATATAATAACCCTGTAAAATGGAAAACTTTGAGATGTTGTGCTTAACTAAAGCTCTCTTTGACTTGGCAGTAATCCATAATGTATGTTTAATCGAGCAAGTGAAAACCATAATTTGAAATATTTTTTCAGAGAAAAATAGCTTTTTTCATCAAAATGGGGAATATGTCAGAAGTTTGATTTCAACAGGGTTGTTTGATGAAGACACCAATCTTTTATCATCAAGAGTTAGATCAAGGGTAATATTTTCAAATGTGCCCAAGTGACATAAAAAAATGGAATTGAATTTTGTAAGCTAACATAGGTATTTTACATGTTTCTAAAGAAACAGGCTTCTAAAGCACCTGAATTTTTTGTTTCAAAAAACCACCTACACATTTCTTTTTATATTAAATAGAAAAATGTCAGGAAAAATTTCTTGTCAGATCAGGTATTTAACCTAATCTTGTATTCAATGTTAGTCACAAAATTTAGATTTTTAAAGAATAAGCATTAAGAAAAATAGCTTTCACTTTGTCTGAGGTCAGGTTGAAATGCTAATTGAGGATAATAAAGTGATGAATCTGACAAGGCCGGATACATGAATAAGATCCTTGTATCACAGACATTATCAACTCCTGCAGGCCCCTGGGAGATGAAATGTTGTCTTCTCCCTGGTCCAGAGGTTGTAGCGTGCAGGTAAGGATTATATCCTGACCTGATTTTTTCTGGTTTGTCTCAGACTATCAGCGCTGCAGTGGACCCATGGTATTTTTAGCTGCTAACCAACAGTGTGATAAACCTGCTGTGTATGGTCCTGTAGACCGTCACCAGTGATCGTTTTCTCTTATTCCTGAACAATGTCTCTCTGAGCCACTCTGGACTATGGAATTCCATCCTCCCTATGACAGGGTGTGTGTGTTTCTGCAGTTCTCTGCAGCAATGAAAAAAAAAAACCACCTCTCCATTAAACTCTGTGGGCTTGTTTCGAGAATTCCCTGAGATAACCTTATGCAAGAATTTCTCAAGGCAGTCAGGATTTATATAACCATGGAAAAAAATTATAGTTACTTATTTCTTTCTCTCTGTTTAGGAGTGAAAACAGAAAGGAACAGTAACACACTATTATCATCATGGCTTTTTGGCATGTGACCTTTATGCAAAGAACAGTACTGACAGTGGAATAGATACCAAATGTGTGTGCATGCAGACATAGCCACAAGCTCTTAACTATTCTAACAAAAAATGGATTAACACTACTTTTAAGGACTTTCTTAGAAAACTGTTTTAGACACATTGGGTAACTTCAGCTGCTTCCCTCAGACTGAAATAATGCTTCCCTCATCACAAAAGTAATGAAATAGTTCATGTTTGAATTCTAATAGTGATCTGTGTGTGATAGAGCACGTAAATTTTATGAGAAGCAGCAGGAAAAAAAGCAAAAAGGGACATGAAGCAGTGATAGGGCTGGACATGTTTTAGGTAAGGTGGAATCTCTAAAGGGCCTTAGAAAGGACAGCTAATTGTGTCCTTTCTCTCCACTGTACAATGTTTGAAGGATTTGGTTTCTGGCTTCACAGACATGAAATCCATCCCAACTTTGTGTTACACATGCAGGATGTTTCCCTATAGTTCTTCCTGGGGGCAGTTGTGTACCAGGATGGTGGAAGATGACACTGCTAGAAGATCTGTCTGTTACATGTAGGATAAATTTTAATGCAAATTTAGCTAGTTTATATTCATTGTAAAGAAAGAAGATTACTCCTGTAATTTTTAGTATCTTTTTATTAACTATAAAAAAGCATGTGCTGCATTTGGATATTGATGGCAGTACTTCACATTTCTGAGAACCAAACTCCAGTGTCCTTGTGCCTGCTGAGATACTGCCTGTGGTATTTTACATTCAGAGATGGAACAGTATGGATTAGGATTGGGTACAGAGTCAGTGAGTCTCTAAATAATAATGTATCAGAGGAAGATCTTGTGGGAAGAGGAGCAGAAGCAAAAAGTATTGATGTTAGGTCAGCCGAATATTTAAGCATGCTTTTAGTAAGATGTTGTGGTAGTTTTGCAGCTAGACAAAGGAAGACTAGAGATTGCAACAATAAGCCAGAAACAAGATAAGATATCTAGACATCAGTAACATTTACTGCATGAAAGATCTGTCAAAGAACTACAGTAGACTAACAATAAAAGGCAAGGATGTTTTTAGGTTTCAGGTTTTTTTTTTTCCCCTTAGCTTGCACAGTTTGTACTCAGTGACCTCCTGTCTCATCTCTGTGTGTGGTAGGAATCTCATCTGAAAAAGAAATTTAGTTTAAACTTGCAGCTTCCATTTGTGAATCAAAGAGTTTCTGCAGAATAGCTAGCAGTTGCCTTTAAAGAAAAGCACAAAAATTAGATCAATTATTGAAGAGGAGCTGCTAAAATTTAGATCGTAAGTTTTATGGCTGAAAAATGTGAATGTATTAAATTGTAGTGCCACTACATGCAATATCATCATGGTTATTGCAATTAAATATATTATTGTTAATGCATAATATAGTTAGAATTATAATTAATATGCCCTTTAATATAACACATACCTAGAAGTTAATCAGCTCTGCATGAGAGGGGTGAAGTAGTCATTGGTAGAGAACTTCTAATTAACACTATAATATTAGAAAATTAACACTATAATATTAGACATTCCTAACAAGTAACAGCATCCCATAGGAAGCAGCTCGGGAACACAGAAAACACAACATAACGGACCATATCTTAAGTGAGAGGTCCTCTGTGGATGGTGAACCCCCTCCAAAGCCAGGCAATGTGTTCTTTTCCCTGTGCACAAGCACATGCAAAACATGATGAAATAAGCACAATTCAGGAGTCTCTTTTCCAGGAATCTTATTTTTGTGGGTTTTGGAAATGGTTCATTGCAATATCATTAATTTGAAATGATCTTGATTTATGGTATTGGTATAGCAAATAATCATGTTTGGCTATACTCTTTCATCATGTGCTTGATTTTATTTATCAATTCCTAGAACTCTTAGCTGCTTGGGCTGGGGATGGGCAGTTGACATTCATATCTTCTCATACTATTGGGGATGGAGATGGCCTCAGTCAAAATAACTGTTGTATCAGTCCAGATCTGTTTCCCACTGTGGATATAAAACAGGAGTCTGGAAGTCAATGGAGAGCCACCATGTGAAAGAATGATAAACTGTCTTCATAGCAGAAAACCTTCTGCAGAATTTTAACTTGGTAAGTTAAAAGCATAGTCCAGGTGTACAGCTAAATGTTCCTGCTGCTATGATGGTATCATGCAGTGAGTAGCTGAACCATAATTAAACTTATATTGCTAGAGCATCCCTAAAGAAAATAAGCAGCTACATGATGATTATGGTTTTCCTCCCCTTAGCCACGTTGTTATGCAGTCTTTCCCATTCATGTACAAGCTTCAAACCTTGAGCAGGTCTTGCACAGATCCCAGTGCTCAGATGAAGCGATGCAAGGCAAGTATTCTGTTGTGCAGACCTTTTTTACGGGATCACTGACGCAACTGCTGCCTTGTGCATTTGTGCATGGAATCTTTGCAAGATGACAGGTTTGGTAAAAACATGAGGGTGAATAGTGTTAATTTCTTGTTGATACAGGATTTTATTATATAGACCAAAGGGCAATGGATTTTCAGACAACACTTGTGCATTTCAGACAGTTGTTAAGATAAATACTATATCAGAGGGCACTGATCATCTTTTAAGATTATTTTAGGTATGTGTTTGTGAAGCAATTAGGATAAAAGTACCACGCCTCTTACGCACAGTGCATATTGATTGTTAAAGCTATGTTTTATTCACTATTTATCTGTCTTGCTCCTACATGAAAGATTTGAGATCATTAGAAAAATGGGTCCAAGCATCCACCCTGAGGAGTCCAGAGCTGAAAATCATACTGCTGCTACCTGAGATGGCAGTGGTACGATGGTGCTTGAGCTCACAGCAGTATTTAACAGAACTTCATACTGTCAGTTCATCACCTTTACACAGAAACTTCAGATGCAATCTCAGATATAAACACAAATAAACCAATCTTTGCTCTGCTTTCTGCTCTTTATGGCAGATCTGTGCAGGCTTGTGCAGTTAATCTGGTTCTGCTAATGCAGCAGGAGCTGAAGATTTCTCCTGCCTAAACCAGTTCATATCCTGATCAAATGTATTATCTGATTAATTATTTCCGTTTCTGTGTTTATTTTCATGTATTGACGAGTTTGTTTTCAGCAGCTTCACTGCAAGAATTGAGCCTGAGATATATTTGTCATCAGTAACAGTAGTCAAAGTATTACTTTGAATGTTCCTTTTGGAGAAGTGGGAGAACTGAAGTTGCAGGAAGTGATTGTTCACTGGTATGCTCTCAGTTATTATCTCAACATTTACAGCAAATTATTCTTTAGCGGGAGGCTGAAACAGAAGGTTTGTGATCAGCCTCAGCTATTTCAGTTTCAGACTGAACAGATAAAAAATTCTGGGGCTGTTAAAATGCAAAAATCGAGGTTTTGTCAAATCAAAGACAGGTGAGCTGCAAAATTTTCCACTAGCTACTAAGTGGATAGGGATACTCTACCCTCCCACCTTTTTATTTTTCTTTTATTTCCCTCCATTTATATTCTTACTTACTTTGGACTGTTCTTGATGAGAGTTGCCAGGTTTTGCTTTTTACTTTGAAGATGCTGTTGCTGTAGCAGTAAGCTCTGGGGAAGTGGTTCAGTTCAGTGGTTCCAGTAGACCAGGCTAATGTGTATGTGTCTGGTAATTGGTACAACATTGGTTTTAAAAATAAAAGACTGAAAGCTTGACAAAAACTGCCACTGACCTACAGTAAGTCAGTGAGAGCTTTTAGTGACCTGCTTCATTAAACGGATAGGCTGCTATGTTCTCTACTAATTATAGCTTAAGGTTAGTGGTTTCATATTTGTGTATGCAGTGTCCTACTCAAATGCACATTGCAATGTGCAAACTTGCTGTGTTGAAAGGTAGAAGAGGCGTGGTGTGTTGCCAGATTTAGTTGCAAATCCACTTTCTGTATACTGAGTGTACTGTGCTTATAGTTACGTGAGTAACAAGAGAGATGGTGAGTTCGTTTATCTGGCACTAAAAGGATTTGAAACAAACAATGTAGAAGTCATTAAAGAAGCAGAAAGTTGGGGGGTGAACATCAGTCGGAGCAGGCAGGAATTTGGGAGATGCAGGGAAAAAGATCTAGAAAATGGAAAGTGATGATAACTCACGGTGTCTATTCTGTGTACCTCAAAAAATAACTTCACACTTTGTTCCAGAAAATGATGGACTGTCTTTGGTGACAAGAAATGGAGCGGTTAGGCACAGTGGGACTGCAGATCCTGGCTTTAATTCCCTGTTTCAGTGCCTTTTATCACCTGACTAATTTCTTTCCAGATCCATAAAAATATTTAAGGATCCTCATTTCCATTAAAGCAGTTTTTGTTTAACTTGCTTAGATCTTAGAGATTAAATTTCTTTTATCTTTCCATCTGCAAAATATGAGTAATGGTAGTATATTGTCCTACTTGAGCTGCTGAGAAGTGAAAAGAACACAAAAATGAGAGATGCTTCAAATCATGTAAGTTCCAGAAACTGAAAGACAGATGTGAGAAAAGAATATAGCCTTGATATGAATCACTCCTTTGAAGATGTTTCTGCTTGTTGCTTTTGCATAGAAACATGCACTTTCGGATGCTTTCGATTATATATCTATTGAATAGGTAAATGGCTCGTATACTTTCATTGTAACACCAAAGCAAAAGTCACAGGAAAGCAATTTAGAGAAATTCATACTCATAAGACAAGCAAACCTTTCACCTTTCCTAATTGTAGCACTCTGACAATTCATTATAGTTCTAGATTCTTTGATTGCTGTTGCAAAAAGCTCTTCCATCCCTGTGTGTTTTCAAAGCATCTTTTGCTTGTGCCCTTTTGGCTTTAATTAGGTGTCACGGGAAATAGTCACATACATTAAAAAAGGGATGAGAGGATTGTTAAATATTTGTGTTTTGGTCTTCTACACCAAAAGTGAGTGTGCCTTCAGGAGTAAATGTATAAGGGATCTTATATGGCCTTTGCTGGCATGAATTGGCTTGTCTGGCCAGAGACAATTTGCTCGAGGGAGAGCATACACCCAGATTATTGGGGCACGACAGCAATTCAGGGAAATGCATGTGGACACCTGATGCGCTTTACCAGACTGAAGCTAGGATATCAGCTTGGCGTTTGTACATGTGGTGTAACTTCTCCTTGATGATGTGGGAGTGAACTGAATCCATATAGACTCTATGGTATAGATAGATCATATCTCCTTTATGATTTCTGGTGGAGAAAAAGAGAGCATCTAGGGCAGTGCAACTTGCAACTTCTTGCAGAAGTGAGGCACTATAACTTTTAAAGTGTACTGAAGGAGAATATGGACAAGAAAGAAGGAGTATGAGCCATAAGAGAAGGAAAAATAATGTCTTGAGAGTTTAGTCAGGATGATGACTTTTGGTGTAATGACCATTTCTAGGACTTTGAAAGCAGTCACCAGACAAGGCCGTTCTTTAGGAAGAATTGAAAGACATGAAATAAGAGAGATTTCTTACACAGGAGTACATTGACAGAAAGATACTGTCAATGAAAATGTTGTTTATTTGTTGTTGGTCACTCTTCCCAGGGAAAGGGATGGGTCCCTGTCTTTCTGTAGTATTAGAATTCAGTGGTTTGCATCCATCCCAGTTCTTTCCTGCATAGCAGTAAAATACTTCTATGCTGAGTATGGCTGATGGTCAATAATGACACCCTTTTCTGCAATAGTGAGTGGCAGATGTAAAGGATTTTTTTTAATGGCATTTAGGATCTATGGAATTATCTGAAGGGAGGAATCAACTGCCTAGAAGTGACTATGAAAGTAGATAGCTTTCTGGTTTTCTTACATTCTTAATTACAAGGTTTTTTTGTAAATATGAGCAAACCATGCTCCTTGATCTAAGTACAAAAAAGGCTGTATAAAATCCAAATAGCGATAAAAGAAAAAGATATTTTCCAAATAATTCTACATTTGCAAACAGTCTGATACTTTGTCAATTAGGGTATCTCTGTAATAGTATTTTTGCTGGCATTGAGATTTTTTGATGCAAAATTTCCCGATCTTTTCAGACCTGTTCCAGATCTTCTTCCAAAATGAATTCTGCTGTGGATTCTTCCTGAAGTCAGAGATGTGTCCAAAGAGATCACTATATAAGGGAAATTGGAGGATAAAGCTGAGAGGAGCTCTTATTCTCTTGTATTATCACCTTATACCTCACTTCCAAATTATTATTATTTTTATAATAAAAGCCACAGTTCAGGGATTAATAAAATGAAGTTCAAATATTAAAAAAAAAATTCCTTAATTTCATATTTCTTCAGTTTAAAATCGTCCTTGGATTACAACTTGCATGTCACTTTTGTGTTAAGCAAACAAAATTCTTAATATAACAGGATTTTAAGAGCTTCGTAGATGTGTATGTTAAAAAAAAAGAAAGTACTCTATGTTGAAATATTTGCATCAAATACACTGTATCACATTCATATAATATCCACTCCAGTTCCAAGTAAAAATAGAATTAACTGTATGTATAATTTCTTTGAAGCACCTAACAGTGTCTGTTTAATGTAAAAAAAAAAAAAAAATCTAGCAGAAATGGGAATGTAGGGAGTGTATGTCTGGCTGAAGATGAGAGACAGCATTATTTTTATGAATGAACAGGAGTCATAGTGGTTTAGTATGAACTAAAGATTTGGTCTACTTTTTAAACAGTGTGCTGTTGCATAATACTCAGATAATTTTCATTAAATTTATACTTCACCTGGAGTCTTAAGGAAACATGACATTCTTCTTGCATTTTGCAGGAGTTCTTAAGTTACATAAAATTAGCTAGTTTATTATGAAATCTTCTAATGTTTAAAATGCTAAACTTTCTCCCAGCCATTTAGAAGTATTTTGAATGCAATGTACAGAGCATCTTCTTTGCATCTGACTTTAGCTGACTAGCACTCATTGGAAAAAAAAAAAAAAACAAACAACCAAAAGAAAACTTAAATCTGGGGTAATAATACTAAAATACTTTAAAGGCTATTATAAGAATGGATTCAACACTCTGTCCTTATAAATTGCTTTGGAAATTCAAACCAAATGCAAGGGTAGTAAAAGTAGTCCGAGGCACACAGCTGCAATAGGTAGGCATAGCGTGTGAGACAGGTTTGTCCTAGTAATGGGTCAGTCATGGACTGCCTGGGAGGCCTGGAAAAGTTTCCCAGCTAGCTGTGTCTGCCCCTGCTCTCCCACCCTTGTTTTCACAGTACCTTGATGCAGAATCCTGACCTCAGTCTAAGGACAACAGAGATATAAAAACTATAATTCAGATGGGCATGGCACATGACTCATGCTCACCTTTCCCTTTTCTTGTAATATTAATCTTAGAGATGACTTTGAAACCACATCATTTTTTTCTTTCAGTTACTGTAATAAATTTAATGTTCACAGAAGATGCTAAGTTGACAGCCCCAGAGAATAAAATTATTCACGAGGCAGGTAGTTTAGGCAGGGATCAATCTGGTAATTACCATACTCTTGAATTTGGGGACTTCTGTTAGTGTGACTTCTGACTCTGAATGGCACAACTGGAAACCAATCTGATGCCTCATACTTGTCCATAAATTAAAAAAATCAGTAAGAGACTTGAAGATGCATCAAAGACAAAATACCAGTCCATCAGCTGCAAGCACGGCACATGGCAAAGCTGCAGCTGAAGTGTGAGGCCAGTAGCAGCTATGTGGAGCTAATGCCCTTGGCCTGAAAATGAGAAAATGAGCAGCCCAAGATCTGTTTTACCTCAAAATGGTCTAAAATGCCTACAGAGAGGTGAAATTGTGGCTTGAATAGTGGAGACACCAGGGAATCCTGGATGTGCTAAAACCTTCCCATGGCTGCACTTATCTTTTTACTTCACTGACAGCAAGGTGGAGAAGTGCTCTGAGACCTCTCTCTTCACCTCTGCCCAGGCATTTTTAACACAATTATTCTTTTCCTGGCTGGTTAAGCTGGTTTAAGGAACAGAGTAAAACACAGTAGGGTCTCTCAGCGGCTGCACCTCACCAGAAAAAAAATGTCCCCAGGTGATCCATCCCTGTGTCAAAGCTAGCCACCTTGATGCTGAAGGAGACTGAGAGAGGAGCTCATATTTCTATTCTGCTTTTGTTGCCATTGTTTCCACTTGGGCTGCTAATAAGAATTTATGATGTTGTAAACTAAAATGATTTCTGGAAGTGCTGCTTCTCAGAGAGAGTTTCTGCTGTGTCTGTCTATTTTTTTTCTTCTAAGCCATCGGGAATTTTCTGATTTCAGTTATGTAGGCATAAGGTCAAACTAACTTCCCAGTAAATTAATGCATTGAATTCAAATGTGTCTTTACATAACATGATGCAGTGTAGCTCATGCCTTGGCTTTGTTTATGGAATAATCTGGAGAGTGTAGAATGAAAAATTAAATTAGAACCTGAGTCACAGTTTCCATCACACAGCCTGAGCCTGGCCTTCTTCAGCACATAATTTTGCAAAAATGTTTGTTCAGTGGTACATCAAGAGGCATATCTGTGCATTACCCACTTATGGTATGCAGCTTGCAATAGCCATCTTCTCAAATTGCCTTTCTTTTTCAGTGTAGCCAGTCTGGGTCTAAAATATTGATAAACAATCTCTGCTGCTAAATTAAGACTAAAAGAGTAATCAGAGGAATGAATGTAAGCAATAAATTTTCCAGACATTCGTGCTACGTGTGCTCCTGTTAATATCATGGTGATAAGGAACACTAAAAATCTGACACGTGTAATCATTGTTTTCTAGTGATATGAAGGATAAAAATTTTAGGTAAGCTAGCATAGAGATGAGAAAAGATACTCCTGAACAACTCATCTATATCCACAGACAACTTAGTTGCTGTTGTGGTCACTTGTGTAGCTGTAAATAAAACATCCTGCACTGTGTTATTCACCTCTAAGTGTGTTGCTGAAGATAATATTTCCAAGGGTAAAGTGGAAATTGTTTTGCTGATTTTTGTAGTCAAAGAAGAACTACTTCTAAATAGCTCCCATCTGATGCATCCACAATCAGAAGCTACCTTCTTTGGCAAGAATGGAGAAGGGCTAAGGAAAAAAAAAAAAGTCTGTTTTCTGTCTGTTCATTAACATCTCTCTTGTCCATCTAACAAAAAGCTAGAGATTTGTGAACTGCAGTGGCTTACAGAAGGGATACTTTCCTGGCAACTGGTTTCTGAACTGATGTCAGGGCCAACTCAGTTGTGTATACAGAAACTGGAAGAACACATCCAGCCCTTCATTCTGGTCGAGGGCCAGTCTGCCAGGCATGGGGCACTGAGGTCCGTCTGTGATGCAGCAGAAGCACAACGCATCACAGCAGGGTATAAAGCAGATTGTTCAGGTAGAGCAAGAACTGAGCAGTGAGGAGCTGAGGAAAAGCTGGAGAAACTTGTGTAGGGTTTAAGGTAGGTTTACTCAAAGCAGCTAGCCAGAACAAGCTCAATGTCGCTGTGGATATGTTGCTATCAGTACCTAAATTGGATAGTTTAAAGCTACTTGGAGGAGTTGCAGTTGTATCCTTGGCTTCAGGGTAGACATATGCAGAGGCAACAGCTCCAACCTCATATATCTCACTGTTTTAAAGTAAACATATGGTAGAAAGAGAAAAAGAAGCAGTTCTTAGAGCTGGAACAATTTATCCAGCTAGTTAAGAGCATTTGGATAAGTTTCACATGCAGTCCTCCTGGGTGCATGTATTAGGTTGGCTTTACACATAAGCAGTTCAAATGACTGTTTGCTGCCATATGCTGGAGGTGGGAGGAGGACCCCAGTGTCAGCGAATTGCCTGAAGGGTGCTGTGTGCCTCATGAAATCCTTATGTCTGTTGATTCGTGTCAGGAAAAAGCTATCACCTTGTCTGCTGAACTCCACAATCTGCTGCTGTCTGTGAGCAGAGCTGGTGCATGCTCTCTTGAGAGCTCAACAGTGTCTGGGACACCACAAAGATCTTCTGAAGTTAAAATATACGACAGGGAAGTGAGATATGAGAAAAATAAGGCTTGGATAGGGCCAGAGCATTAATCTAAGTTTTTTTTTTTTTCTTGGGGGGTGAAGAACGCACTGGGCAAACACTATCTCCAAACGTTTTCTGAGAAACCTGTACTTACAATATAACAAACAACCCTTTCCATAACACTTCTCTGGCTCAACAGAATGATTTGGGAATTTTTGCTACCTTACCTCTTAAAAATCCAGAAGTTGGCAGGTTCTGCAGCCTCCAGAAACACCTTTTACATGAATGAGATCTGTAATAAGGTATGTCAGAAACAGAGAAGACTTTTCTGCAGTTATTTTCTTGTGTGTAGACAGTGGCACTGAAGGAACGTAGATGTACTCAAAGTAAATGAAGAGATGGTGTGTCAGAGAGATGACTGCTGTGGAGAGCACCTGCCATCACAGCCACAGTAATAAAAAGATTTGTAAAGCCGTTTCACTCCCTGCTTCTAAAAATTTCATCTGCCTTGCCTTCTTGTGCTGTGGTTTCCAGGTTCTCAGATGTTGCTCCCCGACCTTTCTGCACCTGCCCAGACAGCCTGCTGTTTCTCCCCGGTAAAACAGGGATCAGCAGATCCCTTTTTCATCTGCTGTTTGCCATTAAATCAGCAGAAATCTTGCTTCCAGTGTCTGTCTGATAGTCAATTCCAGCTCCTTCCTGCTTTGAGGAAGCCCCTCTCCCAAGCCAGTGCCTATATGGTGCTGTGACCTTGACTTAGATATTTTTATGATCTCTCTTATCTCTGCCTTACTTTCTCCGCTCCTTGCATGTTCAGACACCAAGGATCTCCAATCTTTTGAGTATTCTGACTTTCAGGGAAGTTAATTAAACTCCCAGCCTTAATGCTACTTTAATATTTTCTGTTTAAATTTGATTTTTATGTATGTAGTTTTCTCCATCAATATGCCAACATTTGTTGTAATTTAAACACAGTAGCATCTGATGCTTGAATTACCACTAAATGACTGCAGCATCTTAGATACTACAATTTCATATAGTGACAAGAAATGCTTTGGTCTTTGACTCATGTAAACAGTATTTCATATAACTGTGAAGGCAGGGAATTACATATTTTTACCACAAATGAAGATACATAGCAAATCTAAGAACAAATAAAATATACTTTTTGTCCAGTTGTAAGTCGTACTTTTATTTGGAGATCTCAAAACACCTACTCCGAGATTGATGCTATACGTATAACAAGCACTGATCTGAGAAACTTGTTCTTTGTATAATGTTATGGAGATAGAAATGTGTATTTTTGATATCTTATTTGCAGTGAAACACCTAATTGGAAACTGTAAAATGTGTCTGTAACGTTCTTGCTTACTGCCTGGCTGTGGGGTTTGTCTTTTTTTAAATGCTGTTTCAGCATATTCTTGGCTAATAAGGGTAGCTGTTTTACATCATTTTAGCAAAGTGGAACATTGAAATTATATGACTGAAAAAATCTATATTGTCATTTTTCATTTTCATTATTACTCTTTCATAATTAAGCAATAAATATAAGCTGTGCTGATCCGTACGTTATGGCAAGCTTTCCTGAATAGAGCAAAGAAGAAGTAGAAAAAGATTCTAGCTACCCTTGGAAAAAAATAAAATTAATCTTTCAGTAAAAAATTAATCTTTCAGCCTGCTTATCTTGAACTTGTTCTGAGATTTTCCATGTACTTTAGTAGAACCAGTGTCACACTGCTGGGTGGTTTATTTAAGTGTTGATGTAGGATGTACATTTTTCCAGCCAGTGTAACATTGGCTTGAAGATGTTCCTGTGATGAACAATCACAAAGACAAAGAGTTTAAATACTGCTTCTTGCAAGGATGAAAACGTCATCTATTTGCCAAACTTTTGTGAAAATATTAAATTCTTCCAAACCTTAAGCAAATTAATGGTTGCAGAGGTGACTGAGGCCAAATAAAGCCTTGAGAGCAAGCCAGGAAGGTACCAATTACTGTTCATTTCAAAAGGAGTCTTGTGGGGTCAACAGCACACTTAAACCAGGCATGCTGCGTACTTTCCTGTGCGTGACCCAGCAGATGTGAGAGGCATTGGAAAACAACAAGGCTGTGACCCCATTGGAGATTTGGAGGAGAGCTGAAAGCGCTATAGGTAGGAGCTAAGGTGGGGTGAGTGTGTGTCTTTGTGTGTATTGTGCAGATCCTGGGTGAATTGTGTAGGGAACAATGGTGAAGGGGTGGAAGCAGGTGGAATGGGAGAGGAGGACACGAGTAACACTGGGATTATGGAGGTGAGGCTCCGAGGGTGATGAAAAACAAGGTGTGAGAAGCACAAGAACCAGCGTTTGCCAGCCCATCTCACATAGCGAGAGCTGTTTGGTCATCATCTTGGGATGGTTGCTCTGTCGTCGTTTTGGTAATTTAGCACATCTATCCGTGTGTTTGCTAAATGTGATCTTTGTTTCAGTTCATGTTGCCATCTTTTGCCTCTCCTTTTCTTTTTTGGCTGCTGCCTGTATGTGTGTTGGGGTCCTGTCTGAAGTCAGGGTCTCATTTTGGTTTTTACTGTGACACAGTTTAGTTATATCAACACCTTTTTAATATTGCTGGCCTCAAGTGTTCAATTGGTCAAGAGCATGTTTGGGGCATGTGACAAAAAAAAAAAAAAAAGCTGATTGCCCCCAAGACACATGTCTGTACATTTCTCTGGTAAATTAGAGATGAATGTAGTTCTTTGGTATTTTTTGATGCAAACTGCCTCTACTTACCTTTTCAGCATCACTGCAATGAAGAGAAGATGTGGTACTATTCAATTCTGTTGACTATGTAAATCTTGTGACCATTTAATGAACACATTTTCAAATATTTTTCTAAGGAACAGGGAAGAAAATACATGCTTTTCTTCTTGATATTTGATTTCTTGATATTTGGTTAAATAGGACAAAATCACGTGAGTAAGGCTATGTCAAATCCCTGCTGTTTTTTCTGTGGGAAGAGAGGAAGAAAAGGAAGTGACAAAAATAGTGATCTGAACCATGAAATATCTCAGTTATTTAAAAGAGGTTGTGTGAGTCATAGGGAGCCATAATTTTGTAAACAGGTGCAGTAATTTCTGTAATGCAGAGAACTAATGAGGAACGGTGAGTCTAGCTTGGTTAGAACAACACTGCATTGCAACATGCTGTGCTGAGTACTCTGAAGGTATAAAGCAATGGTCTGGAGTTTCAGGACATTTTAATCTCCTAGATGATCTTTGACAAATCATTTCACTTCGCACTGCTTCTGTTTCACCATCTGTAAGACAGGCAGGATAATAAAAAAAAAAAAAAAAGCGTGTTGAAAGCTACTGATGAAAGTTAGGTGGCAGCATTATTTATCACATTAAATGTACGTTCTGTGAAACGTTGTTCATGATTACGGATGTAAATTGTTGTCAAAGCTGCAGAAGGCCTTTGTTCCTTCTGCACAGATCCTGTGCCAACTTTCTACTCATCATCATTAGGACTGTGAGACAAATCTTCCCATCACTCTTTATATAAAAGGTCTGCTACAATGTTACAGCATTGCAATCAGACTTTTATGCTTATTTTTGTTTCATATATTTATGGGGTTTTTTGTTTTTAATTACTGTCATGATTTCTCCATTTTATAATAATTGTATCATCACAACTACGTAAATGCACAGATAGCTGTCTTTAAGTGTCCTTAAGTTCGCTTTTATGAGTGCTCAGATGTAAGAATGTGGAAAAAAAACCCCACCCATATTGCACTGTGTGGGTAAAGCAGTCTCTTTTAAAAGCTTTATGCCTCTTCTATGCAAAGTTCTACTTACAAGTTTTCTGCTTACATTTTGATTAGTAGGATTTAGAGTTCTATTTGTAATTGAGAAAAAGCATTTCAAATTATAACTTTCTTCCTTCTGTCTATTTGCGAGGTCATAATTTTCTTTCCAAACTAACCTACATTTGGCTTTTAACTTAATTTCTTAAAATTTAAAGGTCTGTGATCTTTCAGACTATCAAACTATTTTATTGAAATTTCCAAATTGGACCAGCTGCTCTCCTGATAATCATGATATTTCTAATAAGTCTGGCAGTAACTGAATTAATTCTGTGTCCTTGCCAGTAACAAAGATGGATTTAGAAGTGTTATTTTTGAAGACCTGTTATGGTACCTTTCCCACAGTTCTTTCCAGCTGAAAAGAATTCATAATAATGAAAATAATGTTCTTGGAGAACCAGGGCATACGACTGTACTAAATATGTGATGGAGTTTCTTATAGTGCATCATGGTGCACTCTGTTCAGAAGTAAAAAAAACACCAAAAAACCCCAAAAAAACCAACCAACCAAACCCAAACCTTTATTTCGGGGGGGGGGGGGGGAACCCAAAACCTTTCCTTTTTTTCTGGAGTTGTGGAAGTGACTTAGCTTGTGCCCAGTGTTCCTGAAGGGTGTGTGTGTGTAAGGGGTTGCAACTGTTAGATCTTATTTTTATTTTCTTGATATAAACGTAAATCCATTCTCTCTCACAGAACAAAGTATACTCCATTTAAATTTCTTCTGGTGTTGGCTAATTGGCATTCCCTGAGAGAGAAAAAAGGGATTTCAGGCCTGCATGGAACATTTTAAAGGGTTGGTTTCCCTAGAGACTCTGCTTACTATGAAATTGTAGCAGTGTGTTGTGCAGAATATGGTGTCTGCATCATAAATCCTCTGATTAATGCGATGTGAGGTCCTGGTTCTTAAAGTTATTGTTGTGTTGCTCCACTAAGCATTGCAACAAATAGAGAACTGGGACAGTAGCAGGGTAATTGTTTTTTTCAGGATGTTGTGACTTTCCCAGAAATTCCATCCTCATCCCAGTTCACTACCCAAAATATGGAACTCAGTATGATTCCATGAAATATTTAGGTATCAGCAAGTTCACCATCTTCTGATGAAAAGCTCTGTAAACTGAAACACTTGTGAAATACTCCAGATGTCATAACATTTTGTTACAGAGGCTCCCAAATGAGCAATCAACCACCAAAAATAAAAAATTAATTATTAATACAGTTAACTAGCTCTCCATAAATTACAGGTTCGAATGTCTGTGAGAGGAGAACAGAACAACTTTCTAGGGTTTAACGGCAACCCAAAACACAGAACAAAGAACTCCATGGGGTTTAACGGCAACCCAAAACGCAGAACAAAGCCCCACTCCCTAGGGTTTAACAGCAACTCAAAACGCTCTATCACTCACCTAACAAGTGAGGGCTCTCAACCTTGAGGACCTGCTCAGGGCAGCGTCCCAACCCAAGTCACCTCAAGGAGTTTCCTTGGGCAGCATCCTGACCCAAGGGGAGAGTCCTCGACCACAGCATGCAGCTCCAGGGGATGAGCTCAAAATGGCTCCCCCAGGGGACTCCATTTATACCCAGGCCCAATCTGACCTGTAGTCAATAGCGGCTCCCATTGGCCAAAGGCCCCAATTACCGCAAAGCCCTGAGAACAAAGGCAGTCAGGAGCTGCTGCACTTCAGCAGCCAAGAAGCTCTGCTTTCATTGGGCAGATGCACCTGCCACACATTTCCTGAGACTATGCTATTACTACTGCTTTTCTCATGTTTGCCACTAGAGACAAAAACACTTGCAAAAATTCGTGATTTGTTTGTAGACAATTGCAGTTAAAGAAACTATTGATCCCTGTGGTAATTTGCCACTCTGTAAGATTTTTCCATCGCTCTTGAAAATCTTCTGGGAGATGTGAATCACTGTCTCTTCCTCTCTGGATGTGATAATTCCTAAATCCTTTTTCTGATCTGGGACTAAGTTACTGACAGCAAAGTTTTGTCTCTCAGCATTATATATGTAATGAATTTAGTACATTATGTATGCATTGACTCAGATACTATATTTTCATATGTTTAGTCTGATATTTATGCTCATTGTTTTTTATTTATTGTTTTGTAACCTTCTTAAAAGTAACTGAAAAACATTCCTGATGCTTAATTTGCAAAATACAGAGGCCACTCCAGAGGAGCAGACCTTTAACTGCAATGCTGAAATGTCAGACAGCAGTTGGAGATCCTCAGTCCCAACCTTTCATTTAGCACGACTTTTCCTGGGTTGTTCAGATTGATGAGATAACAGCTTGAGTCGATGAGAGTTTTGTTGCAGTCCCATTTTACTTTGTGTTTCCTGTTTACTTGAAGGGCGGATAAAACCTCACGCAGCATGTTGTATCATATGTGCAGAAATTAATTCTTTGGATTTGCATTTAAAGCATCCTGTCATTCCATTACATAGTTTTATTATTTTGCATACTGTGCTATAGATTTTGGGCTTGGGCTGTGCTAACTCAGCTGACTTCAAGCAGAAGGTATTGCTCAAGCTCATCCATACCTATTATGTGAACTGGAAACCTACAGGCTTCACCCCAGTGGCAGCTGTGGAAGCTCTGTTGAATTTGCAGTACGGTTATGACTCCACTGCCTTACTGGCTATAGCTTCCCAAATCAGCTGATCACAGCAATTCTGTGTCCCAGGTAGAATCTGTAGCTATGGCTGTTTGTATTCAATCGAATAAATTACAGATATGATCCAAAATCATTATGTACATGGGTAGTTAGGCACAAGTAAACTGCTGGAAAACACTAACTCCTATTTGGAGCCCAAGGGCTCTGAACCACAGATGAAGTTCAAAGATCTGGAGGAGGCAAAAGAGGGAAAGACCCTTAAATAAGCTGTTCATTATTACTGCCTTTGTAATATTGCTGCATGTTTTCAACCACCTGTAAAACACTCAAGCTACAAGTTTGCAGAAACTTTGAATAGAGTCTCTGCAAAGAGCTTTTTTGGTGCTTTGATAATTTATGAATGTCAGAAGAGCAGCGGTGAACCTGTGAATGAGACAATGCCCCTAGATAAATATGCATGGTGAGGAAGTTGAGTGAATTCATGTGAAAGCATCTTTGAGGACCCAAGAGGAAGCTAGGGGAATGGAACTGCCTTTAAGCTATTTCTGTGTATGTACAGAAAATTTCAAGCAGAAACTCTGCTCCATCTTTCTCCATCTGTCTGATACCACCGATCTGGAAGGTAAGAGTTTTGTTACCCAGGCCTGCAGAACAAATAACTTCAGCAGTTAAAACGTATGCCATGCTAGGACTGAACCTTAGGTCTGATGCGGACACAGGATACTGTTTTACTTTAACCTCCGAAGTTGACCCCGTAACTGATCACCTCCAAGCTTTTCTGCTTCTGAGCCATTCCAGGAACTTAGACTTGCTCTGTTGGCTTTGAACTCAGGAATCCATGATCAGCTATCTCACTTTCTTCTTCCTGACTTCTGGCCCTTTTGCGCTCTACTCTGTTACTCTGAAGCCCTTAAGTAGGAAAAGGCAGTGGTCTACAAACTGATTTCTTCAAGGGTTTTATGTCACAAGTCACAAAGAAATGTGTGTCTTGTGACAGGAGCCATCTCCATGTCACACTGAGGAAGCGAGCACATGCAGATAGCTGAAGTGAGGCTCTATATTATATTATATCATAACATTATATTATTATTATTATGCTATAGAAAGGGAGGAGCAGCTTATGTGGTTTAAACTAATTTAAGCAACCTCGTGACCAGCTCTTACTATGGACAGACATAAATGTTTTAATGCAACCAAAAATTAGCTGTATATTTTTCCTTCTGTTTCCTAACTTTGCTCTTTAGCTCATTTATTCAGTATTCTACAATGCACTTTTTTTTTTTTTTTTTAATTTAAACTTACGGCTTCATGTCTTAGGTCTGCAGTCTTAGCAAATACTGAATTATTATAATGATTCTGTTTATGCAGCTTCTACTTTGAAAACAAACCAAAGCAGTCCTTCTGTGTCTACTAAGCTCAGAAATGTACTCACAGTGTTGCTCTCATACTTTGAATATAGCAAGCATAAAATGCCTTCCTGTTTTCTCCCACTCCTGTGGCATGAAGTATTTGTGAAGTACCACTGGATATTTATTGTTTCTCCATCTAACTCAGTTTTGAATTCACCTGGTCGCAGAAACTCTACAGCTCTTGGTGCTGTTTCAGCATGAAGTCGTGCTTATATAGAGAAAAATAAGGTCAGAATAATTTCAATGAAATGCTTCATTCCTGTGAGAATTTGTCTATTTGTCAACACACATACAGACCCGACTGATGCGGTGCCACTGCAATGTAGGTCCTGCCCTTAGGTAAATTCTTTTTGGAAACTTGATGAATTTCATCCTTTCCTCACACCTCATAAATATCCCTTCGGTGCACCTTCTCGAGGGTGCCAATGCCTCATTTTGAGTTCTCAGTAGCATCCGTATACCAGGGAGTAGGATTCAACCTACATGACTTTGGATATCATCTGGACTATGGATAATGGGAAAATAAATAGGTAATGAGAAAAAAAAAGCACTTCTGATTTCTTCACAGGGAAAGATAAACCACAGCATAGGAGAACCTATTTCTCTCTGGTATATGGAAGAGAAATATTTAAATGCACTGTTAATATCTAAATTAGGTGATTGCACCTCAGTCCTTCTGTCAGCTCTTATCCAACTTCATTAATAGCTCCCTGATTTGTACTTAGATAATACCAGGCTACAATTTTCAAGTTTCCCCAGTGTTATCTATCACCTTTTGTTTCTTTTTTTGAATTATCATGTTTTTCATTGGAAGGTCTACTGTTTTCATGCAGTAATTCCACACACACCATGGAAGGAAGTGCATAATATGCACTAGATATTCCATTATTCGGAAAGAACTGGTGTGTTTTAATTCTCTCCATCAGTAAATGGCCAATTTTCATGAACTGTTATATTTCCTGAGTTTTCTATGTCTGAGATCTTAAACAGAACAAGGACAGGCAGCAAAACCAATCACTACAGAAATGAATATGGAGCTGCAATTACACTTCAGATTTCAGATTTTAATGTGAGTTCTCTATTTCAGGATAGTTTAATACAAAAAAAGTTACTGGGAGTTTTGAAAATGAATGGCCAAGGGCAACTCTCAGGAAACTCCAGCCCCGTCATAAGAGCTCCACATGCTCATAAGAGCTGTGCAGTTTTTCAGTAGCCCCTAAGAGTTTATTTTACGCCTAAGAACTTCAGGCCTGTGAAGGTTTATTTAGACCCTGGATCCAATTGCAGAGAAGGTTAGAAGGGCCTGGAGCTGTGAAATGAACAGGAGTGAAATCCTTTCTTTTCAATTTGTCATTTAACACTTAGAAACAGTATCTTTAGGGACTTCAGCCTTGTGCAGTGACGCACAGTCGCCACTGCAGCGACTTGAGTGCCATCTTGCACGTAGGGGATGATTCAGCTGGTAAAATTATGTTACTTTGAAATTAGTTTGGTACTTAGCATTTAATATTCTTCTCTTTTGCTCTGCAATTAGCTTTTACTAATGCAGTTTAATCTATTTGTAACATTTCTTGAAAATCATAGTAGACATGATTTGAAATGAAGCTAAATCTCTTGAACTTTTCCTTATGTTAATTTGAAATGCCAACAGGGCACCAACTGCTGTGAAAATTAATGAATGAGGTACACCAGACTGTCTTTCATTTCATTTGAATGCCTTCACACTTAGAGAGCATATGTGACAAACAAACTATTCTCCAACACCACAGATGATGCTGGAGTGAGAATTTTGCTGCTTGTTGGGCTGCATTAACAGATTGTGGGTCCTGGTTTCTTTGCAAGCACATTATGGAATACAGCTCACAGGAGAGGCAACTCTCCTCTGAAAATGTTTTTTTCTTTTAAAGAAACATTTTTTTAAAGTGTGTGAAATATTATTAAACTAAAAATATCTACCACTGCACTTGCATTTTTCTCTAACAGTGTTTTACTCCTCATTTAAAAAATCTCAAGCATGACAGTCAGCTTTCTTAAGGCTGAGGGTAATTTGTCCGTGTTACTTCTTAGACATTAAGCTGCAAAAACTGTATTATGCTACCATATCTCTGAGCTGAATTAATTTATACTATGCACAATAATTTTGTTCAAAACTGCAGATTGCACTTTTTCCTTGTCCTGAAGAGCTGGGGAAATGGTTGGCCTTCACAGTTAAAGCGGACCTCCTGTACAACAAAATGAATTTCAGGAGAGAATAAGATAAAACTTCTTGACTGCTTAGAAATGTTTATGAGCCAAAAGAGAATAAACACATGCAATTAAACTGTTTTCTCAGGCAGTGTCAGTCACATAGTATCTATTAAAGCCCAACTGCAGAATCTGGACTATTTTTGCATGATGGTCAGAAGTGCTGTGTTGAGTGATTGGACAATGACCGTGCTGTAATTCTCTGCTAAAATTCCCTTTGCAATTCTGGAATTTGGCTTATTTTTAATTTTTTTTTCAGATACCACAGCGTTTGTGATTGTGTTCCTGGTGACAAAGTTTTAATATCTTTCTGTTTAAGCATGTTCTTGTATTCCACTATAGTCTTGACACCAACATACACACAAGTTCACTGCTTGGTGGGGGTGGTTTGTTGACTCAGGTGGGAAATTCAGTTCTTCAATTTTAACTGGAAGTAGTAAATACTTTTTTTTTCCACCCTTTGGAGTCTCTAATATTAAATGAAAATAAAATTAAATTGTGTGATCAGTAAAACTGTGACACAACGTTTGTTCCTAGATAAATGATCAAATAAACAATTTTACTTACACCCAGATTAAATAACTGGCACTAAAACCAATAAATTATTTTTTTATACTCTGCATTGCAGTCATATAATGAAAAGACTAATTGGATTTGGACTTGGAAAAATGCCGCTGCTGTGCTCCAGAAATTGAAACATTGACTAAACTGTGAAATAAAATAATAGTATGGGGCAGATGTATTCTGGCTATTCTAATGAAAAGGATTCACAATTTCTTTTCTGACTTAGGCTTGAGCGGGCATAATGACAATGTTGTGCGAATAGATATAAGCTGCGAACTCTAATGGAAACAAAATAATAGAATGTTTAAGGCATCTTTTAGAAATGGGACATGAAGGGGCTTGTCAACAGTGAGCCCATGACAGAGTGAGAATTTGTGATGGACTCAGCTGGACATGGAGCTCTTCTGCCTTGGTCAAGCCAGGGTAAATATATTCACTTTGCGTCATGCAGGGCAGTCATCTCTTTGAGTGTGCCTGTGTTGCATTCAAGGACAGATAAGGTCATCTTTTGTGTCATTTTTCTTTGCTTTTATAGATAAGTGGCATCCTTACTTTCTGCTTGTGTCAGACACCGACGTGGTTGCAGACATAATTTATGGGTATGATTTATACATCAAAACACCTGTCAAACTGAATGCTTAAAAAGTAAATTTTACAAGTCTGGAAAGGGGCATACCACATTATGGTGTGATTTCAGG
This sequence comes from Strix uralensis, assembly GCF_047716275.1. Classification (NCBI taxonomy): domain Eukaryota; kingdom Metazoa; phylum Chordata; class Aves; order Strigiformes; family Strigidae; genus Strix; species Strix uralensis. Next base: position 35,917,506 of record NC_133977.1, read on the forward strand.
ACTGTTTGTTCACAGAGCTTTTAAACTGGTGTCTGCCTTGCACCTCCTGGAAGCAACAACTGTGTTCATTATTGCATAGTACAACTTTGTAGGCCAGAGTGCAGCTGTTAAGATTGCCCAGCTATAGGGAAAGACGTGTATGGCTTTATGTATGAGAACTGCACTCAGAATTGCTTTGATTGCTTAAACCAGTTGCTCTGTAGGGTATGTAGATTATCAATTCCCATATCATGTATACTTAATATTACTGGATAGATTAATGGATAATTAAATATATTACAGAATTGTTGTGAATGAGATTTTATAAAATATTCATAATATCTTAGGTCAAAAGTGGGAAGGGATTTAAAAATGGGTTAGACAATTTCACAGTTTTGGGATTTCTACAAAACATCCTGGTCTATTTTTATATCATCTGGCTCGGGAAAGTCCTTGATCTCAGATCATCAGGCCCTACATGTGAATGCTATGGTCAGGTTCACTATGTTGATGTTCTGTCCTCTTATTATTGCTGTGGTTTTCCAAGTGGGTTGTTTTGGGATGATACAAATTTTTCTTCTTTGTATTTTTCCCCCCACCAAAATGAAATAAATTTGAGTTTTTTTTATTGTTTGCATTTTTTTAAGATAAAAATTCAAATATTGTATCTGAAAATGTCACAATGAAATATGTCAACATTTCTCACCTTTTTTCTGAAGATCTTTTCAGCTGCATGCCTTAGACAGCTTCTCTATGAATTCCTCAATAGTATGCTTGATCTAAAACTGAGTTTATAAGCAATAAATCAATATATACCTAACTAATATTTACTGTTCTATAGTGTTTAAGAAGAATATAAACTGATAAATATTCCTAGTACACAAACAGTCTTTCATTACAATCTGTATCAAAATCTGCTTTGCAGTACCCTGTATAAAAAAAACAGAAAAGCTACTAAAAAGGGCATTGGAATCCCTTCAGTTGGTCAAGAGGTGGGAGCTGTTGAGACAATGCTGGGCAAACATGACATTTCAATTGGTATCTTAGCATGTTGTAGGTAGGATTCTGTCAACACTTCCTTTATTAACCTCAGTGTTCAGGCAGACACAGCTACCAGGTTGAAATTTCATCCTCAACCAGTGTTGCTTGTTTAAATTCTCTCAGCTCACGAAAATAGTTTAAGCTAGTTTGTTTCCAAATTTCAAGCTGCAGAAGACAAAAGAACAATAGGAATTAGTAGGTTTCTGGCTCCTCCACAAGCTGCTTTGTGCTCCTACCCTGAACGTATCAACCTGCTAGTTTATATAATGTTATTTTCCATCTGTTATGTTTTACACATGATATTTTGCATGAGAAAAAGGGACTGCGGTGTTGCTTTTTATTCTGAGATTATCAGGGTACTCAAAAATGCTGTTAACTATTTTTCATATTGATTGATTTGTTAGGTCACATTCTCTGCTTCCTGTGTGTGCCAGGCTCATATGAACCTGAAGAGCAAAATAAACATCTCTGTTGTAAGAGAAAGACTGTCTCTTCATCTTAAATTATGAATCCATAAGACTGAAGGAAGGAATATATTTCAGTCTTGCGTAATATGAATAATGTATGTAGCACCGTTATACACATCCCGCACATTGTGGAACCAGAATGTGCTGTTAATAAACATTCATAATGCTCACCATAACCATTCTGAATGTTTTATTGCCAAAATAAGTTGTGATCCCAAGGACATTCAGAGATGTCGATCTTATTACTATATCCAATTATTAAAACTTAAACTTATAGCAGCATTATTCCCTCTCTCCATTTGACATGGGAAATTAGTCAAAATCTCTGGGTCTTGTAGGTTGTATCAGTTACTTTCATAAGGGAGTTAGTTGTTATATGCAATCTTATTTAATTAACAAAAATGCAAAACCTGTTTTTCTGAGCACAAGGAGAATCAAACAACAGCAACACATGAATCTCTTGCAGTTCTCAGCTTCCTTCAAGCTGTGTTGAACCCAAAATCTTTCTCTGTCATGTTAGCAGTGTTTCTAAGGCTGTGGGAGCAGCTTCCAAGCTGCTGTCTTCATTTCCTTTCTCTCCATTCCTTCAGTTCCCCTTGCTCCCACCCAAAAATATCTGCTTTCAGCCTAGTTTTTTGCTATGTCAATATTCATGAAAAGGCAGTGAAGCGACATGGATGGATGTATATCCCAGTCTCACCTTCTCAGAACCACAGTTCTCAGTGGTGCTCCTCTGGTTTTTGCCTGAGAGTGCCTATGAAGACTGAAAAATGCTGTTAGAAACTGGTAGAGGAGCTCTGGCCCAAGATGGTACCACATGGTTAACTTTGAGAACTATATAGAGTTTAAGCTTGCTGATTTGCCTAATTAGGATCAAAGAACAGTTAATTTGTGGATTTAAATGGCTTGTAGGCTCTCTCACCCCTCACACATGGATAAATATGACAGTGAAGAAATTTCAGGTGAGTTTGAAATTAGAACTTAGTGAAGATGAGAGACAGAGGAGAACTTCACTGTCAACAATCCCTCTGATAATAACAGAATCCTGGGGAGGGGGGAATATCTGTCCCTTTACTTGCTTTGATAATCAGGAAAAATAGAATAATCTACTTTAGAAGAGGTTGCAGGCTTTCTCCATAAAGCAAGTAAGTTTTATGATATTTTACTAAACTGGTCAAATGATTTATTCTAGAAGAGTCACCTCTTTTGGGGTTTGTTTTGTTTTGTTTCTATTTTAAAGATGTATGCCAGTTAAATGAGATAATCAACAAAGTTTATAAATTAACCTGTTTGCTACATTCAAAGAGAGATGAAACAGTCTGTCAACAAAGTGGGTTTTTCAAAGTTGCAACAACTATTTTCCTTGGTGGGAAACATGAAAATAATTAACTATCCAGTTATTGTAACAACACAGTTAATAATTTTGTTTGTTTTAAACCATTAGTTCTGGGACATTTATTCTTAACTGTCTAGTTGCAACTTTATCAGGAGAGGGGGTTGACATTAAAGGGGCCATTTTTGTTGATTCAGAGGTTAGTTTAGAAGATGTGATGTGATATGGGTATAAGGAGTGGAAAATGAGCCTTTTACCCTCATCAGTGTAGAAAATTTATGTATTTCTTTAGTTCCATTGCTTCAGAAATTATTGTTATTATGGAACCATAGCTTTTAAGGACAAACTGGGACATTGATCATTTACTTTGATCCTGTGTAATAGAGGCCATGGAATTTTATCTTACATTGAACCTGTTAACTTCAGCTCCATCATGGCATATATTCTGCAGAGGTCTTCATCCTTGATTTGAAGCCAGCAAGACATGATAAATTCTTTATGGTAGCATGTTCCAGAAATTAATCATCCATATAAATAGAAATGCGTGTCTTGTTTTTTAAACTTATTTATGCTAATTCCCAGACAAGACAGTTCTTTTAATTCCTCTCCTTCTACCCATTTCCGATAGATCCATTTTTTACCAGACCTCTTTTGAGAGAGTGTTTGCATGGAGGACTGCTGAGGTTGCAGTATGTTCCTGTGACAGTGAGGTATAACTGAAGGTTCAGCATTAATTTGTTTTATGGTTACACGTAATTGTTTACCAAGCTGCTTGTCACCCTTGAAGGGCAATGTCATTAACTTCAGTGTAGATACAAATCCTGACCAAGTTTTAGCCAGAAAGCTCATCTTGACGTGACATTATAAACATACTCTTAGGTGAAATAGAAATAGCAAGGAAGTACTACGTGAAAAAATTAGCAAACAGATTTATTTTCCTTAATTTCTCTAAGCTTAGTCTCCTGTGTGAGATCCTAGAGCTTTGCCACAGCTGTCCAAGGTATAGGATAAGCATAGGAGGTGTAACACTGACTTTCTCTTTTATGTGCTGGTTTATTTAATTCTTTCTTTCACTCTTCTGCTCCCCTTTGGGATCCATGAACAGTTCTCAAAAATGTGTCCACTCTAGTTGGATTTGTCACCCATGATGGTCATGTCAAGGAAGGATGTTACTGATTTTGTCTTCTGTCAGCTATAGCAGCTTTTACTGTCTTCCTAAGAGCATGTTTTCCAAAAGAATAATACAGTTTTTTCCTATACTGAGTATCATCCTAAGTTCTCCTCTTGTTTTTGTTTTGTTTTTTTCCTTGAATGAGATTTTATTATATTTTGGGGTCTTGTCAGAACGCCATTCTTCAGAGAAAATAAGGGTCTTTAGTCTGTTGTTTTTGCTGTTTAGTTTTTTTTGGGGGGCAGGGGGATTTAAAAAAGGGAAGCCATACCAAAAGCCACTTATATTTGTACTCAGGTCAGTTACTGTTTGTTAAGTCCATAAGACCAAGTGTATTCCTGGTAAGGGACTTGTTAAAATTTTCACTCCCAGTGATGTTACTTTTTCTTTAATGCTTAAAGGTTTTCTACTTTCAGTCCTTAAAGGGAAGAAATAGAAACTTGTAAAATTGCACCTTTGGTTACAGCCTGTATATTGTGGTTGTTGCTGAGCATTAACATAGGCTTATATACCATTTCCCCTGTGATTTCCTTTCCATGCTGCTGCACAGAATTCAAAACTAACAAGGTTCTAATTAGAAAACTAAATCTAATCCTCTCTGTAAATTGAGTTTTTCTAGTCAGGAAATGCCTTCTCTCCTTCTCCCTTCAACAGTGTGGCTGCTTCTTTTATCTTCTCCTTTATTTCTGCTACTTGTGAAGTTTTGTTAAATATTTGTGTTTCTGTTTTGCTAGCAATTCGGAGCTGTTAATGATGGGCATGAAATAGTGTCTAGCCCCAAGTGCATCTGGTGGTGTCAAAAGTCTTCAGTTGGTTCACATGCCTATTTCCAGTGACAGCCTATTTATTGCTGTCATTATTAGGAAACATGACATTTACAGACAAGTAAAAGAAAAGGAGACAAATGTGCATAATTTTCCTGTATCCTGACCTGTCTTTAGATCACTTTCTCCTGCACTGCATTCACTCTCTTATTTTCTTGCTCCAGGGAATGACTGTTCAAAGATGATGCTGAGAGAAAGGATGGCCTAGTAGTTACTACTTCTAGTGCAGAGTCAGAGAGAGACCCCATGTCTTCTAATCTCTCCATTCTTTCCTGGTTTAGACATAAAAATATAAAACTTGCAACAAAAATCATGTGAGAGATCATTGGTTTGCATTTTATTTCGTATCCACTATGGAATGGCTTTTCTTGAAAACCTCAAATATTTATATGTTCCTAGTTTATATACCTCTCAACAAGTTTCCTAATAGCATGCCAATCAAAGAAATAAAAGTAACAGGGGATGGTATGAGCAGAGTGTTTACATCTGCACTTGCTGCAGTTGGTTGCAGTATTAACTCATGATGAAACCTAAGGTTGGTATTTGTGTAAAGAGAACTAATTCAGTAAGTTGTGTTTGAAGATTTATGTTATTTTATGAAGATGCAGAAGTCTTTTGCCACATGTTCAAGGTTGCTGCGTACCTTTGAACAGAGACTGAAACAAACAAAATCCTGAAAAAGAGACAAAAAAAGCTCTCTTCAAAGAATTAAAGTAGAACTTAAGGACATGAGGGTTTTGGAATGATTGTCTTCATAGTGTTGCCATCCTTAGCGCGTAAGTGAGCTGAGCTTTCTTAGTAAGACAGTAGGGCAGCATCTTAAAGACAAAGAAAAAATTTGGCTAATTGGAAAAACCTACTAGCAGACGACTTTATCAGTCACAATACTGTGTTCACTAATTGAAAAGGTCTCTGTTTATATGTGCTGGGCTTGGCCTTAGAGGTAGCAGAGTTTACAGTACAGCCAGTGATTTCCAAATTCTATCACCATTTACTCAAAAGCAGGAGACAGAAATTTTCTTGCTTATTCACGGAACTGAACGTCAACCTCAGGCCATTCTTCTTGTCCTCACTTTGAAAGAATGCTAATTACTTTCTAATTGCAGCAAGCTGGCATCAAATCAATCTCTACTCAGACAAAATTTCCATGCCTGTCAGACAATAAAAGACTTGTATGTTGATGAGCTCCTTTGATTCTGCTTAAAAATTACGCATTCAAATCTCCTTTAAAATATGGTTTGCATTTGAGGGGAAAAAAAAAAAAGAAAATATTTTGTAAACCTATCTAATTATATTTGGATAGCAGTCGCTAAAAGAAGACTAATTCCTTTTCTCATCAAATGAATATCTCTGGAAAATGTCTTCTCTTTTAAGTTGATGTTTACTTGACAACCAAAACAAGGCTGAGAAGAAAAATATCAAATCCTAAAAAATTAATTCTTTTAGACTTTTCAATTTTTTAATTGAGACTTTTTTAAAATGTCAATAGAGGCTAGAAATTACAATGGTACCCACAGTAAGGTGAGGGTCCTATTATGCATACTTTGTATAAACACAAAGTGAAAGATGTCTTCAAAAAAAAGTCCAAAGCATTGACAAATCAGGCAAGATGAACACCATACATAGAAGGGAAGAGAGAATGTAAATCAGACAGCTTTTATCTAAAGTTTCTAAGTCAAAAAATGTTGCAACACAAGTTGATTTCTAGTCAGAGAATACACATTTGGGCTTAAGATATCAATTTGGTACTCATTCAGACCTAAAGTGGAGAAATTTGGAAACCTGGATTTAGAATTCAAATACACAAACTGTAGTGTGTGTTTTTGGATTCATAGATTTCTATCCCCATGCAGCCAGAGGTCCATAGAGGGTCCCTGCCACAACAATGCTGCTGTGGAACATAAACCTCTCTGCTTTTTTGGTTTTCCTGGGTTTGTTCAGTTGTTGTGAGTCCTTATTTATCTTCCCTCCCAAAGCATCTTTACTTGCATTTTTCTGAATATTCCTCTCTTTTCTTTAGTGTAATATATGGAAAATTTGGGAGAACTCTTTGAAGGCATAACAGTTGTTCGTGTGCTTTACGTTAAGCTCTTAACTTTGTCTTTCCTTGCACATTTCCAGAAAGAATTTTTAAGGTGCAAAGGCTGTCTGGAGAGCCTGCCCTTGTATCTTTGAGTAATTGCAATATTTAAAATCGTGTACAATGTGGAGTCATGCGGTGTGGTCTAGTGCACAATTAACATCTGTTGGGTAGTTTGTTCCTCTGGAGTGTTTCCAACTCATGCTGAGAATGTGAGTACACAGTAAGTCAAACAATTTGTCCAAGTTCTTCAACCAGGTAATGGTGGCTTATGGAGCACTAGAGCAATTATATACATTTATGAAATGGGTGTTAACAAGTGACTAGTAAAATAAGCACTTTGTAACTACTGCAGAATATTTATGTAAATGCTTCCTAGTAGGTTTGTGTATTGAAATTACTGGACACTGGCATGTTTACATTTGTCAGAGTGCCTAGTTCATTAGCAGAAAAGAAAAATCAATACATTGAGAGGAAAGGAAGAAGGAGAACTGCATAATAATAACATAAATCCAACTGCTAATTTAAAAATGAGGGAGAATTTGCTGGGTTTAGTTTTCATTATGTTAATAAAAATGTATCTCATCCATTTTGATCATTTTGCACACATTCAACTTCACATAAGGCTGTTAGATGAATTTTTATGTTTCACCTATGCCTGAAAAAGATGCATGTTTTATTAGATAATATGTGTAACAACTATTAAGCATTCTGTAGAAAACTGGGAGTTGTCCCAGTCACCGCAGTAATCTTACTGTTAGCAGTAATGTTTTTGACAGTGGTCATGGAAGGAGTTCCCGTAGCAGTTTCTTTTTCTGCTTACTTCAAAGAGTTTGAAACTGAGTGTTTTCAAACAAGAGAGAGAAACAATTGTGCTGCTGAGCATCAATTCAGTTGCTAGAGTTGCTGCCTTACTTTAGTCCTTAAAAATATTTACTGCATTAGTCTCTAATATCACTGGGATTAGGTGGAGTGTTCTGGAGGGTTGCTGTAAAATATGGTCAGATGTCTTATGTTTTGGGTTGTTTTTTTTTTTTTAAGAATAAAGAGACTTTTGTGACTGTGATAAGGTAAAGGAATATTAACACAGCTCTGCAGTGTCACAATATGGCAACAAAGATGTCTGTGTCATATAAAATGCTGTCCTAGTGGTTAAATGATCAGATTTTCAAAAACTTAACTAATTCTTAATTGCTTCCATTTCCATTCACTTTGGGTAGAACTCCAGTTTTTGAACACTCAGAAGTACCAAACAGCTGCTTTAGCTCTGTAAATCCATCACCAGCAATTCTGAAATGGCCACTTGACTTCTTCAGCTACTAGAGGCATCTGACTCCACTGGGTACCTGGTTTTCCAGTGCCACAACAACTCAAAGACGCACAAAAACTCATGCTACTCCAGCAAAGTAGCCGTGCTTGACATGAAGTGAGGTCATCAGAAAAGTTGCTCTTTGAATTTCTCTATTTAATATGACCAGAAGCACCACTTCGGAGCTTTCCATCCCTGGGCAGGGGGACCAAGAGGGGCTCCATTTACTGCTGGCAGGTCCAGCAGTCAGGGAGTTCTTGGGACAAGGCATGGTCTGTCTCAAATGCCTAGTCTGGGCCCTGGGTGCATAGGGGAGCCAGAGACCACGTACTGCTTTTACCTGCCCTCTAAAAGGGCAACACAATGACAGTAATTACAAACTGCTCAGGATGATCGTAAAGGCCTTATCTGAAATTTATGGTTCTCAGTGACTTTGACTGGCTTTGAACTGGGCCCTTGGAGAGATACTTTACATTTGGGCAGAAATAGACACTTAGAGCTTCACACTGGTAGCTTTAAAGGATTTTAAATAGATAATTTTCCTGGCCTAATCCTTTGATCATCTCTCCCTCTTTGCAGATCTTCAATCACTTTTCATCAAATGGGTTACACGTCTTTTTCTTTGAGGCTTTCCTAGGCTACCTTCAGACTACCAATGATTTCTGACTTGGTATTGCTTTTTATCTTCAGGGAATTTACCAATAGTGTTGCCAGCTGTCATAGTTGTTTTAATCTGATGAATGCACTGGCTGTGTGGTTTTTTATTGTTGATACTGATATTTTATTTAAACTATAAATCCTACTCCAAATAATGTCAATTTTCTTCTTGCATGTTTGTGTGCAGTCTTGAGACTGCATCTTGAGATTGTAACTTCCAATTTCTCTTTGTAATCTCTAAACCAGTTTGAAATTAAAATATGTTAGTGCATATGTGCCTCATTACAAAATGGACTTTCAGTATTTCATTAGCATCTGGTGTGTTGCTTAGTGTCTTCTTGTAAAGCTGATTAAGTGCTATGCTATTTTGAATAATTGTATTTTATTTTTTAGCAATATAGTAGTCTGCTGCAGAATAGAAATAAGTGAATGATCAAGAGCATCATTGTGTGTTTTAGCTCTTCTGCACTCTCTTTTAATAATAATAGTAATAATCACCACAGTGACTGGATGTGTAAAAGTCTAATTTACAGATGCAGTGAGCTTATAATAACTCCAGCAGAATTCAGTTGTATCTGCAGATGTTCAGCATTTTGAGACTCAGACCTGTAATGACTATTGTTTCCTAATGTTAAAAGAAGCCAGTGCATCAGGTGTTGTTTTGAATATATGCTATATAACATAATTATATTGTCTATCTACATCACCTACAAGCAACAGTGGCCTACATCTTTGAGCGTTGTTGAATTATAAAAAAACTGCATTGGATGAGCCTGGATTTACCTACTCTAGAGACTACTGTGGTAGGCTGTACTGAGTTTAAAAGGGTGAATTTGGGATGTGTTGAGTTCCCACTAAGATCATCTTTAATGGGTTATGTCACCTAGATCTGGACTCAAATCACTCTGAAGGTGCAGAATGATTTTCAGCTTACATCAGTGAGCACCTCCTGAGGTCAGTAAGTCCATCCTTCTTCCACAGAAGTAAAGACTTCATCTTTGACTTCATTGGCCTTCCTAGGCCAATGTCTCCTTAATCTCTCCTTAAAAACTTTTAGAATTCAGGCAGTCTCTTCCAGTATTTCATTCTTCTTAAAGTCTGAGCTCATTTATATAATCAATAGTCTCTTCCTAAACTTAAGCAAACTTAATTTTATTGACATTTCCTCACAAAGTTCATGTTATCTGGACTTCTGATTTTTCTTGTTGATGTCTTGGGATAATCCCATGTGAAGCACCTGAATTCATCCACTTAGCCTCAACATTGATCTGCCTGTACCTCATTTCTACAAATTTTGAAATTGAGGTAATAACATTACCCTTACTGTCAAGGTCTTTTGAGGATACATTCATAAAAGATTATGAATCTTTCTAATAACAAGAGGCTTGTAAGCACCTAAAGCAGTCAGAAAGATGGGCATATAACCATCACACTAAATAGCAGGTCTAATGTGCATTTTACCACTTATAAATGAAGTTATGTATCTAAAATTAAGGTATTAGCTTATTTATGTCTTCGATATAAAACATTCCAGGTTTTTTTTTGGCCAGAGGTAAGAATGTAGATCCCACAAAGTTTGAGTAGTTCTTACCTAGGATTGCAGTGGTCAGCCAGGACTGGAAGGGAAACTTCAGGTTTTGCTCCTGGCATGCTGCTTAACCTCCTTCCTGCAACCAGGGACAGGGGCTGTTTTTCCATGTTTGCTCTTATCTCCCAAAATGAAAATAGGCATATTTAGTAGTGAATTCAAGATCCTTGAGTGAGAGGTACTGCTGAACTGCTTGGGCCTCAGGTTCCTCATTGTGTAGGTGCTCGGAGGAGTGAACACATGAGTGTAATAAAATGCAAATTCTACCTCTGTCCCTTGATATTAGATGAAAAAATCTGCTCTGCAAAGATACAGATCTGGTTTTAAAATTGAGGATAAATGCAATGTTTATGAAAGGCAAGAAATGTGCATGAATTGAGCGTAAGCCTTAGCCATGTTACATAAGGTTTCTCAAAGAGTTGCATCTTTGCCATTTTTCTGCTTTTACCAGCTGCTGTGATGCAGTGAAATACCACATTTTCCTGTTTAACTGAGGAGAGTGGAGTAACTGTTTTAGCAAATATTGCCTTTCTGGTGTTCAACACTGGACCTTCCTTCTGAAATCTGTCAAAACCTACAGTTGCTCAAAGGAACCGTAGTGTGCTGAACCATGTAGTGCCCTAATTAAATGTCAGGCCCAAAATAGGATGAGACATCTAGTATCTTATTGAGTGATTGCTCTGAGCTAAGGATTTTATTCAAGGCCACTTGATGAAAAGCTTTTAGAGCAGCTTGCTGTGTTATGTAGATCCTATTCTGTGATTTCTAATCTGCACTTGTATTTTGCCATCCATGCTGCATTATCTGTCCATTCTTCGATGACACTGAAGAACCAAAGAAGCAACAGATGAAGTGGGACATAGAAGAATAATTTAAAAACTGCAGAAGTTGCTTGTTGATGGTTTTTATGTCCTTTATGAAATGTCATCCTTGCTGACATCTGAAGAACCAGCACCAAAGTCCAGTACCCTTTTGGCATGACAGTAGAAGAGTAAGAGGGAAACAAAAGGAAGAATAGCAGTGTGTACAATTCTCTTTGTTCCTTAGCAATACCACAAGGTTATTCCTTGCCTGAAAGACACAGAATTAGCAATTGCAACACAACAGTGGCTCTGGTTGAGAAGCCCTGTGTTCCTTGGACCTCAGAGAGCACATTAGAGCGCTCTGTAATACATCTCTTGGTAAACAGCACTGATAACACAAGATCCTTGCAGGCTTCCTGAGCTTTGATGCCACTCATAGCACTGAGAAATCGTGACAGGGACTTGCTGTGGTGTGAAAATGGACGCTCTTCTTCCGCTCATCTGTTTTAGGAATCTCTTCTAAATGTTTGAAGAAATCTCAGGTAAACTGTTCATCAGTAGCTGGTGTTTAACACATACTGTTAACCAGCTGTGTTAAATGTGACTTAGCAGCTAATGCCTAGGTTCAGGAACGTAGATGTTTTCAGACTACTTGCTTAGGTGGAGGCAGAGGTATTGGGTGAGCTAAATATGGGGGTATGATATTCTTTTAAAATTATTTATTTTAAAAACTTTTAAGTTTGCCCCAAAATACCAAGAATAAAGGAAATTCATGACTGCAAGGCATATAGAACAGATGGAATTATATTTATTTGTTGTCAGCAAATGATACAAACCCAAATACATTACTGCAATGAAAGTGTTGGAAGAACACTGTTCCTAGGCTTTTAGACAAACTTGTCCTAGCAGCTGTTCAATGTCATCAGTTATCTTTCTAGTTAAGGGTGTATTCTGATTTGTCAGATATTGGATACTTTTCATGAATAATTCTGAAAATTCAGAAAAAAAGTGTTTGGGAATGGAGTTTTCCACTTTTTCAGTTGCAGTGGTTTACTGCCATTCAAGATATACTTGGGATAATTAGTTCTTCCAAAAATGTCTTTGATGTATTTCCTCTCCTGTCAGTTTTCCTGCTTAGCCTTCCTGAAGACCCCTGTTGGTCAATGGTTTCTGACAAAGATGAGTTTTAAACCAAAGATTCTGAGTTGATGAAAGCTTTTGGAGTGCACTGGTGTCTGGAATTATTCCTCATTTACAGGAAATTAGTGTTCAACACACAGAGCAGCTTTTCTACCAGAATTTGCACTATTTCTGTGGTTCCCCAAGCTTGCACTTTGCCAGCCCTCTCGGGAAGTGAGGCAACCCCAGTGCTAGAACTAGCAGGCAGGTCCATCACTAATGGTTTTTCACAATTTTCACTCAAGGCAGCTTCTCTTCGTCTTCTGTAGTTGTAGAGGCTAATGTCTGATTTCAGCTTCAAGTACTGTAGGAATATGTAGTTTCCATATGCTTTCCATAATTCACATCCAGCTTTGAGGATCATATTTTCATACCTCTGCCCAGACAAGCTGCAATATTCTTATTGATTTCTGCATACAGAACTGAATTTAGACTTGACAGTCAGCTGTTTTGTTTGCTTACTGGCATTTCCCATCAAGTACATCCCTAAAGGAACAACAGAGCATTTTCTGCGTGGGAGGCCAGACTGTCATTGCACTTGAGTGCAAAAGGCATCACAATGTAGAAGCAAGTCATCTCGGAGGTTTTAGGAACTTACTGCTTGTGCGTCTGTTCTGCAGACTGGGCTCTAAGCTCTTCCCCTGGCACTGTGGAGGTATGGTGACGATGCAACAGATGGGAAAAGGAGCAGTACAGCAGATTTCTGTGGCACCTCAACAGCCCACTGCTTGCCCACAGTGTTAAGTGTCTTAAATTACTGTCATAATTTAAATGTGCCCAACAGGAACATTGTGTTATCTGGAGGTGCTGGAGCTTTCTGATGCCACAGGAATAAAGGAAAATCAAACTCTTAATGAGTCTCAACATATGTCTTAGTCCATTAGCCACTGTTGGGGGTAACTCTACCCTACTAAAACTAATGTTTTTAGACTCCTTCTCTAGTCAATAGGGAGAGATAAGTGATTCAAAGCAACTGTATTAGGCTCCTGATCTGAATTGTTCTCTGGAGAAACTCATTTTACCCCACTAAGTGAATAGGAAGCATGACATGACTCACTAGGCTGAAGTTAGCTTTTCAGCCTGCTGTCGGTTTCCCTCCCCAGCTCCTTCCTGCCCCAGTTTGGTGCTTCCCTAGCCAAGCAGCCAGAGTCATGCCCTGCTCTGTGAATGAAGCTATAGGAAAATGCTGTGTTTTGCTCTACAAAACTGACACAATTAATTTGTCTTAATTTTGTGAGGGTATGCTTATTTCACTGATAACAAATGGAAGCATTCTGGTACATGCCAAGCAGATATACATTTGCAAAACAAACTGACAGCCCAGAAATAAGCTTTTCAAGATATGTGGTGATGCATGTTTGAGACATTATGATTATAAATGAGCATCTGAAGTGAAAATTAGAAAGCTAGTCTAATTTATTAAACCTATATTTAGATTTAACACACACACACCTGCTGTTGGATCAATTACTGCTTAGCTATGTTCACTGTAGTATCATAAATTCAGTACACTGATTAATTCCAGTCTCCTTGTTTGATGTAATATGAAGGTTTATTGTAACATCCAGGACACAGCTAAACCAGTTGTGATTTCATGTTAGTTACTATATATCTAATACTACAATTTTGGATATAGTTTAAGAGCAAACTGCTGTTAGACAGGAAGGAACACTCATCTTTACTTCCAAATAATTCTGAAAATAACCAAGTTCAAAAAGTATTTAAATTACTTTGCACTGACTGCAGAAATTAGTAATTGATTTGTTTTGCATCTTTTTTTTTTTACTCTCACATTTCTACTAGATTAGGTCAGACTTCTAAGAGAAGTTCATAATTACTTTTTGCATCATGATCCGAGATTAGTTTTTCAGACTGTATTTCTCTCAGAAAGAAAAAAAAAAAACAACAACCAGACACAGATTAGAATAATTCTTTGATTTCTTGAGTATATGTTTGAGAGTCTCATCTGTTATTTTATTAAATGATGACAACTTTGTTTTCTGTACATCTGCAGCAAATCAAACTCTTCTGAATATTTCCTACTGGGATACCATGGATTGCATATTTATCTTCAAACTGTTTACCTTTCCACTGTGCCATCATGTAAGAGTTTGCCTGAGATCACGCAGCGCAAGGAGCAGTCCTGCCTTCTTGTTGCTTTGCAAAATTGTACGTCTCTGTGCATACATGGCTCTGCAGTGCTGCGGGCCCTCTTGCATTGCCTGGCCTGACAGTTGGGATAGATCATCTCTACTGTTGCGGATTTTTGTCAGGGGATATACACTGTGACAGTGTGCACCCAATGTACGACATGTGGAAACAGTGAGTTAGGTAGTGGGCTGCAAAATGAATCTTAAACAGAAAGCTAAGATTTGGCTGGTTTGGGCCGCTTGCTTAAAGAACCCCAGAGAAACCCCCAAAAAACTCCAGTGACAGGTCTTATTAAGGTAGATATGAAGTATTGTTTTATTGTTTTTCCCAAGGTATTTCAAGAAGATTCATTTCCAGAGAGCCGGGATATATCATGTCCACTACACAGATTTCATCTTAAAACTGAAAGTAGTCATTTGTATATTTTGAAAAATTTTACAGCATTTTCTTGATGTATAATACTTCCCTAGGCTGTTGCAACTGACACATTTGATGGGTTGAACACTTGACTGTGGGGAGAGATGTTGTAAGCTTAGTTAATATACCTTTATGAGACTCTCTTAAATAGAAAATAACAATGTAGGAATTCACAGTGATATGGACTAACCTTCTTCTAAGGATTCATATGGTGACCAGTCTACTTATCAGTTTTGGCAGATTTTAGAAAGATTGTTTTGTTACTAAACTGAAATTGAATTGTCTTTTCTTGCCAGATTGATTGAAGATTTCATGACTGCTGTTAGGGAAATCCCTGAGTTTTTCTGTATCACATTTAATGTCATTGTGCCTTGTTTAATTACACTGGAGATAATAAGGATAAAAATTAGGCATTGCAGAGGAATGTGTAAAGATAATGTCTTTTTGTAGCAACTGGTTTTGCTGTGCATATGTGCCTACCACAGTGACGCCCTTTTGACGAGGGCAGCTTGGGCATTAGTATCCCCAACATAAACAGTAATAGTACTGAGAAATACTTCAGTTTAATGTGAACTTAGTACTACTGTAATTTGAAGTTCTGTGAACAATAAATCAATACATAGGTGTGCCATAATACTCAGTGCTATTTCTGTAAAGGGATATCTGCAACACAACATCTGTGGGTGATAGTTTTCCAGGTGCTGTGAGGAAACATATATATTGGGTTCATGTGGCAAGGTTTTGGTAGTGAGGGGGCTGCAGGGGTGACTTCTGTGAGAAGCTGCTAGAAGCTTTCCCCATGTTTGATAGAGCCAATGCCAGCCAGCTCTAAGATGGACCCTCCACTGGCCAAGGCTGAGCCTATCAATGACGGTGGTAGTGCCTCTGGGATAACATATTTAAGAAGGGGAAGAGTGTGATAAGTCCTCCCCCAAGGAGGAAGGAGTGGCAGAAACAATGTGTGATGAACTGACGGAAACCCCCATTCCCCATCCCCCTGGGCCGCTGTGGGAGAGGAAGTAGAGAAACTGGGAATAATGTCAAGCCTGGGAATAAGGAAAGAGTGGGGGGAAGGTGTTTTAAGATTTGTTTTATTTCTCGTTACCCTACTCTGATTTGAGTGGCAATACATTAAGTTACTTTTCCCAAATTGGGTCTGTTTTGCCCATGACGATAACTGCTGAGTGATCTCCCTGTCCTTATCTCAACCCATGAGCCTTTCATTATATTATCACTTCCCTGTCCAGCTGAGGAGAGGGAGTGATAGAGCAACTTTGGTGGGCACCACGCATCCAGCTAAGGTTAACCCACCAAAACCCATAATCTCAAAAGCAAAAAATATGAGATCTTTTACTGGAATTGAAAACTTTAGCAAGGAGTTAAAGTGATGCCAACTTCGAAAATCATAAAGTATCCATTAAGTTGGTCTTTACTGAGTTATAGTAAAAGAGAAGTAGAAGCTTCTCAGAACTATTTTCAATCACTCGATTCTGTAGGTATGTATTTTAGCATTTAACTTCTCCATTGTTTATGAGTGTATTTAAGCCATACACTGATATGAAAAAACAATGAGAGGACTCCTGTGATGTTCAACAGTCATGATGCCTTACAACCAAGTAATAAATACAGGATTTTTTTTCCTAGGATATTGGGAGACTTTCAATAGTGCTGATAAGTCTGAAAATGGAAAGATTTTTCTGAAGTGAGTAAATGGTTTCAGAGTGAAATAACCATAATTGAAAATGTTCAGATTTCTAATTTTCCATATGTTTGGCTAGCTTATTGCTTTCACTGCAGTGATAATCGCAGTACCAGAAAGTTAGCAAAAATTTAAGAACTGTGCATAGCTTAGAAAGATTCTGTTGTAACAAATGTACAGTTCTCCCACCGTCTGCTTTTTTGCCTCTACAATGGTGGATGAGAGCATCTGGTTGTTTCTCTGCAAATACACTTAATATATTGTCTGCATAAATGTGATGGGAACTTATGGCCCTTGGAATAAAAACCATGTATTTATTCTGTCCTTGAAACTATGGGATTTTCTGTATATTTTTTCTTCTTGAGTTGTACTTGAAATATACCCTCTTCTTTTGGTAATTTTTAGTATTAATTTCTTCTCATTATTCTCATCCCTTCATAATTCTTCAGTGCTATTTATAGAAGTTGTGCCCACACACAAACAAGTAGTCAAGACTTCAGGGCTGGAGGAGTAGCATGTAAAAAGGATAAACCTAACTCAATGTATATAGCCTGCTAGTTTAAGGAGGAGATCAGGGTTTAAGGGCCTCAGGGTGGAAGAGAAAATTTAATCCTGGTCTCTTCTGCCTCTGGAGAGTATTCCAGCCATGAGACTACTGCATTTAAACAGTCTGCAGCACTTCTGCTTGTGGCTGCTGTCAGTTCAGTCACTGTATGGAGATGCCTTCTTCCCTGTGGGGTCCGCAGTGACTTGGCTTGAGTTCTAGATTGCACTTAACTTGTAAGTACCTAATTAGATCTGTCTGTAAATGAGAGGTATCTGAATCACCGGGAGTCTGTGAGAGAGACACAAACTTGAGTCCTGATATCTAAACACTCAAACCAGTGAGAGGTCATGGTCTTTGGTAAAGCTGGAAACACATATACTTACCAAGAAACTACTTTTATTCAAATGCATTTATCATTAAAAAAACCCAAACAACCTTGATTTAAATTTTTTCAGGTTTTGCTGAAAGCCTCTTAACTGAATAGCAGTTTAACACTGGTGACCTCTGCAGAACTCTCTTAGTGTGGATAATCGTCCCATTCTTAGATACACGTTCATCACAGTGCCACATACTTTTCAATCCATCAATAACTTTACAGAAGCCTAAAAATTATTTTATTTTAAAACCCACTTTAATGATGGAAGATGGATAAGAATATTAGCCTGAGGCAGTGAAAAGAAGGTACACTTTGCATAAACTGTTATTCCTTAGCCAACTGAACATTAGCTTATAAACCAGTGTCAAATTCACATTGGTGATGGTAGAAATTGATGGTTCTGCAGGACTGGTGATAAGGTTCTATGCTTTTGCAGCAAAAGGATCTCAATTAATGCCTACTATTATTATTACATTTCTTGTGGTTTTAACAAGAAAGTTTGCTATAACAGAGCAGTGAGTTCAAACAGCTATTCTGGTATTGTCTTCCCTTTCTCTTATTGCTTCCTAGTTTCTTTTCTCTCTTAAATCTCCTCTATCATTACTCCTGTGTCCCACACATTGACATTAAATTGTCTTTTATGCTATGTCTACACAGGGCAATGTAGCACTGTATAAAGATTCTCAAGGTAGCTCTGAATGAGCTAGCTCAAATAATGGGACATAGCATTACATTTATTTGGCGTCATCTATTGTATTCTTCTTCTCATTAGGACTCTTGCAGAGCCAGCTCCAGTGTTTTTGATTGATGCAGTACTGAGACAAGTAGAAATCCTTTCAACAGTATTGTGCAAGTAAGATGCAGCTATATGGGGATGTACAAATGAAAGACACACCCCTAAAAAACCCAAACCCAACCTTTTTTCTCATTTTAGAACAATGTTATTTAACAAGGAAATGTCAGAAGAAATGAAAAAAGATAAATAAAGGTAAAAGTAGTCTGATGGAATTTACAAAGTGGACAAAGATATATTTAAAATCATATTGAAATTCTGTCATGGACATAAAATATCCATATCAGATTGAAGATAGAAAAGATATTTGATGAGGAAGAGAGCATAGCTTAAAATAAATGTGAGGGGGTATGACGTAAATTGAAGCATATTGAACTGAGTAACAGAATGGAGCTGCTAACAGCAGAGAACCATGACTTGCTCTGCTAGCACATGTGGGGGTGTCATGATGAGGACAGGAACTGGAAGAGGAAAGGGTGAAGAGCTTCCATTAGTCCTTTTGAAAATGTGGATCAGCTACAAAGATTTAAACTGGGATAAATTTTGAAAGAACAAGAGATCTTCTAGATTTAAGATAGATACAGCAGTATTGTGTCTTATTTAGCATGGTGTAATCCATAACCTTCAGCTTTAGTTTATAGGTCTGTCTAACTAGCATGTGATTTTTCTCACTGAGTATGGAGTAGAGGAAGATGTTCCCTATTTGGCTGTACTATGTCAATATTAATCAACTTTTGCATGGTTCCGAGCTGTGGACAAGTTCAGTTATACAACACCTGAGGAGAAAGTGCCTGATTAACCCCAGATTTTTCCACTTGTGGTGCCCCCCGGTGCCACAATACTCCTCTCCACAGGAGGTGGGTACCCAGCTGTGCTGCTGTGTGGTCCCCACTCTCCACCTGTGTAAGGGTCATAGCTAAGCAGCAGCCAGGTAAGATGTTCCCTGGTGGATCTACACCTGAGATTTGTCACTCCTAGTTGCTTCTGATCTGTGGAAAAATCTCAGTGTTCGTCATGGTGCTACCACAGACACCATTTCCACTCTCAGCCCTCACCTGTCTTGGACATTGGTTACCGGCTGTGGCATACACAAACTTTTCCCTTTTACAGCAACATATTTTTGATGGCAAATGTTTGTGTACTCCCTCTCTTGCTACAAAGTTCATGTGCTTTTTTCCATCAGCTGCTAGGAGATGGATGGGAAAAAGTAGGACAATTCATACCATCACCTGTTCTGTCAGTTGAAGTTTATCTCCCATGACATGTTGTGACTCCTCTCCATTCACCCTATCTGATTTATCTGATGAGATTCTTGTAAGGCTGGTGTGGCTATGCAGCAACACAGCAAAGCATTTCTCCTATGAGCAGTGAAGGATCCTGATTTCCACTCAGATGCTCCCAGTAGGTTTAATCCAAGTGAACCGGGCCTGCATGTGGCCACCCACATTTGCCAACTGATGCAGGAAAGCACTCTGCTTGTGGTGGGATTGCTGTGTTGCTTGTCCTCCTTATTTTTGTTTGAGTGTCAAAGCACAAAGTTATTACCATCATTTAAATTGGATTACTACAGTCAGTGCCTTTTATCATATAACTTCTAAGGCGCAGCGATGTGGAACACATTAATTGGCACTTGTTGGGTTGTACAGGGCTTCTCAAGTGTATGAAGGCTTTAAGCATCATTCAAAAAGTAATGCCATGACCTAAAACCTCTTCCAAACCATCAACGAGCTTTAAAAGAGGCCATTCTATGTATAAGTAATATTGGGAGAGGAGGAAAGAAAGACGTTAAAAAAAAGAAAAGTGAAAATTGTTCTTCACTTCTGTTCATTGCACAGTTACCAAAATCAATGTGTCTGAAATGTAACTTGTCTCATAAATCATTAGGTCACAAACCTGCACAATGTCAATGTATTGTCACTATCCTATTAAATTAAATTACTAACCAAGGTAATACTTAACAGCACATTTCACAGGGAACGATGTTTTAATGTATTGAAGACGCCTAATAAATACAGCACTCAGCTAATATGATTTGAAGGCTTTAGGCAGAAGAAATACTAGAGAGAGATAAAGATAAAAGAGGGTGAAAAAAAAGACATCTAGTCACTAGGGATATAATGTACTGAAGTACTGAATTGGCATAATGAGAAATGTCCTACTAAATCCCTGCCCAGTAATTATCAAAGATGGTTTGAATTGGTTATATCTGGATTTGGCACCTACAAACACAAAGCGGGTAGGTAGACTTTACAGACAACTGACACTCTCAGTTGACCTATGGGAAAAACTAGATGGTGAACTCTGAACCTTATTTTTACTGAATGTTCCCTGCAACTGTATTTATAAAAGGCGGGAACAGACTGTCAGGTCCCAAAGAAAACAGTAAAATATGCTAATTTACACGTATTCCAACCCCATTATTTTAAGATGAAATCATATTTCAATTCTAAAGCCTTATGGAGTACTCCACCTTGAATGGCAATACCCTCCCTGCTCTTCTGTTTGTCTAATATGGGAATAGCTTACCTGTTTCTTTGTTTTTAAACACATTTCTCACAATCCCAATCCTCCTGCCCAGTGCTTTAGAAAAAGGATGAGAGCTTGAAGAACTCCTACTATTATGAAAGTAGGTGGAGAGAGTAAATAATTAACAAGGTCGGGCTCTGCATGAACAGGTTGGTGGTGCATAGTCCAAGTTGCAGTCCAGACCAGAGTAATGGTGTATAATACTGAATATTTTACTGATTAAAGTCTTGGACCTTAGAGCACTTGGGTATTAGTCCAGTATGTTAAAGTGCCTAAAGATGGCACTTGCAGTCCAACATTATATTTGGCATAACGAAATGAAAGCTCAGCACTACTGGCCAAAATTCAGCCAAATAATGATGTTGTAAAAAGAGTTGTGCTAGCTACATCAGACATGATCATTGTCACATTTTTTGCAAGTCAGTGCAGAGGAACTTCTGCAGCTGTGTCTAATATTAACGATGCTACATTCAGTTCTTGGCTTCTGTGCTCTCCCCCAAGGAGAACATGCAAGTCAAATGTCAAAATTTGATCCCTCTCAAATTGTAAGGAAAAGAGGAAGGCAAGAGACAAAGGTGATGAAGGAAAAGGTTATTTTTAAGTAACGCAAGCTCATGTGCTACTGCTTTCTGGTTTTTGGTGAGAGGAAAGGCACCGTGAGAAGCAGGAGTTTGTGTGGGCCATGGTCTGAGATCCCATGGAGAATTAGCTGAAACAGATATACAATTGGATATAATATAATTTGTACATATGAAATTTATCTTTTTATTTATTGGTATAA
This sequence comes from Strix uralensis, assembly GCF_047716275.1. Taxonomy (NCBI): domain Eukaryota; kingdom Metazoa; phylum Chordata; class Aves; order Strigiformes; family Strigidae; genus Strix; species Strix uralensis. The sequence goes on from NC_133977.1 coordinate 35,939,227, forward strand.
TGCAAAATGTTGTCTAGCAATAGAACTCCCAGTGTAAGCTCTATTTTATTTTTGTGCTTTGAAAATAATATAGTGTATAGAAATTTTTGAAACATGGATATCTTCTGTTTTTATAGGAAACTATAATCTTATTCTCTAACAGTTACACTTTTATATAATGCTAATGACTGTGATTAGGCTCTGAATCTTGTGGCTTGAGATCATCTTTATTTTTACGAGATATTTTATGGTAATTTTAAATTATGGCATAAAACATTCATTGTTTTGTAAAGAAAAGGAAGTGTCCATCTGAAAGATATGACATGTTTAAATTCAAACGACTTCTTGTTAGGACATATTTTACAATTTGCTTTGCTAGGTGTGATGGTGATGGAGCATTTCCTTGAGTCTGCATAGTCTGGTAAAAATCTGGCCCTAGTGAGGTGTACAGAAATTTTGCAGTTAACTTAAAAAAGCTGGATAACTGTTCCTTATTATAAAATTTTCTCCACTAATATTCATGTGTTGAGAAATCCCAGACTTCTTTCAGATACAAGGTCCATCTTTGTGTCCCCATACACAATGCAGTAATCCTAACCCGTGATTTCAAATGAAGCAATCTGCAGAGGTATGGTGGCGATGGACTTGGCACAGCTTTTGACTCAATGTCCTCTGCTGTTATGACAGTGACAATCGAAGAGGTAAATGTACCATGTCTGTATTCACTTCTAAAAATGTCTACATTTGTCTTTTAACACTGACAAGATGGAGTAGTTACTTAGCTGACAGCAAATGGTTTAACCTAGCTATCAGACAAATCTTATGATAAGCTAATTTTATTTATTGTGCTGGTCCCTATAGAAATTAATTAATGTCTACTTGCTGCTTCATTTTTGCAGTGAAGATGCCTTGTTCAGCCAATCTATTTGGGAGCTTTATTTCACATTTCCCTTCACTGCCACTTTAAAGGTGATTGCATTTTTTCACATTTTCTGTCCCTCTGTGTGCCAGATGCATTGATTTTCATAGTCATGCCGTATTTCCTGCTTTCTAATATATTCCTGTCCACTGCTCCCACCTCTAAGTCAACATTTTTAATGCTTCAGGAACTTATCAGTAAGAGTGGCTGTAAAATTTAGTCACTTCATGGACAGTTGTCTCTTGCTTGATGCTGAAAACTATTTGCACTTACAGTTTCCTTCAGATATTGTAGAATATTTTTAGGACTGAAATTCACTGAGGTCAGTCTAAGGCAAACAATTTTTTCATTTCTATAATTTCATTGGAAATAAGACTTGTAAAACTGCTAACTAACTTTAAGGGCAGTCAAAGACTGATTTGAAAGATCATGTACTTCTAGTTCATTGTTGCAAAACGCATTCACAGTTTCATTGATCATAATGCAAGACCAGTGTGATCAGAGAGTGTGCAGTGGTCCTGTATGTTACAGATCTCTGTCAGCCACTGACACTGTATGTCTAGCATAGGCTGTTACGATTTCTAAAATTCAGCAATGTGAATAAGCAGGAAACAATTTTTTTTTTTTTTTTTTTTTTTTTCACTAGAGCTCAAGGAATTAGACACGTGGTTGTCCTTAAGAAGTCTCAAGCACAGCCTTTCTATCTAGAAAAGACAGGGGGCCAAAAGCAGTTGTAACAGGGATGAGATCTGGTCTATTGGCTACCAAGTAGGTAACACTGGATTACAAGCAAAAATACTGTGTACCTACTGTATTCCTCAAATAGTGGGCTCAGATCCTTCATTAAGTGTCATCTTTAGCTGATATATTGCCTTAACACTCTGGGTAGAACCATGGCTATGCTGAGGTCAATAGAAAAGCTGAATTGAATGTTTTATTGCAAATCTTTCCAAGTAGCACTTGCGTTATTTATAGGTGTATATCAATTCTGTCTGGGTGGTTTAAAATTTTTTGTTGGAGGGGAACAGGAAGAATTTCAGCATCGATCAAACAGCTAATATATCACAGTTTTCATCCACATGCAGAGTAAACATTTATTACCGTGTCTGGCATGTATAGCTTATGGTAATCATAATAAGAACAGCATGCAACATTTTAATATGCTTACAGTATAATTTAATAGACTTCCATTATGATATGATGTAATTGCATATTCCTATATGTAATTTATTTATTCTTGTTAAAATGATATTATAATTATTTGTCTTAATCTATACACATTGGGGAAGCACTGAGGGAGTTGAAATGAGGCTGGAAAACTGTTGGCCTGATCAGCAGTAGGAAAGTAACCCTGAATTCATGCTTCTGGCCAGGGGAACAGCCAAGTGGATTGTAGTCTGTTGGCCCTTGCAGTTGATATATGAGATGTCAGGAAAACCTCCTTCTCTCTTCACTGGAGACAAACTTGGGTAGCTGTATGCCTAATTTCGACATGCAACATGTGGATAATCTCAGTTTTGGACTGGTGGTTATTTCCAGAAGAGAGCCTCAGGATATAGGGAGAGCTGTGCTGATTTGCATGGACAAGTTGTGACTGTTAATGGAGTTATTTGTGGTTGACCACTGCCTGGAAGTTATTGCCCCTTTGACTGGGTCTTTGGAACTGACCTTGGGAGCACTTCTTCTGTAAAGTAAAATACATCAGTTTTAATCAGAAACTAAAAGGCCACCCTTGGTGACCTTGAGATCTTTTTCTTGATGAGGGTGACTGTCATAGCTTGTATTGAGAGACCATTATTAACAGAGGTGTTTGGGATGATTTCTAGCATATTGTCCCATGCTAAACTAGGGCATACATGGCAAGTCCATAGGAGGAAGCAGCTTCTGCCTTACTGGTGCAAATGGACTGGATGAGGCATTAACAGAAATCTAATTTTCACAAACTGAGATAACTGAGGCAGCAAATCTCACCATCTAGCCATACAGGAAATCTGTGTCAGAGACTTGAAATGAAACATTACCACTTCCCTCATAATGTCTTACTGCAGAGCCATCCTTCCTTTTTAAAAAAGGTTTTAAAAAATAGCATAATATTTTATGGTAAGATCATTTCAAGGACTGTTTATTTGCCTAAACAAAAGCAGATTGCTGGTATAGTACAACAGAATGGTGGTCCTTTTGTTCAGCACTGAATGAAGCTTTCTTTCAACATGAAGTATAGTCTTTTCCAGGAACTATTCTATCTCATTGACACATTCCACTTATAGATAGCATTAGACTGGGTATATGAACCAATCTTTGTTCTAGACTTCGTTTGCAGGCCATGGCTTCTATTATATTTAAGTACTTCTCCTTGAAGCTGTAAATCAAGGGCAGCTTCAAAAATGGGCAGCTTCTATTAAATATAATTACTTTAATCTGAAGTTTATGCTGAAGGTGAGGCTGCTAAACATGGGTAGCCACTAAATTAGAGTAGCTGCACTTAAGAGCACGAATAGTAAAAGTACCTTTATTAAATAAAGGATAGTAACTAATCAAGGAGAGATTATAAATGAAGCTATGCGGGATTTGTTTCAGATTGTGTATTATGCCATTCCCAAACCCAGAAACCATCTGTCCATATTTCGTCTCTTGTAAATGACCAATAAGATACATAGTGTCTATATCTTTGTGCACCTACAGGTTCATAGTCTAATGAAGTTTAAGGCAATACTGTTACTTGTTTATATGCTCTTGTTTTTCATTCAGCACAAAATGCTTTTAAAAGAGAATGCTTAGGTTTTTCAATGGCAACTGTTGGACTCAGGAACACAAAGCCAAGAATTACTTTTGTGCTATAGAACCATTTATTTCTCATTCTAATCATATTATTTTACTCTTCCCATTTGTGGTCAGTCAAATTAGCATGTCTTCATGGTGCAGCTTATCATTCAGATCTTCCAAGTGACCTTTTCTTCTTGGATCTTTATCGTGTCAGATTTCCTAACTTGGTCTATGCTGTCATGCTTTACCAGAACTCTGATGATTCACTGGCTTTCAGTCCCTCCAAATGGTTCTTGGGTGTATATTTTACCTATTAAATCCTAAACTTTCTATTCCTGATTTGGAAGAGGAATGGATGCAGTACTTCTTGACTCCCTTCTATTGGATGACAACAATTTCCACCCAGTACTACAGTCATTATTCAGGCAGCACTCCTCCCAGTTTCCAGAGATGAACTGCCCTTGCAGGAACTGGAGGATTTGATGTCTAGTGCATCATTGGAGGAAAATTTATCAGAACGACTTGATAACTAATCTGTCTGTTTTAACAGAATACTCACATTTTCATTAGTAAATATAATGCGTTCTTACTGGGATAAAATGCTACCAGAATAAAGAGAATCCAACTCTGTTTTCAATGTTGACAGTTAAAACTAACATCAAGTAAAAAAAAGATAGTTGAAATAGGTTGAGTTTTCTTTGTGTGGTTAAAGGAAGCAGATAAAAGCAGTTTCATGTAGGGAACAGATCAGGTAAATAACATCTTTACAGCATTTATGCTTTTTGAGTAACTGGAGCAATTTTCCTTTCAGTTTTTAAGGAATCATTCTCAGATCTAATACTGCCTGAGTCACCTCTGTGAAATATTTTTCAGCATTCAGAAGTCATCTCAAGTGCCTTATTTTCTTCACTGTTTTCCTCATCTCACACATCAGTTTCTCTCTGTCACAGCTTTTCAAAGACAGTCTGTCGACATGCAGACTTCTGTATCAGAGGCTTGATTTCTGTAACCATAGTGTGGGAGAGACTGAGCAAAAGGAAGAGAGCTCTTTGGACTCATTCTTAATATTAGAATTCATCTTAGAAATTTTGCTTCAAAGCCCAGCATGCAACAGATGATTTCTGAGAAATTCCTTACTCTCTCATTTTCTTTATATGTAAAATATCCTGTGTAAGTGCCATAAAAGAAAACAAAACCACTCTTAATAGTAATTTTTAAATTAATCTTAAAATACAATGACATAACCCATAGTGATGCTCATCTGCATTATTAGCTTCTAATGCCTTGGAAGAGGTAAGGACCATAATCTTTGTGTGTCAACTCTAACTACACTGTCAAGACCAATGACAAGCATTAAAAACAGAATTAACAATATTAACTTTACTATAAAATTACCACTTTAAATTTCCCTGGTAGTGGGGACCCAACCCTTCAATATAAAAGATTTTTTTCTTTTTTCTGGTGCCTTGTTTTTTTATGGAAGGAGTAAAACCAATCAGCTAACCAATCAACTAGTCTCCTCTTTTATTCAGTAACTGCCTGGTTTATCGATCCATTGTTTGAGTTTGTAGATAGAGCTAAACAGTGTGTCATACATGATGTCATACTTTCTGTACAATACTTTCGCAATGACTATTCAGAGGATGTTGTAAAGGCTAAATCCAGGAATTTATTCTTGAGTTGTTAGTTCAGGGAAGCAAAATTTGCATAGTATGCTAAAGTACATTTATTTGTTGATTGGTGGTTCTTCTTTGGCAGGAAACTAATATGTCATATTCCAGCAGCCCTCCTTTCCAAGATTTATGAATCTTCCCTGGTTTTCAAATTGTTTTGATTTGCATTAAGTAACAAAGTAACCACTAAGCTAGAAAAACAGTGACACAGAAATAACAATGAGAATATGAACAGCACTTACAAAAGGTAGAAGAGTTAAAGTTGAACTTGACTTAGCAAATTTGGAGGCAAGGGAAATATCCAGAAAGGCATCATTTAGATGGAATTATGAATCCTAGTCTGAGAAGGTGCTCCAGAAAGTCTTTGTACCAGCAGCTGTAAAAACCTATTAGGAACTTACATATTGGGCAGTAGTGTATCTTAAATGTTTACATTTCATCTTGCTGTGCATGCTCACAAGCACTCCGACTTCAGCTGCTAGGAAGTTCTCTGCCATCTGAGATCCACTTCAGTTGGAGCAGAGCCTAATTTTAGCCTCTCACTGAATGGACAGTTGGTTTGAATTGTGAATGAAAATGGATTCATTTTAGATATCAGTTTTAATCAATTTAGTTTTAATGCTTTCCTTCAGATATAGTGAAAACTTCCAAAACAACTTATTATATGATGTTGACAATAGATAGTATCTCTTTGAAACACTGATCACAAAAATTAGTACTGTCATTGCATTAACATTTTTCCTGTCACTTTGACAACTATTACAGAGCCTATAGGATCATATATGCACAGATATATGCAGTATGTGCACAGGTTTGCACAGTCATTGCACTCATCCACAGTGAAGATCTGGAGCCTATGTTGCACACCTGTGGATATATCACACTGACATGTTGGGGGTCTTGGTCCAAAACAGAAGCATTTGGCAGGAAAATTGTTAACCTCATCTACCTGAACTTAACTTATGGTCTGCTTGAACTGGCCTAAGAACTTGAATAACTGTCTTATAAGTTCCGAAGTACTGTTTTAGGTTGTCTTGAGACTATGTTGTTGAGCCTCTGTTGTTACATTTGTAGTGCAGAAGAGAAGCAGGTAGCAAGAAAACTCTCTGTAATCTAGTATTTTACCAGACCATCAACTGAAATATCACATCTTCAGTGGGGAAAAATAGGTTAATAAGCAGTGAGCAAGGTAAGGTTAAGAATACTATGCAATGACAAGCTCTTTAATGGGGATGTTGTTTCACCACAAGATGAGCTGGAGCTCTTGCAGCAGTCCCTGGAGCCTTGTCACAATCACTGATGACTCTCTGCAGGATGTATCCACACCTATGTTTGCACTCTCATTTAAAACTTAATTTTGTCACGAAACAAGATCCACTGAAATGGATGAGAGGGAAGGGATTTATCCCTTCTTTGTCTTTTGGCAGCTTTTCTAGCTCATAGCAGTAAAGGAGGTCCTTCAAATTGCACCTTCTTGAGTCTCTCCAAACAGAACTGGCATCTCTTTGATTCCAGTGTTGCTGGCAGTTACATGACCCACATTATAGGTGAACCATGAAATGTTCTCAAGGCATGTCTCAGGGTAAAGATTGAGTCCAAGGAAACAATCCTGGAGCTGCATGTGAGCTTGCCTTCCTAGCTGTTCTGCTATTTTAACTCTGATCAGAACAATTCTGGCCTTAGGACTATTCAGGAATATAGTTTATTGGAAGCAATTTTTAAATTTGAAACTACATCAAAGGGTCTCGATCCTTCAGGTTAGTACTCTCCTGGCTTCTCTTTGCCTTAGGTACAGGGCTCCTTCTGAGCTCAGCAGCAGTACTGGGACAGCCTATGCAAGTGGTTATGTCACTTGAAATCCTGGAGTGGGGTCTGTTCAGTTTTCTGCAACTCTGTGTAATACTAGATGATAATCTCAGCACTGGAATGGAATGGAAAAGCTAGTCTCAAAACAGTACCTACTGCAGTTCATTTTGTTGTGGAAAATAAAATCTTTCTTGAAATGAGTAACAGGTTTTGCCTATTTACTCTTGTACTTCCTTACCCAACAAATTAAATTTGTTTGGCTTTTCTGAATTTTTACTTATTAAAAGATAAAAAGACACTCTGCACATTTTCCTGTGCTCTGTTTCATGTTTGCTAATGACAAATATAATTAGTATTATAAAAAAGAAAAAGAATTCCTCAAGCTGCCATTGCCCAAAGTAATTTCATTCAAGTTCACTAGCTAGGCATCATCTTAAAAAATACTTTGTGGGAATTTTTGCTTCTGTTTAGTAAGATAAGAAAAATGGCAATAAAACAACTAGTGCTAAAAAGAGGTGAGGAGGAGGATCCAGCTGATAACTGTCTGAATTAATTGAAATATTCCTCTGAGAACTGTTTGAATGTAGGTCATTACAAGGGAGTGAGACTGAGGTTTCCCTCTAAAGCCCTGACGCAAGGCCAGTTGACATGTGTGATTAAATTCCCGTTTATTTTAAATAGGAGTTAACTCATACCTGAGCTTCAGCTTCAGGATACAAAGGCTGACATCCACAAAGGCACTTTGACTCCATAACACAGCATTACAACACTCCAGCATTTGCAGATGGCCAAGCAGAGTTGGATCCACAAAGCTGGAGGCAACCATTTTATGCATCTCTAACAAAGTCAGTTTGGGTCTATTGGGCACAAAGCAGGACATCTAAAGACATTAAGATGCTCCACGGATTGTCTGGGTCCTTTGTGGTCTCCTGTTAATTCTTAGGTAATTGAAAATATGCAGGTACCTTTGTAGAGCTTAAGTCTCCAGCCTTAACCTGCCAACATTAATATAACTAATATTTTACCAGCCACCGAAACAAGACAGAGACTTACCTTATGGTGATGTGGGTTATATTCGCCTGCTTGATCACTAGGATGACACAACCACCACCAACTCCAGCCATATTAACTGCCATTGGAGCCTGCAATTATAAAGCAATATATAGTGGGAGATTTCCATGGATATTACTGTAAAGGGTATGACCTGCTAATTATCAGTGAAATTGAATAGCCATTTATTTCAAGTCATGCTATTGCATCTTCACCTCCCAATCTGGAATTGTGTAACAGTAGAACTCCCCTAACCAAATTTTTCAGAAGTGTTTATGTTTGAGAAGCTGAGGATGCTTGTGATCCCTGAAATGGTTCACAGATCAGTATTTTGGATTGATAATGTTTTAATGTTTGCATTCAGTGTATTCTTATTTTGAGTGGATTTGGGGCACTGACTTTCCAAGTAAAAGTTGGGGTCTGATTGTTGAGTAGTGTGTGAAAGAAACCCCTTGTGCTGAGTTCCAGAATTATCATGCCTTGATTAAAAAAAACCCCACAACTATATTTCAAGGTAATTCTCACTGTAAGAAAGATGTTTCTTACAAAGAAACTAGACCAAAATATTTGTTGGAAAATGGATTCTGCTTCCCGTCGTGGAGTCTCACTGAATTGCTTCCAGGATCTGTGCTTGCCCTAGCGTATGTTGCCTCATATGGTATCACTGCCATCTATTTGGAGTTCTTGCTTCATTGCAAATCTAGTATAATCACCAAAACCTGCAAAAGCATTTTGGATGAAAGTTTCAGGATTAATCACTCACTGTAAAGCAATGTCATAATGTTTCTAAAGGATGCATCATGTCTTGAGAAGAGAAGGCTTGTCACAGATGGAGTGACACACTTCACTTGTAAGAGGGATGTAGCAATATGTTTATTGATATGAAACAGTGACTTAACAAAGTTTGATAGTAACTGTGACAGTGGTTTAACAAGATTTGATGGCAAGGTTCACTTGATATTTACTGCAGAGAGGACAGGGTCAGACAAAACAGTTAGGAAGACCCTCTCATTGAGTCATGAGGTACAGAATGGGCCCCCTTTCTTTTTAAACTCCTCAGAGCAGAGGCTAGGTGCAGCTGGATCCACCTCTAGTCCCAGACTTGGTCAATGGTTTATGTCTAAAGGATTATATGTGTGCACTCAATCCTTTATATCACTTAGCTAAGATTTCAAATTTTAGCATGCTATTAATCACTTACTGAGAATCCATTGTGGCAAGGACTCTCTCGACCTTAAAGAGTAACCTTAAGAGGTGTCCCCACACAAGGGGAGATCCTGGCATGCAGCCTGCTGCCGTGCAGGAGAGCTCAAGGGGCCTTGAGCTGTCCGCTATTTATGGAGTAAGACCACTGACTTATAGTTGCGTTTGCATACTGACTACAGAAGTTTCTTCCAAATTTGGCTTGAGTCAGACATTGATCAGCACTATGGTTAGGTGGGTGCATTGTTCAAATTAGCCCTTGGCTGTTGTGTTGTTATCTGTCTCCCCCGAACCCACTTTGAGCTGGATGCAGCCATCACGACCAGACATATCCATGACAGCTGCCAGTGCTGGTTATCACTGGATCAGGGTTATGGGAAATACAGGTCAGGTTTCAGGGGGATGGGGTGGGGAGTGCACTGCCACAAGGCTCTGGGGAGACTTTACTGCAACATTTCAGTATATATAGAGGGCTTATAAGAAGGATTGAAAAAGACTTTTTACCAGTAGTGATAGGACAAGGGGCAACGGTTTTAAACTCCAAAGATGGTAGATTTATGTTAGATATAGATTTTTACTATGGAGGTGGTGAGACACTGGAACAGGTTGCCCGGAGAAGCTGTGGATACTCCATCATCGGAAGTCTTCAGTGAGGTTGGACGGGGCTTTGAGCAACCTAGTCTAGTGAAAAGTGTCCCTGTCCATGGCAGAGGGGTTGGGCTAGCAGATCTTTGAAAGTCACTTACAACCCAAACTGTTCTGTGATTCTATGATATGTGTTCATATCCCACTAAAAATCCCCAGCTGAGGAGTACACAGGTTTAGGTTGTGGCTGGTGTCCTGGTTTCTCCGGGAAGAGCCGTAGTGTGTCAGACTTGGACCTGCCTTAGTGTACTATCAGCAGTGGTTCTCAGATTGAGTGTACCAAAAGCTGGAGCCAGAGAACATTTTCTCTTGTACTCTATCTGTGAAGCAGGTTACTGGTGAAAGAGAAAAATGAGCTGCTCTCTATAGCTATACTCTTTATACTTCTCAAAGAAACAGCCTTTGAGGGTGAACATTAAGAAAAGATAAACAGACATCTTTTTCTTTTAAATCTTTTTTTTTTTTTTTTTTAAGACCTTTGGCTTCAAAAGCAACTACTCAGTTGCAGAATGTATGATTGTTTTAAGTATTTTAGCTGAGAATTTACTTGCTTTAGGATTTAATGAGATTTTTCCTGAAGTAAATGACTGTTTGGTATGAGAAAAAGCAATGGAATCTGGATCCCAGTCAAAACCTCCCAACTGGGGAAAGAGTCATTTCAGCATAGTAGGGTTTATATTATCGTTCTCAAAAATGCTGAGGTTATTTAGAACTGTTCTGCTTCACTATGAAGAGCATTCCTAATTCAGCAGCTGCTTCTAAAAAAAACAGTGACACCTTTAATTTTTCAAACTGCTTATTGCTGAAAGAAAAATTTTTTTGCTTATAAACATCAACAGTATGACATTGCTTTAAGTTAGTAAAGAACTTCACTATGTTTACTGTTTGTTATGGATTTGTTGTTTGTATCTTCTTAATATGTCTTTGTCTTTTATTACCAAGTATCTACTGTTTTCATGTCAAAATTACAGAGATTACATTTCTGTTCCAGTAATGATCAGTTCAAGTAATTCAACATACCCAAGGTAAAGCTATGTGGGAAAGGTGGTATTTTTCTTTACTTTTTTTTTTTCCCTGTTAGAAGTTACAGTTTATTAATCAGTTCAGTATATAAGTAGAAGTGATGTGAATAACTAGGAACTTTGTTGCCTATTTTTAATATATATTATTAAATTTTATTGTTATTATTTATTTAAAATCACAGTTTATGATGCGAGAGAGGATCTGCAGCATAACTAATTTTCCACAGGATGTTTAAGTGGTCAAAATACCCCCTAAGTTTATTTTATAATAAGAAAAATAATAAGGCTAACTAGAGAGTTCTGCCCTTCCACCCTTCTTTTCCCTTTTTGCAGCACCTCTTTAGTTTTGGCATCTCTCACTTGTTCTGGGACCCGTGTACTGCTGACACAAATCAAACTTGAACTTTGTATGACTTGTATCAACAAGGTTTCCATATTTTGCCAGTCAAATTGAAATTGCTGTGTGAGACTTCAGGTAGTTGGCTTCTTATTTATTTTTTGAACATATTTATCTATTCTTGTGGTGGGTTGACTCTGGCTGGATACAAAAAAAAAAAAAAGCTGCTCTATCACTTCCCCTCCTCACCTGGACTAGGGAGAGAAAATATAACAAAAGGCTCATGGGTTGAGACAAGGACAGGGAGATCACTCACCCGTTACCATCATGGGAAAAACAGACTCAACTCAGGAAAAATTAATTAAATTATTTACCAATCAAATCAGAGTAGGATAATTAGAAAATAAAACATAAATCTTAAAACACCTTCCCCTCACTCCACCCTTCTTTCTGGGCTCAACTTCAGTCCTGATTTCTCTACCTCCTCACCACCAGCAGTGCAGAGGGCAGGGGATAGGGGCTGTGGTCAGTTCATCACCTGTTGTCTCTGTGGCTCCTTCTTCCTTGGGGGAGGACTCCTCACACTCTTCCCCTGCTCCAGCGTGGGCTTCTCTCTCCATGGGGCCACAGCTCCTGCAGGAGCCTGCTCCAGCATGGGCTTCCCACGGGGTCACAGCCTCCTTCGGGCACATCCCCCTGCTCGGGCGTGGGGTCCTCCCCGGGCTGCAGGTGGGTCTCTGCTCCCCCGTGGGCCTCCCTGGGTGCGGGGCACAGCTGCCTCACCATGGGCTGCCCCACGGCTGCGGGGGAATCTCTGCTCCGGGCCTGGAGCACCTCCTGCCCCTCCTGCTTCACTGCCCCTGGGCTCTGCACAGTTGTTGCTCTCACAGATTCTCACTCCTCCCTCCAGCTGCAGTTGCTGTTGTGCAGCAGCTTTTCCCCTTCTTAAACCCGTTATCCCAGAGGCGCTACCACCGTCACTGATGGGCTCGGCCTTGGCCAGCGGCGGGTCCCTCTTGGAGCCAGCTGGCCTTGGCTCCACCGCACATAGGGAAGCTTTCTTTTGGGATGTGGACTGCCTGCTATGGATATTGATGGACATGGTGGTTGAGGAGTCACTAACTCCTGTTAGTGACTCATAGACCCATTCTCTTCATTTTGTTTTTTAAATTTTAAATTCACTATTTATTTTGAAAAATTAGACTTTACCATGTAGTTGCATGAAATGAAAGGATGAAATCAGCCCTAAAAGTTCTGCTTAACTCCTGCCTTTCTGAAATCTGCTCTGTCTTTATAAGAAGGATGTATCGAAGAATGAGAAGGAAGGTTAAGATTTGATCTTTTTGCTGGGTGCACTGCTTTTTCCTGTGAAAATTACTCCTTCCACCTAACTCCACCCAGGAAAAAAAAATAAATTCCTTCTCAATCTACAGTACTGCGTTTAAAACAACTACTTTTCCAAATGACCTAAAAATCATTTGAATGCTGTATGAAGTCATAAGGCTAATGCATCCATTTTGCTATGTTAGCTGAATTTTGCAACTTAGACACTAAAGGTGGACTTGCTTTGATTTTATGCTCTCCCTTGGTGGCTGCTTATGATGCCTGCAGTCTTGTACCAGCTTTGCATAACACCAGAGGAACAAGCTATTTCAGGAAAATATCACACTCTCTTGCCCAAATTCTATTTGTTTTCCCCATGTGCCTAGAGGCCAAAAGGCAAAGTGGCTGGTATTCTGGTGTGCAAGGGGAAAAGGTCTGGCTATGAAACCTGTCTCCCTTATGCAGCATGATGAAATGGAGTCCTCAACATATGGAATTAGGAAAAGAATAGTTTCTAAAAATAAACCTACCCCTTTATGTTTTAAGATTGTTTGCATGCCTTCAGGTTTTTTCCCTGAATACAGCAAGCAAATCTCTTGCTGATTAAGAGCTGGGCCATGCTAGCAGTTATTTTGATCCTACCAGCTTCCTAGCTTCAGGGTTTTGTAGGTATTAATGTGGCTACATTTCAGCCTGTGATAACTAGTTGGTTAGCAAATGTGTAAGTTGTGACCCTGCTCCACAGATGAGGCATGTCTGAGCTCTTGCGTGCTGGTCCTGGACTCTGCAGTGCTGTGGTACGTGTAATGCTGAGGGAAGAGATGCTTTTGGTAGGAGATTACCTATTTTAAGCAATATATTATCCATCCTATAAACATGTTTAATCCCAAATTATATTCATCTAGGGTGTAAAGAAGGCCTGCGGGGTAACAAAGGCAGAGAAGCTGATGAAATAAAAGAGAACAGAACAAAAAACCAAAAAGCTGATAATCAGCAGAACTGTGGTGCTCATTTGGATGAGGCAGATGAGTAGCCTTTACCAGAGATTTTGCCCTGAAATTCATTATTAGCCTAGTGCAACTGACCCAACTGAGAGTACTCAGTTACATGAGGATTGCATGTATCCATATATGATGCAAGGAAAGAAAGTTTTACTTTTGCTGAGGGCAACAGTCTTTCAGCAGGATCACGATTTTGCCCTAGTTTACTCAAATCACCTGTATCGCCATCAAAAGCTGTATGCAATATGCCCTGTTTAATGTTTTCTCTCTTTTGAACTCTTTTTCCCCTTTGCATAGTCAAAAAAAAAGCTGGCTGCATTTTGAATCCATCTCTTCTTTTTGGACAGTCCTATCTTCATCAATACATCATCAAGGGCTCTCATTTGGAAGATGCATTGTGCTAATCTGTACCGAGGTACAATTACTTCAGTGACATATTGCTAAGGAAGCACTGTCAACTGGCAGGGATGGCTTTTGTAATTCTCACTAACTGTTACACCATTATTTAAGGGCAATGGATTATTTTTTGAAAGCCTGAGTACTGGTTTTAGAAAGGGAAAAAGCGCATGGCCACATGCACAGCCAAGCTGCTGAAAGCTAACCCAGCCTGTTATGTTTATAGTTTTAAATGACTGATGGAAACTTTCTGTCCTTATCTTTGCAAGCGAACAAGCATCTGCTGTTGCAACTGCTGGTTAACAGGCTCTTTTCTCTATATGAAGTGGATCCAATTATATGCTCTAGGCCATCCCAAGAGAAACATAGAAGTGCATAGCTCAAAGCAGGACTGTTTAATAAAGGAGAAACATAGGACTGTTGAGAAAGTGTAATCTTTGCTGTACTTAAATAGGCTGTACTGAAAGGGACTATGCCTTTTTCTGTTCTGAAAATAGCAGTTGTAATGGTAGGGAGTAAGTACACAGACACTTTAATTTTAGGGCTAATCATTCCTTATTTTCCCATGTCTTTTCTCTTATAATTCTCTGTTGAATTTTATTTATTCTAAACTAAAATATGTATAGGGCATATTTTTGTTTCATCCAAAGCCCCATGAAAAAAGTGGTGCTTTTCCTGCTGACTTTAGTGACCTTTGGATCAAACTGTTAGTGCTGTTTCTATGACAGTTTTGGCAATAAATTCAAAGATCTTGCAGAGAAAACTAAGTTTTCTTAACATTTATAAAAGTGACAAATTACCTTTAAAAATTTCTGGAGGAAAAGCATTTTTCAGTGTTCCAATTTTTTTTATTACATATTGGTGTTGTACTTCTGTCATTCTGGAGATTTCTGTTCACAGAATCACAGAATCATCTAAGTTGGAAAGGACCTTGAAGATCATCTAGTCCAACTGTTAACCTAGCACTGACAGTTTCCAACTCCACCATATCCCTAAGCACTATGTCAACCCAACTCTTAAACACCTCCAGGGATGGGGACTCAACCACCTCCCTGGGCAGCCCATTCCAACGCCTAACAACCCGTTCTGTAAAGAAATACTTCCTAATATCTAGTCTAAACCTTCCCTGATGCGACTTGAGGCCATTCCCTCTTGTCTTATCGCTCATTACTTGGTTAAAGAGGCTCATCCCCAGCTCTCTGCAACCTCCTTTCAGGTCGTTGTAGAGGGCGATGAGTTCTCCCCTCAGCCTCCTCTTCTCCAGACTAAACAACCCCAGTTCCCTCAGCCACTCCTCGTACGACATGTGCTCCAGACCCTTCACCAGCTTCGTTGCCCTTCTCTGGACACACTCGAGTCATTCAATGTCCTTTTTGTAGTGAGGGGCCCAAAACTGAACAGAGGAATCGAGATGCGGCCTCACCAGGGCTGAGTACAGGGGCAAGATCACTTCCCTGTCCCAAACTTAAATTCAGTTTGCAGTATTAAATAAAACTGTATTCTTCAATAATTATTTCTCCCATGATTCTTCTGTCCTCTATCATTGTCAGCTACTCCACTTTCTTCTACTCAGTGCACTTTTTGCAGCTTGAGGACAGAATGTCTGCCAATGGCAACTGGGAAAATGCAATAAAACAATTTACAACAGATTATAGTTTGGTCCCCTGTAATTTTCTAACTCTTTCTCCATTAATGGCCAACTGAATTTTTCTTCCCTGTCTTCCACACCACCTGTGAAATTTGCCCTTTCATTGTCAGCCTTATAACGAACGCCTCTTAAATCAGAGAGCTTTTGATCATATTCTTGTTGTTCCTTCTATCTTCCATAGTTGCATCCTGTCTGATTTAAAACTTACGAAGAATATATTTTCCTGTTGTCTACTACATCATCCACAGCATCTCTTAATTGGCCTCATCCTTTTGATCTTGTTTCTTCCTCTTCAGTGATCCACATGAAATCTGCCCAGCGCAGGGTAATGAGCATTTCAGCAGGATAAACAGCTTAAGTGACTTCTGTGGGTCAAGGATTCAACATTAAGCTCTTTTGCAGTCAGAGATCATACATGGCTGCCTACTAATTGGAAGAAAGAGAAAGTGCTGGGAATACTTATGTTGATAAACACTTGCACAAGTATTCCAGCTGGAAGTGTCAAAAACTTTCTCTGTAATATAGCTAGTGGTGGGTACCCACGTTTTTGTCAAAACTTGGTATGTTTTACTCCTGTTTCTGACTTTGGCATGTCAGTTTGCTTTTTAATGGGTTCTTCTGAACCTCGTCTGTTTGTAAACTCTTGGTCACTCTCCAGGACAGATTGCATTAGTCCTGTGGGATCATTTCTGGTCCCTGATTAAGGAGCTGTAACTTCGCCTGGACAGGAGCATAGTTGTACAATTTTTTTTCTAGCATGGAGATTCTGAACAAGCATATTCGTGTGAGTACTTGTGGATGTTTACAGCTTGAATATTTATGTAAATACATTTGCATGCAGAACTCAAGCTTTTCTTGAAAATCTGAAATGTATGTTTGGGCTTATTTTTCTTCAACATGTTTCCTTTTCTGTCCTAAATCTTACAGATAAGGGAGTTATCTGATGATTCTCTTCAGTTCTTCCTCAATTTTTCTTTTCTTTCCTCTTCACTGAGGGGGCTTTTTACTTTTCATTCATGAAAATGAATCACTGTTCATTTATTCCAGTATGCTCTTGCTGAGACTCTGCAGGTCACTTTATAGCCTACTGTGCCAGCAGTTAACTGAGATTCTTTGGTCTCTTTTTCTAAAACAACTATTTCCTCCAAATTGATAGTGTAATCCAGTGTAGATTAAAACCAAGTTATTTCTGTTAGTAACACTTCATAGTTTACTGGTTTAGCTTCATGTGCTCAATAGCATTGTAGTGTGCTTCATGTTAATGACTCAACTTTTGGCTTTCCACTCCTATGCTCTCTCTTCCTGTATGGGGTGGGGTGGCTCAGATTTTGTTAAACAAGCAAACCTTAATGTACCTCTTAGTCTTCTGTGTGAAAGTAATGGAAACTGTGGGTCCTAGTTCTTCACAGCACGCTTCACCGGGGTTATATTTAGAACTTCCTTCCAGTCCCATTAGGAAGTGATTAAATATCAATGTGGAAACAGGGTACATTGATCAAGAGGTGAAGAAGCCCCAGGTTTCCTTTCTGGCAGATTACCAAAAGGACTTTCTAGGAGTTAAAGTCTATTGTCTCAGTGTGGCTTTTTTTTTATCCTACAGTCTTGTATGCAACCACTTCACCTCCTCCCTTCTTCGCTGTAGGTAACAAATGAAAAATTTTAAAGGCTGCTGAATACTGTGCATTTTCACAGTAGGCCAGGTGTTTAGCACGGGTGTTTCTGAAATATCATCATGTTGGTAAAGGGCACTGTGTTTGATGGCTTTACAATTTCCACTTCTATCTGTGTGAAGCAGGAACCTTCCATATGTAACACAGGCTGCAATTTAAGTTTATAAAAATGACGGTTAGCTCAGGAGTAGAAAGGATGGATTTGGATCTTTTTCACAAAGCAGAGGTTCAGCTGGTGAAGCTGACAGAGATCTGGCCAGCCCAATAAAACTGTGGGTCTAAAAATATACCCTGGTGAGTTTAGCCCTTCTAGGCTCTGGAAATCAGTCACCTGAATCATTGATTTCTCTTAATTGTTGTTCCTAAACGTTTGTCAAATTATTTCAGTCAAGGATGGATTGACAAACTATTCTTTTCTTCTATTCGCTGTTTACTAAATGTGTTGTAACTATATTACATTTTCTTCTATTTTTATTCACATTATCAAAATTTTTAAAAGAAGAAAAAAATCTATGTTTTATAACAAATACAGCAGTTGTGATACAAATGATTGTTTGTGCTAAAACTCATGAAACTTGCAAGTTAATGAACATTTTTACATAGCTGTCAGGGAATTCACACAAGACTGTAATATAATTCAGTACAACACAGCAAACAATGAATAATACGGGTCCAGAAATAACAGCAATCAGAACTCAATGCTTTAATTTATGAATGTATTCGCACGTTAATTTTGTAATTGTGTAGTCAAGGATGGATGCTTTGTTTTTCTTCCATGTCTTCTTTTCTATTGTCAATATTCTATTGTTATTTTCATTACTCATATTATTAGTTTTTGTTATTTTTAAATTTTGTATTACCCTAGAACTGCAGAGTCAAATAATAAACAAGGCTTTCTTGTGCAAACTGCTTTTCTAACATATAAAAAAGCGATAGTAGCTATCATAAATATGTTATAGGATGCAAAGAAAGGAGCATGGAGAAAGGCTGGGAAAATAGGACTAAAATGAATAAATTTTGCATAATGGTTAGTGTGTCAGATAATATAGTGCCATACTGTACATTTGTGCTTAACATGTAAAAGAAAATAGTCATAAATACAACCTCATTTTTGCTTTGCCAGTGATGTGATAGGGCAGGATTTCTGGCATTTCACCATAGCTCTAGCTCCAACGGAATTCAGATACAGTGGACTGGTCCCACATACGTCCCTGAATGCATAGGAAAATGTAAGCCTATTACTCTTTCTTTCAGAAGGGAAGGATCTAAGAAGATCTCATGACTCTAGGGTGTACCCAGGGTGCACAGTGATTCCTTGGTCAAGAGGTTCAAAGGTAACTAAGGGCAGAGCAAAAGAGAAACATGCATACAGGGCTCTTACCTAGCAGGTAGTTAACAGTCTCTCAGATAAACCTTAGATGTTTTTTTCTCCCAGATTATTGTCCTCTTGGCTGAGTGTTGGACCTAATACATCAGTGGTGTGATTTGCCTGTCCCTGTAGCAATCTGTTCAAGCAGGTGATGTTACACTTTGGAATGCAGATCCTGCACATATTTATGCTATAGTAAAGAATTTCAAGTCTGCTTTCTTGCTTTTGACAGAGAATCTAATGCAAAAGCTGCTGCTTTGGGGCTTTTATTTTTTCACTGTTCATGCACAAGACTGAATTTAAAAACGGTCCTTCTGCTTTCAGATTCCATAGTCCCTGCCACCACCTGTAGCCGTCTTTGGATAATTTTAGATTTTCCTTTGCTTTTAGCATCCAGTCCAGCATTTGAGCCAGGACCTACTTTCTCTTTGTGTCACTGTCACACCACTGACCTTGTGCCCATTTCTTTTATGAAAAGCAAGCAATAATGAAAGTCACATTCAGAATGAGATCCTGATGTAGGGATCCTCTGTTGAATGTTATCTCATATTTCAGCAGCTTTGCTGGCTCCAGCACTTGGAAACATTTACATTCCCCACTGGCTGAGATGCATGCTTTTTTTAAGTACTGTTCTAAGCTTGTCCTTCAATATGTGCTTAACCAGTTCATTCAGACTCACTTTCTCAGAATGAGCTTGGCAGACAAGGTACAGGGAGCAGAGCGGTGCTCTTATGAGTGCTGTTCAGTTCCATTTTGAGGAGGTATCTTTACTTTCTCAAACACAGTAAAGATACCAAGCATGTGGAACATTTTGAGGAATGCTGTGCGACTTTCAGCATCTTTTCATAAAACTTAAAAAGAAAAGATAATTTTCATATTTCAATGTTAATTCAAAATCCATTTCTTTTCCTTCTACCTACTTGATGAAACATCTCCGTTTTACCTGACAATACTCTGGACAGAGAAGGTGAAAGAATGCATTGTGGAAAGGAATACCTTATAGAATAAATGAAAGCAAGAAATAATAAATTCAGGTAATCATGCAGCTTCAGAGAAAAACAGGACAACTGCTGTAGGTACTGACATCATTAAGGTCACTTGCTATGCATGGCAAGAGGATATGTCTGATTCTCACACTGAGGTTATTAAGAGATAATGTCTATACTGATACTTTGAAGTTTATATTGATATTGTACAGATGCATATCTGTGGAGAAGTTGAAGACACTATGTAATGTACTTATAGCTAATCTCGATATGTCACAGTCCCTGCTCTGACCATGGAATTATTGTGTTCAGATGGGAATATCAAGTCTTACAGCAAGGCACCCTGAGTGCTGACACAGCTTTATTGACAATGCAGGGCTTTCTTAGCAATTACAAAACTAGAGCCCAGGAGAGATACCAGCCGCAGTGGCAAGAGCATGTTTTTGCCAGTGTCGCTGGGCGCCCACACAAGGGGAGCATGTTTAGGTGGCACCATTGCAGTGGAGAGATAGGGGTCACGACTATTTTTGCAGGCAGCAGTTTGTAGGTTACAAATAGTCTGAAGAGTCTTAAAGTGAATGCAGGTATAGTTTAGGTATGTTTTAAGTCCTGTGTGTTGGTGGTGCGATGTAGGAAGCTTCAAGGGGAATAAGAATCAAATCTAATATGGAAGTTCACCTCTCTTATTTGGACAAAATGTTTCCTATCATCTTTTCTTTAGAAACATGAAAGGGGTGTATATAATCTATGTCTCACTAAGATGTGTTTACCTTATTCTTGGCCCCATAGGTATTATCTTCTTTGTCACAGTATTGAGGCTGTAAAGTTGCGGGGAGCACTCCCTGTGCGAACCACCTCTGAGTAGGTGGAGGTCACTAGTGTCCCTGGGAGGGGTTCCAACAATGGAATATATCCAAGGAAGACCAGAGAACTGGCTTCAGTGAACTGTGAATACAAATAGTCTCTGAAGTAATTTTTAATTATAAAAGTAATGACAAAATATTTTGCTCCTCGTCTTCTCCTCAGCTGTCTTCCTGGAGGAAATCAAAACCATCCATGGAAATGAGTAGTAGGCTGGACAACAGATGCACAGTGTTACAAAAATGGTCAGAACCTGATGAAGAGAGAGGTGACTAGAATATGAATGCCAGGGCACCGACAGTTGCTGCAAGGTCATTGAAGAAGACCATAAGCCTCTTGGTGCAGCTCTGAAAATTTGTAACCTCATTTAACTGAGATCTTCTTTTTAACTCTTTGTAGAAGAAATTTTACTCATCATGAAACTCTGATAAAGGATAGTGAAAGGATACAAAGTGCTTATTAACACATAACATTACTGTTCGCCTTCCAACTTCCTAACCAGCTCAATCTTTCCTCCCATTTTTATATCAGTCCAAGAAGCAGTGTACTTGCAAATATGCCTATTTTATAACATACATTCCCATCTTCTGGGAGTTCAGCCCAGTCCAGTCACATGACTGGGAACATCCCCAAAGTTTTTCTGCTGGCAGAGCTCCAGGCAGGTCTGTGTCACACAGCAGAGGTGCCCAGCTAGCTGTTTGTTTTGCTGTCAGTGCAAGGGTCCTCGAGTTGAAACATGGATGAGCTCTTTTCAGGGAACATGCATTTACCTTTGTAAATTCAATGTGTCTTATCCGTGTCTCCAGTACCTATATTTATTTAGTGTTAATAAGCTGAGTATAGGAGTAGGAAGTCCTGATTCCCCTGAGAAATTAATACTTTCTGTGAAAGTAAGGTTTTCAAAACATTGCCTTCATGTGCCTGAACTGACTCAGGTTTTCCATTCCTGCAGAAACTTTCCATGCAATTTTGTAAAATATTTTCTCATTAAGTCACTTTAAATAAAACAAAATCAAGTGCAAAGAGGAAATCACAGTAATACACAATAGTTCAATATTGATCTGTTTAAATGATTATGCTCAGTCCTACTTGGAAAGGGGAATTTGGGCTGACAGATACATTGCCTCTGGCTGACTTGGATATGTACCTTCCCTAGTGGGTTGTTCCAGACCAAGGACTTGGCTAGAAGATACAGATCTGTGGGCTGGCTTATTTTTTCAGTGGAAATCAGAGCACGATGGTGTGTTGCATGCCAAAATCTCTCTCTGTAATGGAGTAAGGATGTTCAAGGGCACAGACCTGTATTTAATATCTTAGAAGTGTTTCTAGGTCCATTGATTTAAACATAGTCATGATCCCCTTTCAGCTTCAACCGAAATTTGTGAAAATGTTACTGCTAGTGACTCACTAGGACTACAATGAATCTTGTGGTTTTTAACTGTGTCTCATGACGTCCTTGATAAAGTTTGATTGCTCGCTAGTTTTGCCTGGACCCCATCCAAAAGTCCACCAAAACCAGTGAGCTTTATAATCATACCCCAAAGCGCCAGAGTTGTCATCCTCTATTTCCATTGCTTCCTAGCAAAATTAAAATGAGGGATATCATAGTTCTGGTCATAGCTTCGCTTATAATTCTTTCTCAGAGTACTTTGGGTGAAGTCCTTTAAGTATAAAATACCATGTGCTTAAAACTCTTACAGCTCTTTTCTTAATCTTAGACAAAGTTAACATTCCAGTGTCTCACTTGTATTTCATCATGTCTTCCTGGATTTCTCGTGGGAGTTTATGACTACATGCGAATATCATGACCCAAGGCAACCTTTAAAACAAGAGCATGATATAACTTGATAGTAGGAACATTACAAAGTTAAAAAGCCATAGCTTCATCTCTGTCTCCCAAACTCCTCTTTCATTTGGTCACATGCAAACATGGTATAACCAATATCCATAAGTTACTGTGACCAGAATCTCTGTCTTGATCAAGATACCAGCAGGGACTGAGACACAGGGATGCAAACAGGCTATGAGAAAATCCTCAGATTCTGTGGAAGTGTAAATACTCCACAAAATTCTGATGCAGCAGTGGTGGGATGGAGTCAAAAGTGACTACATTGTCCAAAGTGAAACTTTTATAGCTCCTCATAGATGGTCTATTGCAGGGGTTCTCAACCTTTCCTTCACCATGGACCCCCTTTAAATACCTTTTGTGGCTGTGGACCACCAAGACTTAATTCAAGATTTAAAGCACTAGACTGCACCAAATATTTATTTCAATTTTCTCATGAAGGGTCTTCAAATTTGGAGAGAAGGGGAAATAAATTAATATGTTAATGCACACACTCCTATTATAATATTTTATTGCAATGATTTCATATGAATTTAAAATAATAGCATCAATACTCTTCATGCTCAAATGGCCCATTTTATGGTATTTTAACGTGCTAACTCCGAATTTGATGTCAATTTTTACATTAAAATTTGATGAAAAGTTTTTACAATTCTTTTCACCTTCCTCCTTGTTTGTCTGTGTTCAGTCACCATATATTTTTGTTTGTGGGCCCGGGGCCACCACTTGGAGGAACAGACTTCAGCCCCGTTGTGAATATACTAGTGTGCCCGGGCAGGCGTTGGAGGTGGGGTGGCTTGAGTATAAGAGGAGCATTGAATGGAGGGGGCTGTGGGAAAAGGAGGTGCAGTGTTTGCCACAGGCCAGACCAAATGTTTCCAGGCTGGACGTTCCCCACCCCTGCTTTAAGCCTTCCCAGACCCGCTGTGACGACATCATGTCACCCCAGGGGTCTGCAGACCACAGGTTGAGAATCACTGGTCTATTAGATTGTGGTAAGAGTTGGAGATTCTTTGGGTTTACCTTTGGACAGTATAACCTAAAAACTAACTTGGGAAAAGTTTATTTGCAAGTTAGAGGCAAAGCCAATATCAAAATACTATAGGACGCTTTTCCTCAACCAGACCCTGAACTCTGTCAACAACCCTAATATCTTCAATAATTCTAATATTAGTACATAATGTAACTCTAATAACATTTTTTTTATCAGAGAGTTTGCTATCTGTGATGTGATAGCTAAGATCACTCAACCTTTTTAGGAACAAGCATCTGAAGAGAGAAACAAATGTCTACATGGACTCTTGGCAAGTAACATAATAAGGGTGATACTATTTTGGTTTCATTTTCTTTTCCTGGTGATGCTCTGTAACAGTATAACATGCTCAGGAACCAAAGTCCACTGTCATTTACATTGGAGTTGAATCCTGCACTGCATCACTGAAGTCTGGGAAACAATTTTGGAGGAGCGCTCACAGCATTCTCAACGAAAGGTATTGTAGCGGGTTCCATTTGGGACCTAAGAAACCCTAAAAAATCCTTGTTTATTCTTTTGATGAGAATTAGAGCAAATAGATTTAACTTTTTACAGCCTAACAATGAAAATTAGTGTAGCAACTAGCTGTCACTTAACATTTTCAGTTGGCTGAGAGCTCTGTTTGCAGCTGCTAAGCGCTCATACCTCACTTCAGGCACCTGTTGCTCAGCAACTCAGGCATCAGACAGCAATATCTGGTCTCAGTTATCTGAATTATGATAGCTTAGACTGGTGCCAATCTGGACCTCTGTTTACATGTTTAGATTGGTATTTAAATGCCTACAATTAAATACCCAGGTTCGATCATTCAGCCTTTGGACTACAAATGTGACAGGTATCAGTGAATTTACTGTATGATTTTACCAGGAGAGGTATTGCCTTGCTGTCCTTTAAAAAGCAGTGATACAGAACCCAAAGGCAACATTGGTAAGCCTGTTCAGAAATGGAGGGTTTAGAAATAAAATCATGACTTCACCAGGCATTTGATCAGCCTCTGAGTTTAGCTTCTGAAGTCAGTGGAATATTTCTTTGACTTTGGTGGGCTTTGGATCAAGCCCTGTAAGACACCATGCAAAAAAGGAGTGAGGTGATCTATTATTTTCTAACAGTGCTTCTGAATTTTTTTCTCTCTTCTGGATCCTCTTTTAAGGCTTCACTTGTTCTGACTAAACCAGTTGGCACCTGACATTTGGATAATGGCTCAGGTGAAGCACACACATGCAGCAGGCTGAGTTTACCCTTTGACTTCCATCTTCCCTTTCTTATATGGTGCATGATATTTGGGTTGCCTTACAGTGCAGCTTCTGAAGCCAAAAGCTTCACTTATGTGTGCCACAGAGAGATGCAGAGGTGATCACAGATCAGGTGCACCATTTCCTGCTGAACACTTGGCACTCTCATTAATGATGGAGATGGAAAAGCACTTTAAAGACTTGCTTTGATTCTATCTCTCATCTTTATCTTGCCTTGTGTATTTTATCAGGTGCCTATGTGTGGGAACATTGTGTGGGAACATCTTTTAGCTTTCATCTACCCAGGACTGTCTTTAAAAGGCACAAAGTATTTTGACACACAATGACCATTTTTGCTCTCCTCTGTTCTCTAAAAAGGCAGTCAGCTCACATGCTTTGTTTACTCTTTTGACATGTCTCCAATTCAGTTATTATCACCTACCATGGTAATGCCCTGATTACCTTGACAAGACATCATTATATTACAGTAGCTGTCCTGGCTGCTTTGCAGAGCAAAGATAGCAATAGCAGGGCAGAGACTGTATAGAGAGGTTGTTCACAAGTTAAGTGGTTTAAGCTGAGAAAGTCTTTAATAAAAGAATCTGAAGCGTTCCATAATGTAATGATTAAAAAGCAAGTTGGATCAGTGTTCAAACTTCTCTGTTAGGGCTTGTTCGTGGTGCTCTAAATGGAAAGCGTCCCTTGTTTCATGTCTGACCAGTTCTTGATTACCTCTAATGCCTCACCATAATAAATGTAGTGGTAATTTGCTGAGAGGTTTCAAGTATTAATTCCTCCCTATAGTTGCTTAGACATGAAATGCTCTCCTTTAGTGTAAAAGCTTGCCAAATTCTACCCACAAATAATTTTTCAAAAGTAATTAAAGCAAAAAAGCTCAACCATTTTTTGTTGAAAAAGTCATCAAATGATAATCCTATCTATAATTTATTCTGATGTTTCAAAATTACATGGATATCAGGTTTTTTCCCTAGTGTTTTTGTATTCTGTTTTACCTAAAGGATTGTGTAGGGGGCTTTATTGACTATATTTGAATCTGACCCACTCAATTACTTTATTGTTTACAGGGACAATCCACTGAAACTTTAGACATATTTTTAAATTATGATGTTGCTAATTCAGTTAGATTTTCTTGATAATCTACCCACAGAAACATTAAATATTAAAAGGAATGTAGGAGCTGTCAAATATAGTCTCACTGTTTTACATATTTATTTTGCCTGATTTTAAAATAAATTATTTATTTAGTGATGAGTTTGCAAACTAAATAATCTCTGATGTTTTGATCAGTGACCCTGCTGACCTCTCTAAATAATTACCTTTAAATGGAAATAATCAAGGCTTTTTTGCTTCTCTACAGTGTGACAAACCATTGATAAAGCATCCTTCCCTCTGTGTATTACATGCAGATAAAGTAGTATTGTATTTTCTTTGATCTTCTGCAGTAACATAAACGTAAGAAGATATTATTAAATAGCCAAATCATGTTGCATCTTTACATAATTGAGTGAAGTCTTGTCATTAGGAAAAATGGGTTGAGATTACAAAACAATCTTAGGATTTAGATGCATGATTTAGATACATATTTTGTATTAAAATTAATGAGAATGCCAATGAGTTCTCTACATCATTTTGAGTATCTCAGCAAAAAGCTGCATCTTGAGGCTTTTTAGATGTAAATGGTTATTGATGTACATTATCCTTCATACTGAAATTAATTTAATAGCCAGATAAATATGGTAACCAAATATATTTCATATGAAGTATCATTTTTGCTTTACACTACACAAGCAGACAATACCAATACAGTGAGAGAAATAGGCTAAAAATAACTCACAAACCATGGGACCATTAATCTTGTTTCCCCTGTCTTTAATAAAAAAACCTGATCTTATTTTGACAAGAGGAAATGTAGACTCTTGTGATTAAATTTTCAATCACATGTAGTCTTGGGGATGTTATTCATAGACTATTAAACATATATATGCATTATATTTAAAGACACAAGTTTGTTAATTTTTAATGACTTCCTTGTAATTTATTCATACAATTAAGCTTTCTTCAAGGGAAGAAACAGATTCCAAAGTTAACGTGTGTTTTAGCAAGAGTTGCATCTGTAAGTTTCAGATTAAAGATACATTTTACTTGTTGCTACTACCAATTGTTTTTTGACTACTCTAAAGATTTGGAAGATCAGATGATAATCTGGGTGTCATAGTCTATATTATGGCTACATGTGTTGTTGATTTTAGGCATAAAAATACTACCGCTTTCTGCCTGTGGTCTGACCAAGTTCCCTTTGAAGCCAATGCACGTATTTGTGCTGTAAATTCTTGTTCCTGATGGAGAAAGGCATCATTCCAGCCCAGACTGCCATATCTTGCTTTCAAAAAACAGAGACTAGTAGGCATTAAAAGGTTACAGAGCCACGATATCCTACCATTATTTGAGGTCAAACTGGGGACAGTGTTCCCCATCTATTTTGTGTAGTCATGTAGTAAGACCTGAGCTCTTTTAACCTTAAGCAAAACTCATATTGCGGATTTTTTTAGACTAAATGTATTATTGGATTGAAAATCCATTCTAAGGCTGAAGTGACCCACCCAGGTATGATGGTCTAGATGCATCAGACTCTTCAGAACGCGCCGTGCAAGGAAGCGGTTAGTCAAGTATTGCAGGCTTCAGGCTGAGTAACTAGATACAGCTTACCCCTCAGATCACTTGGAGTGGTTTGTGGCAGGAATTTAGGTGTTTGCTTTTAGCCTGTTAAAAAAAAAAAACAACCTAGCATGTGCATTAGGTTGCTTCACCTCTTTCTAGTTAGGGAGGAAAAGCTTGATTCCTATGCTGGTGTGATGTCAGTAGAAGACTATTGATTTCAGTCTAGTTATACCAGAGACACTCAGACATAAAGCAGAAGTGAACTAAGCCTTATTTTTTGATAGGTAGGTTTCCTGTTCACATCAGTGGCAGCTGAATGAAAATTAAAATAGTATTCTTTAAATGTCTTGTTATTAACTACACACAAAGCAATGAGGTAACATCTAGGGTGCAAGAAGCACAGTAGAGCTGACTTAACTTTTCATATACCATATTATATTGGACTATTTTTATTTTCTGCATAGGCTGTGAACAATTAAAAAAGCAGCTAACGAAGACATAAAAGTATCAGAGATCTAAGTGAAAGACCATGAAGAATATGTATATTCCATTTGTTAAAATAAAACCATTCTAATATCTATCTGTGAACTTCCTTGTGATACACTGTGCAATTTAGTTTAGGCATTTTAGAAGTTATAAAAAACATTTCTACATAAAACATCTACAGAAACATGCTTCTTCAGAAGTATAGGCTTCTCTGTGGGTCCTATGTGGAGAAGTTAAGAATCGTATGCTGGGCTACCCACTGGAGTATACAAAAACTGATTTGTAGTAACTATCAAAATGTTATGATTATTTTGTGCATCTGGATGGATAAAATATTGAATATGTCATCTCAAAAGATTAGCACAATACTGTCACAGATTACTTTTTCTCTCAAAGGTGACACAAAGGAGCTAGGCAGCGCATGTTCCCCTTCTTCCAGAGGATCAGATTTGTGACTTTATAGCGGTGCAATGCAAACCACGGATTGTTGAAAAGGGCAGAAAAGGCCATTTGGAGTTTCTATTTGAAATAACTAGTTTTTCAGATGAAAAAGTCATAATTGCAAGAAGGCATTCAAATTCACTCAAAAAGCATTTTTTTATTTCCTGTTGTTCACTTTTCAATTTCTTTGAAACGGTTCCTTCTTTTAGTATGAAAAGGAGCACATGGTCCTCTAGATGGTTTTGTTCTGATGAATATTGATTCTGGTTCAAATCCTATCAATAATTATTTACCCATTCAGTATTAAGCACAGGAGAAAACACTTGGCTAAAGAAAAAAAATAGTGTGTAAAGTGTTCCATGGTAGTGTGATTTAAATGAGGAAAGAGACACATCATTCTGAAAAATGAGATTGCTATTATTGGCAATTGATATCATATTCTTAAGTATTATTATTTTTGCTATACCTCCATTACAACAGTTTCAAAATACTTGTGCAGCTTATAACAATTCAAATACGCAAGTGTCTTAAGTTATTTGTAAATCATTCTACTTTGCAATAGCTACAGTAAGTGACAAAAAAGAATATTTTAAATGAATATATTATTTGGAAGATGAAGCACTTTGGGAAAAGCATAAAAATGAATTTCTAAACAGTTCAAGCTACTCCACATGATATAATTTCTTATGGTTGTCATTTCTGCTTTTATTTCTCAGTGAATGGTGAGACATTGTAAGACTAGACAATTTTATCTTACTGGAGGATTTCTTAAGAAGAATGTTTTGCATGGTTTTATGAAATGTCAGTTATTTTCCAGTTAAATAAAGTTTCCAATAAGCTTTCTAAGGAAGCCTCCACCAGTCCCTTTCCTTCACTCAAAACTTCAAAGATAGGTTCAAATCTTACTGTGAATACTCACTCAGTTCTTTACTTTTTCTTTGCTTTGTGGTGTTTCTGGAAACATGAAGTTGGAAACACAAAACCTGTAGTTAGAAGGGCATGAGGTCTGAGGTACAAAGCAATATCATAGAAGGTACGTAGTGGGACAGAACCCTGCCATATGCCCCTGATTCTCTAGCAGGGCACGTTAAGAAATAATATAAATAGGTATCCTGTTGTGCCTAAACCCTAGAAAAAGGTATCTTACAATATGTGCTTTTATGCATTCTTTTCACCACCTTTCTTAGTTTGTGTCACGATGTTAATGCTTTCTTAATGCTGTTTCTGAGCATGAGTTAGAGGTTTTTGTTTTTCTTTCTGACAGTTAATATCTTGACAGAAATCTTTAAATTGTGGTTAGAGCTTGCCTCCTGAGTAAAACTGTATTTGCAGTGTCTGGTTAATTTTGAACTGTTAGGAAAAATTAATCTGTTTTTGTTAAGAGTTACATTGTAGTTCTGTGCTTTGACTGCTAAATCCAAATGTGATACAGTACAATAGAAGACATAAACAGTATTTTATGAGAAAAAATTAATGGAGCTGATGGTTGTTTTTCTCTTTAGCATTGTTTGTTTTGGGGGTGAACAACCTCTTAGTTTAGAGACTGTCATTCACACAGAGTAACACCTGCTTCCCCACCATCTCACCTGTTCTTATTCTGTCCAAGTCACTAAGGAGTCGATGAGACTTTCTGCACATCAGCTTTTTAACTTTTTCGTTTGTTCCAGCATTCTCTTAATTTAGAAAGTGACTGAGGAATGATATGGTTAAATCAAGTCATTTGAAAGAACATACAATAAAATGTCCATGTAAAAAAAAAATAAGATTCACAAATAATTATTTAATTTTTAGTTCTATTTTTGTCTCAGCCATTAACAGAATTTTTGCAGAATTTTGGGGTGTTTTCAGTGATGGAAAATCCTGTTATTTTCCAATGTATTTATTTCCACATCTATAGGAGGGTCTGGATGAAGTAAAGGCTTGTTAAGGTGCTTTATTGCACAAAGGAGATGGGGATGAAGGGTCACATTTCATTTGACCATGTCCCACATGATACTTTGGGAGCATCTCTCTGGGACTTCAAGAACTTGAAAGAGGAATCAAGATGTAAGCGGATAGTACTCAGCAAGAATTTAACTGGCTTTTGCATCCAGTCTGCTTTGTGAAGGGTTGTGGAATCCATCAGGCTGGAAGTCATTATAAATGTGCCTGTTTTCTGCTCTCATAAATTGTGTTACCCCATAGCTTACTGAAATATGCAGATGCCACTGAGAATAATCAAGCATAGCATCTTCTCATATTTTAATATGAACTAGTTTATCAGCTGATAAGAAAAAAGATGCATGCCATGTAATCAAGGAAAATGAGATAAATATTAGCATATTAAATCACCTCTACCCATAAACATTATTCTGAGCTTTCAGCATTTCAAGGTGAGAAAGTCCTTTGTGAAGAGAAGCAAACTTCTATGTATATAAAAGAAAATTAACAAGTAATTTTCTATATTCCCCTTGCAATTATCTTTGATATTTGTCTTTGAGTAAGAATTCTCTCTTTCAGAATCTAACCTTTTTCTACCACTCTGTCCTTGGATTAAAACACTCTTTATGGCATCCCATTTGTTGCCATGGAAATGAATGTAATGACAGATTCAACACTGTGGATTCTTTGGAAGTAACAGTACTGGGGAAAGAGTTGGGGAGAAAGAGGCAAATATTGAATTTGCATAGGTTTCTTCTGGAATTAGTGATTGTGAGAAAAATTATTATTGACTGAAAGAAGAATGGCTTAAAATCTAATGTGGACACAAGTTTTTGAATCTGCAAAAAAAAAAAAAGAATTTTTTTTCCATAAGCTCCATTTTGCAGCTTTCACCTCCTAGGACAGTGGTGTAGCTTGGAAGGAGACCTCTGGTAATTTTTGAAGAGTTGTGTCCTTGAGGAGAGCTGTGTCATTTCTGTGCTTATTTGTGAGGAGAGGGACTTTGTCAGCCAGCTGTTTTCCTGCCCAGCTGCTCTGCAGAGATTCAGAGCAATGATGGACTTTCCTTTTGTTATATTTTGGGCATTTAGCTAAAGGCACACGTGTCGCTACAGAATCATGCCAGTCTGCTGCATCTCCACACATCTACAGTTTGGGAAGATGCCACAGACTTGCAGCTGTGTTGAGTGCAATGGTTGCACAGGTCTTGACAGCTTCTTTGCTGATGATTAGCTTTCACTGATTAGATGTTACTGAGTCATCAGGCAGGAAGGAAAAAGTTCATGTTTTGTTTTCTTTTTGTGATGAGTAATTTTATGCCATGGAGTCTGTTGAAACCAGTGCCACATTCTTGTGGAAAAACTGCTTCAGAAATGTTAGCTTGCTGCTCTGGAGCTGGTTAGTGCCTCCAAGTCTAATGAGACTTTCAGATTTTCCTGCTCTGTTGAGTGAAACTTGGGGGTCTGTATATTTTTCCCCATTTTACGATGCAAATACAGAATGCAGCTGTAATTGTTGCCTTGGGATGCTTTAGGATCATATCACTTACCTAGTCATCAGAAAGGAAGATGAGCTTTCTTATAGCTGTAAACACTGTCACTTTTTCCAATCACATAAGGATATTTCCCTTCAGTAATGGGTAACTAATAAGGAAGGGATATGCCAAAGTCTTATCTCTGACTATGCTCTTCAGGAATGTTAATAACTGTGGAGATGGCCTTGGCTCACTTTTCAGGAATGAAGTGAGATTGGCTTTCTGATGTCTATAATATGCTCTCAGGAATCAGTATTATGATCAAGATTTGTTTCTTTCTTTTCGGAGCTGCAAAGAAGGGAGATGTCTCTCTTACTACCTCACTTGGCTGTGTAGTTCCTCCTTTTCTACAAGCTCCAAAACATGCAAACAGACTGATTGGGCTGGGAGACCGAAAGCTGTAATATCGTGCTGTAGTGCAATAAAGTTCCTCATAACAGAGAAATATTCTAAAACATTGATTCTCCATACTACTTTTTGGTTACCTTAAATTCAGTTTCATGCTAATTCTTTGGAGGAACCCTAATCTTCCTGAATTGACAGGGATCCTTTGGGACTTCAGGGACATGTCATCAATGATCTGTCAGCCCTAACAATAAATGGGAAGTCATATTATGAGGGCTGCAGGCTTTGGATAAGCCTATAACTGACTTGTTCTATACTTCAGTATCCTCTACTAAGGTCTATTCATATTCTATTTTAATACATTTTTTATTAATTCCTCCTTGAAAGGGACAGCTTTTAGCTACATTTTTTTTTGTTATAATCAAACTACATAATCATCTGTTGTTCAGTCTTAGTTGTCATCATGTCATTATGATGATCTTTGATAGATGTAGCTGAAGTATATTTTAGCCAAGGCAAAACATATTTGGCATATTTAGTCTTCAGCTACAAAAATTTAGTTCAATTCAGTGTTACCAGATGGAAGTGCCACGGAGGGTAATCTCATGGAGGCAAGGGTCAATCCTCTATCATTGTTTTCCCTATTTAATCAAAGGGTCCTTCAAATGTTTTTCCCTGCATGTTCAGCTACCAGTGATGTATCTTTCCACAGATATTAGTCTAACTTCTATGAACCTTGAGGATAGAAGTTTGACACTCCCCCTTAATCTCTTTCAGTGCTCAGATCCTAATTTGTATCTTCCATGCTGCACTTTATAACACAGACTATTAATTTTCTCTTTATAGCATCTTTTTTTTTTTTTTTTGTATTTAAGGAATGTTGTACAGCCTAGCTGTCTTGTCTTTAGACTAACCAGTAACAGCTCTTTCAGTCTTCCCTCACAGATAATATTTTCAAGTCATAGAATTATTTTTATTGTTCACCCCTGGATTCCTTCTAATTTGTGCATGTGTCATATATGTGACAGTGTTCCACCTGGATCACAGTACTATAGCTAAGATTTTACCAAAGCTGAGATGACTGAAGGATTCTTTCACTTGCCTTACAGGTTATACTTCCAGTAGAAGATTATCTACATTTCAGCAAGATTGATTTTTTTTTTTTTCCTCAGTAATATGGTACTACTGATTCATTTTCAGCTTGCAACACACTATCTTGTCCCAGATCCTTCCAAAGAGCATCTGTTTTGATATCTGTTTCAGGATGTGTTCCAGTCCTTATTTGATTAACCTTGTTATGGATCTGCATTGGGCAATATAGTCACCTACTCCAGTGTAGTGCAGTCATTCTTGGAGGAGTCCCACTTGTGTGTGCATAACACAGCGCTACCTGATCAACAGGTAGCATCACCTAAGCCAGAGCCTGTTGTGTGGAGTCCTTGGGAATCAGAGAAAAGAGGTGGCTGAGAGCAGGTGATTTGACATCCATGATTATATCTTGAACGTCTCAGTCCCTAAAGTTTAGTTCCATGATCGTCAAGCCCATGCAGAATTTCAGTCCCATGCTCTCAAAGTAGCGATTAAATATATCCAAACTGATACATGCTCCCTCTCTGTAAAGGTAAATGTCATCCATGAGATGTATACAAGACTTTTACAGTTTAAAGTTTTATATCTACAAAAGTGTGCTTTGATCAAGTTAGTGATCTGTATTTTGATGGATCAGACAGCCCTAATTAATTATTCATACTTTGTATTGAATGTTTTATGACAAATCAGTAAGGCAAAAGCTATGCATGTGGATATTAAAAACATTTCAATGTGTTTTTTTGGCCAGAGTGGAAATGGAATAAATTATCTTGAAGACACAGTATTCTTGTAAATTCGAGATATCAATTATATTTTAAAACACTAACAGTCATTAAACTTCAAAGAAAATCTTTTTAAAGGATATATATTTTAGCATCTAAAATTTTAGTTTCAATACTGCAACCTATGGACTATTTTTTCTTTTAAACACAATGCAATTTCTGAGACTTAAATCATAAGCATGTCCATCTGGTGTTTTGTTATGCATGTGTAATGTTCCATTTCTGGTGAAGTATTGTGTCAAAACTACGCACTCAGTAAGGAAGACTTAGAGGACATACACAATCAAAGACTGAGTAAAATGTTTTGAGTTAGCTTCAACTTTGGTGGAAACAAATTCTTCCCTTTTCTCACAAAGTAAAGCTTCATGAGAAAATGGGAATTTACAGTTGAATGTGCTCACTTCTGACATGATTTATATAGTCATATGTAACTCCCAATGAGATCAGGAAAACAGATTGTTTCCTTGCGTTAAGTATCCTGCACTGATCACCTTACATTTGATGAAATCAGATTCAACATCAAATTGTGCTGCGTGATGTGATCTCAAAATGTTCTGGTTTTACTCACTTTTGTTACCCATATTAATAAAACCAAGCTATTTTCATGGGTCTTTTTATTCATCAGAGGAATTATTACACTACTGCCAAGAATGCTTGTTATGGCATTTTCACTTTGGGTGTTTAATTAAGTTACAATGTGTGGCCTTCTGTTAAGGAACAAAGAAATTAGTGGTTCCAACATTAGTGGCTCAAAGCAAACTACTGGTATTTTCAAGATTAATTTTTGTAAGGATGACAAAATGGTGGTGTGACATGGAAAGAGTTACTAGATATTCAAATATCACCTGTTGGAGAGCTTATGTCCTATTGAAAGAACAGAAGAATCTATTGTAGAGAGGGGAGAAAGGGAAGTTTTGCTTTCCTTTATCTACCTGAGCTTATATATGAGCAAGTAGCTTGGGGTATAGACTGCTTTGTCTTGGGTTGGAATTTGTTTCTAGAGGCTGAAATCAAGATCTGAAAGAGGACATCTGTTGAAGCCATGGCTGAGATGCATCTTTGCAGTTTTGTACTGAGGGTTATGCTATATGCTAGACTGATAGTTATATCATCTGAAAACACTGTCTGATCATTAATGTATTGTAGTGAAAGAAGGACTTTTTGGATTCTGCTGCTGAAGTGGATGGTTATAGTGACAGTGTTTTGCTTCCCTTTGCTTTTTCTTCTTCCAATAACAGGCTAACAGTGTCCACTTTATGTCATTGAGTAACCCCTCAAAACCTTTCTGATCAATGGGTAGGAAATTACTAAATGTTATTTCACTTTTAAAATAATTCTTACGCTTTTCAGCCTTTTGATTGTTTATTTATAGTCACTGAATAAAGCCTATGACAATGTTATTATTTGTATGTGAATTTGAATCAACATATTTGTTTAGCTTTTAAAGGCACAAGAGCAAAGCATAAACAGTTCTTCAGCTGACTTCTAGAAAGCAAAGGCAGAGGCCCTCTAATTGCTGTAGTCCTTTGACTAATTACCTCTTATAACTATAGTTAAGCTGCAATTGATTCTGTAATAATTGGGTGTTAGCAGGGATGATACATATCAGAAAGCGAATCTTTGGTAGGAAAAGATTGCCAATTTAGGTACACTGCAATTATTCAAGGACAGACAGTTTTGAAAAACAAGCATAAAAGAAGGTCAGGCTGAGCAATTATTTTGTTTTAGAATAACTCTTCTCTAAATGTTACTACTTGCTGTATGCCATGCACAGCTCTGATCAGTGTCACGAAACAACCAACATGCTTATGCTTGACTCCTGTGGTCAACAAAAGACACATGTGAAATTGTTAGAATGAGGCAGCTCTCTGACAGTAAATGGGAAGCTCTGAAGATTTCTGCACCAAGTAATAATTTTCAAATGTGAATTAATGACCATGTCTCACAAAGAGCTCAGCATGTTGGATTTTCAGTATTTTTTAAAGTCTGGCCGTAAGTCTTGCAATGGGAACTCAGTTCTTTGAATAGCTGATCTGTAAAACAGGCTAGCTGATGGTGGGGCGTGAAATTGCAGTTATCAGAAAGTTTTGCTAAAGAATTTGAGTCTTCAGTGTTCTTAGGTCATGGTGGAGTTAGAGTTTATGGGAGTACTGGTGACTAAAAATTACAGAGATGCTGGTCTAAAACTGAGTACATCTCACCTTCAGTATACTGCAAGATATTAAGCACTTATATATTTTCATTTTCTTAAGATTTAAGGCAAGAATATATGACCAAATTCTGGGAATGAATAGTTTTGCAAATTATACTTCTGTTTCTTTCACGAAGAGAATATATGTATATATAT
Organism: Strix uralensis; assembly: GCF_047716275.1. NCBI lineage: Eukaryota > Metazoa > Chordata > Aves > Strigiformes > Strigidae > Strix > Strix uralensis. Next base: position 35,975,612 of record NC_133977.1, read on the forward strand.
ATGTTTACAAACAGTAGGACTGCACAAATGACAAAGGACAGACAGCTATTTTGGTCTTGCTTGTTTGTTTGTTTTTCAGTGCCAGAGTGGCACCTAGGGGTGTTTCAGAAGTATCATATTGGTTTCTCTTCTGCCTCTGACTGGCAGAGGCACAATTATTCTAATAAAGTAGGTAAATATTATACCTCAAACAAATCAAAATGTATTGAATCAAAGCTTCATATGAAACTTCCTTCTGGAGGCACCCAACATAGAAACTGGACAGTCCATAAATATTTCTAGAGGATGTTTCTGATCTTCCAAAGCCCCAAAGATCACCTGGGGAAATAACCGTTGTTGCAGTTGTAGCTGATATTTTTGGTAGCTTCATTAGCTTCCTTGTGGTTGGCCATTGGAAGGCATCATGTATCTGTTTACACAGAGGCAGAACATTACAAAACATACCTGGGCTTTACTGAGTATATCTGAATAAAATCCTCAAATCATGTCCCAGCATGCTCTGTGCTCAGATTAAAACATAGTGAAACCTGGGTTACATTCTTCATGAGCACAGATTCCCATGTTTGCAAAAATTTAGATGTAGCCAGGGATCTGGAGGGATTAGCTCCGCAATACAGTAGCACCTGTTTCAAAATATGACTGACACATCTAATTGGCTATTGATAGAAATGCTGCTTTCTGCTGAAGTGAAAATATGCTGAAACTAAGTGTAAGGCCTGAGGATGATAAAGCAGGTAGTGAAAATCAAAGGAAGATTGCTTATTTTGGATAATGTTTAGTTTATTTTCCCTATAGTACCTTGAAAATGAGATATCATGCGTAGACTGTTATTGCAGCTAGAAAGAAATGTCAAGGGTGTTCCAGCCACGAAGATTTACATTTGAGTTGAATATCTGTGTACTATGCTGAAACTGTTGAAGTGTAATCAGAGGAAGAATAAGAGTATTTGTTTAGAATCTCCATATATGCAGAAAGGATAAGAATGCTGTATGTGTTAGCATTCACTTATAACATGAGGACATATGAGTGAGTGAATGGAGTTTGAGTGCACTTCTTTGTATTTTTTTTTTTTGGATACAGAGATGAATAATGCAGAATGATTCTTAAATAATCAAGTAAATCACTGTGTAGGAACAGCACTGCACTAAAACTGCAGCTACTGGCAGAGAAACTTATTCTAATCTTAAATCCTTCTCTACTCCAAGTAACAAATTGGAAAAAAAACCCTCTTGTTATAAGCATAAAGATGCCAATAGAATGGGGAGCAGGCTCTAAGAGCATTGGTGGAAAGTAGATGAGGAGAGGATGTTGTATAAAACTAGGGATAGAAAAGGAGAGATAGCAGATAGGTTACATGTGCTTACAAAGATACTGCCTCCAAAGCAGAAATGGGTCACGCTGGATGGAAACAAAGCAACTTCAGGACAACAGAAGAGTGACCTGATAAAATGCAATATACTGAAAAGGAAGGAAAAGCTCCAGGGGAGGGAGGGAGGATGCTCTGTGTGGCGAACACTGAAGCTGACAAATGAAGGGCAGAGTACAGCCAAACAAAGGGACAAACCTGCAAGTGATTAAATAGACAATTCAAAAGACATTAAGATCCTGTGGAAGACAGATGGAGTTGACATTAGGAGAAGAACGCTGCAAATAGAAATGGGAGGAGCAACTGAACTTTGGTTTTCTCTCTAGGGAAGAATTTTATCTAGTCAGTTTTTTTTAAAACAGAATTGGCAAAGCAGATGAAAAACTCGTAGAGGAATGATGGTTTTTCTTTTTTTCACTTCCAGTAGATCTTGTCTGCGTGCAAATCTGATCTCCACCCTCCAATGAATCATAAGTGTCTGGCACGTCAGACTCTTAGACTGATTAATTTGTATTAACACTACTAATATATGTGATAGTTTATGCTGAATGTCACTAATAACTGTTTGGTGCAGGATTACCTGGGTTTACTGTGAAATAAGATCACTATGATTTTTATAGATAATTGCACATTATGGCTGTGTGTACATGATGAGCATTAGAAAGAGGCCTCTGCTATACAACTCAGATGTGAGTCCAGAGTTTGATACTCCCCTCTAATTTGGATGTATTCAGTTTTGACTTGGCTCATTATGAATGGAGAGACCAGCTGCAAAATTCAGATGCTGTTCTAAATTTGGACTCTGAAACTTGCCAGAGGTCAGAGACTTTCAGAGATAAAAGTGAGGTTTAGAACTATCTCTAATAGGAAGATAATATATATTTTAGAAGGAGTGACTCCAGAATTTCTCTCATCTGTGATTTACTAGGTATATCACACAGTGAAGGTTTTTACGGAAATTCTGTTTGCAGAACCCTCAGTGACAGTTCTGTGTATTGCCTGGATCAGATTCTGATCTTTCACTGCCCTAAATCAATTGTAAATCTGTAATATTTCTATCAGGCATGAGAATGGAGTAGCATAAGGGAATAGGATGTATGGCATATATGAGTATACATGTCACTTAAGATTATAACATATAGCATTTGTGATTCAAGATTACTCTTTACAAGTTCTTAGGGCTAGATCAGGAAAACACTTCAGTGCCTAAGGCAGGATTTAGGCAAAATTTAGATACTAAATTCTAAAACTGTAAACTCAAATGCCCAGTTCAGCTCTTTGCTGTTTCCTGTTACGGGGTGCCTGTGTCTTTGACCTGATGTTTTTTGTAGGTGCCTGAGCAGTTCATGCTGTGTCTAATTCTCGTGGGGATCCCAGCTGGCTGGTATGCCCAAAACAATCTTACAGCTAGGCAGAATTACACTCATCAGGAAATGCAGAGTTTTATTATCCACCTTTTTCTTACTGTAGTTCAGGTCTTTCCACATCAAACCCAAATGTCAGGCAATATTGATGGGATCCCATGGGAGTAAGAGTGGGAAACCAGGTAACCTACACAGCACCACAGAGATTAACAAATACAGCTTGCTGGTCTTGGCTGACATACTGATTCATAGTACCGAAATTTTGTATTATGCTAGTGTGTTTCTGGGAAGGAAAGATACGGGGAACAGTACCCTAAAGAGGCTTTGCCAGGAGGGGATGGAGAGGAGCACTATGCTATGCAGACATTGCTGTCAAGCACTGCTGATCAGTTAAAACCCACCCAGGGAAGGGAGCAGACCTCTGCCAGCATTCTCAGCTCTGAGAGATGACTAAAGAACACAGCATGAATTGCACGCCAGACTTGCCACATGACACTGCTAAATATCTGATGCGAAGCTGAAACCTGAATCATTCAAGTGTCACCCTGCATAAATTTTTCAGGTGCTCTCAATGGACAGGCTGTAGATTTTTGTTTCCTACATCTTGTCCGTGATCTATGGCTTATATCAAGGTTTCATGCATTTAAAATACCTTGCCTAATGTTTCTTTTTTTTTGCTTTATAATAACCCTGTGAGTTTTGAATAGAGCCCATCTGGCAGTATTTTAACAAGAATGTTTTGTTCTTTATGTAGTTCTGTGGAAACACTGACTTCTCTCAATGTTTCCTCCCTCTTTGGAGAGGTGTTGCCCTCCCTGATGTCCAGTAGCAGCCCCCTTCAATTTTTACTACATTCCAGAGATTATAAATTCTGTATGATGATTCTGTAAACTCGAGCAGTGTAATTTCATAAAAATTAAATTGCTTTCACTATAGAATACTTAATTGTTTAAAACTATTCACTGGTTTACCATCTTGTGGAGGGCAGGCTTGTTTCTTTACTGTGGAGGTGGTGAGTCCTATGGTAAGTACTTTCTGGAAGAGAGCAGACACAGGGAGACATAGCAGCTGGTTCTAGGTGGAAAGGGTTGAAATCAACAAAGAAAGCTCAGAAAACATCTGACAACAAAATTGTAGTTGATGAAAGAGGTTCAAGATGTGAAAAACTATAGAACTGAGCCACTGCAAAGTAAAACTGATACGGCAAACAGAAATGAAAAGGTGATGGGAAGAGTAACGGGCTCAAGAGGCTTGTAATTGGTACAGAAACCTTTGCACCTGGGTCAGTGGCTCAAATTTGCACAGACTTACATGGGACTACTGTTGAAAAATCATTAAAATATTCTTTTGTTTATTTCTTTGTGTTGATACCATGAAAATCATTATGATACTTTTTCTATGATACTTTTGACAGCCCCAGAACTTGAGGCCAGATTCACAAAAATGTTTAGATGCTTAGTGTGTATTAAGTGTTTGCAGTGCAGTTAATCACATACTTAAAATATGTGTATAACCTAAAATAAGCAGGACTATCAATACTGTGTGGGGTCCTAGTGAGTATGGTTGGATTGCGCCCCAGTGTTTATGCTAGTCCAGCCATAAATGTAACTGTACACGTTTATTGGTGTAAATTAGGAGTATGTTGAAAACAATGGACTTAATTACTTTGTTTTCTTTCATAAGTGTGCAGTTATTTTATTGATTTGTTTTCTATTCCCTGTGTGAGAAATACTGAGTTGAAAATTTTTAGACTGTCTTGAACATCAAAGGGGGTTCATACCTGACTGCGACATGCACTGTAGAAGCACTTTTCTGGACTGTCTTTGTTCACAGTTGGGAAATGAGGATATTCCGATTTCTGGGCAGGATGTTTTGTTTTCCATTTAATTTGCTTGCTTTTGCTGTCTCTGTTGTGTGAGTGCATTTGGGTTTAAGTGTTTAATGATTCTGCCAGATCTGTTAAGAGAGTGATCACTCCAGGCAGGAAGAGGATACAAGGATTTTTTAGACCTTCACCCCAGAAGTGGAACAACCATGAGGTGAAAACTCCCCATCTTTAAGTCTCATTTCAGAGTCTGAACTAAAGTGACTCTGACAGCAGCATCAGCACAGCGTCAGGAGCCCGATACACAGGACTACTCACTCCCAAGCAGTTTGGAAGCAGCATGCACATTTTGATGGCACTACCTTTAAAACTTCTTTTCTCTGGTGTGGTAGCAAAGGCTATCCCTGATAAATCAATGCCACAAACCTCCAGGCAAAATAAGGCTTTGGGGTGCACATTTCAGCAGGTGCTCCCTTTTACTACATGTGTCCTGCCACTATGTTCTCTCCTTGCCTTAACCTTTGGAGCAAATATGACATTGTTTTATGTATATTGGTAGATAGAAGACCTACAAAAAGCCCTAACATAAAAAATTATGTTGGACTTGGTGCTGTTCAGCAGTATTCCAAGTATACAGCCTTTCTCATCACCTAAACATTCTTGCTGGCTTCATGCTGTGATCCATGGAGAATCGAGGTGTAATTAAGCCTGGGTTACAGTGACTTAGTAGTGAAAAGTGGCTTTACTGAAGAATTTTCTGTTGTGTCTGAGTATAAACTATACAGTTTACCTGTAATTTTACTTATTTTAGAACTAGGTCTAAGACAATTGCCTGAACAGCTTCTCTGTGTAGGGGAAGGTGACAAGAATGTTATGCCAATTAGTGCAGCACTAAATTGCTCAATAACTTTGAGTTCAGGTAAAGACAACTGTAAATCTCAGAGCAGCTGTCATGCCCATCCAGTGAGAAGTTCAGTATTTGAAATGCTTGTCTAGAGATATGGCTGAGGAGGCATTATGTATAATCTGAAAACAGGCATTGGATGAAGTTGTGCGAAAGAGTTGATCCATGTATGTTAAATCAGGTGAGGGCATATGTAATCAGCAACTACCTGTTAGGTGAAACACTATACAAGAAGCCTTAGTGCATTTCCCAACAAACACAATCCACTGAGAATAAGAAATATGATGGTTGTTGTTAGGCTTGATAAAGACAGGAGGAATAAATTTCGTCTGCTCATACAGCAGGATTTTTTGTATCCTCCTCAGTAGTAACCAGCTCAGCTGGAGGTGCAACATCTAAATAGCTGTCTCACTGACTTGTTTGTTATGTCAGTAATATGAGCAGAATTCACAGAATTTTGTCATTTTAGTTATATAAATCTGGACTTGAGATTTGTCTGTCTTGAGAGAGGGTGGAGGAAGAAAAGGGCACTCTGGATTACTTTTATCATGGTAAGATGAACTATGCACTGGGAGTGTCTGTAGTCTCAATTTCCTCTAAAAAGAAAGTGGATGAGTAGGTCACCTGTAGATGTTTATTGCAGAATCACCTATTTCTTAGTCCTGTAGAATAGAAAACAGGTTGAATAACAGGATCATACCCATTGTTATGGATATCACTACTGACTATGCCTTCTGTTGCACAGTTTTCAGGAGGTGTACATCAGGGAAGAATTTGTTCTCAGTGCTCCTCTGTCATTAATTGCCTGCTATAACAGTCTTTTCACCTATTACATTTGTATAACGTGTAGTCATCTCCAACCAGCACGCGTCAGTGTGACATCAATTAAAGCTGAAAATGAAGAAACAGTTGTTACAAGAGAAGTATCATTTTGTGCTCAAAATAAGCACTTAACTGGAGTAGTGTGCATGGCGTTACCCATTGTGCTTCATTTTAGAGTTTCCGGAATCATCATCAAGGTGACTACTAGCCCTGCAGTCTTCACAGGAAACTCACTAATTGCATGGCAGGTTGAAAAGTCAACATTAGACAATTTCAAAGATAAAGACAAATCTAAATTATGGCTTGTGTCACCATCCCTTTCCCTGAGATTAGAGCAGTCTAATAACGGAATATATTTATTTTATATGTGGGACTTCAACTTAGCACAGTCTATCTTGCACGATTGACAGTGAGCCATCTATGGTTCATATAAAGGTCTAATTTAAACCCATAAATATGTGATGCAAAGAAGAAATTCAGAGGAAGTGGTGGCTTTCTGTTTTACCTCCTTCATTATACTTGCTTTGTATATTTGCATATGTTATTTGTTGGAGGGTTATATTTGTAAAAGGGAGGCAGACTTGCACAACTGGGAATATGTTGTTTTTCTTTGAAGTTTACTTCTAATATCTGAATCCTTTTACTCATTATGAAAGGCTCACGTGAGATGAATTCTATAATCACAATTGCAAATAGGATCTCATGGAACAATACCTTATTTTTATGGGTGGGATAACTCCCAGGTTGTGGAAATCCAAGCTAAAGGAAATCGCAAGTAGTCACTGAGCTCATTGTCCAGCTCCAAGACAGGATGAGCTATATCTGCCTCATTTGTGACAAAACTTAAATCTCTAGTCATGAGGATTGCCTGTGGAGTTTGTGCCAGGATTTCACTGCAGGGCAAGATGCAGGTTAGACATTCGGAGAAACTCTAGAAGCTTTCTCTTACTGCAGCTTAAAACTGTTACCACTCTTTTTTATCACTAACAGATGACTCCCATACTGCAGAAAACCTATATATGCTTGAGTACAGTTATTGTGCACCTCTTGTCTCCCCTAGCCAAACTAAACATCATTTTACCAACTTTTTTCTTATATTTGCTAACATTTCCTGAGATGGTGATTATTCTCATTCACCTTCTCTGGAATTCATCCAGCAAGTCCATCTTGGTCTCCCTTGAACGGCAGCAGGGTGCCTTATGCTGCCTACAGAAATTTCTCAAGGCTGTCCTACTGGGTAGCAGAACATTGCTGGACTTCGCATGTCTCTCATGTGACACTCTTGCTCATATATCTCAGTATATTTTTTTGGCTTTCCCTCAGTACCTTTTGTGCTATGTTATTATCTAGCTATTTCTTTGTTGACCTGCTCCTTCACCTCCAGTCCCTCACAGTTTGCACAGCTGATTATTTGTCTTTCTAAAATGCTGCACTTGCCTTTATGAAACTGCATCTTATTTCTTCCCTGCCCCCCCCCCCCCCCCCCCCGCCCCCCCCCCATTGTCTCTCCAATTAGTCAGGCTTGCTTTGAATTCCAGACCTTCCCTCCTCAGCTTGAGGATGTCTGTGAATTTAAAAGCTTGCACACTACTCCATCATCAAGGTCACTAATGAAAAATATTGAATAGTACTGCATTTGGACATAACCCAGGGAATACTGCTCACTACACCTTCCACTTTGGCACTGATAAAGTGATTCTCTGACTATAGTTTTCCAGCCAGTTAGATACTTGCTTGATAGGCATTGTTCTCCAGTTAATTTGTGAAATACTGGCACTAGAAAAACTATTGCCTACCTGTTAAATTTGATCTCCAAATTTCTGTTTCTTTGATAAACAATGAAGAGAGCAGACATCCATCCATGGTAAAGCTTTAAATGAAAATTTGTGCTCCTACAAATCAAAGTTGTTCTTATTGCTAAAGTAGAAAATAACCTCAAACCCTGACTATGTAGTGAAACCAGCACGATCTCTCTGCCACAACCATTAACAAGTCTGTGGATCCATTCCCTTACAGGGAGGCTGGACTAGATCTTGGCCAAAGACACATGTCTCTGTTGCCCTGACCTTTGGACTGGTTTGAATTGTCCATCTACTATATCAGCAGATGCAGGATTTTGGTGTCCAGTGATCAGATCTCCAAATATAAATACCACACAGATATCCTCTGTGGCTTGTAGAAAATGGGTATATATGGGTTTTCTATAATTTTCTGGCTCTCCTTTCTCCCTTCTCAGGAAAACCAAACAACTCAACTAAGCAAAGTCTCACTTTCTTCGGTTCTATCCAGTTCTCAGCAGGGATTTCTACTTAAAGTACCTACTGAATGCTACTATTTGTTTTTTCTAGTTGAGCAACAGCTACTTCTCATTTTATTTCTGAGGCCTATTCAAAAAGGATATCCTGTTCATTGCAACATATCGGCGTATCGTCAGGGAAAGATTGTTTCAAGTAACTAATTTTATTCTTTTTAATTTTTCTCTCCAACAGATTCATTGATAGTGGATGGGATAATGGAGCAGAATATTTCAAACAGTTATAAGAACACATAGGTGGGCAAAGTATGGTTTGCAGGACTAAGTTGATTATCATATGGAAAATGGCCATGAATATAAGTTGCAGGTAGAATTAATGAGACTGTGGTTTATTGTTTAAACACTAAACTTTCTTAAACTGTCTGCAGCCAGTAACCTAATCATCACATGGATTTGACCTTGAAATATGTCTGCTTGTTGAAGAAGTAATGTGAGAGTATATTACTTTCATTCATTCTGTTGCTTATAAAGGATTCAAAAGAGCAGATTTTTTAAAGTTAAACTATATTAGCTGCTTCATTGCTGTATGTCATAAAAAAATCTGTTTGTGTACATTTAAGTCTTCATGCAAATCAAGAAGCCAGCAGTTGGATCTGCTTTCTCCTGCTTTGTTCATTTCACTGGCTGAATAGAGTTTCAAGCTAAGATTTCACTTACCACTTCTAAACGTTTTCTCTATTTGAAATCAGTGACCTAGAAGCCACTCTATAGTAGTGGCAGATCTGAAAGTATGATGACGAGAACCAGCTTTTGATGCAGGAGTGTTTGCTGATAAATTGCCTGAAAGCTTCAGAAGTGTCTACTGAGTTTTTTTGATTGATTAATACCATCAGCAACATCCTCTTTAAAATAAATGGTCTTGAGTATATGGTGTAACGCATATTTTAAGGAAGGTAATGCATCCATACCTCTGCTGGGTATTACCATGTATCATGAGGAACCATTTTCACATGCAATGTAGACGTTACTCAGTAGTTTCTAGATTTTCTTTTCTCTGGACCCAGGTGGCAATTAAAGTTAAACCAAATGTCCATGTAGTGTTGTCCAAGATACACTATTAATAACTGGTGATCCTGGAATCATAGAATCACAGAATGGTTTGGTTTGGAAGGGACTTTAAATATCATCCAGTTCCAACTCCTATGCCAGGGCAGGGACACCTTCCACTAGACCAGGTTGCTCAAAGCCCCGTCCAACCTGGCCTTGAACACTGCCAGGGAGGGGGCAGCTACAGCTTCTCTGGGCAACCTGTGCCAGTGTCTCACCACCCTCACAGTAAGGAATTTCTTCCTTACAGCTAATCTAAATCTACCCTCTGTCAGTTTAAAACTGTTACCCCTTGTCCAGTCCCTACACCCCTGATAAAAAGTCCCTCCCCATCTTTCCTGTAGCCCCCTTGAAGTACTGGAAGGCTGCTATATGGTCTCCCTGGAGCCTTCTCTTCTCCAGGCTGAACACCCCCAACTCTCTCAGCCTGTCCTCACAGGGGAGGTGCTCCAGCCCCCTGAGCATCTTCGTGGCCTCCTCTGGACCTACTCCAACAGGTCCATGTCCTTCTTCTGTTGGGGGCCCCAGAGCTGAACACAGCACTGCAGAGGGGGAGAATCCTTGACCTGCTGGCCACACTTCTCTTGATGCAGCCCAGGACACGGTTGGCTTTCTGGGCTGTGAGTGCACATTGCTGGCTCACAGTCAGTTTTCCATCTGCTAATACCCCCAAGTCCTTCTCCGCAGGGCTGCTCTCAATCCAGTCATCACCCAGCCTGGATTTGTGCTTGGGATTGCCTCCACCCATGTGCAGGACCTTGCCCTTGGCCTTGTTGAACTTCATGAGGTTTGCATAGGCCCACCTCTCATAGTTCCTCCGGATGGCACATCCCTTCCCTTCAGCGTGTCGACTGCACCACACAGCTCGGTGTCATCAGCAAACTTGCTGAGGGTGCACTCGATCCCACTGTCCATGTTGTCAACAAAGATGTTAAACAGCGCCGGTCCCAACACCCACCCCTGAGGAACGTCACTTGTCACTGCTCTTCACTTAGACATCGAGCTGTTGACCACAACTCTTTGAGTGTGATCATCAAGCCAATTCCTTATCCACAGAGTCTTCCATCTGTTAAATCCATGTCTCTCCAATTTAGAGATAACAATGTCATGCAGGACAGTGTCAAATGCTTTGCACAAGTCCAGGTAGATGATGTCCATTGCTCTTCCCTTATCCACCAATGCTGTAACCCCATTGTAGAAGGCCACCAAATTTGTCAGGCAGGATTTGCCCTTAGTGAAGCCATGTTGGCTGTCACCAATCACCTCCTTATTTTCCATGTGCCCTAGCACAATTTCCATGATCTTGCCAGGCACAGAAGTGAGACTGACTGGCCTGTAGTTCCCCTGGTCTTTTTTTTTCCCTTTTTTAATAATGAGGGTTGTGTTTCCCCTCCTCCAGTCAGCAGGAATTTCATCAGGCTGCCATGACTTCTCAAATATGATGGATAGTGGCTTAGCCACTTCATCCACCAGTTCCCTCAGGACCTGTGGATGTGTCTCCTCAGGTCCCATAGACTTGTGCACCTTCAGGTTCCTTAGATGGTCTCGAACCTGATCTTCTACAGTGGGCAGTTCTTCCTTCTTCCGGTTCCTGCCTTTACTTTCTGAGACTTGGGTGGTGTGGCTGGAGCACTTGCCTTTGAAGATTGAGGCAAAAATGTCACTGAGTACCTCAGCTGGTCAATAATAGAGGGCGACTCCCACTCCTTGTCTCCCCTGCCTGTCCTTCCTGAAGAGCCTGTATCCTTCCATTCCAACACTCCAGTCATAGGAGCCATCCCACCACGTCTCTGTGATACCAATAAGATCGCAACCCTGCAGGTGTGCGTACATCTCTAGCTCCTCCTGTTTATTCTCCATGCTACGTGTGTTTGCATAGAGGCATTGATGTTGGGCCCCCGATGAAGTTGATTTACTGGCTGGAATTCCTTTGTGCTGCTCTTCAGGTGCTCTCCTGCTGACCTGTGACCCGTCTCCAGGCTCTGGGCATCTACTGCTGGCACTGGCATCAAGCTGGTAGAGTAGGATGGATTGAGGTTCCCCTCCCCTGGCAACTTTTGTTTAAAGCCCTGATTTGGAAAGAACGGGAACTTAGAGAAGTGCTAGTTCAAATGGTATTTCAAAGAGCTAAGGAATGCAATCAGTGCTTGAGGGCTGTAGGCGGATTTTCAGAAAGAGAGAATTTTATCAACAGTAGAGCAACACATATAATTAGTAGTTTAAACAAAACAGGTAAGAAAATCTCACAATTAAGGCAAACTTACAGGTCTTAAAATGTAATTGTTTTAGTTGAATGTGTTTGTTAAAGCCTTCAAATGTGTAACTGACAAAAACCTTTCAAGTACAACTGAAAAAATAGCAGTATAAATTACTTTAAAATGAAAACAGAATTTAGCAACTTCTTCTGTCTAAAGGTACCTAGACAAGAAAATGGAAATACTTGTTTCTTTGACAAAGCCAGAATAGCAATCATAGTCATAGTGCCAGGTTGAGGAAAGTGCAGGAGGGATCATATGGGAAGATTCTTGCCCTAAGAATGACTCAAAGCCAAGAAAACGGACTCCCAACCTGGATCCTTTCTGGTGCTCGGCCCCAGTGAGTGTCCCATGGAGACCCTTGCTGGTCCTGGTCCCCGGGTGCCGGGTGGCATGTGGTCAATTCAGCTTGCAAGGGGGAATCGGTCCCCCACCAGCAGAGTTAACCAGGAACATTATCTGTTTCTTGGCAATCCTTGGAGGAGTTATTTACAGGGGAATGTTATTTTCATATTACCTTTAGTAGATTTCCTTGTGTGTTTTCTTGTACGTGCTCTAAGAAATGTTGATGTTTTAATTTAACCTATAAACTCATAGTAGTTATTCCTAGATCTGCTATAGGTAAATATTTTGTCTGTGGGATAACTAAGAAAGCAAAATGAAAATCATAGCTGTGAAGCTCTCCCACTGATTTCCATGGAGTTAGATTCATCCTTTAATCCCATTGACAAAATTGAATCTGCTATGGTAGTCATTAGTAACTGGGGGAAGGATGACTGGATTATTCTTTTCAACAGATTAAGACTGCAGGTGAAATAAATTTATGGTACCATTTCAAAGTCAATAGTAGTATGATGATTTGATCTTTATATCCATTGAAAAATTTTTAGAAAATAGCCACACTAGTTCTGCAGATTTACAGAAACCTGCAGGGATAAACCTAAAATAAAATGCTGCTTAATCTGAATACTTGGGGAAATAATGCTTCCCTTGCATTCAAAAACTGATAAGAAGTAAACTAGCTAATTTTGTGAAACTAGGAACTCCACTACAATTTTATTTCCTCTGCATTGTTTAGATGACAAATGACAAAATTTATAGTCTATAGAAAGAAATAGCTAAGAAATTGCTGCCTTGTAATGGTAAACGTAAAAGCAAAATTGAGTTGAGTAATCTTTCTCTTTTTAGAGCCGGCCACAACTGTAAAGAATTTTCATTCACTGCTATTTATGTTGCTAATGTTTGAATGCATAGTAGTGTGCTACTGTGATGGTAAGAACCACAAATAAAAAGGATTATGAGGGCACATTAAGAATTTGTTTTTTCCATTCCTAGTTTTAGCTACAAAGACTGATTTCTAAACTCTAGTTTACTTTACTTTGCAGCATTTGTATTAGTAAAATCCCATGGAGCTTGTTGCAGTGAGCTGTTGTGACCTTCATTAAAAAATGGTGGTTGTTGGGTTTTAAAAGCTTTGCTGAGGAACAGGGACCCATGTGACCCCTCAGCATCAAGCCCCTTGGTTAGTGGTGTATATTATAAGAAAATGCAGAATTGCAGTATTGTTCAATGCAGGGAGAATTTTGCATTGGGAAAGGAAAAACCTTGTGCTTCAGGGCATAAAGCTCTCTTCAACCTGTGAAAAACAGAAAGAGAGTTCAATTATAGCTCTTTCCAGTCTTGCAAGGAACCCTGTGAAAGGAAAATTTCTGTGAAACCATTTCTGTGAAATGGTTGGTATTAACAAGGGCCTAACAGTAGAGAGAGAAACTGGGAGGCTGCTTTTTAAGTAAGTGCTTACATATTTCTTCAAACTTTTCTAAGCCACTTCTAAATTATGCTAGACAACTTCAGATTATTCAGTGGAATGGAAAGTGATGATTTCCAAGGTACAAACCCAAAAAAATCAAGGAAGTTGAGTATTTTGGAACAGTTTGTCTTAAGATATATTTAATTGACTAAAAAAACTAACACAACAAAAAATAGGTATCATTTGGAGTTCCCTCACACTTGCATGTAGGAACTAATTGATTTATTATAAATGAGAGTCCTAAAATATTCCTGGTAGAGTGGAGAGGACAGTACAACTGCCATCAATAATAATATCAGATACTGACACAGCATGAGCTGTGCTTCTGCCAGCTCTGTTGAATAATAAAAACTCTCTAGGGGTGAAAGTGAAATCTTCTACTTATATTATCTACTCTCGTATATCTCTGTATAGTGGATCTTTTGATTTTTAAATTACACCATTAGCACATGTGATATCCCACCACGATTTGTTACTTACTGAAGCACATATACCGTGTTACAGGGTATTGTCTTCAGATTTTATTTCACACGTTTTACTGAAACAGTCAATAAAAGGTTATTGCAGTTTTTTTCTGCTACATTTGGTCTTGCCAAAAATAAAAGCAAAAAAAGAAAAAAAAGTTAAAATATTTTTAAAATATTAGATTTGATTGGATTATTCTTTAATGTAATTTTTCTATCTAAAATTTCTCTGAAAGGAAGGTGTTGTTTTAACACCATCTGACCAGTATTGTTAAAACTTCCTTGAGCAACTGCCTGTTCAAGCAGTGTTTGACTTCTGCCTATTCAACATTCTGTAGTTCACCAGACTATCAGGCTCCCAGTTAAACTCCACTCAAAGATAAATTTATGAAAATGTCACCAGACAGTTTCAGTATGCAGCAAAGTAATTCATAAATGTTTCCTTTCTTAACTCTTTCTTAACTTTCTGCTAAAGTATCTTAGATGAACATGCAGCACAGATGAATTGTGTACAAGGCTGGCGATGTCCTGGTAGGTTGCTGCAGGGAGCTGCTCTGAGGGCTGAGGTGTGAAGTCGTGTGGAATTTGAAATCTGCTTTTTCTGAAGGGCTGTCTCCAATCCAGCCAATGCAGGGACAGCCTAAAGAATTTGCGTTAGGAAATAATGGAGTGGGAATTGTGGAGATAGAGGTTGAGTGTCCTAAATTGACAGTATGCTCTTAAACTAAATGTGTAATGATCTTTTTGGATTGCAGTTGCAGCATTTTTTTTTAAAACATGACCTTAGAACTGGAGTAATATTTACAACAGGCTACACATTCACATCTATAACTCTGAAAAGGCACATGCAAAGTAACACCAAATCATAGAATAACATCAACTGTCATCAAATATTTGTAGAAATTCTGCTAGGACTTCCCTTTCCTCAGGAAGAAGACATACACTTGAAAATATCAGTCTTCCTGACCTGGCTTTCACACCATTGTCATGGTTTGAGCCCAGAGGGCAACTGAGCACCATGCAGCCTCTCACTCCCTCCTTTCCCCCAGCGCTGGGAAGGAGAAAATAAAGCAAAAGGCTCAGGAATCGAGATAAGGATGAGGAGGGATGATTCACCCATTACAGTCATGGGCAAAAGACAGACTTATTAGGGGAAGAAAAAAATAACATAAATTTAATTTAGACACTAACAAAAACAACACTTAACAGAGTAGGACTGTGAGAAGCATTACCACATCTTAAAAACACCTTCCCTGTACCCTTCCCTGCTTCCTGAGCTCAGCTCTGATCCTGATTTCTCTACCTCCTCCCCTCAACTGGCACACCGGGCAAGGGATGTGGGGCCATGGTTAGTCCTGCCACTTCTTCCTCCTCAAGGAGGGGGGAACTCCTCGCATTCCCCCCCTGCTCCAGTGTGGTTCCCCTCTCACTTGCGACAGTCCTCCACGAACTCTCTGTGATGTGAGTCCTTCCCAGGGGCTGCAGCCATTCCCAGACTGCTCTGGCGTGAGTCACCCCCACGTGCTGCAGTCCTCCCAGCGCTGAACTACAACAGCGGGGGCTGCTTCTTCCCTCAGAGTCCCAGCGTTCTTCAGGAGCAGTCACTTGCTCTGGCGTGGGCACCCCCCCAGGCCACAGGTTGACATCTGCTCTACCGGTGGCGCCCATGGGTGCCGGGGGGGTGGCCCTGCCCTCTCACCACAGGGTACAGGGGGCTCTGCTCTGGCACACCTCCCCCCCTTCCTCTTCCTTTCTTCCACTGCCCTCGGTGTTCGCACAGATGTTCTCCTTACAACTCCAACTCCTCCTCCCAGATTCCCTTCTTATATACATTATCGTGGAGGTGCAGCTACATCACTAATTGGCTCGGCCTTGGCCAGAGGCGGGTCTGACTTGGAGCCGGGGGAGCTTTGGGAAGGTTCTCACAGGGGCCACAGCTGTAGCCCCCCCTCCCCGCTACCAAAAACCCCCGCCACACACACAAACCCAGCACGATCATGTAGACCAGAAATATGCAGGCTTTAGGCTTTTGGTAAGCACCCACTTAAAAAAATAGAAATTAATTTACTGAACTGGTGCTTGAGCAGACAGTCTGTCTATCCCTAGTCAGCAAAGGAAAGACATGCTTAATACCCACAGCAACTATTTAATTAAAAGTTTCCCACACAGGTAAACTACCAGACCTCCTTTGGTTTAAAAAAAACCATCCAATCACTGATGAAAAACTGCACTATATTTGTTCAGTTTAAGTCTTGTTTTTAGATGTGCAGTGAGAGTTTGTTTGGAAGTGAATTTCAATGACAGTGGCGGCATGCTCTGTGCTGATCTGATCCAGCACACTCTGAAGCCAGAGAAGCAAATTGACCTTGCTGAAATGAACTTATTTTACCCTTGGTGCTTCAAAGGGATTCAGTTTCTCTGAATATTTCTGCCAGAGCAACCTTTACATGAACAAAGCTGCTCTGTAAAAAGTATCTTTTGCAGAAATGGCAAATACACATAAAATCAGGATAGGCATAAATTGGGATAATTGTTAAACCTTCTGTGCCACGCTTTAATTGAGCTCTCAAAAAGACATTTTTCTACTTGATAATCATCAACATTTTCAGTACTATGGTCTCACCCCATTTAACTCTTGGTTAACTAACAGTTATAAATTTCAGGGGAACAACATGGTGGCAAAGATCAGCTTGGAAATCAAGGTTTTTAACCTTCGTAAGTAATTGAAGCTCACAGTATTCAAGATCCTATCAGACACAAGTCTGAGTCTTTGTGGATCTTCTCATAGTAGCTTACTTTTATAAACTTTGTTTTGTCATTCAGGACATAAACGTCTCAGGTATGAGCACTGCAGTGTTCAATGCTTGGAGAGGACGAGTGGGAGTTAAAGTATCTGGTTTATTTTCTTTGTATCTGTAATAACTCAGAATTAGAGCTTGTCTGTGTCTCTTGTCGGTGAAAAAGGAATAGACTCATGGCTCTTGCAAAGCACTTGGAAACTCATGGGTAGTAAGCAGAAAAAAGTAAGGTGACATGGTTATTTGTTGACAGAAAGAACAGCTTAATCAAAGTGCATCCCCCCAAAATGCGTATGTGTAACTGGCTCTAATCAACTATAATGATTATATTGCTATGCTAAATTAAGTTTTATACTGGCACAAGTAAACCCTGATTTTATTTATAGTGCCTTTTGGTAACAGGTCCCCTAAATTGTAGTGCTTTGAATTATACACAGCTCATGTTTGCATCTGTTTCTGCAATATATTTGTCCAAAAATCCTGTGGAAACTCTACAGATAAGATTTGTGAAAAAGGTCTGGAGGGATATTATTTATGAGTTGACTTTCCTCTTTAACTGTTCCAAAACACAGAGGAAACACTGAAGACATACTGGATATTACTGTTTCTGCAACTGGTGAGCAAATAGTGGTCGGCACTTTGAAGGATCCGTAGTCTGTATTCTCATTAATGTTCACCTCAAAATGAATGAACTGCATTGAGAGACAAATTCAGGGGGTCATGTCACTTTCTATGTTGTACAAGAATTCGAGCAGAGCACCAATTTCTTTCTCCAACTCCATTCACATCTTCCAGAAAAGTTTACAGCAAAAGTTCATAGCAGTTTCTGCTTCCTTAGCTGGGTGTTTCATGTGGGCGAGTAGTAAACAACAGCACATATCAAATATGTTTCCTTTTGCAAGTTAGATTGTGCAGGGTATGATATTGCAGCATTGTAGCAAGGCTTCAGTGGAAGATGTTATAGGAGAGGAAGATGATTTCATTTAAAGACAAATATAATCTCACTCACGTTCACCCTCTCACATCCATATACTTTTAAGCACCAAGATGTGTGTATACATGTAGCCCAAGTATGAGGATGTGTATCCAGAGGGTCTGAACAGGACTTTTGCCATGTAAAAGAAGAAAAAGAATACTGCCTATCAAATCTGTGTTGTATCTCCTGGGTTCTTAAGTTGATGATCATGTGTTTGTTTTAGACACATTTTTCTCCACCCCTTAGGAGCTGACAGTAGTCATGATCTTCTGCCTTCCCATCTTCTTCCACCTCTTTGAGTCATCAGGATTTACTCATAGCCCTTTGCCTCTTTGTTCGTGTGCCCCAGGAAGCTTCACATCCTCTTGAGTGCTGGGCTCTGGATGACCTGTTAATCCAGGAGCCATCAGCACCTGCCCCTCTCATAGCTACTCTTTGGCTATTGTTCCCATTTCTTGTCCATTTGTATCAATCTTCATATTTCTATTAAGATTCTGCAGTGGTCAGCATCACTGGTGCTATGTGCAGAGACATGGTTCCAGGCCAGCTGACCCACCTGGGGTGTGCAACCTTTCACTGCTCAAATATTCCCACAGTTTAGCCTATTTGGACCAAAACTGGAGGATCCAGATGCTGTTTTAACATTTCCTCCACTACTTAAGTCTACTTTAGAAAGTTTTGCAGGTAGAAAGAAGCTTTTAGAATAATAACAAAATCAAATCTCCAAAGTTTTTAGAATGTTCTACCCATCTGTCTGTTTAAAGAGCAGATTAAAGGACAGATTTGAGTTAATGTACAGTGTTGCCCAAAATGATTCACTCAACCTGGGTGAAAATACATGCATTTTGATGTGGGTTAAAAAAAAGTAATTAAATTTTATGAAGTGAGAACAAAACCTTAAAATTGGACCTTGGGAAAATTGACAGGTTTTCTAGAATAAACAGTTTCTCTCCAGGTATTTTAGGCTCTATAATAAGCAGTACTGTTACATAATTGTAAATAACTTAATAAGCCAGAGCTGATTAAAAAGTGTTTTTATAAATCGACTTAAAAAAACCTCACTCCCTTGCTACTCTGCTAAAATGATAACAAAGAAGTGATCTTTTTATTGAACTGAGTTCTAGTGTTTCACTGGTATAAAATCGAATTTTGAGTTAAGTATGCAAAGAAGCATCATTCCTGGAAATAAGACATGCAACTCTTCGATAGCTGTCCACAGCTGTGCATTTCAAAGCACTATACAAGGACGTGCTGTGCTACCTCTGTTTCTTGTGTTGGGCCAAGGTTGTTGCCTGTCTGTTGGAGGAGCGGTAGAGCATCCGTGGTTCTGGAGGTCCACTGCACCATCCTGCTGTTGCTTTCTCTGCTTACATTGTGCTAGTGCCTTAAAACTGCTCTGTTGTTTGGTTGGAGTTTAAGGAGGAGGAAAAACATGACTGTTGCACTGTGTTTTGGTCAAGGAAGGTTTTCCACTATTTCTCTGCCACTTTCCAGCCCCTCGGTGTAGTGCCATTTGAGGAAATGGAGTATGAATAGGCCAGGTGGACACAGTTACATACAGGGCAGCCTGCAATCAGTACTATCCTTTATCTTTCCCATGCATCAGGTGGTTAGCCCAACTCCCATACAGCAGGATTGGCCAGCTTGTGTGTGCTACATTACTGTGTGACTTACCTGTATGTTTAGTCTTCTGTGAGAAAAATAAAGGCATTTTGTGTTCTCACCTTATTTATATCTTATGATAATTTATTCATAACTGCTCTTTCATTTAAATGTTTTTAAGTACTGATATATAAATGTATGAAAAAATAAGAGTATCATTCACGCAACCTTATTATTGGGGGACAAGGGCAGAATAATTCTCACTCCCAGTGCAAACAGGTAAAAAGAGATGAAGTTTATCAGTAAAGCCTTGACTGCTACTGTAATCAAAAGGCACTTTATGTGTCTCAGAATTTATCTTCCTATCTGGTCTGTTAGCCTTCAAAATAGCTAGTACAAAAATGTTACTATCTTGATTTCGTTTCTCCTGCATGCAGTGGCAGCATCTTAATCTAGTTGATCAATTATCCTTAGGGAAAAGGAGGGCAAGTATTAGAGTTTTCACATCTGTACCGGTTTAAAGAAAGGAACCAGCACTTGGATAATTAAAGGACTATTTAATTAATTGAATCTGAGAAATCATTGGGGTACTTACTTCGAGTTTTAAAAGCAGAATAAGTCTCTATACACTTGTCCAACTTCAAGACAAAGAAAATTGGCTCAATAAAAAGCACCCTTTGACCTGTAACATCTTCTGCTACAGTTTTGGGGGTGGGAGGTGCGGAAGGAATCCTTCAACAAAATGATAGTATCATTTTCTAAATGTTCTACAAGACAAAATGTTTCTTGGCCTAGGTTTACATGATGTCCCTTGCTTTCACATATGATCCAGACTGAAAAAAAAGTGCCATTAATATCATGAGCCAAAGGTGGTCATTTTGTTACAAGCATCAGCCTCTCAGCTTTTGATCATGGGTTGTATTGCTGGGTTTGGGAATTTTCTTGCTGGTATTTCTATAATTCTTTTTGAAATAAGGAGCAAATTAAAAGGGAAGACAAGGTGAATTGAAAGCCATAAAAAAAAAATTTCTACTGTAATGTGTTTATTCTCTTTTCCTATGAGCTTCTATCTCGTCATCCTCTCATTCTTAACCACAAGGAAGTACCTGTTCTCAGTGCTGCATACTGGCCAAAAAATATTGGTAAATAAATATCAAAGATAAAAGCATAAGAAAGATGCATGAACTCAGTTCTTACATTATTAATGGGCAACTTGGCATTCAGAATTTGGGGTGTAGCTCTGGAGATATGGAGGTGGTTGTGTTTTATTTCCTTAAGCCTGACCCTCTTTCTTGTCAAAAGCAAGTTTCTGTTCTGCAGCTCACTTCAGATATTCACTAGTGCTGTTTAATAATTCAGTTTACCTGAACCTGGAACTAAAATAAATAAATACAAGTGAATGGAACTGCACAAAACCTGTGTGTTGAGGCCTTTATTGTACCTTTCAGCACTGTAAAGGAACTGCTATGCTCAAAACCTTGCTTATAGGCAAAGAGGAAATATATTTACATATATAGACAAGGATTTATCACAAGGACAATTGAAAATTTAAGTTTAAATCAAGAATCATGCTTGTTTTCATGTTTTCTTCTTCCTCACACTAGGATCCAGTTGGGATCATTTTAATGTTTGCTATCACACTTTTTCTTTCTTCATCGATCTGCAGCTCCATGTAATTTGCAAATGAAGTTACTGTACATGGTTCCTTGTACGTGTTAGATACTTTTTCTCTGTTTTCTGTTTCCTCCAAAGCCTGTTTTGTCTAGCTCCAGGTCTTCATGTCTTTAACCATGGACAAGTTGTTTATAGCCATGAGGCCTCCAGTGCCAGTCCATGCCCCGTCTCCTCTACGCTGCATCATGTGTCTCCATTTCTCTGAGCCCCAGCTCTCGTACCAGCCTGTGTTTCTCTGCACTGTGTCATGGTGTTAGCTCTAAATATCTCATTCTGCATAGAACAACTTCTTGTTAGTGCTATCTATACCAAACTGGGGTTGTAGCTCACAAAGATAAACAATAGTAAAACAAATTATTCACAAATGTCTGGTCATTTAGGGAAATTGTTGTCTCAGTTAAACCAGGTAAAACGAAGCTGCAAGCAGGATGAGAAACACTCAGAGCGAGCCTGATGAGCCCCTGTCCTGAGGCCTTGCAAACTCAGTACATACCTTACAGCCTCTTACTAGCAATGGTGTATTACGGCTTCAGAAGATACTATCAAAAAGAACAACAGTAAGTCCATGACATAGGATCACTATTTTAATCTTTGAAGCATAGTGCTTAAAATATTTAAGTATAAATACAGCCATACAAAACATGAAAACTTTAAGATATTTGTTCCTCATACAGAATTCTCTAATTTCTTTAGATGAACGTTCCCAGATATAAAGTATATTATAATGCATTAAAGGCTGACAGCATGTGCAAATGCTGACAAAATCAAACCGAGTAGTCATTGTAACTGAACTGAACTGGACCCAGCTACAGTTAAATTCAAATGACTACAAAATTTCAGCTCCAAAGAGTTGAAATGGAAGTTTCAGATACCTAAACAGCCATAAACCTACTTGCACAAAACATTATTTCTGATGTATTTTAGTGCTTGCAATCCAAGACTAGCAGCAAGTGATCTTCCCATGCAGGGTACAATACATTTTTATCTTTGGTCTGAACCTGACATGTGTGAGTGAGGCAGCAAGGTCTGGGCACATATGGATTGAAGGACTGATGAGGCAAACTCAAAATCCACATCAGCCAGAGCTTCTTACCAGAGTGAGAGCTGTGGTGTTGCTACAGATTATATATACATTTTAACAGGGTATCTGTTATACCAAATATTCACCCAATATTGAGTTGACCTACAGCTTTTGGTAAGGTCAAACTTAATAAAAGATTATGGCTTTTGAAATGTCAGCGTTTATGGACGGAAAGAAAGAGGAATGAATGGAGAAGAGCGGTAAGTTTTTTTCTTCCGTTGCTGGGCCTGGGGATTTAATTGTGGAGTTACTGCGTAGGGGAAAGAAACAAAGGTTCAGTAATATTATGGCAAACCTTTAGAAGAAATGGATGAGTACAGATTTAATGACAGCTTAATGACCAGTCATGACAGGGGAAGAAGTTTGGTAACATTCATTCCAGCTGTACTGACCACTTATTAAATATGTTTCCATTAAAGTTATCTAGAGAAAAGTAGTTTTGCTGTTCATAGTTTTGGCAAAAGAGAAAACAAAGTATTAATTGTACAATGTCTTCCATATTTCTTTAGTCTGTCTGATGCTATGGAATCAAGAATGATTATGGTGTCCAAACAGGTAGTTCATTTATTTTCTTTCATGTTAAAGAGAGAAATATTTTCTCGAGCCTTGATTCCTCTTTTCTGACCTCTGTTGAAAACACTTGTCTTGATGGTTTGTCCAAGTAAGAACTTATCTTTCAGGAAGCTTAACTGTGAAGTGTCCTACATTAGTCAGCAAAGAAAGACAGCCCAAAGTTTGAATTAGTAATGTGGGTCTCCTGAAAAGCTGCATGAATTCCTTCTGTTGTCCCAAGTTATCATTTTGATTTGGACCATTTAGTTTCTCAGTGACACAACACCCATCTGTTGAGCATGAACAACAGTAACAAAAACCTTTACAATAAGATTGTGAGGTACTGGTAATGTACTTTTTCTTTCCACCTCCAGTTAAAGTGGGAGGTGCATGTCCATATATAGGAGTTATGAAAATAGCTCAAAATGCATTCTCAGCTTGTTTTATACTACTGTAAAATACTGTAAAGTAGCAGCAACTATTTCAAGTAACCCATAATCTACAAAAGAAGCATGGGGATAAGGCACAGATGGCTCACTGCAAACAGTAGTGATCAGGATCAAGGAAGAAACAGAATGGATGTCTCCTGTTTTCCAGCTCTGGTTTATGGCAGAGCCCCTGAGACTCCTGCGATGCATCCCAGGGATACTCATCAGCTTTCCAACAGGTGATGTTTTGAAACTCTCTAGTGAATCTTCTGCTTTTCATCCAACATTGGGCAAGTTAACACAATGGGATAAGGACCAAATGAAGGTGGACAGGTCACAAACACAGTGGAAGCCTTCTGTTTACCATCGTCATAGCTAGGTTTGCTCAGGAATGCCACAGGATGAATTCTGGTGCTATCAGTCCCTTGTCTCTGACAGGAAAAAGCAGGAATAGAGCTCATTTAATATAAAGGCACGCTATATAATTGATGACTGTCAAAGGTAGATTTTGATAACTAATAATAGAAAGGTCATAGTTGAAAATGCAATAGCTAATACATCGTTTTCCCAGAAACTAAGTAGCTGATACAGGTTATCGTGGACATCTGTAATAGTTTCAGTCTAGAAATTGTGGGTAGTTTAAGGGCAGACTCTTGTCATTTAGGTCTTTCTGTGATCTATTTACTCATCCCTCTGGTAGAGCAATAAAAATTCTTCTTCTGTAGAAGTCATACAGAAAATAACAAATATGAAAGCAATGATGTGATGTTCTGTTATAACCTGTGATTTGTTAGATAGCCTTTCTGTGGACTGTGTTTGGAAGATGGTATTAAATAAACATATTTGCAAAGGAAGCATTACTCTCCTTGAGCATTTTTTCAATAAATCATATGTAGTCTTTGGACATTGTCTACAGAATATTGTCCTGCAACAGTGATGTTCCATGTCATTTACAACCATCCTAAAAAGCTATTATAGAAATTGTAGTTACCTGCTAGTTCAAGTCTGGATAGTAGTGACAAAGGTACCTGGAATATGTATTTTAGTCATCAAAAATACATCATGAAAAGCGAGTAATTAACAATGCATCATGTTTAGTGAGGATCTGGAGGAGTGACTCTCCCTCTTTTGTGACAAAATCTTCACAGGTGCTGACAATCAGGCTTGAGCAGGGCTTGACCCAAAGGATATGGAGAAAGTTCGAGGTTAACCTCTCAAGAAGGGGTTTCTGAGAGGGCTTTGACAACAAAATGAGTCTCCTTAGGAGAGAAAACTTGACTTCAGCATGACTGAAATAGAACTGTTGTTTGGAGTACAGGAGGATGGAGCTCCTTTTCTTTTGTCTGCATTTGAAGAATTCAGGATATGACAGTGTCCTTAAAGTGTCTTTAGCTTCCTTCTGTTATGGACAAGTTGCTAAGGCCTATCTGTACTTATTTGTGAAATATCTTTAAGCTGTGCAGATATTTGTTAGGCATTTCATGTAATTTTAAATGACTTTTTTCCATAAAATGTACAGTTAGGTTTTTGGTTTTAGATATTTATGATCTAGAGACAGCATGTTGGCAGACTGTGTCATGGGTTGTATGCTGCTCTGTCTTCCTTGCTGCACAAAATTTGAGAGTATGAAACCCAGCAAAGCTGAAGTCCTTTGTAGTATAACACCTCCTGAATCAGCAGTTTAGACTTGTTAGAAGCTTTGTCTTGGGATGAGTTACAACATGTCATTGTAACAATGTCATAAAATCATAAAAAATTGAGGATATTACAGTTTTGCTTTGACTTCTACCAAAATATGGTTAGTTGCAAAAGTGGTGACTGGAGGAGAAATTGGGGAAGCAGAGACTGTTACCTCAGCACCTTTAAAGTGGCTTTGTTCCAGAAACTGGGAGCTCAGCATTTTCCAAAGAAAGTCACCAATTTGGCCACCAGAAACACAGGTGTCCAAAATCCAATCTTGTTCACTTTAATTAAAATTTAATTTTTCTTTATATTGCTACCAAATACTTTTCTTAATGTGTTTTTTTTTTTTTATCTCAATGAATTCTTTCAGTTTGTTGTAGCTTTGATTGTTTTATTTGTCTGAAATGTGCAACCATGTATTCAATTTTATTACAGATAGCAATAGCCAGGGAATTGGAGTTAGACTTGATGGCAAGAGTATTTGAAAGAAACCCTGAAATTGCTGATGTCTGAGAACACCCCTCATATACATTTTAGAATATAAAACATTGTATCAGACTTTTATCAAATGTAGAACTGATTAGAAAAATTAGAATGTTTATCCCAAGGAAACTTCTTAGAAGAGGTGTAGAATTATTGTGAAACTAAGGATTTATCCTCTCTGCCTCTTCCTCAATAGCATACTCACTCCGTTGTGGTTAGGGCAAAGAGGGAGAATAACAACCTGAGGGTTATTCATGTGCGAAGCTCTCCCTTGATGAGGCCGCTGCAGGAAATTTCACATTACTGTGCATTGACAAGTTCATGAACAACACCGGAGAGATGACTCACCTTCAGGAGTCTATATCTGTCACTGAGGAAGATGGAAGAGTCGAACTCTTCTGACTTGAAGAGATAACAAACTGCCAAACTGCTGGTGGCCAGCTGCCAGCAGCTGCCCAGGAACACAGCCGTCATGGAAAGTCTGTAAGAGGTTAGGTCTACCAGCTGGGCATCTTGGAAAGCTAAACATACATCCAAGGCATTAAATTCTGTTTTCTTTTAAATGTTTTGGTGCTGAATGAATGTTCTTTGTTTTTTAAGGTTGCCTGGTCATTAGTCATCATTACCTTTTGTCCCAGGAGAGGAGAATCACAGACACAGAAAAATGTCAGGAACCTGATCTAACCATGGCTGTCCACAGCAGAGGGTGTCTCAGAGCCCTGCTGATGAGACGGAAAATCATGTCAGTTATCCTCAGGAAGATTAAGTGCAAGGCTGAAGGTCTGTAAAAGCTTATCTCAAAGAGAGCAGAAAGGAAAAGAAGCATCATTAGACTAGAGATGGTGGCATGTGTTTTCTGGCACACAGCTTCATCCTACGCAGGGGCAAAAATTGGCAGGGTTGCTTTAAAGATGTTATCCTCATTGCCTCCAAAAGTTGCAATACTTCAGATTGCCTAAACTGTCCACTTCATCTGTCTGTGTGGCTGCTATTTTTCATGATTCCTTCTCCTCTAAGTTAGACTTCCCTGCCAAAAACAGGTGAATAAATGTGGCATATTGGTACACTTCTCTGCACCTGGGAAGGTGCATCTGTGAGCCCAGGCCGTGTAGAGAAAATGTGGTGATGCATCTAGATTAGCAAACAAAGTTACCTAGCAGAACTTAAAAATACTTATGTTTTTACAATACTGTCATTATGCTTGAATATCTTTATATTCTCCTGTGTAAGGCTTCCTTGCTACTGCAAACAAGTTTCTTCTGTAAATATCCATTTTACATGCACAGAGACAGTATATATAGATACCCCAAATTTTCCAGCAGGACTTCTTCAGAGGAATCCTAGAAAAACTTTTAAAACAGTATTATTTTCCATATCTTTCAGCGGACAATAATAGAAATGAGTCTTTATTATTTACTGTTTTAATTTACTGTTCTAGTATGCACATTTTCAGATTTTACAGCTCTGGAGAAACATAGTTTTAAAAATGCCAGTATTTTACCCCACATCTTTATTTTCATTGCTTCTATAAATGTCTGATATCTTAGGAATAAACCAAATAATGATACTTCTTACATTAATATTTTTGAAACCACATTTCATATTGCTTTTGGATTTAAAAATATTTTAAGAATATTTTAATGTGTCACACAATTTCAATATTTAATATTAATGTAATAAAGCCTCTCTTGGTTTTATAAAGAATAATTTTTAGTTTAGTTTAAACCCGGCTGCTGGCCAGGTTTAAACCACAACAGTAAATATCATTGGAGAATTCTAATAATTTATAGCTGTACAAGATATTGCGGAGGGATTATTGATTTTTAATTGATATTAAAAGACTCTGGAATATTCATGTGTTGATAGTCCCTCTCAGTAACAACTCGATTAATAATACTTTATGTGAATTGTGTAGGTATATAAACAATGCTCTACTACTTCCTACCCCATCTTCTTTGAGATACAAGCTAGCATTTAGATAGGTCTGTCCAAACTTAATCTTTAAACACAAACATAATTTATATAGCTGGTGACTTCAGGAGGTGATTTGTGCAATATTACAATGGGTTCTTTAGAAAAATGTTATTTTGTGTTGCCTGGTCTTGTATTCTCTAGGGACAGCAACATATCAGTTCCCATTAGCAGGATCTTGACCTTGGATGCTCCCAAGTGCATATACTACTGCTGCTAATTGCCTGTGTCTTAAACACAGCAACTCTATGATATAAACAAAAGGGTATAGCAGTTTCAGTAAAACCTTGAGTGTTTGTTGAAATTTTTCTTTGGTGTAGTCAAGATACATCCTAGCTCAAGAAAAGACCTTGTCAAAGAAGAATTTGGGATTGTACCTGGCCCAAATTTTAGCTACACCAACCAAAAATGTGTCACTTATAGACACATTTTCCATAGGCTGAAACAGCAAGACCTCCAGAATATTTACTGGAATCTTGTAAATATATTCTTTGTGATGCATTTTTTTGTTTACTCGTTCATGTTTTCCCTTAAGAATTGATATAATGAGGTGCTGGGGTCCAGCTATTATAAACAGGTAGAAAGATGCTGCAATTGTAAAGAGCTTTGAATCAGACATATATTTAGCAAATAATAGATGTATAGAAATGCTAAATCTAATGTAAACAACTTCAGATGAATTAGTACAATACTAAAGAGAATGCATTGAAAAAACACAGTGTTAAAGATCTTAAAGAGAAAGTGACAGATTTCTGAAATATGGAGAGCTTTTCAAAGATAGTTAAAAAGAAGGATCTTGCAAAGATTGTTTCCTTTTCCCCAATGTCTAGAATAGTGGGTTTGACCCAAGGTTAGGGCAGTTAATGGGAATTATTTTCAACATCTCTAATGAGGTGTCTCACAGGAGAATTGGCAAGTGCTCAGCCTGGCACTCAGGTAGTCTATGGGAATTGTACAAGTATTGATGGAAAAAGCACCAGTAGATGGTGCTGAAGAATACGCAGACTTGTTTCTGGTTCTGAAGGACCTGCTAATCTATGCACACAACTTTCTTCCAAACTTGCAGAGTGCCTTGAAAAAAGGCCATATCTCAAGAGAAATCTTATATATCCTGTGCATCCTGTACATCTTAAATAATGTCTGGAACCCTCTGGATCATGATCTTCCCAAAGGAAGGGTCAGTGCAATTCTTTCTTCTTTTGTCAGGTCTAAGATGAATCAGTAGCAAGTCATGATTGGTGTTGTCAAGTGAAGCTGATGAATGTGACAGTGAGGGCAGGGCTGATTGCCCTAAAACCATATTTTTATCTAAAAAATTTTATTGCTTGGCTTATTCATAGCATTCCTTTCCTGGTGAATTGTCAGTGTCAGTAAAAGGTCTCTAGGTTTTGTAGATGTTGCCTGTGCTGAAATGCAGCTGCTTTCTCACTTCATTTTGACTGTGGATTTGATATCAGCAATCTCTCTGTAAAAGCTTCCTCAATGTTACAAACAGATTTAAAAATACATAAGAAAAAATAGTTAAATCTCATGCATTTTTTAAGATATTTTACTGAATATTTTCTGTTCTGCTATAGTTTGCATCAAAGTATAGAAAGAGGCTCAGTCTCTACCAAACATATTTCTAGGGAGCAGCACTGCCACAAGCAATTAAAAAATAGGGTTTTTTCCTTTGTTCTTAGAATTTGGGGCTTTTTTCCCACTATTTGTGTTTATTAGTTCCATAAATAGCATAGCATGGCACTGTTTGCACAGAATTATCTTCCAGGACTTTTCGTTTCGTACATCATTTAGGGCTTACCAAAGTGCTTCCACATGTTGGGAACATATATGCATCTTTAAGACCAAGTGAAGGACTTCTACTGATGTGGGTTCTTTTCCTAGTTGTCTTCTTTATGACTGCCTAAACACCTCGGACATTTTGAGTTTGTACCAGATCATAAAAAAATAACCATGCAAGTTCAACATTAACATTTCAGTGTGCACGCTGTTTCTGCATTATCTTAGAGTCTTATCTGCTCAATGTCTCTCAGTGTTTGATTTAAACTTTGTTTCAAAATTGAGCTGTATTGGTATTATATGAGTCAGTGGCAAAAGTGGTAGAATGTAGTTAACCCTTGCTAACGTCCCTTTTCCAGCCTGATTATCAGTGCAACTCCTCTGCAAGACATCAGCAACAGTGTAACTCACACTGTGAAATGCAGCCAAAGTCTGGCCACCTTCTCTTTTTTGCATGGGTAGGTTGGCAGGAAATCAAGAGCAAATGAAAGAGTAAAATGGTACTTGAATGGGCCACTGGTGCAGGATGGATTTGTTGTTGCACTTGAGTGGTGCAAACGTTGTCTGTGTCCCTGTGGATGCTGCAGAGACTCTCCCATGAGAATGTGGCTGGGAAATTCCTGCCCCTCTTTGGCAGCTGAATGTTTTCAGTTTACTGTTACTTTTAGACTGTAAACTGTATATTCGGCTTGGGATTTTCAAGCCAGTGATCTGATTTCAGATCTCAGTTATCAGGCCAGGATTGCCTCTATTTAAGGGAGTGGTAGTTGCACCTTCCAGTTAAAAAATAAATCCAATAATCAGAATTGCGCAGAGACAGAGGAAAAACTATGGAAACCAGTGATTTGTGGACAGAAGATAGTCTTATGAAGGCCCAGTCAAACATCTAGTTACCTGCAACTCCTAAAACCATCAGGCAAGGCAATGATTAGTTGGAAAATAGCATTTGCATTCTTTTGCTTTGTCTAACAGTAACCTAGTCTAAGGACCCAGACTGGGTGTGAATGTTGTGATTTAGCACCCTAGTGATTGTGGTTTATGTGTTTCACCAGAACTGGAGAGCATCACAGGTGTATTTTGGGGCCACAGCTGAACAGAAAGCATTACAGCATCAGGTAGAGACTGCAGAAGTACAGTTTGGGTCATGATGAATAAATCCAACTGGCAAACTCACTGGACAAGTGAGTATCTTACTCTAGTTTTCCACCATAATCCTGGGTTTGGTATCATTTATAATGAATAGGTTGCCTGAAGTCCAATGTATTATTAGAGAACTATGCAAAATAATTTAGAAAGCTATTGGAGAGACTAAGTTTTTTTAATACGAAGCACTTTATTGAGCAAGTTGCAGAAACATTTGTGGGTTTTCAGAAACCTTAATGGCCCGCTATTTGAAAATATGTGTTTTCAGGCATTCTCTGTCCAAACATCTAATCTGAAAATTACTGCCTGTAATACTTGCATAAAGTGTTTTTACAAGGAAATTTATTACAGCTCTTGCTGCTACAGCATGTACAATAGATTGTCTGAAACAGATCCCTAGGCATCGAGATGCCTTTTCCCTGTTTCACCATGAAGAGTTTTCTTTGAATATGTCTGTGAATCTAAAAATGGATGATAGAAAGATCACATAACCTTTGGATATGTTCTGAGTGGTAATAGGAAAAATTAAAGTTGAAAATGAAAATTATCCATAGAAATAACTACTGAGAACAAGACTGGAAAAGACCCCTTCTACCATCAAGTTTAGCCTTCTGTAATCTCAGATAATCCTGTAAAAGTATATTAGAGGGGAGTCAACAGCATATCTACTCTTCTTATTTCATGAAACAAAAACCATGTTTAGGCCATGAAATGTTTCTTCAATTCCCTGTTACAAGTTATGCTCAATGATTAAAATCTCATTATACTAAATACTAAAACAGGGTATTCATCTTTCTGACAGCTGAATATTCTGCATCAGTTTTCAAGGAAAACCTTTCAACTGTTTTGTGCATTCTCTTAGTGCAACAAGGAGGAATAATTTCTTCCTTGATCATCTCTGATTCTTGTTTAATGGAGTACTACCCTATTCTATGGCAATATTTTTGCTGAATACCTGTGAAAAAATATGTGAACAATGTATTGCTATGTAATACAGTTTGGCTGTGGTATTATAATTTTAAAAAAAATTTTATTCACTACCAGAATAATCTGTATTTTTTTTGTTGTTCACTGCAGATTTGCAAAATGCTTAATAAAACATGCTTTTGTACAAACTGACAACGAGAAGATGCAGGTCTATGTATCAGTTTAATTTCATAGACTTGTTAAATTTTGAAAAGACGGTACTCCTCATCTGTGAAAGATAATTCACATTAGGTGTCACATATTTAATATTATACTCAGACGTATAGACCGGATCTCATTTTTAAAGGTACATATGTAGTAACAACTCGCTGACACTGAAGGTTAAGAATAGGGGTGGACAGAGAAATTTCAGCTGATGTAAAGGCTGATCCTACTAACAACCCATTAAATAGATATTACAATTTTGATTTGCATAGATGCTAATAAATACAAGACTGCTAAATCAAACAACACGCAGGAATCTAAGGCTTAAAGCTGTTGGCCTGTCTGCTTTCTGGTGGTCGTGTTCTCTTTTCCCATTTAAGGAGACAAGTTTGTCTGAATCTTCTTACTGTTTGAGCACCCGACTGTGTGCAACATATTTGACATTCATATTAATCTTGTGAGAATCAGAGATCATGAGGAGTAAGTGACTTCCTGCAGGTCTTGAAGTTTTTTGTATTTGAGATCAGTTTAAAATCCTTAAGTCCTAGCACCATAAGCTATTCTATAAACTAGTGCATCGTAGTCTCCACCTTTTTAGTTTATGTTTCTTTGCATACTTCTTTTCTTAAGTCTAATTATTTTCCTAATTTACTAGTAAGGAGTGTTTCTCAGAGCGGTTCAGCATTATACCATTGTCTTTGCCCAGAGAGCTTGCCCTTTCAAAAAACAGAACACAAGAATTTTTAAAGCATCCATAAAACAGAAAGTTTGTTATTTTATTCATATTTTCACCATACCAATCAAGCATATAGTATCAAGTCCAGAACCCTCTGGAATTTCGTGTTGTACCACTGACAAGTGCTAACCTGAATTCCCCTCTCAAGTTTTAGAGCTTTGGTTCAGATGGACATTTAATTGACACTCTGTAATCTTTTCAAAATATTTTTTCTTTTTTTTTCTTTTTTTGGTTTTCCCTGTCATTTAAAGCGGGAAATACAGCAGGACTTTATTAGACTCAGGGGTTTTGTTTTTTCTTGTATAAGTTCAATTATATCCCCATCTGTAATGCTTTTTTAAGTTGGATCAGGATATTAACTATTCGATCTAACCCTCTAGTCCCACAGAAGCTGGAAGAAGAAAAAAAAAAACCCAAGATGAAAAAGAAGAATAATGAAAAAGAAGAAACTGAAAAAATTCTCTTTATTTCAAAGAGAACCTGAAATTTTGGATGAAAGTTTTATCTGTCCTCTTTTGATTATAACATCATCGTCTGCTATGATAAGGAGCTTTATTCTCCTTGTTTAAAAAGCAAATTTGAGTCAGACCTTGCACTCTAAAAATAACAGATCAGAACCAGGTTGAATAGTAGTATGTCGTGGTTTAACCCAGCCAGCAATTAAGCACCACACAGCTGCTCGCTTCCCTCCCCCCTTCCCCAGTGGGATGATGGAGAGAATCGGAGGGAAAAAAAAAAGTAAAACTCACGGTTAGAAATAAAGACAGTGTAATAGGACAGGAAAGGAAGAGAAAATAATAATAATAGTAGTAGTAGTAGTAGTATATACAAAACAAGTGTGCACAGTACAGTTGTTTACCACCTGCTGACTGATGCCCAGCCAATCCCCAAGCCACGCTGTCCCCCAGCCAACTGTCCCCAGTTGGGATCCCACTGGGGATGAGGTCATATGGTATGGAATACCCCTTTAGCTCGTCTGGGTCAGCCGTCCATGCTGTGTCCCCTCTGAGCTTTTTGTGCACCCCCAGCCTCTGCTGGAAGAGCTGTATGAGAAGCTGTAAAGTCCTTGACTTAGTATAAACACTGCTTAGCAACAACTAAAAAATCAGTGTCTTATCAACATTATTCTCATTCTAAATCCATAATACAGCACTATACCAGCTACTAGGAAGAAAATCAACTTTATTCCAGCCAAAACCAGGACATAGTAGATGAGCTTGAGAGAACAGGTAGGCTTCAGAAAGTCCTTCCAGAGGAAGAAAGACTAATCACCTGCCTTTGTTCTAAAAGCAATAGCAGTGCTTAAGCACCGGAGCCAAAGGCTGTGATTGCTCATTACCATCCTAAAAGCATCTCTCTCCTACCTACCATGGGGTAGAAGTATGGATGAAGACAAATCACAGGGGTAAAGCTCCTTCCCTAAACTGAAACCAGGTGCAACTCAAAGTCGTTGGAATAAAATATGCTGAACATGAACCTCTGAAAGTTTGACCCAAGGCACATAGAAGTTGGTAGGAACCTTTCAGCTAATGTTATTAGATTTTACACTGGAAGCTTGCAGCTACTTGGTTGATACTGAAGGCAGCAAAGGCAACCATGAGAGTAACCAGGGACAAATTCTTCTTTTTTCTCTTTTCCAAAGTAAGAAAATTGCCTAATTCTAACTGTTGGAACCAAAGTTTGTTGAAATCAATAGTAGTCTGTCTAAGTGAGAGCGAGTGAACAGCATAACAGCGACAAATAGCAGCTGCTTTATGTACCTTGCTTCAGGTCCTTCTGGAATGAAAGCCACTAAAAATAGAAACAGCACCGTGCTAAAACTTAGCCCAGTGAGCATACCCCAGTTTTATCATTATAAAATTGTTTTCTTACCAGTGGGGGAATTTGATTCCTTGTCTGTGCCAGAGGGATGAAAACAAACAAACTACTTTATAATTTCTGGACTCTCTTGTATTTCTTGTACTTGAGCCAAGGAACAGTTAGAGTAGTTTTTGTACTTCTAAAAAATTCTGATGCAGTAGAAAAATCATAATATTCAGCAAAAAATTTTTGGGAAAAAAATTTAAATAGCAGATAGCTATCCTCTCTTTTCCTCTCTTTTTATGTAAATCCAAATACCAACTGTTACCAACAGGTATCTCAAAGACATCACAGAGACTCAATAACTTGAACAAAACCTATACTGTGCAAGGGAAGTCATACATAATTTGACTCCATTAAGTTGACTCCACCACGTTTGGCTCTACTAAACAAAGCTGACAGAAGCAAACAAAAAGAAACCCTTCAATACTGCAAAATATACAGTAGAGATTTATCAAAGATGTCTTTTAGCAATGCAGCCACTTTAAAAACACTGCTGTTGATTCTTATGCAGATGAGGCAAATTTTAAAAAAATGTATTTCAGCAATTTATGGTTCTCAGAATTAAGAAAGTTATTTTATTAATGGAAAAAAATTCTCCATGCTGGACTTCAGAACCTATTGATTTTATTTGGGTAGTGTAGTGGCAGATTGCTAAAGGTATGAGTTCAGGAGAGCCGATGCAGCAAAAATAAAGATAGTATCTCTTACAAAAATTTAATTATATTGATCCTAAAACTGCATCTTATTTTAAAAATGAATCTCCATTAAAAAAATAGGCAATGTCTAAAAGTGAAATGTTGCCATGTGTAATTGGCAAATCTGAAATGAATCTGCAGGCACAAATGAATTATTATACCTAAAGCAAAGAGTCATGATATGATAATAAAAGTGGTTTGACAGAAAAATATGTGAAAGAAACTTAAGATGGGACTCCAGAAGCGAATGTTCTCATCAAAATAGAAGTGTGAAGCTCACATAAATTCTGAAGATATTTGATGCTCTATGTTTTGCTGGATGGTAAAATAAAGTTCAGCAGAAGAAACGGTGATCAACCTGGATCAGTAGCAAAATCACCAGTGCTTTTAAAATCTTCATGTTTCCAGCATGGGAAGGGAAAAGAGCCTTCAGTGAGTAGCCTCATCTCTCAACCTGGAGAAAATGCTTTCAGTTTTTTCCAGGATTTTTGGGTTTGTCCTGGAGTATATTCTCTGCTCTTTACTACAGTTTTATACCAGTGTGTACAAAAGTGCAGTTTTCTAGTGCTTAGAATGTATTACTTACCATGGTATGCTATAACATAGAGACACTGTGTGTGTCTATGCATAGCATATATAGACGTGTATATATTATTGTATTGATTAATATATATAAACACATACAGACTTACTACTCTATATCTAGAAGTACCCTTTGTATGCAAAAAGCTGTATTAGTAGTAAAATATGCACGGTGTATTTGATATTCTCCTTTCCCCATGGTAGTTAAGGGTCCAAGGCTGTATAGTGATGGTCCCTGCTTCTGCAGGAGCAGACCTGTGTGCTGAAGCGACGCCCTGGCATGATATCCCTGCACTGCCAGTGTGTAGGAATCATCATTTCTCCCTGGGCATGGGTGTGTTTTGAAGTACAGCCAGATCTACAGATGCCATTCACACACAAATTGTATTTCTGCAGAAGACCAGCCTTGACTTGGAGATTTTAGAGGTAAGACTATGGGTGTTGTAGCAGAGCATGCAATTAGGAGATTTGGGATGAAAAGGTAAGTGATTCACCCAAAATCGTGACTATCTTAAAATAACAGCATCTTATTAAAAAATTGTTAGCAAGCACCTATTTTCTTTTAGAGCCGTGATAACACAAACTCTTTTTAGTGCCAGAAGTGTGTTACTGTCACATTCCCACCAAAGTCAGAGCCTATTTAATCTTCTGTCTGAGAGGTGTTTAATCCTTTAACTTTTTTCCAGTTTACATGTGACTTTGAAAAGCTTCAAAAAATTAAAAGGATAAAGTAAAACTGAATCTGATTAGTTTTGTTTGTCAGTAAAGATGAGTAAAAAAGAAAACAAGAGCTCTTTCTAAATTAAATCTTCACATATAGATTCAGATTACTTCAAGGATGGCAATGCTTACCTACCGAGAGCAGTAGCAAAAGTAAAGCCCTGGGAGTGCTATGGATAGAAGAAATTTATGCTGTGGCAAAGTAGGAGATGCAGAAGCTGGACAGTCTCTGGACAGTGATGATGAAAATGTTTTTCCTTATTAGCTTTAAGATTACTGACCTACTGATTTTCTTAGGCAGCAGTGAAAATAGGCATTCTTTGTGTATACTGAGTATGAGCCCCCTTTTAACACTAAAACACAAAAGAGTTTTGCTTGTAAGGTTTGATACCATGGAATGGCCAAGCTTACCCATAGCTGCCCCTTCTAGCTGCAGCTTGTGCTGGTGCTCTCCTGAATAACCACTCTCAGGTGCTTCCTGGTTCATCCAGTGCTTGGGCTGGAGCAGCTCTGGCAGGGAAAGGGCAAAGCACATAAGCTTTACCTTAGTAGTAGGTCTTCCTGGGCCGGAAGAAGAAAGGTTGAGTCTGTTTGTGAGCTGCTTAATTTTTGCCTGAATTTTGGAAACATTTCTCAGGGTGAAGAAGTCTGGAGATATTTGTCCACATGCCCACGGAGAGAGAGTTTCCTACATGTTTCTTCAAGGAAAGATCTTAATCTAGGATCTTGAAGAACAAGGACTTTTCCCTGGGGCCAGCTAGGATAAGACTGGGAACATATGATCTGCGAGCACAAGGGAATGAACTTGGCTGTAAAAATTTCAGTGGTGTTTCAGGTTTCTCCTCCTCCTTAAGAATATCTACTAAATTGGCCTGAAGCAAAGAGACCTGCTTACCATGTGCTATCTTGGTGACATTGAAAAGGCACACTCTGTTTTGTGTTTGCATTAATAAAATAGCTATACATTAAATTAATTTCTAAATTTTTTTTCTCTATGCATCTCAGTAACAAGATACAGTGGCTGAATTGCCTGGCATTTGTGGTTAGGTGTAGTTATAGACAAGAGAAGGTAAAGAGATAGAGTTATGTTATTAGAGATAGTATTTAAGAGGAAAGGAAAGCTTTTGCAGTATTTGTCAGGTACACATGTATGGAGTGCAGTAAAAAGCAGAGTAGGAAATAAATCTTAGACAATAACAAGCCTAAATTCAGATGAAGTCTGTGGATCACATCTTGCTCTTCGTCATGTAGAGTTAGAATATAAAAGCAGAATTTTCTGGGCTATAACATTGCAATTAATATTGATTTATGGACAGAGAGCCTTCAGAATGATATCCCACTGCAATTTCAGAGCCAAAGGCCTTGCCACCAACAAACAGCTGAGTGCTTCTAGTATGTTAATGACAGAGAAATGTAAATCAACCACCAAAAATACGACTGCAAG
This sequence comes from Strix uralensis, assembly GCF_047716275.1. Taxonomy (NCBI): domain Eukaryota; kingdom Metazoa; phylum Chordata; class Aves; order Strigiformes; family Strigidae; genus Strix; species Strix uralensis. The sequence continues at coordinate 36,013,124 of NC_133977.1, forward strand.
TTTCACTGTTAAGTTTGAATGTATCACATGGACCCCTACCCTCCCCCACAAATAAAGCCCTGCAGACATCACTAACACAGAATCCAGAATACGGTCAGATTATTAGGGGAAAGGGTATTTATTGAGACATCTCTGATTAAAATTTATAGCTCATACTGTCTAAAAGCCTGAAAGAGCTTTGCTTTTCAATATGGAGGTCATTCAGAAAGTTCTGTGCATCTTTTGTGTGTGATCAGGTAAGCATCATTATTCACAGAATCACAGAATCATAGAATTGTCTAGGTTGGAAAAGATCTTGAAGATTATCCAGTCCAACCATCAACCCAATGTTAACAGTTCCCAACTCCACCATATCCCTCAGCGCTATGTCAACCCAACTCTTAAACACCTCCAGGGATGGGGACTCCACCACCAACCTGGGCAGCCCATTCCAACGCCTAACAACCCGTTCTGTAAAGAAATGCTTCCTAATATCCAGTCTAAACCTTCCCTGGCACAACTTGAGGCCATTCCCTCTTGTTCTATTGCTTATTACTTGGTTAAAGAGACTCATCCATACAAGCATGCATCCATACATCAATTTCATAGCACTGAGAATATCTACAGGCTGGGTCAAATTAATATATTCTTTTTGAAAAGAGAGACATTACAGCTAAAATACTAAAATCACTTTTTAAAAACACTGTAGGAAAAGTTGTCCCTCTAAATCTGTATTTCAGAGCTGAAAAGCCAACTCTGTTCTTATTTGATTTTTACTCTAAATGAATGCTTAATACTTAAAGTTTCCACTACAAATTGTAGGCACTCAACATGTTTTAAAATCGAGCAAGAATTATTTACATGCAATTTTTGAATTTAAGAACTGTGGTACATAAATCCTTTTTATAATCTGAACTCAGGGATTCAACCTCCTGAAGGACATTGATTTCTACTCTTCATGTGCTGTGCCACCAAGGGAAATCCACACACACCCAAATGTCTGGGGAACATGTTCCTGGTATGGAAACTCACCTAAGCTCTGCAGTATGCAGTACCTGGATGAGAGTTGAATATCTAGCACAGGCTGAAGAGATGCCTTCCCCCTGTCCTTTAGAACCAGATAATACACAAAAATTATGTTAATTTTACAAAATACATCTAGCAGTGGTTGTATCTCTTTCTTTTGTCCACAACTTTTATGGGTTGCAGAAACATCCAAGAGATGCTATCGGAGGGCCTATCTCTTGCTTTTCACAAAAATGGGTGAACCATTGGTCTGCCAGAACTACGGGTATCTCAAATACTCCTTTGAACCTGTTCTACTCAGGAGGGGTTGAATTAATATTCCTGAAGATCTGTTGTGAAATGATGTAGTGGTTAAAGCATCTTCCAGAAACATAAACAAAGAAGGGAGTAAAAACAGAACCTTTCAGTTCGTGTTTGTTTATCTGAATGTTATATTTTGTACGTGGTGAAATAGCCTACAGCCTTATAACATAATAGATGGAAAAAGCCTAAGGTATTTGATGTGCCTGAATAATTTTGTTGTATTTTTGTATTCAAATGATATTTAGAAAAATTCATTTATTTATATTATGTGTTTTGGCTACTTAGTGGCTTAACATCTGTTTGGTAATGGCTTGGATGCTATTTTGTGTAATTTGTGTTTGCTTTTTCCCTGAATAAGATCACACAAGGTTCCTGTTCATGTATTCACAACATATATTTCATTGTAATTCCCTGACAAACTACTGATAGGTGAAAGAAAAGTGGACACTCTTCATCACTGCATCTCTCACCTTTTCCCTTCTTGATTTATTTTTTTTTTTTCCCCTCTATGGCTGAGTAGACTGATGACTGGAAGACAAGGAACAGATAGAATGGCTTCTCTCTTTTCATTATTTATTCTGCAATATAAAGTGTTTCTTGAAATGTATAAAATAACATCTGAAGAAGGAGATATTTTTAAAGAACTGACTCAAAATTTCTATCATAACCTAATAAGGAAACACACTAGGCAATTTTTGAGCAAGAGTTTTGAGGAAATGTCCTCCACTGTGTGAAGGAAAGGAGGGGAGAGAAACGACAGTAATATCAGTGCTTGCCTCAAGTAATTCTGTTGACAATAGGGGGTAATTAATGAAATTCACCATGTGTTTTATGCATTTTTAAGTAAACACAGAATATTAATTACACAGGAAATAGGGCTCTCATTCGTAAGTGTGTAAGGACCATGGGGGTTACACCAAAGATCCATTTAGCTGAGTGCATTGTTTCTTCACTTGGCAGCAATAGGTGCTAAAGAGAAATCAGAAACAAAGCCTGCACAGAGGGGGGTTTTCTCAAAGCATGCTGTCCCAGCTTGCAGAACTCATGGGAAAAGAATGAGAAATTGGGTTCAAACACTGTCCCATCCTTAATGTTTCCAGTTAATAGATTCAGAATCCCCAGTTAGAAGATTCAGGATTAGCTTCTGGATCCCCACTTTGTTTCTGTTTCACCCTTATGGCTCACAGCTCTCCTGAAGCATTGTACTGCAAGCCTAAGCACCTAACTATGGGCTCATGTGTCTGTTTTTAAGTCCTTTGCTGGATATAGCTGCTCAAGTGTAAATTGTGGCTCACAGGGTCTGGGCCTGTGATGACAGTAATGCTTCTGTATTTTTCTTCTTTTCTATTTTTCTGTTAGTTGCTATTAGAAGGAACCAGATTCTTTTCTGATACATAATTTAAATTACTCAAATCGATTTTCTTTTCCTGTATTATTCCATCAAGCTTAGAACAGAACAGAGTAAAAAAACTTTACCGTAGTCCCCAAAATCTAACTGTGAAAAGGATGGGAGGGAGTTATATCCCCTTCCACTATCTCTTGTCATGTTGACAGAGTGTAGGAGGAAAACATCTCAAGATAACACTGAGTGCAGGAAATCAAAGGCAATTTGAAGTCTTGGTCCCAAACATCGCCTACAGGGGTTAACTGATCATTCATTATTGGATTTGTTTTAAAAAGCATTAGAAGTATTGTATGAGGTGGTTGCTGGAGAATGCTGAGTGAATATTTCATATTTTCTCATCCTTTCTATATGGCTCCTGATGACAACTAGATGGCTGCATAAGCCAACTGTCACCTTCCCACCTTTCAGTCTTCTTCTTCCCACTCTCGCTCTGCAGGTACCACACACTCCCCTCAAGTGCCTGCACTAATTTTGCTGTCCTTATGTATGAAATTTAAGTTTCTCATTGTCTCTGACAGTGCTTTATTTTGGGGCACGGTACATATTCTACTTTATTTTCAAAGCATTATAGAAGGGAAAGGAGCACCTTTTTGGAGATCAGCAAGAACATACCTGTCTTCTTGGAGGATGTATCTGGCTCCAGTCAGGGTTTCATTTTTTCCTGATGGGTTTACCGAGAGTCTAATAGCACTGACTGATTTTCCTGATGGCTTAGTACAGAAACATGCTTTATTTAGTGTGGTAGGATGAATCCATATAAATGATTTGGTGCATTCAATATATGTTTGAAAAGTCAGAAAAGTAAAACCAGGAACATGTATGCAATGGTTGCTTTTAACGGCAGTACACTGTTGCTTTGGTGACAGTCTATTGAGTCCTGGACCAACATTCTACAAATTCAATGTACTAATATGATTTTGGCAGGGCAGGGAAATGGCAAAAGAGAAGTAGAATTTTATACAAAGGCAGAGTGTTGGATTTGGGGTTGTTTTTTTATACAAGGCTGGTACAAATCACAATGTTTTAAGCATTGCAGAACATCATAGCTCTAATAATTTACTTTCATTTTCTGCAAATCCTCAAACGAAGTGTTTTAGATCCAGGTTTAAGTTTTCTATGATGACAGTTTGTCAGGATTTGAAGGAAGAGAAAGGAAAGCTCTGAACTGTTACTGAGGCTCTTCAGAGATTCAACTTATTTGAACCCTGATGCTGAGGCAGAATGGTACCAGCCATCTCTTTCTTGTTAAATGAGACCTCCCCACTGGTGTTACTTCTGCTGCTGCATCATTGACGTACTGCCAAGGAGAGTGGGGATACTGCGGACACCTTCTTCACAATATTCTGATTTTCTTTAATAGAAAGCAACATGCAATTAAAGGGAGATGGGTTTTTAAATACAGGGTTTAAATGCTGATTTAATCATACTGCTTGAGAGTGTCTTGTCATTTTCCCCATAAAGGAAAAGATACTTGTTTGAAGCCTATAATGTGTGAAGCATGAGCCATTCTTTTCTATCTACACCTCACATGGTGTGAAGAATAGGACCCCCCCACAGACTCTCAGGTCTCACAGTAATCAGCAGCTGTGTTTGCACTATCATGTTATGTGAAAATAGGGCTATTCATCAGGTGAAATGCAGCTTCCTGGGACTATGTCTGAAGCCACTGCACAGAGCATGAACTGACTGCTGGCTGAGAAAAGACCTAATGATAACTGCTGCACCTGAACAGTCTTGGCTGTTCAAATGAGAGAGCTGCTATTTTCTACTGATTATTCTCATCACCTTCCTTTTCAGAGGGTTCACAACAGAAGGACCATAGTGGCTCTGAAGGCTACAAGTTCAGATCCTCTTCTTCCTTTTCAGACACCAGAGCTTTGTGAAAGTCACAGGTTCAAAGATTTAGCTGAGATTTTTTACATTTATATACACACATACGCACACGTTTCAGCATGAATGAGGAACTGCAGCTGAAAGTGATAAGACAATAAGTAAAGTAAGAAATGAGTCAGGAACAGGATCATGGCAATAGATGGAATCCTGGAACAATCCACAGGACCCTCCCTGGTGGGTAGTGCTTTGCTGTCAGACAGTATTGCCTCCTCTACATTCAGTGTGCTGGGAGGCAAAGCCTGAAAATGATGAAATAAAGAAGAGGTCACCAGTTTGGGTTGAGTTTTAAGCAAACCTGTACCAAATTTGGCTGTCACCTGCAACCCTGTGAAAATGTGCTGTACAGTACAGACTGGTGTATACAAAGGGTGAAGATCCCGGCTCTCTTTTGCTACAGATATGTCAAAGCTTTTTTCTTTAAATGGGGAAATGTGAATTTTAAAATACTCTGCACAAGGTTGCTTTTACTTGGTGTACTTTATAGGAAAACAGAAAGGCTTAGATTTTATTTGCATGAATAATTTTAGGTGTCAGAATCAAGAGGCAACTCAATATGAGATCCTTATGTGACATGGCTCCCTGCAAAATAAATAAATAAATACGTATACACAAATAAAAGCAATGGGTTATCTTTGGGGGTATAAGAAGCAGTACAGTATATGGATTTAAGAGATTATTTTACATGATTATCTAGCATTGCTGAGACAGATGAAGCAATACGTTATACATTTCTACGTATTTTATAAGCTGCTGAAACACTTATATTGGTACAGAAAGAACCACAGAAGAGATTTTAGGAGCTGAAAAAATATACTGCTGTGAAAGACTTAAAGAACTCAAATCTGTTTAGCATCTCAGGAAGATATAAGATGATTTGATTGCAGTTTGTAAGTATTTTCATGTGGAGAAAATAGTGGATGCAGAAAAAGCCTTATTCTTGCTAAGACAAGTCATGCCTGGAAGCTGATCTAGAGGAATTCAAATGACAACTTGTGCAAATAGTTTTAAGTGTGAAGATGATTAACCTTCACATTATAAAGAAACAGCAAGGAAAATAGTAGATTGTCCATCTCTTCATACCTCAAATGAAGTCTGGTGTTTTAGGAGAAAGATGGTTATGCTTTATTGAGCTTAATAGAGGAGTAACTGGATGTAATAGCCTGTGGTATACTGGAGATTGAATGTGATCATCTAATGGTTCTCCTGGCCTTAAAGTTTATGAATCCCTTGAAAATCCATGCAGACAGAATCACAAAAGAGAAGCGTTTCCTTTATTCTCTGAATGCCGCTACTGATAAAATGCTCTCAGCTCTGTTCTCTGCACAAATGGAGTGGCAAACACCATGCCAAATTGTCTGGATAGCAAAAACATTCACACCCTGACATTCTGGTCATCCTTATTTGTGAAATGCATCCTGATTGACAGAAAACCCATTTCAAGAACATGGGCAGGGAAGTCCCTGCTGGGCTTATTTGTTGATGAAAATGCTTATATGACATTGCTTTCTGAACAAACATACACCAGTAACTAATTGTGTGAACTAATTGTGTTGAATGTCCTGTTTGCTGATCGACATAGCTTGGGTAGCAGCCTTCAATTTAAGCCTGACCTGTTTATTGTCATATCAGCCACACACCTTTAGGTTTAATATACACTTCTGGATCATCATAATGTCATCTTTTAAGGCTGGGATTGAATATGGAGCAGATGCCAAGTCTATTATTAGTCCATTTCAAATCCTTCCATAATGGAGACTCCTGTGGTATGACTCGGAGAGGGACAGTAGCTATTATCTGCTGCCATATTATAAAACATGCTTTACTTCATATAATTTCTTTGTTAATTAGGCAGGTTTTTAAGGTTTCCATAGGTTGTGTATGATTTGTGCCCTTCTAAAGTATAAAAAAACACCTAACTTTTTGACTCTAGCAAGTACTTTTTTTTTAAATTATTTTGGGGGAGGAAACAGCAAGACTCTGACCCACAGAGGAATATTCCAGCCCACAGAGTGATCCCACAGTTGGGATGGAAGTTAGAAGAATTTATCTAGCCAAATCTTCAGGTATTCCATTCACCAAAAAACCAGCTGTGGGCAGCCCATCTCATCCTGCATTCATAGTTTCTTAAACTTTTGTGACGCCTCTAGCATTTTAAGGCTCTGCTGAATTTCTCAAGCTCTAGTGCCAGATCTTGAACTCCATATTGATTTTCCTTAAGAGTGTCCTCAAATAAAACATATAAAATAGGCCCATGTCTGAAATTCATGTTCCTGCCAGACACAGTTCTTATGATATATTGCGACAATACATCAGAGAAAAGCAGCCCCGGTGATCTATTACAGTGATACTACACATCCTTGTAGAGGGAATGAATAGGAACTCTAAACTGAGAACTTGAACAGCTTTTTGAAGTTATCTTCTGGCAAAGATGCTAACGCCTATTGTGTTTGTCAAAAGATCAAATGTTAAATTTAACCCTTCATGTACTACTCATACACTGATTGGTGATTGTTAAATGGAATTCTGCTTTCTATCTGCAGCAATGAATTACCAATAATCAAGATTTTTTACAGAGGTATCTTCTGTGATTAAGGGCTAAATACACCCTGATATTGTAAATGTGCTTTGCATTTTGAAAGAGAGAAGTAAAATTTTATTTTAACTTAATTCTCTCTGATGTCATTTGGATCAGAAAAGAGCAAATACAGTGTTACTCATCAGGGGTGTAATAAAAACTTCACCATTAACATCTGAAATTTGTAACATAATGAGGAAAAGCTTCTGCAGCTTGTTCTATTTTTCCAGAGAGGAAAGAGACCTATAATTCACTGTTACTCCTGTGGGCTCAACAGTATCAGAAATATTACTCCTTAGTGGCGTTTTACCTGGACCTTTTTCAATGAGAATTGCAGTGTGTCTTCCCTTGAAGTCATCATTTATGAATAATTTTAGCTCTTTGATATCTTGTTTCACTAATCTGAAAAATCTTGAGCTTTATCTTAGAGTCCTCCTAGTTTGCCTCCTGGGCTCACGTCATCTGAGTTTTGGGAGGGTTTCTGCTGGGATCACTTGTGTTGTTGCCATGGCCCTTTCAGTTTGCATGCTCAGATGCTAGCAACTAACCAACAGTATACCTAAATTTCACTAAATTCACACTGCCTGAAACTTGTGTCTTCAAACTGTGTTCCTGCTTTTTTAGAACATCAAATGTTCCTGCTGTATACTGAACTTTCTCATGGTAAAGAAATATTTCTCATAATACCACTATACTGCAGTCATTACTGATGGTGATTCTGCCTGAACAATGTGTCAATGCGGTATCAATTGTGGCTGTATACAAGACAGCCAGAAGACTCACTTTTAGGCTTCCGCTTAGTAAGTGACTTTTCTGAATCATCTATGAAACTACATTTACTTTTGAGGCATCTTTGATATGGACAGATTTTGTACAGTTTGCTTTCCATCTGGAGCTCTGCTCTGCTTCCTTCAGGCCAAAGATGTGACTATTGGTGCTCCACATTCTGGGTACTTGCTCTGGTATATGGCTATGTAAAAGGGATCTCTTCCTAATTTTGACCAGAAGTTGTATGACAGAGCCAAGAAAACATTTTGACATACAAGCTCTGTCAAAACTTGCATGCTTTTGTGTGGTTCTGAATTACTCAATCAGCCCTTTTTCAGAGAAAATGTTCTGCCAGTGCTCTTTGAAGACACTTTGGCCACAGTTCTGTGGATTATTTGACCTGCCAGCACAGCCATATTGCACTGGAAATGTGTGAAGCTGGGAATGACATCAAGGGAGAACTCTGGGTCTGGTCTCTTCTGTGTCTTAGGGCTGTTTTTCTTCTACAGTGAGTTTTAAGCCCATTTCCCAAATTCAGTATGCAAACAGAGGCATTAAAGTAACAGTGGCAAGGAATACTACTCAGCTTCCCGATTTTTGGCATTTCCTTTCTTAACACCAAAGTGTGAGAGCATTTTCCTGTGAACAGTGCTTCTGCTTCTTTATTGAACACATTCTCCACAGTCAACCTTCCCAGGTCCTTATGATATTTTTAGTTTCCTACCCATCAGATTTCTTCATACTTTCTGCCTCTCTTTCAAAAAATAAAGGAGAAAAAAAAGGAAGAGGAAAGCCTATTTTTAAAAAGGAAATAACATAGGAGGCAATTACTAAAGGTAGTAGTCTTTTTGGTTTTCTTTATTTCATTTTTACTTCAAAGCCACCTTGCCTGATTCTTTTCCAGCCTTTGTGCATATTAGTACAAAATGTTGCATAGTGCGTTGAGACCAAGAGGCTGGAGAAGTGCATACTATTTCAATTTGACTCTGTTACACCATTTCACATTTTATAACACGGAAAAAAATGGAAGAAAACTTTGGGTGACATCCTTTTAGTGCCCTCCCCCTTTTTATTTTTTTGTAAAACAAAGTTCTCAACCACTTTTCAACTGCTTTAAAAATATTTTTTTTCTTATGATGTTGGGTATTATGCTTTTTGCTCAGTTGGAAAGGAACAATTGTTTTATTTCCTTAGATTATGAGAATAAGAAGTCTTACTTTATTGTGCTTGGAAGATACATAATCAAATTTAAGAGTATATCTGAATTGTTGAATTCATTGTACTTCCAGTTTTAGTACAAATGTTCTTGAACTGACACTCCCTCATTTCAGAAACTTCCTAATAATGATTATATATTATTTCTCTTGAGAGGAGAATATGTACATGTTTATTTAGCATATGTAATACAGTATAAAAACCGAAAAACAACTGAATAGGACTACCACAAGAATACAGATATTTGAAGATGGGGTAATGATCTAAGATGCTCACTACTGTTATAGCTAGAAATTTTAAAACAGATGACAATTACTTTCTTAGCAATAGCCTATATGCCAGCTTGAAATTGACTTCAAGATTTTAGTAAGCCTACAATAGTGAGGTTAGGCAGGTGCTACAGCTGCCTCAACTACAGCAATTGCAAAATCAGGAAGAGTCAGTTTGTCACTTCATGAGAACAGACTGGCTGGCATCAATATTGGCTGGCATCTGCTGGAGGAGGACTTGACTTATTCCATTTGGCACCTAACTAGCAGGTTCTTTGTGGGAAAAATTACCCAGGTGTAGTCTGTGTTGCCTCGGACTCTGTTAACTGATCTTGAAATAAGCTGAGACATATTTGCTTACAATTAGGTAGGACTTGTCTGATTGATTTGCAGTGTGCTTGTTATTGAAAACAATAAAGTTTTCAACCCCTTACTCATTTTTGCATTACAAGAAATATCAGGTCTGCTGTCAGCAGTGATGATCACTGTAGCTAGACCAGCTCTCAGAACAAGTATAGTTGTATAACTGCCCATGAGCAGGAGCAAAACTCAGCAAGAAATCTTGCAAGAAATCTCTCTGCTTCTGATCTTCTTGTGCTGTCCCTTTTCTGGCTTAATTCCTGGATGTGGCCCTAAGACTGCCCTGCTGGGTCTGATCAGTGAGTATGGATCAATCTTGCCTACCCACAATTGGCTTCCTTTTAGCTACTTATATGATTCTTGGTAGAAGAGAGATATTTTTGTATAATTCATTCTTTAGTGGCTCCTCTCTCTGCTGAAAGTCTTACTTTATATGCCTCTTTTGGGTAAAAAGAACAGAAGTAAGCAAACACAGACACAGAAATTCTACCTATGTAAAGTATTAGATACTTTCTTATACCTGCTTGCTCTGAACAGTTAGTGTGTATGTTGTGAACTTGCCTGAACCACAGGTTGAATGGGGAGTGCTGAGCACGGACCTCTGGGATGAAGCAATTAGTGTTCGAGCTCTTGCTCTGCAAGAGACATTCTGGGTAGGAGGCTGACATGCTACGGTTGAAATTGCACAGCACTAAAGGGGTCACACCTGAACTCATTTCTGAGAGGCTTCAAAAGACATGGGGATCATATGGCTCCACGGCAGTCTGGTGAATAAGTGAGTGACTTGCAGCCTTAACACTAAATGCTCTCTACTTTCCCTAACAATACAAATGAAATGGGATTTATATTTCCTCATCATGTCTTGGAGCACATACTCAGTTTCTTTTTGTAGAGTAATTTCCACTGATTTGTGATTTTGCATTTTTATTTATCTCTTTATTTTTTTGAAGTACTTCAGAATTAATATATTTAGAAGAAATCTCAGATCAGAAAGATTTTAGATTAAAACCTACAGGCAAAATATTTGCTCATTTTTGCTTCAGGCCACAGGTAAAAATGGAGCATCACCATAATAGCAATTATGGGTGGTTATTACTCTTGATTAAAATTAAATTAAATTGCAGTTGTCAACTAAAAAGATTTAATTATCACATAAAAACTGTCAGCCTTTCATTTTAAACATCTGCTAGATAAGCATGCCAGTAGCAGTGATGAGGAGTATTTGCCAGATACCTCGTCAACAACCCCCTTTGTATCATCAGATAATTGAGACAATATGATCTGAAATGCTTTGGTTTTCAAATATGAGTGTAACTCACACACCACATAGATCTTAGAAGTCTTTCTTCAGGTCAGATATAAACAAATCCAGTATTTTAAGATTATTTAATTCTTCAGATAAAGTGTTCTCTGGCGATACATTGAAAATATTGTTGGGTCATATCAGTATCCAATGTATTGATGTTTGAGATCTAAAGGATTTATCTGGCTACTCTTCTCTCTTCCTGGCCCAGGTTTTCAATGTCTGTAAATCTCTACAATCCCACTGACATCAGTTCAACAGACCGATTTCTCAGGCTGACATTTTCAAGGGTATTTAGATGTTTACACATCCCTGAGGACCTCAGACTAACATGAGCCACTATCTGAACTTCTGCCTGTGCCTCCTCTGTGCCAGAGAGGAGGGTCATATTCTGCTATGAGGCATAAAAGGGATATGTCAGCATATTCATATACCTGCCTGGAGGAATCAATAGAGACCTGTTCTATGCAATGTACTGTAAGAAAATGGTGTTCTGAAACTGTGAGTGTGCTTGGGAGGACTCAGTGTTATGATAAGAAAAATTCCACTTCTAAGCTATTGTAATATTTAGATGTTGATTTTGGTCTCTTGAAACTACTCGTAAAGAAGGTTACACATTTTCATTAAGTGCAAAATTTAGAAACTTTTTGATTCACAAAAGTGGAAATAAAAAATGTCCCCGGTTTTAACTGACACATGTTAATTTAAACCAGAGAAATGGTCCTCAGTATTACTGCAAAATCTGAATGTGTTATGAAGACTAGAAATTTTTTATTTTGAGGACAATGCAAACTTTCTGTTTCTGTTTAAATTGTGATTGTTTAAACTCTCACACGTGTTGTTCAGTAGAGGTGGGAGTGATCTTTGCTGGGTGGAGTGAGACTGAATCACAGTGCCCACCTCACCAGGGCAGCATCACTCCTACTGAATTGCTAGTGCTAATCCCTACCCCAAGTGCTTCTTAAAATTAAGTCTTTATTCAGAAATATCTTATCTACCATCACTGGGCTTATGAGTTGTTCTAAATTCACAACTCAGCTGGGGCTTCTGGGTAATAAATACATGAATATCAGGACAATCTGAATAAACTAGTGCATTTAGTGGGAAAACGGTACTGTAACATTGAGAAAGGAAGGAAACTTAATCAGCCTTCTGACAATTTAGTTTTTAGAAGTCTGTACTTCTAAAGAAGCCAGTCCAGCACTGGCTTCTTTGCTTGTTGCCAACATGCAAAGAAAGCACAAAGGAAAATAATTGAAGGAGAAGTCATTGAACAGACATTAGAACTTACTACACTTCAGCATTGAGCTCTTTTGTCAGTGCTCAGCAAGAACTGATTGTCCTCCTCAGTCTGCAGGGTGGTGGTCAAGTGGAAATGGTACTTTTGGATGTTGCAAAAGTAATTTTCTGTTTCTATTGTTTCTAAAGTTGTGTTTTGCATTCTGTCTGCTATGCTTTCCTTAATAGATCAGATCTAGAACATGCAATATCTGATGTTAAAATTTTGAAAAAAAAAAAAAATTCAAGGCAACAGAAAGAATAATTTTATTTAATATTTTTATTTTTAAAAAATTCACAGAAAAATCTTGGCCCATCTGTTACAACTCTGTATTACTTTTTTTAATGTGGAAAGCTAGTTACCAATACTTAGGTGGGATTCTGCCACAGGAACATTTAGTCATGATGAAGAAATCTGCCAGCAAATGAGCCTCCCTATTTTAGTGCTTGACAGTCAATTTAATGCCTTTGATTAAGTTGGAAATGTTCAGGTGGAATGTGTAATGTGATACATAATGTGATTATTTATTGGTGTACTGAGTTCCTATTCAAACTTCATGGTGTATTATTATTATTATCTGTTATTTATTGACTGTTTTCAGTACATCTGACATTTAAAGACTTACAAATCTCTTCACGAAAAGTCTGACCTAAAAACAGCCCCTATGCATTGTCAGTGGTCTACCACCTCTCAAGGGAGACGAAGCCTGTGTGATTCCAACAGTGAGGCGACTCAGACATCCAGATCAGTGAGGAAAAGTAATCTCTGTCTATGGCTTGTATTTTTGCAATCAACAGAAACTTCTTAGGATGCTGGACTTCTAGGATTTGCTTCCATAATATTGAAAAAAGTACAAATAACTGAGGATTCTGTGCTACATCTTGAACTGGCAAATAGAAGGACTAAAAAGTGGGAGAAGGGAGTGGGGATGAGACGTGTTTTTTTTCCTCTGAAACTAATCTTTCAGGTGATGAGTGATTGGTGACCTTTCCATCTTCTATCTGACAGGGATTGATTATCCTGTCTGATCTTGAGCTTCCCCTGCAAGTTTCAGGGCTGGTCCTATGCCAGATTTCCATCTCACACCATGCTCTAGGATTCACACACGGTTTCTATCCATGTTAAAAAAAATATTTCCTATGGACTTCCAGTGACCCATTCTCATCTTTTCCCTGTCAGCCTCTGCTCTCTGGACTGTTATGTGTCTCATACCTCTTGGCTGTATGAAGATTGTGACATGTATTTTGTACAGTGGGGAATGCTCACCACTCCTGGTTTCATGCACAACTCCACGAAACCTGAATGACTCCATGAAACCTGAAAGAATTCAGAATTGGGCTTTATAGGTTATTTTTGCAGCTGAAACTCTCATTGCTTGATTTTCAACCCAGGTAGACATTGCTTTATATTATTTATGTTTTATAGCACTTTTCAAAAGAGAAAATTAAAATCATTATTCTTTTCTCTTTAAATGAAAATGTGAAGCACTTCCTTCTGCCTTAACCCAAAGTTCACATGGCTCCATCTGTATCATCAGGTGGTTTTACTTCAGTTCAGTTCAAAAGTGGATATTTTTCCTAATCTCCCTTCCAGCTGGCTCTACTGGATTACCTGTTGCAGATCCTTACATAGGGGGAAAAAAAATCCTGAACAAAGAACACAAAGATTGTTTCCATGTCTTGAAATTCTTTTATGAAAAAAATTCTTTCTTACACATATTCACCTAGAGAGGTGTTGAAGTACACTCCATAGGTTTGATCACAGCTTTCAGTTCTTCTTGCCAAGTGTGTTGTATGAATTTTTTTGCTGTTTTTCAAGGAAAGAGAGGATATTGCCGAATGTTTTGAAGCAGTCCAGGTCTCTCCTATCTGTCCTCATAGTGATATTAAATATGCTACTTAAAAAAACATATGGGCTTCACCATTGTAAGGCCAATGTGTCTGTTAAATTGTTCTTTGCAATATGAGAGCTAAAGAAATGTAGTTAGTTCAGATGTAAAATTATGATTACAGCTGGGGTGGAAGTGAAGTGCACTTTCAAAGCAGAGAGAAAATGGTCAGAATAGATACAATCTCTTAAACTGTTTAAAACTAATATATTGTACTAAATCAAAATTAGGCATAATTATAGCACTTAATATAACCTGTCAAGAGATGTTTTTAATGAGCTCAGTTCTGCCAAACTACAGGAAATTTTTTCTTCTATTTCAAAATGTAATTTCAAGCCTTGTAATATTATTTTTGAATGGTAGTAATATGAAGTTGGAGGTTGATGTTTGTAAGGACAATATCCCATTTTGGCCTAATATGATTATCTTTTCACATCTTTATCTGTATGGGGACCGTTTCTGATCCAACATGTTTTGTGAGGCAGAAAAAATTTTTTCACTTTTCTTACATTTTGCTGTAAAAAACCTAAATAATTCATCATGCTTGAAGTAGTAAAAACAATAAATTTTGAAATACTAATTGCTTAATAACTTCACTTTTAAAAGGGTAGTAGGCACGTAAAGTTCTTTTAAAATCTGGGTAAAAGTGCCTGGACAAGTAGTCTATTGATCTGTTTTTATTATGAAAGCTTAATTAGTGCAAAAAGTAAGCCAGCCTCATAAATGACTTAAAATATATTTTTCAGTTTGTAATTAAAAATGATTATGATTAACACAGGTTATGATTTTCTGATCCTACTATTGTGTCTGGCCTTTTTTTTCTCCTGATAAACATTTTAAACCCTTATATCTACTGTTAGTTCCCTGCTGAATCTATACATACTAGTATACAACTTGTTCCTCTACTGCTCTGTTTATAAGCACTCCTGACCAAAATTCTGTAATTCAAGTGTACTATTAAACCATCGTACAGGGGGTTCTTGACTCCTGAATCATTTTGCACAGTTGAATTTAATAGTCTATTTTTTCATAATGAGGATCACCTAAAAACATCTTCATCTTGAAAACGAACTTGATCTTGCAAAAAGCAAAAAAGAACCATAGTGAAGTCTTTGTTAGAGATTAAATGCCATTTCTGTCTTTTCTGTAGCAAGTTGCATATCTGTGCAAATAAATCTGCAATACAGTGGAAGGAAACCAGATGCTATTGTGCAAATAACAGCTTTCCTTAAAAATGCATTATAGCAGCATAGAAGAATATGAGATTCCAATTGAGTGGACTAGTGGTAAACTCCCTTGTGTAAACTAAGTCTATGAAACTGCGTAAGGTCAAATAGAAGAATCCATTTAGGAGGTTATTTAATTAAAGTTTCATCATTGAGGTCCGCAAGTTTCAGTAAATAATAAGTAAAGTTATGCACTCTCAGGAGTGCAACACACACCTTCAGCAGTCAACTTTACAGTGGAAATAACCTCCACACAAATTACTTTCTAGATATCATTAGTAGAATATTGGATGGTACATTTATTATTCTCTGTGAGTCTGCATACCTCCAAGGACAAGGGTTCTTGCTAAATAGTGGATATTTATGTGGAAACAATCCAATATATCTAATAGTCAGGAGGTTTTGTGCCATAGTTATGGGAAACTTCTCTTTCTAAAAGCCAATCTAATGCACAAACACTTTGGTAGGTTTGTTTCTCAAATAAAGGTATCCCCAATAAAAAATGCAGGTGTTTCTGGCCTGTAATGCTTATATATTTATTACAAATATGAAGTTAAGAAATTATTAAAGATCTTTTATTTCAAGTTAGAAAGCCTTTAGCTAAGTCGTCTGCCCTGTACTTTATGATTGATGTATCAAAGGCTTTTTCAGCACCAAAAATACAGTAATTTTTTTACTCAGTGTTCTTTGATGTCTTTGCTAGATTTTGATATGTTCAATGGCTGACACTTTCTATCAAAAACTGGCCTGATGGATTTCCAAAGACCTTTTGCTTTCATTATACCTTTGCAGATGGATAATCCTGCAGAAGTTTACACAAAATAAGTTATGACCGCAGTCAGTAGCTTAATGTACCTGTGATTAGGAATCCTGTGATCTTTAGCTGTCTTGATCATTACAGTTACATGAAATCATGGAGAAATGTTTCTGTTATTTGTTACAGTTTTTAATATTTAAAAATGGAAGTTCAGAGTTTTCAGTGTAATTTGTTAGCTTTCTATGGTAGTCTTCATTTTATTTTTCTTAAGTGGCTAAAATTTACAAATTCTTGAGTACCACAGTAACCGAAACTTTCAGTCATGGCAAGCTTGATAGCTACCACAGAGGAGCTCAGGGGTCCTGTGCTGAGGTCTCACAGGTATCTATAAAGGTCAGACAGGCAGGTGTCCCATCTCACCAGCCTGGTGCACTTGACGGTGTGTACATGGAGCTTATTGTCATACAGTCTGGTGTTGCCTATGCTTACTTGTTACATTGCCCGATGTGTGCTACTTGCCTAATGGACATCTGTCCATCATGGACTAGATTAATTTTTCTAGCAAACCATAGTCCAACATATCAAAAGTTGGATATATTAGGTGATTAGATGAATCATTGTTACCAGAAATGAAGAAAGGCATATCAGACTTCTTCCCAGTTCAGGGGGAATTATCATTTATTTGAGAGTTAGCTTTTAGAAAGCTGGATCAGAATAAAATGAGAGAAAGTAACAGTACACTCAGCATTGCATTTGGATATCAGCTACCAGACTCCTTAACATCCCCTAGAAGGGCTCTGAGAATGACTAAAATAAACACTTAAAGTAAGCTTCCAGAAAGTGAAATGTTGTTAACTGGTGATGAGAAGAAAGTAAATTTGCTGTTGTAAAGTTCTTACAAAAGAAGTAGCATGAGATCTGAGAATCTGAAAGAAGTGTTAACAAGGAAGAAAACTGTGAACTTCAAAAGCGTTCTAAAATTATCACTGTTTTTTAGTATGTTTAGGAAGTGTTCATTTATTTGAAATACCCTACAAAGAATGCAGGAAGGAAAAGCAGTAGCACCCTATCAGAACATCTGAAATTCTTGTAAGAGAACATTACTTTTTGTGGTGAAACTTGGTAGAACTTAAGGATATAAACCTAATTTAAGGTTGATCTTCTTGATATCTCCACCTACAACTTCTATGGTTTGATTTCTCCAAATACTTCTCCCCCATCAGCCAGCAGGAAGCATTGCCAGGTCAGGGAACCTGTGAGGCAGAGTCTCTCTAAGCTGTTTGCTTAGAGAGCTGTTTGCTTGAGACAGAGAAATCATAGAACAGAATCATAGAATCATTTAGGTTGGAAAAGACCTTTAAGATTGTTGAGTCCAACCATAAACCTAACACTGCCAAGTCCACCACTGAACCATGTCCCTGAGCACTACACCTACAGATCTTTCAAATGCCTTGAGGAATGGTGACTCAAGCACTTCCCTGGGCAGCCTGTTCCAGTGCTTGACAGCACTTTCAGTGAAGAAATTTTTCCTAATATCCAATCTAAACCTCCCCTGGTACAACTTGAGGCCATTTCCTTTTGTCCTATTGCTTGTTACTTGGGATAAGAGACCAACCCCACCTTGCTACACCCTCCTTTCAGGTAGCTGTAGAGAGCGATAAGGTTTCCTCTGAGCCTCTTTTTCTCCAGGCTAAACACCCCCATTTCCCTCAGCTGCTCCTCATAAG
The DNA here is from genome assembly GCF_047716275.1 of Strix uralensis. Classification (NCBI taxonomy): domain Eukaryota; kingdom Metazoa; phylum Chordata; class Aves; order Strigiformes; family Strigidae; genus Strix; species Strix uralensis. The sequence continues at coordinate 36,031,097 of NC_133977.1, forward strand.
ACTTGTGCTCTAGACCCTTCACCAGCCTCGTTGCCTTCCTCTGGACACGCTCAGCACCTCAGTGTCTTTCTTGTAGTGAGGGACCCAAACCTTCCCAAACTGGGAACAGGAGGATGTCTGTGGTTCTGTCCAGCCCGCAGGAGCACAGCATCTGCAAAAGAAGGCATGTCATTCCTTCAAGGAAGAAATCATGTATTGATGCCTTGGTTCCTTCCCTGCTTCCCAGACTGATACTATCATGGGCTGAAGTATTTATCCCAGTCACGATTCACCAATATGGGAGAGTACACATGAAGTCTATGCTCTAAGATGTGTTTTGGAAAAAATTTTAAATCGTGCTGTTCCTTAGATAGAAAATCAATTTTTCAACTTAAAAGCACAGGAATATTACTAAAGAGGATCAGTCAGCTGGGGTTAGTCAGCTGCCCTAGAGAGGTTAAGCCAACTGAAGATGATCATACTGCAATACCAATGGTGAAATGCCCATTTCTTACTCTTCATTTATCCTGTCTGCCTCTGTTAATATCATGGTTTTACTCAATAGAATCATTTTTAAGTGAATACTAATCAATTGTAGTTATAGTTCTAGTTATTGGAAAGAGTGATACTGGTTCTTAAACATTTCTGAAGATTTTATCATAGGTGATGAGATACATTAAACTTAATCCTACTTTAATCATAGCTATTTATTCAGAATAGCATCAAGTTATTGTGATTTCTTTTTGTGATTGGTACTGTTCGTTATGTATTTTATACTGAACACTGCCTGACAAATAAAGCAATATTTAAATGCTTTTCCAGCTGAATATGCACAGGCCACATAAGCCATACTATAGCACGTATGGATGGAATATATTTTGAAGGGACTGTTAGTTACTGCTTCTGCTTTTTGGTTTACTCATGAATGTAGAGGTACGGTGGGTTTTTTTTCTTCTAAAATAAATATTTTAGCTGAGCTTTCTTCTGAATTTTCCAAGACTCCTTGCATCCACAGGTTCAAATCATAACAGGATTTGTATTAGGCTTTTACTTCTGATAAAGGTAAGCAAAATTAATGAAATAGTATTATAATAAGTTTTTGCAGTAGAACTTCATATAGGCACTTTTTCTTCTGTGACCTTTCTCCTATTTTTATGTAATGTGATTTTAAATAATACAATGATGTTTCAGGAGGCAGTTTCCAACAGTCTGCTCCGGTGTGCCATAAATGAGAATAACTCTACAACTGCTCTGAATTTTTGCTGAGTGCTGCTCAACCCATGGACTGTGCTGAGATTTTTATTTTTATTTTATTTCACTTTCTGCTCAGGCCAACCAAAGGCAAAATGCAGGGAGATTTTCACTGAAACCGTACATAAACCTGAACTCTATTTTGTACTTCATGCAAGGAATATTTATATGGCACTTGGCCCCAGCTGGAAGACACTTTTGCTTACCTTTTCACAAAAGAAAAGTAGATTCTGGTATTCAGAACCTGTATATCCTACTGGCTCATAGCGCCACAGGTCTGGAAATAGACTCAGAAAAATACACCACAAAAGGATTTTATTGTTAGCAGAAAAACTAGCACTGAGTAGGCCAAAGGGCTGGGTTATTCTTTATCTGTTGTGACAAGAATAGGATGATGGAATTTGAGGGAAGATACAGATTTGACCTCTGTACTGGTGCTGTGCAGAAGAAATCTCTGCCAAGGAAAATGTGTAAATGCATAGTGGAAATTATAGCTAAGTTAGATCTGTGCCAGGCAATTAGATACCCATGAGCTGGAGAAGCGTGATCTTCTCATGTCAAGAGATCTGAGGTCAGTGTTGCACTGACCGTGTTGGAACAACATGAGCTTATAAATGCATGGTAATTTGTCTAATTTTATACAGAGTAGATTGAATTCTGTCCTGTCCTTTCCACTGATGATGAAGGTTGGTAACAACAGGAAGCAAGATGGTAGAGGCATGTGGGTATGTGCCAGTGTTAATAAGACAATATTACATGCCATCATTTTTCATTGCTTATCCCAGCTGAGAACAAGACCTGAAAGTGAAAATACATTTAAATTGATTGAACCATATCTTTTGACAAATAGCAATCCAAAGGATGTCATACTGGATATTTATCAAAACTTATCAATGATGTCACGGGCAAAACAGATATGGCAGCTCAGCTGTTTCATCTTCTCAAGTAACACTTGTGTGGAGTATTAGGCAGCAGAAAACAGTATAAATAAAAGTTAAACTTGAACACAAATTTAATACAATAACTTTTTTTAAGGCTGACTAATACTAGATCTGGTTGGGAATATGGATGGCTGACGTTTGATTGTTACAAACGTTTCAGCTTCCACCCATAAACTGATAAATAGATTTGTGAGGCTTGAGACAAAGCCTAGATTTCCAAGGAGTACCTGGAGCCTTCTCTACTTTTCTCAGTAATGCCATCTGTTTTTGTTACAACTGCTTAAACAGGGGAGGTTCTGGTGCTAAAAACCGACTTTAATAAGGCTTCTTCATACTCAGATTTGTACTGTCTGAATAGTGTACATATGTATAAATAAGATCAAGGGGACCGTATAAAGTTCTGACTGGATTTGTATGCTCTTGTGTACAGCTTTTTTTTAGTACTGAAGTCATAATATTTGTTTCTTATAGACGCAAATTGTATTTAAAATTACTAATCCTAATGGGATTGATAGAGAAAGGTTCTTTTGAATTTAGTGACTCCAGCATCTCATTTGAATTTTCTTTTTACTTTAAAATAAGTAAATTTAGTAAATTATTTCACATAAATATTAATAGACTTATTGGTTTTCATACAAATGAAAGAGGACTTGTGTTATCAGGTTAATTAGTTCCACGTCTCTAATATTTATTCACACCAATGAATAGAGACTACATTTGAATACAGCTGCTTATTTGTTGCTGGTGCTGTATTGAGATTCCAGAAACTTCTGTTTGGTCAATGATCTTAGGAACCAACATTTTTCACAATGTTGTTATTAAATTTGAGTATGCATTCAGAACAAAAATGGTTTCAGTTTATGGACTGCAAAGTCTCTTCTTTCAAGAGTACAACACTCATGTTTTTTTCTTGCAAATTATAAATTAGTTCACACTATTTTTTAAAAATGTTTCTCTTAAACATAGCCCTAGTCATTACAGTAAAAACCAAAAAGGAATAATAAAGCAGTATGTTGCAATATAGCAGAAAATTCTGTTTTGTTTTATTTCAGCTACATATTTCATTGAACACCTTGAGGTTTTCCCACAATAGATTTGGCTCGTCTTTACCTAATCTTAATATCTGATTTATTCACTTAGAAAATAATCACAAATATTCTGCTTTGTTTAGAAATGCATTTTTCTATTTTCAGGAGCATCCACCGTATGCTCTATCCCATTCTCTAATTTAAAATTACCTTTGGCTTCATTGTTCCTTAATGTTTGCCATTATTTCCTAAATTACTGTCATTTGTCAAACTGCAAGTTTTTCTCTAGTTATCCTAATGAATACAGTCCCCACCCACCAAATACTGACCAAGTTTTGTTTATCTGTAATGACTTTCTGGTTACTTCTCCCTACATTTTTCTAATTGTATCTGTTTATCCTGAAAACCTCACTATGAGCTATGTTTTAGCTATATTCATAAAACATAGAATTGGAATAGGAAATGTCTCCAACAACCAGGTTTTTAAGGAAGTCATGAATATAAACACTTCCTAAACCTAGTAGCTTCTTCTGAATCAGTAACATATTGGTTCAGATGCATTATCCATCTGATGCTTTTTATTCCCTGGATGCTGCAGTGGATAAGATTGCTGCCTTTAGTGCTTTTATACTTCGTAGTGCAAAAAAACCCCCTGAAAATATTAGCAGAAGTTCTGGGCTAAGTACAGAACAGATAAAGATTTCTTTCCTCCAAAACTTCTAATAAAAATGCTTCTAATATGCTTATATATAACTTTCCTTGCTGCTCAGTATTATCACAGTACTAATTGCTACCTCCCTAAATTTCATTAATTACTATTGACATTGATAGGAGGTGAAAGTTCTTGTTAATGTAGGTTGAGAGATTATAATTTAATAAACTCTGAAGAGATTATAATTTAAACAGGTGAAACAAAGCACAGGGAAAAGGGAACATCTTGCAAACACAGCTGTCTAAAGCATCCTGTTCCGTGATTTTTTTGCATCTTATTTATCTGAAATACCTATTTTTAAATTTTTTTTTTAGTTTGCCGGGTCTGGTTTGTAAGGACAAAATGACAAGAGGAAAGGTAAAGGTGACAAGTGCAAAAGCTGGAAAGTTAAAGACAAAATGGAGAAGAAGGGGATCACAGGCAACGAGTGGAGCTGAGACTTTACAGAAGTGATGAAAAAAGTTACCTTCCTTCAAATACGTAGAATATAAGGTATGGCTTGCTGTAAGTGTGGTCTTAAACAGAGCTTGCTTACACTCAGATTTAGGTGTAAATTAGAGAGAAAGAGTTTAGATAACTGAAATTCAGAATTTCTTGTGTGCTTCCTACATTATTGCTACTGATAAATACCCTTAACATGCTTGGCAATTTTTTCATAATGTGATGCAGTTTTTTAACTGAAGTTATTTGGTTTTTTTCTCCAAAACATGCTTGTTTACCATTTTTTCCTTTTCGGTTTTACATTAGCTGCTGTTTTATACATATCTTCAATATCCAGATACTGAAACAGGTCTTAGAAAGTGGAGATTTTTAGGAAATCAGAAAAATATATTTGACTTTGAAAGGATTTTAACTTTTCAAAAAGATGAGGCAAATAGGAATTTGTGGAAAATGAGACACAAGTCAAAGATTTGTATTTTTTATTACTATCTTATAGGACTCCCAAATTAATGACTTATATGAAGTAAATTTTTGAATTATAGAAATGATTTTGCTTTTTCCTTTTTATTTTTATTGATGAGGACTGCTTCATCTTGCCTTGGTACTTATCATATACCTCAGATGTAATCTGCACAAGCCCCTTAGGGGAGCATGCTCTTCAGGCAGAGTGCATCTCTAGCTTCCTTTAAAGATGAAGGAGATATCAAAATTTGAGCTTCCTTGTAGGTTTCTCTTTTTTTTTTTTTTTTTTTTAATAAACAATAGCTTGTTTTTTTTATAAGTCTAGTTTAACTTAAAAGCTCCTGAAATCCTCAAGAAAAAAATACTATACAAAGAAAGATAATGAAAGAAAGGGAAATAATATCAAGACAAATGTTCAGACTGCAGCTTGTTTCTGAAACTGGGGGGAAAATATGAAAAAACATTTATTTCAAAAGTAAAATGAATTTAAGTTGTCATGCAGTTGCTAAAATATACTAGTTAACTAAATGGAAAATATCTTTCTTTTTTGTAAAGCTGCTGAACCCAATATACAGTTACTTTTCTGGGACAAGGACTACTCTGATCTGAGCAGTTTTTTATCAAAACTAATGTATTGTTGCACTAAAGTTTGATCTCAGTGAATCAAATATTTCTGTTCTGCCTTTTGGCATGCAGAGGCTTTTTCCCCCCTACTTCAGTGAGACTGCAGTCCTAGCACAAAAACGTACAGTCTTCAGAGGAAAGTATGAATTACTGCCACTGTTGTCCAGATGCAGGAAAGACAGGATACAAATTCTGCTTAGTACTTCATAGATTCCTGAAAGAGAAAGGGGGACATGAAAGTGGGTATTTTAAATAAAATTCTTCACTTTCATTTAGATTCAGACTTGAATACTTGTATTGAGCTAGTGCTTTTCCACATAAGAAGCATAAATAATATGGCATCATTTGGAGTGCAGGGTGCTGCTCTACTTTTCCTAGATATGACTGATTCTGGCTGGTAAAAACTAAAAGTGGTTTATGGCTAATTTGCCCTTTGGTCTCAGCAGGGCTGGCCTTTTAGGAAGCACTGTGAAGGTAGTACAGTCCCTCAGGGGTGTTCCTGTCCAGCGTGGGTCACTCACAGCCATGGACCCAGGAGGACCCAGTGTGGATTACTTAGATATAGGTGAATCTAGTACCAAAGCCCAAGGACTACTAATGGTAGAGCTGCTGTTGTCAGGTTCACACCCTCACAAAAGGCATTATTTGATGAAAAGCAATCACTAGATGCAGTCTTCTGCTGCTTTATGTTAATTTTATGATAAAGCTGCTGATAAAGATTAGATACCAGTTGCATATCATGCTTCAGTCAAAATAAAAAGGTTCTTAATTTGAACAATAGATCTCCATGGGCTGTCCCTGCTGACCCTTCCAGCTATGCATCTACAATATTTTGTAGCTCTTAAGTTGAACCTTATAACAATAACATTGCTGATACAAAAATGCTTTTCTCCCTCCTGATGCCCCCAAGATATGTTTGCATTTTCTTTAGAACCTTTGATTTTTTAAAAAATCTTGTTGAAGAAGGAATACAGGAGGGAGAGCATGATAGGGAAAAAACAGAGAGGACAAAGAACCAGTCAATACTTTTCAACACAAGAAGCATCTTTGCATCAGATTTTCCAAGATATTTTACATTGATTTTGTTTAAATCAATGGTAGCATCTTCAGTACACTGAATGGGATCAGAGTTCATTTCAGTGCTGAGTGCTTTTGAAACTCATTTCCCATTGATACTTAGCAGTGACCTTCATTTTCCTTTCCCTGAGTCAGTAAACAGCTTTACAAATGCTAGTTAAAAACAGAACACAAACTTAATAGGATATTTGCCCACTTCCAGTTGAATACTGTAGAAAGAGCTGGCCAAGCCACCTACCATCACTTAAATCACATGACTGTATTAGGTTAATTTCAATTCACTTAAATTCAGTCCCTGTCTCTCTCTCTCTCTCCATCCAGAGAAACAGAGGAAGCAGATGGAGGCTATTTACTATAATTAGATGAATTTTAGCAATGCATGAGGAAGAGCAGACTGTGGAGGAGGGAGGCATTGCATGCTGGGGTAGGTGGGTACAAGTTTGCTGCTCTTGTATATTGTGGTGATTTTAATGGTGTCAACACTGATCAAACTCTGATATGGGTAGAAGAGGGATAGTTTTGTTGTGAATGATAAAATGCAAGCCTTATAGTAGTAAGTCCTCACATTGGGTCACAATAAACAACTTTTTCTCCAGAGGCATTTGTAAAGCTTCAAGGCTACTCTGAAACCTTGGTCTCTTTGAAGTCCAGCAGCATTTTAGCACTGTCTTCAGTGTCAACAGGTTTCCCTGCAGAGGTGCTAGGAAATACCACCATTTCATTTGCCTTCTGAGAGTCTCACTGAAACCAACACAAAAATCTGATCAATACATCTGTTGTTGTAATGCATTAAATTAATTAGGTCAAGAAAAAGATGTGTAATACATTTTTGAAGGCATACATTTTGATAGTCTTCTCTGGGACTTCTGTCTCTGTGCTCTTCTGGAGGAGTCACTGTACAGTTTTTTATGTCTTCTACCACAGTTATCAATGTTTGACAAATTATGCAAAATATTAGTAAACTTGTAGGACTTTTAAAGTGAACAAGGTCATTTTAACAGGAATTGTTAAGAGTACAACAGACTCCTTTAGTAATTTGATTTCTGAAGGTAAGTCTGGTGTGTTTATTCACTCTTCTGGTTTTCTCTGCACACAATAGAGAGAAGAATATAGCATTTTATAAATCCTTTGAGCTTAAGTTATTCAAAGGAAATCTTTAAAAGTCATAAACACTAATTCAGTAACACTAACAAGTGTTTTATTAAATTAATATTTAGACACAATGAAGTTTATACTACTCTACACTAATGAAAGCTATGTGCACTTAATAAGTTACTGATAGTAATATCAAGTATGACAGTAGAAATAGTATATGCCTGCAAATTGAAGAGCTTAGTGTTTATTTATTGACTAATGAGTTGATTTAATGACTCATTTTCCCTTATATTTAAGTACCTTTAATGCTCTGAAATTCTCAGTCGTAATGACAGGCTGTATCTTTAGTTGTCACAAAGTAAAGTAGAAAACAAGAACCAGACTGACACAGATCCCTTTATAACAACTAAAAAGTCTCTCTCCTTTATCATTACCTATAGAAAATTAACTTTTTCTCCTGTAGAAGGAAATTGTATCTAGGTTAAAGGGAAGAGAATAGTTACTAAATGATAGTGATGACCACACATGTGTACGCTGAGAAGTTTCTTTCATTTCCTGAGGGACCATGACTCATGTGCTTGTGCTTGAAATGTTGTTCATCACACCCAGAAACATTTCTAAGCCCAGGATGACTAACGTCAATAAATGTAAATCAGTTAGATGTATTTGGGATAGATCTGCAGTGTGAGGAAATGAACATAACTCCACTGATTCACAGAAACTACACCTTGGGGTCACTGAGGATCTGGCCCATTACTCATCATGGCAACAGCAGAGACACAGGTTTGTCATGGGCTGGATTTGATCCCGTGAGACTTGCTTAACACAGATCTCTGTTCTCTCTTCCCATATAACAAACTCTCACAATTGATTTGTATTCTTGCAGGACACTAGGAAAAGCACAAGTGGCAAAAATGTTATTCCTCAGGCATTGTAAAAAACCCCAAACATATGGGCCATATTACCTTATATATTTTCCTAGCTGAAAATCCTACTTATTGGTTTTTTTTTTTTCCCCAGCTATATTGGAGAGTGATGTAGTTTTCCTCTAGTAACCATGTTATAACATTAAAATAATAAGTTTATTATTATTTTAATATTATAATATTTAAGGTTAAGATTTAGAAAATATTTTTTTAATTTCATGTTTTCTATCCTTTTTTGTTGATAGAATTTTTCATGTTACATTGGAGGAAAATAGTGCAGTGTTTATGTTAATTTTAACAACATAAATAATTTTATTCATTCTTAAAAAAATATTTTCATTAGTTATTTTTTCTTATACTAGGGAACCTTTGTTCAGAAAGATGCAAACTGACTTCTGGATAAGTAAGAAATAATGGGTGTTGAAAAAAGAAAAAGAGTGTTTTACCTCACGGATACTATCATAGGCAATATTTTTGTATTCTCTGAATATAAATCAGTAAAAAATTTGGCATTTTCATAACTTTAAACTTGGGATAAAAGTTTTCAGCAGAAATCAGTCTTTTAGGAAAAGTCAATTATAAGCTTCATCCTGCCCTCCCAACTCTCATGCTGATCTCAATGCTGAACTAGCACAGAGGAACCAAAATTCTCATCCTTCTCAGTCACAGGACCTTGTCCAGAAGAGTACCTGTAATGATCTTTGATTCTGGAGACTTGGGATGTGATTCCTTCTTTCCCATAGGTTGTATATCAGCTTATTGAGGGATGAGATATGAGCACGTGTTTAGGTGCAACACTTCAGGCAAGTGTTTGAAGGCCTCATATAAAGTTATAAGTGTTTCAAGCTCTTCTTTGAAACACTAGTGAATCTTATTTCCATCATTTACCAGTTAAAGGAAATGTGTTAAGAAAACATTTGAAAAGCCATCAGTAATAAACTCAAAACAGCATATGAAGCAAAGGAAACATTATGGTGTTATTGGCTTAATATCCCTAAATTGTTTGTTTCCCACATATTTTCTACAGGCATTGTAGTTCTTTTTTGGAAAATAATATTTTAATTTTACATTTACAGCTTTCTCTGTGCCTACTTGCCATGACTATAATTTCTAGGAATTGGTCATAATATTTTAATCTGTTAACTTTGTAACTTTTTCCCCCTGCTTCTTCTTGCCTTTCCAGGCTATGCTGTAAAATTCATAAACCTGGTAAATTAAAAATAGATTCATATGTTTTGCAGATATTTTGCACTTGAGCTAAAGATTTTAGGTATGACAATTCACTTAATATGAAAGGTGTTAAATACTTTATTTTACCTTAATGAGTGCCATATTCTTCCCTGTCTTGCTCACTCTTTCAGCCAAGTGGAACAAGACCACTATTTTCTTCATTTCAGTTTAAATACGTGAAACCATTATTTCTGTACACACATGCAATTTTTTTCACAAAAACTTCTCTAGTGTATTGCTCTTAGTTTAAGAAGAAAGAAAGGTGGTGGGAAAATTATATGACATTCATAAAGAAAACTCTATTTCAAACTTTGTCTAGAGGTTTTTGCTGTCAGTGGATTAATGTACTGACTACCCTGCAATCTTCCTACCCCTATCTAAGACCTGGTCTTAAATCCCAATGTTAATAACTAGTAAAATGTATGATGGTTCCAGCTGAGATCCCCCATTTGTACACTTAATAAAACTGCCAATCAATTAGAAATAGCTGAATCTTGATCTTCCAGCAAAGCCCTTGTCAGAGCTGAACTGCACTGGGAAATATGTGAAATCTCCTTGCTCTTCCCCTGGCATCTTGCCTTGTCTGATTCGCTTCTTTTCCAGGAGACTTCTACAAGGCTACAACACCTCAGTGGGTGAACCCACAAAGCAATTCCTCTATTTATGTGAATGCTAAAGATGCTTGCGTAGTGTTGAAGTAAACATATCAAGAATTTTAAAAGAGATACTGGGAGAGAGCTTTTGAAGAACATTATATTTAGTAAAAAAGTTTTTCTCCTGTTTTGTCCACTGTGTGTTTCTAACTGCTTGCTTGGGTCATCCTGCAGGCAGACAGCACAGGACCTGCATATCAGAAGGGCCTTGCAGGACATGTCAATGTGTTTTGGGGGACAGCTGTGTACTAGAATGCACCTTATCCTCCCTATGATATGGACACATCTCTGGGCCCCCTGGTGTTTCCGATTACAATGATAAATTACCTATTGTCATAGCGGTGTTGGTTTATGAATATTTCATTTTATGCAGAACACTTGTCCTGCTGAAAGCAAAAGTACCCATTCCATATTTTTATCTTTGGTTGCTAAAAGACAAGTTCAAATGTTTCAGATACTTGACAAAAGAATGCTAATTTATACCAGTCTTTTAGCTGTGGGATTGATCTCTAAACTTATTTCTTTATATAACTTTACCTTGTCTTTAGATATCAGAAACATTTTCCATAATTCTCTTTCCCACAGTTCTGAATTTTAATGAGTAACTTCAGTAATTATTGTGGAGTTTCTACATCACTTTTATACAGTATAGAAGTTGGAAGATATAAAGGATAAGCAAGGTTAGAAATACCTGGGCTGTCCTGTTGTGGTGGTGAGTAATCTTTTGATAGCCAAAAATAATATAGAATACTTTTTAGTACAGACATGTAAGAGAGACGAGTGCAGTGGGTCCTACAAACTCCATCTGTTGGAGAAATTGGTTGATGCTGGATCTTCAAGTCAAATTTGGCCTCGTTTGACCTAATAGTTTTCCATTATATGTGATATAATATTAAAGAATGGAAACTTGTAATCTCCCAGTTTAAAATTTCATAGTGTTTGGATTTGTGGTATTCATATGAGGAAAAAGTTTTGGAATGAGCAATTTGAACCATGAGTCTTTGTCATGCTGCTAATTGGTTAATAACAACCACTTCTGGTAGCTGTGCCTGATGCTACTCTGTTAGCTTGTTCTTCCCAATATTTTCAGTGCTGCACAACACAAACTGAGTTGAGGGCAGATGTTGCTAGCAAGTTCATATACACCATGTTTTGATGGTTCTGGGCATACATCAGTAGCATCCCCTACTCAGGGCTATTGATCCAAGTGTATTGATCCACACATTAGGCTTCAAAGAACCTTATTCCCATTAGTAAGAATCCTTGGCAGATTAAATGAGGTGCTTCATAAGAACAGGAGCCCAGCCTGGTTTCTACCGTTACGTGTCAAGACCTTTCAGCTCTTCCCCTTCATACATCAGTCACCAGATCCTGACTCTGTGGCATGTGTTCACCTATGTCTACAGGGCCTCCAGTCTGATGATGTCCATAAAGAGAAACCAACTATTTTTATGGGTCATTTGGAGCCAGTATCCATTGCAGATTATATGTGCTTTGCCATTTTCTAACTGAGGGATATATACAGACATACAAGGACAAGACAGGGAACATAAATATAGGACATTGTATGTATTGATTTGGACCCTAAAGGCACCAGAGGGCTTTTCTGTAGAAGTGCACTAAGCAAAAATTAGAGCTCGTAACCTCCCATCTGTCCTTTATGATTGAAGTCTGGAGTCTGGGTTGTCAATACACATTAAAAAGTGTACCCACCAAAATCTCTAACATGATGTAGAGAGGGTATCCTGTGTTTCAAAGCACTACTTGCTCTTGGAAATTACTGTGGTGCCTCTCAGAATAATGTTTTCGGTGTAACACATAGTTAGGTCATGCTGTGTTTCCTTTATGCACCATCAGTAATTTCAGTGCAAATATGCTCCAAAGTTGGATGAGACCTTGATGATAAAAGCAGTTCTCTGAACTCTTCCAATCTGAGCATGTGTTGATGGGAACAGGTGAAATGTTTGAGGAAGGCTCATATTTGCAGTACAGATTCTATGTCTGGTACTGAATAAATCCTTGTAGTTATTTGTTTAATAGTACCAAGAGCAGAGATCTTAATTCTTTCCAAAAAGGTATTATTTCTTTGTCTCTTGTGAAAATTACAGCTTGAAACCCAGAACTACAAAGATACAAAGAGACTACAAAATGATGTAAATGTGATGTGCTGAGGAAGTACAGTACTACATGTTATGGCGTTTATTTGAGGGGCAGGGGGAAGGTTTTTGGGGTGAATGTATTCCAGACTCCATAATAGCATAAATAAAACCAGGTTCTTTTTCTTTGGGATTTGAAAACTTTTTAGAGGTTGTTCTGCCAGTGGTGATTTCTGACTCATGTTCACTAAGGGAAGAAGAAGAAAGATGAGAAGAGTAGGTTGAGAGTAAAGAAGATTATTTCCATTTCTGTCAAGTGCAAACAGTGAGGTTCTTTTTAATTTGTTTAACAGTTCCATCTGCATAAATTAGCTAGGATGTCTTAAACGATGCACATTTTTTCTTCTTGTCTCGCTCCTTGAATTTCCTCCTTGCACTGTCAATGTTTAAATTGTAATGTAGGTTAAATATTTAATAGAAAAGAGGGATCCAAATCCTTTTCTTAAGTACAATTCTTTTCTTAAGTTTCACCATTTCTGCTAGATTTCCCAAAAACAGTCCTATATATCTACACATTCTGGCAACAGACAAGTCCTTTTAAGTTTTCTTTTGTTGGAAGTCATCTTCTGTTGAATCCTGAATAGGATCAATAAATGTATTTTTAATGCACAGGAGGTTTCTTTTTATTTAAGCAGCAGATTCTTGAAATATTTAGCACCTCTTCCATTCTCTGATGAAATACTCTCCTGTTTCTTTGCAGTATATGTTGACCTTGGTATTATTGCAGACTGTTTTCTGTTTTGTTTCATATCAAGAACACTTTAAAAAGAGATGGCTGCTTATTAAACTTTTCTGTTGTGGAAGCATAAAAAGATAGTACAGTGTTAATGTGAAGCTGGTTCTACAGGCAGATCTTTACAGGAAAAACCTTAGAGAATAGCTGAAATTAACACCACTATTTTGAATTGCATCAGTTGAGAGTTTCAACCATCCTCTTAAATGAAATTACACAGCACTTGCAAAAAGCCTCCTCTGAAGACTTCACTGAAGACTCCCAGAGAACCTCACATAGGTGGGCTACTTAAGCTTTTGTTCTGCAAACCCTCATTTCTGCAAATAATCCCATTGAAGCAGATCATTTTTATTATTTGTTTCAGGCCTGGTGACTGATCACATGAATGAAGCAGCAAGGATTGTACTCTTCAATGTGAAGAGTGAAAAATTATCACCATATAAGTCCATAAAAGAAGCTTCTTTAATCTTTCCTCCACCCTTCCAGTGAAGATTTTATTTAACAGGATAGGATGGGTTTTACGCTATTCTGCAGCTTGCTCTTCTTTGTTAATGAGCAGAAAGTATCTGATCTCATTCATTGTTAAAGCTATATCTAAGGAACACTGCTTGTTCCTCCAGTCTTTCCTGCCATCTGTTAGCTCATAGTATCAGTTAAGATTCACATATTCAGTTAACTAAAAGCTTTGTTTATTGTTTGTCTGGGATAACCAGAAAGAAATAGTAGTAGAGAAAGCAAAGTGTATATATATGGCTCTTAAATGCAGCAAAACAATTGTGAACTGCCAAAGTTTTCAGAGATGTTCAGAAAAACTTTGTAGCCAGAGGGTCTGCTGAATCTGAGAAACTGCCTCTTCCTCATGAAAATGTCTGCAGAAGTTTGAAAAAAGAAATATTTCAGAAGTCTGAACATGTCTACTGTATGTGTACAGCCTGACCTTCAAAAATTCACGTTATGCCAAAAATTATACTTCCAAAATTGTCTTGTTAGGAGTTTCTCTGCAAAAAGCTACAATTCACTTCTTCCCAAGTATTATAATAAATGAGCTAACAAGACACCAACGGTCCTCCTGGGACTTGACCCAAGACCTACCTAACTGAATAGACATTTTTCAGACTCCAAAGCCAGAAGGAAATATTGCATCGTATAAACTTCCTGTGTAGACTAGCCAAAGGACTTAATTCTTATAATTCTCTCCTGAAATAGTGAGGTGCATTTTTACTAAAACATAGCTTTCATAAAGAAGCTGCAGATACTCCTCTACCATTTTAGTTTTCAGCTTCAGTATTCATGGCAGCTGTGGACTAGGTGATATTGTCCTTTTATGAAGTTATACTATCTACAGAAATCAACTTGTACTTTAATGAATTCCTTATTTATGCCTGGTGTAATGGGTAATATTAGCTACAATAGGATGTCCTTATAGCTGGTGTCATTCTGCAGAGGTCTTTTGACCTCAGAACTACAGTGATTTTATACATCAGTGTCTCATCTGTCCTATATAAGTATAATAGCAGAGTCCTTATATTACAAGTGTCACTTGAGAAAACATCATGAGAAGGTTTTTTTTTTTCCTTGTTATTGTTGTCTGCCATTCGTAAAGCTTAAGCAAAGCAATCTTAAATCTCTTTCATGCTCTGATATTGCTGTACAGTAATCTCTGGATTTTTTTTTTTAAACACCACAATAAGCTGTACATCACTTTTACTGATGATAAGGATGACTATGACTGTGTGTTGAAGTAAAAAATGAATTACATATGGCACAGCTAGATTTGCAGTGAGGTGGATATTGTACTTTACTCTGTTTGGGTGGGTACTAAGTAGTGAGCCTGAAGGTCAATTGATCCCAGAAAAGGATTGTGGAGTTTGAATGCCAGAATGATCTATTCCAGTCTATCACAGCTGTAACATGTGGGGTGAGGGGAAACAGTGCTCTGAAATAGCTATTTGTTTTCCATTAAGAAGCACTTCCAGGGGGTTTCTCACTGTGTTGAGTATCCACTGTCCCCAGCGCTGCTCTGTCTGACAGTGTTTTATTGCCAGAATTGGTGAAGATAAGTTCCCCTCGATTTCTCACATAATAGATATATTGAATATAGTCTATTCCTTTCAGTCTGTGACACATCCAGACTGAGGAATTGTGTTGAGTAAAGTGAATTGCTCTTAATCTGAACATTAAGATGCCTGACTGTGTACCACAAAATCTCCTCTGTCTCTTAGTTGGTAACCTGTTTTTAAAAAGTATATTGGTTATGATAAGAGAAAGTGTTGAACTCCTTTTCAGTAGTTTTACCTGTAATGTAGGCATCCCTGTCTCTTCCATAAGGGAAATGGGTCCCTTGGGCTTCTTGTTCCTGGGTATGATATGTGATGGAATTTGCCAGTTCTGAGATTTTTAGTAGATGGAAAGGTAGACTGGTTGCACTGGTTGATGTGGTAGGCAGAGGAAGAGTTGCATCAGTAGGTGAGTCTGTTTTGTGCCATGGAGATTATGTGTCTTGTCTGTTTGGAAGAGTTTGTGTAAAAGTAATTACAAGGGGACAAGGTAGAGAAAAAAACCCCTTTTTTTATTTTTAAGTGTGTATAGTTGCTGTAAGGGAAAAATAGGTGTTACAAAGATGGGTCGTTGTTATAGAGTGATGTAGTTTTTGCCTAATGTTTGTAGCATTTTTTCAAGAAGATGACAACTATATGAAGAAACACTTTGCAGTACATAGTTGGTCATATTTCTAAAATCCTTATCAAGACAATCATTCTTTTCTTCAAATAATAAGCCCTAAGATTTTCATATATATTTTTAAGCATGTATGTGTTTCCTGTCATATATTCTCACTGGTAGCATGACTTTTGGCCCTTTGTAAGTAGCAGTGGCATCATAGACTACTTTAACAGCTCCCTACTTTCTCATATAAGTATACTTTTATAGGTATTTTATGAGGTATTTATTATGGGGTAGCAGTTTGGGTGGTGTAGAGACTTTCTACATCAAGTCTTTAAAACATGGACCGACAGTGTCCTATTTAGAAAATATTTCTTTTATGAGCAGTCAGACAAACACTTAGATATATGGGTGGATCATAAAAATAGGTGAAAGTACTGGTCCAAGGGATATTTTCACCTTTCTGAGGAAGGGTAAATTTCATATATTCCTCAGTTAAATCTTTGCTCTGTGCACACACCAAAACCTTACTCGCTTTGCTTCCCTTTTACACTTTCTTGTTAGCATTCTCTTATTTTCATTTCTATTTTCTCCATCTTATTGTTTGTGAAAAACAACATATTCTTTAATCACAAATGAGGAGGAAAATGAAGATGCTATCTGATTTCTAAGGTTTACTTCACAATCTCTTACACTTAGTGTTGTCATTTAGGGATTATTTAGGGAACCTGATCTGTCGAAACTTCAGACGTTTTTTCCAGACTACACCCAAGATGTAGGATCACTTCTCTGCCATACTCATCTTTTCTTTAACAGCCATTATTTTCAAATACATTCTTTCTTTGTGAGTTCAAATGACCTCTGAGTTTAGGCAATTAGTATACCTAAATGCCTTAAATTATGTATCTGCTTATGTGTTTTCCTGGCTCACACTCTGATTTTCCAACACTGTTAGAGAAAGCATAGGAGAGGGATAAAAGAAACATAATCTCAAACTGAAAGGAGTAATTCAGTCTCTTCAAAGAAAAAACTCCTGAGATTGTGCCTGTTTGTCTTTCCAGAGCACCTGCATTTGCCTCAGAGTGCTCTGCTAATCAGTAGATTAATAGTAGTCGTCCTGGTCTTCAAGGTATTTTCATATATAAATGCAGGCAGGATCAAAGTTTTGTGGGCAACCTTCAAGCAAGAAAATAAATCTTAAAAAAAAAAAAAGTCCAATACTTTACTTTTTTTTTCCTCCAGCAACATATACAGTTTACTAGAGGCAGAGGGGAGGCAGTTCTATTGTCTGTTGTTTTTTTCCCTGCCACACCATTAAATCTATTTCTTAAAAATAAAATTTTTCCACATTAAAAAACCCAAATATCTGCAGCTGGAATACCTGGATTAATTTCAGCTGAACTGAACTGTGTAATCAGAAAGAGATAAGACATTGCTCTTTAGGAAATTTTCAAAACCATTACTACAATTCAAACAAATTTTAAACTGAAATAGTCTTTTTTCAAGCCATATATTGAAACAGGTTCTGGAAATGCAAAATGGCCTTGTGGAAAAGTTCTTACAGGTCTCATGATCTGCTTAATTTGCCTGGTCTGCAGGGTGAGAGGTGCTTGCGCTGGGTAAAGAGAGTAAATCTTGACTGATACCTGAAGGAATAATGTAAATGTAACATAATGTAAATAATAAATGGCAATATACACTTTGATTTTATTATATAGTACACCTATAAAGGGTATTGCATTTCAAGGTCCTTTCTGCACCTCCTCACTGGCATGGGGAGTTGGCATCTTCACACTCATCCTGTCCTACTGTAATTCCAGACATAATGAATTATGCAACCAAGGTTGGAAAACCAGTTCCTGGCAGGAAGGATGAATGCTGCGGATGTACCTGCTCCTGTCCGGTCAGTGGGTGCATTTTGTGTGGTCAAGAGGACGAGTCTGAACCCCCACGAGCATGGGGCAGGATCCCCAGCTGCCCCACTGCAGCTTCTGCAAAGGCTCTTGGCAGCAACTGAAAATCTGAGCCCCAGGCTCAGGATGGGCCAGGATGGACTGCCGGGATGCAGGCAGGAGCCTAGGCAGGCACTGAAGTCCCTGCCTGCTCCTGACCCCATGGTGGGTGGGTGCTGCTGCCTGCCTCTGCCTGCTCTGCACCAGCACCCTCTCCTGCTGTCAGGCCTGGAGCACCCAGCAGTTGCCCTCACTACCCTCCCCTTAAAAGGTAGACGAGTTCAGTGATATAATGAGTCTTTCTGAGGACTGACTCCTCTGACATAGGCATGCCTCTCTGCTTCTGATTTACTGTTCATTACTGTGCACCATTTGAAGGACAGATGTGCTACTTAATTACTGGAAATGGCACAGGTAGGTCAGTCGCACTTCGCTGTTCATAGTGCCAGTCAGAGGCAGGGCTTCCTCTCCAGGCTTGTCTCTGTCATGTCTGTCACAATGAAAAATAGTGATTTTATTTTTTTTCTTTTTAAAACTGTACCAGATATTTTTAAATAATCTAATTCTGCATTTGGTGTTGCTGAGCGAGTGCTCTATAATTCAATTTAAAAGTATTTGCTTCTAGTGCAATTAAATTTGCCTTTAGAGCCTAATTATCTAACTGAAAAACAATTTGATAAAGCCTCAGACCTTCAAAGTGTCTTTCCCCTCTTTCCAGGCTCTGTCCACAGACATATTCTAAAGATAATTTTTACATACATTTTCAGCAGGTTGTACAGGGCCAGAAAATGTACACGCACCAGGTCTGAAGTGTCTTTTAAAGGTTTTCACATACTGAGCTTCTGAGGTAATGAAGAATTATCCTTGTAATCCTACAAGAGCTCTTAGTCTACCCTCTCAGCATTTATCTGTGTTGTTGTTTAATATTTATGCTAATGTCTGGTGTATATTGATTGTGTTTGGGTTTGACTCAAAGCTTCAGCGTATTTAGTCCTGAGATACACCAGTGTCAATAGTATTGGAACCAAACACAAGGATTCACATAGATTTGCTTTTAAAAATGAAGTTAGTTGTGCAGGTGCACACATGCATGCAGAGGCTGTACCCATGGGGTATATGTACCTGCTTTCGAGCTTCCTTGTGTACACACACTCCATTTCAGACTGGGTACGCCTGTGTAGGTATGCCATACTTGTGTGCATTAGCACAGTCTAAAATCTTGAAGATGCCTCCCTTGATAAATTTTGAAAATTAATTGCATACATTTAAAAAAACCCCAACCTTATCAACAAAGTAATGAAGTTTTCATGCCTTGTGTTTCTTTCATTTTCTCTTAGTTTAAAAGAGTTCTCCAGACCCAGATTCAAAGTATCATTATCTCATGGACATACACGTGTGTGTTTCTCCTATAGATCAATAAATGTAAATCTCTGTCCACCAAAAGAAGCCCCATGTTGAAAGAAGAGAGAACTAAGAATTTGTAGTACAGCATTTAAAAGGTTGTGGGGTTTTTTTGTTAAATGATGGATTTTGTAGTTGCTTTCTTACTGGGCAGTGCCAGCAGATGTCAGTGCCAGCCCCACTGGTGTCCATTGTGCTTGAGCTACACAGAGGAAATTGCTTTCCTTTACAAAAGAAACTCCCTGTCAAGTTGCTGTTATGTTAAACAATGGATATAGGTGAAGCTTTTGAGCCACCACTTTAAATTCTGACTTGATGCCAAGAATACTGTCAAGTGTTTGAAAGGAACACTCCAAAAATAAATATAATCACCTTAAACACACATACACTATCTTTCTTTTCAGGCAGCATTCCTAGGAACCAGGGCAGGAACCTTATCTTTCTTCAGTTGATCATAAAAGCATCTTCCAGAAATATGAATGTGCTCCTCCCATGTGTAAGGGGAAGGTGCCCTTCAGCCTGTGTTGCGAGTGAAATTGGTTCCACTTCAAAGTCTTGTATTGGTGTCCAGACTTCAGATCTCAAATTCAAGCCTGAATTTCATGAGTTGTCTCTAAAATGGGGACAAAGTTTCAAGCTTGAATAATCATATATTGTAAACATGGATTATATATTACTTATCTTGCACATCTGAAAATATGATTCAATATGTGGATATAGTCCTAATCATGGAGGGTTTAAAATCTGAATAGTTTTCTTAAAAAAAAAAAAAAATCGTACCAGGAACAGTTCATCTTTTATATTGTTCTGACATCCGTTAAAGCTTCAATTTATTAATATGACCAGCTACTGCTCACTGCTGCAAAGCAAACAACAAACATCTGAGCAGAAACAAAACCTTCTCTATCCCTACAACACCATTGATTATTTCTTATTTATGTTTCTGTCATCTGCTTTCTGTTAGTTTGAGACTTATCTGATCAGGGCTGCAAAAATGTGCATTTATTGCTGTCCTTATCCTGGTCTGTTCTCTTTCCAAATCCTTTCCTATCAGAGATATCTGATTTGCTGGAGGTTATTCCTGCTGCTGAGATTTCTTCCCATGCCAGATACGCTGGATTTCTACAGCTTCTGCTCTCTATTCATATTTTCTTCTGACTGTGGAAGCTTCCCACTAGTTAAAATTCATAAATTATTTAATTTGGATCATTAAATTGTTGTTCTAGTTAGCCTTTTTGACCCAGTTTTATTGCATGTGTTCATAAGTTGTACACATGATAACATTCTTGAAATCTTCTAAGGTCTCTTATTTCCCTTTGTTGAATGAAACTGATTATTTTCAAGTGCTGAGTTTCATCTGAGTTCACATCCCAAACTGTCTACTTTTCTTCCAGATGCTCCCTTGGTTACCAGTACTTTATGGAGATTTCTTCCCATCTCCAAACCAATGGACCTCTGTAAGGTAGAGAGGGTCTTCAGCACCCCTGCCCTTAGTTGTGTGTGTGCCAAAAGTCTCTGTCTTCAAGGGAACTTGGATATTCCTCAACATACTTGTTTTAGTAAATTAACTGTGCCATAACTTCCAGGCAGAGAAATGAGGCTAAGTCTCCATAAACCTTTATTGATTTTGTTCCTTGTTGTTTGTTCCTGTTTTACTAAATAAAAACTGGTGGCCTGCCATCTGATTTCTCCAGAGCTCTGGTAGATATTCCACTATATTCTTGTCATTGTTACCATATTTTATCTGACTATCGAGTTATGATTAATTTCTACATATGCATCTCAACATTTTCAGAATACTATTAAAGGGCTTATATCTTTAAACATTTATGTGGAAATAGAAATGTTTAAAATAAGTTACAGAATTCAGCTAATTCAAAATGTTTGGAATTCCTGGAAAGGGTGTGATCAAAGTTGTGGAAATTGAACTAGCAAAGGGGAATGACATGTATGGAGTTGCTTGTGAGCAGAGACTCATGTTGGATTCATCCTTCCTGCCTCTGAGCTTTGATTTGCACACGAGGTTTTCTTACCTTGGCCATTGTGACTCTCCCTTCTCTCATACTCCAAAGTTCTTGCCCTCCAGAAGAGGCATCTGAACTGCTCCCCTGCTAACTGCTGAACCAGTGCAGTTAACTGTGCTGCAGACTAGGGTTAAATGGTAATTCATTCAGGTTTGTCTTTACCAAAAAAACCCCAAAGCCTTAAAGGATGGTCTCAATCAGCTTCAACCTTAGAGTTCGGATTCACTAGATATTGAAAGGGTAGATATAAAAAAAAAGGGGGTTTTTATCCTGTGAATTGAGTCTAGTGTCCAAGGGGGGAGTTCACTTGTTCATATACTCATTTTCACAATAAATAAACTATTACACAGTAATAAATGCTGCAGAGCAGGGAAGTTGCCCCAGTGGAAGAAACTCCATTGGTACTTCTGCACTGTACTGTATTATACCTTTAACACTCCATGTTAGTCGAGCTGTCATTGTAGAACAGGGAAATGGTTTTAATAGCTGTCAGTGCATCAAAATGAATTCTCTGAATATCAGCATTTCATTTCTGTCTCTAGAATTCCGAAACATGGGGACTTATGCTGACACATCTACAGTTGCACAATATCTTTCTTGGTTTGTAATGGTTTGAGGACAGCGCAATAGAAAATATTCGATGTGAGAATACTACAGTGCTTCAAAAATAATACACTGATAGATTTGGTTTCTTTTAGAATTCAGTATCACATGACTGTTTAAAAGAACCAACTCTAACCTTAGCATTAGGTAATTTTGTATTGGCAGTGCTTGCAGCCAAAAAGTTCTCTGTAAAATGATGAAAAGAATAATGAAACTTCAAGTATCATGCTGATATGTTCCCTCTTTAGAAATTCTCTGGTTACTGCTAACACTAGGAAATTAAAAGGCAAAAAAAAGATACTTCCCTTCGTGTACTGTTTCTAATTGTTTCCTATACTGGTGAGTTCCTTTCTGGGCTGTGACCGATTTATTTGGATGAAAAGCAGTAAATATCTGTCTGTTATTTGAAACACTGTAGAGTGAGAGAATGATAAATTACATTGCAAAGGGGCCAACTTTAATGACCCTCTTTGACCTTTTCCATGTTTTCCCAAAACTGCTGTGATCAGAAACAGAACAAAATTCATTAAAACATACAATTTAGGGATGTAAGGTAATACCACATTGTGATGTCTCACTTTGTTAAATAAGTCCTGTAAAATAGCAAATGTCAATTTGTCATTTTCCCTCAATACCTTGGGGTGAAGTGAAAGGTTTCTGTCAGGGGCCTGCCAATTCCAGTTTCAAAATAATAAAAAAAGATACAGCAGGAGATGGAATAGTCCTTCAGTAAGTACTCTTGGGGCAGGCTAGCTCAGCTGTCCCACGGCAAGGGTAGCTCAGCTCTGATTGCTGCTTTAGGCATTGCAGCTTTTGAGTGGAAGAGGACACTTATGCTTTATTCAGAAAGCATTTAATGTCTAAGAGGAGAGGGACTTGTTTTGCTTATTCTCATCTGGGAATGAACTGTAAATTGAGATTCTGAGAGCATACATTTGTACCAGTGTCCATGTTCCTTTTCACTGAAGGTGTGCGTATTGAAAAAAGACCACGTCTGTTTCTCCCAGAGCTTTAATGTGAGGCTTCTGGTTTAGTGTAGGGAAGATTTACCTCTCTTTTTAAATTTTTTTTTTCCATTTTTTTTCCCCATATCCCAAAGTCAACCTCACTACATGATAAAATCCATAATAGTTTTAGGCAAAAATCTAGTGCTTGCTATTTACTGGTTGCAGATTAATTTTGGCAAATAAACTTATTGCATATGTTCCTAATGCATGTAGCACACCTCTCACTATGCCAGAATCTATACAGTCGTATGTGGATGATAACTCAGCATGATGGCTTACATGCAGTAGGGCACTTATTGTAGAAAACATCCAGCAAAGGGACAGGGCAAGTCTGTAGGACTTGAATGAAATATGAATTATTGAAATGTGCAGATGAAGGTTTCTTGGCCAAAGTCTTCTACTTCGATTTACTAAAGCCATTACTAGACCTATTTCCAAATATAATATTATTAGTAACACAGCAGGGGTAGGCAGAGGAAAGGAATTAGTCTTGTAAGAGGTTTCTGTCTTTCAAAATATATTTTGTTTGGAAAAAAAACCCCAGCTTTTTCTGTTTTGGGGAGCTCTGCCCCAAAACAGAGAAAACTAATCATTGAACACGTATTCTGAGATGGGGGTAGTTAATCCAAACACAAGCTGCTGAACTGAGAAGGGATTTGAACCAATTCATTCCTTGCCAACAAGGGAAAATGTTTCTAACACTGAAAACAGATAAGGAAATCTGGGCATCTGCAGTCTCTTCCTAATTTTGTTACAGACTTGCATACAAAGAATGCTTCTGAAAATGTTAGTTAAGCTTTAGTTCCAATTATCTCATTTATTAAGCCTGGTCTTCAGTTGCCTTTGTAGAACTTGAGTTCTGTGATCAAATCTTTTCAGGCATTCACATGTAAAAAGACTATACACTGACAGAACTCAAAACTGTTTTGATGTAGAAACACCATGTTTCCCAATCAGCAGTAGAGCACTAGATTTTAGTAAGCATATGGCTGGTGGCATTAAGCCAGTGGAAACAACTTTGATTTTTTAACATTCAAGTCCAGCAGGAGGAAGGTGGTCTTTCACACAACACATAGACAAGCCACACTCCTTGCCACAGGAGCCTGGAGATGCTGAAAGGTTTGCTCGAAAAACAAGTGGACAAATCCACAGAAGAGAAATCCACAATGCATACTGACCCTGGCCCAGGAGATCCCTGAACCATAATTTGCTGGAGGCTGAAAGTACTCTGGAGATTTGCCACAGCAGTCTTGCCATGTTCCTGTGCTTCTCCCTGAGCACCAGCTGTTTGCCATTGCCAGAAATGGCTGTTGGCCTGGATGGACCTTTGGTCTGGCTTGGTGTAAAAGTTGTTAGATGCCAGCTGCCCCATATCTGTAGAAAAGTATTTCTTGCAAGGAGCAACACACACCAAATATCCTTTCCACAACTGGTGCAAGAGGAGCATTGTGGATCTCTTCGCCTTTTTGGAGAGGAGTACTGAGCATGCACAACTGCAGAGTAACCATAGAAACAGAGACACATGAAGAGATATTGAAGCCAACAGTGCGTGTGGAATGAGAAGTGGAAAGAGACAAAGACATGCTCTCATTTATCATGAAAACTAAGGGGTCTTCCATCCCCTCATTAGCTGCCATCTCTTGCCTTCCAGCTGGAGCTCTTGTTGCTCTTGCCAGCATGGCACCATGTCTGCTCTACAGTTTCTTCTCCCTGAGTTTCAGCTGTAGCTTATTAACCTGTTCATCCAAGGAATCTGATGAGGAGCAGCTTGGGAGTGTGTTCCCAAATGCTGTCAACAGCATTTCTTGTGTCTGTCTCCATATCCCCTCCTTCCCTTTGAGCTATGTGTACTAAAGATGTGTCCTGTCACATAACCTGATGTGAGAGCAGGGTGCTGGTCCCCTGCCCTGCATGACACCGACAGAGGGTTCCCAACTGCATGGCTCCTCCTCACTGCACGGTACCTCCAGTTGAGTCTGGCCCTGTAGGGACCACTTGTGTTGTTTTTACCGACATTATAATGAAATCTGGAGGTAACTCTGTGAGTCTCTACAGGGGACTTCATACCAGTCATGGATTTTTTCTCATTTGCTCTTCCTATCAACTCCAACTGATATTGCCAAGCATATTTTACATGAATCAAAGGGGAATATCTCCATGGTACACTATGAGGAGGAGTGCTGATACAGACATCAAACCGCTTCTGGAGAGCCTGCAGCTGCCCCAAGGCCAGCCTCTTAGGAGCTGCAAGTAGGCCCATCTCATGGTCTCTCTCACCCTTTCAAAGTGAAATACTGCAAGCCAGAAAAGTGTGAGAGGACTTACCAGAGGTTAGAACCTGAGATATGGAAGCACAGGGAATTGCTTACATCTTGAAAGGTAAGTATTTTACAGGACTGAGGAGACGTGTAAAGAAGCAGGGTATTAGGACTTAGTCTTGCAATAATATAGGTGGCCTCAGGGACAGTGGGGCTTGTGTCACTTGGCCTCATGAACATGAATGAGAAGGCTAAAGTAAACCTCGGGCATATGTGTGTAGGATGGTACTGAGTATTTTTGCCAGTTCCTTTTTTGTCTCACTGCTCTCCCTTGATGCTTGATGTCCTTTATTTATCTAAAACCTGCAGTTGATATTTGGTGAAATCATGCACTGTCAACTCCATTTATTCAGTAAACTCTTAGTAATTGCCAGCTGATTCTGTAGTAGTTTGTAAATTGTCTGTCTGGAAGAAGAGTAGTTATACCTGAGCCAGTGTCTGCCTTTTTAAGGAGATCTTGTTTATCATCATATGACCTTCTTGTTCTGTTTTGATTGGGTGCTACTACACTCAGGTGGACAGCTGACAAAGATAAAATGCACAACTGAATTCTGTCCAAATCTGTCTACAGTGAATAGTTTCCATTTCTGACACATTTGTTAGTGGAACTGGTCAGAAACTGCCTTGAGGGACATGATATAAAGACCTTGTAGAACGTTGTTCTTTGCCAGAAAAGGAAAATGTGTTAATTGTAACTGTCACTGTTTTACACAACATTAAAATGATTACAAAAACAATTAATATTTATAAATTTTAAATTACAATGGCAGTTAGATTTCAAAGTACTTCAAAGTTCATGCCCCCAGATGATAAGAGACCTCAAGTTGGGACTTTCTTTCATCATTCCTGGGTTCATTTTGAGCAATAAGTAATAAGACACGTATAGCCCCTGCACATTGTTGGTATTATCCTGACAGAACACTCTCTGCTTTAGATAGTTTTTGTAAATATCATTAGAAAAAAGCCTGTTGGAAGCTCACTCACTGACAACTTTGTATAATGTAGCAGCCTGACCAATCAAGAGGTTCTGGTTTCTCCTATTTAAGCCAAAATAACATACTCTTAATTTTTAAGGGTTGATCTCCATTTTGAAAAGTGACCTGAATATGTTTTATCATCCTAAGCCCATCTAAATCCTTAATGAAAACCACTGAAATAGTTTCCTATCCACGTAGATGGGTGTTGGACAACTGCTGGGATCTGCCAGTATCACTGGCACTTGAAAAGTGGATTGTAACAAATTTGTTTAGTTCTAGGCAAGATGAGCCAAGAGGCATCCTATCTGAGTTTCTCATCAATTTTGCAATTTTAGCATATGATTTTTCAGCCCCATCATCAGACTACTGCAGCAACTTCCAATACCGCTGTGGCTCCTACTTGTCAGTTTGACAAGGCAAGCTGGATGGCAATGCCTGAACCGCAGGTTTGAGGTTGATTGTAACACCTGATGTCTGAAGGGAACGCTCTTGCTGACCTCAGATTTGGTACATGAAGCAACAGCTCACTTTGTTGTAAAAGTGATCCTTAAAATCTCTGATCTTAGTTCACATGCCCCCAAAGAGACACAATGTCGCAGTGTACACAGTGTTAAAATAGAATATTCTGAGGGATTTTACTTTACTTTAGAAGCATATAATCTATAAATATTATTTCTAAAGTAAATCTACATTGATTCAATTGTGCTAATTCATGTGTGACTATTCTAAGTGTAAGGTAGATGAACTCTGACTCCTCATCAGGATAATTTTTGACCTGTGACTTTGGGTGTTGTCAATTTTTACCATAAATTTGCAACTAGAATCTAAACCTCATGTGTTTCGCTGAGATTTTTACAATCCCCTTCCCACCACTGTGTTGCTAATAACCTGCTAATGAACTGACAGCTACTGTACTTATGTAAATGAGGAGGCTGTTGAACTGAGAGTTAGCCTTCTTCAAAAAAATGATTAAATTACCCTTTCCAATCTGGTAACTCATTGCTTTCCTCATCTGGTTGTAGATAGAGAATATGCAGATGCATTCTTGGTTTGCTAAAGGGGTAAGGTCAGATAAATGTATGCATGTTAAGAAAATGTCTTGCACTATAGGTAGCTTTGATAGAGGTTCAGATACAGCACATCTGAATCTTCATGACAAATTATAACGATATATATAATAATTATGACCTTTTAAGTGTTTTGTGTTTCTCACATGTACAAAGAACACAGCCTAAACTGGAATAGAGCCTGTAAGGTGCATAGTAATCTTTACAGTCTTCCAGACTCTATTCTTGTTTAACATATATTCTTTATATATGTAAGTATATGTGCACATAGATTTCTATATGAGAATAAATTGTAAAGATCAAAATTAAGTTTTTATAAAGTCTGTTGAAACTTTTGTATCCATTTTTTAGCACCTCACTTCAAATAAAATCTGGACTAGCTGTAGTCTAAGGAGCAGAAACAGAAATGACTGACATATTAGAAAACATGCCCTAAAAATGCATCATAAAAAGATGAATATGAATGGTGGCTTGTTAGCTTAAAGATGAGAAGATGTCAGAGGTTGTGATAATAGTCTTCAAGGATGTACAAGGTTATTGGAAGAAGGAAGGAAATTACCCATCTGCAGCAGCAATAAACCCAAATTTCTGCCTGAAAGTTTGGTTAAACACTGGGAAAAACTCCAATAATAACATTGAAGCACTGCGGTGGAGGAAAATTATGGAGTGCCCAGTGTTGGAGGTCTTTAAGATCCTTTTGTCTGGTACTATTGTGAAGGTTTTATTACTTAATGAAGGTTTCTGTTATATTAGGTAATGATTTGTAAAGTGTATTAGGACTAGTGGATGGAAAATATTACTGCAACTTCATAATGGGGCTTGGACACTTCAGGCTTTTACCTTCCCTTTTTGTCTTTTTCCCACTGGTATTAGCTGATACACCTATTTTTGTGCCTTTTACTTTTTTGTTCTTATAGATTTCTGTTCCACCAGTCTCCCTTCTCCCTAACGGCAAGCTATTTCACTGTGAAACAGCACAGCCCACTGTTTTAGACATTAAAGCATATTGTCCCTATTATCGCAGGAGTTTGTTAACCTTTATGGCACAGTGGAAATTATTGATAGAAATGTTAAAAAAACCCAGTCTGCTCAACTCCTCAGAGGTAGGATTGCTTTATTGTGGATGTCTTTATTCCCCTCATTTGTGTGCTGGCGATGGTGTCACCCTTCTGTCTGCACCTGACCGTGCACTGATAGGAGAGGGAAATGCTCTGGAGGGGCGCACACTGGTCCTCAGGGGGTTGTTCATGCCATCCGTCACCTGAACTCTATGAAAACTTCTGTCTGACTTCTGGCAGATGCAGAAGAGTAGAGTGCCTAATTATGAGATCAAATGGGATGAGCTGAAGACAGCTTTTTTCTGTTTTACAATACTGCCTGATAATTCAGACTCAAACCCCCTGTAAGCTTTGTCTCTATTTTATTTCCTCTAATCATGCCCCTAGTAAGGGAATAAGGACAATGACAGTGAATTAATGATAACAAGATGCTCTGTGTTACTATGAATGAAGCACTTGTCTCTAGTTTATCTCTGCCACGAGGGCACACATTTGTATATTTGTAACATCTCATCTCCAGACAGTTTGACCTATTCATATTCAGTCAAAGTATCTGTGATTTGAATTTGTGTTGTTAATTATTTCACTCAACTAGAATCTGCTGTGATTTGTCCTTTTTGCTATATAATGAGATCCATATTTATTATTTATCAATCAGTTATCTGTTATTTTAGCTTAGTTTAATGTTTTGCTGTGATTATTTTTCCTTTTCATTATTTTTCCTGTCCTTATTTTATTTTTTTTTCCCAATAAGAAGTTAATAGATAACCCTTTCTCATTTTAAGCACATGTGTTCATGTAATATAAACTACATTAAAAATAGAACAATATACAATACATAATTTTTGGTCACAAATTCTATTGTGTGGAGGACTGAGGTATTTATTTCAATAATCTTAATAGAAGGTTCTATTCACATTCTGTTTACATAACATTTTAATTTAATTTTGTATAATAATTATCCATTTTATCTAATGCATTTTTTCTATTTGTATAGTCATTTTAATTAGGTGTACGTATAGCTTAGTGATCTAAAACTTAATGGATTATGAATCAAAGCTCACTGTACTTTCTCCTATTATTAACATTTTTGGATTGGGCACGTACTGTCTCCCAGAAAACAGGTCCAGAAGTTAATTTCTTTTTTTGTCAGCATATCTTATGCCAGCATATATGCATATAGTATTTTATAACCAAAGCTTTTTGCACATCTGAGGTAAGATCCAGAACTCATTAATGTCTTACCTGACTTCAGGGACTTTAAATTAAACTAGTAGCAGAAGGAATTCTTTCAAGATCTTGTCATGATATCCCCTGTCAGATACCCCACTAAAAACTGCTTCTTATTCTACAAAGAACAGAGAATTGGTATTTTAATCATCGTTGCTCAAAGCAGAGAATTGGAGTTGAAGTTCGGCAGTGCTTATAAGCCTTGTTTCAGAACTAACAAAGAGTTTTCAATTAAAAATTATAACAGACATAGCAGAAAATTAACTACTGGTGTTGCGCTCTGTGAATGACAGAGACATCCTTGAAAAATTACTTCAAGGCAGTTGATGTCTATTTATCAGGTACCTGAAGACTTTCTGATTTTAATTTTTTTTTTTTTTTTTTTTAGGTTTTAAAATTATTGTGGTATTTTGTTGGAGATTGGAGTTTCAAGGATTAAACTGTTTTCTGGCTTTTTACTTGTGCTCTTCAGTCTGTGTATTTTATCCTGGAGAAATTTGATCAGGTTACACCCAAGTGAATAGTAGTTATGATGTGGAAAGCAAGTTATGAAGGGGGATGAAGGGGAGTCACTGGATGCAATGACATATCTAGGAACATGCTCACTTGGGTATGTCACTAAGCTTAGGTAAATTTATGACTGAGTCTGATGAGTGACAAACTATATGCGCAAATGTGGACATATCGGCATAAAATTTTAAATACAGAAATGACACTTAATATAAGCATGTAAAATATGTAAGGTTGTGAGAAATATCATAAGATGGAGATGATGTGACTCTTAAAACGTTTGTTCTACCTTTGGTTGTCAGAGAACATGGTTCTCAAAGCCATTCACAAGGATGATTCGTTTTATAAATCCTAATAACTAGCAAATTCTTAATCCTTAAATTATGTATATACTTTTATAATTCACTGAAACATTAAAATTCTCACTTGGTTAAGTGGTACAAAATTTCCTTCTAGGAAATATTTTTTCCAGTATAGTAATTTTAATTGAGTTCTTAATGTTACCTGTTTAGATAATTTTACATATAAGACTCACATATAGAACAAAAAGAGCTTGACTGCCATCTTTTTAAAACTGTCAGTAACTTGACAGGTGGAAATTTGTTTCTGATTCCTTATGCCTATGGTTCTCACTCACAGTATATTTTACCTTATGCTATAGGGGATAGTTACCTTTTTATAGGTAAAATAGAACTGACTAAACAGAAAAAACCCAGTGATTTGTATAGTTCAGAGTTTTGATTGCAGCAACAGCCCATCTGAGGAGTAGGTTCCTAGATATGGTTGCTAATATCTTCCTCATCTTTTTTTAAATGATAAAAGATACATTCCTACTCTGATGCCTGCCATTGTCTATCAAAAAACCCCACTGAATAAGAGTATCTGAAGATTAAACTTATGATACTGTTTTTCCAAAGAAAATATTTAATTTATTTAACTCAATATTTTGTACTGGCAAACTCTACAATCTTTCTATGTGTCATGCGATAAGGTGATGGCTTATGAATTTGCAAAAGCAGTTCAGACTGCTGAGCTATGCAGACTTTTTTATATCATTTGGCCTTTCAGATACTCACCATCCTCATATTATCTGTCAAAAATAATACTGAACGTCAATCCTGAAATTCAGTAAGGGAGGAGAAATTTTGAATAAAATGAACTTTTTCTTCATCAGATCTTGATCTAAAGTCATTGGGTAAAGGGAGGTAAGCAGAAGACATCTGAAGATTTTGCTCTTATTTTCTCCCTTTTGTGCAAATTATTAAGATCTATATGAAAGAGTACTGGATGCATTACCAAGCCTTGATCAGTTAGTTCACTGTTAGCTTTTGCTGTACTGAGACTCAATATTTATTCCTAATAACTGGTCCCTATCTCTCATCTTGTTTTCATCTCCAGTGGGAATTAACCTCCTTTCCATGAACTCTTTTGTTATGAGTTATCCATGGTAGTCTATTCCATCTTTCTTTCTTCCATACTGTCCCAAGGTCCTCTGTGAACTACCACCAAATTCTATAGATACAGATATCTATACCCCTTACTTACCTATACCCCTTGTCCAGCACTTGCAGAAAGTCAGTTCCACTCCTCGCTGGCTGGCTGGGATGCACAAGCTCTCTGAGCCTACACTCACCAACCCCATGGTGTGGCTTTATCTCAGATAGGGTGTTAATTTGAACCTCTCTGGTCTACTCAGCTTCACTTTACAGAAAACTTACCAGGATATTATATCTTTAAGACTTTAAACCCTGTCGAATGCAGTTGAGAGTGATTCAGAACTGGCCACATAGCACAATTGCATGTCTCATTTAGGCAGGAACTGTGTTATTTTTGATAAAAAGGATCACATCTTTAAAAATGAATCAATAGCTTTAGGTTAGTCTGACTACTTCTTCTGTTACTTGCAATCATAACTTCCATCTGTGTGAACAGCACAATACCAAGCAGTTTCTGAAGTGCAAACTTCCTTTGTACAAGGTATTAAAAAACTTTTTCAGTGGAAAACTATTTTAAATTTTAGAGAGAGAGCCCTCCAAGGTGAGCTTGAAGGTGTGGATCAGCTTACTGGCTCAGAGGTTGTAAGTAAGCTCAGGTAGTAAATATGAAAAACTATCTTATGTCTGTGGAGAAGAATAGGGAGGGGTTACAAAAAAGGTGGTAAATGGAGGACAAAATGGAAGTAAAAGGGATGGAAATGTCTTGGACAACACACAGAAAATTAAATGGCAAACACTGGATTTGTTGAAATGTCATGAGAAGGTGAAATCTACTCCTCA
This sequence comes from Strix uralensis, assembly GCF_047716275.1. NCBI lineage: Eukaryota > Metazoa > Chordata > Aves > Strigiformes > Strigidae > Strix > Strix uralensis. The sequence continues at coordinate 36,063,489 of NC_133977.1, forward strand.
GACTCTGCATCCAGGTTTTACAGTCGGTGGACTGTAGTCATGATCTCGGCCCAATCAAAGACTAAAGACTTTTCTATGGCTTGCTAGTCATTAATATAATTCTCCTAGCCCTTCATGCCATCATAACTTGTCTCTGCAGGATCCTTATTCCAAGTATGTAGGCAAAGGACAGCATGGCTGTAAGGTTGCCTTTCGTATCGGCATCCTTTGTACGCCCTGCAGCACTTGGTGAGGATGACTCTGTGGGCAGTCCATGCCTGGCCATCTGATTCTTTCAGGTTTAGAATACATCCATGAAGAAGTGAGATAACAGTGAGGGACACAGAAAGATTACTAAGAAAAATTCTACAACTTCTGATTTATTGTTGAATTCTTGTTCACATATCACAACACAGATTCCCGTAATTTATGCTGGAAAGCAAAGTGCATAATGGCCAAGTTCTGCTTGCCTTTACTTTGGGTGAAATTTATTCAGGTTGCTAATCTTGTCTCTACTCAGCTGTCAATTTTCATGAAATCTGTAAAAATTAATTATCTTCAACACCTTTATATTTTTCCATATATGCTCTATGATTAACAGATTCAGAATTGTTTGGAAGAAGGACTGATAAACAGACAGGTAGATGAGCAGAGATCATAATCACAGAAACTGTATTCCCTTAGACAATCAAGCTAAGTAAGAACTTGTTGGAAAAGTTGATATCTCATTTTTGTGCATGCATGTATCTTGTTTTATGTGAGCCAGTGCTTTAATGTATGTTTTCACAGTTTTAAGATGAGGCCTTTAATTTCTTTTTACCAAGTCTATAGCCGATTGTCTGCATTACCTAACCAGCTTTCCACAGTGTTTGGAAAGCTATAGCTAAGCCACATGAATGCCAGGTTATTAAGAGCAAAATAGGTTTCTCATGGTTAATATATACCAATGGCTATGTAAAAAGAACCAAAACAAAAATTGCTGTGTTAAAAGAGTGCTAAGGTTACAAAGTCAAACGCGGAAAAGTTAGGAAACGGTACATCGATAGCTCTGTGCAAGTTTAATTTGGCTCCCTTGTGTGCATGCATTATGATACAGTCTTTAATTACCTGATCGCATACTGGCTTCTCCATGGGGCTCCTACCTCATTCAGTGCACTGGATGAATGTGTCTCACTAAATGAGTAGCTATTCAGTGTTTCCTTTTATTCTCATTATCTAATGCATAACACCATGACTTATTTACTGATCTTCTAATTCTCTTTGTAAATTCAGGCTTTTTATTTCCTCGTGGCCTTTTCAGTGCTGTGCTTCATTAAAGTACCTATGTGTTTCTCATATATCGATGCCTTTATCTTCTCAAGGCAGCTGTAAGGTGACATGAATTTGATACAGTCTTTGAGGGGAAATGGAGGCTGCTAATTCTACTAGTATTCATTAACTTTGCGTATCTGCTTTAAGACTTAAAATCTGTATGTCCCCCTTAAACTACTAAATCAATGGATTGTATTCTGCATCTTGAGTAATCCTCAATACGTTATTTTTTATGAGACCTCATACCAAGGAAATAAATTAGCATCCCAGTTTTAACTAAGGTTTTAATCACCTGAACTTATTTAAGTACTGAAATCAATAGAAGTTACGTAGCATAGTGGGTTTTGTTCTGAGAATTTACCCTTGTCCTCTTGTCATCTTAATATTTAGATCAATGGGCTCAATATTTGTACATGCTGGCACCCAGGTGTGATTTAGGGTGTGCATCAACAGTGCCAGTGGAATGCCTTGTGCCATCAGTGGGTCTTAAAGGTGAATTGAAGGGCAGAATTTGCCCTGTGATCACCATTTGCATCCTTACAGGTCCCTGCCTCCAACAGGGAGCTCTGTCTGATATGGTAGACAGCACTTCTTGCATGATCTTCCTTCCCCTTTAAAGCGTATATGCAGTCTTGACTTAGCCTTCTTGAGATCTCAACACTCTAACTGAACGTTATGCCCTTTATAGCAGTGTTAGTTTGATTATTTTTATATTGCAAATAATATATTGTGTACAGATAGTGTCATAAGTATCATTCATCTCAATTTGAGCTGGTATGCATTCCTTTTACTTTATAAATACCTATAGGGAATATGACTCCAGTAGGTAGTTATAGGAAAAGAATTTGCAATGTAGTTAAACCAAAACATAAAAACTCTTTTTCACTTTAAGAGAGTTTAGAGAGTGGACATTTAGCACAATACACACGTTATTTTGTATATTTAGTATCTATAATATACTGTGTAACTCAATTCTGTAGAGAACTGTACATGATTTAAAGTGACAGAGAATAACAAAATACAGAAACCTCAGTCATTCCAGGTGTATGTAAAAATGAAGATATACAAGTTTTGTCTCTGGCAAAATCCCAGCTTTGAAACTATTCAGTGCAGTCTTCTCGTTGAGCAAGTTGATCTAATACACCACTTTATTTAAACTACATTTATCACTGTCTTCATTTTCTGTATAACTGTGAAATTGACTTATTTTGGTACATCCCATAATATCTGATTAACCTTCCTAAAGCAATTGTGAATGGAGATATTCAGGAGAAGTCGTCTGTGTGATTTCCCAAGCTGCTCTGTGTTCGCTGTTCTGCGGTAATGGTTTTTGTGCTGTGTGCATTTTAAGTATGGCAGCCTGCCATACATGCACCCCTGTTTTCTTCCTTTCCTCTCCTTCTATTTGCTCAGATACCTTAGAATAGAGTCCAAGTCACAGTTTCCTTTCTTGAAAGCAAAGGAGGTAACAACCTGCTAATTTAAAATCTGTGTTTGGAAAAACAAAGCTGTGATCTTTGTATTCACGGGTGCTTTTAATTCAGAGTCCTGTTAAATCACTCAGACTCTGCAGTCTAAACCTTAAAGAGTCTTTAACCTGGAGCTTGACTGTAGAGTATGCCACCAAATTTGTGTGTGACACTAAAATAATTTTGTTTACGTCTGTTCCCTATCTGCAGAGTGAAATAATATATGAGTATTTTATGGGAAATATTTCCTTTATGACAAGGATTTTTGATATTTTAAAATTATTTCTAAAGTAAATCAAAGCTAAAAAACTTTTTTTTTAACATTTCCATGCTCTAGAGGTATAGAAAATTTTCAGACCTGTAAAGATCAAACTACTTTTTAACAGTTGTGAAGGACCTTTTTTATCTTTTACTTTTTTCATTTTCTTTAATTTTTTTTTTGAGAATACAGCACCTAAAATGCATTTGAATCCTTTAAACAGAAATTATTTCAAGTAAAAATAAAACTGTTCCTTTAGAAGATGAAGTAAAAGTGGGAATTTTGGAAAGTGTATCTTGGTTACTATTTTCCTAGAAATTTAATAGTAGATTTAATTTTTAGTAGATCTGAGTTTAGCTGGAAAATGTCACCTGAAAATTTCTGGCCATCTCTCAAATGCACTCCTGTTTTGCAGAGGTTGTAGTATCTTTAACATTTCTGTATGTTTATGGAGATGTAAAGCATTGTAAAAATGTTAAGGACTGGTGAAGAGGGGAGTGACTGTGATGCTGTAGCAGCAGAGGTAGAGGATAGAAGTGAAGTAAACATTTCTGTATTGCCTTCAGTTTAGTGTTTATATAGTAACCCATCAGTGAGTGAATCTCCATTGTGGGGGATAAAGGTGAAAAAAGCTTCTGCAGAGGTATTCTAGCTGCTATAAATTATTGGCTGTGTCAGCAAGACTAGGTTCTTTGTCAGGTAATAAACAAGAAATGTTATAAAGGATAAATGACTCGCCTGGAGAGAACTCCAGGGACGTTAAGCCTGAAGGATCAACTTTGAAATTAGCTCCTATGCATTTGTGAAATAATCAGAATGTCTATGTAATATTGCTGCTGGAACTGTTGTGAGGTGAAGAAGGAAAAGCTGAATTTTGCCTTAACCTATGTTTGAGCTATGACCTTTTATATATTTTTATAATATTTTTACATATTTTCTATAATTTTTCTATATGTTTTTATATAAAAATGAAATTATAGAAAAAGACAAAGTCCCTATAATTTCTGCCTCCTCTGTTTTGCTTAGCGGCTGCAAGATTTGGACAATAACAGCAGTGAATGACACAGAGATTCTTGAGATTGGCAGTGTATGAGTTTACAAAGCAGAGGAACTGTGACAAAATGCTGCAACACCTTTAGAGCATGGCAGAGCATCTGGTTCATCTGCAGACTGTATAATACAGTATATTAAGTACAGATAACTTTTTTTGCTGACAACTTTCCAAATCTTGAGATTAACTGGTTTTTTTAGACCATTTAGAACATTTTTCATGTTAAATTGTGTGTTCTGCAATAAATGTATCATCTGAAATAATCTCAGTAGAATGAGATCAACAGCACAAGATTAATGCCAGTTTCAATGACCTACTAATAGTCGGTATGTGGGTGCGTTATACCCCTATATCTCTAAGTGTCTGATATGGTTACACCAAGCATGATCTCACAACCAGTGTCCCATCTAATCCTCATTATTAAGAAGAAGTCTCATGATGTTTCCGAGCATCTCCTGGGAGGAATTCAGATTATCTTCAATGCCTGCTGAAAACCCCAGGAGATGGTTAATTCTTAGCAATATCTGACACAAAAGCTGCTAAATATCGGCTGCTAACTGCCAAGAATTTTTCACTGAATTTATCTTTACTTACTTTGTTTAAAGGGCACATTTCAATACAAATTTCTTACTAAGAATAGAGTTTAATCACATGCTTAACGTTTAGAATGTGTGCGAGTTTAATGTCTAACAATGAGGAAGGTAGACATCCAAAAGGAGAGCTGGAAGTCTGGGGTTCAGAATGAAGAGGCTTGGCAAATTAATGGTGAAATTTCTAGAAGGAAAAAAAGGAGAAGAATGAATTTCTAGGAGAAAGATGCCTTGTTGAATTGAAGGAGGCAACCAGTACTCTGTTTTGACATCTCATGACTGCCACAACTCAAGTTTATTTAAAAAAAATAAGGAGAGGTTTCATTCTTTTTTTTATTTATCATCGCAGTTCTTAGGCAAAATTACAAGCCTGATCTCTACATAACTGATGCGGTAGAGCTTGTCTGAATCTGAATACAGCCTAAAATTTTCACTCTGTAAATCATAACCAGACCCAAAGCCTACTTTCTAAATCATACTGTCCTGTGGATCTACAACATTTATTTCACCAATTGAAGAATCAGTGGTAGAAGAATGAGATAGGGTATTCCTCACTAGGCAAAGGAGAAGTTTTAATATCCAGTATAAGAGTATGAAGCAAAGGTGGTGGCAGGTCTTAGTGCTGGATAAATTTCCTGTATCTGCTCTGTCTGTCTAGGAAGGGAGGTCCAAATGCTGGTCGGGGCTGCCATGGAGGGGAGGCTGTCCTCCTGCTGCACCAAGGACTCTTCTTTCCTGCATCAAGAGCAGTCTCACCTTAAAGTCTTGTTTCAGTGTCAAATGCAAGTGAGTAAATAACCAGGAGGACTCACAAAAATGTGTACTGCTGAGAATATGGCAGTAGTTCATTAAATTGCAGGGTCTGGGACTTAACTGTCCTGACACTTAAAAATCTCCTGGTTATGCACAATGCAATGTTGAATGAGAATGAATTGTTACACTAGTGCTATGTTGGTGAATATCACAGAAACAAATATATGGCTGATTTTCAGGGACAGTGAATGTTAACCATCAGGTCATGGCTGTAGCAAACTGATTTTTTTCTGTCTTGTTTCCCTGTCTTAAATCTCTAAGCTCTCTCCACATAGACTACATAGTATAAACTTCAAAAGTTCATTTTAGTTTAGAGGATACAAGAAACTACAAATAATTTTATTTCCTAGTAGAAAATGAAACATAGACAAAGAAAGGTTTCTTTTTTAGCCACTTTCTTAATTTTCTTTTAAAAGTGCAGGATGCAAGGCAGCTGGTGGCTTCCTTTTACAATTCTGTTAAAAACGGTGCACCTCTCCAGATCTTGACCTAAAGTTTTAGCAAAATGCTATTAAGTGAAATGTGTGTGAGTCAGCTCCTGACTTGTTATGATAGGGAATTGGTACACTGAAGAAAAGATAGAGGTGATAGGACTCTTTTAAACTAGCTTTGCCGCTGTAAGTGTCAAGTTCTCCACCTGGGGAGGAGTAACTCTATGTACCAGTACAGACTTGAAGCTGATAGGCTGGAAAGCAACTTTGCAGAGAAGAACCTGGGGATCCTGGTGGACACCAAGTTGACCATGAACCATCAAAACACTTGCAGCAAAAAAGGCTAGTGGCATCTTGTGCTGCATTAGGCAGTGCTGCCAGCAGGTCAAGGGAGATGATCCTTCCCCTCTACTCAGCACTGGTGAGACACATTTGGATCACTGTGTTCAGTTCTGGAGTCCCCAGTATGAGAGACACGACATACTGGAGCAAGTCCAGCCATGATGATAGTTGAGGGCTTGGAGCATCTGACATACAAGGAGAAGCTGAGAGAGCTGAGACTGTTCAGCCTGAAGAAAGGAAGGTTCAGACAGATCTTATCAATTTGTACCAATACATGACAGGAGGAGTAAAGAAGATGGAGACAGACTCTTTTCAGTGGTGCTTTGTGACAGAACAATAGGCAATGGGCACAGATTGAAATACAGAAAATTCCGTGTGAACATAAGGAAAACTTTACCATGAGGGTGATTAACTGGGACAGGTTGTCCAGAGAGGTTGTGGAGTCTTCATCTTTTGAGATACTCAAAACCCAACAGGGCTGACCCTGCTCTGAGCAGCTGGCTTGGACTAGACAATCTTCAGGGGTGCCTTCCAGCTTCAGCAATGCTGTCATTTGAAGTTCTGCCTTTAGGAAAAGGTTATAACATTCCTCCAAAATCAAAAATATTTTTTTTTCTGAATTTAATGAGTTCTTAATCTCACTCCTTGCTTACCCCACTCTTTAAATCTTTCCCAATACCCTCAGAAATTACATGTCTGTCATGTTCTTTGATAATTAGTCAGTAGCGCAACATAGCATCTGGTGGCTGTTGCATTTTTTGTTGGTTAAATGATCTGGATCTAATGCTGAAACAGAAAAATGCGTCTCAGTAAATAAAGCCGTACAAGCACCTTGCAGGCACTATTAACTGCTCGACGCTGCTGAACTTCCTGAGCAGACCTAGGTGGAATGAAGCTGGGATAATGGATTGGCGCACTACAACAGCTACGGAGGAAGACCAGGGGCAATCAGGATATTGAAAGGAGACTCAAATTTATTTGGATCCATGTGCTTTTGTCCAAAAGATAGACTGAGGCCACTGCAAAGCCAATTGAAACAGCCGCCTTCTCTGCAGTACCCTTGTGAGCATAAAATTTACATTCTTGCACCATATTGCCATCTTTCACCTCCTCCATGGTTTTCATTTGCTGAGGTTTGCTTACACTCGTTATTAGGCTTCTCCCACTCGAAGACCACAGCTCTTCTATAAGCAGATATCATTTCAGAGCTGAGTTCGTTCAGTTTGCTGTGGAAGAAGAAGATCTGGAAAAATAATTTTCTGAGCCAAGTTCAGAGATGGTACTAGCTGTGATATTATAGCAAGTTGACATAAATGATCATAAAATGTTGGTACTTGTATGTCCAGGAGATTATGTTGCAAGGCTGTTTTGAGCAGAATGAATAACTGGAAAGCACAGAGTGGTTGAAACTTCCTAAAAGATTATTTCTTTGTTATCTCCAACCTTCCAGTTAGAAAATTTATGGTAGGAATCACCTCGTTATGAATGTGTTGTTATCATTGCTTTGTAAAGCAGAGGCATCTCTTTCTAAAGCTTGCCTTATCTCTCGCTAACCTTTGAAGCTATAAAGATGAGTGTTGTGTCATTTAGTGCAGGAGATGTCTTATCTTTATAGTCAGAACATTTTCAGAGCAAAGTCAGCTTCTTATTGCTTGTATTCCACTATAGAAAAGTTTATTTAAAACAAAAAGGAATCTGATCACTATAGTGTCTAGTATGGTTACACTACGTTCGCTCTCTGTATTTAATGTAATTGTTTTAGACACAGAATACTTGCATAGGGCTAAATCCACAGCTTGTATTCAGTTTTTACAGTCTGCAAGTTCTCTGTGATTAGAAAAGGATCTTTGATTTTTGTTTAAATGTAGCTTAAAATTATAATTACTGATACAAACTGAGAAATATATGCTCTTGAGATGACCTTGTTTACATGCAAATGTCTGTGAGATATATATGTATCTTTGTGTTTATTAACTAAATTACTCATAAATTAAACAGAATCTCCCCTATCAATTTGGGTATACTCCTCTTTTCACATGGTCCATTAAGCATTAGTCCCTGAAGGTTCACTTTTTCAGAGTGCCTGTTTTATTGGATACAATTTCCTCATGAATGACTGTTATGCTGAAGGAAACATCGTGTATATAAACTAGATGTTTATATACTACAGTAAGCCTTGAGCAAGGTAATATGGTTTACATAATTACATATGTGGGAAAATAGATCAATTAAAACTGAAAGTGTAGTTACTTCCTTAGATTTATGTTGGGCTGCCAAACATGGTTTGAAGGTCTTCATTCTGAGTAGTTGAAGAGTTTGGGACTAGTCTTCAGAGTCTCTCTCTCTCTAGTAACAGAGACAATAAGGTTAGTGACTTCATAAACAAAACACTGACTTTTCTCTACTAAGAACAAAACTTACCCCGGCCTGCAAACTGCATGCTATCAAAATAACATGTAAGTGAGATCCATTATATTTATATAACCATTATTTTTACACAACCACTATTCGTTTGGCTGTTGATCATACCAAAACTAAAACAAATGTGGTGAACGGAGTTAAATCCAGTTGGAGGCCGGTCATGAGTGGTGTCCCCCAGGGCTCGGTTTTGGGGCCACTCTTGTTTAACATCTTTACTGATGACCTAGACGAGGGGATCGAATGCACCCTCAGTAAGTTTGCAGACGACACCAAGTTGGGTGGGAGTGTTGATCTGCTCGAGGGTAGGGAGGCTCTGCAGAGAGATCTGGACAGGCTGGAGTGATGGGCTAAGGCCAACTGTATGAGGTTCAATAAGGCCAAATGCCGGGTGCTGCACTTGGGCCACAACAACCCCCAGCAGCGCTACAGGCTTGGGGAGGAGTGGCTGGAGAGCTGCCAGTCAGAGAGGGACCTGGGGGTGTTGATTGACAGCTGGCTGAACATGAGCCAGCAGTGTGCCCAGGTGGCCAAGAAGGCCAATGGCATCCTGGCCTGTATCAGAAATAGCGTGGCCAGCAGGGACAGGGAAGTGATCTTACCCCTGTACTCGGCACTGGTGAGGCCGCACCTCGATTCCTCTGTTCAGTTTTGGGCCCCTCACTACAAAAAGGACATTGAATTACTCGAGCATGTCCAGAAAAGGGCAACGAAGCTGGTGAAGGGTCTGGAGCACATGTCGTACGAGGAGTGGCTGAGGGAACTGGGGGTGTTTAGTCTGGAGAAGAGGAGGCTGGGGGGAGACCTCATCACCCTCTACAGCTACCTGAAAGGAGGTTGCAGAGAGCTGGGGATGAGTCTCTTTAACCAAGTAACAAGCGATAGGACAAGAGGGAATGGCCTCAAGTTGCCCAGGGAAGGTTTAGACTAGATGTCAGGAAGTATTTCTTTACAGAACGGGTTATTAGGCAGTGGAATGGGCTGCCCAGGGAGGTGGTGGAGTCCCCATCCCTGGAGGTGTTTAAGAGTCAGGTTGACATAGCGCTGAGAGATATGGTGTAGATGGGAACTGGCAGTGTTAGGTTAATGGTTGGACTGGATGATCTTCAAGGTCCTTTCCAACCTAGTTAATTCTGTGATTCTGTGATTCTTGTCAAATGTTTCTCATTAGTCTATATTGTAAACTACTGGTTACATTCAACAATTAAAAGAGCAGTTATCAGCTTCAGGTACTTGGCTCTGAATTTTACTTTAAGGAGCTCTAAGTCTCTGAGGGTAACCTGTCTTATGAAACTAAAATACTTTTTATTTACTCTATACTGAGGTCCTAAATTTTAGGGCTAAATACTGGAAAGTGCTTGTTTAAATGAGCATTTGTTAAATGTAGATTACAACAGTTTGTCAGTTCAAAAAAGGAGACTGGGTAGGAGGCAAATATTGCCAGTATGAGGAAGTTCAAGCTTCTTGAGTAGAAAGAACTATCTTGTTTCAAAATCAGGAGAGACTACAACAGATAAAAGTCACATATAATACCTGAGCCTGCAGTGAGCCTGCAGCCACAGCTCATCTTTCCACAGCAGCATGGGTATCCAGTTTTAATATTTATAATTAGATGTGTGCTGCAAATTAAAGAAATAGAAAATATTGCTGGAGGATGGATCATAATCTGAGAGGGAAATACTTTATTGAATTTTTTTTTTTTTGTACAATTTAATGTTAGGTTTCTTACTGCCAAAGTGTGGATTTTTAGCACTCTTGTCCTGCAGTAGAGGAGAGGAACAGTAGACCAAAATTAACATAATTTGTCACAATATTCCTATCAGGGTCTTGATGGTTTTAATTTCATTTTATAATATTACCAAGATTTTTTAATAAGCTTAATGGAGTCATATTAATTAGTGCCTTTGGGGAAGTTAGAAGAAAAAGTATTTTTGTGAGAGAAAATATGTATGAAATATTTTCAAATGGAAATACAATTTTTTGCTTCCACTTTCTAGCCTTCTTTTCCTTGGCCTGACTGCTGCTTTCACTTTATATGATGAAACAAAATTATCTTCTTTTTTGCTTTTCTTTTGTTTAATTCTTGAAAATGAGTATGTTTTGTGGAAAGGAGAGCATCATGCAGAAAAATCTACTTTGGAAACTCAATGAGTTACAATTGATTTTTCCTTTTCTCTGAACTGCATTTGCATGCTTTAAATGATATATGGTTCATAAGTTCAGGTTAGAGAAAACTTCTACTCTGTTATTGTGAAATGCAGCATTCAATAAAAGAAAGGAAAATGCTTCACTTGCAGAGATCCTGAAAGAAAAATTATGATGCTTCAGAGTTTAAATTGGGATATGGTAGCAAGCTGTTTTCTTTTTTAATCCTTACTAATTTAAGAGCATGAGTCTCATAGAAGTGTAATGGATTTATGGTCTGAAATCTCTCTAAATAGGAATTTCAGATGCACCACTGACTGTTTGTATTAGGCAAAATTGTTCCAGTCCTTGTTTGACCAGACAGGGGAATAATAGGAAATAAACCTGACCGTTACATCTCTGCTTGGCTTCTGCATCCTTTTAGTGACGGCAAAGAGAGAATCTCAATTTCTTTCAGCTAATCCTGGAGTGATCCCTTTTAGACAAAGACTTGACTCCGACAGCTCAATCCAGCCCCAGAATAAAAGGAATTATATATATCCTTTCCTGGACTCCACTTAGCAAAGTAGGTATTACCACTGCTTTGTAACGTGTATTTTTTTTCTGCTGGGCAGCAGAAGGGACACAGAAACAATGGAGAGAACAACAGCATATTTTTCATGCCATAAGAGCAGAAGAGATGCACCAGTTTTTAAGATTTGGAAGTAAAGCAACTGTCATATGTCACTATCTGTTTTGTTGAACACACAGCAAGGAAACGCATTACACAGTAATTATTAATTACAAGAAGAAGCTTTGCTTTTCCATTTTCAGCAAACTCAATAGGTAAGATCATTTTCAGTGCATCATACATTTTAATTAAGGTATTTGCTTTTGCTGCATTTTGTTATGATAAAAGCACCTTATTTCATAAAAACGCACTGCTTCTAGGCCAGATCTCCAGCAGATATAAGTTGACTCAGGTTTCATTCGATGTCACTGGAACTGCCTCTTGGTTTCCCTTCTTCTCCTGAGTATTTGTGCTACTAATTTTTTTCTCCTATAGGATGCAATATTTAAGGCAAGTGATCATGCTCCCAGGACAGCAGCTGCCAGCTTTGTTAAGTAATTGGAGTGCAGGAGTCATGCTTACAGTTCAGCCTTTGCTGACAGGAATTCAGCAGGGAGAGCAGAACTTTATTCCAAAGTACAGCACAGTCTTTCTCCAGAGGGGCCAATGAATGTGAGAGAAATGTATGAACAGGCAAGCCCCCCTGCAACAGTCATTACTTATTAATGTTTGAAAGATAAGAGCAGTACGTTATACGTCTGCCTCTAGTTTCTAAAAATATATTTGTAACTGCTTTTGTTATATCAGGTACATTTTCTTACTTTACAGTTTTCTGGATAATGTGGAAAAGAAGGTGGAGGGATTTCCTTTCATGTCAATCACAATTATTTCCTCCCTTTTCTCCCACTGTTTGGTATTTTTTCCTTTTTTTTTTTTTTTTTTTTTTTTTTTTTTACTTTTTTGCATTGCTTTTAAAATGCTGGTGATTTTGTAAATTAAATTCATAATTTACAGCAAAAAGTTGTAGCACTAGTTTGGAAAATATTGAAACTTCTCTGTTTATTCCCCTCCTCTTCGTCCATGGTTCATCCTTTTTCTTTCTCTTCCCAAAAATCCTATTCATTAAATTTAGTACAGATTTAATGACAATTTTATTGCCCTGAAGTTGTGGATTTTTTTCTTTTAAAAACTTGCTGTTGTTGAAAAACAGCTTTTGCTGAGCTGTCTTTATTAACCAAAGTTTTGATAGTCTGATCATAAGTGTGTGTGTGTATTAACCAGTATCTTCATTAAACCTTCTCTATGTCACTTTATCAACAAATACATAAATCTTTTCCACTATTCCTTAGTCACTTGCTGTATTGTGGTAGATTCGATATAGCCATACATACATTTCATATGATTTGTAGACATGGGAGAAATATACAGGGGAAAAAAAAGTAGTCTGAGGATTAAAACACAAGACAGAAGCTGGGATTCTTGTGTCCACAGCACAGGACACGTGCTCTGCAGACTTTTTGTCATATGTGCATTCTGACCATCTGTCAAAGTAGGATATGGATGTATGCTGTCTGCCACAGATTTATTTTAAAAAGAAATTTGAGAACACAGCTATAGAACAGGCTCTGATTTATTTTTTCTTTTTTTCTTTCAATCTGAAATTCTAAGATAGATTTCAGTTTTTACTTGACATGCACAGTATAACATAGAGACAGGCACTTGAGCAGTGGTTTCACTATTGTTCCACCAGATGCACAGTTCCTGGGCCAAGCAAATAAAAGATTGCTTTTAAAAAGTGCATAACTCATTAGCTGGGAGTGGCCGGTGCAAAGGCTGTAATGTATATTTGGTGTGTTATGGAAGGCATGAGGTTGAAAAGATACCCAAGGAAAGGTATGTGACTGAGTTGGAAGGTGAGAGCTCATGGGAGGAGACTTGGTAAAAAAGGGAAATTAGAGAACATATTCTGTTTAAAGAAAGCAAACCTTGTGATGTCAGTGATGACACAGAGCTCTTCATTCTTAACTATGGGTACTTTTATTGTCCATGGCTTCTTCTGTCTTAGAAAGATTAGGCAAAAGGTTAAGCTTGAGGACTAGCATCTTTTTGTAGTGCTGACCTCTTAGAAGAGATTTCTGTTCTCTGCTTACAGAAAAAGACCATTAATATTTTCTGATATATTCCTAATGCTACTTCACTGGTTGGAACCACCCATTCAGGTTGTCAGATCCAACTTCTCCACCACCTTAAACAACATGTTAAGTGAAATCAAATAAAACTCAGCTGGAGAAAATGCGATGACTGTAGCTGGCTGCCTAAGTCCCTATCAGCCTGGATCAATTCCTTTAGCAAGAAAAGGGTCTTTTTGTTAAAATATACAGTATTCTATTTTTGAGTAAAGAAGGTAACTTTACTGCAGAGTTAGGACAGACTTGTGCTGTCAGCCACCAGAAAGGAGTACTGAAGCATGTCTGAAGAACTGTAAGCCAGGTAGAAAACAGATTTGAGCTCTGGGACCAATGTCTTGGTAAAACTTTTTTGGTCTGCTACATATTTCAATAATATAACTATTTCTAGTATTGTAAAAAGGAATAAAACACCAGATAGAGGCACAAAAACTTCTCCAATAGTGAATCAGGAGTTTGCTCAAGTATTTGCCTGATCTCCATGTTGTTTATAATGCCCAAGTGACCTGGTGAAGAATGACATGGGAACATCACATACAGGGACTCTTTCTTGACTTGCCCTGCTCTGTCTGACAAGCAGCTTCTCTTATGTTTGTAGCATGATAGCTGAGAACCACATGGGCGATGAAACTGTTTAGGGCTCTGCAGCATCCTCCACTCCACCTCTTTTTCCCAGGAAGTTCTGCAAAGTTATGCAGTGGTCTATGTTGCATGTTGCTGTGGTGATGCTCACTTTAGAGATGAGTGAGGCAGAGCTGTCACAGTGAGTGATTGCACAAACTTTGCAAACTGATTAATGTGCCTGGAACACTGAAAATATTAAACTATAGTCTTTAGTTAATCATAGTGCCGGGGGGACAAAACCGGAAACAAGACTAATGTTGTGGTTCAGACAACCCCCGCGGTGAGAAGACTCCGATGTACTCAGAGTGGTGTGTAACCAAGGGCACCACTCCCACCCACCCTTTACCCCCCAGTTATTCTGCATACAAACTTTTCCCTTCTGATGGGAACCTTTACATCGTAATACAAGTGTAAAAGCAAGCTTCTCTGCGAGACATATTTTCTCCTGTTGCTCACTTGACTATGAAAATCATGTACTGACAATTGAATTTTTCAAAGCAAAAGTGAGTGATCTACTTGTTATTGTTTGCACGATACATTTTTCCCTGGGGGACCTCATGTTCAACTCATCCATTATTTAAAATTCCTGCTGAAATCAATGGGTTCTTCAAGTATGGAATGACTGCCACAGCATCTCTATATCTGCATAAGTAATTGCTGCTGATCATATACTAGGCCTCATGAAGAGCTTCTTTACTCAAATGATTTCCAGTGGTGCTCACACTAAAAATATGGTTTCTTGTCGTGCCGTCAGTATTTTGGAATATCAGCAAATATTGAGATGTTATGAAATACCAAATGGTAAAAATACTAACTCTACCTCAGCCTCCTGTGGTTGAGCAACATTCCCTCACAGTTTTTAAGATGTGCCTTCACCTTGTTCCATCTCTGAAGCTCCAGGTTGCTAACAGTTGCACAGGTAAATTAGTTAGAGTTGGTGGGAACATCACCTAAGTGATGTGGAGAGTCAATACAGCTTAAATATTAACTTGTTTATTAACGGCTCTTTTCCCATTCGTCATTAAGACTGTCTTTAGCTGAAATACCTCAGTGCAAGCAAGTGTTTCTTATGACAGTTCTTTCCTATTTAATCAAAATATGAAATTAATTTTATTTATCTAGTTAGGAAAAAAAAGCAACAATGTAACCAACCTACTACTGTTCAATTCTCTGTCTGATTTCCTACCATAACACTGTATTTGGCTGTGTTTCATATTTGGCTATGTTTCATCTTTTTACTTTTTATGACAATTACTTAAAATGTACTTTTTGCGTAAAAGAGTGCATGTACTGTAGATTGGTATCTATCAGGATGCACAGTCTACAATAAAAGGGTAGAGCAATAACAATACAAACATATGGTAACCAGATGTCAACCAAGCATGAAGTCAGGAAAAGGTCATATGCAGCAGCCTACAGCAGCTCAGCAAGAAAGCAGAGAAAACAAAAACATTGACATTTTCTGGGCACATTTTTCTGAACTCTTCAGAAATGCATATGAGACACTGTGTTGGCTCGTGAATTTAATTTTCCTGTGCATTCCCAGGAAAAAGCCTTCTGAACTTAGTCTGATGAGGAATTGGAGCCCACCACACACAGTGCAATAGCGCTAAAGAACCCTAAGGTTAGAAAAACTCTGTGGGCCAAATTGCCCCAAATGTAGCCCTCTCTTCCATTTATAGGAATTTTGTGTTTTTTCTCTCTACAGCTGGGCCAGTCTGGGAATATTTCAGACCTCCCTTCATTCAGCTTTAAGAGGTACATTGCAGCTGGAGAGACACGTGCTGGGGGGATAGGGGTCTGCATCTATATTACATGTCATCAACTGAATGTCCCATTGAAAACTTTTTTACCTGTGTTTAATGCCCTTGAAATCTCTGTGCTTCCTCCTCTCAGGGTGACGCTGTCTGAAAATCTGGTTTCTAGCTGATGCCTTGTTCACTTGCTTTGGTGAGCTCAGATGTTTTGCATTTTGTATGTGGAGAAAAGATGTCAGTCAAGCTTTTGAAATGTATGTTTAGATTTCCTGGATAAAAATGTTTCTAAACACTCACAAAGAAAAACTCAATGCAATGCATTCTCCTATACGGCATAAGAGACTTTGTTGAGCAGTGTCTCTTCGTAAATCCAAATTACCGTAGTATTTTCCCTTTGCTTAGTGTAGTTAATGGTAGTCAATGAACAATTAGACCATGTTTACTCTTTGAAAGGACTGGTTTCACATAGGTGCATTTATCCTATTGTAACCACAAGGTTGACAAAAGTTGCTGCAAGTTTCAATCCTTGTTCATCAGTAAGTTGAAATGGTATTCTTTAACTGATCTGGGGAAGCAGAAGCTATGTATCTATGTCAGTACGGTGCTGTGTACATTACAACCTAGGTTAGTGCTAGCTCAGGTACTTTTGAAGTACTCCCTATTGCACAACATAAACTTACTTAACATTATGCCAGTTCTTTGTCTAGTTTTGATCCCTACAAAGGGACTACTAACTCTTTTCCAACTTTGCGGAAGTCTTTTTATTGACTTGCAATAGTTATTAAAACCTCAATTTTCTTAATAATATTAATAATAACAATGATGATGCCCCTTCTCCCTTCTTATGTTATGCACATGTCCTGCAGTCTCCAAGATCTTTCTTAATTTTTTGGTAAGGGTAAGGCAGGAGACAATACTGAATACATCTATTTCTCCTACACCAAGATTCTGTCACTGTTACACTCTCTTATTCACAAAACAAATAAGACACTATTTCTGAAAGTCTGAGAAGAGTGTGAGCTATGAAGTGTTAGAAGGATACAAAGGGCCACTGAAGAAGAATGTACAGGTATTCAGATAGGATGAACCAGGACATTTATGCAGAAAAGGAGAGGAAAAGAGGATAATAAAGTGAAACCAGTCTTAAAGCATCATAGATCTACTGTCAGGAAAGATGATATACCTTCATGAAGATATGGTGTTTGGAACTTGTAACGGTTAGCTAGAAATGGGAAGCAGTAAAATCCTAATTATGCTGGTGTTGATGAGCATTCTCCTGTATAATTTGGTGCAAAGACAATCACAGGGTGTTATTTTCTTTTTGCACATAACAATATTGTTTTAGTAAAGAAGTGGAATAAAATTTTAACATTCCATTTACAACACAAGATTAGAAAGTGTCAAAACATCAGATTATTAAGAATTCATGATTTTTGTAATGGCTTTGTGAAGAAAGGACACAGACCTAGAAGGGAGTCCTGAGTGAAGTACTCCAGCCCTTTCCTACTGTTTAAACTTAAAGTTCTGCCTTTAAATTAGCCAGATACATTTCCTCCAGTCCTCTAAATGAAAAGCTGTTGCAGATCTCATTACCCTAATGCTGAAATCTTAGATAATGTTAAACATACAACTAGTTGGTAATGAATTATTTTAATTAATTTTCAAATGAAATCATAATAAGTATATCATCCAGGAGAAGAGAAAAGCTGACTGATGCTAGAAACCCCTGTCACATCTCCAGCAGCAGAGTCTGAGTATGGAAGGGTATGAGAAAAGGGAAGCACAGTAGTTGCCCCACTCCTGGGACCTCAAATTGACTAGACACTGGATGATGGAATTCACTTTTTAATCCATTATCTTCAACGGTGTTACAAAAACTCTTCTCATGCCCCCCCCCAAAACTTGTTAGTTTAAATTCTGTTTGTTAGGTTTATAAATCACCCATTCTTCTTTCAAAGTCCATCAAGAACGGTCAGCAACTTGTTATGGAAGCAGAGAGGAAAAGTAAGCTGTTAACATTAGGATATGACTTGCCATCTGGTTGTACTTAGTTTGATAGGATGGAAGGTTTGAAATCAAATGTGTGCTGCTCAATTCCAGAGTTCCTGCTGAGTCACTTAGTCACTTAAAGGCATGTCTTTGTAGACATTACCAGTATGTATGCTTTGTGGTCTTCCAAATACACTTGTATTTCTCATTCTGAAGATGATCAATATGTGTAGTTACACGTGTAAGTGTCATCTGTAATTTATGCTTTAAAAATAGTTCACTGTAATTCAGTTAATGGGGCCACATGTAGAGTCAGCACTTCAAACCTCTGTTTAATCTAGAAACTCCATTGTTAGTCTAAGCTGTATATATATATATATTTCACTGCCAATGAAAAATATATCTGGAGCCAGATCTCCCACTGATGTCAATTCCTACTGTTTTAATGTCAGATGAGAATCTGGCTTGTGATTCATATTTTTCATTCCTAAACTTTTTGTACTCACTAAATTCTTGGATGCATTTTTAAGTGCATTTTTAACATTTGTGATTTGGAGCTGTGAAATCTGACTGTTTAAAATGCAGTTGTTTTGCATGTGGTCACTGAATGAACTGTGACTAGTAGTATCTGTTGGTCTACTTAAAGTTTTTGAGGTTAAGGAAGTTTTAATTCTTTCTAATGCAAATAGAAGTGGGCTTGTCATTCCCCTGTGGTTACATTCAAGCAGGTTATCACATTGTGATAACTCGTTATAAGTTGCGTAACACTGCTTATCCATGTGTGCTGCACAGGGCAGAGATACAACAGGGCACAGAGGACATATAGTTGTGTTTACTCACTGCAAACAATACAACATGCTTTATTGGCCACCGCATGACGTGTTTTGCATACTGTCTTATTTTTGCTTGATATTCTTCTCAGGTCCCAGTTATACATGCTTTAGCTAGGTATAACACTAGGGTCAATACAAAGATGAGAGAGAGCCTAAAATTGTCTTCAGAGCATAGAATAGTGACAATTAAATCAATGAAAGATACTGGTTTTCTGTATTTGCTATAAAAGTGAGGTCTTCATATAAACTGAGACTACTCTGTAAATTAAGATGCTTGACTGAACTTATTAGGTTTTGAAACAATTATCCCTTGATCAGAAACTGCTGGCAATTTGTTCTGTTACCGAAAACAAGTGTTTGAAAACAACAAAGAACAGTTACACTTACCTAGTATGCTGATTTTCTTTTAGTTTCTAATTTAAATAGAGTATCTGACAGCCATTGGAGTGGCTGAAAACTGTGACTCTTTTTTTTTCATTTTTTACACATGCAGATACCAGTTTTCTCAGTTTTAATTGCATAAATCTGGTTTAACTTCAGGGGAGCTCCTCCAGACTTGCTCCGTGATAACACATGGGTTTTGCAACATTTATTATGTAAAATTGCAAGCCTTTCACAATTAAGTCCTCCTGCTAAACGATGTGGCCAATCAGCAACGTGCAAGTAGCTGGAATATAATTTTGAGGGCTGCATTATCAAATTATCAACAGATTAAAGTCATTATCAATTCAGTCTAAAGTAATGTGCAAAAAGATATGCAGTTACCTTGGAGGAATGAACAAGGATATTAAAACTGGCAAGGAAACCTATCAGTAAAACAGGTGGTAATCAATCCTGAAGGAGTTTAACAAATGGCTACATCATGAAATGGATGCTGTCATGAGATGTAAACTTTTTGGTGATGACTACAGAAGGATAAGAAAAAAAAGTTAAAAACTCAATTATGACATAAAAATTGTAGAATGAATCAGGTAAACAAGAAATAGCTTTCATACATTTTGTGTTGGTCAGTACTTTTAAATAACACCACAATGAGCAAATACTATTCACTAATACAAAATATGCTGACCAATCTCTAAGGATTTTAGGGTGAAAAGAACTAATTCTTTGGTTCTTCCAAGACAACTGCATTTTCAGTTCCAAAGCCAAATTTTTTGTTTTCAACTTTTTTCCCATATTGCAGTTTTAACCTCTTGTAAATCGTTTTGGTGCTCCAAAACCAGAGCACTGAGCAGAGAAACATAGTTTGATATTAAATTCCATAAAAAAAACATTTCAGGTCACTTGAAAGAAATTTAGTTCAGAGAAACAAGAAAGTTGAGGTCAATCCAACCTGAAGCTGGCATACAGCATTTCTGGTTTTCTGATGGTAGCATGATACACTTCAAGGTGAAAAAAAAGGAACTTTCAAACAAGTTGTAGAAACTGTATTTTCAATTAAAATTAAAAAAAGTTTTGATGCAACATTGCTCAAGGTAGGATAATGAAATAATATGATAATGAAATATAATGAATAATAATGAAATAGTTATCCCATCAGAAAGGGTAAGCCAGACTCAAAACAAAATGGATGGCAATCTTCCAAAAGTCCCCAGGGTGTAGCAAAACTCCAGCTGTATAGATTATCAGGTAACAAGAGGAACTGGAAGAAACCTTCATCTAGTCAAGCTGAACACTAGCTGAATTTCTTGAGGATTGTCACTTTTGTGGTCATGTTCTTCATCCTGAGGGTTGGTAAGATGTCATTAAGAATAATTGTCTTTTGGCCTTACCATTTTATGGTGTTTATCTCCTTTTCTTTCAATGCGATGAAATCTTCATCATTTTAATTAAATTCAGCTTGGAAAGCTATTAGTAAAAAAAGATTAGTTACATTTTAATAATTTGGTTTTTGTGTCTAGTCTCTGATTTATGAATGTATTAGTATCATGTAACACCTCTGTTGTTTTAAAGGCTTATTACTGTCATCTCACCATGGCTATGTTATCATTTTAATTATGTATCAGAAGCAAGGAGCAAAAGATAAAAATAAAAAAAACCAACAACCTAACAGATCAAGTATTCCTCAAGCCCATGAGAAATATCTAACTCATGGGACTTAAAAAAAGGTATAAATAACTTTAAAATATATATCAGAACTCAGGTCTTTTGAATCCCTATCTCACTTAGCTCAGTGAAGTCATTGGAGTTACTGAGTTAAGACTGCTGCAGACTTGACAATTAATATATAATGGCTTAGTTCTTAAAAAGTAACAGTGTGCCTTGTCTACTGCGTCTGTTGCTTCTTTCACAAAAGAAATAAATGAGACTGTAGAACTATTTGATCATTTTTTTAAAGATTTATCAATAAAGGCAAATTGTATTTTCAATCAAAGTCCTTCCACCTGTGATAAATATTGATAGATTTAAGTATTTAGGAAAAATCTTCTTGTCCTTTCTGATTGTATGAAAGGAGAATGATAGTAGCTATTCTAAGTTTTTAAAATTTCATTGCAATCAAGCAATGAAAAGCCTCCATACACTCAAATGCAAAATCAGATATGTCATAATGAAATATCTAATTCATATTCAAACTGTTTCTATTTCTTTGTTTTAATATTTTCACAAAAAATGTAATATTAAGTGAATGATTTTTTTTTCCCCAATATCATCAATTAAAAGAAAAATACAGCCGAGCAAACTGCTCTACACTCATGCACATAACACTAAAGATAGAAAATCGAGTTACACTGGTATTTTTAAATTTCCTTTAAATTTCCTTAAATTCCCTGTTTTGGCTTCATGTACTCAGTGCTATTGGGCATAAGAAACTGAGGAAAATGGCAAAGAATGGGATAGAGACAGAAAAATTAGGGTGTTTTATGTTTTTTTCCTAGATTTATTTATGTGCTTGAAAAAAACCCAGACAAGCCCACCTCATTCTGAAGAAAAGTTAGTGAAGCTCTTCACAGAAATATGTTGGTTTGTACGAAAGGATGTTGCAGTATAATGATACATCATGATCACAGCCTCACTAAATGTTTTACCTATTTACATGTATAGGGAAAACCATATCATAAAGATGTTATGAATAAAGAATCTATTACGCAATATTGGTGAAGGCAAAGATGAACGAAAACATTGTGGCCATGTGATTTCTATCAGAAACTCAATCTGACAGCAGGAGAAGAAGCAAAAATGTTGGGAGTGAGCCCAGATTGGAAGTGGGCCAGGCAGAAGTTGTGGCTGCCAGGAGGAACAAAGAATTCAGCAAACAAGATCAAGGAGGCTTACAGGAAAATGAGAAGAGGCAATGGTTACAAATTACAACAGAAGGCATTCCAACTGGACAGAAGGAAAAAATTGCAATGTGAGTGATTAAACACCGACGTGGGTTGTCCAAAGAGAGTGTAGAAAACAGTTGTGGTGTGTCTTATCCATGTGGGTAACATTTCCCACTTCTCTGCTGGTCTGTCTTTTAGAGTTTTTTAAAGCACTGTCCCCTTGTGTGGTGAATTACAAATGTTAATGAATATTGATCTTGCCCAAATTACCCAGGGAGAGCAATGCTGCTCTAGATTAGCCTTCTGCGTTGCTTAGCAGTCTAAGAAGAAGATCTGTCATGGGCAATAACAAACACTGCAGGGGAAACAAAAGGGACCAGGTGCCTAAAAAGCACTGAACACTTGCTTGATTAGAAATGGGCAGTTTAAGTACAAAACAGGCAGATAAACTCAAATACATGGAATACCCAATAAAAGATAAGAAAACCCTACATGTTTTCTTAACAGATGAAGATTTTTTTTCCAGAACAGGTTGAATATTGTTTTGAAGCAATGATCATTTTATTACAGACTTTCCAGCAAAGTGCTCTAAGATCCTATAAAGCAGCAGTCATCCGCAATGTACAATTATACCAGAGTGAATTATTGAATTGCATCAGTATCTCAGAAGCTGCATATATTGATGTTTTCCTTGCCTTCCAGTTATAATCAAATGACAAAGTGATATGCAATATGGCACTGATCTACTAGCTGCAAAGTCCTGCTCTGAGAAAAAGTCCTAGCATCTTGGTATCGCTGCAGATAAAGAACGCTCTGCGTGAAAGTAAGAAGAACATGACCTTTTAATTTAGTTATGTTTTTCAAATGTCTCAGTTTGTGGACGATCATTCTAAGATTCCTGAATTTCTGCAAGTGTCTTATCAGACTTTCTGAAAATCAAACCTATAACTAAGGCTTCAAATTCTGTCACTTTCAAAAATTTAATCTCTGATTGCGTCCATCTGATGTGCTTGTATGTGAGTACAAATAGTATGTGTACTGCATACTATATATTTTGTAATGTAATTTTGTATATGCTATACATTTTGTAAACTAGACTGCTGCTGAGGACTATACAATGCAAATCTGTTAGCTCTTATTTTATATACATAACTCCATGTAGCTAGACTCATAAAATCATGCCATGGATGAATTACTTTATTTGATCTGAGTAACTGAAGGGACTGTTTATGACAGTATTTTTTAAGAGATAATCCCCAGACACCCAAAATAGTGAAGGGGTGTTCCCATACTAACCTTGTAAATATTTTCACAATGTCACCCTTCCCAACCTAGGTCAATTAAAAAAAGTAGATACGGGGTATAGCATGTTGCTTGATAACTGAAAAATGGAAAATGAGGCAAGAGCCTAAGATTCAGAATGTAGCGCTTAAAATGTTGTCACCACTCTATCTTAGATCCAGACTATCAGCTGACATAAAACGGGGTCAGGTCATGCTGACTGTAAAGGAAAAAATGTGAAGTGGTACCAACTGAATCATAGAATATTTCAGTTTGGAAAAGACCTTTAAGATCATCAAGCTCACCCATTAACCCAGTGCTGCCAAGTTCACCACTAAACCATGTCCCTAAGCACCACATCTCCACATCCTTTAAATACCTCCAGGGATGGTGACTCAACCACTTCCCTGGACAGCCTGTTCCAGTGCTTGACAACAATTCTGGTGAAGAAATTTTTCCTAATATCCAATCTAAACCTCCCCTGGTGTAACTTGAGGCCGTTTCCTCTCATTCTATCACTTATTTCTTGGGAAGAGCATTGTCTGGCTTGAGCTAGTTCTAGATAAACATTTGATGCTTTCAGTTCCTAAAACCATCATTTACTTGCACACACTGCTGCATTTGAGAAAATGCCATTTTTCTTATAGGTATATTGGTTCACTAACACGGAAGTGCCACTTTATATTTCAGCATTCATGGGACAGAGGGAGATGTTCTTGTGCAAGACACTGGTATTTTATGGCTAATCTCAATATCAAGTAAATGTTACAGAAGAAAAGAGATCCACATGCTGCTCTACTGACCTCTTAAATATTTTTTTTTCTTTTTAATTACACAAGGTAATTAACATTTTAGGACATCTTCATGACTGTGTTATTTGAAGAGCAAATCTCTCTAAGTAGTAGGAAATAGCTATGAAAAAAACAAAAACTGAAACATAAACAGATCAAGTAGTTACTATTTTAAAGTAACCTTGTTTTAAATTTTGAGGTGGTCTAGCTTACCTGTATGATAGTTTTCCAGCTTATAATTAAATATCTCTTGGTTTATGAAGGTCTGGATAAGAAAATAACAAATCAAATTAAATCAAAAGTTATTATAAGTCTTTTTAAAAAAAATGTTTTAAAAAAAAAGAAAACAAAAAGGCATTTTGACTTTGCCATTTTAAAAATATGCCACAAATAAAAATCTTGATCTCTGTCTCTTAGAAACAGTGAACATGTTTGAATGCTGAATTTGGGAACATGGCAAATTAACTATGTGCTTTTTCTGGTGGCTACTAGTTAAAATAAAGAGATACTTGAATGTAGCTAAAATTTACTCCTCCCTTTTTAGTGCTTAGATGGATACACGTGGTGCAGGGTCCTGTAAGGGCAGTGAAGAAGAGAGAATCCACTGGCTCAACCTACAGAAAGACACCAGTACCATTGTCCTACGGCTGGTGATGAGGGAATTATGGACCTGCTTTATTTTTGACATTCACATTTCTCTGTGTGTGCATGGAGTAGCTCTCTAACAGATGCAGAAGCAAAAAGTTGAGTTAGATTCTTCTGGCCTTCAGTTGACATGTCTTTAGATGTGAATATTTTTTCTGCAAACTGTTAGTAGGGAAGTGATGTGGGAAGTGGCTTTCCTGAGTCATGAAAGCTTTGAATATTTCAGATATTCTCTTACTCTGGAACATCTGGGTAGAAACCAAAATCCTCTGAGATGATGGCTAGCCTGGGATGTTACAGAACCATATCTGAACTTGCAGGAGACACTGAACCTTTATGTCCCTCAGCAAAAAAGAAAAAGCTTATCTTCTGAGATACCCTTAGGGGATGGGCTTGGGTGTAAATTCAGATATGTAGGTACTAGACTGCCATATTGAATCATCTTTGGGATCTAGTTGCTTATATTATCTTTAGTTCTGAACATAATCAAGATGAAATACTCAAACAGGATTTTTTCATTATGGAAGGCAGCTCATGTCATGGAATTTTTCCTGGAAACATTTTCACAGGCCAGTCTTTTTGTTTTTTCTTTTCTTTTTCCTCAGAAACAACTTCTTCAAACCTCTGTTTCCAGACTTACTTGCATGCTGAGCCTGAGAAGAGAGGCCAGGTGCTTTTACACTGTGTACTTACAAGGCTTTCAGAGAAAGAAGTTAGTAATAACCACCACTCCATTTTCTATGTTCCTTCCATAGAATGTGCATAAAAATTCATAAAGAATCCAACAATGCCAGATACTAAAACTGTGTGTTTCTAAAGATGATCGTTCTGAGTAGGACCTTGCCACTGTCCAGGTAGACCCTGTCTGTCTTTGCATGAAATCCCCTAATTGGCGGTGAATACCACCTATTCATTGCTGTCATCAGCAAGGGTGCAGTGCATGGCCTAGAGGGTTTCCAACATACCTTTTTACTGTGGCAAAACCAGTGAAAGCACACCAGGAGATAAATGCCTTTCACTGTCTCTCCAGTTATCATTGTCTTTTATGTTTGGAGGAGGTTGAGATTGAAAGTAGTCTCTGAAAACAGAACTTGTCCATCACTTAATGTAAACTTTTGGATTCTTCAGTTGCCTGTTATTCTGGATACATTTCATAGCCACAGATACTATGGGACTATATTAGGACTCTGTGTTGAGGTGTTTGTGAATGAACAAAAACTACATAGATAGGGAGAAAAAACAGCTAACCCATACCTAATCTTCAGCTTGGTCAGCTTGCTGCTGATTCTGCAGCAGAATCTCAAGCAGAATCACCAATATAATCATACTGAGGCATAATATCCAATCATTATAGAACAGAACAGTGGAATGATAGTAAATGAAATTAAAATATTCTTAGACTATCTAGAGGATATGCAACTGACCTTATCATAAATGAGTATTTGTCCAAAGGAGTGTTCATTCAGTATGGAACAGTTGCACAGAAACTATTCTGCTTCTTACCTCTGTCTTGCCATAAAACTGGAAATGTTCTGTAGGGACGGCAAGTCTTAGATTTGCAGAGATCTGTCAGAATCCTTTGTAGACACATTTAATGTGTGCAGCTTGGAGCTGCCAGTAACTGCTTACATTTTTCTAATGTACAGAAGCTCCCTAGGAAACCAGATCTCTGTGACCTGCTTTTGTAACCTCTTTGGCTGTACTTTGAGGTTATTTCTTTCATCACGCAGTGTCTCAAATCTGCATTTTCTAGATTAAAATTCTATTTTACATAAATTGATCTTTTTAATACTGTTCCTAGGAAGGCTTTCAGCAGAAACAGGAATTGCAGTATGCGTGTTGGTGCTCGAGAAATCACCAGAGTTAAAATCTAAGAGTAAGATAGCAATGGCTAAAAACCTAGGGCTATAATCAATTCTCCACATGTGCCTAACTACTGATGATGCTATGGGGAGTTACATGTGTATCATACTGAGAATACACCTCATAGAGCTTCTGTCTAAAAGTCCAGGTTTATTAATATGGTATAATTAAATGAATACAAGAGGGAAATATCTGATTAGTGATACAAAACTATAAATCATAGTCTGGCTCACAGAAAGTGTGTGTGTGTGAGTAGGTCCTATTGAAGGCAGAAGGAGTTCATAGTGTTCAATGGAATTTCACTGTGGAGGAATAAATTAATAATTCCAGAGTCCTCTGTCCAAATAAGTGCTATTATGAGAATATCTGCCCTTGAGGAAATACTACCTGATTTTTTTTTCACTTGCTAGAAACTTCTTCTGTTAGAATCACAGAATCATAGAATGGTTTGGTTTGGAAGGGACCTTAAAGAACACCTAGTTCCAACCCCCCTGGCATGGGCAGGGACACCTTCCACTAGCCCAGGTTGCTCAAAGCCCCGTCCAACCTGGCCTTGAACCCTTCCAGGGAGGGGGCAGCCACAGCTTCTCTGGGCAACCTGTGCCAGTGTCTCACCACCCTCACAGCAAAGAATTTCCTCCTTAGATCTAATCTAAATCTGCCCTCTTAGAATTTAAAACCATTACCCCTCATTCTATCCCTACACCTCTGATAAAGGGTCCTTCCCCAACTTTCCTGTAGCCCCTTTGAAGTATTGGAAGGCTGCTATAAGGTCTCCCCAGAGCCTTCTCTTCTCCGGGCTGAACACCCCCAACTCTCTCAGCCTGTCCTCACAGGAGAGCTGCTCCAGCCCCCTGAGCATCTTCGTGGCCTCCTCTGGACCTACTCCAACAGGTCCATGTCCTTCTTCTGTTGGGGGCCCCAGAGCTGGACACAGCACTGCAGGGGGGGGTCTCATGAGAGTGGAGTAGAGGGGAAGAATCTCCTCCATCGACCTGCTGGCCACACTTCTCTTGATGCAGCCCAGGACACGGTTGGCTTTCTGGGCTGCAAGTGCACATTGCTGGCTCATAGTCAGTTTTCCATCCACTAATACCCCCAAGTCCTTCTCCGCAGGGCTGCTCTCAATCCACTCATGGCCCAGCCTGTATTTGTGCTTGGGATTGCCTCCACCCATGTGCAGGACCTTGCCCTTGGCCTTGTTGAACTCCATGAGGTTTGCACGGTCCCACCTCTCCAGCCTGTCCAGGTCCCTCTGGATGGCACATCCCTTCCCTCCAGCATGTCGACTGCACCACACAGCTCGGTGTCATCAGCAAACTTGCTGAGGGTGCACTCGATCCCACTGTCCATGTCGCCAATAAAGATGCTAAACAGCAGTGTGCTTGTGGCTAGAAAAAAGTATGTTTGTTGCTAAAAAGGAGTACTTCTAAATTGAACTATTGGTCACAAGGATTTGACCTCCTTTATTTCAAGATCAATATCCTCTCAACTCAAGGACCACCTGCCAATTTAATTTTTAACCCTTGCAGACAACATGTGTGGATATGTCTACTTAGACAGACATGTGTGTGTGTGTGTGCAGATACACATTTACAATGCCGTGATTTGAATTGGTAAGTAGAAGCCAGTTTCACACCTCACTGGTCTTTATCACTGCTGAAAGGCAAAATACCTTAGTTCTGGTTCACACCTTCTTAAGATACTTACACAGTTTCCAGAGTAACACTGATCCATGCCCAGTCAGTTCAGGGCAACAGAAACACACACCTATCTGCATGCTTCCATGCACGTGTACCCAAGAATTTCACAAGCAATAATCTGTTGCCCATATTTGTTTGCATTTCTCCTGCTTCACAAACACAGTTTTTTGAGATGCTAAGAATGTTCACATCCTCTAAGGTCTGTTTTTCCAACAGTTTTTATTGCATACAGGTGAGCCACTGCTACAGCTGTCCTTGGTGCTGAGTTAAAGAACGGTGAGCATCAGTGGGGACAAGGATCTGCAGTTTATACGACTGGGCAGGGCAGTAGCAGAGTGTAAGGTACTAAGTACAAACACAGCCTGGGCATAGTTTGGGCTGAAAGGAATAAACCTGAGAGGTATTAATGGTGCCTGGAATAGGGCAAAACAACAAGAACAGGCTATACAAGGGAATTCAGTCCCGAGTGGACTGAATTTTGAGTCAGTTCCCCTCTTTTCCTGAATATATATACGCATTTGTGTGTGTGCACATAAATATATACATGTATGTGTACGTATATCCTCTACTGTATGTATAGATTCAGACAAAATGTACGGAAAAAACACATAAACTACACTTGGAGCATATTTTCCTGGAACATCAGTCCAGGCTGTACACTGTGTGGGCAAGCACTATTAGTCATTGCACAATGTTGTCACACCTCTGTAAAGCTGACTAAAAGTTTGGCTGTCCTGATGGCTACCTCTAGAATTCTGAAGAAGATGCATTGGGAACTTGCTGCTACTTTCACCTAAGTTAAGCCTAATTTAGGTATTTGATTCCCCTTAAGTTTTGAGCAGTGAAAGAGAAAGATTAGTAAAATAAGTAAGGTTTTATTTTGGAGCTGTTTCTAAATTTCTTTTTGTGTTGGCTGTAATTGATCGTTGTAATTTCTGCTGATCATATGAGGCAATTACACTAGAAGATAGATACTTCTCTGGCCTTATAAATTCAAATAGCATTCTTTTCATCTCTCTAATGCCTATCCTCCCATCTACTCCCATTGACTTATACACAGAATCAGCTTTTTGTGCCAAATTGTCTTTTACAGGGAGACACTGGTATCTAAAATGCTATTTAACGTAACAGTTTTGAATAATCGATACCTCAATTAAAGTAAAGCAGAAGCAGCTTCTGACTTTTTCTGTTGATAAATGTGGGTAAAACTGAGCTGAAATGAATGGATTGACATCATTTGCATTAGGAGAGATTTTGGCCTTCATTCGCAATCCTGGAAAGAAATGTGACATTATATTGTTCTTCCTCCTTGTAGTGACAGAAGCTTTCGCAATAAAGATCTCTTTTAATGTATGACTTGCCATAAAAGACATTGCATGACAGGGTTCTCTGGTACCATAGACTCCTGCCAGGGACAGAGCAACTATTCATTATGCCTTATACTGTGCAGTCACTTATCATGTTTCTTACCCCACCAGTCTATCTCATTATTCTCCAGGAAAGTCATTTTAGGAACTGCCAGAAACTTACTTAAATTATAAATGGGTTTATGCCACTTTTGGTTTTGAACAAGGAGGCAGACTTTTGTGAATTAGTAACATGGGGTTGTGCCACTTGATAATGTGATGTGACATAGTGACTCATCTAAACAACAAAATATCCCATCAGAATCAAAATTTGAAGTGGCATCATTATATATATTTGTTTCTGCAGATGAATTCAGGCAGCCAGAAAGACATAATCAAATAATCTGGATCTATAAATTATCTGTTAACATTTCATTTCTTTTTGATAAATAACAGAAAATAATTTGTTTCCATTGTAGAAAATTCAAGCTTGGAAAGTCCTATGGATGATAGTTTAGCACAGGATGCAAATGAGATAATATAATTCCACACCAAAATTAAAGTGGAGTGATGCACTGAAGTGAGTTACTCTGAATTTAAACAGCATAAATAAATCTGACATCTGATGTTAAGTCTGGCTAGTCTGGTGGTTGCTCTTGAACTGTCTTAGTACCAATACACAGAGGGGTGATATTATCCTGGCTGTCTGAGGAACATCTAGAAGTGATTTGACAACCTTGAAAGGAGAAACTTTAAAAGGTAAAGCAGGGTAATAGAGTGTTGTCTGCCTATGTACCGTGAAATCCAAAATAGGGTGAGTTGGGTGTATTGCTGAGCAGAGTGCCACTCTAATTGCAGTGACATAGCAGGAAGGTGGCTTCATGTTCTACTTATTATGGGCCTCTGGGCTTTGCTCTGATGCTAATTCATCATAGTAGGTTGAATACTCAGTTATTTTTTTCTGATTTGTTTTGCAGAAATGTTACAGAAGTTGTAGAGCTCTCCTGGGCTCATTGAATAACTAATAGTGGCACTTATGATAAGGGATGTGCTGAACTCATTTACAGCTGTGGGAACATAAACTGATTTTTAGTCTGCTAATAATTTCAAAAATTTGTTTAAATATAGTTAGGAGGCAAAGAGAATGTTTAGTTTAACACAAGGTATATTTCTTATCTGGTGTCTTGAAAGCATTTTTTAATGTAGTTAGGTTTTAAAGTGCAGTATAATCTCAAAAGAAAAAAGGAAGTGTCTTTTAAACTAAATTGGAATTATTTTATGCATTGGTCAGAATAATTCAGTCAAGAAATATTTATCAAAAGCTTTTTTTGACTTAAATCTGTATTTTCTGTTCTGGCAGAAAAATTGCCTTTTCTAGTCACTTCCAAATTGAAAGCAATTTCTGATTACAAACTGATATTTTTAGCAATCTGTATTTTACAGGTCAATTTTGATAATGTGAGGACATCAAAATGTTGTATCAATAATAGCATGCTATCCTTTCAAATTAACATCAGTTGTATTAACAAACTGATTTCATATGTAACAGTGACATTAGAATAATAAATTTAATTTCAAATGCTGTCACATTTTTACACCGTGTATTTTAGTAGTAATAAGACACTTATCTCTTTTTTTAATATAAGGTTATAATTCGGTGTCTCAAACAGCAAAGAGCATTTCTGTTCCTTTGCAGTGAGGTTCAGGTAAAAAAGTTTCAGTTGCCATATTTTTTTGAACTCTTCTATACTAATTTCATATGAATTTCTTCACAATGAAGTCACAAACATTATAATTTTGGAAATCTTTTCTGATGTCTCTTCTGATATTAGAAATCTCATTTCAGTGTGAATGCCTGGTTCTGATTTCCTTGTAACATATTAGAAACTGGAATTCACTCCAGCAACATTTGGCAAGTTTGTCCCTATAGTAAAAACTGTGATCTGAATTTGGAGTATATTTGTTCTTGATCCCAGGATAGGTCTCTTCATCCTCAGGCTCCTCCATCATGTTCATAGGGCTGCTATTGTACTCCCCACAGGTGAATTTAATTGTTGTGTGGAACTTAACATCCTGCATAGAAGGTGATATCAAGAAAAACATTCTTACTGAAACACAATGATAACCTACAAGGTGCCACTTCTTCCCATAAGTGTCTTAGCAGTAGCCCCATTGGTTAGTGCACTTTTTTTTCTCCTTGGAGAAGGCCTATCTACAGAGAGAAGGGTGACATTTTTTACTTGTTTCTGCTGCAGCAGCTACCCTGTGATGCTTTCACATGATGTTTTTCTCAGGCGGAAAAAAAAAAAAAAGACAATAAAAACAAACAGCAATTGAGTAAAGGAAGGGTAACTGCTCTATTCCTCTGTAATCAGTATGTTCAAGTGGAAGATGCTCTGATTGGAAAAGGGAAAAAGTTCTAAGTATGGCTCAGCTGGACAATGGGTGAAGTGTGTAAATCCATTTTAACTGTGTACTGCAAAGGGAAAGACAAATACGTGTTTTTTCTGGTTTTATATACTATTTGCTCTGTTTATATTGTCCTTGAAAGCTGTCAACTGAAACAATTCTTTCACTTGTGTCTTTCCACTCTGTCTGTCTAGATTTGCTGGTGTATGAATGCTGGGCTGATAGCTCTGATTGCAATATCAGTGGCTTTGTCGTTTACTGAAAAATAAAAAAAGGAAAAAGAAATGTACCTTAAATGTTAGCACTATAACTATGCTAATTTCTCTTTGAAATTAATAGGGATAATATATATTGGGAAAGATAGGAATAATAATGATTTGAACTTATTAACTTTCATTTGAAATTTAAAAACATTAACTAATTAAGGATCACAATTCCCCCACGAGTTAGAAACTTCACAGTAATCACTATATTTACTTGACATCTCTGCTATTATTCACTGTGATTTTAAGAAGGCTTTATACTAGCTATTTAATAATGTATGACATTACAAAGCAAGTTGGGCTAGAAAGTGAAGGATACAGAAATAGAGCTTATCCTTGGGAGCGAACCCAGGAAACTTGAACTGAATGCACTCTAAAAGACAATTAGTCAAACTTCACTAAACCCCTGTGTGGAAATTCTTATTCAAATGTACCATAGTCACAACTGGAACAGGAGTGAATATGAGCATTGTGGAGAAACCTTCTGCTGTAGCTTGGTCTGATTCACTTTCCTGACTGCAACCATGCAGACAATGTGATGATGGAAATGACTGGAAAGTATGAAACATTTCAAGCAAAATTAAGATATTTTGCACAGTTCAAAATGTGAGGTGAAAATTTTGAATATTTTTAAACCAAGTTGAATTTTACTTAAGCAGGCAGGGAAAAAATTTTGTATGAAGTGAGAGAGTGTGATTTTGTTTCACTGTTGCAGTGAACATTCCAATGTTTTTTGCATTTTTAATTTAAAAAAAGAGGTATGGTCAAACAAATAAATGTCACTGAGGATTTTAATTTTGATAAAAAAGAAAGCATTTTTGATGAGTTGCTTATTTCTATCAAAAAGAATTATGAGCAGTTCCCAGTCAGTATAGCCCACTGCATTTAGAGTCAGGGAATATAAGAGGGAATAACATCTACAAAATTAATTTTTTTTAGTTCTCTCAACTGCATAGTTCTTGCCTTGTCTTGTATCAAATCTGAAGCACTGATCAATGGCTTTTTTTTTTTTTTTTTTTTTTTGTAAGGGCTAAGAAACCATTGACAGAAAATTGCTGAGGAAAAAAACCTGTCCATAGGAAAAGTCTTTTTGTGAAACCCATTAATTAAATTAGATTTTGGCTTTTTTCCTAATGCTTGCTTGTTTCCAAAACTCTTTAAGTATCTGCTATTATAAATTACATTTACTGTTGCTATTTATGCACAAACCTGATAACTGAACTAGACATTTGTTCTCTGAAAAGGACCAAAGTTTTTGGTAATTAGATGAAATAACTAGTTCTTGTTGAAAAATCTTAGCCCATTGGTCTCATTGGCATCTTTGCTGCACTGTGTCCCATAAACTGGCTGAGTGAAGAAACACTTCTTTTGCCAGTTTATTCTGCAAAGCTTTTTAGCCAAATCCAGGCAATGCAAAAAAGAACAAAATGGGTTTTAGTAGTCTTTAAAGGGTTTCCTTCAAGCAAGATGATTCAACTCAAAGTTTGTGATTGATTAGCCTAAAAATATATATAATGCAAGAAATGCTTGTCTTCACTGTATTTGGAAATAACCCTGTGAAGTATCCTTGTGTTTTAAGAAATGAGGCATTACACTATTCTAAAATAGCTAATTTTGTTGCCATCAGTAGAATAGCATAGCAGAAGAGAAATCCAGATAAAAACACTAATTTTCCTCTCTATGGGGAAATAATGGGGAAGATAACTGAAAAATTTTACTTAAGATTTTTAAATATGGTATATTTAATCAACTCTTATAATGAATTGCTTCCTATTATTATTGCTTTTGGGGAGTTTCTGCTGTTTTCTGTTAGATGTAGAAAGACACAGCTCCCAAGACCTGCACAAATCCAATTTTAGCTCTAAAGGAATGAGTAAGCTACAAGTAATCAGACAAGAGAGTCTGTGAAGCAAGAAAGGGACAGTTTCACTGTAACTTGAACAGAAATGGTTGTGGTGCAAATAGAAGAAAGGTGAATGGGGCATAACAACAAGTGTGATATGACATCTTGAGAATATAAAATAGGTCCAACATGGAAGTTGATGCTACATCTGGGCAGTGTCCCCAAGGCATTGCAACCCCCTGGTGCTGCTGTCCTCTCCTGCCCATTTCAAAATATTTCCCCCAGTCCCTCTACTCCCATGATGGACTGAGTAATGTGTTGGAAGAGAAATGATCCTTCAGAGTAGCATCAGGCAGCAGCGATAAGGATGGTACAGTTTTGCTATGAGACAAGCACTGACATTTGCAGACAGGCTGGACTGCAGACTAACATCAAAAAGAACATTTTAGGGAGCTGTGAAATGCTGTATCTGCAAGAGATGGGGAGAGAGCAGATCTCTGTTGTGCCAGAAAGGCATATTTTGTGCCAGCTTGTCAAGATGTACCCAGAACTCCATTTGCTGGCAGTGGGCAGGAAACTATCTGGATAGAAAAGAGGTGGAAGTACATTGAATAACCAGTGTATTGGAAGGTAAGCTGGGATCATCATTGCACTTTGTCATGTCTGACTGGGGAGATCCTGAGAGTCTGACTACATTTTGATTTCAGCTTTCAAGATTTCAGCCTGGAAGAAATGTCAATGTATTAACTTTTTATAGCAAGGAAACTACAGCCCTTTTATAGCAAGGGAATACAGCCGCTATTCCCTTAGTAATGCAATGAGCAGCAGGATTGTTCTCTATATTGTGCATTGTGATCTTCCTAATCCACCATGAGGTCAGACTCCCTGGGACAGTACTCTCTGCCTCTAGCAACATGAACAAGGACAGGAGAAGTTATATTGTGGCTCTAGATTTTCAGAAGTGGAGTGTTTGACTTCTCTCCTTAATCCTGGCTTCACAGATAAGCAACCAAGAAAACTGCATCAGCTTTGCTTTCCTTTTCTTTTGGCCTGTTTAAAAGTCTCAGGACACCAGAACTGTTCATTGGTGAAATACAGGTAGCTGGTCAAGGGAAAGAAACCCATGGACAGCTCTCTCTGAGTCCCTTCCCATGCATCACATGCTTAATTTTTTGCTCCACACTATTCCAAAGAATTGTGAGTGTAATCTGAGAAATTTCCATCATCAACCACTTACAGTATATTCTGTTTTCTTCCAGTAGATATGAATAACAGTCATGAAGAACTGCCTAGAGCTCAAAGGATGGTGCACCAGCTTTCTTGCCCTTGACATATCTGGTTGAAAAAGACCAGACAGTCATTCTGACTTCACACGGCTTTGAAAAGAAGAGGTGGTGTGGGGAATCCATAGAAAGGGTTCCTAAGGCCATAAATAAATACAAGCAGCCTGGTTAGAAAAGGGAGAAGTTTGTTGGACGGTATCCTATAAATGATGGCTACAGCATGGCTGAGGTACTGTGTTAGGGAAGTACTGCTGCTGGCATTCTTTTTTCCTCCCTAGTTTTCTGATTTTGACTGCTGTTGGAGTCTACTGGGCCAGACAATCCACCATGATGTCCTGAGGCATCCATTCATATTAGTAGTCTCTGCACAAATCCACCTCTGAACTCCATCAGCCAACTGTGCTACCAAAGTAGAGAAGCTGAAAATATTAATGGATATAAGAAAAATAAGAGGCTAGTAGGTCCTCTTCTATATGCCTCCTTAAGTGCTTGTGATATCACTATTAGCTAGAAAACTGCCTGCCTGCAATGTCAACCATCCATATGGTGGTAGAAGACATGTTTCGAGGCAAGACCTTGGGTTATGGCTCTGAAATCTTAACATGACCTTCCTCTCTCCTCAGATTTATAGATTAGAGCTCTGGTGAAGGCAGTGTGGTTGCAATGCTAAAGACCCTCAAAAAGCTTTTAGCGGCTTGAATTCTACAGCCAATTTATTTCTGAGTTAAGCCCTGAGTTAGTAACACAGAAAAAAAAGAAAAAATTAATTGTTGATTGACTGAGCATATCGGGCTGTACAGTGACTTAATTTTTATCACACTTCACTAATGGCGAAATTATGTTAGAGATACAAACAGCCTAGGGAAAAAGGAGTGTCTTTTTTCTAATGCTACTGTTAGAAAGTTATTCTGGGACTCTCTGCACATTGAAAACTGATTACATTTCAGCACGGTACTGCAAGCTGTCCTGATTGCAAAGTCATACATTTTCCTAACACAAAATAAATAAAGACTCCTACTTTCACAGTTGTTGAGAATCTAGGCATAGTGCCCATCCCTGCTCTACACTACAAAATGAAATGCTTCGACTATTTCAATAGTGGAAGATGCCAGGCCAATCTGTGTGTTTCAGTGTTTTCTTTATGTATTTTTCCCCCTGAGGACGATTTGTCATGAAACCATTGGAACAGAATCCAGGAGACTGGATTTAAAATTTTAGCTCTGTCACAGACCTGTCATGGGATTTTTGGAGAAATTGTGTGCTCTGTGTCTGTCTTCTGTCTCTTTGGTAGAGCTGCTGGAGAGTTTTGGACAAATTTTATTTTAAAACACTGTGTTATTAGTATCAATTTCTTAATGACAGCTATTAGTAGCTTTGATATATTAATCAATTCTCTAGACTTTCAAAACTGAAAAGAATGTGGGGTTTTAATTCTTTGAGAAATTCTGACAGCAGTTGAACTTTTATGATGTGGTTTTGCTAATGGTTTTCCTCATGGTTTTGCACTCTTAAACAGGACAGAGTTTGGTAGCTGGCACATACCAGGGCTCTTTATCATCAGGCAGTTTGCATGGGGTTACTCTGGTTTTTGAGGCTAAAAGTGCTTAAGAGCATGGATGGAGTCCAGTCTGTGATAGTTGGCTTCATTCGTAAGGAATAACTCTGGACACTTTTAATTTACCAGTGAAAATGTAGTCTATTTTTCCTCCATTGAAAATATTTTTTGTTTCTTGATATAAAAACAAGAAGAGTAAAATAGCAAATATAATTTCCTCTAAATTGAATAAAGAGTTTCTACTGGCCCGAAGGACACTATTTTCAATATTCAGCTCATAAAATTTGGAAGAATTTAACTTTCAATTCCAATTTTTTCCCCTTGAAAACAATAATCAAAGCCTGGGAAAAATGTTGATATCCCCATCTATAGCAATTTCTATCCAGGCTTCATGCAAATTAAGTCTTGTTTACACCATAAATTGGATGAAAATTAAATTTCGTTTGACAGAATTTTAATATTCACTGTGTTTCTGACCTTGTAGATGATACTGGGCAAGTCAACAAATCTATTTCCTCCGTAAAATTTTGGTTTTCTTTTTAACTTAGAGGGGAAGAAACTGTTTATTCAGTATTTGGTGTATACCCTTTTAAGATGCAACGTATGAAGTTTGGATGACTTAAACTGACAACTGAAACAATCCTTCCTATCCATATGCATATTTTGCCTATAGAGCTAGCAAGTCTTCCAAATCCTACCTTTCTTCTAACAGGTACCAACTTCTGCAGAGCATTAATTGGATCTTTCTTACTCCCAGCAGATTGAATCAGGGATTAAATTTTAACATCGCAGTGCTGGCTACCGCCTTGGGAAAACATTCAAAGAAAATATACACACCTCTACCCCTTTTCCCTGTCACTGTCAAATTGTATCACACACTATTTTATTTAAAAGAGAAACTCACATAAATTCTTAATGTGGAGAGCATAAGCAAAAAAGTCAATATTTTCTGTCAGATTTTTATGAAACATTGAGACAGAAAAGTTGCGAAGTGCTTTGAATTGCCTATAAACTGAGGTTTTTTCTGTACTTTGGATCAGTGCTTGCCCAATGCTTACTAAAGCCAAGACCAGATATGCCATCAGATGTCTGGCAATAAGATCTAAAATTTGGGGCTTGAGTGCAGAAAATCCAGGTTCACACCTTTTTTCCATATAAATATTCAATGTATTCATGTGAGTCAAACTATATTTTCAATTTAAGAATAATGAATGATTAAATTTATTTTTATTGGTGTCTTTTTTAAAATTCAAGTTCTCTGAGTCCTTGAGCTGAGTTCCCTTGCTGGTATTTAGGAATACTTCAGTGAAAAGACCTCAGGATACCCACACACAGTTTAAGGCAAGCTGAGGGCACCACTAAGAATATGAAAATATCCTGTTAATTTTTAAGAAGGAATTATTAAAAATTCCCAAACATGAGCAACAGGAATGATAAATAGACATTTGAATAATAAATTTAGATTGAATATCAAAAAAACTGCAGTAAATATTTGGAAGGGTATACCCTCTCACTAAAGGGGAAATATAATCACATTGTATCAAATGAAACAATATACTCAACAGAACATTAATTAATTAGAAACCTTATAAATTCTTCTAAATTTCTAAACATATTCATGTCACATTTATACTTGCTTTTCTTGTGCAAGCTATGTTCTAGGTAGCTCTTCTCCACTGGTATTTGTGTCCCAAGATAAAATGTATGGAAACACTCCATACGTTTGGTTACTAAACAAGAAGAGTTCTTTTCAGCTGAATATAGTCCTTTTTACAAGGGTAGCATAGCATCATGTTGTCTAGTTTGTTTGTAATTTCTGAAATATCTACAGGCAAAATTTGGGAGGCACAATTTCCAGATCATCCTTCTAGATGATCATTTTTTGAACAGTTTCCTAGAATTGTGCTCAATCTCCCTGGAAGTCTTTCAGTGACAAGGAGAAAAACCATAGGGCAGGAGAAAACTCTTTCCTGGGAAGGTGTTTGGGGTGACAGTGGTAAGCTGACACATGTCTTAAAGAACATCGCACAACAGGATTTTGATCTTGACTTTAAAGTTCTACTTTGAATCAAAAAATAAAATAACATGAATAAACTAGTCCCTGATCCTTTAAATAATGGTTATGAAATTTGGCATTTAGATACTTGTCACGGAGGCAAGTAGCAAGCCACTTATTTAACTTGAATAACTGAATAGCCACTGCCCTGATTCTGCCTACTAGCCTCTAAGTATAATATTTTTATTCCTTTTCTGCTAAACTTCTCCAATTAGAAGGATTTTGGTTAAACTGTAATTCTCTGAATGTCAAAATACATCAGGAATGTGAAGAAAAAGAACATAAAAAGCTGTGAAATAATTTCACATGAAATCAACGAACAGAAATATACATTAAATGTTTTAGCTACATCTCAGAAATTGCACAAATCCACAAGGGACATCAAGGTTTAATGAAAATGTATACAATTAAAGTAAAGAGCCTGAGGCAGTAGTTGCCTAAGTATCACGAGGCTGTACATTGAGATAGTTCAGAGGTTTGGGGCAAGTTTTTCATCAGAAAATGTCAGTTCATTGGGACTAAAACTTTTCACAAAAATGTACTGGTCTTGACGAAAATTCCACTGGGAAAAGGATCTAAGCTCAAATATAAAATTTTTGTGAAAAGGAGAATACATTAGCTACCTTAAACATTTGAATATCAGGGAAGTCTTGCCCAGCTTCATATAATTTTTATAGACTATGTTCATTGGCAGTTGTTTATTGTTTTTAGAGACCTTGTATGTCTGAACCTTTGGCTTTGCTAGCAAGATAGAGAATCATGTATTGAAGTTCTGTACTGTGGTGGCTCTGGGCTCAAGTTTTGTTTGGGAAAAATACCGCACACAGTCTAAGCTACCTTCCATTGTGTCAAGGCAGTAGCCACCTAGAAGTAGACATTCTGCAGGGTTAATTGACACTAATTGTGACTCTCCCATCCTCTCCTCAACCTCATCTCTTTATATATGTCAGTGGATGTTTATGAAATAACAAATGTCATCTATATCTATATAGTGATCTATATCAATAATAATAATGAAGAATCAAAGTTAATTAACTCATAATGGTTGAAAACGTTGAAAATCTGTGAGTCAGTTACAAAGATGTAAATGTCACCATTATGAGTTAAAACTCTCAGATTTTCAACAAAAACACCCAAAGCTTATATATTTCTCTGAATAAAGATGACCTCTGCACTTACACTATCCCATTTAGAAATTTGACAAATTATCATTACTACCCCTGACCAGATTACGTTTTGTTCACCATATGGCAGGAGGACATAGTATTTTGTGGCCATTTCATAACTGAAGCAATGCACCAGAAGAAGGAGAGGTGTGACAGCCTGCTGAGGCAGATGCCAGTGGCTTTGTGCCACTTGCAAATAATCAGGCCACCTTCAGCAGGTTATCTTTTTTAAGCTCCTTTAAGTCTTGCCATCACAAATTTCTCATGGAATATGGCCTGAGAGATCTGACTTGAAAAATCTACAATCTATTTAAAAGCTGACATTTTGGTGTCTTTTTTTTTTGCAAAACTGAGGTGCAAGGTGACATGTTAAGAATGTTTAATAGTTGTGCCACTGCTTTTTGCGTATTGGGAAGTTCTTTGCTCCTTTGATTTTTTTTGCTCCTTTGATTTTTTTTCTTTGGGAGATTTTTTCTTTGATTTGGTTTTCTTCTAGTTTCAGTTTTCAATTTTTTACAGGAAAACAAGATGGCTACTACCTTTAAGCACTTCCATTGTTGGAGTTTGGCTGAAGGTTTTAGCTCTTGTTTCAGTAAAGGTGGCTTAATGATTGCGCTAGAAATATGCCTTACAGACAGTGGAATGAATTCAGCAATTACTGGAGATGGTTCAAGAACTTCATCATAACAGATTTCCAAAATTACTTTGGAAAATTTTGGTCAACTATCCGAGATATGCTTTTCAGTTTTGGGTCTCTTTGTATTCCCTTGGACTTGAAAAAAAAGTATAAAAAGTTATGTAGTTATCACTGAGTATTTTTCTTAAAGTTTGTTCTTGGTGTACACTTAGGAGGGAGGACTGAAAATAATTTAGCTAAACAATCAAGCTGTTGGTTGCTTCATCAAATTGAAGTAGATTCACACATTTGTGAATTGAGTTTCTATAAGCAGCAGTTGCAAGATAATAGATCTTGTTAATGATCCTTGCAGGGGAGTTTGCACTTCAGAATATAAATTCTTCAGTTCATTATTGCAAAACCACTAGATTCAAAATATCTGGTTAGGAAATTGACTGATGTCTTGAAATTAAATGTTATGAAAATATACTTATTGAACACTGATGGCAAGCAAGGACAGGGCAGATAGATGGCAGAAAGAATGCAATGGGTATTACCAGTTAAAACTGGTACAAATTTAAAAGAAGCACTAATGGCAACACAAAGCTTGCATGAATCTTCTGTCTGTGTTACCGATGGAAATTTTAAACAGCACTTTTAAACTTCTGTTTAAAGCACACAACTATTTTTTTTTCTCATTCATCCTCTCCTGTTGATGCCTTGTTGGGAGGCCTGTAATGCTTCTCTGGGCATTTGTTACTTATACTTTGGGTTTTGCCTGGTTGGGCAGCAGCCCTTCATGCTGCCATGAGTAATCCTTATTCAGAATTCCCACTGATCAGATCTCACTGCCTAGCTGATTGCACTGATTTTGCTGAATATGTGGTTGTTCTACTGTACAGCTGGTAATAGGAGGGTGAAACAACCCTGGATTTTGGATATGTGTGAATCATTAGATACATTTGCATGTGCACACATCCTCTCCTTCACACACCCACATGTGCAGACACCCACATGGATCCTTTATATTTGAGAATGAATACATTCACTTATAGTGTTCCCTATCTGTTAATTACCTTTGGATAAGGTGTGCTTCATTTAGGTATTTATGTCAATAGTCTTGTGAAGCCATAGACTTTACATTTGCTACTCGTTAGTCTGCACCCAGACCATTCTCCCAGGGCTCTGCATTGACTAGCAGTCTGCATTCAACTGTGACTAAAGGGCAGCATGTATTTTCTTCAGAAGCAAAGCAGAGATCAAATTTTAGCCACTTCTCAGTTACTCAGTTATTCCCTGAGTAAACCCAGCCCAGCTCCTTTTTCCCAGCAAAGCTCTACCTTCCTCCTGTCACTCCAAACAGGAGAAAGTGGTTCAAACAAATTTGCTTCTCATGGAACTTTCTGTTCCTTTATTCTCCTGTTTAACTACACAGGTAGATTCACAACTGACCCTTTAGTATTTCATACTCAATGTGCTAGGTTTTAGACCTTAAAAGTCCCAAGGGGGTGGTTTCAGGATCTGTGTGAGTCGCTGCAATTCTGCAGCTCAGTTTCATAGAGCATCCATGGAGCAAATTCATTTATGGCCCTCAGGAGGTAAGAAACATTTCTGGCACCCAGATCCTACAATTCCCATGGGGCACAGAGCCATTACTAGAGTGTGTGCTTTGAGAAGGGTTTTTACTTTAATGTCCATTTAATGAGTAAACATCAACTTAAATGAAGTCTCCCTTCCACTGCTCGCACTTAATTATGCCTGGTCTCTTCCATTTTCTTAATTTGCTTTTAACTTGCTCAAATCTTTTGAAGTTTGCTGACATGCAGATAGTGGAATTCATCCTCTTTGAAGATCAGAGCTTTTTTTTTACCTTTGTTTTATGTACGAAGAGAAACCTTATTTATTTTATTTTTAGTATTGTGCCTGTGCTGCCTATCATATGTCTTTTCTTCTTAGTTTTTAATTTTTTTGATGAAGGATTAGGAAACTGGAAAAAGGATTTCTCTTCCTTTGTTAACTTTAAAACACATTTGTAAGTGATTATTTGCAGTCTTCAAAAGAGCGCATCCACAATCTGTTCTTTAATACAATTTATTTTCCTCTACTCTTGATGTGAACAGGTTTATCATACTAAGGTTTCTGTACACAGCAGCTCAGCTGTTGTTTGTTAGAAAACCAAACATTGAAGTATTTCCTTTGGGGAAAAAGATAGATGCATGAAATGTCATGGGCTTCAAAAATACTGGAGAAAGATTAGGCCAGATTTTGTTCCAACATACCTAGAAGAGTCCTTCAACTAAATTCTTCCTCACTTGAGCTTCTTTTAAGCTTATATTTTAAACTAGAATGAGTTGTGGCATATATATCCATTAAAGGTTGGGTAGCATAGATTGTGTTTAAGTGTCTCAAGCTCTGAAGTCCTCTTGTCTATGCTCAACTTCTTTTTGAAGGGGCTCAACTTCTTTTTGAAGGGATGGAAACAGATAAATCGTCATGGGCTTTTCTTTGGTCACATTTAATGTACTGGCAAAAATGTGCATGCATGGTACAGTTGGAACCAACAGCATGCAAAAAAATGGATCTGTGTTTTTTTCTCCTAATTATTTAAGATTTAACAACTTCTATCAGGTAAAAGCAGTTTAATTATTTAAGTTTTGACAAATACTGTAAGGAGCAAAGCTGTCTGAATAAAATTATGAGACATGTACATGTTCATGTTCCCTGCTGATGGGACCTGAGTTGCAGGCTGAGGTGTACTAATTAATCCCAGCAAAGATTTGTCCTCTCAATTAGCAGCCCCTTAGATATGCTGTCTGGTTGATCTACAGCTGCCTTGTGGGAAATATCCAGGTTATGCAAGTTTTATGATTCTGACCCCCTAAGCCAGTTACAAAGTTATCTCAAGGAGAGGAGCTGATCTGTTTTGCAGAAAGTAATGGCTGCATGCAGTGCTTTAGGGCAAATCCCCACCAAGTAACTGCAACAGAAGGCTGTAGTTAGCATCCAAAATAAGAGGAGAAATGTGCCCTCAGCCTGGCACACTCAAATTTCACCTCTGAACCACACAAAGTCCCTCTCGTAAAGTCTGCATTGCTGGAAACCTGGGAAAGGGTGGTTATACTCCTGTGTCTGTCAGAGAAAGTGTTTCTGTAGCTGCTTTAAAATTCATTTTTAATTCTACCTATAAAATATATGTTTGTATGTAAACATGTCTATGTTTACTTCATGGACATGTCCCACACAGGATCAGAATTCTGAAGAGTTTTAGGAACCCTTTTGGTATATATTACTTCCTAACATGAAGGTACAACACACCTTATCTGCTCAAGGATTATCACAGCACACCAATGTGGCACATACTTTCTTCAGAGAGGGGCTCTGAACTTGAATAGGGTTTAGTTGTGTCAGTCTGCCCATCCATTTTCCTCTCTTCAGAATCAGTTTTCTCCTATTTCTCCTAGGCATCATTATTACCCTTCATTTGTGTCAGTGGCTTCACAGAAGAGTGAGCTTAGCCCTGGGATATGACACACACACACACACAAGCAGCCTATCTCC
The DNA here is from genome assembly GCF_047716275.1 of Strix uralensis. NCBI lineage: Eukaryota > Metazoa > Chordata > Aves > Strigiformes > Strigidae > Strix > Strix uralensis. The sequence goes on from NC_133977.1 coordinate 36,107,877, forward strand.
CCTGTTTATCCAGGCTAAGACAAAAGCCCAGATCCTGTGCCTACTTAAACTAACCCTGTAGAAATTGAAGACATTAAACTAAAGTGAAATTGGAGCAATGAAGTGGAGAATGTTGCTATGAAATCTCAGCTGTGACTCTCTCTGAGGAAAGTGCTCGTCCTTCCCCACCACTCGCAAATGGAGTCTGAGCTTATCACTTCTCCCTTGCTTCAAGCCCTGGCTGCCTCCAAGAGACCAAAGCATAAGAGCATTGGGATTAGACTGTATGCATTAATACTTTTCTATCCTATTAGCACGGTGCTTAAATATGCTGGGGAATTTAAGGATGATTCAAATTACACACTTAAAGACTTTTTAACGTTTGGGAAGAAAATAGAATTTTTGACTGATGGAGCCCAAATCTTTTCCCAGCTGTACCTTTGCGACCTGCAGATGCTGGTAATGTAATGGAGGGGACTGCAGAGCCTCCAAGGGATTTTTAATTTCAAAATGGATAGCAAATATCCATTCACTAATAATAATAAATCATCTATAGCGGTTCTGCAAGAAAGAAAAAAGGCTCAAGGCATCTAATTTTGGTCTTGTGTACTTTTGCCCACCCTCTGGGTTCATAGAGTTAACAGTTGTTTGAAGTAGGTGTGGGCAGATGGCCAGCCACATTAATAGTTGAGACTTCTTGTTTATATAAATTTCATTTTAATTGAGTGCATAGTGAGAGATGTATCAGTCAGTATGATTTTTCCCTAGGACCTTATTCTTGCACTTATGTTCCATAGCAGTAGTTTCTTTTGGGCAAGAAAACTCATACAGATTTATTGCCTTTCTTTTTCCTGTGCAACCTTGCCTAATAAGACTGTTGCAGTGGTTGCAGCCTGTAAAATTAGCCTGTGAAATCTTCGTATCCTTGTCTCTCTGTCTTGATCTCCCTCAGATCAGCCTAGTAAGAAGACGTAACTGTGAGCATATCTGTCTTTTTTTGTTATGGACTAGTCTTTGTTTAGGTGTCAGACTGATGAAATGCAGCAGGGGTTTCTGTTTCACATTTACCTTGCAGTGCATTTCTTTCTTTCCCTTTCCATTCAGCAGGGTACCCACTACTATCCCTAAAATCAACAATTATAATGTGCATGTGCAACACATAACTATGATGTGCCTATGACTTTTCAGATGGTACTGCCAGAGTAACTTAATTGTCCCATGGCAATGATGTCCATTTGCACAAGTTCCTGTTTTATATCTACAGTCTGGTTGTGGCAATAGCGACAAAAAAAAATTAATGGTTTTAGATCCAATGCAGTGATAAATATCAGCAGTAAAGTGATTTACTGGCTATCTACTGAGGTTTCTAATTGATCTACAGGTGTTTTATATACTTACAGCTTGCTCTTCAGCTTAGACACTGAATGTAAGCTCCTGGCCTCACCCTGTTCAATATCAGGTAAAAGCAGTTTAATTATTTAAGTTTTGACAAATACTGTAAGGAGCAAAGCTGTCTGAATAAATTAATGGTTTTAGATTTAAATGGTTTAATGGATTTAAATAGGTTTAGATAATGGTTTCAGTTGCTATATGGTGGATAAAGTAATGTGACACTTCTGCACAAATGACTGGGATGCCACGGCTTTATTAAATATTCAGATGTCTGGACTCTACATATGCATATCAGTTTATGTCTTATTTAGTTCAAACAAACCCCCGAAGTCTCCTTTAGTATGCATATAAGTGCTGTGAGATCTCTATATCTCCTAGTTTGCCTTCATGATTTGTCCTAGACTCACGAGAACTAACATACGCTCATGGGCAAGGATAATCGATCCATTTTAAAATTATGTAGCCTGAGTTAGAGAGTGAGTCTTGTGGCCTTTTTTTACCCCGACTATAGTATTTTGGATAGCTACTCTCAAACTTTAACACGGTACATAGTGCCCATAGAGGAAACGTGCTTTTCTATTGACTGTTTGCACTTCTTATTAATGCTAATGCCAGACCCCTACTGAGTAAGACAACATCCAGAATAACTTTTTATTTCAGACTAACAGAATGAGGATGGATGCTTTGTGCTGCAGGCACTGGCCTAGTGTTGAAAAAATAGGAGATCAATTCCTGGCTGTGTCACACAGTGCATGATGGTAAGCAAGTCTTCTAGGGCCAATTTCTTTACAATGTCTAAAGTGCCAAGTGAATATATATATTGGCATTTTCAAAAGCAGCAAGGGATTGGCCTCCATGGGGCTTTTCAGCTTTCCTCTAGAAAGCACAGCTCTGAGCCCATCAAGCCTCCCAGGAGTCACCCTTACTACTCTTCTTCCTATGTGCTGATGCCATGCCTAGTGCAAGGGCACCCCAGACATCTTTGGAGCTTCAGATTTAACTCTTAAAAACCAATAGAAAAGGGAAACAGATAGGTCTTAAGTCTACAGGGATCCCAGAAGCTACCACAGTAAAGTTTCTGTTTTAAACCAGACTCAAGGTAAACATGTGGCTAATATCACATCCCTGTGCCTAAATTACCACTTGGAGTGACTGGTGCCAATTTCCATCTCAAACTCTGAATGACTTGCAAAGTAGTCCTCCACAGTGGAGGACTGCATTCCTAAGGCCACCCAGGGAATGAGGTCATAACGTACATAACAGGAGACATCTGACACTGTTTTCTAGTACAATGTCTGATTTTCCCTCATGAGTCAGGATTTATTAAAAGTATTTTTGTTGATTTAAGCTGAAATGACAGATGAAAACCATTTTCATTATTTTTCTGCAGTAGTTTTATCACTCTTAGACTACTAACCAAAATAATAAAAACCACATCATTTTTATGCTAAATAATCACAGTAGAAAGAAATGATCTATTACCCTAGAGAGTTTGCAAGTAACTATTTTAACTGGAGACAACAGGAGAGTTACTCCATGTACAGGACAGACAGAACACTGCTAATCTTGCAGTGACTGGGAATTCACTGCACTTGAGTTATCGCAGCCCATGTTTAGGTAGTGTGCTTCACATCTGACTACGCTGTCAGGTACACTGAACTGGTTGCTGAAATAAGAGGCCTGAGAACCCACTCAGCCAAGACGTGCCATCTGCTTCCTGATGACTGACAACAGCGAAAGTCTCTTGTGCTACTGCCAATGGTATTCTCCCTTTCAAATAACATTGCACAGTGCCAGAATCATTCCGTGCCATGTCATTAAAACTGGGAAGGACTCAGACTTTCTGTTTCACTACCAATTTTGCAATTTCTAATCTTGTTCCTTTGGTCCAGAAAAATGTGGACAACCCAAATACTTCTTTCTCATTTTCTATATCTAAGTTTTTTACAATTTTTTTGTTCAAGGAAATAGTAATATTTTGAAAAATTATTTTAATTGAAAAATAAAAAGGTTTCATGTTGATGTAAGCACAATGCTTATTCTTTTTCTAAATGATGTGGCAAAAGGGGGTTTTTTAGTGCCTTATGCAAAATATTTAAGTGAGAATATGTACTCAGTTCTGACTCAGGTGTTGCTATGTACATCTCTGCTTCAGTGCAATGGTGTTGCACAATGTTGACTGTTCACATATCAAGTGTCAATTGATCAAAAATAGTAGGTAAAAATAGTACCAGGTTCTATGGATTTTTAACAGAAAATATGTAAGATATGATAACTTTCTGCTTGCAGAAATAATTTAACTTCTGCCCTACTGGAACTCACATCAACTTCCTATCAGATTTCTGAAAAACACAATATGTCAGTAGGCCTAAATTGGGAGCTTAGGAGGGGAGTCACAGAAACACCTTATTTCCTGGACCAGCACTTGCTTAACAAATTGATGACATCCATTGAAATGAATACGTCCCCTTTGGTATTCATTTTTCAGCTGTGGCTGAGGAAATTCAAATTGCAAGCAGCCACCAACAGAGATGGTATCACTCCTTCTGTGTCCCCTCTGCTCTCCATGCCTGTTTGCACACTCCCACCTCTTCCCTTGCATAAGGATTTCCACTTGTTTTAGCTGGTGTGGCAGTTTCAACCTCTAAATAAACAGAAAGCAAATTATTTTGTTTTTGTTTTGGGAGGTGTGTTGTTTTCTGTTAGCTTGGTGTAAATTGCTAAACCTAATTAGCAGGGTGAGAAGTTGATTTCAAATGCTGCCTGCCTGTTTCTATTTCTTCACCTCCTCCGTAGATGGGCTAGCACAGATATTTTTGCATCCCTGCCTTGAACTACCTCAAGGGATTGGTACAGGTTTAAAATAGCCTAGTTAAAAATGGCTATTATTATTCTGGATCAGTTATCCCCATAGTGTCACAAACAATTGTACCAGGATGCCTAAAGGGGAGATACTGGAAGAAGTTGGGTGGTGAGGAGAGAGAGAGGAGAAGGGCACAGGCTGCTGAAACAAATGGATGTCAAATTTGCCCTTAGCATGCACTTGGATATCCATCCAGGGAGATAAAGAGAATAACTGATATGATACAAATTCACATCCTAGCTTGGCATGTGTTCTTCCTCCAATGCAGATGAAGCCTTAGCTACTGTGCCAATAAAAAGTTTCACTGATGGAGCTGCTGCAAAGCACTTGAAAGGGTTCGCGATTCTTTAGTGCATCTGGAGTAAGAAGCACAAAGGAGATATGCTAATACACTGTTATGTGTTCTGTTCTTCAGGATTTATTTATTCTTCCATTTAAGACACATCTTGCAGCTGCAAGGAGCTGAAGTGTGGACTTAAAAATAGAAAGAGAATAAGTATATTACATGAAATAACCTCTAAGTAGACTACCATGTCTGGCTTGTTTCTTTGCAGTGCAATGTGTGTCTAATAAAACATCATATGTTTTGAACTCCACAGTGTTTTCAGCCTGAAACTTCTGTGTATGTCCCATTATGGACCATGACAGGGAATCCTACGCAAGTTTTGAGTTTTATGAATACATAAAGCCACGTACAGAAAATGACTGAAAGCAATCTGGATTTAGAGCTCTCAGAAACAGATATAGAGACCATATTACTAAGAGTCTCTGGGCACTGACAAAACCTATTAGGTTACTTACTGAAATCTCTTGTATCATTTAAGACTGTTGTTTAATTTAAATCTGAAATGGCTTTGATCCTCTGAGAAGTAGGTGCAGGCAAGGCACTTTATTCAGCTCCATCAGTGAGATGCTGGGAAGCTGACAGTCAGACTCATGCCTAAGATTTCTTTTCCACTCCTCACTAAGTGGATTTACTATTTTAACATACTTTAAAATTTTCTTAATTTTTTTGGTTGCATATTTGATACTTCTACTCCCTGAGACTTGCTCACTGTCATCGGTTAATGATATTGTTTTTCACATTGTGTGGTCATACCGTTCTTTGCTCTGCTTGTACAGTTACACAGGCGTCTGTCCCTCCAACATGAAATGCTTGGAGCTGAAATGCACATCAGCTGCATCAGCTGCAAGTTTGTCCTATTGAAATTTGGCTGAAATGGTCAAAGTTGCTCCAGACTAAATGAAACTGCCACATGTTTTTGACAGTTGAGGTGACAGTCTAACACATCTCTCATAGCTCAGGATGGTATGCACCATTAGATTTGCAAAATGTGAAAGAGAAGCAATGCCAGAAGCTGCTGTCCTTCAGGTTTTCATATTATTTTTCCACTTTCCTTGAAATTCAAACAAAGCAGAAGCCTTGAAAGATCAACCATGCGCAGATATGTTTTGTCAGCTACTTAAAAAGCAAAAGCAGAAAAAAGCAAAAATCCAAAAGGCAACTGATGGTATTTTGCTCTTTGAAGAAAATCCTGTTGTATTTAGTTTCAGAGGATTGGGAGGAATTGCAAAGGGAAAAGAATTTTGACACCAGCGATTGGTGTTCGTGTAATGTCCAGAGCAGGAGATGAAAGGCTGTTGAGGACTTTCCCCTTTTGGCACCTTTTCATACTTTTTTACAGTCTTTCCGGTGGCTGTCGACATTGAGGAGAAATGTTTGTCTAATTGAATATCCCAGATTGTATTTTATAGGTGAAGTTCTTCTAATGCAACAGCTCAGCCAGACATCACACAGCATCCACTTCAGTCCATGGTCGCAATTTGAAATCATGGAGTAAGAACAGTACAACTGTAAGTCTTTAATATATCTTCTATGCCTTGTACATCTCCTTGTAGGCTCCAGAGCTCACAAGTCTGTCATCTTGCAATCAGCAATAAGGTGAAGAAGCGTGTTATCACATGGGAATTTTCTTCTCAAGGCAGTAGGGATCTTACATTCAGTAGAGCACTATGTCAGATGTGACTTATTTTAGAAGTTATGTTTAACAGTAGCACTCTGCATATCTACCATCACTCCCAGCCCCTTAGTATTTGTAAGAAATATTACAAATCTTAATCTCTTATTTCTCTTTGAGATGACAGATGCGTTAAAAAGGAAATGTGGCAAACAGCTCTTCACTTCTGCTATGTAAATTATTGTGCAGAGAACATACAACAACTAGAGATGTATATTTTTTGTGGCTTTAGTAAATGGATATTTGGAGAAATGAGTAATAAAGTAATCATAAATCTCTCTCAGCATGAGGTGATGGTGGGCAGACTCCTGAGATGGAGTAAAGAGCCTGTCTCCATTCACACCAAAGGAATTGGGCTGATTGACACCACTGCAGTTGGGAAGGACCTGGGGATGTACACCAAATATATTCTATAACAAAAATGGAGAAGGAAACAAAAATCAACCTCTGAAAAATTCCCTCCTGGTTAGAAATGCGCACTGGGGAAAGTAGCTATAAATAATAAATCTTTAGCTCTAAGAATGGTGTTTTCCACTTAATTTTCTGTAAAGTGAAACATTTCATTTTATTTCTTTAAGACCTTAATTTTCCCTCTCCCCATGTGCTTTGCCATTGAGGAAAGCTCATAAATATTTCACTCTTTCTTAAGTTGGTCCCTGTGAAGAGCTTGGAGGAATTTGTTTATTCACTGTGAATCCTTTCTCTCATCTGTTTTGTTCCTTTGGTCATCAATGTGAAGCAGCAACACAGAGCTTTTTAAATTCTGTTTGTTCTTTAATTTCCTTTTTTTTTTTCCTTGTTCCTTTGTAATGTTTAGTACTTCACCCTTGAGCTGTCTGTTCAAACTGCATCCTCAGCATACTGGCCACATAGATTTAACATGTCATCTCCTGTGATATCATTACATATTTATTTACATTCTGACATTATTTTAATATGGCCTTTTTTTTTAATCTCTAACTGTTATTATAGAAGAACTTCTCACCTACTATCAGTCTATTCAGTTTATGCTTAGGACAGTTTGGCGTTCCTTCTTTGAGAAGCAGTAGCACTTCCTTGTATATCGCCCCTCTAGTATTTGTCTGGGAGAAAGGCCCTGATCAAAAAATATCTTTTTTTTTATCCTGTAAAATTCTGTTTAGTTTGAGTTATAAAAGAGTTTAAAATGTCGATTTTCCCTTTATTACCTGTTTACTTACTTTCTCAAGAACTTATAAAAAGTCCACTCAATTGTGGATGCTCCACGCCACCATCAAAGCATTGGGCCAAGGCTCAGACCAGAGACTGTGTCCTGCTGCTGGCTGCTTGTTGTATTCTTTTGTATTTGACTCTGGCTTGAAGTTCAGGCTCCAGCCCAGCTAACCAACCACTCAGCACTATTCTGTCCAAAGGCAGCTGGGAGCAAGTTAGCCAAGAAGTGGCGCTTCTCCACAGTTATCTCATCTCAGCCAAAAAAAGCACTGGACTGCAAATTATCCAGCCCTGCTCCACTAGTGATGAGGGCTAAACTGTTTGCAGATAATAATATCAGCTGGGAGGGAGGCACCGGCAGTCTCTGCCTCCCAACTGGTTTTGGCACTGCAGTCAGGCTGCTCATCTTCACACCAGTGGCATGAAGCAATCGAGAACTTTGGGACAAGCTCGGCTGTGGGAACTGACCACACCTGTCCCATGCAGGCAGAAAATACCTTCCATTTCTCCATTAGCCTGTGGGCCATGGTTGCAGACAAGGTGAAGGAAAAGCATGCTCAGCTTCTTGTGGTCTCAGCAAGGGGACAACAACTAATACCTCTTCCTCTCAGAAACAGACCAGAGGAGGAACACAGGTAAAATCGGGGTTAACCCTGGACTAAAGTGCTCATGGAGGTGTCAGGTGCCTGTCCTGGAGCAGCGGAGCCCCGCAGTCCCATGAGGGGCTGGCAGGAGCCATTTCTGCATTTGAGCAGACAAGCTGCTCTGATCCTTTCACCACCTTCCCCCTCATGGGTTTGAACTACCTTCACAAAGAGAGATATGCTTCATTTTTAACAGTTAAGACTCACAGTTGCAATTTCATTTCCTTTAGCAAAAATATTACAATACTGTTAGAAATGAGTCTTACTTTTCATGGCATTATAGTCCTCAGTTGTCCAAAGAAAACATAATGTTACTGAAAAACACAGCAGCCCTTTACAAGTGCCCTTATCCTATTAAACAATTTATAAATATTTGCATTTGCCGGTTCTCCAAAGGACTGTTGCATTCACGAACAAGAATGATGAGAACTAGTTCTCAGGCTTTAAAAATTTACAGAGAATTTGCAAACAGATGGTTTAATGAAATCATCTCTGGTAGCAGAACAAAGCAATTCTAGTTCCTAACTATTAACATTCATAACTCTTGTAGATAAAGGGAGTTATCTTCCTCAAAGAATCAAATCCTCTCACAGCATCCTTCTAAAATAATTTCCAGCACCTTTAATATTTGTTTTCTCTAAGTACCAGTGGTAGTCTGATCCAAACCTTGTTGTAGCCTGGGGAAAGATCCAGTCTTATTGGAGCTGGAATAACTTCTTGAAGAGTTTGGCAGCATGAGTGCAAAAAAAAGCCCTTTTTGGTTTTATTCTAGGACTTCTTAAAAATATTCTTCTATTTTCTATTGGAGTTTGACTGCTCTGTAGTGCAAACATCCCATCTGTACACATATTTGCATCCAGGTTGTCTCAGCTGCACTGAGAGACTTTCCAATTGCTAGCTGGAAGTTAGTTTCTCCCCTGATTTCACTTTATTCTTGACATAACTTCACCTCTTTAAAGTACAAAAAAAGACTTTTGCATCCCATTTTTCGTTAGGAAATAGCATCTTGACATTTAAAACAGTCCATATTCTCACAATAAGGGCACACAGATAAAGGAAACAAGTATCTACCTTTGTTTTGGACAAGAAAGCAAGAAATACAGAACAGCATGAAAATTCAAAGGACTTAAGTTGATTATAAAATCCAACCCACTCATTAGAAATATTTTTTCAGGATAACTTTTTCCTGTTCCCAAGTGAATTTGATATTAATGAGGGATTTTGCTTCAGAATAACCCTGCTCCTCTCCCTAAATTAAAAATTAAGCTAGAGGTAGAGCATGTATTGCTACAGACAGTAGCTGCATGGAAAACTTAGCACAGTTTCAGAGCTGTAAGCTTATCCGCTTAAGGATATTACTAAGGAACCAGATGGAGGATAGTTTTCCATAGCTAACCATCTGGGCCCTGCAATGATACACTCTGCCCTAAGCATTACTATGGGAATTGACTTCATGATGGGAAAAAGCAGAGAAAAAGAGACAAGCAGAGAAAGAGCATAATATTTTATATTGCAGAATGTGCAGCCAAAGAGTCACCATTTTGTCACACATTGCGGTTTCCTCATCTCTGTTTGTGTTTATAATCTGTGGGATAAAAGGAAGAGAAAATGAGAGTTTAATGGTTAATATAGCATCACAGCCAGCTGTGAAGGAAATCAGAGATGATATATTGTTTTTAGTGGAACTTTGATTGGGTTATTGAAGGTCAAAGTGCAAAGGAATAGGGCAACACTTTCTGATAGGGCTACTAATTGTTTACACAGATATGTAATTTTAGGTCTGCTGGGTTATTTTTTGAAGTTCTGTACTTCAGGGCTTCTAGCCAGTTCTGTGTCCACAGCTTAGAACTGCTTGGTTTGCAGAGAAAGGTATGGGATGCTCCATCAGGTTTGTGGAAAACACCAAATGCCTGGTAACTAGATATTTTCAAAGCAAAACCTAGAATGAGTGGATTTTCTGAGCAGTCCTACTGTATGGTCTTAACATGAAATCTGTAGGTGGAAGATTTTTAGTTGTTAGATATACAATGGTCCTGGAACCAGAAGACCTAACAAAAGTCTTTTTTTCTCTGGTGTTCATGAGGGTCTACAACCTGCCTTGTTGACTGCAAACCTTAGCTGAAGTTTTCCACGCAGTTCAGGCATTCTGGTTTTTTCCCTGCTATGTGGTTTCTCCAGCATCTAATATTATGTCATCTTTTGCTATGGGCTTTTCTCTGCCAGGACAGTTACAGGATCTTTTTCCTCTAGCTATTCACCTGCTTTTGCAAAGCCTGTAGGAACTTACTGGAGACCTCTTCTGTCACTTTTTGGATGAAATTTGACAATAGCTTTAGTTTGTTTAGTAAATTTGGCTAAAATAGTAGACTTTAAAAAAAATAAAAAGATAAAAGTAAATAAACCAGTAAATCTGATTCACCTTGAAGTTCTGCTAAGTTTTGAAATACCCAAATAATGCAGGTTAGCTCTAATGGACTCTTTCATAGTGTGAACCTGGTCAACAAGTTACTGAAAGTCACTGAGCAAATGTCATCAACCTCCATTGAATATTAGGACATTACTTAGTGTTTCCAAATGTAGCTTGCTTTTTCATGTGTATGACAGGTCAAAAGAAATATTAAATACTTATAAATACTCAGAGACCAGTTCATTCAGCACATTTCTAGGTTGTGTTCTTGGAAAGAAATAAAAAGTTTAAAATTTTCATGTCCTTTTCCTAGATAGAACTGTCAACTCTTCTTGATATATTTATGTTACAGCTGTTCTATAAAGGGAGACAAAATTCCCTGTAATTGTTTAAATAACTGTTGTATCTTATAGTTTAATGAAGTCCCACACAGCCTGGCACTGTGTGTGTGTGTTTATGTGTGTTTATTGCATCTGGTTGTTCACAAGCAAATAACAGAGGTAGGATTGAATGTCAGGTAATCATCAGTTTATTAAGAGATTTTTTTCTTTTCCCAAAAGAAAATCTATATGGGAAAATCTGTCATGATTCTTTTTTTTGTTAGCATGTGTCACTGCTGTGGAACAGGCTGTGTGCTTTGTTTAATGTTGAGATTGGCTTCAGGTATTAATGGTATGAAATATTTTATGTGGGTGCATATCGCAAAAATAGCTGCTTACCTCATGCTTAAATTATTTTTGTATGAAAATATGATTAGGAAAAATAATAATAAAAAGCCTAGCAAAACTTGCCTGCTTCCACATATCAGTCCTTTTCTTCATCATTGTTGCACTGCAGAACTGAAAAATGTGACTTGTATGAAGAGCTTGGCTTGGCAAGCATAATACATGGTTTGAGGGGGTTCATGCAGATAAACACTGTTTTGCAAAATATTCATTCCTCCTTATTAGTTGCACATTTTCTTCTTCTGGAATTTATTGAATCATTGAAAGTTGTGCAGCTGAGGCATGTTGGGCAAGAGAGGGATTGCCCTCTTTGAACTGATACTCTTCCCAGCCGTCTGGAGAGCAGAGTTTTCATTCGAACCTGTGGTATTCCTTACTTGTTGGTAGTTGATGTGTTGGTGATCAAGCAGTGAGCTCTGTTTCTTAATAAGCAAAAAATATAGATCCTAATTAATATTTTAAAGCACAGAATACCATGAAAAGTGTGAGGAAAATTATTCTGTCTATAAGAAGAAAAGCTGTTAGGTTGCAAAGAGAGACAGAAATCTACCCTAAACAAGGAGAAACGTCTGTTCTTGTTTTTCTTACGTGTAAGCCTTGAGCGAAAAAGGATGTGGGACTGCAAACAGCTGCTTTGAGACAGCTCAGAAGAAACACTGAAAAGTTGCCTTTGTCTGAAGAGGTATTATTTTCAGTAGCTTTAGCCTAGAATTTTATTTGTCCAAAGGCCTGTTCCTCTCCTGTAAATCTGACTCTGCCCTATTCTACCCACATTGCACACAAGTTATAGCTCATAAAATGCATAATTGAGTTGCTAATGACATCATTCAGGAAATATCTTTTTTAAACACAGCTTTAAACACTGTTTGTTTTGTGTACTCAAACTGCGCTTGGCTTTTAGTCAGTATCAGCCAAATATATCTGTTCTGCAAGAGCTGATGTGCCGACTTTCACCAGGGATGCATGAACCTTGGCCTGATGTTCCTTAATCCTGCAGTGCTGCATTACTGCAACACTGGTCCTTTGGGAGCGCTGCTAGGATGACAACCTCATTCAATAAAAACAGAAGGTGACACATAAATTAAAGCGGCAGTAAAAATCCAAATAAGACAGTGTCACCTGTGATTATTTTTCTGAAAGAAGACCGAGAAAAGTGTTGAAGAATTTCTATGAAAATGTACCCCATGGTTCTTTTGTTTGCCTACTCCTGAAAACTGTGCTTTTCCTTGTACAAATAGCTGTGTGCAAAGGACACTTCATGATTTCAAGCCTTAAGCAATACCTCACAGATGGCATCTTAAGAGATAGCAATAGATTCCTGGTCTCTCTGGCTGACCCTGCTGTACACTGAGTAAGAACAAGCCAAAAGTCTGCCTCCTCTACACATCTCATCCCACAAGAAGTTACGTGGGAAGGTCCCAAAGGGCCAAAACCTTCAGTAGAGATATGATGATGTTGAATTCAGAAGTCAGCACAGCCCTTATTCTCTCTCCTTTTTTTTTTTAATTAAGTTCTCTGGCTGCAACCAGGCCCCAACTCTTTCAGTTAAAAAATGAACTCATCTAGAGATATTTTTTTTGTGCACAGAGGGGACAGACTTTCTCAGGAAGCACTTTATATAGGTTGTCTTTTTGCCATTCATGAATCTTCAGAAATGGTTGCTGAATACGTGACACTGAAGTGATATAAGGCCTGCATTAGATCAGCTTCAGCAGTGTGCAATATGCTGCCCTGGGAGGGCGAGTGCTCAATGAGGTAAGCTCAATTTGCTCAGAGGGTCTGTTTTCACTAATGGGAAGTGGCATGAAATACTCCATCATCATTAAGTGGTCAAAGATTTGAATCTGTTCATAAAATTGCATCTAGAGTAATTAAGTTGCTGAGTGTGAGTGTCTCTAATTGTCATCACAGTGTTCCTCTGGCTCTGAAAAATGAGAAAAGTAGTAAGTTTTGTTAAAAGACAGAATTTACAGTAATTTATGTCTAGAAGCCTAAAGCCTGCATGGACTCATACTGTGTTACAGGGACTGTAGATTTATTTTTTCTGATGTTTGTTTAAATGTACTGTGAACATATTAAAATAAAAGCTAATGCTATATCCAGAAGCTGTCTGGTTTTAATTTTACAAGAAGTGTAGGAAGCATGATGAGACATTTTTTAATACTTAAAATAGATGTGGAACTGAATACTCTAGAATTTGTGGATACCTGAAACAGGGTTTGATATCAGAAATTATTTCAAAATCCTGAACCAAACACCCAGTGAAAATGGAGCTCCTGCATTTTATTGTGATTTCTCTTAACAAACTATACAGCTAAGCCAGGAGAATCATTGCCACGATGTTGTGTGTGTAAAAAAAGTTTACCTCTGTTAAAAAAGTGCTAAGACATGGAAGGGGAAATGTTTCCTGGCTGACTGTTAAACACAAATTACTGTGGATGTGGGTTTGAGTAACAAACCTCTGGAGCTGAGAGAGTGTATGGGGGAAGCACAGTTGTGTGATGGCATAGCTCTGATCTTCTTCCCTCTGCTTCCACCACTAGCTGCTGTCTGGGACATGAAACTGAGCTAAAAGCATCTTTCTCATGGGCTGAACACTGCTGGTAGAACATGGTACCATTAAAGCACCTGAAAATCTTTTTATGCCATGTAGAATTCACTAATGACAAGTTTTAACGACTTAGTTCCCCTTAATGATGTTAAGCAAAATTTGTCTTTTTAGTTTCAATTTTCTACAGTCCTGTGTTTTTTGTTATCTTTTTTTTTCCTCTCTGATACTCCATATTGGGCCATTTTCTGTTCTTTTTTTAATTTGTTTTTTTCTCTTCACATTCACCTTCCTTACCTCAGTTTGGCTGGTAAGATTCCTCAAACCGGAATGGTCATATAAAAAGTATAGTGTGAACACTTACCTTTTATTCTTGGACAAATTGCTCACTGCAAGGTAGAGTGTACTACAGAATTGCTATACGTAAAACAATGGCATTTTTATTGTGTTGTGATGAGAATAGTTCACCTTGCTGATGACCTCAGGAAAGCAGGCTGTTCCATGCATGCAATTTTAGCTCATTGAGATTTCAAAGATCCCTTTCAAACATATATCACAAAAAGCCTTCTTTTAGCACATTGACTCTTTGTTCTTCTCCTCTATCATTGAGTTTAACATGCTGATGAAGGCTTGCAGAGAAGGCGGCAATGCCAATATATTGGCCTTGGAGATGAAGGAATGTGAAATGAGTAAAGAGAAACTTGGCTGAAATTCAACAATACATAGAGGAAGTGGGAAAGGACTAAAATTTTCAGATATCAACAGCAAGGCCACAATTACATTTCAGGCTACCAAAACCAAATAAATAAAAAGCTCAGAGCCAGATCGCAGAATCCGTGTTTTTGTTTGTGCATTCATCTCGAACACAGAGTAAGTGCCATTCACCTCTGTAAGACTGCTCAATCATAGACATAAAAATTAAATCTGTGCTCTCTATGTGGTTATTTAGCAGGCTCACATCCTCCAGAGACTGGTGTGTTGGGTGCCAGCAACACAAAGGTTTACGTTAGCTCTTGCGGGGACTATGGAAGATTATTCACACAAGTGAGTACTCAATAGCACGGGTAAGAATGGCAGCTTCAGAAGATGAGTTACTGCAGTATCCACAGGATTAGAGACAAACATGACAAAACCTATACAAAGCAGAATCATAGAACTTGTGTGATCTTTTGATGCTCCTAGTCACAGCTGTTGAATGCCTGTGAGGCTGTCTAAACTGTTCCGCAATTCATTCCTTAAAATGTAACTTTGGCCTGTAATTTTTCTAGCTTTGTTTTGAAAGTCCCAGTTGAGTGGAACAGCATCATTTCCACTTTGAGGTGCTCATCCCTGGCTTAATTTCTCAACCTTGATTCTGCCTCTTCTGTCCAAGAAAGGGAGAAGAAGGAATCAAATTCACTGACAATGCCAAAGAAATGTGTATGAAAGATTCCTTCATATAAATGGACAAGTAGTCTCTTTGAAGTATCAGGATAATATGCATGAGAATGTAGTTTTCCTTTCATTTTTTTACACTGGACTCTCTTCAGAGGTTTCCACACTCTTTTTTCAGGAGTTGCTGGAAACACAAAACTTCCAGGCTGTGTTCCCTCCCTACCACTGGAATGAAACTCCTGATATCCTCAGAAATCAATTCTGTTCTCATGATGTCCACGTTATCAATGAAGAGAAATCAGAAAGGAAGGCAGGCACTTTATTGATAGAGTCTTTTTATATCATTGAGACCCTGCATATAGAGTCTGTTCTGATACATTTTAAGCGTTTGTGCTTGAAGAGACTGGTGTATGCAGATGCCATTGAAAAAAAGGGAGACACAAAGCACTGAAGGCAACCAGGAGGTTTTTCAGAACAAGTAAAAGGAGATAAAAGCAAACAAGTGACAAACTGAAACTGAAATCTCAAAGGTAAGGAATTTTCAAGTCTATATATACTCAATAAACATAAGAAAAAGAAAACACAAATGTTTTAAAATTTACAAAAAAGTTTATATCAGCTGTTAAATGATCAGTAAAATTCATTAGTTACTTTTTTTCTGATTACGTCATGGATCAATCTTTGAAAGGCAGCAGGGAGAGAACAGGAGATAATAGTACTGGACAGAAGTGTGGACCAAGTTGTGGCTTACAGAGTGGTTAGGCAGGATTAGCTAAAGCAACAGGCCCAGAGAGCACGCACAGACATTAGTTTTAGGAAATGAGCAAAGAAATCAGTGAACCTTTTAACTGACATTTAGAAAAGTTCACCATTTCAGGAGTGATTCCTGAGAATTGCAAAGCAGAAAATAAATCTATATCTAGAGAATAGACACTGGTTTCTACTTTAGATTTATTGCTTTCAAGCAATAAAAGAATTTAGGGTGGAAAACTAATCTGGCCATGACCCTTCATGCAATCAGTTAGACTGAGTGACTGCAGAATTAGGTCCTTGCTCGCAACAAGGATCTGATTTAAATAGTCCAGAATCAGTTCATCCACTTAGTCTCACTGAAGGCAGGGGGAGCAAGGTGTAGAGCTGAGACACACTTTCCATCTTTCTGATGGCAAACTTGTCAATACACTTAATGTGACTGAGAGGCCTTAGTCAGAAACCAAGGAGCAAAGAGGTGCTTTGACTGCATGCTGTTTTCCTGCATGGTGAATACAGGACAATAATTTGTTTGCCCCCCATAGGCTGCAGCAGAGTCTGAGAGAAGGATGCCATCATGCCCCATTTAAAGCCTCATTGCAGATAGTATGTAACCCCAGAACATATATTGCCAGCTTTACAGAGAAGATACGGGAGTGGTGTCACAGTGTGTGTTATGCAGGTGGGTGATGCACTGGTGCTGATGCCCTACGGCCAGAGAGGCTCGTGAGATACTTCCCAGGTTCAAGCCTCTATGTATCACAGCGTTTCACGTGGTTTTACTGTCAGCTCTAAGCTTCAGTGGAAACAAGAGCAGTCTGGCAACAGCTGCTTTGCTCAGTGGTTCTATTCACAGCACAAAGCAAATGAAATTGTCAGGGTAAGCACACCTGGAAATAAAAGATGGTTTGGCCCAAGCACAGGCAAAAGAAACCCAGCCTAACAACACAGGTGGCAAGAACAGACCTGTGTCACTGCTGTCAGGTCATGCTTTGGAGATGTTCACAGAAGATGCACAAGCATCTCAGTACATTTTACCAAGGGTCCGAAAATTGATAGAGTTTTCAAATGTGTGGGTGTACACAGGCCAGAAAGTATGAAACTGCTGCACTGTTTTCCAGCCTCGGCTGATGGGACACTCAAAAACTGAGTATTCATTTTAACTGTTTCCACTTGTCCCAGAATTAGAAATGTATTCCTAGATAGCTAATCCAGCACAGAACCTTCTCTCACTGCAGTTTCTTTATAAATATTAATAAATTGCCACCAAGTATGACCATTGTGACGCTAAATAAGCTAATGTGCTATTCTCACACATTAATCTTACTGGGGGCTCAGGGGGAAAGCGGAAGCAAAATACTTCAATGAGAGATTAGTCTGGGTTATTCTCAATGGAAGATTAATCCAGAAATAGTCTCTACATTTTCTACTCATTTATCCAGCACAAGAATTTATTAAATAGTTCCTAAAACTGCAAGAGTTGGGGAGCTTTCCTGTGACAGTTGTGCCATACTTTATTCCTTTTCTTTTCTGCTCTACTATTTTTCTGCTTTACATGATAGCTTCGCTGGAAAAAAGTTGAGTGTAAAAGACTTGCAAGGTTCATATTTTTCAGTAGACTTAAGAAAATAAAGATGAAAGGGACTTAATATTTTTGTTTTATTACTCTCACTTTGAGAAAAGCTCTTTTTTGGCTGAATCATTACTTTGCCTTGCTTAGAAAAATGTTAGGGAAGGATTTTTTCCAGAAGTGTATAAATTTTATTGGCTTTTAATAGGGCTACAAAATTCTACAGAATGTAAAATCCACAGGGTTCTTTCCATGTGGAAGTGCATTTTAGACCTGTAGAAAATTTGACTCAATGTCCCATGAAAAAGCTTAAGAAATATACTGTGCATTCCCATAGATACACATTTCCATAGATACACATAGATGTTTTGAGATATTGTTTGTCATAAAGATTTTCTAGGATGCTGTCACCATGGTGGCATAGACCAGGGAATACCAGATATTGTATCACCATGTAATTTTTTTGTCATGGAGCTGTGTACTTCTAAGACTAATTGGGGAAATGGATTTCTTTTGTTGTTGAGAGGAGTTCCTGATGACTTGGCAGTCTGGAAACATCCTTCCATTCCTAGAAAATCCTTCTATTCTTTGTATCCTTTGGTATTATTGAGGTTGTGGCTAAGAAGTAAAGGGAAGGCGAGATGCTTTGCTGATAAAACCCTGGGTTTGGGACGTCCACACTCAGATCCCTGCACATGTGTACTTATTCACCTGATGTCAGTCTCATAGGTACAGACCTACAGAGAAGGATCTGGAAGAGGGGTTAGGTCTCTTAAAATCCTTGGGAATCTATTAATCTGTGCTTTTGAGGCTAACAGTTCTTCCCTGACCTAATGTCAGAATTATGAGAATAAACACATTAAGTGTGACAGAGAATTCCAGAAAGGGACTATCTGTATACATGGGCAAATAAAGATGATTCACATTTATCTTAAAAATGATCACTAACATCCTGGGATTTAAGGGCAAAAATATAAAAAAGACCTGAGCTGTCATGGAAGAGTATTCAGCTAATCACACAAATCTACACTTATCCCAAAACCTGATCCTGTTAATATCTACGAAAAAAATTTCTCTAACTTTAAAAGGTAGAGGATTTAATTCTCAGAATAGGAAATACTGACATTTGGTGATTTTCCTGGTAATCATTTTTCTTAAGGTTGTTTGGCATTGTGCAAAGTAAGCAGCTGTGTAGATGTCTTTCTCTATGCTTATAATTATTTTATTATAAAAACACTAAGGACAGAGTTATGTTTGAACAGTCAGATGCACTTCATCAGTCTTTTGATAGTCTTGGATAATTTGCTGTATTATTTATTGTGCTCAGGCTACTGCTTACAGGGCTTTAAGATCTTGCTGTGATTTAAACAACATTTGAAATACCAGTGTGATAATACTTCCATACAAATTCAAGAAACTACCCTTAATTTATAGGCTTAAACTCAAAATCATCTTTAAAAAAAAAAAAAAAAAGGCTGAAAGAGATGACAGTTTTCTGAAGCAGTTATTTCTTATTCACCTTTGGAAAAGGACAAGAGGGATTTCAGGTGCCACAGGTAAAGAATAGGTGACCTGCACAGCTGCTTTTCCTACATTTTTCTGAGTTATCATGGCTTTACCCATGGCTCCAAACTAGACCCAGTTACTACCCTGCCCCAAAAGAGAGGAGTCAGATTGTGAATTGGTCTGCCTCTAAATTTCATCTTGTACAGTTGAGTGAATTCCCTGTGGTACCTGGGGAGAGGTCCACAGTCTCTCATTGCCCCTTGGAACAAGACTTCAACTCCAAATAGTCCCTTCAATGAGTAGAAAACCTCTTATATACACCTTTTGACTCCCACATATGACTGTGTGAGGAAGCCATTTGTATTCTGTATACCAAGGTACTACTCTGCAGACAACCTTAAAATGGTATTATCTCATGTAGCCTGGACTTTGCTGCTCAGTAGTCATCGCAGTAGCAGTGGCAGCTTGAAATGACACCAGCCAACCAGAAAAAAGAAAAGTACTTTCTTACACACTACACCCACTCCTATTCTTTAAACATTTTTGGGAAACACAAATTTTTTAAGCATCTCATTTTAATCTGTTCACAAATATTTGTGTAACTGAACTTTTTGCTTGCACAGATTGGTAGAAAACCCAGGCTTTTCTTCCTATGTTAAAACTCATTTGGAGATTCTCACTTATTTAAACACATAAATAAAACTTGTGCAAAATAATCCTTGGTCCTCAAGACGGTTACTGCTTTTAATCATTTTTGGTTTCCTTAGTGGTAGTTATCAGAAGGATGTTATGCTTTAGATGAACAGTTCAAATTATATGTAATTAATAGCGAATACCTAAAAAAGACAGTGGTTAAATACATGATAAGTGTGCTGGGTTTGTGTGTGTGGTGGGGGTTTTTGGTAGCGGGGAGGGGGGGCTACAGCTGTGGCCCCTGTGAGAAGTTTCTTGAAGCTCCTCCAGCTCCAAGTCAGACCCGCCTCTGGCCAAGGCCAAGCCAATTAATGACTGTGGCTTCACCTCTGTGATAATGTATTTAAGAAGGGGAATCAGGGAGGAGGAGTTGTGAGGAGAACATCTGTGCTCGCACTGAGGTCAGTGGAAGAAAGGAAGAGGAAGGGGGGGAGGTGTGCCAGAGCAGAGCCCCCTGTACCCTGTGGTGAGAGGGCAGGGCCACTGCCCCGGCACCCATGGTGGTCACCAGTGGAGCAAACGCCAACCTGCAGCTTGTGGAGGACCCCACGCTGGAGCACATGGCTGCGCCCGAAGAAGGCCAGGGCTCTGTGGGAAGAAGCAGACCCCACTGTTGTAGTTTGGTGCTGGGAGGACTGCAGCACACAGGAGGGACCAATGCCAGAGCAGGTAGGGAAAAGCTGCAACCCACGGGAGGGACTCACATCAGAGAAAGTTCATGGAGGACTGTCTCCTCTAAGAGGGGAACCACATTGGAGCAAGGGGAGAACGTGTGGAGTCCCATCCCCTGCCCCGAGGAGGAAGAAGTAACAGGACTAACTGTACCCCCCCACTCCCCGCCCTCTGCATGGCTAGGGGTGAGGATGTGGAGATACCCAGAGCAGAGCTGAGCCTGGGAAGAAAAGAGGGGTGGGGGGGAAGGTGTTTTCAGGATTTGGTAATGCTTCTCACTGTCGTATTCTGTCTGTTAAGTGTTGTTGTTGTTAGCATCTATTAAATTTATGTTCTTTTTTCCTTCCCCTAATGAGTCTGTCTTTTGTCTGTGACTATAATGGGTGAATCATTCCTCTGTGTCCTTATCTCTATTCCTGAGCCTTTTTCTTTATTTTTTCTCTTTCCAGCACTGTGGGGGGGCGGGGGGGGAGGGAGGAGTGAGAAACTGTGTGGTGCTCTTTTGTCCTCTGAGTTCAAACCACAGCAATAGGTTAAAACAGGCATGCATAAACTAGTTAAGTTCAGAAAAAGCAAACACGTTTCATGGTCTATTTGTGTTGGCTAACTACAGAGAATTGTTTATTGAGTAATAACAGTTTGATGATTTCCATTGCATATTTATTTCAGGTTATAATTAATGGGGATATTTTTCCATTAAACATCTCCCTAAATCTTTCAGCCGATGGAGTCGTGGTGTAACACTATGAACCTGCCAACAAAATGATTCAACTGAAAGCTTACAAAGAGATTTAGAGATGGTTATTTAAAAGGAGTTTAAATGTGTAAAAGATGTTTGATATAAATGCTAGAACGTCTGTGTTCTAGTTTTTAAGTAAATATCCACACGTAGATCTTTTTACCTGTGATCTCTTTTCTCACCATTTTCTTTATTTCTTTACTGTGTCAGAAGGTTGTTTAGATGCTCCATGGTAGGAGCTGTTTGAGCATATAATGAAATGTTTGTGGTTTCCCATGAAAATTGTGTTTTACACAGGTATAAACAAACATACAGAGTATAAGAAGCCTCTCTTATGCAGTCATTAACAAAAAATGAAATATTTATTTTCTGTATGTTAAGGGTCTCAGAGCATAATCCAAGTCAAAATTCATCAGCAATTTATTATGAGTAGATTTTTGTCTCATTCAACATTAAGCTATAAATAAGGTATGACACCATCATCAGTCCACAGATTAATAAAAGCAGAACTGTAAGCATCAATTACCAGGGAATGAGCATCATATCAGTGTTTTGCCTTTTAAATAACTAGGTTATCTGCAACCCTGACTGGTAATGATAGATACCAATATGATTATTCACTTGGTTTCCCAAACAAGTAAAACACTTATTAAAAATGCTAGTATGTTCTTTAACTGGTACAGTGTCATTTAAATAATACTCCGGAGATGTGCTGTAGTATAAGCATTAACATTAACATTCAGCCTATAACCCTTGTCAAGGTATTTGCTTCCCGTGAATGAGCATTAGTCAAATATTTTAGTATTGAACTCATTGTTCCCATTTGTACCATTTTATTGTGAATGTTATTTCAGCACTTTTTAGAAGTGAACAGAATAGAAATTTGAATAACGGGGGATGGAACTTGGAATAATGTGCTATTAAGTTATTTTGCTGATATTTCATTAACATGGGTAAACTGTATGGGCAGTAAAACTAGATTACACTTAATCCTTATTCTGGAAAGTACCATTTGAAATAGGGAGTGCACATAACCAGTATGTTGTAACCTTCAGACCTATCTTGTATAATACTATTTACCAGATCCTAGAGACTGAAAACTAATTTCTAGTTAGATGTAACTCTTTTGTCTGCTACTGATAACAAGATTTGGGATCCCATGCGGTTGTTTCAATATGTCAGGTTAAGCCTGTTTAATCTCCTTATGATCAAACTTCATCCTCCAGAGCAGACAGTTAAGGCTGAGTTTATCATGGATAGGATTATTTTTTGATTTTTTCCTAAAGGGCAAAGCTTCATATCACAGTTTAAGTAGTAAAGAATAGTCTGTAGAAGGCTGCACTGAGAGTAAAGGGAACTGGAAGTGACTGTTTAGACATGTATACACACACATATAAGAACCTGCAGACTTTCTACCTGCCAGAATAGCTCTGTAAGAGAAGGGCAGGAGTTTATGGCTCTGGAATCAAGTCTCTGACTGCTGTAGCAATGCCCTTCATGCAATCCAAGAATGGCTCTTGCAGCAACACCAGCTCCCATGCACGTCCTCATTGACTTTGTCTTTGCAAAGACAGAAACCAGAATTAACTTCTGCATCCAAGAGATAAAGGTGCTGGAGAGGGAATCCTGAAAGACAACTTCCTTGCAGCAGAGTTATAGCTCAACTGTGTGCCTTCAATGACAGGAATATTTTCTTCCCTTCTCTCTGAAATGATACCTTAGGGGAGCTTTGGTAAGCATGTATTGCCAGCTGTGATGGAGGAGCTGTCTGGCTGACAGGTCACTTCCCTTGGTGAGTGCTGTAGCAATTGGTATAGCAGCCAGGTCTTAATTGCTTTTTTTTTTTTTTTTTGAGCACATGGGGTAGATGTTCCATGCAAAAGTGAAGTGTGTTCAAGGTTTGGAAATAAGACCTTAAGGGCTCTCTGATTTTTGTATGTCCCCGCACAGCCCTGGCCTGTGAAGCATTTCTCTATAGAGTAATTTTTATCCGTGAAATTGGAATTTTCTTGAATAGAAAGCATCATTTGGCAAAGAAACTGGGATTTTCTGGGGTGTGTATTATTTCTGCTGGTGAAACAGCAACCTCTTTGCCTAGTATATCTTGGCAAAGTGCTTAACAATATGTGTATTGCAATGTGTAATTCACTTCAGTTGTCAGAAGTCAGAGGATATAGGTCTTTATGTGGTGCTAACAAAAAAAAAAAAAGTACAACAGAATTGTCCTGAGTCCTCTCAAGAGCCCATTACTACCTCTGAAGGTAAATTAAACAATTTATGGAAGAAAGAAATGAACTTTACGTTTTAAAAGATAAGCCTTATTGAACTCATGGAATCTTCTTTATTCATTTTTAGTTTCAGGCTGGTCTGGTCCTATATCTATACATCATGGTACAGTGTCAGACTTTTACCAAAACTATTGGTCTTGCAATGTATGCTGAAGAAGATCAAGAATTCTGATTAATCAGGTTCATTTGAAGAGCTCATACCTTTGCTAAATCTCTTTGCCTGATTATGCTTTATCTCTGGCTCCCACATCTTTGTCCTGGGTTCTGTAAACTGCATTATCCTGAGGAGCTGAGCAACCTTGGCAGTTCTCATTACGTTATATTGCTGTTCCTGTAAAACAATTAAGATCAAACAGCAAAATTAAGAACTTGTGCCATTAGAGATAACAACTGGAGGGAAGCACCTGGCAAATAGCAGGGACCCTAACTGATAAATATGACCCTTTTTTGGTTTTTTTGTGATCCCAGAGTACTTGTGAGTGATTTTTCCTTATATACTTTACATTTGGTTTATTTGTTGAATTGTATGACAGACTGACCATGAAGAATCAGATTCAAATCCACGTTGTTTAGTTATGATATGTGGTTTGTACTGCAAGATATATTATCCATTCTCTAAACTGATAAATACAGAGCTGATAAATATGCATTTCCAATATATTTCCACATGTCACGCCAACATGTTTTTCTGCATGCTACTATGCCAGCTAAACTCCACTGCTCAAGGATTATTCAGATTAAACAAAAAACAAGATTGTGGTTTCAGCAAATGTTTTTAAAAAATAACTGCTTTGAAATTTTCACACTGTTCTTAATGTGGTAAATGTTTGAGGCATTCAGAGACAGAACATACCACTTCCACATTTTTCCAGTAACATTATTTTACCTTTTTTTTCAATTCTACAAGATAGGACCAATTTCCAAAAATATTATTTGCTCACTTGGGAAAGGAGGATATTAGAATTCTTACAAACCCTTACAAACAAATGTAAGATCTCAGCTGAAGGTTTTTGCTAACCTACACCGTGTAATCATAGTGAAAATCACATAATCAATCACGTTTGACATGGTGAAATATTTGCACAATAAAATCAGAGTGGTTTTGCAATGAATGATAAAGAAGTCAGGATTTCACAAGATCAAAAAATAATTGCCAGATCTGTAATTTTCTCCTCATTCTTGTGCATCACTATATTTTTTTTTCAGAATCCTGATAAGAACAATTTATGTACTGAAGGCAGATTTTGAGATGCACATGACATTTAGTAAACAGAGCTTCATGTATACAACATTAGGAGGCTTTCATATTCTAGACAGCATATTAAAATCAACATTAAAAATGCAATAAATACCTTTCTCTAACCAAGCACATATGAATTCTGAATACAAAATTAGGAGGAAAGTATATTGGAAGTACATCAAGAATTAGTAAGTAAATCAAAGTATTCTTAATTAAACTTTTAATATAAAATAAAGAAAATAGGCATTTTATATCCTGAACAGAGTTCCAAAAAGTAGTGTGTGTCCCTATACACATACATCCTCTTTATTATCATGCAAATAAGTGAGTTTCTCAAATCAAAGCCCCCTGTGAGCACTTATTCCCTTACTCTGCTGGAGACATCATTCATCTGTGGTTTATGTTTTTTTCACTAAATCTACATTTTTTTTCTCATTTTTTTTCTTTTAAATTAACCTGAATATAAGCTCCTTCACATTTGCAAATAGAAGGTGCCAATTTAGTTGGTGGTATTTCATTTTGCAAAATGTCAACAAAATATTTCCCCTGTCTCATACTTTTACCTACTGCAGGGTAGAAAAAGCAAAGAAAAAATTGAGGTTTGACATAAGGCTGCTTCTGTCACTTAGCTGACAAGGTCAGTCTGATTCCTCAGGCTCCCTGTGTTGTCAGTCTGACCAAGAGAGGAAAAATCACTCCTCAAGAATCAGAGATGTAGTCCTAAGTACCCTGCAACCATGTCCCCTTCCCACTTCCTGGCTTGATGTCCCTTAGGTTGGCACAAGATGCAGATATGTAAAATTATTTCCTTTTTCTCTCCCTTCTTCTGCCACACATGACACACCAGGTTTCCCTGGCACATTTGCCCATACAGAAGAACTGGAGCAGGTACCTGAGAACCTGGTCTGAGGCACTCACCAGAAATGTCACCAGTCCTGCAGCATAGCCATAGGCCAAGTCACTCTTTGCTCAGCACCTCAAAGATATATCCTTTTATTCACTGACTATAGAGAGCACAGGGATATTAGCTGGGCACACTAAGTAATTTAAATGAAGCAATGTCAACGTGCATTTGCAAATGAACCACAAACTTTTTTTCCTTTGGCTCATGGTATGCCAAAGGCATGGAAGTCACTAAGATTTTTAAGTGGATTACTTGTGTTAGCTTACACACCTATTGCTTCTATTGATTGCAAGACAACTCCCAATCAGAAGATTTAAATATGGATTAAAGAAATGCTTAACTTGAAAATTTTGGTTAGCAGTAATTTAGGAACAGGTACACTGAAGAAAATAAGATCCTTCTATACACTATTTGCAGGTACAAATAGTTTTCCTCAAAAAACTTATTTCATAAGTTTACATCTCTAAGCATATTTAATAATAAATAATAGCAACTGTTACTTGCTGAGGAGTGGGTGTTTTATTCAGTAGATCCACGTGGTAAGGACAGGGCCCACCTGTACTAGCATGTTAGTTCAGATCTGGACCGTGCTCTTGAACCTCCTGGTTATTGAATTTCCTGATTGCTCTGTGAACCCCACTTTGATTCATGTTGCAGAGGAATCTCAGCACAGATACTGGAGTCTCTGTGGAGCAAACCAAACTGAAAGATACACTCCACCTGTGCACCCATTATGTTCCGTCTGTGCACCTAATGCCTTCCAGCTGTGCACCTAATGCCTTCCAGCTGTGTACCTGATATATTCCAGCCCCAGTCAGGTCCAGAGCAAAACCACAGACAGATGCAGTGTAGATCTTCAGTTATTTTCTGCTCTCCAAATGATATAGTCAGAAGTGTGGAGCCAATGTTTTCTAGGGAAGGTTTTCTAGGAAAAGCAGCAAGAATTCTTGGAAGATCTGGCTAACAGGGCAAATTCAAAGAATTATAGTATTACAGTCTTCAGCAGAAGAAACTTACATTGTGCTAAGAAGTGCTTAAAGAGAAGAATACCGTGTAAGTGTGTTAGGCACCTTGGCAAGTAAATACATCATTTTTAATACATTCTCACCTACTATGGTGATATATATGTGCTGACACCTTTTAATGATATAATATGTAGGTACACTTCCTGATTGTGTGCTACAATGTTAAGTTTGGGACTGAGAGCCTCACAATTTATAAAGCATCTTCAATTACCAATGTATATGGATGTATAAACTATGTTCTTAAAGTCAGCTGCTGCCTGGTATGTATCTTCAGTATGAAAAGAATGACATTAAAATGTGTCTGGTGAAGCAATAAAAAGTGCAGTATTCAGTAGAAGAAATAAAACAAGGAGATAACAAGAACAGATCATAGAAAATAGATAAACAAGACTGCTGCCACAGTAGACTCCCATCCACCATTACCCACACACTTCATAAATATGCAGTGGGATATATAGTATAGATAACTTTTTACTGAGAAGAATGAACCACTTGTGCCCACATACTCACGTATTTTCCAAGTGTGTGGGTAATGGTTGCTGAGAATCTGGTCTGGTATCATTCCCAAATTTTTCCTGAGAAGAATGAACTATGAGTGAACTTCAGAAGTGATTTAAACTCATACATCACATCTGTACATCCTATTTGGACATGCTCAGAGTAGCCACTGACAGGAAAAAAGGATGACATTTAGCAGAAGTCAACAAGGGGAAGACAGAAGAACTGAGAAGTGATACATTTTTCAGTTTAGTAATTCACAAGCAAAACACATGAAGTGTACATTGAACTGAAAAGGAAAGATTTCTAGGGTATTATTAAAGCAGAGAACCAGCCACAAAAATAATCATTTGAATCATCTCAAAATGCTGGTTTTTTCCAAAGCAATCTGCTTGCTTTCTTTTCAGCTGCTAAGTCCCCTGTTTTAATCTTTTTTTTTTTTAATCCCCCTCTCTGTTTGTGTCACTTTTGAATGAAAAAAGCCTTTTCAAAACTGAAAAGCAGTTTCATTTAGAAATGTGGAAATGAAACATACTTTAACTTGGAAAATATTCATAACAAATGTTTCAATCTTTTTTTGTGTCCTTATTCCTTCTGCCTTGTTTTTCTCAGCCAGAGTGCCAATCTAGAAACAAATTTATTATTCATCATGAGGACCCTCTTTTTCTAGGCGTTGGAGTCTTCAGTTTCTGAGGAAGCAGCTCAGGTGCCCAAATAGCTCTGATTGGAGCCATGTGCATGTATGCAAGCCTTCCAGACAGGCTCAGCTAGTACATATACATATCCAGATGTATCAAAAAATGGCACTAGGAGCTTATATTTAGGCAGCTTTTTTCTTCTGTATGAGTCAGGTTAAAATAACTGTTCTTTACAAAGACTTCCATGTTATCTGAAAGGCTGGTGATTCAGGTTTTTTTCTCTTTTAAACACTGTTGGAAAAAAATTGTTTCCTGCTTACTCTGACCAACTTTGTCTACGCTCTGTTACTTCTAGCTCCTCTACTCTGGGAAGAGAAAAGCCAGTGACAGGGCAATGTCTGCTTTAATGCTGGATGTTATGTCTTATGCTCTGAGAGGGATTTGTGAACAATGTGAGTAAGACAGTCACCCAACAACATTTGTGCCTTGGGAATAAACCAAAAATAGGGAAATAAGTAAGTGAGCAAAAATGTGTGTACCTAAGAGGAGGTCTATTTTAGTCCATTGATTTGTCCAACTTTGAGCAGTGCAAAGAGAACTGATAAATAAAGGTCTGTTTCTAAAGGTCTATTTCTATTCATTCATCAACTGTTTTCTCAACCCAATAAATATCAAAATCAACTTAGTGCTACTTAGTAATAGAGCAGGACTCTGTATGGAGCACCTTATGTTTATAGTGTGATTTAGAAACAGCCGTCCATTCAAAGTCTGTGTCTCCAGTTCAGAACATGCATTTCCTTGCAGGACTCAGTGTAAACAGAAGGATTTAAGACTTGAGAAAGAAGCAACGGAGATAACTCTGGAGGCTTTGAACAGGTAGGAGATGTGTCAAGGTAAACAAAGTTTTGTATACTTAGTTGCATGCTGAGATATCTGCTAACTTTCAATTCAGTATAAACTGTAGGAAATCTGATCAAATTCCTAGTTTTGAATATTAAGTTCTCCAAATGGATTCTTCATTTTCAAAGAAATGTAGGCTCTGCACACCTATGCCACTTTAGAAAGAAGCCATATCACTCAGAAGCGGATGGTGACAGTGGGGGTCTCAGGCCCTCCTTTTGGAGAGATACAGAAGTCTCTTCCCTTTGAGTTAGATGGATGCAGTGAGGTGTCCAGGTACAGCTGTATCCCAGAATAAAACCAGAGATTGTTTTTCCTTCATTTGCCTTCCAATACCAGAGATTTATGTTGGTTTTCCTTTCCTTTCATTGTTAAGAAGGAAAACCCTGAATGCCCAAATGGAAAGATTTTTAGGCCTTGTGTTTCGCTAGTTTTGCTCTCCCTAAATTGGATATACTGTTGCAGTCTAACCTGAGAGCATCCTTGCATTTCTGATGAGGAGCCAGAGCCCTCAGCTGTTTTTCAAGTTGGCAGGCACTGAGTAACTTGTAGAGAAAGTGAAGTACTTGTTCTTGCTTACATGATTCATTATTATTTTTCCCAGTCATTATGAATTGAAATAAGCCATCTGTTACAATAACAGTGCGCCTTGCACTAAGAAGCATGGCTTTAACTAGGAATAGAAACAAACGTGACATAAAAATGAATTTGGGGATCCACGTATACATCCAAATTAGATAGCGCAATAATAGCAGCAATGGGTATGTACATAAAACTTGTTTTGTAAGAATATTTACTGTTGTTTTTAAAGTGAGACACAGTAGGCTGATACCATTTCAAATAGATAAAAACAATCTATTAACTTGAAAAGAATAAATTTTATTCACTGTCTTTCAATATTAAAGCTATGTATTGTTAGATTAATTAGGCAAGTAAATCTGAAATTAGATACTAAGTCTGTTTATCATTTTAGATCAGTATTAAAGTCATTTCCAAAACAGCTTAACAAAGACTGAAAAGCACTAAAAATCTCTAAAGCCTTTTGACCTGAAAAGGTTTTTTCAATTATGCATTAAAAGTAATCTACAAAACAAATTGCAGTGTCTGTGAGAACAGATCTTAACTCTCCTGCAGAGCTCAGTTGGATGGTCTATTCTTTGGCTTTTTTGTCATGCTGCCCTGCCTGTTTTTGAAAGGTTTATACTTGACACTAAAATAAGGCTAAGAATTCTATCACAGTTGTACTTTTTCTCACTTTTTACAAATATTTACATAATCATATTTTATGAGAAAAAAAATCTAAAAATGTGTTCTAAGGATGTAGTTTTCACAAGTACCGTTAGGTATTGCAATGCTGTATCCTGTCTTCCCAATTGCTATTTTCCTATTGTTTCTTCATGTCTATCCTTGCCTTTATTCTTACAAGTTAAGTACGATTCCTTTAGGTCAGAATCAGTATTCATTCTATGTTCATGAAGCTTCCTATATGGAGAGATCACCAACAGTTTAAAGGTCACAGAATCACAGAATCATCTAGGTTGGAAAGGACCTTGAAGATCATCTAGTCCAACCGTTAACCTAACACTGACAGTTCCCAACTACACCAAAGGTCTATTTCAATAGAAAGGTCTATTTCAATAAAGTAATAGAGAAGTGCTGTAAAATCTCATCCAATAAACATCTGCAATGCTTTTAAATTAACCTCCCTACCACCAAACTCTTTGCGTACCTGGCCTCTCAGGATGGTTTTTTTTAAGCTCTGTGTAAGAAATCCACACACCCAATAGATAGCATGGTGTAGCTGGGTCAAAACCTGCACCACAACAGGCAAACAGTCCAACTTAACTCTGTAAGGTGCAACAGAAGGGACGAAGGGGTACAACATGAATTTGAAATCTTATACTTAAGGTATTGTAGTCAGGTTCAAGAAGATGGGGTCCTACACCTGAGGAAAGACCTTTCTTTTTTTTCCTTTTAAACATGGTTTGTAGAGATTTAGAAAAGGAGGTATGGGGTCAATACCTTCCACTGGATAAGGGAATTTTAATCCATGCTTTTCTCTCTCTTTTAAGTAAGATAAAACCTGAAATTTAATTTCCAGCTGCAGGTATGTTATGAAATGTAAATGTTCCCTAAGTGACTTAAAAAAGAGTACGATAAAATTCTGCAGCAAAGCCAATAAGTGCAGGTTGTTAAACAGGAGACTTATCTTTTCTCTCCCGTGCTTTTTGTCATTTAAATCAATGTGAATTTTTACTTTTAATTCACTGGAAAAAAGGCCCCAGTTGTTCTCTTCCCAAACACCTTTAGTTTGGGGGCTTTTTTTGAGTAATGGATTAACAGTTAACAGTCCTGTTTTTATTGTTACCAAACAAGTGATGACAAAATGATTTCAGTAGTAGGAGATAGGCTTTGTCACAAGCTACATCTGGAATCTGATTGCTGTACTCTGGGAGGGATTGTGTTGCAAACTAAAGAATAGCTCAGGATCCTTATCAACATAAGTTAGATCTTGTAAACTTCTGAAAAAATATCAGTGTTTATTTGCCAAGTGAAACTGAGGTCTGCATTGAACCTGGTGAAATTCCACCAATCAGCAGCTTACTTTAATCAGGACATCCCTATAAGCAAGCAGACCACCCTGTCTCACCATCCCAGGTGTGGTAGACCAATTTTTGGTCTTCTAGACTGGGAACACAGGTGTCTGTGCAGCACATAATGCTCTTACTATCAGATACTTTATGTGATTCCTCTCCATTATTTATTCAAAAGGTGAAACAGCCTCAGAGGGGTTATGTGAGTTTTTCAGGCTTCACAGGCTGAGGCACAGGTTGAAAATTTGACAGACAGTCCTCTCAATGGCAGCATCAATTTTTGCAACTCTTGTCCCTGGATGTTCTTCATTGTTTTGTTTGTTATATTTAATGAATCCATTCACTACGTGGCCCCTAAATCAATTATACCAGTTCTAAAATAGAGCAGCATGAAGGACATGTCCTGCTTATGGAAGAAGGAAAGAAATGTCTGTGATATCATGGGTTGTCTTGGTTTGCAGAAGGAATAGAAATATTTTTGAAGAACAATGTGCAATCAGACTGGATTTGGAGTAATTGGAAGATGGTGAACATAGAAAATAATGGAAAAATACGGAAAGGAAGAACGGGGAGTTATATTCTGTGCCACCAGTGAAGAATCATACTCTTTCCTTTTTGCCAGTCAAGGGATGTGCAGTCAAATTCAAAGTGACTGAAGAGAAATTAGTCTAGAAGTTTTCTTCTTTTCACATCAGTTTGCAACTAAAGGTTGAAAGGATATTTCAGACAACACAACCTTCTCCATAGGAAAGCCCTCCCTGGTAGGAGAGATAATGGAGCATCCTGCACATGGAGTGAGAGGTCCCACTTTGAACATTCTTTCTTGAACTTTTCTGGATCCAAATATAATTTTATATGCATTCTAGCAGATGTAAAAATACTTCTCTGGTAACACTGCCCTTCTGATCAGGCATATGGACATTCAGAAATGGATGCATGAACCTAAGATTTGATGTAAGACAAGGAAATAAGTCCATTACCAATTTCTGGTCCTGAGATTGAAAGCAGACTATGGAGGTTACTGTCAACTGTAGGGCTTCTCTTCAAATGCTGCTAAAATTTGGTAACCTCAAAATATGTCAGTCATCCCTCAAGTGTGCACAACTATCTGCACATACACACATTCTGTGTCCTCCAGGCCCACCTAAATTAATGGAAATCCTTGGAATGGAAAGGGTACCTTAATAGGGCATTGCTGTTGTACCTCATTGTTAGCTATCATGCTATTATATTAGACATTCATCTTTTATCCTTGTTCAGCTCCAGTAATAATGTGTCATCTAAGACTCCTGACTCTTAATTAGAAATCATACTGCTATTCTTCACCTTACTCTGTTATGCCCTGCTGTGACTTTTCTGTCAGTCTGCTCTTCCCTGTGATATGATACAAGGTGGGGGAGCACAGGGGTTAATGCAATTATTTACATATGGTAATACAGCATATAGCTGTGAATTAATAAAACAGTTTGCAGCATTTCAGAGCTAAAAAGCAATTAGACACCATCTCATCACTGATTTTCCAACTGAAGTATGCTACATTTAACTTTTTAACTTTATGCTCCTTGCACAATTCCAATGTCACTTTTTTTTTTTTTTTTTAGAACAATGTGCAGTCAGGCTGGATTTGGAGGGACTGGAAGATGGGAGACATAAAAAATATTTTTTTACAGGTATCTATGAATTTCATGGCTTGTTTATGAAATAAGACATATAAAATTGTCTCCCCTTATAGTTTCACCTCTTTTTATACTTTATGTTTCTCCAAAGTACAAAGTACAGTACAAAACCAAAGAAATAATAATGTTACCCTTTTGAAAATAACTGCAAGTATTATGTGCTGAATGCTATCTTTATGGAGAATCCAGACTTACTGGAGTAAGAAGGAAGATTGACTTGATTTGCAGGAGGCCAGAATGCCACCCACAGAGGTACCTGATTGCCAGACAACACTGGGTTCCCGCTGTCTGAAAATCACTGTCGTCTCTGATATCTAACGTCAGTCAGTCAAAAGGTAAGATACTGATATAACCACTGAAGACTGAAAAAGCCAGATCTTTAGCTCATGCAGAATGGTGTCACTCTGAGAGCAATTATACAATGATGATTTATACCAGCTGAGGAACTAGATACATGATTTTGCATGTACAGTACATATGTTGTTTTCTTTATATTTATGGCTATACCTTTGAGGAAACATTGATTAAGAATATAAATATTTATGCACAATAATGATTTTAATAAGCAATTACATTTGTTATTTAAATATTTTCATGACTGCTCAGTTCATAAAACAACACCAAAAAAGAACATCTGATATTATACCTAATAATATATTCCTAATAATATCTCATCCGCAGACAAATCAATGTTCTTTCTGATACTGTTAATTTAAAATCTATCAGATTGTAACTGAAACTGTAGAGACATAGCATCCCAATGAAAGCCATAATGGAACAAAATGAATCCCAGAGCTTAGAGCATGTTCTTATCAGTTACAAGCACCAGCCAATATAGAAAGAAACAGATAGGAGAGGTAATCAGTAGTCTTTTATAGAAACATATATATATATGATAGAAACATATTCTGTGACAGAGTCTGTATTAAGGGTAATGTTTTGCTAAGTATTTAAACAAAGAAAATGTGAAAAATATGTTCTGCTCACTTTGTGAAGCTAAATGACAGTATCTCAGTACGGCAAACCTGATTCAGGTCAGGATGAAATTTACTCTAACTTAGACATCATGAGAAAACATTGGGAACAATTCAATCCCCTGCTGTCCCCCAGCTGACTGATTCTAGTTCCAAATGAGTAAGAATCCCAGACAGCTTCTGGGATTCAATGAGCACGTGTTCAGCTTTTCATCGACCTTGGCAGAGCTGCTCTCAATCCCTTCATCCTCCAGCTTGTACTGATACCAGGGATTGCCCCAACCTTTGTGCAGGACCTTGTACTTGGCCTTGTTGAACCTCATGAGGTTCACATGGGCCCAGTTCTCAAGCTTGTCCAGAGCTCTATGGATGCCATCCCATCTCTCAGGCATGCCCATCACACTTCTCAACTGCATTAAGATCCTAGTGCCAATAAAAGGAAGATCCATTTGAAAGCCTTGTCCCAGTTGCACTGGCACTACAGGGCAGAACTGACTGCAGTGCAGCACTGACAAAAGTGTAGGACAATCTTTTTTGCAGATTTAAGAACCTATCAAGGGTGCCCTGGCTGAGTAGCAATCAGCAGCAAGTGGATCTCTGCAACCAGAAAAGCCAAAAAGTGGTGCTGCACCTGGGGAATGGGAGGCAGGGGTGGCAAAGTAAGAGGGAGAGTTCTTTAACAAGACTTTATCTATTGGATCAGGTCACTAGATTTTTTGCACACTGGGACTTGAGTATATATTAATGGTAATGGATTTCCCTGGAAATATAATTTCCTCTTCTTAAGCTTGATTGTGCCATGTCTTAGGTTAATAAATATCGAAACTGTGGTAATGTCAGAATTAACATTGCCAATTTAGATCAGAATGAATATTGCCCTGAAAAGAGTCCAAAGCAAACAAATTTGTGCTGTGTTCAGAAACCTGTCAGAAAGAGGTTGGAATGTGCATTAGTCCTTAGCAGAAGTGACTGCAGAGTTTATCCATCATAGTCTAGTCCAGGGATGCTGAAGTCACAAGAATTTATGGAAAGGGGAGAAGGGACCCATAGGCATACATGAGCAGAGGCAGGGATCCATTTTTCAGTGGAGGCAATACAGTCACTTAAACTAAGAAAACAACCAATAAACAAAACAGGCAGTGACAGCTATTAAAGTTCTGAATCATTACTGTTCTGAATGCAGAATAAATGAGTAGTATTATTTAGTATGTAGAATAAGCAATAGGTAAGTATTTGTGAGTTTTATCAGTGATGATGAAGCTGAGTAACAGCATCTTGGTTCTGAGCCATTCAAGATGTGACAAGAGACATTGGGTGAAATCCCAACCCAAATGAAATTAATGAGACTTCTATCATTGGTTTCATCTGGATGAGGATTTAATGGTTTGTTCCCACCAAAGAATCTTACACTGTAAATCAATTTCTCAACAGTCTAATACTGTCTCTCATTAGAGCACATCTTGTCACATTTGTATAGGATGGCTACTTTATACTCACAGTAAAGTGGCATGAGTGTTGAAAAATGTGAGACATTCTTATACATTAAACAGCTCCTTAGGACTGTAGAGCTAAAGCTGGGCAGGAGAATTTATCTGCAATCCGACTTCACTGAAAAGTTCCAATTATCTGCTCTAAATGTTGGTATAACCGTACATCTCCTCCTCCCTTTAGTTCAGATTTGTAAATGCAATGAAATCTTCCATGGTTTATTCTGAGAAAAGAGAATTATTATATTTTTATGGTGGTGTAATTGCTCTATAATAGCTAATAATGATGCATCTGCAATATCACAGGCACAGTGTTATAAAATCCAGTGCAAACAATTAGATCCTCCGTTATATCTCAGAAAGTTATTTCAGAAATGGGATGAGGTTCAGTCATTCGTGTAGACAGATGCTATTTTACATTTGGTAATGTAGTGAAAAAGATAGCTTATCTAATCCTTTACAGTCACGATCAGTTGTTTCAGAGGTCTGTCAAAACAAAAACACTGTAAAAGCTACCTACAACATAAAAAACAAAGAAAAAGAGTGAGAAGATGACTGAATAGGAGGAAAGCAGGCCTCCTTGAAAAACTGATGGCACTTGTGTATTTGCTCATGTCTTCTGTGCGAGCAACTCCGTTCCTTTAAACGTCAGTACGGCAATTTGAGACCCACTTCCCTTTGAGGACTCTGGCAGTAATCAGCTCCTATGTAACATGCTGTATGCTCGCATCCTGGACTACACTAGTTTGGTTAAGGGACAGCACGAAAGAAAAATTTTCATTAGGAAACTGAATTGAAAAGTAGCTTTTAACAAATAGACTTTTATAAAAAAGATGCATTTCTTTTGGGAAGGATCAGGGTTATGAAAAATGTCATATATTCAGAGCACTGCTAATGGCTTCTCTGCCAGAAGCACTGTTGGCTGTTGTGCTGAAACGGATCCACCTCAAACTCCTGCTGGTAAATCCTTCGTACCACAGCAATTTGGTTTGTATTCCTTTTCCACATATACAGAATCTATAGCTGGCTGTTACAGATCCATATTTCCTGGGACCTGGAAGGCCCCCCCACCGGACTATCACGTTGGTTTGTGTAAATGATTCTTCAGAAGCTCAAGGCTCAGCTCTTACGCAGGGAATTGATTCATCTCTGTTATTGCTTTTCTGCTGTGCTTTTTCCTTGTCGTTTGAGGGGCTGAGGAACTCCTAGCAAACAGTCACAGAGAAAAGAAAGATTTTATGTAAAAAAATAATGCTATAGGTAACATTGCTCAATTTGAACAAAATTATGATCTGGCTTATCCTGCAATAGTTAAAGTCTCAGTAAGGGATGGCATACGGGGCATGAGGAGAAAGCTTGCAGATGGAAAAAGAGACACATTCCTTTCAGCTCCTCTCCTGTTGATGTTGTGCAGTGTTGTTAGGAAAAGGGTTGGGGTTTTTTTTCTTTATTATCCTTTGCTGGCAGTCAAAAATAATGGTCAGACCTGAAACACAGTGGGAGCTTGGAAACAAAATGTGACAACAAAGGAAAGAAGGACTGTGGAAAAAAGATCGAGGAGAATGTATTGTGTGTGTGAACTTGAAAAGGACTGATAGAAACGGAGCCTGGATAAGGCTGCCCTGTGACAAGGACTGAAATAGCAAACATACTGTGCTGTGTACACTGTCTAGATCACCCTCTGCTGACACAGTGGGACTGGAAACACAGGGACTGTTATTGCTGTCTTAGGTCTATGGGAATGGCATTAAGAAAATGTCATATACCATTTAAATTATGCCGTGATTGCAAAATGCCTTACTCCTTGAAGACTTCTGCAGAAAAAGACGATATAGCCTTTATAGGCATCAGAGGACAGCTGTACGTTTAGGCTTTCTTTTCTCCTTTGCCCTGGGAAAATTGCCTATTGACTGTGGATGACAGCTATACTAAAGACCAAAATTTCTCATAAATCATGCTGAGTTAAGTGCATGCTTCTTCATTTGCAACCACCTTCTAAAACCCTGCTTCCTTGGAAGACACTACTCTTCCCAAAGCCACAGCAGGTGCTGAGCAAAAGCTGGGTGCCAAATGGGGCAAACATGACCATGCTGTCCCTTAGGAAGGTGGGTGGGGATCAGAGGCATATTTCACTAAAGATGATTCTTCCCTCTGTCAGAAAAGTCACATACTTCAAGGGCTGTCCCACTTTCTGAGCAGGTGTCCTGGTGTCTCAAGAAAGCATCTGTCTCTTATTTTGATTGAAAGATGAGCATTTAAAAATATTTCTTCTCTTCACAATGTGGGTGGCTTTGCTTGTCGCATACAAGCTCACTTCAGATAGACTGTCTATTCACTAGCTCAAAATATTTATTTCGAGTAGCTGTTTTATAAACTGCTCCTTGGAAGCTTTTTATATAATGCTGTATCTGTTAGCATGAGAAAAAAAAATTCTATCCTCCTACAAAGTTTTCCTTTCTGGCTCCCACACAAAAAGATACCCACTTCTTAAAATGTCATTTTGCTGCACAGCCTCTTCTGGATTGGTCTTCCGACACTGGGAGTCCTGTAAATTCAAGTGGAAAGTTAACATTAGACATTAAATTCCTTTAAACTGGCTGAGATTATAATTCTCGTGATAGAGCCTGTCTGTAAATCTCACCTTGTCCACTGTTCTGACATGATCAGCCTTACCTTGCCATGTAGCTAGACTTGACGTAGGATGTGTCAGGTGGGTTTCTCTTTTTCAGGGCAGTCTGAACACCAATGATATCAAGCTCAGCTTTTTGCACACTGTGCAGTGGATTCAAAGGGCAAGATTTATTGTTTGAAAATAGGCCATTTATAGTTCTGCAGTGTCTTGCCTGACCTTCACTTGCCGTTCAAGGAGGATATAGAGCTCCTCTACATCCCATGTCACTCCTTCCATGGCAGATGGTATACTTTTCCAGTATGGTGCCCACACACAGGCCACTGAATCCAGCCCTGACTGTCCAGCACCTCAAATCAATGAAGGCAAGTAACAGTTTTCCTTGACATAGCTTGTAAGACTTCTTTGTACTTTACATAATGATTATCTACTGGCAACCACATTCTATTCATGTATCTGCCATTTACTTTGGCTAGTTACTTTATTTCATAAACTCAGAGCACTCCAAAACATTGACAGCTACATGTCTTTGGCCACGTATCTCTAAGTGATATACTTAATCATTTTCTCAGTTTCTACCACAATCCCAAAGACATCTTGTAGAGGCTTTG
The DNA here is from genome assembly GCF_047716275.1 of Strix uralensis. Lineage (NCBI taxonomy): Eukaryota > Metazoa > Chordata > Aves > Strigiformes > Strigidae > Strix > Strix uralensis. The sequence continues at coordinate 36,146,412 of NC_133977.1, forward strand.
ACACAGAAAGTTCTGCTTGCTGTGATGGGAGTGGTGCTTATCTGTCACACTCAAGTTCTTATTAAGATGGCCAATGACAATAATGAGAGCTGACATCCTTAAGGCTTTTTATTGCCTTGTTTAAGCCTGATGCTGGTATTGCTGTCTCTCTCCCTCTACCTATTACTTTTTTGGAGAAGCAGCTGTAGCCCATGTCCAAGTGTCTTTCCTATCCTATCCTTCTATGTTTAAAAGGGCTTCATAACCTTCAGGTCAGGTATGAAGTTATGTGTTTTCCACATCTGCACTCCTGAGTAAGAAAAAGATACTAAGGAGGGGAAAATTGAATAAAACCCAGAAACAGCAAGAAATAGCAATATCATGTTTTTGAAGCAGTATCTCCAATTATTCATTCACTTTAATTATTTCTCATCTTCGTCTTTCTTGACAGCTTGTGAAATGAAATTCTTCAGATGATGCAGCTTATTTTTGCATTTACACTTTGCGTATTTTAGAAAATTATCCATTGCAGAACAAATATTTGCTAGTTAGCAAGAATAATCATTTATCTTACTGTAATTTCACGTCATTACCCATTAGTCAGTAACAATGATTGGCAATGCAATTTTCTTTGCAATAAAACTAATTAATATTCACCTCGTTATCTACTGTTCAGATACTTCTAAAAGAAAAACTTGAGACTTTTTTATCAAGCAGGTCATTAAAAGGAAAAAAATCATATGACATGAAAAATATGAGTGGAAACTAGGTTTAGAAGGACTATTTTAATTAGGAAATAAATAAAAGAAACAGTCTCCCCTGTTAGGTAGCCCTGATGCATTTCTTCTGGAGAATTAGCAGACTAGTTTTGGCCAATTGTAATAGCATATATTGGCAGAAGAAGGAGATAGGTTTATGATTTCTCAACAAGTGCACATGACTTCACCTTTGAAATGGAGCACATTTTCTCAGCAATCTATGTCAGTGCTTTCTCTATTGCATCATCAAAATCAATCTTGTGCAGAACTGTCTGAGAAAGTTCTTAGAGGTTTTATGACTAATTCCCTCTCACTTCTGAAATAGAAACATCATAAATATAATAGTAGTAGTATCAGGTGACTGGGTGCCAAGACATCTGACAAACTCCAGTTATTTTTCACTTTCTTACTCACCAGTTTCCTGATGACTTTGTAATATTCCAAACTTCAACAGAGATCCAGAAAGCCTCAATAAAAACTTCATAGGCAAAAGAAAATAGGAAAAAAAACCCAGAAAAATATATTTGCATCTTGAATGGAAAATGTATCCATCATATCATTCAACCTATAAAATAGGATAAAACTGAGAATCTGCAAGTGGGTTACTGGTAGCTGATAACCATTTCTTGAGTGACTTAATTACAGCTGGTGGCATATTTAATCTTAATGCAATACCCATTAAGAACCAGTCTAGATTAGTAGGACTGGCCATCCCTAAGGTTATATAAATAGCTTGTTCAAATAACTTCCATTTTGTTTGACATTCCAAAATGTGAGTATACGTGTGTCTATGTACGTAAGCAGAGAGGCAACTATGATTGTCAAATTTTCCCACATAACTTAGCTTTAAAAGCATTTTTGATTTCCATTGATTTTTAAGCATCTGAGGAATAAGTATTTTGCAGGTCAGTGTGGCAGAAGTTGTGTGTTTCTTGTAGAAAGTCCACAGAAACAACAGTCACCTTCTCTTTTGTTGTAAACTGATGGAGTTCCGTTAACTTCCATGGTGTTTTGCCATGTCTACCAGAAGGGAATTCAGTGTGGTCTCTTTCATACCTAATATATTGTTTTCTCTTATTAACCTAAAGAAAACAGAAGAGTATCCCATATGACCCAACTACCTAATGATACGTCCATGGATTAACTCCAAATATAGCTAATATATTGTGCTTAGTGGAAGGTCATTGTATTTTGACTGTGCTGTTTTGGACATCTTTCTCACTCGGTGCAAGATTAAGTTTCTCCACGTGGTCCTGCAGTCTGCTATATTAAGACCCAACCTGTAAGCATTTCCAGGTCCCTAACAGTGTGACACCCTGGATATCCAAGAAGTAGGATGTCACGGAGGCTGAATGTTTACATGACTTAAGGAGACTGGGCAGGCTTATGGTGGAATAAAACATTTATTGCTAGATACATCCAAATGCCTTTCACTGAGGAAGTCTCAGAGGTACCTGAAGGAATACTCTGGGAAAATACCACACATGCCTGTCATCTTAAACAAATACCTAGGTATGTTCTTTTGGTCATCTCACAATTCAGTTAGAGATGGTGAGCTATTCAACTCTTCTCATCTTCTAGTTTAGGGCATGACATGTCAAGCTTTTTGTTTTGCTCTGTTTTTCTCTTGTGATTCAGAATACTTTGCCCGTGGTGGGTTTCCAGTAAAACAGCAGTCCAAGAAACTTCATACTTCTTAGTATGGCCTTTGAAAAAGTGCTGCTAGAAATTCCCTGCAACATAGTTGGATTCTGTAAGTGGTGAGTAGTAGATAATGGACTCCATAAAACCTACATTCCTTAAACCAGATGAAACATGGTTCTCAGCAGAATGGTATAAAAATGTTAGTATTAATCCTGTCACATTTTTAGTTGATGAGCAGTCAAAAGTTTCACACCAATTTATCATATCAAAGCACAGATGTTGTATCATTTAAAAAAGAACATGAAAATGGTAATTTGTCTCTATAGCTATGCAGCTGCTGATGCTAAGAATAGATCACAGAGACCCGTGTTCTGGTCAGTCAGCCTAAAAGACCTGGAACATTATGTTTGGTTTACATTTCAGAACTTGAACACCTACTATAGCATAAAATATAGAATTAATGGAATTGTATCATGGTTCTCAAATTATGACCCCATATAAGAGAGTCCATGCACTTCTTGGCACTTCTCACTTATGTTTTACTAACTTCCCATCAGATAATTTGAACACTGCAGATTATGCTCAAATGAGGAAAAATATTACGTTCTGCCAAAGCCAAATAGTTTTTGAATGAATTGCAGTAACACGTTAGCTGCTCAAAGCTACCTAAAATGGTAGGTTCAGATTTCCTGAATTCTTAAATAAATTCCTATGTATGATTATGAATATCTGATGCAACATTATCCTATGAAATATTTAGACACATTAAAAGGAATATGAGAGAAAAACTAAGCAATTCTGATATTTAATCCACAGCAATTCATATGAATCTGACACCTATAACATGGAGTAAGTTCTGCTTTTGACATGGCGTGAATGAAATTTAAATAGATGAATAAAGGCTAACAGAAATAAACAAAATAGAGTGAAAAATAACATAAGACAAGCCACTATTTTTTCTTGTAAAGGCTTATGCTGCAGAGCTATTCAAATATTCCTGTAAATAAAGCCCCCCAAACCACAAATACCCATAAGAATATTAATGGAGAAATAAAAAGGGGCATAATCATGGTCAAACCAAACATCTGCTCAAAATTCATGTACACATTGCAAACATTACCTTGCAGCGTTCAAAAAGCTTATCTATTTTGCCACATCATAATCAAAGAAACCTGAAGCTCTACTACATACTTGTACTACATGCTTGTAAGGATGCTGACCCGTGATATTCAGGGTGGCTAGCAAAGGATTTTAGAGAAATGTCAATGGCAGGGTGATATATTTATCAAAACCTTCCTTGGTACTTGATAAAGAAAAAATGTGAACAAGTTCCCAGTGGTTGAAGAGGTTGCCATTTTAAGAAGCTTGTTTAGAAAATACAATTTATTAACTATTTGTATTGCTTTTCCATTTACTATTGTCAGACAAAGTTGATATTAATAAATGGTAGTCAAAAATTTAGAATCATTTAGAAACTAGGATGTCATCATCTGTCCAGGTGTCCACTGACAAAGTTCATCAGATCTTTATGCTCAGTATCCCACCCTCCAAATAGGCATGTGCTCTCCAAGTTTATTGTATACTGAATTTACCTCTAGTTTACAATTTATCTATCTTATAACTTAGCAGCATACATAGCTCCGTCATCTGTAATTTTCCTGACCTGTGAATTTTAGTCTGTTCATTATACTAGAAATCAAAATTTCCCAAGCATAGCCTTGGAGTCTTAAAAAATCTGCCAAGACCTGGTCTGTAACTCCAGGTTGAAAATGTTATTTATATTTTGTTTTGGTTTTCCCTAACAGCAAATGCAAGAAATCTGTTTCACTATAGATTCACTACAACAAACACTGATAAGTGCTGTGTTTCTTTATATTTAATTTCATTAAAAGGTAACTTTATGAATATTTCTAAACTCAAGCATGCAGAGAGACACATAAACAAAGTAGGCTGTAATGTCACTTATCTGCCAAGCTGTATTGCAATGAGTGGGTCACTTGCCAGAGTGAAGTTCTGGAAGGAATAAGCAGATGGTATAGTAGACAAAGCAGAAAGAAAGCTTTTGATCATGACTGTTCAATGTGTTACCCAGTAGAGCTGTGATTATGTTTCCTTGATAGCAAAGGAAACCATTAAATAATTTACTTAACTCTTATGTTATTGAAGTTGTTCCAGAGCTTAACAGCACATTGGTGCCTTTGGACTCTTGACTATTTAGAGTGCTTTGTTCATTAAAATTGAAGAAGGGCTTTCATTCTTTGTGTGCATTGTACACCATACATGTTCTGCATAGCTTTGTAGTTTTGCTATGTAGAGGCAGTCCTGGCTTTAGTGTTTTCATTGCTCAAGGCAATTGGAAACAATCCCTACCATCACTTGTGCTAAATGATCAGATTTCCTGAATGACGTGTATGGATAATGTTCCTAAAGTATCTAGGAACCTTAATGTTTTCTTCTGAATGATGCCAGTGGAAAGAAACATCTTTCACTGGATGGCAATGGATTGATCAAAGTTTTGCTGCCCCTTAAGAGAGTCAGTCAAAGGAGAGAATCTGATAATAATAGAGGATAACTTTAATTAGTTAGCTATTGTGAAAGAAACACAGCAGACTCTGGAATATGTTGGGTGTTCCTGAAATACTTGAAAGCAGTTTTTCTGTTCAGAAGCTTGAAAAACTTTTTAGAATGGGTTAGTTTTTAATTGGATTCTAACTGATGAGAAAGAATTGGTTAAATTCAAATTGTGGGTTATAGGATTCTCAACTCTCATTGAAAGCTTATTTATGTGAAAGTGGTCAGCTGGAGCAGGACTCATGAATAAGTAAAGATGGAAAACTTTCTTTTAAAAAAACAACAAGCTTCAAAAAGATCACAAACCAGCTAAGGATGTTCCCTTGGATGATAGTCTTAACAGACAAAGAAGAACAACTAGTTTTATAATGACATTAATACATTACCATTAGAACTTTATAAAAACATGAAAAAAAATGCCAAAACAAAGCAGATACATTATTTAGAAATGGTGAAAATGACAATAAGAAAATGTTCTGCAAGTGCATTAAAAGCAAGAGGAAAAATAGGTGAGATGTTTTCATATAACAGGGGAGGGGAGCAAATAAATTTTAAAGAAATTTCATTGTGACAAAAAGGCAAAAGCATATTCTCTTGTTTTACCAGAGAAACATATTCTCAGCACCAGGGAAAAATTTACTTTTGAGTACTTAAGAAATGAGCCAAAGCAATTCTTCCCCAAATTTGAGAACTCTTGAAGAACAGGAACTGAAAAATGGCAAAAGATATTATGTCTAGATAGACTAAGAAGACTTGGGAAAATATGTACAGACAAATCTCATTTTGATTCCAGAAAAGATACTGAAAAGAATTATTTGTGAGCAGATAAAAAGAAGGTTATAAAGTCAATGAAACTAGATCTGTCAAAAATAATTATGTCAAACCAAGTTGATTTTTGGCAATGTAACTTTACTACTGGATAATAAGGAGACATTAAATGTAATGTATACATATGCTGATTCAGGAAAGCATTTCAACACTTCTCAGCATCTGATTAGTAAAACAAGAAAATACAGATTTGATGAAAAACCCCCAGTATTTTCGATCTGATTACAGAGGATATCAAACAAGGAAAGGGGACAATCACTTCAGAGAATGAGATTAAAATGTTTTCAAGTAGATAGGAACGTGAAATCAATCAGCTCAAATTCAACCCATGTCCTACACTTCAGAAAGCAAAATGGAAACTAGGAGAAGCTGCTAGGCTGCCTCTAGAAAACTTGCAGAAAAGAATCCTCAGGTTATAGAGACTGAGTTTGACAGTGTGGTCCTTATCATCTCCTACCACAGCTGTCACAGAATATGTGCTGACTCCAGGGACTTCAATTTCCGTCCATCAGCTTCACTTACCAGTCAGACCCTGCTGTATTCACTTCAGCCTGAGCCCACTGCTCTGAGCAGCTACTGTGAGCAAGAGGAAACCAGCACTTTTCAGGGACGTAGGAGTGTACAGATTTGACCCCCTGAATTTCACTTACTAATAACATGCTGTTCACTACACTGTAGGTGTGCTTGTGCAGATGATGTGTTCCAAGTAGAGAAATAAATTGCAGAAATTAATGATGTGAGATAGATTTCCAAAATGTTTCTTTTTCACGTGCCCATCGGCATTACAGATTTTTCTTTTTCTTCAGTTCTATTTATGTTATTTCTTGGGTTATGCTGTTCTCTATATCTTTGTTTTAAAATATTATTTTAATTAACATTTTATTTTAAACAATTACATAATTGTTTGCATTGCTATCTTTGTGAAATTAAAAATAATATATTTTCAAACTTACTTCTTGTTATATTGCTTACACTCTTCTCTCACTTCCTCCAGCTTTAACAGTATGCATATTTTCATTAAGTGGACTCTGAAATAAATAAAAATGTTGATTTGTTATTGTTTTTAACGTTTGAAAGCAAGCATGAAAATTGTAAGATAAAAAGTGATATTATGTCAGACCAAAGATCTGTCAAAAGACATTTTTTTTCCTAACATGACAAGAAGTCAACAGCTTAGGAAAGATTTTCTTTAATAATGGGCTATTTCCCCAAGGTAGCTTCCAAAACCTTATGTTTCAGGTACCTCCTGAGCCAGAGGTGATAGTGTCTATTTAAAACACTTTGATGTATTTCTATCCCATTAACTTGTTTCCCTTTGCTTCCTGTAACTTTTAGCATCTGCAATGTACTGCAGCAAGGAGCTCTGCAGCTTGAACACATGAGACGTAAGGGAAACTGTTTTTCTGTGCTTTTTTTATTCTGCTCACAGCTAATTACATTTGATGCCTCCTAGTTCTTGTACTGGAAGAGACACTGGATAATCAATCTCTTTTTGCCCTCGCCAGACATGATTTTCCAGACTTCTATCAAATTCTCCTTCAGCTGTCTTTTCTCCAGTAGGATAAGTTCTTGTCTACTCAGTAAAGTAAGGAGAGTGTTCAATATTCCTTTTGATCTTTGTTGTCCTCCTTTGAGCCTTTTTGTAGAGAAGGATGAGAACTGCATGGTATGGATTTATGCAGGAGCATAAGTGTTTTCTATTTGTTCTCTGTTCCTTCTCTAATAACTTCTAGCATGCTATTTTCTTTTTTCACTCTTTCTGATCTATTTCTTGAGAATTTGTCATCTTTACAGTATCTGCTGCTTTCTTGTTCTCAGGTATGAAAGTGGGTTTAAGTGATAGTTTGTATACCACTGACAGTTGTTCGCCTTTCTGGTCCTTGAACTCCTTTTGAATTCTTAGGTAAATGCTGATTGATGCAATTTGTTCCTGTTCAATTTTGTTGTTTGCTCTGTAACATTTATTGACACTTCAGTTTGATTCAGATCTTCAGTGAATACCCAATAATGAAGGGTTCCAGTGTGGGAACATCCCCAAGCTCTTCCACAGTGAATACAAAGGCAGAAAATTAATTTAGTTTTCTTGTTGGTCCCTTTTTCTCTGAGTGCTCCTTTCACACCTTTATTATCTGTTGACTCTAGAGACCTTCTGGAAGGCTTTTTACTCCTAATGGGCTTGAGGAACAATGTATTAACTGTATAGAAACTTCCATTAAATACTTTTCAAGCACAAGGGGGTTTTTTGGTCCATCTTTCTGTGTCTCTTGCATTCAGCTTGTCAGCACCTGTACTCTATTTTTCTCATTTGAAGAGAACCTTAGGTTTTCTGCAAGCTGCTACTCAACTTGAATGACCTAGCTTCCCCAGCAGTTTAGCCATACTTTCTTCCTTTTTTCCTTTCTCAGGCCTTTTCTGAAGTGATATGCATTTGCTTTATGCCTCAAAATGTCATTATGTAGCCTACCTGAAGGCTGCAAAGATTTAATCTCAACTCCTTTCTCTTAGAACTTCAAGCTCAAGATTATGAAAATATTTAAAACTTTAAGAAAGTGTTTGTGATCATCATATCCATATCAATCTATGGAAAACAAATTCATTACGTGCTTTTGTGGCTGCCTGGAATTCAGTAATCAGCAGTGGTTTAGTTTGATGGGTCAGTTTAGAACAGCTTTATGCTTAAAACTTTGCTTACATCAATGGTACCTCAATGTGCACAAATAGAATTTTTTTCCTCCTCAGCTGGATTTGACATTGACCATTGCTCAATTATTTCAAAAAGTGAGGATTGGAGCACATACTATAGCAATCTACAAACTTAAAGCTCCTTCCTCCCTGTGTTATTTCTTGGTAGTGCTGAGCCAGTTATACTAATTCAGGAGTGTGCAACAATCATACCTCCAGACAAATTCACACCAGATGAAAATTTGGTTTATAATATTTCCTTTAAAAAATAAAAATGGTCAAAAGGAACTAGGCCTCTTTTTTTTTTTTTTTTTTCGCCTGAGATCTTCCTTCCAGGAAAATATACATTGTTGTTGTGCTGTGCAGAAAATGCCATGCTTAAGGTTTTGGTAAATTAAAAAGTCAATATGAGAGAGGGGAAAGCAGGAGATAAGTAATGTGGGAGCTCCCATCTTCTATAGCCAATGTCTAATCTGAATTAACTTTGAATTACCTTTTAAAATTAGTATCTTGCAAAATCAGAGCTGGTTAAGATTTGGGAAATGTGCATTCATTGTAACACACATTAGGTTCAAGAGACTGATATTCAAGGTCCTGGTTCAAAGCACTCAGGGAAAGGATTCTGGTAAATCACCACCCAGTGTTCACCAGGATGTTGGTTACTCAATAAGGCTCAATTGGCTAAACGAAGGTCGGTTTCTGTACACACACAAAGAGAATTACCTTTTTACCTCTATGCATAGCAGAGGGCAGTAGAATCTCAAAAATATAGAGTGAGGAAAAAAAAATCTCCTTCCAAGCTTCATAAAAAGCTCATTAGATGTTATAATAAATACTACTTTATTCCCTGCCTTTCCCACAATAAAAGAAAAGGAAAGCAGTATTTTATATCTTTAAAAACAGATCATAATAACATATTAGAAATGAAATGCAGTGACATTAAATAATAATGAAAATCTCTAGCGGAGAAATTTGTATATGTCCTCACAGATTTTATTTTCTCTTTTCCTTTATTATTTTCTGTTTTCCACCTTTTTGTCTCATCTGTGTTTTATATCTACTCCCTTAGTTAGTGTTGGTTTTGAAATCATCAACTTACCACAGACTCCTAAGATTAGTCTGATTACTTAGGCCAGAAAGTTATCTTGGTTTACAGGTTATTTGGTTCAGATGCTTCATTTCAACTTTGTTCAAAAAATTTTGTGAGTTCTTCTGTTGTCACTTTTTCCCCCCCTTAATCTTAATGTATTTTACACATGACCGTTTAGACAAAGATGATGGAGAAGTTGGTTTTCAGAAAGGCTCTTCCCAAGACTTTTCTCTTTCTGCCTTTCATAAGTGTGAAATTAAACAGGTCATAAAAAGCCTTGTTAAAGGGGGAAAAAAAAATAGTTCTACACAATCATATCTCTTGTAATGGAATTTTCAACACTAAAAAAATAAAAAAGTGCCAAAAATAGTCTCAGGGCTCCCTCAATCATATGGAAAGAGTGCAAATATATTTCTGTCAGTGGAGGAAATGTGTTTCTAAGAAGGCGAGGAAACCATTCAAAACCTCTTGATTGATTCCCATTATGCCTATGAGAGTCTCATGGCTAAATCCCAGCATTTTTCTTGGAAAATATATTCCATAGCAGAACAGCCATTTGTCTTAACACCCCATGGCTGCCTACAAACAAAGCGTTCTGCCAATGACTGGCACAAACTTCAAGCTGCAGCCTGAAATCAAGCTGGTCCTTTTTTATTCTTTCCTTTTTTTCTTTTTTTTCAGTCTCTCAAGGGCACATCTCGTAGCCTGGATGAGAAACCAGAGGAAAGCAGATGGCAACACTGTTTGCAGCCTGAGTGATGGCAGAGGAAGCCAAAATGCTAGATTAGCAGCCTGGTCCCATCACAAATCTTTGCTAACTCATCTCTACTTAATTGTGTAGCATTATTTGAGGACCTAGATCCTAAAAGGATCTGCAGACTATATTCAATATTGTGTGCTCTAAAAACATCACAGCGACAGAAAAATGCTGGTGAAGGTCACTGGCTACTGTGCAGCTTGGGAATTTAGGAAGGGGACAACACCACCTTCACACACCTCTACTGTAGAATTTAGCTTGTAAGGAGAGGATTTAAAGAGACCATTCATCTGTTTCACTGTTCTAGGGTTGCCTTTTTTCCCCAGACTGTGGCAGACCTCCAGACCAGGGATATCTGTGAGAAGTTCTACCTACTCCAGAGCAGCCTAGTTGTGATAGACTGCACTCTGTAGCAGTTGCATAAGCAGATGAAGAGCTGGTATCACAGGGGTCTGGATAGGAAGAAATGCAACCCAGTGAGCAGTGATCTCACAGGAAGGCTGGCATCAGCAAAATATTGGATGAGATGTTGGAAACCCGGTGGTCCCTGAGGAGTTTGGCACACAGAGAAGAGTTCTCTGCCTGGTTTATAGGACAGAGGCTTCTATTGCAAGATGTACCTTTCTGCTGCAATTAATAATATAGATTCTCTCAACAAATATAGATCTCCTTAGTGGATGTCAGCTTCATCTAGTGCCTATTTTTGTATAGTATCCAGAAGGGATGAAAATAATGAATAACCTCTGAGCCACTGTTTCAACCCTCGTGCAGCAGGACAACCAGAGTATGAGGTAATGTCACATTTTCAGGCAAGCTTCTCACATAATGTGGGGTCCCAGAGTAAGACCAGATCGCTCATGAGATAAAGGGCATGGGATTTGCCAGGCTAGATTAGCCTACACCAGCTACTTCAGAGGGAAGGAGAAAAACAAAAGCGAAGAAGTGAGAAAACCTTTTGACTAGTTCAGCCAGTTAATCGCACAGTGCTGCACACTAGGAAGATCCCTGCAGGGAAAGATGGTTACATTACAAATTCTCTCTTAATTAGCATATGGATCTGAGTTTCTTATGTATTTGATAGGGCAGTGTTTCCAGAAGCACCAGACTATACCCCATGGTGATGGCCAATACATGAATGGCTGCTCTTGTACACAGCTGGTGAAATTCGGGAGGTTCTGCATTGCTGTAATACAAAAGTAGTACTCTACCATAGGAGGGCACTGGCAGCACGTCAAAGTGCCAACTAGAAGTGGTGATCCCCATCTTTCAAAGCAATATTTCCCTTCTTCCAGGGAAACCCATGTAGACCGAGTGTTATATTAAAAAGGTGTCCACTGATTGGTTTTGTAATATCTTTCTCCCTGAAGGAGATGGTCCTAGTTTCTTGGGATAACACTTTCTCATGAAGCTGCCTCTTAAAACTTTCTCTGAAAGGTACATACTACAGAACAAAAGCAAAACCAAATAAGCTACTATATTTTTGTTCTGTGTAACTCTGTATTTAATATTTTTAATATTTTTACCTCTGCTTATCACAAATCTATATGCAGTGATTTTAATGATAATTTTCTTGAATACTTAGCATGAATTGTATGGTTGGAAAAACAGAAAAAGTTACCATTTAAAATAGTCCCTCATATTTGACAGAAACTGCACTTTTGTGTCTTGTAACAACCCATAAGCCAAAGTTCTAGTCATAAGATGCCCCAGAGCTTTGGGGGTTGTTTACATTTGTTCCTACCTTTTCTCAGTGCTGTACAAATGTCAGATGATGACTTCTCCCATTAGAAGGAGGAAAAAAGATCAGAGTAGCCAGAGTAGTTGCACTGTTTCTGTCTGGGTAAAATTCACATGTGAGGAGATGATTGGCACAAAAAAGGCATTTAGACATCCGAGGTTGATCACGGGGGACCTGCTGAGATCTGTGAGCTTGCCAAAGCCACTGAAGACCAAAATTCCCTCTGGTTTATACAGGCACTGTGGTCATGTTCATTCTGGATGCAGCTCGGGGCAATCAGCGAATTCTTGATTGCTCCCATCCCTCTCAGCTGTTTTTTATCATGTTTTCATCACAAGACACACATATCTCTACCATTATTCGGCATCCTGCCTGATGTGTCTTCACACGTTCTTAATAGCTTATTTGAAGATAAAATTACCAGACATGTAACATATCCTTATTCCTCTTTTTTGCTTATTTTCCATTTATCCTTTCTTCCCTCTTGACATTGATTGAAAACTTCCATCCAACATTTGCACTTTATTGCACCTCATGACATCTGCTGACCATTCTTCATTCACTGTCATGTTACTTTTTCCCCGATTTTCTCATATACTGCAGTTTTTATTTTTCCCATCTTCATTATACAATCCTGCTCTGGTATTTCCTATGAAAAACAATCTCACACTTTAGTCTATTTGCTTCTGTAGAGACCACTTTACCTTCCTGTTCTCATTTATCTTTATTCTTATTTACCACGCTGTTTTCAATTCCCTCAATTCCATGCTCAGACCTGTTAGCTCTGCTTTGCATCCTTTGCACTCGATCAATTCAAAGCACTCATGCCAAAATTTTTAATGGCCTATTCTTAGCCAAGTCTCAGAACCTGTACTCTGTCTTCATCTTTGCGACCTGACAGCTGCCCACCATTCTCTTTTTCTTGAAATATTGCCCTCCCCTGATGATTCAATTTTCTCCTAGTTCTCATCCAAACTATTTATTCACTCATCCTTTCTCCACAGGATTCTCTTTTTAATTCCACAAACAAAGCCATCTTCAACTATATGATTACCCGATCTACATCTCAATTCCATCTGTCTCTCTTCTGTTAAAAAATAAAATTTCTACCAGTTTGTATTGTGGATTAAGGATGTGTAGTTACCTGAGGTCAACCTAAACTTCATTAAGCATAGTTCTTCAATCCCAACCCCTGATAGCTCCCTTGCAAGGAAGAGTGGTATGTCCACTGGTCACTAAGAAAGTCAGTAGGCAGTGCAAAGCCATCTCACACCATAACACTTTCATGTCACTTTTCAAATTTTAACATAAAGATAATAACATAATTTCAGTAGTACTTAGGTCATGATATAATTTTTTATTTGGCTCAGTAGCATCCTTCTACACCCTTCCAGTACCGCCCTGTCACCTCTTGTGTCACACACAGGTTGTAGAAAGTTTTGTGTGTGGACCGTCTTTTTGCTCTTTCTACAGTGCCTTGCAGTAAGGGATCTTCATCCCTGAGGAGGTACTTGTTATGGCAATCAGAACAATAGTAAAATGGTGGTAACCACAAAAACCTCAGTTTGTGGATTCTGTGCAATCTGGTGTCCAGACCCTTTTCAGGGATCTTTCTTGTTAAGAATCTTTCAGGGAACAAAGCTTGCAAATGTTTTGCCATTAGATACTCTTCTACAGTAATCATTGCAGCTTCCACAACAGTTTCACAAAGGATGATACATCTTTGGTATCTCTATACCACTGTGAATACATATTATGGGTTTTCTTGTATCAGACTATAGCAGTGATATTTTTGAGAGGTAAGGCCAGTTGGGATTATTTAACATGCACAGTGAAATAATGTGCCTGGATTTTTGTTTCCTTTCTTCTGCTTTCTGCTTTTATCTGAACAAATTGTACCTACATCGCAGCAGAAATATTAACTAAGACATAAAAGTCTCCTAAAAGAAGAAATTATAGTTTAAACCCACAAGAGACATATGATTTTATTGCGTTCCTTTGTTTGAATGACCTCTCGCAGAGAAACTCAAGGGTCATTATTGTGGAAACTTTCAGGCAAAAGTGATGTCACCAGAAATCATTTTAATGGAGCCTCATCTTCACATCCTATTGATTTATCTGTTAAGCATGGAGGGAAATCAATAAGCAGAATCATTTTCACATCTTTTAAACATCTGTGGTAGCCAAAAAATATTGTCCAGTGCAGACATGAATCATTAGAAAGAAAAATCCTAGCCATTGATAAGAATGGAAACATTTATTTCTTTATATTAAGAGGGTGATTTTCATGTTTTGTCTACCATCTTTTGTTTGATATATTTGTACTAAAGGTAAATTTCACTCAGTGACAGTAAAAAAATTTATATGAAACAGAGATTAAAATACTGAGATTTTCCAAATTATAAGGTGAGATCTCAGATAAACCAATATAGATTCATTGATGTTTTCTTGCTGCAAGAGGAGCCCTTAACTGGCTTATTCACTGCTATTAAATTAGGAACCTCACTCCATAAACAGCTAAAGGAGAGAAGATAGCTCTGGAATATTAATTCAGAGAACCCAATTTAGGAGCGTACTTCTTAACATGAATTATTTAGGGAGAATAATATGAAGTGTTTCTAATGTCAGATGTATTTCTCATTCACCTCCACCTAGCCACTTTAGTGGCATTGCATTCACATTACGAAAGAGAACTGCAAAATAAAACAGATCATTAATTATCCCATAAACCCATTTAACTCTTAGACAAAAGTGTAAATTAAAAGTTTGACATTTTTTATTTGTATGGAAAGTGCTTCGTGTCTGTTGCTATTTCTTCTCGCTAGGGCTAATTTTGATATGGTAACTGGTGGGAGCAAGGCTCCTGAGAAAAAACAGTCACTGGTTTTCCAGGTAAATTCTTATATCTTAGAAGAAGAAACATACTATTTTTTATTGTATGGGAAATACAAGCTAAATGTTTGCTTTCTGCCTGGTGATTTGTCTGATTATGTGTGAAGATTAAATTATTTTATTTTGATTATTTACTGATCAATATCAGCCAAATTACAATAAATTAATATTATTTTTTTTCCTGATTATCAAAGTATTTTTTATTAATAATCGTAAATATGGTTCTAATAAATCTTTCTTCAAACAGATAAGAGACAAATGTGTTCAGATTATTCAGCTGTTGGGTCTCTGCCTTATGATACCTCAGGGAGGCTAATTTTAGTTGCTTGTTACTTGACAAAGGTCAGATCTGTCTAAGGTTCCTTAAGCAAGACACAAAATGCTTTTTCGTTATTATCAGTATTGTTATTGAAAACTATGTAAAAAACATCAGAAAATGTGTGGTTTAGCTGCAAAGTTTGAACCCAGTCATTCATAAATGATCCAGTCATGCCAGATAGTGGGGAAGAGTAGTTTCAGCCCACTGGCTTCCTTGGCTGCCCATTTCTTTTCAATAGCCAGTTCCTGGAAACTGATCTTCACCTCACTCATCACAGTTTAAATGAAAATAAAAACAAGTGTAGTTTCATTTTCAAGTAAACATAGATTGAAACTTATTAAGTGATACTTTGTCTGCTTCATTCTAAAGTCAGTTTCTCATTCACAGCTTAACTGAACTGTCTGTCATCTCACATAATCAAAGGTTACACAGTCCTCTACTGCATTTACTATGAAGGTAGCAGTCTTCCACAGTAAAGCGATCAAATCATTGGGTCAAAATATCCTAAAGATATCTGAAGTTTGACAAGTAACAGTAAATGCCAAATTCCATTAGGTCATTATTTGATATAATTATTTTTCTAAGTATTACTATTTTGTGTGCAGTTGAAGCCATGCATGTATGAATAAGCATCAAAAGGATTTCTAATACTGGATGAGAAACATGATGGTTTCAATAAATTCTAGAGGGAACTCTTTTCCAAGAGACTTTTTGTTGTCAAAATGGTGTACTTGAGTGTTATGTTTGCATGAGTCTCTAATTGGAATTTTCCATTTCTGCAGCCTTTTCCATCCTCTATGCTCAGAGGATACAAACTGTGAATTTTATCACCCACCTTTACAAGCAGGCTCAGCTCCAGGTAGTTTCTTTCCTCTTAGACTCTTGCCAGATGAAAATCATTCCGTGTCTCCTTACAAACACTGACCTCCCCACTGGCCTCCATCTGTGACTGCTTATGTTGAATAATGGCACGGCACCACAGCTAAGGGTTGTCCAAAGGATAAAGACAAGGCTTGCTCTTATTCTGTCTGTATAAACTCTTTACTTCAATTCTGCATATCTGGCAGATGAAACACCTTGCTAATTCAAAAAAAAAATTTTTACATGAAGGGCATAGCTTTCTCAAGGCTTTCCAAACTAAATTAGTATTCAATTTAAATCTTTCTTCACCTTCTAATCTTTGAAAATCCAATCATGCATTTTTCCTTTCATTGCATTCCCACATCAAAGCAAAACTTGTGGATACTTATTATTCTAAGTTCACTGTCTTTTCTTAAAACAGTACTTTCACGAACAGCCTTAGTTTCTAGTAACCTCATCTGCACCATCAATTTTCATTTTTTTTCTATCTATTTACTTATGGTGGTAGAAAAATATTGAAACCTTTTTCAAAGAAACTACCAACCAAGGACAACTCTTTAGCCAATGTAAATTGTCCTAAGCAGATTGATTTCATCAGACAATTGTAAAATGCTCTCTGGGTATATTTACAACTTACCTGTTACCTTATCAGCCTCATACAATCTTAATTGTGTATTGACTTGTGAAGAAAATTCAGCAAGGTCAAACTCCAGTCAAAATTTTGAAGAGTATTTGAAGATATTAATTATGTGCATTGATTTTATAAGTATTTGGTAATACTGTCTAATATATGGAATCAAAAGGTTCAATCTTACAGAGGCTTTCAGCAGATATGCAGCAAGTCAACAGTGTTATAAAATGATTGTTCTTACTGTTAGTACAGAAATTGGTGAAGCTTTGCCTGTAACAGAACCGACCTCAAAATAGTTAGCCTGGGATTGTGCAGTAGCCCTTGAACTGGGCAACCTTGAACAGAGAAGATATTCAATCTTGATTTGAATGAGGATCATGAAGGACAGGAGGCTGAGGGCAATCCAGCTCCAAAAGCTACCTCAGTTCAGCTGGCCTGTCTAAGGTCCAGGCAAAACAAAAGACCTCAGCATGCATGTGAGCATTCCTTTTCTTTCCTTCTTTTTTTTCAAATAGTTATGTTACTATGGACATACGATTGACAACTTGATTTGAGAGAAGGTGTTATTAGCCACTGCATTTCCCATAATCATCAACACTCTTCACAAGCACCAAAGTTATCTCTAACACAAAAGAAGACTTCTAGAAAAAAAAAAAAAAAAAGTCCTGTAGCTAATGATTGGCTGTTTAGAGAAGAATATAGGTTCTGCCCTCAAATAAATGCTTTTACAGGAGTCAAAGGTGCTGCTAACTCTATAACAGTACCTGATAGAGCACTTGCTTGTTTAAATCAGATTTTTCATTTACAACACAGTGGGATTATATTCAGGAGACCACGTTTCCATGGGTTTAGCAATGACCACCCTTTATTTTTATGAAGACAGTGATGTGAAACTGGAAATTCTTGTCAAAGCAGGGTAAACAGACACCCTCTGATCTGTGAGGAAAAAATAAACAAAAAAACAAAACAAACAAAAGAAAAAACACCAAAAGAACCCCCCAAACCAGCCTACCTCTCTTTCTGGGTTTCAAAAAAGCTACAAGGAATTTTGAGAATGTGCCAGAGCAAAAGATCAGAAAATGCTGTAGTTTGTTGAGCAGAGAAATAGATATTTGTTAAAAACTGTATCATGTCTGTTTTATTCCTTACTGACCAAAGCACATTAGTGTTCTCAATAAGTTACAGGTCTTATATGTTCTTGTTAAAACTCCTGTCACCCCACACTTGATTGAATTTTAATGGGCTCAGCCTCAGAGATGGTCCTTTCTATGTTAGGCTCAGGGTCAGAGAAAGCAGAGCTGCCATGATCACAGGACATTTCCGAGGATGAACCCCAAAAACTTACAGTAGTGACCTTTTTTCCAACACTATTGTGTCTGAGATCCCAGATTACTTCCTTTTATATACAATGGAGTGTTTCTGGCAATGTAGTAAAGGCTTTTGCTTCCAGCAGCACCTACATATAGCTGGTAGCAAGGCAGGCCAGGGAGGTTGAACATCACCGGAAAAGTCTGTCCATGATTTTTTAAGTCTGTGAGACTTTGTTAGATGTTAGCAGTGAGGCCACTATGTACTCCTTCACAAAGAAATAATTATTATGCTATATGACATGAGAAAACTCATGATCATAAAGCAAAGGAAAAAGGGGAGATTTTGCAACTTGGATCTTTGTTTGAAAGTATCTGAAGAAATAAACATATTTCCCCTAGACAGCTGTTTAAAATGTATCAGACTACCCACTTGCATTATTTATCTCAGTCTGTGTGTCTGAGCTGATTGTGCCATGTAACTTCTCAAAGCAGAAGAGGAAGGTTTGATTAAAAGATGTGTGCCTAACTGCCTTTTTTTGAACTCAATACCAACTACTGTGCAATCATGTCTACCTATTTTCACCTCATCATTTATGAGCCACAGTTTACTTCTATTTCCATTTCTATTTCAGTCAGTCAGTCTTACATAAACACAGCCTATTTTTCACTTTATATTTGGACCCATGAACTATTTTATTATATTTCAGTCTAGAGTTATATGCTGAAAAGCCTTGGAAAATGCTGCAAAGAAATTTCAGATCTTGTATTTAGTTACAACTGAAAAATTTTAAGGCATATATTCCAATGTGACAGAGATCAATGATGTCTAATAAGATAAAATTACAGTAATTTTTTCAAATATTTCATATTAAAGAAACACTAAAGCATAACATTTTATATTACAGTCACATTTACCATTTCATTTTGGTTGCAGGTGTTTTTCAAAGTCTATCTTGCTTAGTAGGTTCTTTAAATTACAGAATTACTGGCCTCAGCAGAAATCTCAGTTTTGTTGAAATCAGTATCCTACCTTAACTCTAAGGAAGACAAGTCCCACCTGGATAAAGCCCTAAACAACCTGGTTTTATCTCATAGCTGACCCTACTTGGTCAAGGAAGTTGCACAAGAGTTCCCCTCCAAACTTAATTATACAATGACCCTTTATGCACAATAATTCTGTCTTTTCTTGGACTGTTTTTTTAACTAAAAAAAAATCTAGCAAACTGAATAAATTATTAAATTAATTCCTCCATTCATACACTAAATAATACTTCTCAACAAAAAGTTCTTGTACCATCGTTTACTGAAAAGAAGTATCTTCATGACGCCTCCCAGGAATTTCTCAGTGGTCTTGTTTCAACACACTTATTTTTCCAAATATCTGTGAACCACATTAGACCCCTGTCCAATGTGTGTGATACTCTGTCCTCAGTTCTTTGCCATGATGCACTTGTATTCTCCCTTTTATCCAGTTTTTTATCTCTGTAAGTGTTTTACCTCCCCCAAAACCAGCTGTTTAGTTTTCATAATTGCCTCTTGAAGTCACCAGTATAATCACAGGAAGAGAAGAGTCCATGAAAAAATTGTGAATGAGAAAGAAAGAACGAGAAGGGAAGAATAAGTGAAGAATAAGAAGGGAAAACAAAAGGCCACCTTTGAACTTGGAGGCCTTCCATACTGCATCTACCTCCGCTGCCAAGAAGCCACAGATGTTCATCACATAAGTAGATGAAAGTCTTACTGTGAGGTGTTTGTTGCTAGTTCAGAATCTTAATAACGCATATTGTCCCCAGCTGCACTGGTATATTTTTTTCTCTAATTTTTAATACTGAAAACTTTAAAAATACTGGAGTAAGAATGAGGAAATAAAAGAGATCATGAGCCTTATGGTAACCTCTTTAGAAGAAATTCCATACCCTTTCTTCCCTTCTCTTCTCTTTTCCTTTCTCTTGTTCACTTTCCCTTAAAAAGCTAAAATGAAACAAACCACTCTAGCAGGTCTTGGGTTGCTAAGACTTCAGGGAAGCTCCTATTCAGCAGGTGTAGGGTAAGACTGATGAATCATTTCTCCCAGCACTTCGGCTAAGCCATTTCAAATATTGGAATAAAGAGTCACTGCTTAGTAATACTAATATGGTTTGTTCAGGGGTAATAGGTATCCACTAACTGATTACAGTATCATTGTTTTCATCTCAATTGTTTTTTCTTGCCACATGTTATAGAAGACAACATTCTTTTAAAAAATATCTATTACTATTTAATTGCTTAGGAAGCCCCCTATTTGCCATCTCATTAAATATCATCAGGAAAATTAATCTTTTCAAAGACCATACCAGTTTGGGCTAGCCAAATAGTAACAGATTTCCTTAAAGATCTGTCTAAGAATTTTCTGACTAGTTGCATCTAGTTGAAGCATAAGCAGCATGAAAAGCTAACCTTCTGATGGTATGTGTGAATGTGCTACGATCATTTCCCATGGAAAGAGTTCAGAGGTTCAAAAATCAATCAGATTCTGCATTTCTGATTCATTGAATTAGTCAATATGGCAAATAGGAGAAGACTTCTCTGGACTTTGCCCGTACAGGATCTCCCTGCAGCCAGCATCCACTGAAGGCAGATGCACAGCTGGTTTCTTCCACAGAAGAGGTAAAGGAATACAAACAGCATCTTAGAGTTAACATACGTTTTCCTCTGTCTAAACGGTTCAGCAACGTGATAGTCATTATGGAAGTTAGTCAAGTCAATTTTAGCCATTCTGGTCATCCATGTCATTAAATGGCATATAATTTAATTGTGTGTAAAACTGACTTATTAATAATAATATCAGAAACTATTACTGGCAATAAGGGAGAGTATTAAAAAAAATTCTAATAAGATGAGTCTCACTTTGAGCCATTGAATGAATTAATTACGTTTCTCCCTGAGACATTCTGATGAGGGGGAAGGAAAGGTTCCTCTCTGTATTGTGCAAAATTGTCTATATTGTACCAAACAGCTGTCCAAGGTTAACTTTAGTCACTGCCAAACCAACGTACTGTGAGAGCATCCTCACGTACTGCCTTCTACCTGGCACACCAAATAAAATGGCCAGGCTTTAAAGAAGCTCTGTGCTCTGGTTTGTATCAGAACTCTGTTTGTTAGAGATAATGGCATCAGTAAGAAGTCCTGCACCAAGAATCAGAAATAAAGCTAAAGGAAAGCAGAAAAATCAGAAATATTAGACAAAAGTGATTATGCAAAAATATCAGCACCACAAGGACTTTTGTTTTACAGGGCACATGCTCAGGAGATGTTCCAGTTAAAAAATGGATTCACAGAGCTTGTACTTATGGGCTTTAAAGGATCCCAGTGAATTTATGCAGCCTGTAGTTAATGACAAAGGCAAATTTAAATGTGAATGAAATTACAAAATTATTAGAGATCTGCTAGTGACGGCCTTGGTAAAAGTTATGCTATGAAAATCAGTATTTTGAATATGAAACTGCTATTATGTTGTGGTGCATAATTATTTAGGGACACATCAAATGGTTTCTAATAAATCTGAACACTGGAAGCCAGAGAAATAGATTTTTAATCCAGGTTCACGTGAGGATCTCCTAGAAGCATAAGCTTGCTATATTCTGTTAGCAGTGAAAATGAAGTTGAAAAATTCTTGCATAAGGTAGTCGTTAAGGTTTTGTGTGATGGGCCACCACCCAGAAAATCAACTTTTAGATGTGAGATGCGATCAAACCTCCATTTAAATCAGTAGAATCCCTTTCATTTACTGTTATTAAGCATTTGGCAGCAGATTTTTTTTTTCTTCATTTAATAGATGCAGGGAAAAATAATTGCATATTTTATGCAATCTGTTGCTACAGGATGGTTTTAAAGTGATTTAGAGCAAGTGACTAAAAGAGAATGTCTTATGCCACTGTGTACTCCGTGGGGCAATGTCAGTGAGCTCTGGAAAAATGTATATACATGGTCAGGAGTGTGCTGTGGTATTGAGGGACACAGCTAAAATAAGCAAATATGGAAAGAGGTGCACAGACCAAAAAGCAAAACTGAGCAGTCTGCTTCCTTTCTCTCCTGCCCGTGGTAAAAGGACTACTAACACACATGTTTGGGTAGCAAGGCAGACAATGGAATTATGTTTTCAAGGTCATCTAGTTCTAGATAAGAAAACATGTCAAAGTATAACTAGGGCCACAGGGTAGATGAAACACTGCATCGTGTTGCAGTTTGATTCAGCTGAAATAGAAAGTAAGGCCTCTCCATGTTTGTCTGAGTAAATATTAACAGACACAGAATAGAGAGAAGAGTCAAAATGCTCTTCTTGATGTGTTTTCCACTGCTGAGGTTCAAAGACTTCACAGTTCCCCCTGCAAAAGTGCAGGACCTGTGAAACTGCAGACATTTAATACTCCATGGGGTAAAGGAAGGGTCAATGTGTGGCCTGAAGAGGATAACTTTTAGCTTTTCAGTAGTTATGCAAGAGGCCAGTGATGATCCTGAGATACTTAGGGGGAAAAAATTACCTGTATATGCTGCAATGGTTTTAGACAACAGGCTATTTAGAATAATAGATTATGCGAATATATATTGAGAGTGAGCGATATCATCATATTTGCTTATCAGCTGGGGTTCTGCCCAATATACTCACACCAGCTATAAAAATGATTAGGCTGTGTTTCTTCCCTAGCTGGAGCAGATGTGGGAAGTATGACTGACACTCCTTCTATACTATTATCACAAACAGATAGCTATCAGAAAGTCAATCTCTTCCCAGCTTTGCAATGTGTCTCCAGGCTGTGACGGTACTGACAAAAGGCATATTTTAAACTGCCTGTAGATTCCAGAATGAATGAGAGATTTAATATGGGGGAATGTTCACTGATAAAAGTGACTTATTTACCATGCCCACTCTGTGTGCTGCATTCCAAAAGGAGCAGATAAAGAGCAAGAAATAATAATAAAAAATATATAGGTGGATTTATTAAAATGTGATGTTGTCCATCACCAGAAAAATATTTGCCTCACTGCAGGACAGAAAACTAGGAGAAAAGGATGGAAAATGTATGTGTCCTGTTAAGCAGAAGTTGGTGCAAGAAGAAATGATTTATAGAGAGAGTACTAATGTCCATTAAGATCATGAGAAAACCAGAATGTGTTAGGACATACCTGTAATCCAGTCTGCCCTGTGTTTGCAACAAGGACAATCATTTATTAGGTCTTTTCAGCATTAGCATATTGAACTATGAAAACTATGAATCTTTTATGTGCTTTTATGTGCTATTAAGGGAGGGAGACGTCTCAGAATTCTTCTTTAAATTAAATACATACACCTAGAACCAGTTGTAGTCAGTAATAAAGTAAGCAGCTGTCTAGGGCAACAGACGTAGGTCCTGCTGCCCATCCTGCCACGGCCCTGAGAAGCCAAGCACTGCACTGCTGCCCAGGGGAGAAGCTGCAGGCATTTGCATTAGGGAAATTACTTATTCCGGCAATAGGAAACTCCACCACCACTTTCACCATCCCTCCACTAATAGCAGGAAAACCAACACATATGTCCAGAGCTTTCCTTTGGACTGTGTTCCTGCTCCACTCCTTCCTGTATCAATGCTTATCAATGAAAATGAGTGCTATTAGATTTGAGATGGGAATAGCTTGGTGCCAGTTGACAGGGAAAGGTTCGCTATTTTATATCTTGGAATGCGTTACCAAAACCTTTGCTGTTATCACAAATAAACTGAATTTGCAACTGTAAGGATGGTACCAAAAATGCAATAGAGATCACATAATCTTGTTTTCCAGCCAGACCACTTAGCAATGCACATAAAAATATCGCATAAAAAGGAGTCTAATGCTTCAGATCTTTACAAATGTCGAACAAATAACAGTTTGAGAGAGAGAGGAAAAAACATTATGCATAAAACATCATCAATATATGTTGCCTTGTTCAAAGAACATATTTATGTATTTTGAACATTTGCATTTTACGGTTTATCATGAAATATTCTCTTTCTTTGGTTTCAGAGAAGAGGCAGACAGCTGGTAGAGTCACAGATGTAAGAATGTTTTCCCATTTAAATGGCTTAAGCAGTTGTTTTTCAGGAGGACGGAGACCAGCTATGAGAAGCAGCAAAGTTTATCTATGCTTGGTCAGACTGTAGCAGAGGGTGTATATTTTTGTAAGCTCTACAATCTATAGAGGTACAGTATTAGTCATATGCCAGAGATACGCTTTGGACAAGGCAATATGTTAAAAATGTCTTTTCAGCATGATCTTCCTATTGGGGTTTTTTTGTGAGCTTCAACTGAACCCTTAATGTTGTCTTAACCCTTTCATTGTGGGGATGGGGGTGGGGGGTGAAAACTTGATTATAAAGCAGTGGTAATTTTTATTACCACTTTTAAATTATAATTATGAAATTATATTTTATTACAATTATAAATTTAATGTATAACTACATTTATGTAAATATATAATTATATATTTAAATATTTCTACATTATAAATTAAAAAGTGGTAAAAAGAAGACCACATTGCATGCTGCGCTTTTTCACGAATTAAAGAGAACTTAGACAAGTTAAAGTGAAATTGTTGGGAAGAGAGGGATGAACATTATTATGAGCAAAGAGACTATAACTGTCCGCTTTTAGATGGAATCAAAGAATAGGTTCATCATTTTTCCCTGTGGCAATTTAATTCACATTTTGCACTGTTCAGGTAAAAGCATATTAATGGCAAATTACAGAAAGCAAGTCATTGTAATGCAGTGAATAGCTAATGCCATTGTTAAAATGTATCAGTGATTTTCAGTCAAGGATAAATGATGTTGCCTTTTCTATGCATAAGGAAAAATCCTTAGTGCAGTCAGGAAACTGATGAAAGTTAAAGATACTCTGTCTTATTAGAAATCACATCCTCATCTGAATAGCTCATGCCCACTGCTCCTGCAAGCCAGGCCTATTAAAAAAAAAAAAAAAAAATTGAAAAATTCACAAAGGGCAAGTTCTGTTTTTCCATGTCAGGCTGGTTGCTTTGTTCATTTGTCAGCACTTGGTATATTGCTTTCACCAGCTTCCCTGTACATTTAGTAAAATGGTCCTAACGCCTTAGTGACTGTGGGATTGACCAAGCCACAGCCAGTTTCTGTGGTCTGTACAGATCCACAGAGTGTGGGGGAGAAGAGCATTTAAAAGGACTGAGAGAATTGAGCTACAAAACTTCACAGTCACTGTAAAATTGAGGAAAAGTCCTAAAATCAGATTTTTTTGAATCAAAGTAATTTCAGGTAGGTGGGCTTTTTTTAACGTGCAGTTTCCTGCTCTTCTCCAACACTAGGGGTCTGTACATTGTGCTGAGTAACCTTCAGGATGACAAAGACAACAAAAACTAAAAGCCTTCCCCTAGTTCCTCTGCAAGTCAATGGCATTTGACTCTGAAGAAAGGAGGGAGAAGAATGGCAAAAAGAAGCAATCAAATTGATTTTACCTCCTGGATGTCATTCAAGTGTTATTTAGTATTAAGCACAGCACAGCCCTTCATATAAGTGAAAGCAACTGTTGTAGTCACCAAAGACATGTGTCCAAGGAGGTATTAATCTTTGCAGTTACAACCCTCAGGAACCATAAATATTTCCTTCTTGCTGTGCTATTACTACTCTTGCAATTATAAGGAGTTATATGCATGTAGATTTTTAACTCCTATGAGTTAATAAAAGCTGTTATTGCTCTGAATCTCAGTAGCTAGTAGGAGTCTTTTCTTTCATTTCATTCTCTTCTTGATAGTTTCCCAGAACCATTGACCAGACTACATACATAGAGAAACCAGAGAGTTTTTCAACAGGATATTTTTTGTTGTACTGAAACACCGTACAACAAATTTTCTGGGCTAGTTCAACAACTTATCACCTTGAGATATGTTAATAGTAGCGAAATACAATCTAAAGCTAATGGCAAATTTTCTACTACTCAGCAGTCTACTTTTCCCATATTTATCATCCTTTGTTTTCATTCTTTTCACTTTCTGTTCTATTTAGTAATAAAACAAAAAGGAAGGATATTTGGGCTTGGAAAAGCTTCAATATTGCTCCGTGGGCTTCATAGGTACACACAAATGTAGGAACAAAATAGCTTAGGAAAGTTTCCTGTTGCCATGGCAAATTCAAATTATATCCTTATTGATTACTGAAACTTGTTAAATATTTCTCTTTAGCAATAAGGCTTTAATAGAAATTGTGTTGAAGCATTATCATATTAATAGAAATGGAGACAAAAATCTTACTTAGATCGTACAACTAGAGCTGATGTTTCCATCTGTTCTGTTATGGAAAAAAACTCATTCAGGAGTGGAGGATTTGCTGCTTTTCAGGTAAAGATCAAGTAAGGTCACAAAAATGGCTCTGAGGCTAATCTCATGGGTTGCTTTATTTATTCCTTCTAGCAGTGGCAGGTCAAACCTGCTTAGTTGAAAATTCAGAAGTATAGGGTAAGGTTCATATCTCTGTTTTGACTTCCACCTCTACAACTTAAAGTTGGGGGTTGAATATCAGTTTGATTTCTTTCTCCATTAAAGATTCTTCCACAAGAGTCTGGCTGTCTCTTTTGTTCTCTAGGTGAAAAACCAAGGAACATATTACAGATCTAAGTGCTAACAGTAACTCCCTCTCTTGCTGAGAGAACTCCCAGGACTCATCCCTCAGACAGGTTTCCTGGTATCTGTCAGATTCTCCAGCAACTAAAGCAGCTCTCAATTATTTTTGTCTTTATGCACTCAGACTGTAAAGTCCTCACAAAGACAGCTTTTCTTACCCTGTTTTGAGTTGTATCTGGTGTAGTTTTTAGTTACTGCTGTAAACACATCTTGGGCACTGTACAGATATCTCCATGTCTACTGCATTATGGTTTACTATATGGTATTCACAATTCTCTATTGACTTTCTCATCACTTGTTCTATTATTCTGCAGAAGTTCCTGTTTAAATTCAGTGTGACTATTCACAGAAAAAAGTGCTGCTCAACATAAGTAAAAATTAGAAAACTTTGACAATAGCAATTAGAGCTGTCCATTTACTACTGCAATTTAGAGGCCTCCCTGCATTTCATGGACACTGCTGTGCTGTTTCAGATATCCTAGTTTCAGTTGGCTTTAGTAACTCCAAGACAGTGTTCATTTAGTATTCTGGCTGTCAGGAAAAAAACCAACTACCACAACGCATGTGCAAATTACAAACTCTTCAATTATCATGTATTACATTTGTATATACCGTCTATATATGTATACACAAAATACTTTGCACTGTCTCTATTATCCCTGACTTGCCTTTTTAGAAGCAATTTGGAAAACTGGCAAGGAAAATATGTCAGTCCTTTGCTGACAGTTTCTGCGTGATTCACCCTACACATCATCCATCACAGATTGCTCCTACTGCAAGGTCAATCACCAGTGAAAGACTGTGGGATTTGACAAGGGGTCATTTGATATATTTTTATATATTATTAGTTTTACTTGTTAGTCTTTCATAGCATAAAGTGGAGAACTGGAGGGGGAAGATGACAAAGTTTCTTAAGTCTTTTAAATAGCTTGGGTTTGAAGATGAAAATGTCCCTCTCAAAGCCCTGAATCTTCTCTGCTTAGAAATAATAGCTAACTTGCTTACCACCAATCTATTAAATCATGGATAACGACAAGCCACAACCCAAAATCCCCATATGGCTGCATATGTGGGAGAGCTGAAAGAAGGGGGATTGTTTGGGTCGAATCTCAAGCATGGCCAGCCTCTGCAGCTGCCCCCACCGCTGGGTGAGATTTGCTGCAGCTGCCACACGCTGACCAAGTCGCTTGGCATAGCACCATGTGGAGGGAGAATCTGATCTGCTGTCAGATTAACTGAAGCTCAAGAGTCAGGCTGAACACCTGTGTTCAGGTAGGTACCTACAGGACCAGATCTGTCAGCATCTGACATTTCCTGTTGAAGACAATCTCTGGGAAGTGCCTGAAAATCAAGACACTCCTTTCCATGAGAATAAAGACTTGGTATCCATCCATTGCAAATGGAAGAGGGACTGGAGTATAGATATTGAAGAGAAAAGAAGATAAGATAGTGAAAATTGTCCTTATTTTCTATTTTATAGAATTTTAAATCTAACCCAGTACTTTGAAAGTACAACTTAACAGATATGGCCAGACTGTGGACATTCATATTCTTTCTCTTGTTCAATTGGTGAAGACTTTTCTATCACAAGGACTTTTCTGTCAAAATAACTTTTCCATAAAAAATCTAGTTGCTATCCAAAGAAGATTTCTTCTTCTTCTTTCCTCTCTTTTTTTTTTTTTTTTTTTTTTTTTTAATAATATTAATTTTCTGGTCTCAGTCCTCAGAGATTGTTGTCTGGACTTTTCTAACCACCTTTCCCCAATGTCAGATAGTAAAGATTGACAACAGCAGCAGTAATAATGATGGCAGTAACATTTTACTTTTAGCTAATGGAATACATTTTTCCCCCAGAAATTTTATTGTTCCATGCCATATGTATCTATATATTGGTTGTTAAAATAAATATATTACATAAAACTAATGTTGGCAGTTTTATGTTTCTAGAAATTCTATTTAAATTGATTTGTTAAAAGAACCAATGTTATTTCACTGTATTTTACCTTCTGGTACAACATCTCATGATATCCTGTTAAAGATTACAGTCTTAAGTATGCATCATTTAATGCAAATATTGGTACTTAGGTGGTTGGGCACATTTTTAAGAAAGCATATATCAAAATGAAACTTACATTTGTACAGCTATTATATTGCATTATCTCAAGAAATGGAACACAATGAAATTACTTATTTTCCATAGATTTGAAATGTATTTTTTAAAAGTACTGACAACACTACAGAAAGTGGGGTTTTTTTTCCTTTGTTTTTACAAGAACCAATCAGATTTTGCAAGTGCACACACACATATTCACAGTAGGAAGCTTTATTCCTATTGCACTCAGCAGATTTGCACTTATGTGCCCTTTTTTCTCCTACTTGTGTGAATAGTGTTGACCCATGCTCCAGACTGCCTGCTTCTTGGGCAAAACTCCATGATTGACTTAATTTGCCCACATTTCAGCAAATTCTCCACTAAATGGAAAGGGCCATGTTTTGGGGAAAGAGAGGATAGTTGGTACAAGAGTTGTATCTGTACTTTAAAAGGTGACCTTGCCACCTGCACTGTGAAACACTAGGGCTAAAAATAAGTATACCGTGAAGTTTACAGTTTGTTATTTATATTTCTAAAGTGCCATAGTTTTAAAATTTCTGAGCCAAGATTCTCATAGATCATCAAACTTTTGAATCCATGCACACAGATAAAACATTACATTCACTCCTCTAGAAAAAAAAACCACCCCTCCACTCAGCATATTCAGCACTGCTTACTTGTCTTATGAGCTACAAACTAACACACATTTATTTTATACCTGGCTATTTGGATCAAATATAAAACAAATCACTAAGTCTACAAACACCAGTTCAGGCATATTCCCCAGACTATTCTGGATTAAAAAAAAAAAAAAAAAAAAAAAAGTTTCTTTGCTTAAAAGGCTCTTCTCCCATCCCAAACTGCACATAACAATTTCCAGTGCAGAGAGTCCAGTTCACCATTAAGTCAAAAGTTCGGAGTGCTGCAGTCCATCAACCACTTACAGGTATGAAGTCTCAGAGTGTGGGGTCTGAAGAGGGACAACCAATTTAGTAATTTAGCATCTCAAACCAGGTACCTTTGAAGAAATTCAAACTTATAAATGGCTTGCCTGTCCTTCATTTAACAGAATATGCCTAGCCTTATTCCATAATTTCTCATTTTAAATTTCATTATTCATTTTCTGTGCAAAATTACAACCTTTTTAAAAGCAGTAGAACTGAAATTGTACAATTTAAATCCAGATACTTATTAAAAATGGAGAACCATTTCAACATTGGTTTGGGTTTTTTTTCTCAGAATGCTCTTTAAAAAGCCTTTTGTCTTAAAAAAAAAAAACCTGGGAAGTTTTCAAGGCAGATCAATTTTTGTAAACAAAGTTATTAGGGGCTAAACCTAACATTTATAATGGAATTTGGCTGAACTGGAAAGAATTTATGCCTGTAATTAATTATGAAGGCTGCAATATGGCTTTATAGAAGAAAAAAAGAGCAAAAGAAGACAAAATCAAAAGCTTGTCTGATAAGCTGAAAATAACAGCTTTACCACCAATTTAGGCAAGCAAGAAGGTTAAATATCACAACAGGAAAAAGCTGTCTAAACTACCAGACAATTTTAGCTGAGAGTCCTTAGGGAATAGTTATAAAGGCTATGTCAAGTAAAAATAACTTCTTCACAGAGGAGGAAGTACTTTAGAGAAAACAATGGAAGGGAAAAAGAAAGAAGGCACAAATGCCCCTTTCAGCTTTCCCTAGCAATTAGCAGAATGCTAGGACCCTGGGTTCACTTGCTTACTTCATGGCGGGGGGCGGGGTGGGGGTGGGGGTGGGGGGGCAATCATTTTGATGCGTAGGCAGGAAAGTCAAATGTGCTTTCTCTTGTCACCCCAGAATACTAAAATATCATTATATTCTCAGATCCCTTTCAGACTAGGTACTCAGGCCTGACAGCAAAGTAACAAGGAGTATTGCTCAGAAGATAGAGAAGACATTGATTGAAAAAGATCCCTTTTGTGTGTGACAGAAATAAATGCACTGGGGGGTGGGGTAAGGATGGATTAGTTGCATTTTTCAACTTCTGAATTCAATCGTTTACTAATACAAGAAAAGAAACAAGAAAGGGAAGAAAAAAAAAAAAGGAATCGTATTAGTCATAGGGAAGTAACAGCTTGGAAGAGATACTGATGTAGGAAAAGCTGTTTCCATATAACGGACTATCCAGATAATTACCCATATTGCAGAAAAAAAGAGAGTTTTGATTTTTAAATAAAGGTGGATAATACATGCAAGGCTTTAATTAGTGGGTTGTTGCCAGATGGAGACCTTCCCAGGTGATTTTTCAAAGGGTTAGACTGTATGATAGGGAATTATTTAAAAACAATAGCTTTTGTTCTGTTCTGAGGGGTCTGAAGTATATTGCAAACATTATCAAAGCTTCACAAGCACTGTAGAAGCCCCATGTTTGTCAGAAATGCTGATAAGAGTGATGCAGAGCCTCAGTACCTAAAGAAAACTTTCCAAAACTATCTGACATGTAGTAAGTTCAAACTCACAAGCATTCAGCCCCGTGGTACTGATGGGAGAGCCTCTGTGTGTGTGCCAACGTGCTGTCTTGGGATGCGGACAGATAGCTGGCATTTGTCTTAGCTTATTTTAAGCCTTCAGATGAGTGTTTTGGAGCATCATCCTCACATGCCTTTAACACCAAGCGTTCTCATTGCACACAGCAGAAGTGGCCTTCATCCATCTGAGCTGGAAAACTCATTAGGTTGAAATTACATGAAAATATACAAAGATATTTTTAGATGTTTTATAGAAAACTTGATTAACACATGGTTGGCTTAGCTGACTGGCACCTTTCAAGATATACCTCTCAGTTGCGGTTCCTGTACAGAGTGGGTGGATGGTACTTTCAGTATAGATGGCTTACTGCAGTAAAGGGAAACAGCAAAGAACAAATATAAAACATCTCCATGAAGAAGAAAGCAGTCTTTGTGTTTCTGTCCCTGTAACTATTCAAACTGTAGATACAAATGCCACCTTCATAACTACATCCTGCTCTTTCTGGTTTGAATTTGTGATTCCACTTGTGAGCATGATCACGATGCTGTAATAAATTCATTCACTGCACATTTTCAAACATTTCAAACTCTTCTTTTATTTTTGTATTAAGGAAATGAAGAATTTCAAAATCATTGCAATATATAGGTCCTATCCTCTATAGGTTTGTCTCATCATCTTTATTTATAAATATCGCAGGAAGATACATTGAAGCATTTTCTGCACATTTGCAGTGATGTCCTCAGCTTGCACATTCAGCCTTCAATGGGGTACGGTCATTTTAGTCATACTCACTACCTATGCTTTGGCCTATACCAGCTCCCTGCAAGCTGGTCCTAAGAGATGTAGCCTTAAGCCTTCCTCTTCCTCTGCCTTCTGGCTGGGAATAGACTCATCCTGCAGCACCAGAGCATGCACCTGCCCTGCAGAAAAGGACATCAGGTAAAACTAGTCTGAGAAGCGGAGTCCCTTGATTCAAAAACAGCATATTGTAAATGCCACCAGCTGTATAATCTAAGCAAACATCACATAATTCTTCCAAAAACAGACCAAGAAATGTGGATCCTTACAGATTAAAAAAAATTGAATGGCTCCTCAAAATAAGACATTTTTACTTAGCTTTTTTAATAACTTTCTTGCCTGCAGTTTCAGCTCTCGGAAGAACCGTGTACAAGCAGGCAGAGGATCATGCTTAAAATGTCATGCTGAAATATCACCATGACATACACCAAGTTGATGCATCAAAATATAATCAACAATAAAATGCCAAAAGAAAGGTTTCACTGATTTCCAGTGAAGATATTTGAATAATTATTTCAGTGTGACTGCAGTGAAGTCAGTTGGTGCAACCTCAGTAAATCCCTTCCTGCAATAACATATTGAACAAAAGCACTTACAGGGTCTTTAGTGTGCATAGTTTATGATAGAGAACATTATGAGAGCCTGAATAAAGTACTATGAAGAATCTTTAGTAACTTATGTA
This sequence comes from Strix uralensis, assembly GCF_047716275.1. Classification (NCBI taxonomy): domain Eukaryota; kingdom Metazoa; phylum Chordata; class Aves; order Strigiformes; family Strigidae; genus Strix; species Strix uralensis. The sequence goes on from NC_133977.1 coordinate 36,179,186, forward strand.
AAAAATAATAGCAAACCTTTCTGAATACCATTTCTTTATATTTGATGAGCAAAGCCTACACAAAATCTTTACAAAAAGCTGCCAGCACTCTGCAGTGTTCTTGTGAGCTAATTACTGGAATATTACAGTTGAGATTAACTTCCCGAGTTTCTTCTATTTCTTCTATCACATACTTGTCTCCCACTTGGTGGTTTTTGTCCCATCCATATGTTGTGTTCATTTACATCAGAATACAATGGGAATGTGCATTCAGATCTGCAAAGAAAACTGTAGCTCGCTCCTGTGTTCATTAAGGAGGGTTATTAGTGAATTTATAGCCAGCAAGAATGATGGCTTTTTTCACACAATTATTGGAATCCACTGGAAAATGTTCAATGTTTACAGTTAGTGGTCTTCAGGGGCCAGACAAGTCAACAACTTTGGCTAATAACATAAGAGTCATTCATCAACATGCAAGCAGCCATGTTCAGCTCAGTGAAGGAAAAGGTTTCACTCCATAGTCACAGGCTACATGGCAAGGAAATCATTATGGTTTCCTATTATCAGGCAGATGCAGATAGTTTTGTTGGCATCTGGTGAAAGGCTATTTAGGAGCAGGCTGTACGTCACTTCTTCATGACATTTATTAAGAGGTTTGTCAGGTGGTATTGCACTGTAGCAGTGTCCCAGATTGATCCATTTTGGATTTCCAGCTGCAAGTTGCAGATATAATGAAGGAGATAAAAGTATTCTCCAGTGAAGCAGTCATGGGCCCTAGTGAAATGTGGCACATTAATTTCTGAGCTATGAAATTATATAATCCCAGGGGATTTACATTTCTAACTCAAGGATCTCAAGGAAGACAAGAAACAGTCACTTCTGTGAAATGTCTGTTTACTCCACAAATCCCTTGAGGCTAGGTTTCTCTTTGTGTAATTGTCTCTAGGAACAATCTCTTTCTCGAAAAACTAGCACTCATGAATTATTGTGTACATTTGTCCAAGAAATGTTCAAGAAACATCCACTTTGTTGCTTTATGAAAAAGACCAAAGAACTGATAGATAGATAGATAGATAGATAGATAGATAGATAGATAGATAGATAGATAGATAGATAGACAGACAGACGGACAGACAGACAGACAGATAGCCATGCAGAGCCCAAGTTTAACTGTTTGATCTAACAAAAAGCCCTGGAAAAAAATATGAGTAATGCATGCCTTGTCTTGTTCTTAAACTGACCAGTGATGGTGGGGAATAAGTTTAATTTCATTTTCTTGAGAATTAAACTCAAATACCTCTGACTGATTAAAAAAATCTCAGCATTTTAAACTGGATGCCCCTGCAGCCTTATTTGCAATACCGCCATCAAGCTGTCAGCTGCCTCACTTTATACCAGCTTTATTTGTATGCATGACACACAATCATGAAAAAAAGAAGTGATTAATTCCCATTTGATATTGTAGGTACAGAGAACATGAATGAGATTACCTGAATAAGCTTAACTTTTTGTCTTTCTGTCCCAAAGACCCCCAGCAAGCCAGCAGCCTTGAAGCATTTTGCTGGATAGGGGCTCAGTTTTCAGCACTTTGCAGATTAAAGCAAGGATTCACCAGAAAGAGCAGACAGTACTTTCATCTTCACAATACGAGCCATGCACTTGTCCCAGACCTTCTTACATCCAGGCAATACAATTTCTTCTGTCATGAGGCCAAAATGAGTGTGTTTCTGAAGCAGAGGAAGAAAACCAAAGCAATGTCACTTGTCGAAGCAGAGGCTCAAGTGAAGAGGGCTAGTGCAGCAGCAAGATGTGTTCCCACTGGTGGGACCTCAGAGGAAACAAAACACAGAACCAAATTCCCATGATCTGTGTGTGTGGATGGGCACCTGCGTGACACCACTCTGAGCTACTCCTGGAGCAGGGATAGATTCACATAAACATAATGATTTCTGAAATGCACTAAATTGGGACTGGCCAGCTTGGAGCACAGACAGGGTGAGCTTGCAGTAGAAAAATAGACTAACCACAAGTCTGTAGCAGGCCCAGATCTCCCTGGTAACTTGCCGTAATTTTACTGATGTTACATGTAGGTTGAATCTACTTCACAGCAAAGGTATTACGGATCCCAGTAACAAAGGAGCCTTTGGGACTTCCATCACTTTGCACCACAGGATTTTTTTGCTCATATGTATTGTATGACACTAAACCAAGATAATTATAATCTTTCTCTATCTCCTTTCTTAAAAACAAGGAAACAGAATTAGCTTTTCCTTCACTTGAATTCCTCTTGTTTAAGTTGGCTATCACTGTACTGAGTGTGGCAGGTTTTCCCCAGGCAGTATAATTTCCGTATTTACTTGCCTTTTGCTATTGATTTGCAGTGGATTATTGCAATAAAAATGTAAGTACTCCACAAAAGCAGTAGCTTTGTCCAGGATATGACAGTGAAGTAGTGTTTCAAACTGACATATCAAATTACTCAGATTACTATTTATACCATTTTGACTTAATGTTTTCCCAGTACCAATATGAAGTAGAATGTATAATTATGTGCAAGACTTCTGGGCAGCTATAAGAGTATTCAGTTGCTAAGTGTCATTCCTTAAGCAACCTGCCAACACATTCTTTGCAGTTTGAGTTCAAACAAGACTTCAGACTTCTCAAAACACTTCTTATTTTCCTAGGCATTAGACTGGAAACATAATCTAAGAATTAAAAGCAATCTATTCTGCATGGCAATGAAAGCAGAATTATTCTGTTAACATAGTGAGGTTCACTTGTCAGAAATGATAGCATAGGGAAAAGGGTTCTTTGGAAGCTACACTATGAAGAAATAAATACAAAATTCCCATGCAAAGTGCCAGAAAAGATGATTAATATAGCAACTTACATTACTTAACACATCAATTTTAAGTGACACTGTTTGAGATGCACTGATTTTACTCTTCCTTCTCCCCAGAAACATGAAGTCTCCAATGCTCAGTTAAGACACTGAAACAAGTCCTTTTTGCTTTGCAAGAATTAATAATCCTTTGTCCCCATTTTTTCCTCATTTCAACTTCCTAGTCAACTTTTTCTTTCTTTTTATTTGTTTTGACTTACATTAGAAAGAAAAAGAGATTTTAAAAAACCAACCCATTAATAAGGACCTATTTTAAGCAGAGTAATGAGGAGTTGGCATTCCTCCATAATACATCTCAGGTCACATTGACAGTTTTTCAATACAGAGGAAAACCTGGGAAATTACAGTAGCTATCAAGCAGTTCTCAGTCAAAAGTGAAAAAGGATGGAAAGAGATTCACACTGAAAATAAAAATTAATAAGTACTAAAACACATACATTAGACACTATTAAAATATATATAGCACTATCTATCAATCTATTGATAGATATCAGGTATAAGATCATAGGCTGCTTCTTGGCTGTTATCTAAAGAAGTCCAGCTGAAGGTGGACTAAAAGTATATTAATCATTCATGTTCAGTTACAGATCAATATGCTGTGAAACACTTTCATCTTTTCCTTAGAAAAGATGTTCAGATATTTTTCAGCCTGCTTGATGTCTGCAAAATCTCCTAAAATATTAGTAAGGATTAGTCTTCATCTATTTTGATTTAATTTCATGATGTACAATATAATAATATTATCCACTGAAAACATTGTATGAAATGTTTGCATATTAATTATGATTGGAAACATGATACCTGTGAAGTCACTGGTAAAACTCCAATAGCCCAAGATTAAAGTGCAGGAACAAGCGTTACTCCTTGGGATGCAGGCTACATCTTGATCCATATGTCTGTAACTCAGATGAGGAGTACGAAAACTGTAATATAGCTAAAAGGTAGGAAGAAATTTGAAATTATAAAATTATTATAAAATATAAAATTAAAATTAAAATTATCTGCTTCTCTTCCACAGGTATTAATCCAGGAAAACACTTAATTAACCCAGGAAAAAACACTTAATGATCTCTATGGCTAGTGTTGAATGTCTACTAGTTCTATTAATGCCATTTGGAATCAGAGCTATTCAACATGCCTGAAAAGCAAATCCATGGTACTGCTTATTTCCAAACTATTTAGGAGACCCACCCATTGCCTCTTAGCATAAACATTTTCTTTGCCATTTAACAGATGGAAGAGTTGAAATATAAAGGAAACCAGATCCAGAGAGGAATCTTTCTAACTGAAAAGTAAAAGAAAAATGTGAAACACAACTATTCTCTCCTCTTAAAAAATGTAACTGTGTGAAAAATTGTGTCATATATTTTGCTGGGTTCAGGATATTTCAGATCAAAACAAGAGTGAACACGTTAACCTGACTCAGACACATCAGAGCTGGGAAAGTTTGTCTCCCTTGTACCAGCTTTAAGCACTAGTTGGATACACACACAAAAACCACTCCTTTTCCAGCTGAAGGAACACTTTTTCTTTCATGAGACTGAGATTTCAATTGTTCTGCTATTTATACTGTTTGATTCTCAGTAGAGATGAATATTCTTATCTAGAATTGCAGTTTTGTGTTTTTCTTGAAATGGCACTTGGCTTTGGTCTCTTCAAATACACTTTCTTCTCCGTTAGCCTCCTGGACAGTTATCGTGTTGGTCTTGGTATGTCACCTCTCCCCAGGTGTGACCCTGTCAGTTCCCCAGTACTGATTACTTCAAATATAACTCTCCCTTTCAAAGACTTCACAAGTTATCTTCCTTTTACTCATCATACCTGCCTGGGGGAGGATGCATTCCCTGGCAGCAGCCTGCGATGAGGGGGTCACTGCAACTGCCATGGAGCATCTTCCTGATGTCATCAGCATCACAGCTCAACACAGCAAGAACAAATGTCCATCAGGTTCCTCTTTGAAACTCTCCTTTGCTGATAAGCCATGGAAAACAGCCTGTGGGCTGCTGGGGTGGTAAACTGGCAAGCTGATCAATAATACAACACTATTTCTTGTTGTGCTCCAACTTTTTAATCTGCTCTGTACAGCACCAAGGAGCCCGGGGACCTAGGCCATGCCTAAGGACTCCAAATGCTTCAGTAATAAAAATACCAAGAATTGTTTATAGTAAACTTCACCCAGCCAAAAATAAATGTGCTGAAGTGGACAGGTAGAAGGAAGACAAGAAGCCATGAGATTTCCAGATCTCTGTACATCATTCCCAAATGTCTTGCTTTAGTGATTTACCCTGTGTGACATACTACCCATTAGAGTAGCATCTTATCCAGTATGAAAGGGTTTCATCACACTTTCAAATTAAACCATTAAGAAATACTTTTGTATCAAAAATTTTTACTGTAAATACCTGAAGATGGGCAAATTCTGACAATCTGATTTCTTCAGCTTGTTACAACTGTGTTGTTAGAAAAGAATTCTGTTGAAAATATGCATTGATTTCAAAGCTCAATTTGCAAGAAGATGAATCCAAAAGTATGCCAAAAAAGCCATATTTTCTAGAGATAATGGAGAATGTTCTTTGACTAAAATTAGTTTTTTGCTTCTCTGCCACTACTGCCTTTTATATATGTCCCATGACACCTATTGTCAAACTAATATGGCCATTCGACATTTCATTGCTTAATTGTAAATTTTTAAATGAGATCATTTATTTTTATTACTGATCAATCGAGTAGAATTTATAGCTTGTATTCCCCTCACCATCCCCAAACACACTTACCCCCAAAGGTAAAATAACTTGAAATGGGTATAAAAATTGAATTAAATCAATATGTTTTTATTCTGCTCCAGTTCTTTTCCCACTGTTCTACAATTAAAATTCTATGAGGAATATAATATTGAAGAAATAAATCTTACAGTGTTTAATCAGACAAGATTCAGAGAAATAAATCATAAAGGAAAGCAGTGAAACATCTTCTTCCAATTAATGCATAAAGAAATGGTAACTCTTCAGATGAATGGAAAGTTCTGTAAAAATGTTTTTCTTATTTTAACATGTAAAAATTTTCATGTCATATTAACCAGGTCTGTAATGAAGTACTCAAGCTAGTATACTTAGTATACCTTAAATACAGACAGTTGTATATATGTTCAAATTCCTTCTTAAGCCAACCCAGAGAACTTATGGTCTTTGCCACTTATTGATTCCCTTCTACCTTGCTAGTATGGCTATTAGTCATGTACTCACATGATGCAGTACAAAAGGAGTCTTCTAAAACCTAATCTGCACAGAATTTACAACTGCTAAAGACCTGACTGCCTGTTCTGGGGTCAGTGCATGGGCTGGGGCTGTCACTGTGTCCGTTGGCTGCACAAGGAAGTTGAAGATCTGGAGGCAAAAAAACCATCCAAGCTCATGGGGTGCTTGTGATCACAGCAGCGCTTACAAGGCACGTTCAGGCCTGAGAGAGCGGCACTGATAGCGAGGACACACAAAGATAAATTGTGACTTCCTTAGGCCCCTCTCCAGAAAAGCACTTAAGCCTCATTAACCTGTAGACACCTGAATAATACTATTGCAGTCAGTGGATTTTCCTTCAGGTTTGTACAGAACTGCTGAAGGTTTGTACTGAGTTTGTGCTGAAATCCTTGCTTCTTTGAAACTTTAGTCATGCAAGCGGCAAAGATGATGAACAGCAAACGTGGAAAGAGGAATGTTGGAGCAGCGTGACATCTGCAGACCAAGGATAACATTCCCATTCCTGAACTTCTGCAGGGCTGGAGGACTGAAGGGACCATGGGTCTGCTGTTACATTTCTGTAACATGTATGAGAATGACAGTGGCACTGTAGAAGTCAAAACCAGCAAATAAAGTACCTACATTTAAGAAGAGGGTTGACCGAGGAAAGTGGTTCAGGAAATCACTTCTGACCTTGGTCTATTAGTCTGACTTTGATCCATTACTCTGAAAGAATAATTAAAACCGTGAAGGTACATGGCAAATAGAAGAAAAAGCAACAGGACTGGACAGAAAGAGACACAGTCAGATGAACAAAAATCTTTTTTCATTGTGTTAACTGTCTGAAGGAAATACAGTAACTCACCCACATCTGAATTTCATGGAGCATTTGACATGATTCTACATGACAATTTATAAATCGGAGATAGTTGAAAAATAAAAGGAATACAAAGAATACAAAAGATGAGGTATCAAAGGAAAACTATCAGAAAGGAAAGGTTGAAAGTGTATTTTCCAAGGATTTGTTCCATGATGATCTGGTTATACTATGCCTTTCATTAACCTGCATTTACTTCATCAGCACAAAAGCAAGAGTCTGCGATTTGCTGCTGATTCAAAGGTGGGAGGCATCGTCAGTGCTGATAATAATCACTGCACTATACTGACTGCACAACCTTGAGGAATGAAACCATAGATTTGGGGATTAAAGTGCAAGTTTAAGCACATGGTGTTCAACAGAACATTTTATCTGTAAAATGGACCTTATCAGTTGGAAATTATAAAAGTGATAAAGATCTAGGGACACTAGCTAGAGGAAGATCTGCAAGTATTAGCAGATTATAGGATGACTATGAACCTGAACTCCATCAGCCATGGAAGTGTCACCTATCAGGTGGTGAAGTAACAGAGAAGCACGGGTGGTATGTCCTCTGCAACACAGGCTGAAAGTAAAGGTGAGTTTTCACAAGAAATAGTACAGAAAGAGATATTGGAATGATCTGAGGGATCATTCCTACACAGGTTTAGTTTAGGAAAAATCAGACTGAAAGAGGATGTGATTATTGTCTAGAGAAAAACTAACAAACATTAAGGGAAAGAAAAAATCAACAACTTTATTAACCTAAAAAAATCATGCTGGTAAATTAACCAATATTATTTTTCTTACTATATTTAATCTGGAAATTTGTATCACAATTTTTCTTCTTTTTTTGATGTTTTAGGAGTTTTCTATTTAATTGTGTATGACTAGATTTAGAAGGTAAATCAAACAATAGATATTATCTATCATAAGATATTTCAACAATAAGTGTGAAACATTTCAAAACTTTTATCTCCCTAACTGAATATAATCATGACTTGCATTACACATCTTTAATTATTGGCATAATTAATATTAAATATTAATTGAAGATCCATGTAGACATAAATACCTGATTTACACTGTGCAGAGGTAGACATGGAATGCTCATTTTTATTTCTATAATTGCAGGTTAACACAATTTACAGCTGAGAGATGGCTGTTTGGGCCATGATTAGATGGGTAGTGCTTTGGAAATGTCATGGTTGGATTTCTATAAACTTTGTTAAAATAAACTGAATGAATAATTCTTACAAGTCAAACATTTTAACAGCTTCGAGTAAAACAGGCTTTACAAAATGTAGAAGTATCAGTTACAGAAGAGTTGTTAGCTAGGTCATTCTTAGGGATGAATCAAGGCCAAGCATCAGTACCTGGGAACCCCAAACAGAACAGGTTTTTCTAGTGCAGGTGATTACCTTCCATTATTAGGTGATAAAAAGTGGAATTGCTTTCATTTCTTGCCTGTTGATGTATCCTGAATTCAAAGACATGACTTAATCTCTTCACTACTTTGCCTCTTTATATAAGAATTGGTAGCAATCATAAAGCCATTAAGGAAATTAAGAAGACATTATTTACTGTTTAGCTGACTCAATGAACAGTGGTGTAAAATAACCTGTATTGCTATTCTGAACAGAATTATCTCAGAAAGTTTGGGGGTTTTTTGTTCTTTTTTTTCCTAAGCATTAACAAAACCTCTCTGACAGAGCTTCTCTCTGAACACAGTGTGGTTCTGGTTGCGTTACCCAGGGAATGGGGCAACAAAGAGACCAAAAATAATTTTTTTTACTCATCTTCATATCATTAAAGTCTGCTGTTCCAAAATATACTGTCTAGAATTTTGTGGGATGAAATGTATCTGCTCAGCAAGAAACACAGCCACACTGCAACTTATGCTATTAAAAATATTGTTATGAAAAATAATCAGAAAATAAGCAAATACTGTTATGTCGATAAAAAAGAAAGAACCAAAATCAAATACATACTTCTTATTCACATTGCATGTAGAAGACAAATACACAAGTTTAAAACAAATAATTTCATATCAATTTTGAACAGATATAAAAAGTCAGAACTGGTAGTGTTTAGGAATGAAAAGAATAACATCTTTGCAACAGTAGCATTGTAGATCACCACAGAACAAACAGTTCAGATAAATTCTGAAGTCTGGGAGCTGTAATAGTACACTTGACATCTTTTCCCTTTAAATCTGGTGTTTTGGTACATTATATTGTATGTTAAAGTTTATAGAAACAGATGTAATGAAAAACAAATAAAATGTATCCTAAAACCTTATATAACAGACCTTAAAGAATTTGCATGATTTCAGTATTAAATCCTTTTCAGTGAAAGTATCTTGAACCACTGGGAAATTGAAAAGTCATATTTCTGAAGGTTTTGTAATGCCTTCTGACATTTAGACCGATAAAGTGCTTAAGACAATAGTTTAGAAGAAGGTAATCAACTGTTGACTTCAAATAAGACTCCAACCTCAGACCTGCTTTTTTTTCACAGATTTTCTGGGCTATAGAAGCAGTATTTTCATCAAAGGGCAATTCTTGTAGGCTTAGTATTTTCAGCCTTGAGCTCATTTATTTCGCACATTGTACAGTATTACTGTTCCCCTTTCTCTGGTTACCTGCTGATGTTCATCTCCTCTTTGTACCAAGTCTGACTGCAGAATGAGTAAGGACTCCATTAGAACATTTCTTGGAGGATTTGTTGGTACGCACATCTTTGGTTGGAGCAGTATCCCTGTCAACAGAGAATTACAGCTGACATTTTTTTTCACCTTGGCAATTCCAAATCTTTAATGTTTTAATGTTTTTTAATTTCTCTATTTTAACAAACAGCTGACAGTAATCTTGGATCAATAAAAGGGATGGTTTCCTCCTAATCATTGATCCTTTGTTCATAAACACACAACATTTTCTGTTGCTGGGAATACGAGGTGCAGCTTCTCAGTTTGCCATAAGAATTGAGTCTATTCGGTCCCTGAGTTAACAAGACAATTAATTGACAAGACAATTAATTGACTTGAGTGAAAACAGTGACTTTTGTATTTTATCGAATAGTGAAGCTTAAACACGTCGATGTTCATTTGACGTACAGCTTAGATTACACTCTTGGCACATCATAACCATGCCATCTACGGCAGCATTATTTGAGATAAAGATTTCATGCATGTGTTTTTGCCGCAAGTGATCAGGATTAAAAAGACCTCACATGCAGGCTATCTCTTCATTGTCAGCAAAATTTGAATGAAATAGGAATTTCCTATAGTTTTTTATTTACTATGCTATGAAAACCAGAGTCTGCATCTGCTTAGCACTCAGGAATAGAGGCAGCCAACAGCAGAATTTAAAAATATGGACTGTGCAAAAGAGCAAGATGTTAATGGAGAAAATTAGTGCCTGGTTTGGTAAATCATTATCACTAATGCATATGCAAGTACATTTTTTGAAAAAGCCCTTTCACATCACCTGAGATGAAAAGGTCAAATTTCACATTAGAGATCCTACTCCAATTTAGCTGCCAATAATGAAAAAAGTAACTGATTTCAAGATTCAGTGTGAACATGAAAATAGTCAGTTGATGAGTAATTTGTTTTAACTGGGTGTTTATACTAAATAGCTTGGAATAGTCATAATTATAATTTGCACTTGTATTTTATTTTTCATCCGAGGATTTCAAAGTCCTTTACAAACATTATAATAAATCCTTTCAAACAGTAGCTAAGTTTCACAACACCCAGTGTAGTAGGTAGCATGTAGAAAGCAACTGGAAAACATTAGCAGAGAATTGTGAATGACTTGGTGAAGTTCACAAGCACATTGGTGAATTGTCACTTGCACTCTCCTTCCTCATTGTGAGCAAGCACAGACTCTGTATAAAAAATGATTCACAAAATGTCCTGGACTAACATTTTAGAAATATCCTGAAGTAAGAATAGCTTGGAGTGGGGATTTTGAATTTATTTTCCCAGCAGATATTTAGCAATGGAAGTAAAAATCTGAAAGGGATAAGTGGGAGTTGAACACTCATTGATTTGTTAATATGATCTAGTGGAAGGTGTCCCTGCCCATGTCAGTGGGGCTGGAACTAGATGATCTTTAAGGTCCCTTCCAACCCAAACCATTCTATGATTCTATGATATGTGGCCACATGATTGCCTCTGAAGCTTAAAAACTAGCTAAAATCAAAATAATTCAGTAGACATCTCAGTCAACAAAGACAGTAAGGAACATTTCACTTTAAAAGACTGGGAAAACTTCATCAGTTGTAATTCCTACTTCCACACCTTTCCCAGCTGGAGTTTTTATGAAGATTGAGGCCTGAAAAAACAAAAGTCTTTCTTAAATCATGCTAAATAGCATCTGACAAAAATAGAAGCTGACTAATCTAATGTAACAGACACATTAATGACGGATCACTAATTACTCTCATTTCACATTAATTGCTGTAAGTTATATAGTCAAATGACCTTTGAATACTAAGTCTTTGTGGAGGAGGTGGAAAACTTAATAACTTTTCCTCCTCCTTCCCACACAAATTAACATATTTCTGAATCCAACCTCAGATTTTACAAAGCGTATTTTAGGAAAATACCTTCTTATTTGTTCTCTTCAGTTGAAGACCAGCATTCTTGAAGGACACACTCTTTCTTCTTCTATGTCTGTGGTGGTGCAATTCCCTGCCCCTTGCTGGGCTCCTCGGTGCTTGGTGTGATTCCAACCTCCTTCCTGGACCACGTACCAACCTAGGGCAGTATGGATTGAAAATGGCAGTGGACCAGAGCATTAGGGCACCCCCTTGACATGCCTGGCTCCTGCTCTCCCTATCGTTTGGGAGCAGTAATAACAATCCATCACCTCCTGACAGCCTGGTACATCTGTACCTGGGACATGGTCGAGGGAGGGCAATGACAGCCGCACATCCAGCAAGTTCTGGGCCTGCGCAACTGGTGGAAAACACCAGAATATTTCATCACTCAAGTTGGGCCAGAGTGGAAAAGTACCTGACGAAAGTAAATTATCTTGGAGCCTATAAACAATGAGACCCTTTGAGCAATCCTGGATCACAGCAGGCCTGTGACCAGCATCTCCCCTGAGCTGGGACGCCTCTCAGGTATCAACTCCTCGAAGTACCATCTGCCATCAAAGCCAATGAAGGACCAGGGCAAAGTCAACCCCCTTGAGTCTCAATTATCACCTGTTGAGGAATACCAATTAATTGTATTTAGTCTAAACTCAAGAGGGAAATTTTAACTGTAGGCTAGTTTCTCTTCCACCCACCTCTCTACCTTATTTTCATGAGTGTGGGTACATACTTATTTCACTGGATCCAAATATTTTTGTCTGTCTCTGTGTTTGTGCATCTTATGTTTATGAATATACATACATATATATGTATACTGATTCAGAATACCTTATAGTAAGCTAGTGTGAATCCTGTCATTTTCAAAACTGTAGTTAAGTTGTTATTTTAATCATAACGTATTTTACTAAATTATTTTGTAAATCCTTAAATTGGTTAATGATTAAGTGCTGCTAGTCATTAAAAAATCTTGATTTTCTGCTAAATCATTACTGTGTTAATATTTCCATCTGCGACAATGTAATCTCAAATCTTCCTGTTAAGCTGATTCTTACCCCTTGTGTTTTCTGGATCTCATAGGAACTTCTCTAAGTCAAAAATGAAAACTATTGTGAAAGTTTCTTTTCATAACTAATTTTGTTGTACATTAATTTTATTGTAGTGTGCCTCAATAAATTCAGCATACTTGCATCTTAAATTTTTTTGTCCTGCCACATCTTCCAATACTCTTCCCTCATCAGTCAAAACTACCTTAACTATTATATATTGAGGTCCTCTTCTAAATTTTACCTTTTCCTACACTAAAACCTTGTATTTGTTGCTGATTTTTCCATTGTTGCCAGAAAAAAAAAAAAAAAAAAAAAGGCTATAGATTAATTTAGTTATTAATTCAGTACAAATTTGAAAGTTAATTACTAACTATTGCATTTTTAGTGGTATGAAGCTTGGTGTCTTCAGTGGACTGATTAACTCTTAAATCTTTTTACTTCTTATGTCCTCTTCACTGCTGTCTTGACTAACTATTCAGATCAATCAACTCCAAATTAATTTTCACCTTTACTGCTTGGTCTGAAATATCTGCATGGCTCACACAGCCACCTGTTATGTTTGGGGGCATTTCATACAGGCGATCCTTAGTCACTAGTGACCTTAGTCACTGTTTTCTTATCTGACAGCAATGAGTTCAGTTACACCAGACTCCAGTTATACATTGTAATACCAGCCTTGCTTCTTAATGGAAGGGGTCTTAAAACACATCATCTACAACTACCACAGCAGCAGGATCTCTGCAGAGAAGGGCTGGGCAGGCAAAGCCATTTGGAGGCACAATTTTGCAAAGCCTTGGTGGGAAGCTGCTCTTTGTGCAGGAGCGGTGAAAGCTTTTAGTGTGCAGTCTTTGACACACATCAGCTATGGGAGGGCAGAAGGTGTCTAGCAGCAGCTGGATTAACTTTTGATTTCATTCTCACTAAAGTTTATGTTCTTTTTGTGGTGCCTGGTACTTAAGCCTGCATTAAAATCTCTCAGTCTGTGTTTTATAGCTATATACTTGTATAACAATAACATAAAGCTACAGTGCTGAAGTTCATAGAAATGTGACACCTAATAATACTGTAGAAAGAAAAAAAAAATCAATGCCTTTATACAGAAATGCAGAATACTTTCAATGTTTGAGACTCAAGTGATTAAAAAAACCTTCCTTAGTATCCAGCTGTGATCTTTCAACGTATGTTTACATCCATTTTACTGGTGTAGTAAAGTAAAAGACTCTTTCAGTGGAAATTAAATTTAACAGTTGCTCTATTATGGTTTTTTAGGTGGGAAAGGTTTTTCTAGAAAGTTTTAAGACATTCTACAAATAGTCCCAATACACAGCTCAGATAAGCAAAGCCTACTTGTTCCTGAAAGGAACAGCAAATGCAATGATTGCTTCTGCCAGCATTATCACAATTGCACTGCAAAGTCTGATCCACCCCAAGGTTATTGCTGAGGATGTTATGGAGGAAGCACAGAAGGGAGGCAAGAGAGAGAGATTACACTTCTATTGTTAGTGAGTAGCATTTCCAAGTACCATTAAAAGTAATTTATCTATCATTTTTTGTTCTCAGCAATTGCCAGACGAAATGAACTTCTTTATGAGGGGCTCACTAGGAGTGCTGCCTTACAATCTTGCCCAAGGCTGTTTCAATACCATATAAAAAACAATGTAACACAAGGTATTCAACCCAGAATCATGAGTAATGAGTACTTTATAAATCCAGTTCATTTTACAGTTAAAAGGTTTATTGAAAGAAATTAAGTTTCCTAAAAAACAGACAATGGCCCAGCGCTTTGGCTGAGCAGGACGAATCATGGGAAACACCATTTCAGCTCTCTAATTAGGGGCCCAGGCCTGGAGGCTGATGTAAAATTTAATTCCTGTGATGCCCAAGAACTGATACGCTGTTCGTACTGTTACATGTCAGGAAACTCAGTGGAGAAGGGTGAAATACTACCAAAACCAGGCTTTCAAAATTCAGGAATCTGGCCTCTAAAATAATTTTTTATGTAATAGTAAAACTGGAGACCTTTTTATTTATCACAGTGGTTTTCAGTTTACTAGAGAAGACAGGTCAAATATATACGCTCCTTTTCACCCACATGTACACAATGTATAAGTAAAGTTAACTGAGGTTATTCATTTGTTCAGAGTAAATCCATGCCTCAGGGCTTTCATAGGAATATTTGGTAACATAAAATCTGATCACATCATTGAGTGGTCTCTGACTCTTGTGCCCCTAAGACTTCTCTGTAGGTCACAAAGGCATTTTGCTTTCACAACTTACCTACCTCAGGGCAACATCTTCAAAATCCAAGTCCTGTGCATTTCCGTTTCAAGGCACCATCATATTACTGGAACATGATGCAATATTTATGACAAAAAAACCCAAAGACTGCAAAAGCACCAATTAAAAATATGAAATGTTTTATTTGGGAATTTTAGTAAAAGTTTATGATGTAAAATCCAGTCCTCAGAACCTGTGTAAAGCCTTCTGTTAGAAACCAAAGTAATAAATTTACCAGTTCAATGAGAACTGTTCAATGGGTTTGGATTTGTCTGATTATAAATTAAATGTTACCATCGTTGAGTCACTGCCTCAGATTCTGGTTTCTCAGACTCCATAAGAAGCACCTGAAGTTAACATATTTTGCAAACTAAAGCAGCTCTCCTCTTTTCAGCCTCTAAAATTTTGCTGGAAACAAGACAGCATGAAATCGTGAAGCCCCAGCATGTAAGAACATGTTTTTCCAACATTGGGAAAGGTATAGTATTTTACCCACAGAAGTAAGTTTATATGTTCTTTGTTTTGATTGTTCCATAGCTAGTAAAATCTGATTTCTAACAATTCTTGAGGTGCAGACCAGCTGGACTGTAAAGAGGTATTTCTGGCTGTTCTGGTTGCTTAAAACAGAAGGAAATAGAGGGCCATGACTAGGCTCACTGTCACTGACCAGATTTGTACAGAATTCTCTCAAATGACAACATAAATTAATTCTAGTTCAATAGCTAGAAAAGTTGTATCATAGATATCAGGTCACTTTTTTTCTTTTTGTTTTAAGGATTTTTAAGGATTTAGTTACCGATAAGTAGTGCTGCATCTGCAGACTTTTAAATACGATTTCCAAATCAAGCGTTTCTCCAAAACTACAAAACCATTCAAACCTCTTCAAGCTAAACCCTGTTCTGCATGTCCAATCCTTCTGCATACATTGCTTTCACACCTGTTTCTTGACTTACCCACAGGAAAACCTTGCAAACGTATGTCTACAGGAAGGGGAGAGGGATGCACAGGCAAATCTCAGAAAGAGTCAAGGATTGAGGAGTGATCTCTTGCATTTACTGTTCCTTATAAATCTCTGGCTATTAGTTCATAGCTTTAACTAATATCTCAGAGATCTCTTTAAAAGTTTGATCTTGGTCAGACCTCAGCAAAAAGTGTATCTTGGGATGGCTCAATATTTTCTGCTGTCAGGACCTAGAGTTGAAGAGCTGGTTATTTCAGATCAGCCACCTGCCCTGTCTGTTTTGTCACAAGTATTTTCATAGAGATATTGCAAGAAAAAGATTACCACTTCTGAAATTTTGCTCTTAAAGTGTATAAGAAAGTTGTGGAAATTCCTAGCTTCTTTGCAGAACAGTGTCTTTGCAACCCAGGAATGAAATTGGACCATTAAAAAATGTCATCTTCAGAAAATTAGAAGAAAAAAGAACTAATTCATAACAAATTACAGTAGTGAGAGTGATTGATGCTACTTTCTGTTTATCCCTAGAGACTGAAGCAGCTTTGTCAGGTTTCTCCAGGTGGCCATAGTTTATGACACCTTTAACACTGCGTTAAAGCTGTTTAAGTCCTGAGATGGCTTTTGGGTGGATTTCTGAAGTACTAAAAGGATTCCTTGATTTTATGCATGTGCACACCTCAAGTATCACTTTCATGATATCTGAGGACAAGGCTGGCCTCTTCAATATGTGGCTGCTTCAGCCCACTAGAAATGCAAATATAAACCCAGTTTAAGTGAGTTTATTTGTTAATAAAGATCAAAAAAGACATCCACAGAGACAGCCATGCCATAACTCTGTCACTACTGTTGATGCAGTTCCCATCCAGCGCTCAATCTTGCTCAATCTGCAGCTATATTCTGCTCCAGGGATGAGAAGAATGGGACCATAAAAGAGTGAAAACCAGGTCAGAAAAGCTGAAAAGGAGAACAGTAAGAAAGAAAAAAGCTGCCAGGAACAAGTCCCTTCAGCAAACCATGCTAGTGTAAGATGATGCCTGTATCTATACTTACTATATAAACATAGTAGGATTCCTTGCTCTGAACTTGACCCTCTCTACAATGAGCTCTGTCGAACTCCACGATGAGCTCAGTGAGATTTTACTCTTGGCCACAGTGAAGCAGGAGTTGGTTATTTCTCTGGAATGATAACACACAAATTTCAAGAGTTACAAATGCTGAGGAAGTTGCTTTGCGGTGGACATTTCCCACTAAATAAAATTTCATCAGAAACAAACAGTCGGGATTTGTGAGAGTTTAAGCAAAGTTTCTATTTTTATGTGATAGCACAGAAATAGAAAATATAGCACTGTATGTGCTCTAAACTGCAGTCAAGTGAGACAGAGTTTGAGGGATTTTTGTCTCCATTATGCAAGCTTTGTATTGGCAGTTCAGAGCCAGAGAAGCTAGTTTTATTTAAGTATTCTCAAACTGATTTAACAGACACTTCTCACTCATTTTCCTTTTTATTTTATACATTGATTTTTTTTGATAAATGTAACTGTGTAGTAAGACTGCACTATTTAGAATTATAGGGCTTTGCTCTGCTGCTTTTTAAGTTATGCTGCATAACTGCTTCAGAGCAAAAACTAGACAATAATGTACCTACACACCTTTACAGTCTCCTCGGATAATTACAATATCCATATTTTGAATTAAAAGCAAAGAATCCGATCTAACAGTCAAAGACAGGCAGACAAGCCTATAGATTCATTCCAGTAAGATGCTGTGTGTCTTAGACAGAAAGGATATTTTTAGTTCTTTGTAAATATCAAATGTTAAAAACCATTCTATAAGGCAATAAATATATGACTTGTTTTTATACAATTTTTAAGGAAAATAAGCCAGCCCCCCCTCCCCCCCCAAGTTTTCTAATCTCACTTTGCTTTGGCAGTGACATTATGGGAGGAGAGCACACCTGCATTTATGAAAAACACAACCTCCAATAACACATTTTGTGGTTTTTGATTTTAGACTCTCATCCATGAGCATGCATAATGTTTTGAGGAATCATTTTTTTACACCAATAAAAACTTGGTATAAGATTTTATGTATGCCATTTTGTCACATGGATGGTGAAAAGTTAAAATAAGATCAGTTGAAACATTTACCACATACTTCATTACCTCCTGTGAAATGAATATCTGGATAATTGGGAAAGCAAAAATCTTTGGTATAAGGATTTATGAATTGAATAAAGTTACCTTCTGCAACATGAATTTCTGTGAGACAGAGATTTTCTTTTCTGCTGAAAAACATCAGGAGTTATGAAGTGTATCCTAACATCTTTCTTCCAAGAATGACACTTTTTTCCTATTTTGTATTTAATTCAGAAACTTTCTCTTCCCATCTTCTCTTGACTTACATCTTATTAATGTTTAGTTTAAAATAATCTTAAAATCTTAAATCCAAATTCTCTGTCAGTTCTCAAGCCAATCTCCTTTGTACATCATTTAATTAGTAACCCTGTTTATCAAAATCTTTGCCTTGTATTAGTAAGCACAAAATATTCAAACAGAACTGCACCTTCTGATGTCTGTCCCCATAATTGATAGTTGCCCTTTCATACCCTTGGGCTCTAAGTCTTTCATTGCCAGATTCAAATGGACAGCAAAATTCTGATTAATTTAAGTGGGATTTAAATTTAGAGTTTTATCATAGGACTCTTTGGATCTTTTCAGTTTCTCCCCTCTGAGTCATTATCTTGTTTATCAGATCTCAGTGAATTAACGGTTTAATTTTTCTAAGGTGTAATAGCTCTTACTGACATCACTGACTTCTGTGGATGGTGTCCTAACTTGGAATCCTAACTTGGAAACACCTAACTTGGGAAAGGAGTGTATCAGTAACTTTATGGAATCAATGATGCATAAAAGTTGTTTCTGGACCTTTCCCCATACTAAACACATTTTTTCCATAGTTTGCTAGCTAATGTAAACATATATCACTTACTTTAATTGCAGATATGACAAAACAGGCTGAATTATTCCCTTTATAATACACGGTGCCATGCATTTCTGATTTAGACTGCTCTCTAATATGCCTTGAGTACAACATCCTGTGTGCTGCAATTTTAGGCTTCAGGCAGCAGACATATTTATGTATTTTGCAATACCTTCCATCAGAAATTGCATCAATGGTATAAGAAGTTTTTACTTATGTGTGTTCCTGGTTTACTTACCTCTGCAGAAGTTCCTTTCCCAAGAGAGAGAAGAGCCTCCCAGGGTAGCAGGTCACACACAACAGGCGATAAAACAAATAGAAAACAAAACATTTGTGTCTAGTTCAGTGTTGACATGTCTTCTGCACCTAGACACTTGAGAGTTTTACTAGACGAGCTTTATAAAATGTTTTACATGATGATGGATGTGAGACCACAAATTCTGTGGGAAAGTCCTCATGGAGAAGCTGACCTTTCTTGTGGGGTCTCTTTTACATCAGTGCCGCTGCTTTCAGTGTCACTCTCAATGTGTTTGTTTAAGTAAATATGGCATATTCAGGTCTGTTTCATTTCTTTCTGAAAAATACATTTGGGCCAGGCCTACCAGTTCCTCTCCTACAGAATCAGCAAGATGCAAAGTAAGTGCTGAAGCTTTCCACTTGCCACAAGAGGCATCCGTGTTACCGAAAGCAAAAGACAATTTTTATTTAGTGGGGCTTTTATTTTATATTGCTTCTTTTTATTTTATTATCTAAAACTGTAGATAGTCTGGACTGGAAGTAATTTTAGATTTTAGCTCTCTGCAAACAAAATCAAAAGATTACTTTTCTCTCCTTTACTGTCTTTGCATCCCAAAATTTATGTTCTTTGTACAGGGTTATTATCTTGCTAGAGCCAGAACAGCTACATCTGGGGATAGTGCTCAAGTCAAACATGCACTGAGTCTAAAAACTTTAAAAAAACACCCTACCAAACAAAACTTGTTCGTATTTACAGCTTCAACACATCTCACTGAAAAATCTTTTGGCTTCATTTCTAGCATTGATCAAAGCAGAAAAAGAAAAAAAAAAACCCAACCTGTAAGTATATGGATCTGTTGTCATATCTACTAAAATAATATGTCAGTCTAAATTACTTTATGTTCTACTATAAAGCTCTTTAATTATTAATCTCTACATTTCTGAGGTTTGCTCATTTAGGATCAGAACAAGGATGCCTTTTTCCTGTTTGTATAATGCCTGTAAAATAGGATAAAATAGGCTCCAGGCATATGTTTATTGTGGCAAATCACTGTGAAAACAGAAATAAGAATTAAATTAGGATCTGTGGTTTATTGCAGGCAATTTTTTGAAACATTATTGTTTTTAAATACGGCTAATAACATTTCACATTTTTTTAAAAAATGCTTGGATGGAAGATATAAAAGAGTACTTAAATATGAAAATAATATTGACCATAAACCATTCTTCATTATTCACTTGTGTATTTCCCAGGGATATATTTCATATAAAATTATGCACTTTGAAATGGAAATCAATTATGGCAGCCAAAAAAGTGTTTTATTTCATGGATGAATAATCACAGATTTTTTGACATATACCAATAGTTTCCTTGCTGTCATCATATCATGCTTGGAATTCTTTTATAGCAAAAATAATACAGTATATAATAGAGCAAATAAGGGATTAAGAGTAATGTCCAATATTTGGAAAGGCAACATCAGTGATGATTATACAGCATGTTTACATATCACTTATAAAGCTAATACATTCTTAAATTTTAACCTTCTTCTTGTTAATATAAACCAAGAGTAACATGCCACATAGGCAGAAGTCACTGGAGTGGAAATTAGTGCCCTGGCAAATGGTATGATATCACAGGCATTCTCCATCACCACTTCTCTGAAACTTCTCCTCTAAAATCTGCCAGGCAACCCCTTTCAAAGGGAAGAGGGTTTTTTAGAGAATTCAGTGCTGATTGTACCAACCCCTTTTGCCCATGTCCTATGCTGCAGTGTTTTGGACGACAATTGCTCTCAGCCACTTGTGATGAGCAGGAGTATTCTGAAACATGGGATTTTTTTCACAGTAGTCCAAAGCATTTGAAGGACACGCCTTTAATGACATCACTATTGACTTCTAAATTATGAGAAAGCAGTACTTTAATTGAAATTACTGATTGCAAACTGAGCTGATCATTCTGTAGTTGTATAACCTTGGGTGAAAGACTGATCATTCAGCAAGTGCTCAAGCAGGCTCCACAGGGCAAAATAAATAAATAATTTATTCAGCTTGCATTACCAAGTCTTTTTTGATATCCTAGAGAGTTGTTTTTACCGGGCACAAGAAAAAAATGTTATGAATAAATTCAATTTAAACTCCTTAAATATAGTAAAAATCCAACTGCATATTTCAATTTTTAAATTTATAGGCAAAACCATCTTGTTTAAGAAAACTTCCTTTTTCAACACTAGATTAAATAGATTTCTGCATTTTAAATACTTAAAATATGTGAAGCTGTAAATATCTCCAGAACAAGGCATAAAAATTGCTACATATCAAAACCAACTAACAAAAAAAGAAAGTTTGAGCTTGAGGCTAAGAAAACAATGAGATATGGGGATGATTTCTTGTGCTTTTCTTGCACAATATATTCTTACCCAGGAAGACTACAGTATTCCATAGGAGGATTCAACACTTTTCCTACAAGCCACCAACAACAGCAAGGGAACCAAGGGGAAGAAGAGGTCTGTACAGATGCAGAGTGCCCAGCAAGAAGGGAGCTTTGCCAAGTCTTCAGCAACAAGCATCTGGGGATGTCATTACATTTTGTCTGACAGGCTAGACACAAGCATGAACTTTCTGAATAATACTTACAATTTTTTTTTGAGCCAGGTACATTGCATAATCCACTGTAAAACCGGAGTGAAGTGCCCAGAAAAAAATTGAGGAAAGAGAGGTTTTAAAAGGAAGGAGTTTTAAAGGGTAAGGAAAAGTATAAAATTTAAGCTTACTCCAGAGAAATGTGGGTAAAATTAGCATGGATAGTTCAGAGAAAATACACATGCGGGCAGACATTTCAAAAAAGGAGAAAGGCTATTTAAAGCACCCTGATTGTACTTTAGTACACAGTAATGACAATTAAGGGCAGATGCGTTGCAACTACAGTGCACATGATTAAAGGTTTCCAATTGCATATCCAGGTTAGTTAGGAATGCAATAATTTGCCATGAGATGTAGTTGCAGAACCATCACTGGAGTGTTCTTAAGAGGTGTAAAGAAGACATTTAGATATTATACTAATGGCATCATATTAAGACTCACCCAGGTTAATGAAAAAGGAAATTTGATTAAGTCAGGACTGGTTTTGGCAACTGGTGCCCAGCAACTTCCTTGTGACCGACATCTTCAACCTGCAGACCATGAGCATGGACCACACCAGATACACCAGCTATAAGCTCCAAATATAGCATACCACCGAGACTGCACACCATCCTCCTGCTGTGTCCAGTGAGAACCCCTCCACCGACTGAGAGAACGCCACCTCATCCCTCCTGCCTTGAAAGACTGTCATGACAGATGGAACCCAAAGTTATGGACTACATGACCTCACTACACATTTTGGAGGGATGGCCCCTAAACTAAGAGAATGATATCTGTGTGTATACATCAAAAAAACAGGAAAAGTGATGGTGATAAATTAGAATGTATTGGAAAACATGGAACCTGAGCATAATGTAAATGGTATGGAATAAAGGGTCAATACTCTCCTGGTGTTGGCTGGGAAAGAGCTATTTTTTTTTTCTTTCTTATTAGTTAGAATAGTGCTGGTTTGGAAGCAGTATGGGATTTGGTATGAGAATAATGCTGATAATACACTGATGCGTTTAGTTGTTGCTAAGAAATCAAGGACTTTTCAACTTCCCATGTCCTGCTAGTGTGCAGGTACACAAGAACCTGGGATGGAACAGAGCCAGAGGAATGGACCCAATGGAATATTCCATATCATATAATGTCATGCTCAGTATATAGATGAGGGTTGATAGGGAAGCTCTTGTCCTCTTCCAGGATTGTGGTTTTGGGATTCTTGCTTCTCAGGGATCACTAGCCAGGAATGGGCTGGACATCAGTAGGCAGGTGGTAAGCAATCACATTCTGCATTACACAATTGTATTTCCTATTATTAGCAGTAGTATTATAATTATTATTTGAATTTTATTTTATTTCAATTATTAAATTGTTTTTATCTCAACCCACGAGTCTCCATACCTTTACCTCTCCAATTTTCTCACACATTCCCTGGGGTGGGGGAGGGTGAGCGATCAGCTGTATGGTGTTTGGCTGCTAGCCAGGTTTAAACCACAACATCTAATCATCTGATATTTTGGACACGTGGATTGATATTATACACCTGGATTGAGAGCAGACCTGCAGAGAAGGATTTGGGGGTATTAATGGATGGAAAACTATAAGCCAGCAATATGTGCACTTGCAGCTCAGAAAGCCAACTGTACCCTGGGCTGCATCAAGAGAAGTGTGGCCAGCAGGTCAGGGGAGGTGATTCTCCCTCTCTACTCCACTCTCATGAGACCCCACCTGCAGTGCTGTGTCCAGCTCTGGGGGATCAAACAGAAGAAGGATACAGACATGTTGGAGTAGGTCCAGAGGAGGCCACAAAGACAATCAGGGGGCTGGAGCACCTCACCTGTGAGGACAGGCTGAGAGTTGGGGGTGTTCAGCCTGGAGAAGAGAAGGCTCCAGGGAGACCTTGTAGTGGACTCCCAGTACTTAAAGGGGCTACAGGAAAGGTGGGGAGGGACTCTTTATCAGGGGGTGTAGGGAGAGGACGAGGGGTAAAGGTTTTAAACTGTCAGAAGGTAGATTTAGATTAGATGTAAGGAATAAATTCTTTCCTGTGAGGGTGGCGAGGCACTGGCACAGGTTGCCCAGAGAAGCTGTGGCTGCCCCCTCCCTGGAAGGGTTCAAGGCCAGGTTGGACGGGGCTTTGAGCAAGCTGGTCTAGTGGAAGGTGTCCCTGCCCATGGTAAGATATTTTAGCTCTGACCACTACAAGTACACAGCTTTCAATAACAGGAAAACACTAGGAAAGTTGCTTAATTTTTTAGATGTGTAACTGTCACTCTACAGCTTCTTCTGCTTTTCCTGTGGTTTCCAATCCATGATGATAAAGAACCTGATAGTCTGATGTATGGTCATGCTTATGCAGAATGCTTTGTTCTGAGTACCAGCCAACAGTATAGACTAACCACCTGGCTGCGAGTGATAACGAACTCTGTTGCTTCTTCCTTATCCTAAGGACAAGTCATCCTTTATACTACCCAAGATTATGTCACATTTACTCTACATCTGGTCCTTATAGGCATTTTTCTCTGAATGTCACTAGGGCAAGTCACATGATTGTATTTTTTTTCACTACATTTACACAAATACCCTTGTTTCACACCATAGCACAAGAGAGATCTCCTTCAGCTTAGCATAAATTATATTTAGAAACAGGACACAATAGCAGCACTGTAGAAATAGCTTCATAGAGAGAAAGGGAAGGGTATTATTTACTCCTCGCAAGTTTCTCCTAACATAATACGTATCTCTGAAACCCAGAGGTCATTTATTGTGAATGTAACGAATACATTCATATACACCAAGGGTAATAAATATTGCAAATTAAGTTGAATAATGACTATACTGTCTATTTCATTTCTACATGAGAGGCACACATGGGACTTAATGTAAGTCAGTATTTATAATGCAATATATGGTATGAGTCTCATTCAAAGTTAGAATTGCAGAAATGTCACAAACACATTAATTTACTGTTACTGCCTGAGGAATAAGTCGAAAAAAAATCATTGCAAACAACCAATGTGTATGGAATTTATAATGAATATCTTAATCATGAATCTATTTCGAGTTATGAATTTTTTTCTTGTAAGAGAAGTAATGCAGTACAGCAGTTACTAAAAAAATGCTACTTGCCATGTTTTTAACTGGATTGATTGTTTCAAATGTACTTTAGCTTACACAAACCTTCAAAATATTTCTGTAAGTAACAACCAGGACGTCAAAAATGGAATCACAATTTTTGGTGAATGGATGACAGGAGTGAAAAAAAGGCGGTCATTGCCATAAATAGCTGTTATCTAAAATGAGTTCTGGACTGCTGACATCTATACAGCTAAGTATACAATGTATACAGCTGAGTTTCTAAGATTTTTGGTGACATAAATGGAGCACATAAAAATTATAGATCTACTGTTCCAACCAGCTACTTATGTTAAGCAGATCTGTGAAAGGCTGGTTGACTTTAGCTTCTTGGGGGAGCTATAGAGAGGTGAAGGAGCATGAACATGCATCCACTATGGTTGGTATAATAGTGAATTAAATTAATTCTTGACATAAGTACATGAAGATAAGATATTAATAAGAACTAAAGGAAGGTGAATATTTACCAAAGATCTAGTGATCTTATTTAACACATGACACAAAGCTGGGAGTCAGTGCGTTTCCTTCTAGTGTGAATTTTTGTAGGCTACTAAGTCCACAAATGTATACTATAATTTGATTCCCAACAAATTATGCAAGGACAGTGAACGGGGACTAAGGTTCCTTAATTGGGTAATTCTTGTTTTAGGAGATTAAAAGACATATTTTCTGCTCACCTGATTTTTACACCCAAAACTTTAGCAGTTCTTTGATGGTCCAGCATCAGTGGTGATTATCTCTTGCTGGAGCCCAGCACTTTTCCAAGAACAGAGCTCTACCTGTATTTGGATAGCAGCACTGAGGCAGTAGGAAACTGAAAACTTCCTGTCGTTAGTTTTCTTTGATAATATTTACCTGTTACTAAATTTTTGTTCTGACTATGAGCCAGCAATGTGCATATGCAGCACTGAGGCAGTAGGAAACTGAAAACTTCCTGTCGTTAGTTTTCTTTGATAATATTTACCTGTTACTAAATTTTTGTTCTGACTATGAGCCAGCAATGTGCATATGCAGCCCAGAAAGCCAACTGTATCCTGGGCTGCATCAAGAAGCATGAGCAGCAGGTAGACGGAGGTGATTCTCCCCCTCTCCTCTGCTCTCGTGAGACCCCACCTACAATGCTGTGTCCAGCTCTGGGGGCACCAACAGAAGAAGGACATGGACCTGTTTGAGCGGGTCCAGAGGAGGCCACAAAGATGATCAGGGGGCTGGAGCACCTCCCCTGTGAGGACAGGCTTTCCTGTTTCCACTAGAACAGGTTTCTCAGAGAAGCTGGGGCTGCTCCCTCCCTGGAAGGGTTCAGGGCCAGGTTGGACGGGGCTTTGGGCAACCTGGGCTAGTGGAAGGTGTCCCTGCCCATGGCAGGGAGGGGTGGAACTAGATGATCCAACCCAAACCAGTCTATGATTCTGTGATTATCTGCTTCAGAAAAATAAAGAAATTTTCAGGTTCATGACAACAGATTACTTACACTTTTAGAAACATAGTAATTCATTCATATTCTGAAGTTGGTATTAGCGTTCTCATGCCTAAAACCTGAATTATTTTCATTCCTGGCCCAAGGTATATCATTCCATAATTTCAGGGGAAACAAGGTGTGTGTCTAAGAAATACATTTCACTTTATACACTATGTAAAGAGCCTTGCACCTGTCATAGAAATAGGAGTGATATTGAACGAGTAAGTAACAAGGAACCCGATAAAGACTTTCTTATTGATAAAAGACCTTGCTATGTTAACATTAGGAGCAGAGGTCATCCTTAAATCTGGTATATCAGAGAAGACCTGGCAATCCACTTCATTGTAACAGATGCCTGGCAGTGTTCAGCACAGCTTAGAAAGACACAGTAGCAAATGTCACATTAGAGTCACCATTACTGCTCTTTTCACTATGGACAAATCTACTCAAGGCCATTTGCTCACCCCAGTGCAAAACATCTCTAGGATTTTGTTTTAAGCAGTCACTTTTAACAAAGCAACATAACAAGTAGGAAATGCTACCACATTGGAATAATTTATGTATATGCTTCAATTAGATCCCTTACAGAGATTAAAGAGTTAAAGGTGGAAGAATTTCCTCATTGATATGACAGTAACTGTTTTTGTGAATGTCTACCCAGCGGCAACACATGCTTTTAGACTCAAGGAGTATGTTTAGCGTGTTTTTAACACATCCATGCCTCTGACTCTTCTGTCTGCTAAAGCAGGAGCACCTGAACATTGTTGCCTCACGACAGAATCAGTGTGGTGGGTCCATTCCTCTAGCAAGTCACAGGAGGCTTCCCTTTAAGGGGGACTTTGAACGTATAGGGATTTTTTTAAAGGTATATATATACACATGTATGTATGTATATATGTGTGTATATATATATAAATGTGTCTAGAGAGTGATCTATATCTCTCTCTATATATATATTTTATATATATACATATTAGTAGCTTGGGATAACAGCCTTTACTTGAAGAAATCTGTGACATACAGAAAAGTGGGGCACCATTTATTAAAAACATTCTCTCAAGCAACTTTGGTTATCAAGGCTTGTCAGAGTTTCAGTGCTTTCCCAACCATAAAGGCATGTACAGTCAATCTTCCTGGAACCCAGGGTGTGAGAGTTAATGAAATTTGACAACTGATTGATGTCAGATGCAGCTTTGAATTTGGAAACCCAATTACCTCTTTCCCTTTCAAAGCAGAGGTCATTCCAGTCAACATGACTGTACTGCCATACTTTGCAATTCAATCTGAGAGGTTGCAGGAGATTCCACTTTTCAGAAAAGCCTAATGCACAAGGAGCAAAATTTTCAGATGAAGAAGACATACACTGACTAACAACTGGTCACATGAGCCAGGTAAAAATATGAACATACCCTTCCTCTACACAAAGTTTATTCCTATTAGTAAGCTGGTTGTCTGTTGTTGAAGGTGTAAACACAATATCCTGTTGCAATGTCTCAGTTTCTTAACTCTGTGCCTTTTTCCCAATGGTAAATCTTTTTGTCCAGAATTTCCATGCTTCGTACAGATTTTTATGCTAAAGATTCAGGGGAATTACAGCTCTATACTTCATTTGGTGTGCTGAAGATGATATAAATTTGATAGAGCTGGGACAAATTGCACGAGCAGAAAAATCTAGCCAATTACTTATAACTTTTAACAACTAGCTTTCCAAAATCACACTTGGCTCATTAGGCTCTGCTTGTCTAAAAATGGAACTACTGTAACTTGTTGTGCAGATATCTGCAAGCAGACATCACAGTTTTGCAATCAGACAGGCAGAAATGAAGATATAGTGATCTCTGTCCTTTCTCCACTCCTGGAATAAATGGACATGAAGCAGTCAGGTGGATGTATACCTTCTTGGCATCTCCCCTGGACTTAGTTTTTAGTAATTAAGCATTGTTTAAAGTCACTATAATGTTAACATTTACAAAAGCAATTTTTTTTTGAAAATGCAGAATAGTTCCCAAAGCCCCTTGAGGGGAAATAAGAAGAAAGAGATCAACCAGGCCTATGGCAGAGAAGGACCACAACTATTACAATTGTCATCCCAGGTTTCTTCAGGATGCTTGAGGTAGTAAATCAGATCAGTGATCTGTGAAATGGGAGCTGGCTTTTTATTATAAGCACTTTGAAGCACTCTCTGGATGAAAAGAGTGAAAGCAATGCAGCTCAGCAAACCAGTGTCAGGCTTGATTCTCCTCATTCGCCTACCAGTATAAATCAGAATCACTCTGGGGAAGGATTTACACTGCAATTTTGTGCATGTAGCAAAAACTGTGCATGCAAAGTAATGAGGATGCCTTTTTTTAGAGATCTTCCTATCTTAGTTTTATTTCAGTTTTGAAGTGGTAGAAACCTCATCAGCCCTGAAAGAATGAGACTGCCCCTAAAAGCATGTCATCTCTCTAGTCATGTATAAAGTTGTTACAAAGCACTTATTTAATCCCATGTATTTTAGGTTTAACCTGGCAGTTTCCAAGATTCCTCTCTGAGATCATTTACTGTAATATCTGCTTATCCACACTGCAAATCTCTGCATATCAAGAATCATGAATACCTTCATAAACATGATCTTCACCTCACCCATGCTGAATTCTGTTCCGTGCAGCACGGCCCTGCAGAAGCATCACCCCGTTGGCTGCAGAGGGACTGTGAAGGGGAAAGGAGTCTGCAAACCCCTATACAACTCTGCTGGGTTGTATGGACCAGTTGCAGAATTAAAAAGACTCACTGGCTGTTATGTCTTACAGAATAGCGATGTCTTTATCACTGTGACATTGTGGTAGCTGCCAGTGGTGATTCAGGCTAAACCCTGTTGTGCCAAGTGCTGTTCATAATAAATACAGCTCTTAACCCTGAAAGGTCGGCTTTTAAAAAGGCAGTATATAACAGTAGGTGGATGCTAATTTCATAGACAGTAATGAAATCACAGGCATCAAGGAGTAACTGAGACAGATCCCACAGGTTCTCATCAGTTGTAGCCAGAGCACAGCTGATGCACTCCAACGTTGTGGTGGAGGAGCTGCAGAGGAGCCCTGCCTCTCCTCTGCACCCCAGGGTGAATGAATTCCCATCTTCAGCCCTTCAGAAACACCTCAGCAGTGTGGCCGTTCAGCTTGGCACCAGGGCCAGGCTGTGACCCTCCATGCTGCACAAAAACACAAGAGCCCATTTCTTCCCCTACCATCAAGGAGCAAAATGTTTCTCTCTGCAGTTCAGTGCTTAAACACATAATTGTCTCCAAAATCCACATCAAATACATTATATCCCAAATAATTACTACAGTACCCGGTAACAGGTGCTTCATCTAGAATACTTAATGGGAAAAAAACATTCAAGGAAAGAATAGAGAAAACTTAAAAATTAAACAGTTGTTAAGGTTTTGATCCAATATTAATTTGCACATCTGTCATTGGCTTTAGTGAAATGAGGAGACGTGCACAGCAAAAGATGACGAGAAGATTAATTTTTTTTCTTTTCTGTTTTTCAGTGAGTTTAAAAATACAGTACACCAACCTTTCTGGTGGCCCTGAAGCAATGCTGTTTGCTGCATCACCCAAGAATGACCCTTCAGAAGACAGCCAGGGTTCATGCCTGGGCATTTACATGCTTTGAGACCCAAATTTCCCATTTCAATCTCACTTTGGCATGTGGCTGCAAACATTTGGGTCCTCCACACAGGGGGAAGACAGAACTTCAGCAGTTTTTACCTGGAGTAACTTTGCTGAAGGAGAGCAAATAAATAGTGGTCACTCCTTGGAAACTGAAGAACTGGTCCTGGGCTCCCGTCTACTGGAGGGACACCAGATCAACAGCAGCTCTGGGTGCAACTGGTCCGGTGCTTTCCCGCCTCTTGCAGAACAGACACTGCCCCTGTGAAAAATGCATGGAAACAGTGTTCAGAAAATGCATCTAGAGCAAACAGTAACAGAATTTTACACAAATGAGATTGGGTAAACCTTCAGTGTCTTATGAGCCTGTTCAAATTTTGGGTAAATGCTGATGAGTCTCCAGTCCTTCCCCACAGGCAAGACAGGTCTTCTGTTAAACAAAGTACAAAAGGTTTCATCAGCTAAATGATTTCAGAAATACACCTGTTGGCACAGACGTCAGGAGTGGCTGGGAGCCCTATTAACAAACTGCAGGTTGGACCATTGATGGGGCCATGGACACCAACTGCTCACCTCTCGCTGCAGCACAGCCCCACAGGGAAACCCTGCTCAGCCGGAAGGGGAAGCCAAAGCAGGACAGGGACCAGGGACCTTATCGCTGGAGGATACCAGCTAAGTGCCAGCCATCTCAGTTTAGAGAAAAAAGTACTTGCTGTAAGCTCAGGCAACTGGAAACCTTTGTGTGTGTCGATAGCTGCTATCATTTTGTTTAAATAAGTGTTTTCTGAAATTACACGCTTGAAGAGCAGTATTCCTCTGCATCAATTGTCCATCCCTCAACTTAATCTTTTCTCTGTATTTTTTCCAGTCAAATCATTTATTTTAGCATGAAGTGGAAGATATTACAAGCCTAACACCTGTAAGACTAGCTGTAGATTGTGATCTCCATTTCCAGTCACGTTCAGAATGAGGAGGAAGAGCTCGTGGTTATTCCAACCCAGGCGAGACCAGAGGTAACCCAACACTGCCAACCCTCCTCCTGGTGGGGAACGTGGGTAAGCCACCTTCCATCACATTCCTGTAGGTCTCAGAGAGGCAGTGAGTGCCTCACAGCAACACAAATTTTGAATATTTTTTTTTCTGCATTTTCTGGATGGCACAAAACATCCAGCCAGTAAATGAAACTGAGCAGTGGGACAGTCTCCTTGAGTTCCAGCAAAATTGCCTGGTTACCTGGGTCCCCTTCAGCCAGCACATAAATCAAGACATAAATGTCTCTTCAGAGCACACGGGATTGATTAGTTTTACTTTGAAGTTTCTTACATATGGGAGACATGATTATGTGGTGTGCATCCTCTTTTGCATTTGCATTTCTACAATTAATTATTAAGCAAAAACCAATAACCTGGAAGAAAGTGATATAGCCCTGTTATCTCATAATTTGTTAATGGTGTTAAATTATCGGCAAAGGGTATCTACCTGCTCTTTGACAAATATGTACTATAGCTAATTAACTTGGATAAAACAGAGAGTATCCCTCAGGCACCTGGCCTTCAACCTCACATGTCTGATGCAATAGTCCTTTTGCTCATTTAAAAACAATAAAAAAATCCTAAAGTCTGGGTCATCTGTCTGAATTCAGGAGAAGCTCCACCCTGAATAAGTGCTGAGCTAGATCTATGCACCATTTCAGGGGAGTGTTTTGAACTAGTCATGTTATTTAATAAAATATAATTTCTGCAATTTTCTATAATCCTTTACACTGGTATTAAAAGTTCAGGATTATCAAAGTCTGTCCTTTGAAAAAAATATAGTAAAGGGAACCATAAATGCCTTTCCTCTAGGCTTTCATCAATATCGGCAGGTTTTTCAGGGCAAAACGCAACTTTAAGATGTCAGAATCTCCTTTTTGCCAGGATTTAAAAATTTCACCCCATTTCAAAATGTCACTTTTTCATTTAAATCACTACCTTGAGGGTTTACAAACCCAAAGATACAAATATACTTCTTCACATTAGAATATGTAAAGGCTTAACTAGATGGCATAATCTACCCTTCTCTTTTATGAAAGAAAAAAAAGTTGAGCAGAATTACATTACTCTAAGCCTCCTTTGTGCTCTACACATATTACTGATATAATTTTCTGCCAGAGATATTAATCATTATGAGAAATTTATCTCTTGGAAAGCGCCAGTTACAGCAGACCAAATTGCATTTTCCAAAAGTAAATGAAGGAGTAGCTTTTTCCCTGTTTAAGCTGTATAATTTGCATGTCAATTGAGATTATCCTCATAATTTTAAAGTTACTCAGCTCATCTCAGGGAAGATAGTTGCTGCAGCTGATGTCACAGTTTTACTTTTTCACACTGTGCAGCATTTGAAGTAAGACACTAAACACTAACTTTAAAAGCCTGTCCCATATAACTGTGATAAGCCTTCTGGTTGCTTCTTTAGCAGGGCTTAGTCTTATAAAAGACTAATCTTGCATGGGATGAAATTTCATAGCAAGTAAACATTCTTAGAAATAATTTTCATTAATGTTGCAGAGGTTGCTTTGTTGTAAATTGGAACCACGCCATACAGATCAGTTCACAATTTCCTCCTTTATTTACACCAGCTAGGGATGTATTACCCTACAATGATACATGGCTGTGAAAACAGTCTCAGTGGGGTTTCTTTTGCCTTTGTTAGATTTTTCTCTGCTAGTAAAAAAATAAATAACAAAGATAACTTTGTCATTTTTCTTTCTTTCCCCTAGCCTGTTCAGACAAAATCCTGGAAGCGGGATGAGAGCTTTAAAACAAAATCGAAAGGACTATTGTATCTATAGCCTGGTGGAGATTTTACAGTGAAGTATTTTCTGAGCAGCAAATGTCAGTTCATAAACAGAAACACTCTGCAGCAGTTTGCCAGATTCGGTGAACTTTTGTTTAGGGAAAAAATAGCTCTTGCAGGGCTTTGTCGAGGAAGAACTCACAGACAGAGCTGTGCTGCTGTGAGCTGAGCAAGACAGATGTGAAAGTGGAAAAGGAAAAAATCAAATAAATTTGTCTTTTGGAAAGTGACAGGGGAGCATTGCTGAAAGCCTGCAAGAAACAGGCAAGACTTCTCTGTGGGAAGCGTAAACATTAGGACACACTGGGACATAGCTGTGCTCTACTTCTGAGCCCCACTCACCAATGTGAAATGATCAAGAAACAGAGGCAGGGTTCACATGGCCATAGGGAAGCACTGTTTGATCTGAAAGCAGCAGGGTTTTGGCAGGAGAGTGCCAGGGTATCACGTATTGCTTTACTAATGTACCTGCCACAGCCACCGAGGTGGCCATGGCTGCTCGCATCCCCCCGTGGCTTCCCAGGTGGCTCACGTGGGACAAAGGGAGAAAATCTCCACTATTTGTACAGAAAAATCAAACAAATGGTGTTATTTTCCTGGCCTCTCATGTTTTGATTCTTCCTGCCTGTGTACTCACAGTGGAAAAAAAGCATAATAAAATATATGGGAAGATTGATCATGGGAGATCTGTTTCCTCTAATGCAATCTATATTACTTTGAGTAGTCTTGTTTCATATCACTCAAGTAATGCAATTACACCCATTTCCTTACAAACACACTCCTAATAACGTTATTTTGGTATCTTTGTAGCTGTGGCTCTTTCAGGATCAAAAAGAATTTAAGTGCAATTAGGTTAAATAGGACTTGGAGCACTGAAACACAGCAAAACCCAGTGAAAAAGAAAACAAATACAGGGCAAATGATGCAGTGGGCCAGATCTGGATGTACTTTACACTGAATCCTAAATTATTACAACAAGATGCTGCTTAGTATCACTGAACATGCCTCAGAGCCTGTTGGGCCTTGAAGAAGAGAAGACAGCATAATTTAGGTGGGATTTTTTTAATCAATCTATTTTTCCATCAGCCACATCAAGGAGTAAAATTTGCTTCTCAGCCTTCCCTCTCTAATAACAAATGAGAGGCTGTCTTGCAAATTAGAAACAGTCCTAATTACGCTGAAAATGTATCCTATGGTATATGTTACCTAAGAGTAAATACAGTTCTGTAGGTTTGGTGGTTTTTTACCTTGGATTAAAATTGTTATTATTTTAAAATATCCAGTTATCCTTTAACCATATTTACAAAAGCTCATA
Organism: Strix uralensis; assembly: GCF_047716275.1. Taxonomy (NCBI): domain Eukaryota; kingdom Metazoa; phylum Chordata; class Aves; order Strigiformes; family Strigidae; genus Strix; species Strix uralensis. The sequence continues at coordinate 36,213,283 of NC_133977.1, forward strand.
GTATTTCTTTTTATTGCCCTTTTCTGGTAGTTTGCCAGCAATATGGAAAGCTGTCCCTATCAGCCTTTGAATGTTTCTGTGTGTTTATAGCAGTCTTGATTAATGTGCTGGTACACTACAAGCCCTGGAAGATTCTAGACTTAATCATAAATAGCTTATTTATAAGGAAGGTATTCTGAAATCCTGTTTATTTAATTTTTTTTTTCAAGAACAGAAGCTTTTTTGAAGTCTACATTACTTCCTGTAATAGATGCAGTATAATCCCATATTTACAGGCTTCTAATATACTACAAGATATTTCAGAAGTCATTTGTTGTTTTGAGTCCACTTCATAAAGAATTTGCATATCTTTTAAGTATCTGAGTTTCTTCTGGCCTAAACACAAAAGAATCTCGAGAGGCATAAGTCTCAGCAAGTGTATAATGAATAACTGGAAAGCACTTTGCATACTAATACGATCTTATTCTTACATTTTGCCTTATGAGAAGGCAACTATTTATTGCAACCAGTTTTGGCACATGTTGGTAACTGCAGCGAATAGATGCATTGTCAGCGCTGCACAAAAGAAAGCTTATCAAGTCCTCTTTTTTTCTGAATTGCTTACATAATGCAAAACCTGAAAATCTTTCAGAAAACTGACAAAGAATCGTGATTTACCTAAGTGGAAATTCGTCTTCCTTTTTCTCCCTGTTGCTTCTGTACTATAATTACATCCTTAACACTGTAATACCCATTTAAGAGAACAGAAAAGAAATGACAGGACAAACTATTACTTGTGAAAAATACTGCCTGGGGAAAATAAGCAATAAGCAACCTGGAAAGTGATGCTCTGAACTTACAAGTGTCTTTAATAATAATGTGTACGTATTTCGGTTGCTGCTTTCTTCTTTAAACGGTCTCACTCTGAAGCTTTTGGTGTCAATAGGAAGTTCCTGAGTAAACACAACATAACTATATTGAGGGCGAAATCTCTTCATATTCTTTGCACATCACTGATGTAAAGAGAATAAAAGATCAGCTGAAAATCTCCATTAAAATAAGATTTCTAGGAAACATTTTTCACTAAGAAAGAACACTACTGAAAACTTACAATGTCAAAATTTCCATATAAATGAAACCAAAACATCATTCTCAAGAATCTGTTGCTAGTTATAAATACATGTTTTGAGAAAATGCTTAATAAAATAAAAGCACAACGAACTTTTCTAAAACATCTTTAAAAAACAAAAGATGAAAACTATACCGAAAATTCAATGCAAAAATAGAAAAGAACTGAACATGGGATGAAAGGGTTTTCTAGAGGTGTAAGGTGTCATCCTTTAAGAGAAGCTGTGCTACATCGAAATTACTAATGTCTGTCTAACCTGGCATCTCCAGTGATGGAGAGTTTGTTATTTTTACTGTTAACTATGGTCAGTATTACAAAGTTCTTTTAAAGCTTAACCTAAATCTCACTTGCTGAAAACTAATCCCGTTATTTCTTATACTTTTCTAAGTGGATATGGAGAATAATAGAATGGTTCTAATTATACCACATACACCTTTTGATGGTTATAATTTTAACTAAATCATGTAATTGGAAGGTTAACTACTGACTGAAAATTATCACAGTTTAACTAAAATATAGATAATGAGTTCCACTCCTAAAAATTATATAATAAGCCACGTTGAGAAATTCTTTAGTTTAATTAATTATCAAGAAGGATAATCACAGTGAATTTACTTTGCAATTGCAGTATTATTTCCATGTATTTACAGTTGGGTGATTCAAAATTACTGAAATACAAGGCAACAACAGATTCAAAATAAAATAAACATGGTTATGAAAAAAGACTGTAATAACATTTTCTGAACTTATAACTACTTCATGAAAATGGAAGTAACGCTTAGTTTGCATATGTAGATGGTTATTATGATTTTGAGTAAGAAAGTTACTTAAGCACATTGATTAAAATAATGTTGGCACTTAATTACTTCCCTATCTGTAAAAATTACTTTCCCCCACTTCTGAGTGGAAAGCAGTAATAGATTCATAAAGTCTGAATATTGAGGGTCTTTGGGGATCAGGACGTAATGAAATACCTGCCTTTAACTCACCGCCAGCTTCAGGCTGACTTCTCAGAATCACCACTTGGCAGTTAGCCTCCAGATTAGCGACAGTGGCTCAGACCTCCTTCTGCAGCGATGGGGCCAGCGACCAGGGCGACACACTCCTGTGGCCATACCTTCACCCTCCCTTGCACATCCAGGACTGGCACCGACTCCAGAATGCATGGAGATACATGTGCTCCTCCCAAACTGCCCAGCTAGAAACACCCCAGGCAGCCCCTCACCCACCACCCTGGCACCTCCAGTACCACCCCAGGCCAGCCACAGGCTCAAGTGGGTTTCAGCAGCCAAGGAGTGAGGACAAGCTCCATGTATTGCTAAATCAGCAGCACCACCATGGCCTGGGAAGTTTCTTTCAAGAGATGTTGTGCTATGGGACATTGGTGGTGAGGTGCAGATTCTCGTCCATTGGATGCTTACTCAGCCATATGTTGTGTGTATGACTGTAATACCAAAATCTAGCAATTTATTTGAAACGGTGCAGATAAGAGTAGCAACTACATGGATATTTAGCCACCTTGTTGAGCCATCAGGTATCTCTCTCTTTCCTGCTGTCCGTGGGAGAGGAGGAATTACTCCTCTCTGAAGCCTACCTCTGTCTGTGCACCACAGCCTCTGCACAGGAGAGATTGCAGTGCACCATGGCTACTGCAAAAGGATCAAGTCTTGCCTTTTCTCCTTCAGCCCCTCTGTTTTCCACAGATCCCTGGGGAAAAAATAGTGTTCGCAGCTCCAGGGAGAGCAAGTGCTTAAATCTGCTCTGGAAAGTGGTGTGCATGATACCAATCTAAATCAGGTTACAAAATCCGAACCATTCAAGATACATTTTGTCTTGTGAAAAAGCCATTCATTTATTATTCTCCCATTAGTGCACTGGGAAAACAAATCGAATTGACTTTTGCCATTACTTTAGATTTTTTTAAGTAGGATGAACTCAAAGGCATGACGTCAAAGGGTGATTTTCCATCCGAGCATCAAAAATGCAAAGGGACAATCGGGAGAAATTTTGCTCAAATTCCTCACCGCCTGAAAGCAAGAAGTGGAATGGCTTTTTGGGTTGATAAAAGAGAAAGCTGTAATGAGGAATTAAAGAATCTGAGCTAGACTCTAGCGAAAAGCTCTGACTCCCACAGACTTACACATTTTGTGTAGTTCTGTCTAAATCAAGGACACATCAAAGAAAAATTCTTCAGGTTGCTATTCTCATAATAAAGGTCTGTAATTGGCCTTTAGTAGTACTGTCTATAAATGCTTTATCCTTATCTATTTCTATTGTTATAGCACATCAGGCAAATACCCAGAGAGGATTTTTAGAATGAGATATTATTTTAGAGGTTTAAGAAGGTTTTTTGTACAAATATAAATAAATACAATATATATGCACATGTATGTATGCACACGTACCTATAGCTGAATAAAGATTGCTTGAAGGCAAGTTAAGACGACATTATTTTCTAAGCAGAGACTGGAAGGGAATATGAGAAGGATCCAAGAATGTGAGAAGAAATGTATCCTAGAAATTTAGCTGCTTAGAAGTATATGTATTGCTGAGAAGGGGAAAAAAGAATAATTTTCACCTGTGGGCTTAATCTTTGTTTCCTTGATATTAAAATGCATTGATTCCAGCAGTCTGAGATAATGGACATCAAAGGATCTGAATCAACAACACTCAGATGGGATGACCACATTTTGAGAAATAGTGAATTTCCGTACATCTCTAAACTGCAAGGCAAATAACCACACAAACAAAATGCCTGGCTTCATCCTATGCCCTGAAGAACTGAAGGTCACCATTGATTTGCGGCCCAGACTGCATTCCTTCTTGGCCTGTTGGCCCATCGCCTACGTATATCACCATATACTTTATGTAAAAAGTCAATATTTAGCTTAAGGGTTTGCACAGACCAACTCAGAATCATAATAAAGGCTGACACATTCTAATGTATAAAACGCTTTCTATTGAAACACCAGGTGACAGATTTGATTTTCTCTCTTACATACAAGAAAAATATTTATTCTGCTTATAGCTTGTGCAACATCTTTGATACCAACTTCATTTGTGTTATGCCTGCTGACGTGGGAGAGAATCTGACCTTACTGGAAGACCGAATTGTCTGCTAGCTCCAAAACACAATAGGAATATTTCTTTTGACCTCCCTGGCCATAGATCGAGCTCAGAGGTTTCTTTGTTGCAGTACAATAAAAGGTGACTTTCTCTAGGTTTTCTTTGTGTTTAAGATCTGATGGTATTTGACTGGCTGGCACCAGTTTTTCCATATTTACTGTTGTAATAGAGCTATATTGGGCAGAGGAAAAATTACTGATTGTCTAATGGACATGGTAAAAACCCAAAACCCTGAAGCTCTTAGGCATCTATGGAAGGTAATTGTCCCTGTACATCCAAAAAAAAATAAGAGAAATGTGAGGGTGGAAGCTGGAAATTTCTGCATTCCCTTCCACTTGTCTCCTTTCTCTCTTTAGACCTGAGTGCAGTCCAATCACAGTTTCAGTGATTTACTCGCTTGCCATCTTTCTACAGGCAGAACAAGGGCTACATTCCTCAGGGATATTTGGAAGTACTACCCCTTCTTTCATTTCAAAATCTGTACTCAGATACTCCAATACCTATTACCGATACATAGCGATAAGTCTTTAATACATGGCTAGTTAGTGTTTTTTTTTCTTTGCACAACCTCAGATAGATTCGGCTTTGTTTTGCATTTGCTTTCACTGGAACAAATCCTGGCACAGGGCCTTTGTGGCAGAAACTGTACCATGAGAAGAGACTGTGCTGGCAGAAGAAAGGAGCCACTTCTGCCAAGGGAGTAATGGGTGGGCAGAGCTTCTCACAGATAAATATAGCTAAGGAATTTAAGGCCAGATAGGACCATAAAATCACCAAAGATGACCTCTGTGAGACTAAGCATTACATACCAGCTGTATATTGAGCACAATAACTTGCATTTGGTCAAAGTATAACCCATTCTTGGTTAATCCAGTTAACTTGGGAGTTATCCAGTTGTGATCTGAAGAGATGGAGGGCTCTGGTACCCACCGTTGCCTGTAATAGCTTGTTCTGATGGTTAATTTCCTCCACACACGTAAAATTATTTGCCTCTTCTCCCCCTCTATCTCTGCAAACACCCAAACCCACCTCCCTTATGTCCAATTTAGGATTTTCATCTTTTCCTAATGTCTAATTTATGTTTCTGCTATAAATGTACATTATTTTTCTGCCTTTTGCTACCAAGTTAAGGGTAGTCAGTACAACAGATTGGGTTCTTTTTGTCTCTTGTTGCCAGACATTGCAAATAATGTCTTTGTGTCTCTTCTGTGCCACCTCTCCATTTTTCAGCAGCATTTAAAAAATGTGTGCTGTATGCAGAAGTGTGTGCAGCTTATACTAAAAATTGAACTGCTTTAGACAGAAAGGCTATGACCAGGCCAGCTGTCAGATGCTGTGATTCACTGCAGTCTCCCAGCTGCCTTTAAAAATGTGAGTACTCCTCTTCCCCCATGTAAAGCCAGCAGGGCTCTGCAGGAACAGGAGGACAGCTTGGAGACACACTCTTACATGGCATAGCATTGCGCAGACATAAACAAGTATTACTTATGTCTCCCTACAGTTCTGGAAATCAAGCCACTAAACCTAGAAATGCTACTTTTTTTTTTTTTTTTTTTTTTTAATTGGTACAATTTAGCTCATGATTGAGATGTCCAAGATCCAAAAATCTGGAATGTGTCTTCCTATTTTCTCTATGGAGTTGATTTGTCAGACCTTCCCTCTGCATGCCCAGCATGAATGACCCTGGCATGAAACACAGCTCTGACCACAGCATTCAGAAAAGCCACTACTTAGGGAGACAATCAATGTTTTGAGCACTCATCCACAACATGGGAGACTGTGTTTCATCATTCATAAGACACATAAGACAAGGAGAAAGGCAAGGACCTTCTCTTATCCTGCATGTTTCACTATGGCTAGTTCATCCTGATGGCTCTGGATGCCATGCTGAAGAGTTTAGTTTCTCTCATGCACTATCCAGAGTGTACAGCTACTTAAAACTGGTTTCTGTGTTTAACTCTGAGAAATAAATACCTAAACAGTGGATACTGCAACAGTCACTGCATCAGCAAGTAAATCTGTTGGGACCATAGATGTAAATGCAATGATAGAAAGTCATCTGTGATTTAGCAAAAGCAGAAAACAAACTTTAAATCCTGATGTGCATTAACTTTTTCTGCACGTAAAATCAATCATCTTAATCAATGAATATTGATTGGCTCACCAAATGGTAAAAGAGCAGAAGAAAGCATATCATCTTCTAAATCTAAAAAGAGTGCTGGGACAAGTACAGCCTCTTTTCTAGGTCATTTCCGAGATAGAATAAGCTTAGCACTGTCACTAACACAGCCTGTGAAGTACTTGTTTTCATTCAATGCATCAAAATACATATTTAAAGACAGAGATGAGTCTGCACACCACAGTGAATAAAGAACTTAACTCTGTCATTGAACATCTGGCTCCAAAAGTGACATGAGTGGTTGTTGCTTAGTTGTTGGGCTTGATTTCATCAGGATGGTTTTTGCGCAGAATTGCTTGACTCATCACTACCTGCACATTGCCAATCTCATACACAGCTCAGGACCCAATCTAAATCAGTTATCATTAGCGCACTTACCTAATACCAACTGTCTTTACTCCGGGTTTAAGCAACAGGCAGAAAATACACCGGCCTTTCTGCATTCTAGCATCAAATGTTTTTTCAATTACAGATTTAGAAGATGATGTGCCGCATTTTAATGGTAATCTTCTGGAGTTTGAGGGCTCAGAACAAGAAGCTTTCTTGACTTCATTTGTACCTTAAAGGAATGAAGTGCTGTCAGCTAAAAAGGAAAAAAAAAATATGATTTCAGTTTTATTAAAATCGTTCCTAAAGGGATATATTCTGCTCTCAGAATAACTGGATAGATCTACAAAGAGGTGCTCTGCATTCATGGTGGTAGTACTGAAAGAAGGATTTAGTCCATGAGCTGTACTATGAGATACTTTAATTCTGGAAATACCAGAAGGAGCAAGGGAGTCAGTAGTTCTGCTTTGATGGTATGTTGTCCTCAGACACACAACTGACTTTTTTTCTGGTTTAAACCTGCTTCTGTCTTTGCATGCCTGAACAAGTGAAAATGTCTCCACTTCTTATATCTTTAGTTGTTTCCAGAAAAGAGGTGGCAGGGAATAACATAAAAGATACCCCAAGATCACAGTCTAAGATAGGTATAATGGTAAGGAGAGAGCAGCTGGTTATTTTCTCAAGAAATCATTTTGTTCCCACAAAAAGAGAGACAACCCTTGAAAAACTGGATTTTCGTCCTTCTTGCATCTTTCTTAAATCTAGGCTACAGCCTCATACTCAGCTCTGTCTCAAATCTTTCATAGTTCAGATGAATCAGTATGTTTAAATTTAGGATTAAGCAGCATGAGAAAAGCTTAAGTTATCATTTGTTCTCCTGACTAACAATTCAGAGGCTTTTCTCCATAAGATCAGTCCAGTGAAGGCTTTTGTCTCAGAAACAGTTAATTTTACAATCCAGCTTTTGAACACTTTTATGCTGGGATGTCATTTTGAATTCTGGAAGTCAGGCTGATGTAGAAGTCATGGCAGTGCTTTTATTCATAATGAATTGCATCTCACTCACTTCACAAGCAGTTTCCTGGGGACCACGAGGCTCCTCCTGATTCGCAGGGGAAGTGAACGTAACTGCACCTTTCTCTTACTGAGCACCTACCACCTCCTGTTGCCATTGATAAATCCATGATGACTTTTTGTGGATAAAATGTCTCTCCCTGTCTTAATTTGGTGCTCCACGCTACTAGGCAACTTATCAGATCCCTTGTCACATGGGGTGTTTCCCAATGCCTATATGAAACTGTCCAGGCAACGCTGCTATAAATTTAGGTAAGTACATATCGCTTCCTATAATTATGAAATTCAGTTACTCTCCAAAAGTCTCTTTGGATCTCAACAAGGAAACAGCACAAACTAGAAAGGCAGATTCATGCTTTAAAATAATAAAATTTACTTTTTTTTTTTTTTTAAGGCTATTTCTGTAACTCTGGCTGTAGAGCAGAATTTCTATCTTGGAGATATCTATTTCACTATGTCTGCCATGCCCTTTTCAATCTCTGCCCAGTCTTTTTCCTGTTAACGTATTAAAAAAAAATAAGAAAAAAATAAGACCGATTACACATAATAAAGTTTTCTCTGCAGAGGCAAAACCACCAAATGTCTGTAAAAAATGCAGGTAAATAAAGATGAACTGTGGCTTGGGACCTCTCCAACTGGATGATTCATCATCTAGCTGCTTCTCTGAGATATGTCTGATGCTAACAACATTTATGTAATATACCTGGGCTCGGGCACGACATGGCCTGCCACGAAAGAATAAACAACCTCCCGTTCTACTTGAGAACTCTATCTAAGTTGCATTATTATCTGCTATTACTACATTAAATTGGCAGAAAATGAGTCCTTTCCAATACGATTATACCTCAGCCTAAATAACTTATTTTTGTCTATGTAAAATTCTAGTGCTTCCTAATCTTTTAACTGTACCTGTCCTAGGATTTTTTTTCATTATTCATTCAAGGCCTCACATAAAAAATATGATGTCAGGTCTTTAGGGAAGGGACCATGAGAAAGAACGAGGACAGTATCAAGCACTGGGAATACAATCTGACTTAGCATTTCCTCAGTTATGACACTGATGAGTCAAGTGTAAACTGCAGCTGACAAAAAAAAATATCTAAAAACTACACTAAAAGGTTTTGATCCAACCTATTCCACCAGCTACAAACACAGGTTTTAGTGTCTTTCTTGAGTGACATAAGAGTATGTGTAAGGATGTTTCAAACAATTCATGCCATCTTGATCAGTCTAGATAGATAGCTAAAATGGGATTTTCATGAATGCAAGTTTGGGACTGGGCACCTGAATCCCTTTTCATGTTGATGATACATAACAATGGTCCTCGTGGGCCAGACCAGAAAGCCCTATAGTTCAGTATCCCATTGCTGAGAATTGCCATTTCATATGTATTGTTTTAGTACATACAAAAAATTAAAACTAAGTTTATCACCTATCTAAGGCTGCTTGAGATTCACTTTGTGCTTAAGTATTGTTGTGAAAAATGCCATGCCAAATCTATTATTGCTGTGCAACTGCAGTAGTGAGGAAATTGAAAGACAGAAAAAAAGTTTAAACACTAAAGAACAAGATATCATAGTCCACCATAATGTTAATGAAGGTCTATAGATGCAGAGGTGGTATTATATGGAGGAGGATGGACAGATTGGGAAGCATGCATAATGGATATATAGCATGGACTGAACACATGGTGCTGCTAATGACTGGAGCCATATGGAAAAAGGAATTACCCAGCCAGAAAGAATGACAAAAGATGATAACCAGTAAGAACATGTATAAAACATTATATAAGAAACTGGTTAAATCTACATTAAGTGAAGTTCTAGTTTGAACTCTTTACACTCAGCCACAGTCAGACACACTGTGCTGAGGGGTCAACTGGACACTTGCCATATTTTGTATGCGCAAGTATTATACACATATATATAGTATATTGGCCAAGTAACACAGAGCTCTGAATAAAAAAGTCTCTGGATTTGTTTGGGTAAGAGTCTGAACCTGGTTCTTGGATGAAAAAAATGACCTTGGAGCAGAGACAGACCCTGAAGGGGCTGGTGAATATAGGTCAGGATCCCTCACCAGCTGCTGCCCCTGCCAGGTCCCAGCCTGCCATAGCCCCAGGGTGAGCATGACCTGCAGGCTTTCTGCAGCATGAAGGTGTTTGAGCAAGAACTGCTCCTAGATAGCAATCAACTGTTAACCTGAAATTCGGTTGATAACTCAGTACCAGAACAGGCTATGTGGATAGGTGATGAGCGTGCTGAAAGATTTCTACAAAGTGAATAGCAATAGCAATTGCAAGCCAAAAATTAATAAGCTGTTTAGTATGACAATCCCAGTTACTGAGCAATTTCCCTACACAGCAGGATAGAGACCAGCCAGAACACCAGTGCCTTCCAGCTTTCCTGTTAACCTTAACCAATATGCAAACAGCAGCACAGTGTTGGATTGAAGTTTTCCAACATATAGACATAAAGATGAAGAAAAGCTGCTAAGTTATTTCATCTGCGTAACAAAGTACAGCTGTTAATGCTGTGTAATTCACAGTGCTTTGCTTCCAATGCTTGATGAAACACTGCTATCACAAAATGGACTTTCCTGCTTTGGTCTCTGATGACACCTTTGAATTCTGACAAATCTGCAGTTCTCTTCAAATTTCTTCCCTGCCCAGGTGAGGTTTAGCCCATAAACTGGATTAGAAAGTCGTCCTTGGGCACCAAGCCTGGTCTTTAGTAATTGCATAAATACACACCCTACAATCCCCTTTCATACACTGATCAAAGTCTGGTTTTAAACTAGTTCAGGTTCTTCTCGCTCATATTAACCGTCCCAGAGCCTCATCTTCAATGAGTAGCAAGTTTCTTTTCATTATGAGTTTGTATAGACTGAAAGAGATTATTTTCTAGATAAAAGCATCTCTGATTTTTGCACAATGAATTTGAATTTGAACTTTGCCCTTCATATTTTAAAACAATAAATTGCCTATTTGACTGCTTTATCATAATATTGGCTATATCTCTGAAGCATGTGGCAACAAATGTAGGGTTTTTTCCTACCTAATCATTGAACCTAGCAGTATACAAGTTATTTCCAACTAAAAATCCTATTTTCGCTTTCCCCGCGGTACATGTCTGGTCTCACTATTGGCCCCACAGAAACTGCAGCAATGCCCCACAGGAGCCTTTGTGGTGCTTTAAACTAGATCACAGACAACCTCTGAACACAATGCTTAATAAAATACAACAATGTCTCCTGGTGAGTTTTAAAAGATGTCTCATTTGATGGGAAGATGAATGGGTTTGAGTAAACATTGAACATACTGTAACTAAAAACTCATAGCCTGGTATAAGCACAGGTCTTGTCTCTTCAGCTCATGGAAATTATGTTTGCAGGTGGTAGCAATGCACTGACCTGCCCTGGGATGCTGTGGGACCTGGCCCCACGCCTTCTCCCACCCACCTCTTCCTCAGACCAGGTACTTCATGCAACAGAAATCGGGGTGCACAACCTGGAGATCAGTAAACCCTCATGCTTTCCGAGACTGCACAGGGCTGAGAGACTTGCCAAAGAAATCCCCTCTCTCCCACAGCACAGATAAGCCAAAGCTATCACAGGAAAAAAAAATTTCCAGATGATTATGGCTTTGAGGCAAGCAGAAGGAATCCCTTTAGGAGCAGAGTCCTGTTTCAGTCATCTTTCATCCCAGCTTGACTGCTCCTCACAGCACTCCCAGCACGACTAGCAGCTCTGATTGAAGTTTGAGAAAGCATCAGACTTTGTATAACAACACCCTGTTTTTATGGTACTTCAAGGAATATTTTGTAGCTGCTCCAAGACTTCGTACAACACAACTTTTCAACACTGTAATGGTTTGAAACTTTTGCATAACAAACTTGTCAAGTCAATTTGCCCAAGGAAGTACATCATTTTACTTCCAATTATAGATAGAATATATCATTTTATTACAAATTATAGCATTTCCTGAAATATTTTACTTTTAACAATTTGATAAAGGCCACAAGGTAGGATCTCAAGCATTTTCTGGTCAAATATGATCAAATCATATTGCATTATTCTATTATCTCTCTTGCCAGCTTTCTTATAATCTATTTATAATTTTCACAATCACACGATTTATTTTTGTGAAATTTGTTTGTTCCGAACAAATCTTTTTGGGCTTCTAAAGAATCTTTCATCTGAATTTGAAAAAATATTGTTTGAGTCACACTTCCCAGTGTTGCTAAGGCTGCTTTTTGGCTATTTTCCTTTCAGTTACCACCTCTGTCTTCATTTGGCTTTACTGGGTTTCCTGTTAAGGCCATCAGTTCTAATGAGCATCCTTCCGTCTCATTTTGTTGGGTATCAGCACATTTAAACTGAGCTCTTCGTGAACAGCTGTGTGTTAACTCCTGTCTGTTTCAGTTGGCATCAAAGCCAACTGAACATCTTCTAGCCTCCACTAGTTCTGTTACTCAGCATTTTGTAGGATTTGGTCTGAAAGACACATGGGTTTGTGACTGCCCCCAAGCAGGAAAATTTTCAGAGTCAATCTCTAATATAGAAAGGGGCGAGAAGAATAAAAGTTGCTGCAAGGAAATAGGTCTTCCAAAACTTCAGCTCATTTCCTTTACTATTCTACAAGGTACCACTCATTTGTTGTGAGAAGATGTAAGAAACATTTTGCAGCTATTACAGCTTTGTAAGTGAGAGCCCAAGACTGAAATGCTGGAGTCTCAGCTCCCTCTTGGCTGTGAGAAACTCCTCAAACAGCTGTACTCACATGTACCAATGGATGGTTTCTCTCCCACATCTACCTCTTCCTCCTCTGAAAGTATTTTGTTCAGTGGAGCTTGACGAGTAGTGTTTCATCACAACAGACACATCTCTGTTTCCAAATTAATAATTCAATATTCCCCATTAATTCCCTAAAGAACATAAAACCTCCAACAGGAGTTGGATATAAAATGTAGCTAAGACATTCTGCTTGTGAATCATTGCGGTATAAACCAGAAGTCATTGAATTCGTAAGTGTTGATGCAGGTCCCAAGTCCTTCTATGTTTTATCATTAAAAATATCTCAAATTCCTTATCCCAAAGAAAGGAATTGGGGAAAGCACCCACTTCTGATTTATCTTCCTTAACCTTGGGAATGAGAGCAACATTTCTGTTTTTTCTTAAATAATTAACTTTTTGTCTTCAAGATCGTTACTATACTCTGTGAAATCTATGACTCTTCCTAGGTATCCCTTAATGTTTTCTGAATCCAGTCTATATGTGCATTAGACACTTGGGATTCATAACTGGTGTTAATCTACAGTCATTAAAAATGCAAGGTCATTTTGAAAATGGAAAAAAATCAGGCAAGCATCTTTCAAATCTGTACCTAGTTCTTTTCACTCCTCATTAAATTCAATTGGTGAAATCTATTGGTCTTCCTTAATCTTTTATCGGGGGGACTATACCATACACAGACCATCTGGTGGTGAGTAACAGGTTAGCCACAGTGGGCTTTTAGGGGTTCATAACAAACGAGCCTAATATTGCCCAACAGCTGTCAGTTCTGTTTATGAAAGGTGAGCTTACCTTTGTGTGATCCCATTCCTTGGGCTGACCCTTTCAAACAAGTTGTATAATAGTCCAAAAGTATTGGGAGGATTTTCTACAAGAATCAATTATAAGCAGGTGCCCTGTGAGAGTGAATGAACTTGGTTGTTCATACAGTAAATTATATCTTTCACCTGGCGAGCTCTGTTTTTCACCACATGAGCATCTATTGCCTACTTCAGAAATTCTAGGGTGATAAAGCTGTCTGGGGCAGATGCACTGCACCGTCATAAGGCACAGAACAAGTGGTTCAACCAGAGATGCTAGGTGAGAACATCTTTAATGTTAATGAGCCAACCTTTGAAAATATCATTCGCCACATCCATCAACGAAAACACTAAAACATTTCAGGTATTCCTGATAACTAAAATGATCACATCTGATTTATTAAATTAGCAATCAAACAAGTGGTAAATTTAATGTTATAGGTTTAGCATACAGGATGCATATATTTCACAGCATAATTTTAAGTGGTCCCCCATTTTCCATTTGTAAGACATTTGTCATGGAGTGATGCACTTCACTTGCAATATGTCTATTGATATAAACCAGCCATTTAACAAAGTTTGATAGTAACTGCAACAGTGGTTTAACAAGATTCAATGGCAAGGTACACATTATTATTTACTGCATAGAGGACAGGGTCAGACAAAACTGTCAGGGAGACCCTCCCATTGAGTCATGAGGTTCACAAAGGACCCCCTTGCATTCTAAACTCCTTCTCAGAGGGGAGTTTAGGTGTGGCTGGATCCAGACTTAGTCTCAGACTTGGTAAATGGTTTATGTCTAAAGGATAATATGTGCACAATCAATCCTTTACAACACTTAGGATTTCAACTTTTAGCATTAATGTTAGTCAATTACCAGAAATCTGTTGCAGCAAGGACTCTCTCAACCTTGAAGAGTAACCTTGAGAGGTGTCCTCACTCAAGGGGAGATCCTGGCATGCAGCCTGCTGCTGTGCAGGAGAGTTCAATGGGCCTTGAGCTGTCCACTATTTATGGAATAAGACAACTGATTTATAGTCATATTTACATACCGACTACAGGTGTCAGTTTCTTCCAAATTTGGCTTGAGTCAGACATTGATCAGCACTATGGTTAGGTGGGTGCATTGTTCAAATTAGCCCTTGGCTGTTGTGTTGTTATCTGTCTCCCCCGAACCCACTTTGAGCTGGATGCAGCCATCACGACCAGACATATCCATGACAGCTGCCAGTGCTGGTTATCACTGGATCAGGGTTATGGGAAATACAGGTCAGGTTGAGGTGGAGGTGGGGAGCACACCATCACAATATTATGTGAAGAACCCTTCTTTTTGTCATCATATTTTATGGTTTGGAAAGATAGAAAGCTCACTACTACTTTACTTACTGTCTCCTAGGGACATACATCTTTATATGTAGTTTGTGAGGCAGAAGGACTTGGATACTCAGAGATAGAGTTATGTTAGCTTTAAAAATATTTATAGCATCCTTTCTTCTTTTAAATTACATCTGCCAGTCAAACACAGCACTCACTGAAGAAGCCTCAACCCCAGACCTGTGCAGTTTGAACTGATTTCTGTATTTCTTCGAAATAACATAGATTGCTTGCTTTGCCTTCAGAGCAACTGATGACTTCGTATTGATCACATACATTTTCTTCATTTGACTACTGGTTGGGTTTTTTTTTTGTCTTCCAGATATCAGCATGCTTTACAGATGGGCATAGGATATTATCCATCCTGTTTCATACTAGAAGATCTAAGCTCCAGGTGGCAGAAGTGACCCAAGCCACCACCAATGCCAATGGAGCCATGCAGCAAGGGCACCGGCAGAGCCTGGGAGAGTCAAGAGCCATCACACCAGCCACTCCCCAGGATGCATGGCAAAGCTCCCTGACTACCTCTTTGCAGTATCTCAGCCATTCATCCCACAGAAAATTTTTCCACTGAGTACTGTATGAGAAAGATCATTCTTATCAGTCATCACATGATACACAATGCAGTAAACTGGTTTTGGTGTGCAAAAGCTTTCAGTTTGTGGACTTATCAGAAGGCTAAGTTATACCAGCTCAACAGATTTCAATATTTATACCTTTCCTGCAGTGCCTATCAGTGTTTATCAACCCTCAACTAATCATCCTTGCAAACAGCAGAAGCCACAATGTGCTCTTTAACACACTGGAGAGTGACTGAGGTTTTAGATTTGATGGTACAACACTATAAAAGAAAAAAAACACTTCTAAAATCCCTGATTATAGGCAAATACTAACAATCATGTCATCATAACAATGCCATTTGGTCTTATTTTCTGTTCTTGAACATACCCAGGGCTGTACTAATTCTTACAGTATCCCCAAAGGTGCAGTGGCCACATGCTTTAATGTTTTGGCTGTATTGACTGGCTGTGTGGTGCCTTTTCGCTTTGCTACAGTAGAAGGGATGAGTGGTCAGCACATACATACACCTATTTTGATCACTAAAACAACTATATGCATGGCCCAGCTACAGCAGTTAAATCATTTTCAGACGGCAGCTTTTTGCCTACCCTTGGAGAACAGATTTGCAAGATGACTATAAACAACCTCTTTTGTTGCCCTTTGGTTGCTAAAACAGTGTTCTCCAAATCACAAATATGGTAATAATTTACTTTATTCCTCCTCACACTGAAACTGGAAACAAGAAATACTGTCTTATCATCAGTGGGTTGGAAGTAGCTCATTAAATCACAGTGGAACTGCCACAGGATTTGTCTTGCTTTGGTCTTGTCATCTATTAGCTCTAGAAATACATAGACGTGTCTAAGAGGATGAAGGAGACAAAAAAATTTAAGAGCTTGTTTACCTTATGCCTCTTAGATCTGACAGAGCCACAGAATAACTTTGGCTTGAAGTGACACCTGGAAGTTCTCCTACCTGAAGAAGGACCAGCACAGCAGCTCGCTCAGGGCCTCCTCCAGTCAAGTACTAAGTATCTCCAGGGATGGAGACTCCACCAGCTCTTTAGCATCCTGTTCCTGTGTCCAACCACCCTTGAGATGGAAAATACTCCCTCCACATTTTCCAGTTAATTTATTTTGCCCATTAGTAAAACAATTCAAACAGAATAACAGCTTTCAAAACTTACATCAAAGTTAACTGTTGGCTTACAGCCAGCAAGTGTATTTCAAAGGCTATATTAGTGTTTGACATCTTCATTTTCAACTCTGTCTTAGGGCTTGAGGGTCATCTAAGGCACTGGGGATTTAGGGAGGCTGGTTAAGAAAGGCTTCAGCTACCGGCATCTAAAATTTCAGTTTTTAAAAAAAGATGGTAGGTAGGAAGGACCAAAAAGTTAGATGGTATCTTTGAAAGTATAATCCTTGACTGGCTCATCAGAAAGATCATTTATGCTTACAGGTGTGATTTCTACATTTAGCCTAATCAAGCTAGATTCTGAGTGTGGCTGTTTCTTTAAACCTGTACAAGAAAGTCAAGTGAAGCGAGACAGAGAAAAACACCATGAAAATTTTTTTTGTTCAGAAAAAGGGAGAAAGTAGCTGTAGGGCTGATACTGTTTTCTTTTTTCTAATAAATTTCTTAGGTCATTTTTATAGCAGAAAGTGATTTTCTGCGATCTTGTGCCATTGTCATAAATGACACAGTGGCAGAAGGTGATTCATTTTGAACCACCAAAAATAAGAGGCATAAAAAAAAAAAAATTGCCAAAGTTCAACTCCTGACATGACTTTTGATTTGAGAAGGGCTCACAGCAAACCGAGCAAACAGCAAACCGCTCCCACTCCTCCACTCCCAAGCACGGTGTAATGCAGACAGCAGCAGAGGATAAGTCAGCTTGTTAACTTAGACATATTTTCACCATTGCATAAATTATCTGCCTTTGGAGGAATGGAAATAACATTGACTTTGTTATTATATTTTTAAGAGAGAGAGAGAATTTTAGTCTGAACACAGAAAGCACAGGTGGAATTATGAAAAGAGCAGGGAAGAGCTTTATACCAGTAAACTCTGAATTCCTGTATATCCATCTCGCATCACAGAAACCTCAGCCTATTCTCAGCTACCACATGGAGCACTCTGCTCGGCACAGAGCCCTGTGCTCTTGCTCTCATGTGATGGATGGTGCTTTGAATTCTCTAAGCACTCCCCAGATTCAGCAACGACTTCACGCAGGTTTAGGAGAAAGGCTGCATCTGTCGAGCACATCCTTGCCTTTCCTATCACATTTCTATCACGCAGCCGTAAGAAGCACTGTGAAATATCTCTCTGATTCTTAAGCCTGGGTTTCTCCTATTTTCCTCAAGTGTGACCAGCACTGTCACGACCAGAGACCACCACACTGGCCCCATCGCATCTTCCAGCCTGTCCTTTGCACACAACCACCTTTGATTTAGTCCTTTTCCCCAGAGATGAGAATAAGTACCAAAGACAATGGAGGGGGGCCGAGGAAGGGGGAAAATTGAAAGAAGCATTATTCATATTTCCTGCTGCCTCAGTTGTTATGGTTCAGGGGCTCATAATTATCCCAAGGGAAGAAGACAACAGGGTGTCATGTGGCCCCATCATCAAGCATTGCATTTGTAACAGAAGACTCAGGGTGGCTGATCGCATCCAGGCAAACAGGATGTTGAGGGACATTCCAGGAAAAGAAGTGCAAGTGGCCTTGGTCACAAAGATTACTACACTAGATCCCCAGGGAATACATTGGGATCTTATTACAGAAGCATCTGGGTACAAGCGGTGGCACTTATTTTTACAATCATTTATTTTAAGCGATATTGAAGATCACAGTACAGCCCCTGGCACTTCCCTGGCTGTGTGACACCTCTCAAATGAGTTAGGCTATTTCAGGAGTGAGCTCCTCAAGCTTGGACCCCCATCAACAGGGGGGTCACAGCCACGAGCGTTTGGGTCACTGAGTGCAAGGACAGGCTTAGGTGCAGAGGCAGGGTGCTCAGATGGGGAATTCTTGCTCTGACAAAAGAAATGGGAAAAGAATTGCATTCACTCTATGTTGTTTGTTTTGGAAGAGCTAATAGGTCTGCTTAGAGCACCCTCTGTTATTTGTCAGGAGGGTCAGAGAGATGCACAGGGAATTTCTGGGGTGAGAATCTAAGTTTTCCAGTCAAAGAAGGGGCTCTAACTTGCACAATTCCTGTCCTCACCTCTACATTTCCCCTTCCAGCCTGGTTTTGCCTTCTGAAAAGTAATATTTTCATTTGTTTTATGCTTTTAGAGATTTAAACCATACTCAGGCAATGGACGTGCCCACATTTTTAGCATAATTAAATTTCAATAAAGATCAGGCAGGAAGTTTTATTTCTGTAACATCTGCACAAACACTATATTTGGTTTTCAGGCAAGAGCCCCATGTTCTGTAGAAACACTACTAATGAGCCCCTGTAGGCTCACCACGCAGCTCAGGAAGGCAAGAGAAGGTATCTCCTCAGGACCTTGTGCATCACACCAAGAGTGAGTACCACAGAGCTCTAAGTGGGACCTTGACCATGACCAGGCAAATTCCTTCTACCTCAAACATCTCCTCGTACCCTCACACTCACCAGAAAGGTCACAGTGCACCTCAGTTACATACTCAGTGTCAATCATGCTGGTCAGCGCGCACTGCTGGCTTGCTTTCAGGCTGCTACAGGCGTACTTCAGGGATTGGATCCTTTTAGACATGGTGGGCAGAGGAAGGGTAGGTGTGTGCTGTCAGCAAGCCCAGCAAACCTGAGCAGTCCTGTCTCTCCAGCTCCTGTTCACATTCACAACATTAGTATCCTTGCAACTCTTCACCACCTTTGCCCTAAGCCTGGATTTACCTACCGTGAAGTGCTTCCAGCATCTCTGTTGTAGCCTGAGGTGTCCCACAGGTTGCCAGTGTGCCTCTTGCAAACAGCAACATCTCCCACTTCTGTGCTTGGCCAAATCCCTTCGCCTGGTACATTTGCACATGACTCTGGCCAGTGATTGAGAATTTATTTCAGTGTTCACAGCTGAGCACTATACCTGGATTTACTTTTATGTCCATTAACCACTTAGGGAGGGAAAAGAAAACCAATTAAAAGACTGTGATCTACACTTGGATCTTCCTAAGAAACAGGGACTTTATATTCCTCTGAGTTACTTATTGCCATATCTTATTCACTCACAAGTCCCGAACAGCTGGCAGTCACCAACAGCTAAATTATAGACAATCTTACAAAATATGCATAGCTATAAAACTTTCACCAAGCACCAAGAACAAAGGAGAGATTTTATGATTTTTTTTCTTGCTTGTGTGAGAATCTTCTCCTCTTTTCTCTTCTCTGTGAGCTAATATGATTTAGGAATATTTTAAAAATAAACATCCCACTGCATATCAGGCATTAAACAACACAACTCCGTAAAATCTGTTAGGATAAATTAAGAAGTTTTCATAAATCTGTGACCACTTTAAATTAAAAAAAAAAAAAAAAAAAAAAAGCGCATGTGCTGGTGTTTATGCAAAGCAAGCTACACCACATCCAAATTGTATTCATAAATTGCAAATCTGCCAGCTGCATTAAAATGTGCCAATTCCTGAAATTTCTTCTTAGGCAAACCTCAATGCAGCAAATAAAACAACAGATTTGCCTGAATACTGATAAAAGACATTTTCCAGCAGTTCTGTGTCTAGGAGAAGCTGAAAGAAAACTACACCATAAAACCTAATGCTGAACCAAACCAGGGAGCCTGCACATCAGGGCTCGGTCTCACCCCCTGAGTCTCATCAGCCAATTTAGAAGACCCCCGGGCAACCAGAGATGCTCCTCTGCACCCCCTGGCTCTCTCCCGGGGCCCTGTATGGCCAGCCGCAGGGGCTAACCATGTGAACGAATTCCAGGTATTGCTGTAAAGTTACACCAACAGACGAAAAGTGATTCAAGAGTCAGTGGGAAAGAAAGGTGAATAAGGAGCAAGAGGTCATACATCCTGGTGAGGAGAGATCCCTCAGAAAAACAGAAATCAGAGGTTTTGTTCCCTCATGCTGCTTTCTTTAAATTGGTGAGTGGTTGCTTTAGATATTTAAGCCAGCAAATTAGAATTAAATTCAATTCTTTTTTCAAAAAAAGTATTTCATGAGTAGTCCTGTTAGAACTGTCACAAACCATCAGATCCACCCTCTAGAAAGACTTGTGGCACATATGATTTGTCTTCAGTGCCTGTGTAAAATGCTTCTGACAACTATAGAAGCACATAATGGGAAGCATGAGGCTGGAGACCAAAACCTGAAAAGGACACCTTTTTCTTTCCATGGCATAGCCCCAGCCCTGCTGACCCAGTCCCACCTTCCATCAGGCTGTGTACCATACTGCCTGGATGCACATTTGTCCCAATGCATCTGATTTATTAGTTACGAGAAAAGGAAAGGACTAACCTGATTTCTGAATAATGCAAGTAATGGACAAAGAGGATTGCTAGACTGATCACAGACTTTTGAGATTCAGGCCATCCATCAAACCTACCCCTTCTCCTATTCTTGTTATCCATCACCCTTTCCTTTAGGCAGGCTGTCAATAAATTTTGTGTCAGCAGGTCAGAAGGTCTGACACAGTTTCCAGCATCAAAGGACAAATAAAGCAAAAAGCAAAGGCAAAGGACATCAGGAAAACTATAAAATACTTTCTTGCTATATCCTCAACTACAATTGTCCACATTGAACACAGATAACAACACCAACTGGATCAAATAACTAGGAGAGATAGATATATATACTATATTTATATATAGGAGATATCTACAGATAGATATATAGAGATATTAAAAAAACTAGGATAATAACACAACTAGGTCAAACATGTCATTTATTTAATGAAGCCATTTAGATTTTTTCTAAGATTGGTTCACACATCACAATTCTCAAAGACCCTTCAAAGATCCAGGACTAGAAATATTGTATACCTTGGTAATGACTGACTCAATCAAACATAAGGGAAATGTGAAGAGGTATATTTGTAGAGGATCCTGGGTAGGAATATAGTCATAAGAGTCCAATTTGATGCAAAATAAAAGTAGAAGAGCCAGGCACGATGGGCCAGATAGTGACCTAGATAGTGACCTGGAGTATTTACATATGTAAGAACCATTCAATGAGGTATTTACAAGCTGGTATGAAATCAGCAAATAGATTCACTGCAGTCTGACTTAATGAATGACAGTAAAAATCCAGAGTAATTCCACAGACAGATGTATACAAATATATAATCTAAACCAAAGTCAAATCTGAATCTGTCCCTAGACCTTTCTCTTTGGCAATACCATCTTCCACTCAAACTAACGGTGTGTACTGCATGAGACACTTCTACTAAAGAAAAAAAAATATACTGTATGTGGTCTCCAAGATTGAATAAGACATTCTATCAACATGCAAAATTAACTAATTCAGCCATTGCAAATGAACAGATTCACTAAACAACAGATAAACTTTCCACATCTCATTTAATTTATGCTATTATGTTTCTATTCTTCACTGCACTGAGAAAAGAGCTTTACCCATTCTCTAAAGTATTCAAATGTTATAAACTTTAATAATCAAAACAAAAACAATAAACATTATTAACTGCTTGAGAGAATATTTTAAACAAGCAGGAGAATAAGAAAATATTCCTAATTCACAATTGTTTGCAGTTTCTGCACTAGAAGTCTCCCTAAGGGTGCATATGAAAAAATGTGCAAGAACTGGATGCAGTAGGGGCCAGAGACATACTTCTGAGGACAGAACTTGGCTTTCCACACACAAACTTTATTGTTACAAAGATTCCTAAGGGTATCTAAAACTTTAAAAAATTAAAATCTTATTTACTGGGGTTTATTTTTGTTGCTTTGTTAGATGTAGGTTGAGATACAGATCTCTGAGGATGGTTCTATACAGAAAACTGAAGGTTTGAACAATTTATTGTGTCTACATTGCTTTTCTGAGGTTTAATTGACTCTAGTGCTCTCACTTTCTAGTTTTCTTAGGCAATTTCAGATACATCCCTTGCCTGCATCCTTGAGTTACACCTACAAAGTGCAATGTTTAATTTAGCTGAATGTTCCTCAGTTTTGCACAGAGCAAGAAGGCTCACAGAGCTTTCTTAGCTGCCTTTTAAGGAGGGAGGGGATTTTTAAAGTGCAAACATTTCACTACAGATTGCAACCCTGCACTATAGGAATCACCCTAAAATTTTATATAATCAAAGACTTCTATTCTGTGTATGGGGGGAAAAAAAATAAAAAAGGAAACAATTTTCAATGCTTTGTACAGATCTTGAGCTGAGGTGATATCTTTGGACAGCCTAATCTCAGCCACCAAACTGTCATTAGCAGCCTACAACAAAACATGGTGATTTTCACTGTTTTATAGCCAGGCCTTTCCCTGAGAAGCCGAGAAGAGGACAAAAGTCAAGAGTTTTGTAATCATGCCTTGAATTTCAGCAAGAAGCTGTAGACTTTTCTCATGGCACATACATGAAGAAACTAGAACCATTCTCCTATTGTTACAAAATACATAAGACTTTTTACTGATTTTTTAAAATGTCTTAATCCAAGGTGTATTTTTCACTTTTGACCCATTAATGAAAACCCTTGATTTACTATCATGTATCTAGTAGCAATAACACTACCTGGCATGTTTCTGTCTTACAGGCCACAAAACACCAAACTCCATTTTCCTTAAAGTACCCCTCATGAAACGCATTTGTCTCTTTCCTGACATGTGTAAATACAGTTCAAAAGGTAGTATTTTCACAGCACCTTTTCCTTTTTGTGTAGGAAGTTTCAGTTACCCACTTACCTAAAGGACTGTACTCTAATGCAGGTTTCAGGCCGGCCTTGTCCTTGAGTACAAATTGGAAGGAGAACACATATCCAAGATGTATTTTCTCTAAGGCTTTAGCTTGTCATCTTCTTTAATTAAGCAACCATGGGGGTGTTTTCATCAAAAAGGAGGCTGGTTCTTTCTTGTGAAGCTCAGGCAAAGGACAAAACGCTATGTATACTGTAACTGTAAGCACATTTCCTATGTCTTAAAAATGCCCCAACAAACCAATTTGACAGCTGAGACATGTGAGTTTAGGCCTGCTGCTGCTTCAGAGAACATCGTATATACTGTTTGCCTCACAGCAGGAACCTGTAAACCCACTGCAGAGTTGGCCAAAGTGTTCCCAGAGAAGGCTAACTGCACTTTGACAGGACCAGAACTAGCCCCACTGTCTTCTGCTACCACAAGCTGTTTCTGCTTGGGTCTAAAGCACCTGTGAATAATGATACATATATCTGAGCACCTTCTTTCATCATTATTTCATTTAGAGTGATTTTAGGAGTGTTTCTTTTGTGGGGCTGCCTTTACTCGGTCCAAAGCTGAGTCCTTTTGAAAAAGCCTTTTAAATAACTTTTTCCTGATATCTTTAGTCTTCAAGAAGTGACCCAAACCAAAAATATGCTGTTACTCTTTATCTCTGAAGACACAGAGTGTACAAAAAAAAGACATCTGGTTTCAAGAGGAAAACCTTTTAACAGCTAGTTGTTTTAAGCACATGTAAAAATGAAACTCTTAAGTTGCCTTCTTTTATCTTTCATCTTCAGTAATTTTTAAACTTTTTTTCTTAGAATTCATGTAAAGGGTAAACTGGGCACCTCTTCCTCATTTTGGCAGCAATAAGAAACAAATTATGTCATATAGAGCTTTTTACTCCAAGTCTTTTATAATTCTATACATTTTCAACTGAAAAGCAATACCCAGTCACCTAACCAACTGTTTTCTTACTGAGAAATTGAATTCTTACCCATGTTGCACTTCCATATCAACCCCATCTCTCCATGGCTCTGCAAGTCACGTCACAGAGAGATACCACTAGAAAAACAGACAATCAAATCCATGCACACTACATAAAGAGCAGCTGAACTGGAATGATGGAAATATCTGTCGTATTTAGTAAAAATCAGGCACCTCATTACTTTAAGAGGTAAATAAGTCCTTAAATACATTTAAGATACTCTAATCCTAAACTGTGTAATGGAAATAACCTCTTTGTCATGAGGATTTGCTGAGCTGCTGAGGTTATAAGCATTGTACCTGAGGTATCTAGCTATAAGGCCACCTGGTTCAAGACATATCTACTGGGGGTTTTAAGCAGCTTGGTCTCCCTTAGAGGTTGCTGAATAGCAATTCTTTCTTACTTCTGTGTCAGCAGGGCTTCAGTTCAAGTCCTAGCAAATTAATGACACTTCACATTTTTAGGTGTATATATTTTGTCCAAATGCCACAGACCATGTCTACTTTACTTTTACTTGCAGTATAAACTGACCTTTTATTGTACATTTGAAAAGTCTTTGCTTCTATATCTTGTTTTCCTAAATTCATTTATTGCTCTATAACAGATAGGTGCTATTCAGTAAAGTACCTGAAAAATTACCACTTTAATTAACAATGTGTAACAGAATAATGAAAGAGACAGTTTAGAGCATTCTTTAGCATTTCTCAAATCTATTTTTATGGAATGGAAAACATTTCCAATTATTAAATGTTGTATTAACTTCCAATTTGCTTCATCTTGCTGCGATTTATCATAAGATTCCAAGCATGAACTGGATTCCTTATAAATCATACCATGCAATCAATAAAATGAAATCAAACAAATCATGGTATTAAACAATGTTTCATAACCTATATTTTTATTGGCTTATATAAACTTTAATTAAAGTTAAGTTTAATTAATTTTAGTTAGCTTATCTGTCATTGTATAGCAAAACGTCTACTCTGCTGCTTGTTTTGTATTTCTGTTTTATTTTTATATAAAAGTCAGAATTTTGCACAGTCCAGTGCTGAAAGATATGGAAATTACATGAGAATATAAAACACTGAGAACATCCTTGGATGTCAGTGAAGTAGTTTGACATTTACTGTGATGTTACACAAGGGATTAGGCCCTCTAACAGTGACTCTCCAGGGAGCAGTATCATTGTGTCACTTGGCATGTGCCTGATGTAGCAGGAGTTGAAAGACAGTATTTGTGGAAATAAACAGCAACGAAAACGGTGCTAGACCATTAGGAAGTAATGCAAAAATGCCACAATCTGTAGGTTAGAACATCTCTCAAAACAAGTCTTTCCTTCCATCCTTAACAAATTGTTAACTCTTCATGTAATGCCAGCTATGCCGGTTCTCTCCATCTATCTATCATGTATCACCTCTCACACAGCAGATCCTTCATGACTGTTTGGTGTAAAATATTGGATAAAAATGCACAAACTAATAAATGCATTTTGGCTAAAAATGCATGAACTATCTGGAAAAATAATCAGCCTCATTAGACCAAATTTCCACCTCGTTTAATAACAATTGACTATTATTTACTCACACCGTTGGCCAATTCTGACAAATATACTTTCTGGGAAACATTTCTAGCAAATCTATATTGACTAAGGTCTCAAGATTTAGATGTTGAGAGCATACTTATTTAGTTGCTCCGTGCATCATATTTATAAAGTAAATATTCAAAATTTCTGACTACCAGTGTTTCTAGTTCTATCACATCTTTTTTGAGGGAGTGTAAAAATATACATGGTATTCAAGGTTTCTGGATGGCTTTCTGAAAACCTGATTTCTACAACTGCATAATAATGTTTTCTTTCTTATTCTTTACGCCTCTTCTATAATTCCCACTGCTTTACTTCCCTTCTTGCTGTCAAACTTCATGCAGTATCCAGAGGACAATCCAGAACGGCTTCATGATCTCTCCCTTGCATAGTAATAGCACAGTTAGAGCCCACCACATACAGAAATAGAACAATTTTCTCCCTCTATGCATTAATTTGCATTATTGCCACTAAATTTCATCTGTAATTTTATTGCCCAGTCATCCAGGATTGCAGGATCCTTCTGTACGTGTTGGCAGTCAGCTTTGGATTTGTCAGAACAAAGCAATTCTGTGTCATCAGCCTAGTTGTTTTCTTGGCTTCATTTTTTTGTCTCTTTTTCTGACCATTTATGAATACCTTGAGTAGAACAAATCCCAACAAAGCTTTTCCTGGGATAACTAAAACCTGATAGTTTGTCCCCACCGTTGTTTCTTATCTTTTAACTAGTTTTATTACTCTTCTGTGACATAAAGCTTCAAGTTAATATGAACATTTGGTCAAGGGCCTTGATAAAAAAATCCATGCACGTGATGCTAACCAAACATTCTTGTGCATGTACCTTGGCTCTTACTGCAGTAGGAATTTCTGCAAAATGCGTGTACCTCTTCCCACTGTATCATCCCTACCCATAAGTCTTTCCATAGCTCCTGTTTCTGTGTTGGATGCAGAAATCAGGCTTCTTGCAATGCAGCCACTGCTCTTTACAGGCTTTTAAAGACTGGCATTGCCTGCCACTTTCCCCTCTGATACTAAGATATCTTTAAACACTACATCCTGCCAGTAATAGTTCATCAGTTTTACTCTTAAGATCTTCAGAGAGCTTTAGAGTAAAAGCATCTGGGCCTGGCAATTTGTAACTGTAAATTTTATTGATCTGCTTTAAAAACATTTATACAGAGGTTTCAGCACGGGATGGTTCCTCAGACTCAGCCCAGCACAGGTCCCACCTCTGTCGTGAACTCTTGTGAAGAGATTCATTGCTCTTGCCCGCAATGCTCCCCTGCACATCTTCCTGCACCCCAGCCCTGCAGGTGTCCTGCAGGATCTCTGCCTCACCAGGATTTTTGAAGGTTTCCATCATCAGGTTTTAGGCCTTCAGGGAGCCATGCCTCGAAATCTTTTCTGATCCATCTCTGGAATTATACATTTCAGCTACCAGAACTTAGTTTTTTTCTACTTTTCCCATTTTTACATATTGTTCATGTTTTAAAGGGTGTCTTTATTACTCCTAATAGCATATTTTACGCTGTTGCTTCACCTGGACAGCTTTTTTCCCCTTCTAAACAAACTTTTTTTTTTTAAGAAGGTATTTACATTTACTCCAGGCTTCTGATAGAGCATCTTGAAACAACTTTCATGCCCCTGCAAGATGCTCCTTTAATTGGTGTTGTTCTTTTTATGTTGTTCCTCTTACAAAAGGCAAAAGTTACTATATTGGGGTTTTAGTGTGTGTATTTTTCATCTCTGAGGATGTTGAATAGAATAGTAGTATGTTCACTGATACCGATAGACTCTTCTACAGTTAAATCATATGCAAGGCTCAATGAACTACTCACAAGTAAATCATCAGCTGATTTTTCTCCTTCGGCTTCTCTGATTACTTGATCCCAGAAAGAAGCATTAACATTTCTAAAAATGTCACCTCTTCACCAAATCCTATATGGTATTTATCCTCTTTGCGTAGGGAAAAGTGGAATAGAAAGTATCTCCTGACCCCTGCAAATCAAGACTGGCTTCATTCCAGAAGCATATTCTCTAGACAATCTTACCTTTTAAATATCTCCCAAGTTATTTGGATTAACGTCCACTTATTCAGTAAATGGATGTAAAATAAGGAATGGGAATAAAAAAAAGGCGGCCAGATTAATGCTTCCTCCTACATTAGACTCTGAGAATCTACACTGCTTGCTGAAGTGTCACACATGCTGCTGTGCTCCTGAAACTTATCCAGTAAAGCAGAACCTCAGGGTACAATCAACTGTGTTGCTTCTGGATGCTGGAATGAAATGCATATCTATATACCCTAAGATGAAAGTCATATTCAAGAAATCCAGGACCTAATTTACAAAGGATAATCATTTTGCACATATAAACCATGGGTGTGCATGTTCAAAGTGAGCTCTTCTTTCCATTATTTCCACTGCTTTCCCAAATGAGGATTTGCATTTGTAAGTTGGGTAACAAGGGAATTAAATGGAAAAATTACAATAGGCAAACTAGCAACAGAATCAGTATGTTACGCTTACGCATTAGAGTTTAACAGCCTAAATCCACAAATCCACCCTAAAGCAGTGATTATCACGTGCTATTGGAAAGAATTCTGCTTTATTGGAAGATCTCCTATATGTTCCGTCTTAAAGCTAATTTAGATTCTTGCAGATTATAACACAGCACCACTAAAGCACTGTAGACATTTCGAGTGAAGCAGTTTCTGCTTTCAGGATTTTGTATCCTGAAATACCTAAGCGGATGGTAGAAAGCAGAGAATCCGACTCAGAGCCATCACATCCATGCTATTGACTGCAAGTAACAAGATTTGTGCCACTTCATCAATCAGCATAACTGTGCATAACACATGGTTAGCCTTTTTACTTACCCAGTAATAACTATCTTCTCAAGATTCATACCTGCAGGTAGAAGCTGAGCAATTGCACCCCATAAACCAGTTGAAAGGGACTGTTTCAGAGTGGAGGACAGCGTGTGTAGAAGCAGCTGGACTAGCATGTGACTTTTGCTGGCTATAGTGCTAATTCACATCCATGCAAAACACTAAATGAGACTTTGAAAAGAGGGAATCTGAAGGAAATCCATAGGGCTGTTACTAATGTTCATAGGAGCAAGTCTGTTATCCCCCTTTCTATCAAGCCCACATCAGTGAGATATAAAAACCTGTGTATAAAATTGTACTGTGCACAGTAGATGCAGAATGAATGTGATATCAAAAGCTGATAAATGGATCATTCAGACAAGAGTGGGTGAATTTGCCCCCAAGAACCTCTGTCACTTTTGCTGTTAAAATAAATACTGGCTTGTTATTTTATATTCTTTTTACTACACCTTTTACCAAGCTGTATTTACACATCCCTGTGTACATAAGACCTCACTCACCTGGTGAGTACCTGTGGTCTTTTGAGTACAAGCCTAAGCCATTACAGCTGTAGGTCAATTCTAGATTAACATGCAAACTAGAGTGTGTTCAAGGATCTCTACTCAAAGCCATTACAGACAGAACAAATCCTGTTACTGCCCTCCTTCTGCCGCCTCTCTGAGGACATCTCTCCAAGGCAGCAGGACACATTGCTCCATAGGAGTTCCCAGCACTGCTGAAAATCAATGCAACCCCACCGTTATTCTGGCAATTTTGCTTTCCTGGATCGACTGGTGTCATGAGAAGAGAGATAGCTTACCCTGAGCCCCTGTGGCTCTGGCAAATCAATGCAGCTGACCCATGCAAGTTAAGCAGGCTTTAGGACAAGACTGTGGTAAAAACACAGTACAAAGTGGCCATAATTCCCAGGGAATTTGGCTCATGGTATCGATTTCTGGGGGTACTATAAATGAATACAGCAGGAGGCTACAAGTCTTGAATGCCCATCAAATACAAATGAGGGCGCATCAGCGTATCTCATTAGTTTCCATCAGGATATAGAGCTCAAAATATTATACAAGTATGTTTCCTGAAAATAAATTTTTGGCAGGAAACAGAGCTGTCAACAGCAGGAGAAAAAAATGTGTTCATCAAGAGATGCTTCCTAAAGAGACAGCAGGGATGTCACTGAGAGTAGCTTAAGGATGAACGGGTCTTGAAAACCCTACTTCATTTTTTTATACCACCGATTGCTGGTATCAAAGATCTTCAATCTCTTGAAGAGTCAGCATTTCAATCTCTTATACAGGCAGAACTGTCCATATAAATACCAAGGAAAAGGGTTTTCTTGAGTTTGGAGATGAAGCAGCAGTTTATCCCAATGAATCCAGAGAACTTTTTCCTACTCATTCTGAAGTGTCCTCAGAAATACCAACTAAAGCCTCCACCTGCACAGAACATGAAAGGTACTTCACATAACCAAGACCAAACAGATTAACTCTCTGATAATTTCTCTGCCAGATCAGGAACAACCTTTCTCTTTCTCGACCAACTCAAGACCAGATTCAATGTTCATTTTTAAAGTTGGAAGCTTGACGCACAATGACAGCCACACTTCAAGTGTGTTACACAGAAGGAGACATCCTGCTCAGGGATGCTTCGCCTCTGGATCCCGCATGCCTTTCCGTACCAGGTAGGTGCCAGCAGCCCTAACACTGTCAAGGGGGAGGATAGTTTGGTTCCACCCAGGCTGTTTAAAAATAGTCACTGATTACACATAGCAGAGGGAGCCAGATTCTCCATTTACATTGCAGTGCTGCCACAAGTAGCCTGCAAAATAGATTCATTAAATAGCCTATGTGATTCAGCATCAGAGATACCAACTAGAAGTCATTTCTGTTCATGGATAATGAGAAGAGTGCAGGAGCAGGTTTTCCCAGAGCATTTAGGCATTTGCACTCCTAATTATTCTTCCTGGTCACTT
The DNA here is from genome assembly GCF_047716275.1 of Strix uralensis. NCBI lineage: Eukaryota > Metazoa > Chordata > Aves > Strigiformes > Strigidae > Strix > Strix uralensis. The sequence goes on from NC_133977.1 coordinate 36,243,895, forward strand.
CCTACCCATGAGAGCTGGCAAATATAGTCTCTCACAATAAAAACCAAAGGCTTGCGGAGAATGGAGATGGAAAATCAAAGCAGTTACACAGAAGCTAGTGCTGTCAGTTAGCCATGTCCAACCTACCCCACCAGGATGGCAAAGGGAAATATAAATGACCTGACTCCTTACTAGTAAACAGGAGGAGAGGAACGTGGACAACAGCAGGAGGGAGGGAAGTTACACAGTTATTTTTCTTTTCCAGTGAGTCTACGGTAAAATTTCAAAACTATGTTAAAACAAAGAGAAATGAAATATACAACCACCACAACAGACATGGAATGAGGCACCACAGCCACTGAAGGAAAAGGGTATTTTGTCTGGTAAGTTCTCTGGGCCACTTAATTACCATGATAGCTGTTTATTCTTCCTTCTCTTCTTCTGCTAAACATTTACTATTCCACACAGCACTCAATCTTGTCATCAGCGAGGATGGCCATCAATCAGGAGAAACCCACGTCAGTGTGTTTAGCTTCCATCCCATACTCCAATCTCACCAGGCATCCAGGAGGAGATGCTCAGCTGGGAGTAGCAAGGCAGTGATAAGTTTCTCCTGCTTTTTATTCTCACCTTCTGATAAAACAGAGTGCAATCAACAGCGGTAATGCACTGCACTTCAGCTGAACATAAATGCTCTAAGAATCAATATAAATAAATATTTAACCATACATACAATGCAGACAGCTTATTTTGCTTAATTCCTTTGCCCTTGCCCCCACAACTCTGTTGGTACAGCATAAACAGGTAATATACCAATACATTAGAGTTAAATATTTAAGGTAAATAAATCACTCCTTTTTTGTGCTTTTTCACAGCACCGTGTGCTTATTCCTCTGCTTCACATATGGGGAAACAGAAGTCCTAGTAGTTACGTGTTCTCCTTATTGTGTTATAATGTAAAATGTCAAAAGTAAATCTGTAATACATTTGGAAATCTATGATGTAAACTGTTCTTCCAAACTAAGATATCTTTGCAGTTTCACTGGATACAGTAGCTTGGTCTTTCAGGTTGGAAGGGCTGTGCTTCACTATGGCCAGAAATGGACTAGGGAGACTATTAACACACATCAGACAAAACTGGCTTGAACCCTAGCAACCCTTATCATTCCTCTTTAGAGAACTTATTTACAAATGCATAAGCAAGACTTGGATTCCCATGCTTTTTATTTTCATTCTGGCAGAAAGAGTGTGTGCATAGCATACAGCAAAAGAGATCTCCCCAGTTCCAGGACAGAATAAGCCATGTAAGAAGTTATTGTCTTACATAAAGTATCAGCAATGAGATAACAATACTGTGTCCATCAATGAGCAAAATCGCCATCAGCATTCACACTGGCTTCACTTGAGTGCAGCTCACAAATCCTGAACCTCCAGTCTCCTCTAGCATATTCAGATGCTGAGAAAAGTACCTTAGCAAATGTAATGGGTGATTTTCTCCTCTCAAAGGAAATAAAAGAACTCTGTAGCATTTGCTCAGTGTTTTGTAGTAAGACCAACATGGTTCCTTCTGTGTTGTCACTGCACGATCTGCACAGGACTAGGGTAGAGACATTAGGACGAGAGAGGAGGACAGGTCTGATCCAAACCCATTGAAGGCAACTGAAAGGTACCTGCTGACTTCATGGGGCTTTGAATGCAACCCTTGCAGAATTACTGACACTATTACATGACTTCTTACAAAGCCACATACCTCAAGCATAGCAGGACTTATGCTTGCTAAAACACCACCACAGAGCTCTCTGCTTCAGAGCCGATGGTGGGGTGCAGCAAGGTCGACCATCCTGGCAGAAAGCACAAGCATGGTGCTAAGTAGGGTTAACAGAGAGGGAGCGAGAGGACAATTTCTATACTCCTACCATTAGCTGCTCTAAATTTAAGTGTCATGTTGAATGAGAGACTTGGAAAGGAAACCTAGCTATTATTAATGGTGCAGAAATCCAACTGCAAAGATGTCAAGACAATCAGTTACATAGAACAATCTTTTGCTTGAATGTGTTTTAAGTGCAATTGCACTGAGAAAAACTTAGCCTTAATGTTTTGTGCATTTTTTTTAACTAATAGCTATAGAAACAAATTAAGTGGACAGATGATCTCTTTCCCAAATTATCCATCAAAAGCCTTTGTGCTATATATTTCTTGCATTGTAACAGGCTAAGGAGCTCATATCAAACCCCTCTGGTTTTGAAGGACAAAAGGAGTGTACGTGTGCAGGGAGGGAGGAGGAACAGAACAAGCCAATTCTCTGGATATTTTTCTTGGGCACTGTACTTTGTCATAAAAGCAGGCTTCTTACTGTTTATGATCTCCAGCAGAATTTTAGTTTCATGTTGTAGGCATTTTGAGATCTGTGATAAAGTGTTATTGCATTCACCTGGAGAGAGTTAGAAGTTCATTTTAGCCATGCTCTTTTGAAAAACTTTGTGAAAATGCTTTCACCCATATGGATAACTGTTCAGCTTCTGTCTGGAAAGGAGCAGGGTACATGTTAAGGAAAAACATGAATGTCAAATAACAGAATAATTAAAATACAGAAAGAAAACTGAAAAGGGGGAGTGTCAGGGGGGTGAGTGGGATAAACAACTCCTTTCAGCTATTTAGCACGAGATAATCTTGTTCCAGAGCTGCAGAACAAAACTGCATGTGAGGAAAAAAGAAGACAAGACAGGAGTATTATGTACATTTTCACAGAGGAATCCAAGAAGTAGAGGAACCAGGGTGGTTTGGATAAACAGGATGTTTGTGAAGAGTGCAGGAAACTATGGGGTCCCTACCACAAGGCTGTTTCCCATGGGCTGAGGTAGCATTTTCATCTTGGAGACTTGGAGAGAAGACTGTCACAGGACCTGCCCAAGTACAATCAGTGAATTTAAGGGGGAGGTAAACTCTGAATGAGCTCTGTGGTATCAATGTTACTACACAAATAAATCTCAGAGCTGTAAGTTTTAAGCGATGTAGGAACCAAGTCCCTCTGCTTCCTTGGAGAATCTCCTTTTTGGAGATAGATAAATAACACAAAAAAGAGAAAGCTCTTTGGCTTGCAAACTTGCTCCCCACCTACTTAGCTGAGGTTTTTGCTGCCTTCAGGTCTCCTGACTCAGGTCTCAGCTTTAAATCAAGACATCAAGATGTTTTGGGCACTCACACTGCAGCTTCAAATCCCTACAGCACTGAACACTGCCTTTGACTTCAGTTGACTCACTGCTTTTCTTGCAGCCTTTCAGCAGCTTGTCATTTGAAAGCTGGGCAACAGAAGCTGAAAACAGCTGGCATAGTTGGCTGTATATTGGGTCTGGCTACTTGGCTTTTTCATCCTACAACAGGATTTGGAATCCTTCTTTCTGATAGTCAAGGCATTGTAGCCCACCCAAAATTAGTTGCATCACTTCCCTTGGGTCCTCAAATTCATTTTTAGTACCAGCATTTCAGCTCTAGTCAGTGCAACCACAGAATTTCTCCTTTTCAGGCAGAAATATCATGGCTGGAAGCCTGAAAGAAATCCCTTCTACAACCGTGTATTTTGGGGCTTGGTCCCTTGGAAGCAAGTACAGGGCAAGCCTTATCACTTCTCCTTCTTTGCAAACAGTGATTAAGCGATTAGTGGCATGCAGAACTGAACACAAATGTGTCTTGTGCTCTAAAGGAAGGAAGAGTGCTGATGTTGTCAGAGTCACCCTCCAGAAACCTCACTTTCCAGATTTTTGCTCTTTTTCACAAGAGGAGGTGTATTACTTCAAAAACAAATGTATTTTCTAGTTTCACTACCTTTGTCTTACCATCCTGCACCTGGTGCCTCAGCATGTTATGTCCTATACATCTAGATCACAGGGATATATTATGGCCAGAATTAACTGGAAAATCAAGATACAGACAAGGCACACGCAGGTACAGCAGATACTGTGATATGGGAGCTTCTTCACAGATCTTCATATTTCTGGCTTCTTATCAACCAACTTCGCTGCTAGATCATCTAACCTTTTGTACTGCAAACTGAGAGTTCTTATACTATTACATCAAGTATAATACTCCTCTCTATACATAAATCCCTTAAGGGTTGGGTTTAGATTCTCCAGTAATCTGTGTCCAGCACAGATTTCCCACAGAGCAGCACTGTCTAAAACCTAATTCCCTTTTTTTTTTTTCCTCTCATCCATGTTAATCTATTCTGTATCCATGGTACCTGCACCACCTGCAGATACATTTCTGCACCACCCAGTGGAGTTTATAATTCTCTGCATCTCTTAAAACGGTCATACGTGCCAGTTCATATATTATACAGCTACAGATACTTAAATGAGACACTGATAATCTGAATAATCAATTTACTAGAACGATCTGAGATCGCCCCTCCTGAAGTTGGATGTGTTCTTTTACTTTCATGACATTATTGTAATTGCTTAAACCACTTTTGTTAGGATATATTTTCTACCTTAATTACCTTGTCATTTACTATTAGGGATGTTAATACGGTCATTAAATGTCACAAATAGCTTTCCATTTTTGCTCTCTGTCTGGTTCACATTCCTGCAATTCAGAAATGTCCAGCCATATGCATATTTTTATACTTGGACATGTCTTAAACTATGCTTAATACCAAGTTTATTACAGCATTAAATTGATGAACTTGCTCTAATAATCAATGTATAAATAATCAATTTAATGCTATAATAAAGAAAACCTAAACCAGCCAACTCTCTGTTGAGTGTGCTGAGCTGCAGTGACATTTGGTGGTCATGCACGGCAACATTTGTACAAGCTTCATTTAGAGAAGGTGGCAGGTTAATTAGAACAAAACACAAATGCAGTACAGCATCCATAATAAGCAGCCTGTACCAGTGATATAAAGGCAAAAAGAACTGAAAACCCATTCCCACTCCTTCCAGACATCACCTTTCAAACTTATATTCTGAATAAGCAGATATCTGAAACTAGTACCAAGATGTTTTTATATATTTATATGAATATACTAAGATATCTCAGTAGGCATCAAGTTGTTTTTCTTCCTCTACAATCAAAATGTTTGTAGCTCCAGACTCCTATTACAGTAGCTGGATGAAGTGCAGGTTAATGATATAGCTTGCTTGGATTTAAGAGCTGGTTCAAGAAAAATGTAAGTTAATGGAAGCTGAAACCAGTATTGGAGGGGTAATACTTGACAGCATGACACATCATAAGCGTGTGTTACTCAGTGTTCCTTGGTTTTCAGTTAACATATACTCACGTATCCCTTCACCTCAAAGTCTGCCACAGAGAAAAACCCAAAACAGGAGTTGATGAATTGGCGACTTCTATGGCAACATCAATATTTATCTGTAAAAATTACAAGCTTCAGCTAGGACCCTAGAAAAGACCTCTTAAATCTTTCAAATTGATTGCTGGCCGTATTTTATAATGCAGTTTGTATATCAGTATTTCTGAGATACGCTTTTTTACCTTCCTGGGGTGCTGTACTCACACTATGGCAGTTACAGAGGAACCAAGACTGATATGATGAAAAATGCTAATTGACAGTCAAAGTTAGCTCTACAGATGGATTAAACTATAAAAGAGATTGTTTTGCCAAAAAGTGGATGCTCATCACTGAGCTCATTTTTAACATACTCAGGTTGACTGCATTATTTTTCAATCAAAACCATAATCCTAAATTGAGTTACCAGAAGAGGTTGGGTTTGCTTTTTATTTTCCATTTTTCATGGACTGAAGGGGCTAGATGTAGCAGATACCCTTAATCCATCACCTCAGCAGAGGCAAAGCACATGAGGAGTGGTTCATCCTCTCCAGTATCAAGCAGAAAGACCTCATGCTGGGCATATGCAACAACCCTGCTTGCAGGTCAACTGCCTATCTCATGGGAGATTTGCAATGTTACAGTCCTCCCAAAATAAATGTACAATTTGCATTCTCTGAGGGCACTAAAAATAAATAAATGAGCGCTATGGGATTTGTATAATGTCCAACAGTGGATTTCTAGAACATGTGCAGAGTATTTGCCACCCTTTGCACAAACACGCTAGACATCGTTACCCATAAGGCTACCGCAGATTTACATTAATTATTAACGTGTACCTCAGCAGCACACTCAGCCCAATTCAAAGTGAGACACAGCAACACCTGGCTGGTTGTGTGCAAACCACCCCGTAAGGTTTACAAATTCAATTAAGGAAAAATGCAACGAGCTGCGACAGGGAAGTTAAGTTGTTATATAGGCAGGAAGGCATTACCTATAGTGACTAATCCACAGGCGTAGCTCAAGTGTCTGTGCCTACAGAAGCAGAGAAACAGAGATTCATCCCACGTATAGCAAAGGCATCTCACAAGATCATGGCTGAGCCTTTGAAAGTCCCAGCAGAGGCTCTGTCCTGGGAGCGGACCCAGCAACGCAGCCCAAGAGGTAGGCACTGCACACACATCTTGGGGGAGCAAAAGGATGTGTTGGGAGCAGCTGGGGAATGGGTAAAGGCTCTTAATTTGCAGCACCCGGGACACCTGAGGGGGTGTGGCAGGGCCCCAATGAAGTGAGAGGGCAGAGGCAAGGGAGGCGAGAGCCCGACCTCCCCCCAGCTCCCTGCCCCTGGCAGCACCAGCCGACCCAGCCCCAGTCCCCCATCAAAACCGCAGCCCCTCCTCCCTCAGACATCATCCCTGAAGACAAGATTTGCTCTAACTCTGGTTGTACCCAGGTGAGGATGCCGCAGTCCCAAATGCTTAATAAGTGCTGTGATCAGGAGGAAGTATGTATTACTGGTATAGTAACAACAAGTTCTTCTCTCTGTATATGAGGTGTTTTCCTCCTTGTACATAAACAAGATTATGAGCACAGCAGCAGTAGGATTTCTTTGGGAAGATGGAGAGTCTAGCTATAACGGTATGTACACAGACTTTGAATATGATAGGAAACAATCCCTAACAGAAAAGTTATCATTTATAAACCTGAAACATTTCTAAAATATACTATATTTATGGGACTTGTCCACAGCAATGTTTCTAGTCAAAGCACTGTATGCCCTTTGAGCATGGAAGCTGTTTTTCCAAAATACATGTTTAACTCAGACAGTTCTGCTGTCTTAAGGATCATGTATAAAAGATGCACCACACATTTCTCTGCCTTGCTATCACCGTATTTCAAAAACTGCTTATATAAATTATTGAACTGCCTATTGCAGCGTATCCTTGTGAGCCTGGTAGCAGTTTTTCTAGAGGAGAAATGAGAGTCTTCAGCCAGCATTTAAGTGATCTACTTAGCTCAACAGGGGACTGTGGCATGGACCTTCCCTGCCATATCTTCTCCCACCACCAGACCCAGAATGCTTTTGTATAATGATTATAGAGAGGGAAAATTTAAGAACAAAGTCACAAATCTTAAGCATGGTCTCCAGCACTGCATGTGTCATCTGTTGTGGCTACGACCAGTAACACACAGGGGGTGGCACCCAAGGCTGCAATGCATCCCTGTTAGATAGCAAGAGCCAAAATATCTGCTGCCTCTGCCCATTACCCACTTTAGGTGGGCATAATAATGTTAACAGTTAACTGTAGAATAGTAACAATCTTCCATGAGCAATCCTGACTCACACTTTAAGTCCTTATGTTGGAACAGAGAGTTAGTTGTCAAATACCCAATCTAAGCCTTGTTTTGTGTTCTTCTGTTTTTAAAAGAGAGGAGGGGGAAGCCTTCTGTTCAGGGATGGCTCAGTTCAGCTGTAGTTCTCTTTTACCACTCTCCAAGTAGGGGTTTTGAGGTTCTGAACTTTTCATATACCCACATGAAGGTTCCTTACTGAAAATTCACTATTACTTAGTCCATGCACAACAGCTTGCGTTTAAGGACTGTGCTCCTCTCCTCACCAAAGCATTTCGTTGATACTTTGCCAAAGAATAGCAGGCTGGATTTGTCATAGACCAGCTTGACAGCAGATTGCTGGTCTCTTCCTGTTTTAAAACAAGTGTTGGAGGGGTAGGGGGTGGAAACAACCCATAAGCCCCCCTTTTTTTCCATGAGCATTTTCATTTTAACTCAATTTTTTGGTATTTAAAATCTAATTTAAATCAAACTTGAAGGTTTCCTGAGTTTATTTATTCCTTCAGTTTTGTCCTGTTTGGAATAAAAGGAAGATTCAAAATTTTCTTTGCTGGAAATTTCTAAGCTTTGTCCTTCCAATCAGCCCTATACTAGGCAGCAGACATCCTGTTCTGCTACTTTACACAGATTTCTGTGGGGTGCATTTGTAGTTTCACAACCCCACCTATTGCACTTTAAATTACTACTTGCTTTCACACACACATACATACACACTGATCCAGTTAAAATGTAAAACTAGTTTGATATATGTAAAGTTGTGATGCATCTTAAGACAGAGGAAAAACATAATTATTGAAAACATAAAACAGTATTAAGAATGAGGAAAAAATCATAACTGATACATGTTATAAGCGATAAGCAGTAGCTCCCTCACAGTGCTCTGCCTCCAGCTGGTTCACAACGCAGGGTAGAGAAGTGCTGGTCCTGTGTGGTTTGCACGAAGGTTTCTTCCTCTGCAGAGCACACAGTGAGTGAAGGACTGGAGGGGTTTCCCTCTCCCAGTCAAGCACCACCAACTTCCCAAACACTTCAGGGTCATGAGCACATCCGCAGGCCCACTTCAGGAAACTCCACACTCTCCTTTCTCCTTTTGAGGAGCAGAATTTGATCACCCACCCTCTCCAGAAAGCCCTGTAGGGGCATGAGAGGAGATCTGAGAACCAGCTTCCCCCAAGCTCAAGTATCACCCCAAACCCTTCCCTTGAAAGATTCCCTGTTCCCCAAGGAGGGCAAGCAGAGGAGGCGGCTCTCCTTTCAACCATGCAGTTCCCTTTCTCTCCCCCCTTTCCCAGGGAGGCCTTTGTGCTGATGTTCCCCCTCCCCATTGGTTCTCTTTAACTCTTTCTTCTCTAGTGGCATGGGAAAGCAATTCAACCATTGAGAGATGAACGACATCGTCTTCTTGTCAGATGCTGTGTTGTGCATCTACATAGCACTGGATGTGTTTGGCACTCAGACTCACAAGTTTGGTCTTTGCTATAATTAATGAATACTCATTAGCACAACAAAGGAATTAAACCTTCTCATCCTATTCTCATTACATCATATTAAGACAGAGAAGAGTCTCGTCCTAATGCTGTTTACGAACCACATTTCAATTTCTTCACTGAGAGTAAATATCACCTTGCTCTGTTGTCCCACTGTGGTGGGGCCTCTTCAAGAAGCACTGTGCTGCTCATTACAATTAGCTGAATCTCCTGCTCTTCCAATTTGTTATTGCTAAGCTCTTAGCTTACACTCTGGGCTTTATTTTTTTTATGTTGTCGTTAGTAAAGAAAATGTACTGATAGTCACTCAGGTCCTTGTTGGAAAAATCTGACCACAACCTTGTTTCCAGACCCATCTCAGAAACAAGTTCTTGAGCCCAAAAATGTGGGATAAAGTAAAGCTGCAAAATTTGATATACTCTCTCACAGTGCTACTTTTAAGCCTGAGGGTTCTGCCTAAATCAATTTTCCACACTGCTTTTTCTTTAGTCTTGCTTAATTCTGATTACACAGTCAAATGATTGTACTTGTTCATTTGTGGTCCTCGGCTTCCCAGGATAATGTATATTTTTCATATCATGTTCTATAAAACCTCCTTCAAATATTTCACTGGTATTCAGATTCACTGTATTTCCACAAGCAATTCTTACAAAAACAGATAAGCCCCTCTGTTCAAGTTAGTACAATTTCCATTCCAATTAAAAAAAAGTCAACCCATCAGCCCAACAAATATAGTGTCTAGTACAACCCAAAAGAAAGAACAGTTAACTTGACAATGTAAATAACTTTAAACATAACAATTTGCACTGTTTTGCAAAACAAACAATTTCACTGTAACTGCTTATTTCAAATGTGGAATTATATTTAACAATTCCTATCTTATAATGACTATCTGAAATGTAGGATATAAATTAAACACAGAACAAAAAATCCCTAAGAAACCATGTAATTCATCATTCTTTTGTGAAAACTGAATGTTCTGGCTGTCATGATTTAGCTGAAAGTTTATTGAATCAAGTGTTGGCCACACTTGTCTCTAAGGTTACCAGTTTTTGCGGTACACACTACACCACTTTACTTCAGAGCGAAAGCTCTGAATAGAGCAACGCACTGCAATAAAACATCTCTTTGCTTGTCTCCTCACAACACTCTTCTTTCTTACCTCTCTCCTAATGGTGCTGAAACCCTTCTCAAGAATGGATCCCACACGTTATTTTATTTGCCAAATGTATATGCCAGGAAAAGGCTAACAGGTGCCACTGCTGGAACAAACCAGTGCAGTTCTTCAGGCTTGTTCTCCTCTTTGTTAAGATTTTGGAAGGATCTGCTCATTTTATCAAAGCAACTCTTCCGTGATATTAACTGAGACAAAATATTCTGTCCATGCATATATTCCATTTTCTCACAGGGATGTTAGAGCATTTACAGACTCTGCCAGAGCTGTAATTTCTGCCAGCTGGTCTCTCAGCTGGAGTGCGTTTGAGTCAATCACCGAGTGCCCTGCCCAAGCTCCCCACCCTCACCTTTGACTAACTTGAGAATAGCAACTACACTGCTTAGTCATTTTTTAAAAATATTTTTCTTATTCCTGATGTAACAATTTCATGTCTTCACCAATCAATTGCATTCCTGTTCCAGCATCTGGATCCCTGCTGGATCCAAAAGAGACTTTGACGGCCCAAACTCATAGACCATAATCCTCCTTCACAGCAAGCTGCAAGGGCTCTGCACTGGGTGGAGGATGGGACCATCTGCCTGTAAAGGTACCTGCTCCCCACCTGAGCCCTCTGGACATCAGCTGTACATCAACAATTAAAATCTCTTAGAAGCACCCCTGACATATGTACTCTGAGCTCACCTATGACAAAAAATACCTTTTAGCAGAAAAAATTTTTCTAATTACTCTCCTTAGGGAAATATTTCCTGAGTATCCTCCTACCAATTATATTCTCTCTGCTGAGAGTAGTTGTTCTTTTTTCTTTTGTCATGAAATCTAAAAATGGGGTGTTAGCACTTTATGGGATATTTTAATTAAAAAAATTGTATGTATCATTCATGTCCTCATGAGGTATAGCCATTATTAAATCAATTTTGTTGTTGTTGAGTTAGACTATATATAAAGGTAGGATATTGGATTTCTAAAGTAATTATACGGGCAAGAAGTCTAGTCCCAAGTTTAATGGAAACTTTGGACTGCATATGCTCAGGTGGTTTAATTTCCTTAATTCTATCCAAATACCTGATCAATTTAATCAAACAGCACTGTAGTTTTCAGGCATTGGAAAACAGGCATTTATTTTACTTACCACTGCACATTTTGGTACTAGGTTTGTAGGAAGCATGTTGTGCTACCTCCCTGGTGAGTGAATCACCAACACTTGTCATCCACCTACCTCCTTGAAGCCCGGCTCCTTTTCGAATTTCATGTATGAAATGCAACAGACAGAAGTTTAACTATATCCTTTCTTTTCAAAGCTCCAAGCACCTTGGAAGTTGTGACTCTCCTTAGCCACATCCCATGAGCTCCCCTTTCTCTGAAGCACTCTTGAAATTGTTCAAAGGAAAAACAGAAGGGATCTTAACGGTACTGAAAGACGTTTTGCAGAAGATGTACCAGTAATCAATACTGGTGAGGTTCTTCCTTCCCCAGAGGCAATCGACTTGACAAGCAGGAGTTACTTGAAGTAAACATAAAATGCTAGGACCACTGCACCTTGCCTATGTGTTTTTAGGCTGTGCAAAAGAAACTGGCATTCAGTCTCTTTGGGTCAGTCTTCCTCTTGCTTCAGTTTCTTCAGTAACATCTAAAAACCTGCAAGGAGGGATACTAGGTTACACCTTGTATCCTCTGCGTTTTATTAAAGGAACCAACACTCAACACTCCCGTTTTCATGGAGAATCTTTGGTGTCAGATCAAATACAAGCTCTTCTATCTTAAGAGGCATAATTTCTCAACTAAATGAACCTAACTGACTCCATACTCAAAATAAGTGCCAGAGCTGAGTGAACAGAGGCAATCATCTTCATTTTCAGACACGGGTAGATCTACATATGCTAAAAACATAGGAACAATGAGCAGTTGGTTATAGCAAATCATAGCAGACGTTGATGTCATAAATAATTCTGTCCTTGCTGCAAAAAGATTAAAAAAATGAATTTAAAAATAATCAGCCTTTCTTTGTACTCAACAATCTGGAAAAAATATTCCAATTGGCATGCAGTTACTCCCGATTTTGTAATATAATTGAAATTTCAATATGACCTACAGGTTTCATAGAGTTTCAAGTCCGAATAGCAGAAAAAGGAGAGAGGAAATCAAGAAGGTAGAGATAAGCTCTAGGAAGCAGTAAATAGAAATGCTGATTCTCTAGCTTTCCATAAATTAATAGGTCTCATTTACTAACTGTCATATTTTAAGGACAGCTGAATCAAACAGTAATTTTTCAGATCTAAAATGTCATCACACTGCTTAAGAATGGATAAGCTACAAAAAAATCTACGATTTTCATGCCATTTCTGTGCAATTTGTACTAATTCTTGATCAATACCATAAATCACATAGACTAATTAATGAGTGATTGTCATTAGTTAAGTATGTAGAATGACAGAGAACAATATTCAACTGTGCTGTAAGTGGAAGAAATATTTGAACAGGTTAGCAAGAGTAGAGATACCCCTTGTACTAAATTCTTTAGTCTAACTAGAAACAGAGGCTGCATCTGCAAATACTTTTGCAATATCTGAATTTAACTCATACATAAAAATTTCAGTAAAACCAATTAATCTAGGTCTGATGTTCACCCTCATATACACATTTATATAAAAATACCTGTATCTGTAGGATAGTGTGAGAACTATTAGAAACATTAAAAGCACACCACATTTCCACACAGATAACCTACATTTCAGATAACACACTTTTTAAACATACCAGTCTTGGCAAAAGCATTCTTATAAAAGTCATGTCCTCATGCCACCTTCATAATCAGGTAAATTGATCAAAATTGGATGCTGGAGTAGAAAGAATAGGGAATGGGGGATTGAAACAAAGAGCTATGGGGGAAAGGAGGAGATAGGGTGTGGGCTCCATAGATCTGGGATAACATATTTCCTGAGCACATGTGTAATCCTGTTCCTGAGAGACAGCCTTGTTTGTTTTCTTTTGCAGGTAAATAAAGGCTATGTATGTGAAACATAGTAAATATGAGCACACAGTGGCTGTCTCACAGAGAAACAGTCAGGGTATATTGAGAAGAATTAGCCTTTTCACATAGCCTCCACACACTGAGTCCATGCAGTAAGCTCAATGTGTGCACACAGCTTGTGGTTTTTTCATGTACGTTTCGCTCAAATCGGGAAAAAGGTCTTATTGAATTAAACTGGATTAGGACCTCATTTACCATGTTTGCTTAGGAAAAGCATTAGGATTATCATGTGAGCTTTTATTAAGTAGTGGGTGTAATTTATAAAATCACAGTCTAGAAGTCCCAGCCAATTGAAGACTTTAAAATGTTGCTCTTCTACAGAAAACAAGATTTGTATACCTTGTTTGAATTCTTCTCTTACTTTTTTAGTTATTTTGTATGGTCTTATTGTAGTGCATATAGTAGCCTCCATACATATATACCTACCTATACTATACATATGTACTCCACATGTACTATAAATACCACAAAGCAAAGCCATACTGTGTGGTGACACTGGGACTCAAACAAGATATCATTGCACATTAAAGTTGTATTAAACTAATTGAAAAATAATTAAACATTGCTAATAAAACAAGATAAATACTAAACATTAAAAGACAGAGACTTTCCAGTGTTCCATAAAACCACACCTTTCAGACAAATTAATCATTTGCATCATAAAAAAAATGCTAACTGTGAAAGAAAATATTCCGTAAGAAAGTAATGAGTAAAAAGCTTCAGGTGATTTTTGATTACATGAAAACCAATTCCCATTCTTCATAAAATATGCAGAACTTTGCATCTTAAATAGTATAGTTACCTTAAAAAAATTACTTTCTTTTTAATCTTGCAAGAAATGAAACCTTAATTGGGTAGGAAAGTATTTGGAATATATCCAGAAAGAAAAAAACTACAGCTATTCTCATATAAGTGGCACAGCATCTGTCAAGAGTTTTCACATACCTTCAGGAAGATATCTCAAATTAAGTCAACATTGTACTTGATTTCAGTGATCACAGTTAATATTCTGCAAACCCAAACTGGGTGCCTTGTTTATTCCGTGGTTTCAATTTCTATTGCTGTAATTCACCTTGGCAAATAAATGGATGTATATGAGGGGCTCGCCCTCTGAATAAATAATAAAATTTAACTTGTCAGGAGCTTCCTTTGCCTTGAATGAAAACCATTTCATTTCTTTGTGATGCTGCTGAAGCTAAATCCTGTTGCAAGAGACTTAATGAGCAGCCCTGGAATAAAAACTAATGGCGTGTTCCAGCTACATGGCTATCTTGATGAACATTAGAATTACATCTGAGACCAGATGGAAGAAAAGGAAGATGCACTATACAAAATATGTCTTCATTTAAGGAGTAAAGTATTACTCAGTGGCATTATACATTGTTAATAAATTTTCTTTATCTGAAACTATAATTTAATATTTATGTATCTAATTTACATGTGACAAAGTAGCATATTCTAAAATTAGAGTGTAACCAGCAAACTATTAACTACTATAAACAATCCAAAACACAACTCAAACATATTTTAAGGAAACAATAGATACATTTTGGACTGGGGAAAGATTTCAATTGCAGATATTGTTTTAAATACAGCTGTTAATTACGTCTTGGAAAAAATTCTTCAAGCTCAGGAAGATTTTCTGCTTAGGGAGTCCTGGGTATATACATAAACACCAAGAGTACACTACCAAAAAGTCCCTTATTGGTTACTAGTAGGTACAGTAATAATAGTAAATGCTGAAATTGGGGAAAAAAAATTTTCAATATCAATGTTATATGATGCACTAGACAATATATCCCCTTTGAGCAGAAACTAGAGAAAATATCGTGCCCTTTATTATCTCTGTGGTTTCTTATGTGTAATAGACAGCGAAAGAATTGCACTTATTGTAACATTACAGTAAAGTGTTAGATTGCAGCTCACCTTTTAAAATATTAGTGGCCATAATACTTATGATAGGTTGTGCATTATGCAAAGATGAATAAAGATGTGCATTTAAATTAAAAAACGAGCAACCACTTACAGAACCAACAGTGAGGCTTAACATAACAAACATGCACTAACCCTACACTTATGCAAAACTAAGTTCTTCCAGGAAACTGTAACCAACTGTTGACCTTCCACAAAGGTAAAGGTTTTGTCCCTTGGTAATATGTTTGGACTTTCTAGTCGAATTCCAGTTTATTAGCTCATTGTCTGTAAATGTGCTGTTCCACTGTGATATCCTTTAGCTGCCCTTGAGCTTCTGCAGAATCTGCAATCTTACAGTCACTTTTATTTAAGGTTTTATTGAGCCGCAAAGTAAGTCCCCTTCAGTACTACACAAATAGGCTTCCTTATTCATCCTCTTCAGGTTCCTGTGGTAAAATTGGTGTCTCCTCCTTTAAACAAGCACTAAAAAACCCAAGGATTGTGCTGTAAAGGTGATATTTGCTTTTCTCAGAAGCAATGTTATGACCTTCATCTGGGTAGATCTAGCAGAGGAGAAAGGAGAAAAGTAAATATTTTTTTAAATGCTTTTCAAATATTTAGGGCTCTAATTTTCTTTCTCTGATCTTCAAAATGTTTTAGATGACAACAGGATGATAACATTAGTTTTATGGCATCAAGGAAAGCTAATAAAACTCAAAGTAAAACTCATTCTCTTGGAATTTGAACTTACATAAAACAACCACTGCAGTGGGATCTGCAGAAGTGAAAAAATTTATATTCTCATTGTGCTTACAACAGTTTACTTAGCTGGCATTTTCAATAGTATCTAGGCATCCAAATCCCATTAACATCAATGAGGATTAATTACCTCATGCTTTTAGGGACCTCTCAATATCCCAGCCTCTAAGTGTTCAGTGAAAAACCATTTTATTAATACTTTTAACTATCTTCCTATCTTATCTAGAGCCCATCACCTCTCTCTCCTAAGCTGGATGTGGGCATTTTTATCTCTTAATTCAAATTCCACTGGAAATTTCTCCCAAGTGAGGCTGAACAAAACCTTGCAGGCTGAATGACAAAATCCAGGCCACAGGGTTTAGGACAAGACACTTGCGGTGGCCTGAGGCAAAAAGCTTCAGCTGCTTCCTCAAACTCAGGTTATCACAAGGTTGCAAGAGAATGGTTCATTGGGGCTCTTCTGAAAGACCTGTCAGTCATCCTTCTTCCTCTCTCCACAGGCCTTCACATCACCTCAGCTGAAATCACAGGGACAGCTGGAACTGATCCTACCTCACTCAGATTTCACCCATAAAGTCCTTTTCCCTTCATATGTGATGCTAACCCCCTTGTTACAACATCCTTTCTGACATGATCTCACATGCTTCAGTGGAAACTACAGGTTCACCTAAGGTTCAGCAACGTTGAGGTTTGCAATGTCTAACATCAGAGATATTTGGAGGAGTGACCCAAAACCACATCATCTAAGATATTCAAGAAGGTTTAATGAAATCAGAACCCTCAGCCAGCGACATCCACGTACTCTGCGGCGGGTTCCATGCAAGCCTGTATGTCAGCAGCACACCCTGTCCTGCTCTCCCCAGCCTGTCCCTCACAGCACCCTCATCTTCTGTACAGTTATGGAGAGAGTGAGCAGTGCTCTCGCCTTTCAGATGCCTTTTAATAAATTTAAATGTTGAAAATAAGGGGAAATTAGTTTCATGGACCCAATACTTTTTTAGGTAAAAAGGGACTAAAGTAGTGATATCGATCTACATATTACAAAGAGTGCATGTGGACTCTAAAGCACTTTGTATAGCATTTTAGGATAAACAGGTGGAAAAAAGAAAGATGAGAGAGAGAAGAAAGAGCCCAGAAGAATGACAAGAAAATATGGTTCTTGACATCCATGCTAACAGTAAGGAAAATGGGATTAAATGGAGTTCTATCTGCCAATTGAGGCAATACTGGTGCATTGTGATAGGGAGGGTCCTTCTCAGGGAAGAAATAGCAATATGAGGTTAAATGTTAAACTATATTTATATAGGAAATGTTAAAGCTGCACATACCTGCATAGTGTAATTAACTCCAGCTTTTATTAGATGTTTAATTAGTTCTGCTGAATGCTGGAAGTGGACTTTAGCTGCAAGACAAAAACAATTCGATATTATTAGTAAAAGCTATGCTAGCATGAAATACTTGTCTGTTAAACAGCTTTGACTGAAAACATTTCCAATCTCTGTAATTAGAAGATCTGAAGTTGACTGTCTTTCTGATCAGAAGCACACAGCCCCACCAGTAATAGTGATGGAGGGTGTAACAGCGGAGGTTTTGGAGAAGGAACTGGAAGCCCCAAGGGAAGCCATGCTTTCCAGGCACTCCGCAAGGACTCCTCTCTCTACCCTTGATTTACACACACTGTGATAGTTTAGAGGCATGTAAAACCATTCTGTTTGAACATCGTGACAGTTTATAATTGGGTAAAAGGAAAGCACATCGGATTTTCTACTGCCTGCACAGGGTTATTACAGCCCACACTTCTTTAGGTAATGGACTTTCTGCAACATATCAGTAACTTCATCTTTGTGTGGTAAAACCAGGCAACTTTATTACCATGTCCTAATCCTGAAGAGTTTCGGCTGCAAATGGGCTGGGTGGTGTCACTAGAGGTGATATTAAGTAAGGGCAGCAGGCAATCAGAGTCCTAGTCTTGAACACACTGTATTGCTCAGACATCTATCAGAGTCCCAATTCCCTCTAGTGCCAAGTTCATAAGGGTAGAAATTGCTGCTGGTTTTTACGATCAGCAAAGTCTGAGGCCCTCATGCCTGCTCAGTCACCCAGTATATCATAGAATCATAGAATGGTTTGGGTTGAAAAGTACCTTAAATATCACCTAGTTCCAGCCCCCCTGCCATGGGCAGGGACACTAGCCCAGGTTGCTCAAAGCCCCGTCCAACCTGGCCTTGAACCCTTCCAGGGAGGGAGCAGCCACAGCTTCTCTGGGCAACCTGTTCCACAGCAAGAAATTTTTTCCTTACATCTAATCTAAATCTACCCACTTTCAGCTTAAAACCGTTACCCCTCATCCTACCCCTACACTCCCTAATAAATCTTTCTTGTAGCCCCCTTGAAGTACTGGAAGGCCGCTCTAAGGTCTCCCCGGAGCCTTCTCTTCTCCGGGCTGAACAACCCCCAACTCTCTCGGCCTGTCCTCACAGGGGAGCTGCTCCAGCCCCCTGAGCATCTTCGTGGCCTCCTCTGGACCTACTCCAACAGGTCCATGTCATTCTTATGTTGGGGGCCCCAGAGCTGGACACAGCATTGAAGGGGAGGGGGTCTCAGAAGAGCAGAGTAGAGGGGGAGAATCCCCTCCCTCGACCTGCTGGCCACACTTCTCTTGATGCAGCCCAGGACACGGTTGGCTTTCTGGGCTGCAAGTGCACATTGCTGGCTCACAGTCAGTTTTCCATCCACTAATACCCCCAAGTCCTTCTCTGCAGGGCTGCTCTCAATCCACTCATCGCCCAGCCTGGATTTGTGCTTGGGATTGCCCCGACCCATGTGCAGAACTTTGCACTTGGCATTGTTGAACTTCATAAGGTTTGCATGGGCAAAATATCTTCTCTATCCTTCTCCCCTCTGCTCTGGGAAGAAACACTGCACAACGTTTGCGCCCCTCTGGTTGTACTTGGGGTCTATAACACAAGTTTTACAAGTTACACCAAGGTGACAGGCTGGTGGGTGCCATCCTCACTGTGCCAACTGTGTGTATGGGCACTCTTACCTCAGCCCTTTTCAGTGTGAGGTACTTATCCCTCCAGACTAAGGAGTAAGAAACCTTGTATTATCCCCACATACACCATGAAAATGCCAGGGAAAGAAGTATGTGTATGAATCTGTACAGAGAAGCTTGTTGCAGCACTGTAATTTGTGCCTGCATCAAAGCTTGTTCTTTAGACCTACATCAGTTAAGAAAGTTCAGAAAAACATACTGCAGTTAAATTTAAATCTAATTACAAATTATCTTGTGATTGACACATCTTATGATTCCATGTAAAGTGCTAGAACTTACTCATTCTCTGTCTTAAACTACTGCTAAAAGTATTGGTGCTATTAAAAGGTTCCCTAGCTTCAGCTTCAGATGCTTTGGCCCTACGTTGTAACGAATTAGCTGAAAAGTTTAACTTCCCATTTGGTACCGTACTTCACCAACTGTACTGGTAATTCTTTCTTCAATTGCAGAATCTCTATGAAATTAATATACCATTAAACATGTATGTCGTTCTACTAATAATTCATATAATACCTTTCACTAGCAAGACGGTGGTCCACAAGATTTAAACAAATCAGAACATACAGCACCTAAAAGGTACAATATTCAGCAAAGAAAAGTGTCATCAGTTTAGGGTTAGAAGTGACAATTGAAATAAAATAAAAAATCCTATCAGAGGGATAATGAAACTAAAAATGTACTTGCTAGGTGTGTTCCTAATCAGTCTTTGAATGCCTGCCCATTAGATTCTTACTCCAAATGTAACTGCATCTGTAAATACTTACCATCAGCTGTCCCATGAACTATTAACAAATTCGCTTCTTTTAAACCATGAAGATTGTGTAATACACTGGATGCCTGGTAAACAAACACACACAAAGCTGTAACTGAATTGCATTTTAAGAGTAAAACGGTCATTTTAAGTTACTTGTTCATACTAACTTACCTGATAGGTGTTTTCCTCTTTTGATGGAATACCAAGGTATCTTTCTGAAAAAGCTGATGCTGTGAAAGTAAAAACAAAAACTTGTGAATTCATCAGAATTACTTCTATTTTAAAACTCTTCAGTTCTGACCTAGAATCAGGAGAAGCTATTTAAGCCATGTAGTCAACAAGGAAATGTTAATTTAAAACCAGAATGTACTATTTAAAACCATCCTTAAAAGGTTAAAAACCAAAACAAAGCAAAATCAACCACCACCACCAACAAAACTCCCACCCAAACCAAAGCAAACTCAAAACAAAACAAAAAAACAAAAAACAAAGAAAAGACTAACCAACCATTAAAGAAACCTGGCCTGATTTCCTGTCTATCACAGTCCACAGTCCATAGCCTGTGCCCAAAACTTCACGTACAGAACCAAATATCCTGTGATTGAATGACGACATGGTTGATATCGTAAGGAATTCACCACTAACCTTAAAAGATTCATTCCTATTATAAGTCTATTATTAGTAATGTAGTCCTATTATAAGTACATACCTAAAGGATTCTTAGGAAATGGGGTACCTAACTGAATTTCAGTGGGAAATGGGAAACACAACTCCTCTACAAAAATCAGCGGTGTTAAATAATATTGTATCGGTTGCGTGTTTTGGTACTGTGCCAGTGTTAGCTGCCCTTTCATTTAAAGGAGAGAACGAGACAGTGAGGTGAAATCTAGTTGATATTCTTACATTATCTGCCCTTAATTAAAATGAATAGTAGCTCCATGAATAAAACATATTTTGAATAGACTATCACACAGATGTAGGGCGAGGAATACTCACCATACAACTTCATATCTGTAATTGGTGCCACCACAGCTCCACACTTGAAGAGCCGTTCACTGGATTTCAGGATCATTGATGTAATGTAGCCACCGTATCCCTAACAATGGAAATTATATTGAGGTTTTTGTCAATTCATTCCTTTTTACCAACAATAAAGTTAAAGGCCATTGTGCTAATCTGATGGTATCATTTTACAGTATGTATTTATATCTGCAAGAATTGCTTTTAAAGAAAATGTAAACCTATAGTTAAGAGTGAATAAAGATCTCATTTGACCTGGTCATGATCTTTAAACTATGCAATTAACAGTAACAAGTACATTTCAGTTTAAGCTCCATAATTCCATCATGGCAGACTAGCCTATAGTTAGTAAAGATTTGAAAATTGCAGAAAAAACAAAACCAAAGGTAAGGCTTTTGGGAATATAGCCTAGACAGGAAGATTTGTACTCAAGTTTTTAATATATTTAATGTAGATATTTGCTAATTACCAAGATACACTGAGCATTTTGCTGACAGGACAGAGTATGAGAATGGGGGAAACCTGTGAACTGATTGCAGTATGTCCTCCCCCTGACACTTGAACCTTCACAGATTGAATCCTATTGCTGTTAAAGTGGTTTCTGCTACAGCATTGTCAAACACTCCACAGAGAAGTACAGATCCTGCACTGTTTTGCAGAAATAAAAGCTGTACATAGCCACATTGCTCAATATTATGCTAATCTCTGGATGCACTTTCTGGTCACAAGAGCATCCATCAGGCTGCTTTGTTACAAAGCAGGGAGCACAGACAGCATGAAGAAGCTGGGAGAGATGGGGCAGAAGCGGGGGAGCTTTTCCCTTGTCTCACCACATTTATCTGTCCTTACAGCACACCTCTTCATCATCTCCCCTGCAAAGTCTGTAATACACGTCCCAGGGAAGAGTTGTGACACAAAAGAGACTCATGAAAGCTTTGCTTTGCGTGAGAACATGAAAGCTTTAACCTGAGACCACAGATTTCCTTGGAATGACACTGGCAATCCATATCTCTACACCTATAATCATTCTAGACCCACAGAAAATGAAATTCTGAATTGTGGAGTTGGGATCATCTGGGATCAATGATTTTCTCATATATTATGAGCTCTTCAAATTTCTCTATTTGCCATCTTTGTCTTCCCTTCATCAGTGCTGGAAAATTGATTTTTGCAGGTATTATGTTGTTGCTGTTGTTTTGTGTTTGGCACAACACACTTCAAGAAGAAGAAACAATCCCATGATGGGGAAAAGGAAAAATGTAAAGCACTAGCCAACCCAAAAAAAGAATATTGTGTGTCAAATGCTCACAGAGTTTTCTCATGGACTTTTTTGAATCCTGCCTGCTCCTGTTCTTCATGTCTAAATATTTACTGAATAGATGATTTCTGTGCTAGAATGGGAATATCTGAAAATCCTTTAATCTTAATTAAGAAAAATAAGCAAAGAAAGAGGAATGTCTTTGGAATCAACCTATAGTAAATGCAAACAGACACAATAAAGGAAACACAGAATAAGAGCTGGATTTTCAAGAGAATGTGAGGAACCAAGTTATTCCTTTCCCATAGAAATTCCAGCCCAGGAGGCCAAGGGCCACCCAGAATTGCCCATGTGCATGAGTAGACTTCACCTTAGAAAGAATTTCTGAGTGGGCACCGGTAACTTCTATAATTCAAAGAGTTTAAGAGAATAGCAACTTTCCTCTGCCTCTGGGTTCTCTACTTTTGCTTTTGTTTAATATTCTGTTTATGTCTTTCCCAGTAGGTCCACAGCGCAATTTTAATCCTAGGATAGCTATTGCCAGGTTATTTATTATTTATGCCATGTATTCATTAAGAGCTTAGTTTAGTTCTCCCGGGAATTTCTTTCCTTTGTGCTTGTGCCCTTGCTTCCAGCCAGGCTTTCCAGGACAAAAACATTTCACAGTGAGATCACATTTTTAGAAGCACTTCACAATGACAATGCAGAAAATAGTTCCTACATCCTGATGCAAGGATATATGGTGCCTCACTCATCAGCTGGATTTCTGTGGTTACAATCTAATTGCTGTATTTTCAAGAAGCTGGTTGGCTGCGAGGTTGCAACTTATCTTCAAGCAAAGGAGATTTCTATTTCCATGAATAAAAATGCAAACTACATGGAAACACAATTTGTTGTCTAACAGTTCAGAAAGGTCCTTGGATCGTGCATCACTGGGGCTTACCCCTCACAGAGGCAAGCAAGGTGGCACTGGCAGGTTACCCAGCAGTCAGAAGCAGGCATTTCCCACACTGTGCCCTTCTGGACAGTCTTGTTAGTCTTGTGCCTAGTTTACATTACTGATTGCAACAAGAATTTTATTTCTCTGTAGTTCTAAAACCTCTTAAAGAGCTCCCTGACAGTGTGCATAAGTCCAGCTTTATGAGATCAGCATTAAGCAATTCCAAACTCATCTTGTTTTCAAGCAAAGTGCATATTCTATTTCCATCAGTAAGCCCAATTTAATGCATAGAAAGAAAAAAAAAAATCCTATCATATTGTTGTACATGGTAAAAAGGAAATGAGTTTTAAAGAAGATTTTTAATTGACTCTAAAATAAGCAGTGTGGAGGAAAATACAATTAACCCTAGGAAACTGTTAAATAGGGGTTTTTTTTCTCCTAATTCTAAAACTGACTTTTAAATTTTATGAATTTTTGTTTGACAATAGAAAACAACTCTGAGAGGTTAATTTGGAAAGGGTAAATTTCCCCAAATTCAAAGCAGCATTGAAGCTTATCAAATTTCCCAGTTTTTGCTCTTTGCTTTCTCACATTTTCACTTTTCATTCCTCTATCATTCTTTCAGAAAATAAATGCAGGAACATCACAATCAATAATATTTTGTGAAAGAAAAAAAATTTGGGGCGTAGCCTTTGGCAGATATATAAAACCATGTTTATATGTATATTCTACGGTAACTGTCTCATCACGTCACTGTTAGAAAACAAGATACTGCTGAATCTCCTACAGAAAAAAAGTAGAAACTGTCAAGTAGCAATGAGAAGTAGTTCTGAAGTCAGAAACAAGTGAGCAATTTGGGGTGCTTAGCGATTTCATTTCAGAAATACCATTTTCAGTTGTTTGTTGGAAGAGGATATGGAGAAATATGATTGCTTCTATGCATGTGTACTTTCATATACATTGGTAACAGGCACTAAAGCCTGAATAGAAATGTGTGCCACAACCATCTGATGGATGGAATCAGCCCTGCTTATACGTCCTCGGCTGAAAAATCTCTGGTTGTTGCCCTACAAACCAAATAATGGTTTTGATGCTACTGAAATTCTTGCAACAACGGTTTCTTTAGCTCAAGGAGTGTGGCAGGAGCTCAAATCTTTGAGGAAGGTCATGTTCCCATGCAACGCTAATAATAATCACAAACATTAACTAGTCCTCAAAATGCTACCTTGCAGGAGGTAAATATCAATATCCTCATCTCGCATTCAGACAGACTGAGACAGGCAGGTTAAAAGCCTTGCCCGAGGCCAGGCAGCAAGTCAGTAGCAGAGATGGGAACGAAGGGGTTTCATAGTGGAACACATGCTGCTCTTACCACTGATGATTGGGGGGTTTGTCTAGGTACTCAATCATGGTTTGTTGTTGCTTTGAGGTCAAAGGCACAAAACACCTTCATTTTTAAGAAAACACTTTTAAATAAAAAAGGTTGTACATGCTAGTTCATAGATGAAGCAGCAATTATGTGGTGCTCCTAATTGCTGGTTTTGAATAGACATCAGTAAAATGCTACTTAGTTTGTTACTAAAGGTTAAGCCTTTGCTTTGCTCTACCTCATGCTAAGGGCAATGACACGCCACACAGTAAAGCCAGCTGACAAAATAGCAAAGGCGAGATTTCTAGATGACGCAAAAAGGAAGTTGTTGACAGTACCACAGGGTGGTTACTCATCTAACTTCAAGGGTCAGTAAAACATTCAGACATAAAAGTTGTATTAGAAGGATGTTGTCAATTTAACTGCAGCCCAAATATAAAAGAAACAAGGTTTCACAAAACCTAAGCCCATATGAAAAATTTCTAAAGAAAGCAGGTATTTTTTAGCGAGTACTTCCTCCTGCAGATTCTGAAACACAAATACTGCAGTACTACAAAACTGATCTGATAGGTGTCAAATACCCATTCTGAGAAAAATTAATACAGAACATACAGTAAATTATGAAAGTTTTTTTTCCTCTTTTAATAACTGAACTTGTCTTAGGAAAACAGATAAATGTATTTGTTTATGAACTGATAGCATTTTCTTAAAGAATCACAATGATACATCCTGATATTTTTGCACATTACCTTTCCAAATATACTCAGTCTCTTAGGATCAATGAAGGGCTGTTTCAATAGTGATCTGAAATAAAAAAAAGGGTTTTTTTACTTTGGTAAAGTAAAATGGTGAATTTTACTTGCTTAGTCTAATATGTAAAGAAAATTATTTTTACAGTAAGGAATTGTCATACATGTAGATCAAGCAGAAGAACAAATTACACCAGTAATATTATCATTGCACTGGGAAATGTGATTTGCTTTCTAATTCCTTCTCTATATGGCAAACAGTTGGTGTTGGGCTCATCTCACCTAATTTTAGATATCTGAATTTGAGCATCTTGTCTAAATTGCCCATTTGCATCTGCTCTTCAGTTAAAGGAGATGAGAGACACCCTCAAACAGCCGTTCTTTCCAACCCATGTTGGAAACCTCTTTCAGTCTGGGGAGAATCACCTTCCAGAAATGCCAGGATTTTCCACTGACTGGAGCTTAAATGACTGGCTTTGACCAGGTGCTTAGTTTTCTGACAGCTAAAGGAAGGTAAGATGAATGCAACTTCTTGAATCTAGATAATTATCCAAATAATGAATCCTCTCATCGAGGCCATTTAATCAGCAATGGTGAATTTTATACAGAAAAGACAGAATAACCTGAGGGCAAAATCCAACTGCTTTTGAGGAGACAAAAGCAGCCACAGTACCTCCTCTCTGCCAAGGACACCCTCCCTTTTTTCCCATGCAGTGCATCCAAAACAGAGGCCAGATGTAGTTTAGCCTAAAACATCTGAGTATTTGAGCAGAGAGCTCAGTTCTCATAGCACAGTGTATGGCCTGCTTCTGATGGCCCTTTCGCGAGGGCCACCTTGAATTGCTCTGCTCAACGCAGCCCATTTCCAACCAACATGAATACTAGGAGCCCTACTGCCCATGTATGTCATGTCAGAGACACTTGCCTACTCATGCAATGGTTGAAGCATCAATCCCTTTCAAAAGAAGAAAAAAAATCAAAATATATATGGCTTAAAATCTGTCTTTCCTTGAGAATTCCTGGAAAAAGTTCATCCAGACCTAGATATTAGCCATTTTGACATGTGCACCCTGAGTAAAAAGTATTGTCAAAGTCATGTGTGATTACTCCACAGATGGAAATGACTTTTTTCTGCGGCTAGTGGATTTATATAAGTCTAAGAATGATAATGCAAATGAGGAATAATAGGCATTTGCCCAAATTTTGCTCTCATTTACACCACTACAACTCCATTTGCTTTGTACTATTACTCCAGAACTCTGTGGTGGAAATGAGAGCAGTACCCTATCGTATAGGCCTAAAATATTGTAACATAAACACAGTTAAACATTAACATGTGCATTGCAAGAAATTTTCTTAAGGAATATAGACAAATACAAATTAGCTCAGATGGAATATTTAGATCGCACACAGAAAGGCAGCTTTATCAAAGAGAAGCACCAACACAAAAAGCAAACACCTCTTTGATCTTTTATTTGCTGTTTGTAATAAAAAGATTATTGTTTCAAAATTTGCAACTGCATTAAAAATAAACCTTAACAGTATTCACTATGCAATGAAAACATTCTGGGCAGTTTCAGTTAAAAATACTCATTCATCAAGGTGGAAGCAGGGTAAGAGAAGAAAAGTTTGCACATACGTACTCTACGGCTGCTATTTGGTCCTTCACTTCCACCGATCCTAAGCATCGGTGGATCTCCTGTAGAATCTTAAGGCCTTGAAATCCACTCCCTCTGCCATCAAATCGAGCTACGATGACATTATCAGAGTTGACAAGCACTGAGTCCCAGTCAATGTGAAACTTATCTGTAACCAGCTGGCTGCCTGGAGCTTCATCACTGCAAATACCAACACACCAGACACAAATGAAGACTACTGACAATGTGATGCGCTTTGCTGTTCTCTGATATTTTATTTAACCCAGGTGGCAGAGTTCAGCTGGTTATGCAATCCTGCTGAATTATTGTCACTTTCATCACATTAGCTAGTTCTGGTATCCCTGCAGTAGTAGTAAGCAAAATAATTTCTTTAACTTTGTAACCACTGTGTTGCAGTGTTGCCAATACCTGAATATACTTTATAGAAAGAAACTGAAAACTAAAATACATAGTGCTGCTTATAGGTTTATAGAGTGAAAAAAAATAAAACCATAATCACTAACGGCTAGCTCAGTTCTGAGAAGGCTCATGTAAAACTTGTTACGTCACACTAAACAGCCAAAATGAAAAATTCATTCAGTACCCTGATTATGATTTTGTAGGATATATAATACTACTAAGAAGGATGTCATCTTAGAAAACAAAAATAATTGCATTATTGTATCCTTGAATGGATTTTTTGAAATAGGGTACAAAGAAGACTAAAGTACACACTAGAGAAAATTATATTTTCTCCATCCAAATTCACAGCAAGAAATGGATGCAGGCAGGAGTGATAAGTTTATTTTATGACTAAAAAGAAAGGTGGTTTACAGCAGAAAAGGTGGAATAGAATGGGAGAATGAAGTTTCTAGAGGAACAATAAGATTTTCCATTGAAGCCAAATATACTATTTTCCTTCCAAAGAAAATAAAATGTCAGTTTTAAAAGGGAAGCTTGTCATTATTTTTCCCCCAAGATAAACACAGAATAAGGGAGCAGGCTACCATGAAGTTGTACAAAATGCAAAATATTTCTATGCAGGCTGAATCTGCCAGATGAATGCAAATTAAAATGTAAAAGTGTCAGTGCTGGCTGTATGGAAATTAGATTGGACAGTGTCTGTGGGAATATCCTGTCTAAAGTGAAAGAAAGATGAAGATAGAAATTATTAGTTTGCCAAAGAGACTTATATAAACCTGGGGGGAGGAAAGAGATATAAAAATCTCCTACAGTAACTACTGTCTTATATGTACAATAATGTACTGACTCAATATCTGGTTTTGGCTGTGGATAACATAGACCACCTTCAAGGTAATCACTCTATTAATTAGCAAGCACATGATGAATGCATATGTTCTCTAATTCAGTCAAACATACCTACGTTATTGCTATATCATGCACTGAAAACAGAATTACTTGGTTATAGACTCAGTCACAACATGTTATATTTGATTCACCATTATCTTGTGTATCAAGTTTATACTTGGATTTATAAAAAGAAAAGGGCATTTTTTGTTTGCTTAACCAATTCAGTTGTGATTACACTAACTGCTAACAATGCAGAGCAATGAATTTGGAAATACTGATTGTCAAGCAAGCTCTGCAGAAAACACACAATTCAGAAGTATACTATCATTGTTATTTACAATAAGAACAGGAGCAGAACAATTCTTTCAATTTCTGCTTATTGTACAGAGCAAGGCTTTCAGAAGCACTCTACATTGAGATAGCTGTTTTCACAAAGCTTTTACCACTAATTCAAATAGTAGTAGCCTCAGACCAGTTATAATTTTTTTTTTGAGTTCTTTCAACTTTCTACAACAAAATATGTCAGAAATATCCTTGATAAGCTAGGTATCTTTTCAACAGTTTAATGTGCCCCACAAAAGTGAAAATATCATGAGTCAGCCTGCCTCCCTCCCACCTAATACAAGAACAAAATTAATACAGTGTTTGCATTTATTTTATACATGTTATATATCTAGATGATATATATATACACACACATGTATATATGTTATATATCTAGACACTTGGGAATAAAGGAAGAACTGTTACATTTGTAAGCTTTTCTCTATACCAGAAAGTGCCTAAAAACAAAAAGGGTTTTAAATGAAAGATGAGACCCTCAGATAATTTTTTCTATTACAAAAGGTACAATAGGCAGAACCTCAGCAAGATTCTCAGCAGGCGAGAACTGACAGTGATGTTTTCCCAAGCTTCTTCTCTGGAGGGCATAGCTGGGCTACTTTTAGGCTCAGACTTTAAACACTATACATCTTCCACTCCTGCATGATGGGTTGTTTGACATATTGCTTTTGGAAGCAATTTTCCAGTGGCTAATTTATTTCAAGAATGTCCACATAAGTAGTCTGTGACAGGCATTTAAGGCCATTTCCATTGAGGTACATGTCAAAATTCCTATTAGCATCAAAAGGTCTCTTTACTCTTCAGGTGCTACTGTAAAATGATACTGATTATCTGAGGTGTGCTTCTGTCCTCCACAGAGAGACACCATATATTCTATGCACTGTTTAGGCCCCACTTTTAACCTTTTAAATGGGGCTTCTGCAAGGTATTAATCCTTTATGCAAGTTTGAACATCACCCTGAGGGTTCTGTAACAAAGCAAGTTTGTTCCTACAGTGCAACAATAGATGCACATCCTGATTTGTGAAGTATGTCCTGGGATTATAGCTATCTCAAAGGTCAGGTTTTGTTTTATGCTCGTCACTGCTTACAGCCTAATTATAATTAACTACTGTTCAGTGGTACTCTCTTCATAGAATTATTTCTTGACCCCAAAGTCTGTGCCATTTATGCTTGGGTGTAATACAAATGCAGAAGTCTTCTTCCCAGCTGACTATGGATGGCCATAAGGGAACCATGGACTAGCCAAAGCACTACAGCTAATTTGAAGCCAGCACCGAAAGGGCTATGTGAATTACAGGCTCTTCAACATCCCTCAAGTGTTCCTTAACGAGCATCATCTCCAGAGTCAAACAAGAGCAGAATGATTCAAATGAAGACTATGCCTAATTCTTCCCGATTCATTATTTTCTTTGTAAGTGACACCACTTGCATGTTTCCTTTTTTATTTTTGCTCCTGACTTTCAAGGTTCAGAGCTGCCTAGTGTGTGTCTTTGACAGCAACTACACTTGGATTATGAGTCCATTGTGGCAGCGCAACTGCTGATGACTCGGACACACTGCTGAAGTTCACCATTGAGGTACCATTTAAACAGACAGAAGCCATCAATAATATACCAATATCATTGACCTTAGTGGGTAATTTGTATGCTTCTTGCAAGGCAGTCATATACATCTCAGACTGTCTGGAAAAAGGGGCAGCTCATCATAAGTTCATATATTGCTGAACAGAGAAGAACCTGCTCTTTCAGATTCTATAACCAAAAGCTTAAACTAAACTCTCTGTTCATGACTTGAGCTACAGCCTACAGAGAATAATATAGTGTTACCAGAGAGGCTGTTGCTGCTGTATGCTGAGTAATACTCCTCCGCCACCCCGCTACCATGACTGCAGCAAAATTTGTTCCAGGTTTTGCACCATTTGAAAACTAAGTGGCAAGATTTTAAATAGGAATTTTAGAAGTTATAGAACTGACCAAGCAGGGGCCGAAGGAGAGACAATTTTAAAAGACACATGGCAAGTAACTGCTAATGTCACTGCTTAATTCCCAGTGCACCTCTCTGTTTCTGCAAAACAGTGGATTTGATGCAGCCTATGGAAAAGATAACTTGATAGGAAATACGTGAGAAAGACTACAACGCAGAGGATAGAATCTATGCAAATAAATACCACTGAAAAAAGTCATCTTTTGATTATGGTGAAACTGAGTGGGGAAAGATAATTTTACAAAACTGGTGTAATAAAAAAAATCCAAAAATCCACTTCATTGTCAGATTTCATGATCATTTCTTTCACAAGCATCAGCTTTCAAGCACACCCATCATTACTTGTCAAAAATCAGGGAACCTGAAGAGCCTCAAACATTGAGAACAAAAATTCCCAAATGTTTTCTCTCTTTTCATATACCCTGTTTAGATATAGCAGACTGCAACTAAAAACAGATAGTGTGTTTACAACAACTCCTCCCTGCAGATATAGCCAAACAAATTAAAACACATCACCGGAAGCGATTCCATTACTAGGGTAGAATCATGTGATATGCAGGACTGAAGTAGACAGCATAGTACAAAAAATAAAATTGTTATTCTTACAATACCTTCCTGAAACACTTCAGGCTGAAGACTTTAAAAATGCAGTTTTGAGAACAACAGATGTAACACTGTCCTGTGTCTTAAATGTCCTGGTTTTGGCTGCGATAGAGTTAATTTTCTTCCTAGTAGCTGGAATAATGCTATGTTTTGAATTTAGTATGAGCATAATGTTGATAACACATTGATGTTTTAGTTGTTGCTAAGTAGTGTTTATACTAAGACAAGGATTTTTCAGCTCCTCATGCCCTGCCAGCAAGAAGGCTGGAGGGGCACAAGAAGTTGGGAGGGAACACAGCCAAGACAGCTGACCCCCACTGGCCAAAGGAATATTCCATACCATATGACATCATGCCCAGTATATAAACTGGGGGGAGCTGGCTGGGAGGGGTGGATTGCTGCTCGGGGACCAGCTGAGCATTGGTTAGCAGGTGGTGAGCATCACTTGTCTTTCTCGGGTTTTATTTCACTCTCTTTTTGTTATCTTCCTTTTAATTACAATTAGTATTAGTATTATTGTTATTATTATATTTTATTTAAATTATTAAACTGTTCTTATCTCAACCCACGAGTTTTACTTTTTTTTTCTTTCCAATTCTCCTCTCCATCCCACTGGGGGGGAGGGGGGGGGGCGAGGAGTGAGCAAGCAGCTGTGTGGTGCTTAGTTGCCCGTTGAAGTTAAACCACAACAATAATAAAAGGAGGTGAAATTGTTCCTTCACTTGCAACAGCTGCCAGTTAAAACGAGTAATATCCTTTACAACAAATGAAAGTTATGCAAGACAGCTATTAATAGGCAAAGCGTTATCATACCTCAGATCTCGAATATTTCCCAATACTTGCATTATGCCTCACTACATTTCTTCTAGTCTTTTAATGAGTTATTACTGAAGCTGTAAAAAAATCTTCACTTCCAACCCTACTGTCTTATCTTGCTATCAGTCCCGAGAGTGTATTAACTGCAGGCATAAACAGGTTTGATTGCCAGTGCGAGGTCTAAAACTTTCCTTATTTCCGTAACAGGTGAAGTGATTCCTGCTTATTAACAAAATATAA
The DNA here is from genome assembly GCF_047716275.1 of Strix uralensis. Classification (NCBI taxonomy): domain Eukaryota; kingdom Metazoa; phylum Chordata; class Aves; order Strigiformes; family Strigidae; genus Strix; species Strix uralensis. Next base: position 36,275,954 of record NC_133977.1, read on the forward strand.
GAAAACAAGTAAACAAACAAACAGAAATCTCTTGGAGATAATACATTGTTACTTTGGAGAATACCCATTGTTTTTTTTCCCCTCAAAGATCAGAACCATCCCTCCACTGATTCAGTTTTACAATATCCACTTACATATTGGACAATTTTAAATGGTGTTAAATAATAAATGCTGACATTTAAGATACATTATCTACAGATTTTTGAAGGAATGAGGTTAATTATGTTCAAGAAAAAATAAAGAATGATTATCACCTCTCATTTTATTACCCAGATTAAATGCCAGAGTCTTTACTTAATCATTTCCTGTGTTACCAAGGAGTGTATCTTCCAACTTTTTTAATGAGTAAGGTGAACCATAATGAGAAAATCAAGGATCTGAAATTTAAACTTTGATCTTAATTATACAGAAAAGAGATGATAATCACTCTTTCAGGCAATTACTGTACACCTCTCTAATCTATAGCTACACTGTATGTATTATATCAGAAGGAAACTGTGTGTGAAACATATTAGTGGTTTAGGAGAACAAATGGAAGAAAGGAGAGTGTAGAATCTATTTAGCATTTTATGGCCTATGCATCACAATTCTGGAAAGAGAAATAGTGCTAGCCAACATAACTGGTTTCTACATGAGACCTATCTGTTAGATAGGCCAGCCATACAGATGGACATAAATTTTAACATAGCAATACAATGATCTTCTACTTGAGCACTACAGGATGCTTTGCAAATGATAACAGATGAATCTTCACAAAATCCTTATGATGAAGGTTACAGGATATTCAGGGCCTGGTTCTTAAGCTGAGCTTGTGTCTACATGGAGCTGTACTGAGTTCACATGCAGGTTTCACACCAGGATCACAATCCACTGGTACAGGCTCCCTTCCAGGATTCAGCCTTAACACTCAGACACCTGGGTGCCATGTGCTGCAAATTTACCTGTAGGCATCCTTGCATGAATACAGGAGCCTTATTACAGTGATGGACTTTTGAAACAGCTACCAGCTTTCAGTGATTTGAAAAAAAATTACCAAATAGTAACAAAATTTCCCCCCTTTATCTATTTCCAAATTCTGTTTTCGTAAGTGTAACCTATTGATCCAGAGAACACATTAACACCACACAGAAGTAGTTGCTGATGATGAAAATTTATGGTAAAATTATGAACCTCAGCCATCAAAAAACCACTTTATTCAGAGCCACCGAAACTAGATACCAGCACAAAAATTCTGCAGAGACGAGACCCCACAGGTAAACCAGATCCTGGAAAAATGTAAGGCATAGGGAAGATGAACTTTCAACAGAGGCTTGGAGTGACTAAAGCAATGACTGCAGCCAAACAGCCAGTCAGAGCCTGTTAGAACTTATGTGCCATATTTACCCTCTAGCTTAGGGGACAAAGCCTATATGCACTTAGAAGCCTATATGCACTTAACTAGGCATTTACTTTGCACTGCAGAAACGTATTAGGTGAATTTCAGGTTTAAACTCACATTCTCTTTTCATCACCTTCCTTCCTTCCTTCCCTCCCTCTCTTTTTCTCAAGTCCTTGTCAAATTGCAGTGCTACTGAGATGGAAATGAAAAGCCACTTCATATCTGTTAATACTCCACTTTTCCAGATAAATATTTTATCTTTATATATCTCTAAGTGTATGTTGCCTGGATCAAGATGTTATATAGAATCTCCTTTCCAAAAAATGGATATACAATTAAACAAACATTCTTATCAAGGAAATTGGTAAGCATTCTTTTTCAAACTTTCAATAGCTGGAATATAATGATAATTATATCACGCCTGAAAATGTAAGCAAGAAAGTAGGTGCAGCTGAACAATATGAAAGGCAGCGCTTGTTATCAACCACTAATACAATTCTTGTCTAACTCCTCTAGCAGCAGGAACAGGGTGTTTCTCAATCAGTCCCAACAGTACCACTCTGGGACACAGGAAAGTCAAATATCTGGGAAATGATACCATATATACAACTAATCAGTGTTTCCTGTAAAAGCTACATGTTCTTCTTGGACTTGAATACTTTTTTTTTTATTTTTACAGTAGTACTCCTGATAATGAAAAAAACCTTAAATGTCAATTTGGAGTTGTGTGGGTCAAGAAATTACCCTCTGCATGCACACAGATTTCCAATCTTTCTTTCTCAAGAGCTAGGCAGAATTTATTAGACTCAAATAATCATCCCACAAGGGAACCTCCCATAACTTCAGTGACAGTTTTCAGTTTTATATCTCATTCGGGGACATCTTTAATTCAAAAAAGGATTGCTGGCAACCTTAGTTTAAAGTCTGTAAAAAGCTGCTGAAGAAATATAACTTCTTTTTCTTCTAGGGAAGAGTGGGACATGAAACATGCAACATTACATGAGCCAGGACAGATTTCAAATTTTGTTTCCTACTGTATAGGGCTTTCTAAAAATAACTCCTGTTAAAGCTAAAATTGAGAATTCAGCATTGCAAAGGTAAGGATATAACTAAAGAGAAGCGATATAACTAAAGAGAAGCAATGTTTCCATATTACAAATGTAGATACCACAACCTGTATTCATAAGTGGATGAATTTCCTTTTTATCCCACATGCACATAAAAAAAAAAAAATAAAGCATTTATAAAAGATTGCCATACGTTATGATTTGACCACATTATTCACTCACTGGATACTGACAACTTTGGTAAGTTTAAATTCAGACCTTGCCTCAATACTGTTCTCAGTTATTTCAACTCTTGATATCTAAAAACATTTAATGATAGTATTTCCTTAGCTTTTTTTCCCTTCTGTTTCTGATCCTTCCCCACCATCTTGTCGAGGTTCTACATGAGTATATAACCTCATATTCTACCGTAACTGTATATGGCAAATTATGTATTTACTAGGATAATTAAAAACGAAAGTGTTACACTGCTAACACCTCAGTGTTACCTTACTCTCAGAAAAAAGAATAACCTCAAGTGTTTGCAGCTCCCTGTAATGCTGCTGGTGTCCATTCACAGAGTTGGTTTGCCTTTGGCACACTTAAAAGAACTGCTTAAAATACAATCATGCTTCCAAGATCATGCTAGCAAATACTGCAAATATAAAATAACCCATGTGTCCTGTTTCTTCACAAGAAAAATGTGTTCATGAGCCACTTAAAGAAGAGAGCTGCCACAACTGCAGATAAATACAACTGGAAAACCTGAGTTCTAAACACAAACTCGATTTAGAAACAAGCAGTTTTATGCCTAATCTAAGATCTGATCTGAGTAGAGGAATTTGGGATCACTCAGCAGCTCAAGCTTGTAAATTTGACCTCACATTACAACAATCAGGATCTCTGCTGTCACTAAGGGGAGGTCTACTCCAGGTGATACAGCTCCCCTAACATAGTATTTTCATGTTAGTAAATTCACACCATTTCCTTCCAAATGGGACTGGAAGAAAATCTATAGGTAGACGAAAGCCTGCTAGCTGATAGCAGACCCACGCTGAGCTCAGGTGGAGAGCAATGAATGATGCCCTGAGCTGGCCATCACCAGTTTTCCGAGGTAGGCTCTAGGTATGCTCATGACTCTGCTGCCCTCCTCTGCTGTCCTCCTCTGCTATACATTCTGTAGATGTGCAACATCAAGGCTGACTGTCTCTGAAAGAAATACACACGCTATTTCTTTTTGAAAGAACAGTACAGGTTGTCAGGGAGTACCTCCTTCTTCCCATACAGGTTTCCTACAAACATCAACAGTCTTTGGAGCATGGCTATAATGCCTTTTGCCATCGGTTGTCAAAAATATTTTTTTCTTCTTTCCAGTGTTCCTAAAAGCAGTTTTGCTTTATGTATCTTAACTGAGCCTGTCTTAGAGGCTCTACCCATTTCTATTAGGGATAAAAAGGAGCATACGCTCTGAATGAGATCCTCTGTGGGTAGGGATCATCATGGGTCCAGGAAAGACTGCAGAACTACTCACAGCTACACCATCAGAAGGGCCAGTGCCTCATGTACATACAAGTACAAAGAAGCAGAGCTAGGTCTGAAAAGCTCAAAAAAACCCAGGCATCTCTACCAGACAGCACCTATAACAAAATCTTCCTGAGAACAAGCCTTTTGATTTATCAACTCAAATCCACAAGGTAATTTTCTTACACAAGGGAAAAAAAACATTTTCTAATTACAGAGTTAAATGTTTTCTGTGAAGTACTTTTGTATTATTTTGAGTGATTTTACATAGATACTTACATTATTAATAGAAGGGCATACTGGTTTCGATCCGTGAAATCTTTTGGCAGTGACAACTGTAAAGGGAGTTCTTTTAAGAAAAGAGCAAAACATTAAAGGCTGGTAGTTACACAGATGAAAAACAGTAACATTGTAAGAAAGCTTTTGGTTTGGTAGAATAACGTTTTGCCAAATTTACCGTAATCCTCAATGTGAAGCATTTTAATTTCAGTCCTGGAATTCTTTTTCTTAAAAACAGCTTCTTTCAACACAGCATTATTTTCCAAAATATAAAACTCTGTAGAAAAGAGGAAGAAAAAGCAAGTTGAAGGTACGGAGAATCATCACATCAGAGATGAGTCAAGATTCAAAAAAATTAAAGAAAAATATACAAATGTGCAATGATAAATCCTGTGAATGAATTCTTTCTGTAAATACTTTTTTATAATGCAACTGCTTTGCAATTCAGGAACTGAGCAATCAGCTTAATTCAAAACATATACATCTATTCCATTTTCTGGCTTCAGTAGGCTTTGTTTTCATTAAGCACTAACAATGAAATTGCTGATGAACAACATGAATACTAGTATCCCTGACAAATACTAACAGCAGCTGTTACAGGGAAAGGCAAGTCTGCTGGCCAATATTCTAAGCCTCAAGCAGGCATCCTTTTCAAGCTACACATTGCAAGTCAGTATTTAGCCAGCACAGCTCTACTTGATCACTGCATGTCCTTCTCTGTCTTCTGCACTTCAACCAAGAGCAAGACTTCAGTTTGGTTTAAAGCTGCAGATGGATTTGAAGCAATCCTTTTGCACATGAAAGAATGAATAATTAATAATTTTTTTTTTCTTTTTTAATCAAATTACCGATCTTCCTTTCAAAATGTAGGTTTTTTTATTAAACAATAAACCCTCCACTTAGGGCCAAAATGGATAATCTAAGGAGAATGTTTGTTCTGGGCAGTCAACCAAAATGGTATAATTACAGTCTGAGGATGGAATAATTGAAGTAATCCTTAATCATTCTTTTATGAATTGAAGAGGATAATCCAATCTTGCACTGAAACATTAATGGTAAATTATCTCTCTTATTATTTGGTTTCTTGTTGTTACAACAAACAGCGTCCCTCTACCCTGACTTGCTTTGTTTTCCTCCAAGATGCTGTATGTAAATCTCTTTTACAATAATTCACGATCAACAGTATTTTAAATGCAAGTAATAAAGAGTGAAAGTCTACCTTCATAGAATTGGGTAGCTCTACAGAAGTCAATGAATCTACTTTGAGCAGTAGCTACCCCTTACTGAGCTGAATAAAACTCCCTCCCCTTGGTGTGCTATGGCACTGAGCTTGCAACTACTAACAGTAACATTTTTTTAAAAATTATTTTTTATTTAAAGAAGTCAAAGTGCAGGCATTAACTAACACTTCATAGCATGATACTGTTGATCAGTATGCTATTTCAACAAACAAGATTAGGTCCACTGTTACAGCTGAATAGTGGCTGGCCCATGACAAAGGGGATGCAGACAAGTACAGTTCATGAGTTTTGGATTCTGGGAAAAATCCTGGGGATAATCTAATGAATGAGATGAGGATATGTAAAGATTGGTTTAGTGTTTTTGAATGGAAAGATGTCTCCTTTCCTCTAATCCACACCTTCATGCTGTGGAGCCACAGTGGAGTTGGAGGTAGCTGAAGCACCTCTAGTGCACCGGAGAAATACCTAAGTGACGAAAATTCTGCTGCTGAAGGACAGTCTTCCATTACAAGGCACCTCAAGCAGCCAGGAAACAGCAATAGATTCAGTATCAATATACAGAAAACAGTGAGTGAAAACTTGAAAATTAGAGGTATTGAATATCCTCCCTAAAAAGCCTTTATTCTTGGATTTGCCATCATTGAAAATGTCAGTGGAGTTGCTCTGATTTGAGAAATATAAGAAAAGGACTGAGTTCATTGCATGTAGGTCAGATTTTACGATCAGTTGTCCAAGGACTGTACCTTACCTCAAGATAATTGGATTGTAACTTTAAAAACATCTCTAAAAATACAGAAGGTGTATCATAATGGCAGCATAATTTACACAGAAAGTGAAATGAAGACCATCTTGACATCTAATTAACTCAAGTGTAAATAGAAGATGAATGATATGCACTTAGCATAAAACATATCTGAAAAGCCTGGGAAAGTTTTAGTCTTTTGATTAACTTCTTTCCTTATCTTTTGCAGATGTGGATGTTGCTAACAGGTAATTAGTAGAACTTTATATGAATGAGCCATCTATTAGTTTTCATTTACTTGTAACTGCCTTTCAACGCCCCCACACTCCTCAAAACAATCAAGAACAATAATAAAATATACCTATTCCATAAGGAATACTCACTTGCAGTATTACTTGTACTGTGCACGCTAACAACTGGAACGCCTGGCCCTGTTTTGAGGAGAGAGGAAAAACAGAGGATGTGTAAGGTAGTTACCACTCTGTATTTCAATACTAAAGAATGAGAGCACCAGTTACCACGTAAGACTGGATCCTGGAAGCCCCATACACATGCTTCTCTTCAAACACAGCAGTAGCTCCACTGGTGTCTCTTGGGAAGGACAAGGTTAGACTACGGTACCAACAAAGCGTGAAATGGAGACTGCCTTCTGCCTGTTCAGCAAGCAGTCTAGACCCCTGCATCCAGAAGGAGCATTTTTTTTTTTATAATCTCCATATTTTAGCTATAAGTGAAGAATAAAAAAATTACGGAGGCACTTAATGGCACTGTCTAAAATACAGCAGTTTGACATTCAGAAACTAACTTTAGGTTAACTGGGAAGTGAATTAATGATAATATTTGCTTATATTTTCTGTGAAAAAGCTATAGACATGTTGAAAAATTATCACATATTTCACTTAATTATATGTTTAAGAAGCTCCTTTGGTACACCAACTCTGCAAGACACCAACAGCATCACAGTTAAATCTAGGGGTAATGTAATCTAATCTTATTTCATGGTAATGTCAGATACTTTATTTTTACTGTACCATTAAGAAACTAAAAGCACCATGAATAATTTTCCATGTCAACAGGTACTGTGCAAATGCACAAGATGGCAAGTGAAACTGGGGTGACCAAACATTCAGCATACTCAGAAGTATAGCTGAGTTTGCTGTCCCTGCTCTGAGGATCCCTCCATAGTATAAACTTGCAAAAGAAAATGTTGCATCCCCATCTCCAACATGGAATTTGTGCATGGGAAACAGTTCTATCTTGGTGACACAAGAGTTCAAATTACATGCAGGCAGTCACTATTGGGCTATGAAGGATGATGCAGAAAAGCTGAAGTCCCTGAGGACCCCATGGCAGATGAAGGCATGGAACCTCTGAAATTAGGAGTTAAGGCTCTTCTTTTCTGGAGGAAGAAAGATTCCCTTTGAGAGCAGTTCAGAGACAGCTTAATTTATGTGTTTTGAGTCATCCTGAGAAGTTGTCTCTCTCAATTAATTATGGTATGAGTCTAGGGAAACTTAAATACCTGAAATAAATAGCATGATGCCATTCACAGCCTCTGACAGCCTCCACTGAAGATTTTTATTAATTTCATTCTCTGCCTCAAGGGAGACTATTGACAAAAATCTTATAGGTAGATTGCTGACAAATCAAAGCTTTCTGCCTTAGCTCTTCAAGAATACAATTTCTTCAGCCGTCTCTGTTTTTTTCTGGGTTTTTTTCCAGCTCTTTTTACTTCTGAATTTGTTATTTTGCATTGAATTCCAGTTTAAGGAAGACCATCTTTGGAAGGGAAAGTATTGGCATTTTTCAGGCCAGCTCTATTTGTCCTACTAAAAGATGGAAGGATGATGACAGATTTTGAAAAAGGGAGATTACAGTAGATTTAAAAGCTTGTCAGAAAAGAGAAAGACTTGTGTTACAGGCACTGTCTTATGGCTCATCAGAACTAAGCACAGCACTTGGCTTTCTCATTGACCTTCTATAACTAACACTAAATACACAACTTATTTCCTGCTGTATAAAATGGGAAAAACAATTACTCCCTTTGTGAAGTATCTTATTTGAGGGAAGAGATTAACATCTGGTAGTGTTCATGAAATACTAAAGGAAAAATCCACATGCAGTGTGGAAAATAAATGTAAAGGACACACTTGCCAAAACTGGGAGACTGTAGAGTCAGTCCTCTATCTACCAGGCTAGAAATAACTCCTCAATCAGGACAGTCTCTGGAGAAGGATACAGCTGGTACACAGACAGATCTCCTGGCTGAGGGTAACTAAGAAGGAAAAACTATCCTAATAAAGGTGCTCACAGGTAAACAGGAGGTGGAAAATTGAAACTTGTATAGATCAAACCAGTCCAGAGTCCCCCAAGGATTTTTCTGGGCAAATTGCTTTTGTAACAATTCAGTCAGGCTTTTTGTTGTGGGAAAACAAGTGTGTATGCACACAGATGTGGTATCTGCCTCTTTCAAGCAGTTTACCTCGTACTCTTACAAGCAGCTCCCCGCAGAAGAGTTTTAATATTTGCTCTATGGTGATGTTGCTGTCAACTTTGCTACTGTCAAATATCCAACCCACAACAGGCATTTTGCCGAGCTGTGGCAGTACACAGGGCCACACTGCTGCTGTAATTGTCAAGCTCTGATGAAACACAAGAGAAGACCTCTGAACATCCCCAAGTTGACAACTATACATGAATGTTAGAGGTAGGAAAAACTTAATGACAGTGCTTTATCATCCCTGCCCAACACCTGCAGCTTAGGGCAGTCTACTGGTTGCAACTCAGTGGAGTGTAGGTTTAATCCTGGGAAGATGATCTACAGTCCTACCAGCTCAGAGAACTGCCATCTCCAAAGTCACTGAAAGTCATGAACTTGCAAGCAATTTCATGTGCAACCTCCTACTGGCATCCACATTTTTATATCAAAGGAAGACATTAAAAATTACAGGCTGAATATACTTTGCTAAAATAATAACAAGAAGCTATGTTTTTGGGCCCTAGCACATTGCTGATTCAGGGCAAAAAACTCTTCCCAATTTAACAACCCTCTGTCTTGCAGGAATCAGAGACTTTCCCCATAGGGACTATGTCAAGCACAAGGGAAAACTTTGCTTAAACCATGAGGAGCTCATTACTACTGCAGTCTTTACTCAGATGGGGGCCTCAGGATCAGCTCCATAACTTCGGCCGCAGCTTTAACCATGTAATAAGCCATACAGTTGGTTTGGGTTTTTTTTCTAATCAGCTATGTATTATAGGTGCACTTCCACAAAAAAAACCAACCCAACCTTATTTTAGCCAATATATATTCATAGATTGTTTGTTGGAATAGATTCAATTCTCAAGTCGGCAGATATTTTATTTTTGTGGAAAAAAAATACACAGTTGCAAAAGAAATAGAAAAAATGCATGCAAATAGAATGGGCTATTCACACGTATTTCAGATGAATTGTGTCCTACTCTTTTTGGTCTGATGCTAGTTGAGCAAAAATACTGCGAGAACACTGCCTGTAAAATACTGCAAGTTTCAAGGTCAACAGGTCTAGCTATACACTTTATTATTGATTGCCTCATGCTCTTCTGAACCTGTTCTTATAATCTTACTTATTTATCAGTGTTTATTTCCTGGGTGTAGGTTATAAATTTCTCAGTGTGGGATGGTTCTAGTTTCTTTATACAGAAACTCTGAACCCAATTGGTGCCATTTACTGCTACTGGAATGCAGCTAACAATAAAAAGCTAAAAGTTATTTATTGCAGTTGTATCGATAAAGAGGATCCGTCTGTGTGGATTAAACCATACCCGTTTTTTGGTAGATACACATACATATGTGGGTGAGTGTGTATAGATATACTGTACACATACACGTATACAGAGACACAGTGTTACTGAAAGCAGGCCCTCATTTTTTAACTATGTATAGTTGCACAAGATCAGTCCCAATACATAGTATAATGAAGCTGTTATGAACCACAGTACCATCACTATAAATTCCACAGGTTTTGGTGAAGGATTTTTATTTAGGGTAAATTTAAATGTCAATGTCCTTTACTAGGACTGAAGGGTTAGCACTGGAGCAGCTTTCTGATACCACTTGTTATTTAGCTTTTACACAGAACATCTTTACTTACAGTCTTGCAATAAACTCTGTACAGAACTTTGAGTAACCCACTACTGAGCTAAATGTTACTACTCCAGCCTAATGCACTTCTCAAGGGAATACATTAATTCAGAAGCAAACAAAGTACTATTAGATGCTGTGCATTTGACTTACCTTTACAGTGCAGTAAAAAATGCCTATTCATGGGGCTAAACTTTGCACTGAAGTATGTGCACTGGTCTTTCAGGAAGTTACATGAGAGACACTGACGATTCAATGATCCCACTGTCGATACGCTGGGGAAGAAATTGATCAGAAATATTTTCCATTGGAATAAAACACAATAAACCAAGGATTAGCTCATCCGAGCAATAAAATTTGTTTACATTCCAAAACTTGCCAAAATATCACTGTCTTATTTTGTGTCTGATGCAAGCTGTTTTCAGATGGCTCAGTGGACTACTGTTCTGTAAACTGGGCAATGTGGACAGGATCCAAAACCTGCCCAAAGCCAGACTGGGGTTCCAATAACTAGCTGTGGGTAACGGTGTTAGTAGGACACCATGAAGAGCCTCATTAAGTTCAGATTTAAGCCCTGAGGTTTGTGTAAGGAGGAGATGCTTTGCACACTCTCTTTAAATCACATGATTAAACCCCATAAATATTATGTTTATTTAGAAGATTTTCACTATTAAAAACACAGTCATATTACATGCTTGCATTAGTTTTAGCTTTTTAGATGCTTACAAAGTACTAGTGAAGACCTAAGTGTAAAATCTTTTCTGTTTTTAAAAAAATGTAAAATATCATCAGCATTTTTAGTTTTGAAAAACTGTGATTCTTTACTTGTTACAGCTCAAGTGTACTAACTTTTACACAATATAAATGATTACTGAAGCCCCAAAGCAGCAATTAAGGTCACAGAATGTCATCATAGCACTTACAGCTTGGGATGAAGAAGATGTTAACATAGCCCCATGTACTTCTTACCTACGTAGCTGTCTTCCTCTTGGGGATTCTTCAGTGCTTAAGAAATAACTGTGTCCGAAAGACAAACAAAGTTAAACTCAATTTGGTAAACTGTCAGATTTGGGTGGTGTTTAGAGAAGTCAGAGACATATTATAAATAACATTTTTTAAAATTAAAAATTCCCAAATACACATGAAGATCAAATACTTATATATAAACCTCAGCTCCAAGATTAAACTTAGACCCAGTATACAGAGTAGTTATTTCAGATGCTATATGATTTCATATTAAAACAGTGATGAACACAGTATTTCATGTTTTCTGTTTAATTCCTGTAATGCCAATAAATAACAAAAAATACAGAAGATAGTTTCTCCTTCACTCCAAGAGTTTGCAATATAAATCCAAGGAGCAGAAAAAGGTCACAATGAAATTATATCATAAATTAAAACAGGTCTTATGATACCCGAAAGACTTTTCAAGCTGTAGAATGACTTTTTCTTCTATCTAGAGACAGAAGCCAGCACCCTAGGCAATGGTTTACAGATAAGGTTGCGTGGGTGGAAAGAGGCTTAGTAGAGCTGCTGCAAGAATATCAAGACAAGTCCTTGATGTGTCCCAGCTGAGATCCCCACACAGTTTCTGCTTGAGAGGCAGAAGGAGGGCTGAGGCAACCCTCTCTGCAGGCTGAGTGCGCTCAGACCTCACTTTTTCATCTGAACCTTGGAGAAGTATCAAGATATTCTCTATGTATATATTTTCAAAATCCATGGAAAGACTGGTCAGAAAGGTTGTTTCTCCAGTACCAGTGGAGATGACAGCATTGTTGCAGCCTCAAAAAGGTCCTTGCCTTTTAAAGAAAATAAGACTTAGACACATCTGTTTAATTTTTGCCATATGCAGATATACGTGAAGACTAACCAATATCCACTGAAGTTATGTGGAGCTTCCAGGTGTTTTGTGTCAGTTCTGTACTGCTCCCAAAAATCACCAAGTATGTGCTGTATTTCCTTCCCATTATAGCACTAAGATGGGCTTTGGAAAGATTTCTCTCTGAGTGAGCTGGGTGACAATCAAGGGTTTGGATAATCTCCTTATATAATTTGCATTTATGAGGTTTAATCAGATCCCCAAAGTCCAGAGACCTCATGCAGTAACCAAGCAGGCATGAAAAATGAAGATTTTGGGTTTTATCAAGTACTAAAAATTTACTATGACTTCTTATCTGGATTCCAGGAAAGAAGTCACCAAAATGTTATTACTGCTGCACTGTGTGTTGATTTCTTTTATTTAAAAAAATACAGTGAGTCAACTGGTGTCATGGTATGCTCCTTTTCCCTCTGCATAAAAATGCATGCAGTAATACACTGGAAAATAAATTGGCTTACAACTGCACTTTACATACCGAGGAGTGTAAAATTGATGGTAATGCTCAAAAATGAAAGAAATATTGTTGCTTAACTTCAGATATGCTATTTCTAGTTAAATTGATTCCACTTTAATAACTCATTTTCATAAACAGACGAAGAGAATAGTGCTTACATCTTTTGTGTATTTTCATCGTATGCCAGGATTTTGATAACTTCCCAGTTTCCTGATGTCAGGTGTCTCACACTGATTTGTTCACTTTTAGCCTGGAGAGAGATAGAAAACATTAACTTCCACCTTAATTGTTACATTTTTCTTTGCCTAGCAGGATTGTCCGCACGTCATTACTGATTACAGCTTTTTAACTTTAATATGCAACGTAACATCTTTAAATCACAAACCTCACATTTTGACATGCCTGAACTTCAAGTATTCTTTCCCTCCCATATAAAAACTTTTCAAAGTCATTAAAATTATCTGAGTTTTCAATTTTTCTTTAGGTTGCCCATATGCCAACAAACAATAGAAGTCCCATACTTCATGCTAAGGATCTTGTCTCTATGCATGTTTTGTTTCTCTTGTTTCTTTTCCTTTACAGTGACATAGCAGGGCAATCTGACTCAGACCCCTGTAACCAAAACACTGCAACAGAGTGTGCCTACCAAGCTTTCATGCTTATCACATGCTTGTATTGAGCCAAGATTATTGCAAAGATGCTGTGCCAGGATGGGACATAAACACCACCCTCATCTGAGGAGGCAGGAAAACCTCTACGAAAAATGTACTGCACAAACTCAGACACAGAAGTTCACAGGATCTAAACCTAGGTAAAGCCCCTGTTCCACCATGCACTCTGGAGAAGTCTCTCTTTATCCAGAGTCTGTAAGGAGAGTCTAAGAGTAGCTCCAAATTTTGGCAACTGAACCAAATGCTTACGAGTTGGGGAGAACCCCTTGCTCCCTCTCATAAATTGTTTCTATCCCAGTGTGAGCCTAGAAAAATAACTGCTACAAGGGGAAATTCAAAACCTCTTGATGCACTGTGTATCTACCTTGAGGTAAAACCAAACTCTTTGGCTGGAAGCTGCAGCAGACTTCATCAGATACAGGTTAAAAACAATGAAACCCAAAGAGTGAGAAGCTCATTTGAGATTTCTTCCTAGTGCAAAAGGTAAAATTCTTGCTCAGGCTTCTGAAGATTAAAACTTCAATCATGAACATACTTGAAGAGTGTTTTTTTCTGTACTAGGTCTATGGTGCTTGGCCTGGACATAAAATTCCTAGTTTTCAAATTCCAGACAAATGTTGTAAAGAAGTGATACTTCAGTTTATATTTCAGCCTTAGTGGGTGAAATTGAGCAGATGGAGTTACAAAGGAGGTCAGAGGGAGGATTTAATCATGCTTTCTGGCCTCGCTCCCTGTGAATCTGGAGCATCAGTCCATACCTAATCACAGTGGCCTCAGTGGTTATGTGGCCTACAAAAAAGTCATAAAGAAAAAGAGGGTTTTTTTTAATCTCTGTATTTCTGAATTGTACCTTGTAAACTCTGATCTCTACATCAACAGCAGTCATAACTAGAAATTAGAAAATGCTCAAGGACACCTATGAGACATGTCTGGAAATGGCAAGGTAGAAACAAGTCCCTTAGAACCGATCTGTTCTCTAACAGATCCACAAGGAAAGAACAATGTAGTACCTCTGTAACAAGTCTTGCAAGTACTAACTGAAATCAGGATGCTGTGCTAGGTGCTGTACATATGTTTATGATGACGGTTCCCTTGTTCAGGAAGGTTCTCATATTCAGTGCTGTCTCCAGGAATGATTAAAATATAAATTAGTGATTTATTATAAGTGACTATTTCTTCTCTAGAGAAGCTGCAACTACTGAAAGAGATATTTAAATATTGAGATCACAGAATCTAACAAGAAGCAGCAATAAAAAGCCCAGCCAAGCGTTAATAAACATGGTTATTTTTCAAGGTTACAGCCATAATACATAATTTATGAAGCTTGTAGGAAGTTCTTGCCTTGATCCATTAAAGTTACTTTATAATTCTTATTTTGTGGTTGAAAAAGAGAGAATTTCTAGAGTTGCAAAACACTAAGTAAGAAATTTCTAGATACATAACACATGATTCAGTTTCATTTTGAGATGGTTTCTTTTAAATATTTCATAAGTTACTAAAAGCATTTGAAAACAATAAAACACACATCTAGTCCTCTACATTCAGACAGTAAATAATACATGATAGACAGTAACCTTTCAAACAGTAACCTCCCCCTGCAAGAAGATTTAATTAGATGTTTCTGCTAACCTTTGATTATATCACTGACACATGCTTTTCTAAAGTACAGTCAAAGAAATGCAGCCCAAGAAAGACCATCACTTGTCAACACTTGTAAGGTTGACAAATAAGCCTCAGTGATTAAAATAATCTAAAGCAAGCCATTAAAATTTACTTCTTCGTCACTCTATGTTCTGTGTTTTAATTTTCCTGCACTTGGAGGCTGATTTCTGTTAATGAGCTGATATCTGTTCTGAGTAGTACAGACAAGTAACGAGAATCTGAATGCCAAATTCCAACATTAACTGAGCTCCATCACAAAAAAATGTGATCGTCTGGGTACCGGAGACCTGCTGACTGCTTTAAATTCTGCAGGGCACCTGTTATGCCACTGTGGCTCTCACAAGGTGTGACAAACATCTGATGTGACAAAAGACTTTATGTGCAACGGTTAATATAATTTTTATGCCTCCATGTTTGCTTTAGAAATAATGGACAATCAGATTAATGCACTGTGTAAAACACATCATATAAACACATTTCCTGTCCTTTATTGCTCTGTATCAGCCCCATTACCACACAGAATGTTGTTTATTGATGAATAATGGCTGATACATGGGATATCACATTTCCTCTTCTTCTCAGGAGCAGCTATACACTTCAAGCCAAATTTGTCATTGGTGGTACCATTCAAACTTGTTTATTCATGTTGATTGGCGGTCAAAATAGAAGTATTTTTTATTTTTGGAGTTGTGCAGAACCCAGGGCTCTAATTCTGCCTATAAAATACTAAATTCTTAATGATAAGCTTGAGTTTAAACATTATTTCTGGTGAGATTAAGACATGTATTTAAAAGAAGGTATAAATTAAATTTTCTTATTGAATAGAAGTGGGATTTATCTTTTGCTTAAATATTTTCCTGAATTAGGATCAAGTTTCCTGGGCTCTTTAGTAGTGAAAAATGTCAGAGCCTAGAGGTTTAAGGCAAATTTGATTATATCTGTAACATCCTTGGGAATGTTGCAAGTTAATTCTCAGATCTACATTATTATTTCATGTATTTTAATGATACTTATTCATATTGGGAAAGAAACCAAAATAAGACTTGACTGACTAAATGGTTTTGCTCTGGCGTGAATTTTTGTGTGGCTACTATATTAATACACCTTTACCAGATTGTCATCCGAGTTACTGTTTTCTCTGGAAGATAGAATTTGGCATGCCTTTGATCCCTTTTTCTTCTCTGATTCTTTCTTGATATATTTACTCTAGAGAATAAGTATCTTGTTCTTGCTTCTTCAGGTTAAATTTTCATTAAAGTTCTTTTGCTCTTGTTCTGTCTGCAGTGCACTGTGAAGACATTTCAGACTTAATAATGTTCATACCAGAACACTGTCATAAAGAGAGATAATAGAGTTGCCTGGTGCCAAGTCTGCTATTTTGATGTTTTGGGTACCTTGATAATCCCTCCTATGTCATATGGCTCTGCTACAGTACCTGGATTAATGCTCTGATGATTTAAATAGATGCCTTGGAGTGTTCCGTTCCAGGGCATAATTTCCTTTATTAGTTCATCACAACTTCATACTGGTGACCTTCAAAGTCATAGTGCAAATTTATCTTCTTTCAGATTCTTCTCTGGAAAAAGTAATGACCCCAGGAAATGGAAGCCACTGGAAAATGTTGCAAAGGGTAATAAAAGAGTCCTAATTTTCACAAAATTTAAAGTTTTTGGTATTGCCTCCCTTTACTGTTGTGTGTAAGACCAGACTCTGAATATTCTGAACTGACATTTAAAATGATACTTATGCATATATAGTGTATATAAAGAGGGTAAAGTGAGTGTTTCTGCAGGTCTCTTGAATTTCTGTGGCTATAAAACCTTGTTATTGACAGAAGGGTTTAACAAGTAAACATCTCTGCCTGTCTACAGTCGTACAAAGAAAACATGAAATTTTCCAGAGAGGGTACTCTGGGAGTACCTTTCATTTACAGATTTTATGTGTCACCACAGCAGAGGTCTAAGAAAAGAAAAAGCTCCACTTATTCTGGAATAAGTTATAAATATGTCTCTGCACTGAGCAACAACCTGTCCTGGACAGGACAAATGACCATGACACAAGAGTTCAGACTCTACTGGAGTGCAAGCCTTTTCTTGGGTCATGTGTTATCACTAAAAGTCCTAGATGACCACTAGGATATTAAAAATAGCCTGAACCAAAACCTTACCTGAACAATAAACATGGCTATGTGGTGAAATTCACCCCGGCCTCCCTGCTTTACTGGGACAGTCATGAAGAACTTATTGCCATCTTTGGAGAAAACTGGTTCTTCATTCTATAAATGTAAGACTGTGTTAGTTTGTTGCACTTTCCATTAAACTTCTTAACTAAACATCAGCTTAGGTTTTTCATCTCCTTGGTTTTGGTAGTTGCTGTGCTCCTAAGACAACTGGAGGAAAATCCTTAGATTTTAAATACATTCTGCTAAAATTAACAAAAATGTGGTTGCTAAAGCTAAACGTAGTTCATGCCAGTAGTTACCACTGTGCAATCTCGTCCTCAAGCATGGGTTATAGCCCTTGCAAAACTCTCCTTCCCAATTAAAGGTCTGGTAGTCTCATCCCTAATGCAGCAGGACTTTCAACCATACGTTCCTTTATAGACATACAATTAATGACAGAGTCCTGCTAGTGATGAGGAGAACAAATGTTTCCATGGCCTGGACTCAGAGAAACATTACTAAAGCACATGCTTAACACTCACTCATTTCAACAAAGTTTCTTGGAAAAAATAAGTACATTGAAGTGATATTCTGAATCATAGTATTACCATAAACTGTAGCCTGGTGTGATACCATCTCTTCACATCTAACTTTACACAGACATATTAAAGGAAAATGGCTTGCTATAAAAGCATAGCCTTTTTAAAAATAATTTCTCATTTGCACATTGCAAAATGAAGCCTGAAATGTATTTTAAATAGAACATGTTTCATCCATTTATTGGACAGCTCTTCTGAAGTTATCAAAATGGAATCATTTTCTGACATATTAGTTCAACGTATTGTTCTGGGTATGAATTTAGAAATACTATTCTTATGCATTCCAATTACAGCCCATATGACCTCTAATCTTTGAACTCCTTTGGGTTTAATTTGGTAAGGTTATTTTTTAATCAGAAAAAAATCAGCAGAGTATATAGGACATGCTTGGAATGGGATTTGTCTGATCTATCTTTAACCATTCAAGAGTTAGTTAATCAGCTGGTCATCTAAGTGCTTACTTAACTGAATGCAGAGAGACTGAAAACTGAAGGGAATATTGGCTCTGAAATCCAGACAGGTTTCTCAGTTTGAAGGGCTGAATTGCTCACTGGGAGGAAGGGTGTATCTCTTTTCACCACTGACAGTCAGCTAGATAGCAAAATGTCCTCTGTGTGATGCCAAGTGACAGGATTCCCACTACCAGAGAAACAAGCTTCCATCTGAATGTTTCAACCGACACTGCTATAATCCTCGGCTGTTAAATTAATTTAGGATCCTAAAAAGTATTCAATTTTAAAAGGAATGGATTTTAATAGCTTATAAAATAACATATAATTAAATAAAAATGACAATTAAGCAATTACACACTATACACCCAGAAATAGCATTTATACTGTACCTGTTTAGGAAGCCACAGGTCTGACTGCATTTCATATTTCTATGAAAGAAAAAATGCTTTTATGGAATAGCTATAGATCAGAAATATTTCCCAAATTCAGCAAAAGGTCTTTAGCTATTTCATGGTTTTTTTTCTACTATGTTACAATCTTCACAACTTTTCACTGGCACTTACACTGAAACAAATGATAATTTAATTACAAAGTCAGCTGCTTTATTCCGAGTTTTTGGTAGAACACCACAGGGGACCTAAGAATGCCTTTTTCAGTCCTTTCTGATTAGCTATCAAGAAGCTTTACACAGGCAGTTCTATTTGTTTTTTACCTCTAGGCATCATCTGACAACTGGATATTTTAGGTCCTTCATCAACACTGGGCAAACAGCCAGCAACAAGCTCAAATTGTGAGACCTTTTCAAATCACAATCCCTTGCTTTAATGGGTTGTAGTGTGACATTATTGAAGAGAAAAAAAATGCAAATGATTGGTTTTTATTGGTCACACTCATATTTCACATCATGCCATCTAAAAACACCCCAAGTACCATGCACATGGTGTTGAAAAAAAATATAGAATATACGTCAACTGTTGTAAACTGTCACAGTCACACTGAAGTCATGAAAATTTATTAGCTACAGAAGCATCTGTACATATATGGCCTGCAAAATGAAAAATCTGTAGCTACTACAGCAGCTGATTTATATACAGTAATTTCTGGAATTGAGAACATATGCAAAATGCTAAACAACAACAAAAAAGTTTACAGTTGAAATCAAATGTGTGATACAATGTTAAATTCTCACAATAAGGCCTTTCCTCATCCATTACTGAACTCAAGAGCATCACCTTATCCCAACAGAGGCAGCGTAGGAACCATCCAGGGTCACAAGTATGAGCCTCTGAGCTGCACTCATATGGTGACACTGCATCACTATCTTTCCTCATCCACCTTAAAAGGTCCTTCACTGCACTTTAATTCTTCGGGAGTGGGACTTCTCAATCTCTCTCTCTTATATTATGTCCTGGATTATAGCTCCCTGGATACCTACTTCAGACAAGCCCAATTGACCTTGAAGCACATAAGAGTTTACTTTCAGAAGCGACTGCTCACAGTGGTTCACGACCGACTTTATTAATAAAGGGGCACAAGGCTTGCAAGAACCAGGTAAAAAAGCAACCCAATCAACAAATCTCCATGTTCACAATCTTAATCCATAGTCTGAGGATTTATTCATAACTTCTGAGTGAGGAAAAGCAACCTTCAGTATGTAGCAAAAGAAGCAGACAAGCTCACTTTAACACAACTGACTGCAGTAGCAAGACACTGATGGGAGCCTATTAACTCAGAGGCCAAACTTAGACCTACATTAATCACTCATAACCATTTACACTGCCAAATTATACCCTCTAGTTTGGAGCATCTGTTGGTACTGATATTAGCATGCATAGAAAATATTTATACTTTTAGCTGGTTCTGGGAAGAGATCGTGACTCAGAATGGGAAAGTGGCTAACTGCATTCAAGATGCAAGATTGACTGTGAAAATGGAGAGATGTAATGCAGGAGTGTCAAGCCAAAGTCTGGGTCAAGGGATGGGATGTGGTTGGATTCAAATACAAAAATGTATTTCAGCTTGGCTTACATTCAAAATGAAATATCCCTGTTGTGTTTCAATTTTTTCCTTCTAAAGTTATTTAATTCTGCTATCCAATTTCCCAGAATTATCAGAATTTTACACCTTTTCCTTCAACATATGTAAGCTGTGAGAGATAGAAAGATCTGAAATGAAACTCTGTAGGGGGAGAAAGAAGAAACCAGGCAGCTGAAAATATCTGACGGAAGACAAGCTTGTCACTGCACTAGCTATATCCAAAGTACACGATGTTCAGCAACTGCAGTTTCCACTGAAGTTAATGAATGAACAAAGCTTAGTAATTCTGAAAATGTCACTCAAAGTTGCTAATTACATGAAATCATTTCACCAGATTTGGAATTTTCTCACATCCATTTCCTCCCTGTTGACTAATTATATTCAGCTTGCAACTACTGCATCTGCAAACTGATTTCCAAAAATCTTTTTCTGAACATGAACACAAAATGCAGGAAGAAACCTTGAAAAGAGAGCTTAGGAAAAAATCCAACTTACCCTGCTGCAAGCCCCAGTTGTAGTTTCACAAACTGTAAGGATGGAGACATTCTGAGGTCTGTTTAACCATCTCACCACAGCCTTGGTGTTGCTTACCCATTTCACCATGGTGATGTAATATTCCCTAAATAAACATTTGAAAACATAATGTTCAGATCATTCCTATTTCAGATTAGACTTTTTAAAATATATATACATACACAGTTCATCAAATGCTGGATTTGTACTGCATGACAGTATCAGTACTGAGGGATGGAGAAAATAACCCCGAATGACCAGCATCTGTGTTCCTACAAGTAGCAAGGCTCAGTCCCAGTGCACTCTTCCTCTGGAAAATTTGTATTTCATTAGCACCTCCTTCTCAGCCATTTGTAATATAGAAACTTTACCAACTGCGAAAAATATACTTGTGAAACATATGTTTGTGAATTCATATGAACCATGTACTTGCTGGCCATCTTAAAAACAAGCACTAAATTCCAACAGAAGTCAGTGTTTTCCTATACCAAATACCTTCAGAAGACACATTTTTGCAAAAGAATCCAGCCCTATTGTTAAACAAAAAAAAAAAAAAAACCACCAAAGTCTGTAGTTCTGTAATGTTAGAGTACAGGCAAGAATACTTTAAAATTTTTATGTTTTATAACAAGTATTTTATACTGGGACTTCTGCTTCTGCATAAAAGGGAAGTCACACTTGGTATCAGAGCGTGTCAGCTTCCGCTTTAACAAATAGCTCATATCGGTCAAATTGTCTGTCCCTCAACAACCCTGGCTGAGCAAAGGAGGCTTCCTAGGCACAGACTCATGGTATGGAGTATCTGCCTCCCTGCTCACAAAATCCTACTAGGCTGTCAGACTGGGGATGTAACAGAGGAAGACCTGCTGCTGCTTGTCATCCCAGCCAGGCTATTTGCTTCACTTCTCTACCCGTGGCAGCTGGCAGCTTTCATAGTCCAGCTGAGTTATGTGCAACAGTGGAGTGAACTTGTCTGGAAACTCAGCTCCCTCTTAAAATAAGGGTCTTAGCTTGCATATAATTAGGCTTTTAATCTAATACTGATGGAGATCTCATTACTCTTTGACAACACATGTTTAATTATACATTCAAAAGACTTCTTAGTAGATCAAAGATGCTAAACAGCACCAACAGCAAAGTTGTGTACAACTCTGATGCTGCACACAGGAGATGCAAGAGACAGCAATTCACTGTAGCCTCAGTCTGGTACTGTATTTGAAGATCACAGCTGAACAACGCAATATGCCCAACTTTCATGCTTGACTTTAGTAAGAGGTATTTTCACATGCGATTACCAGAATGATGACTAGAAATGGTGACTTCAGATATATTCTAATACTTACCTTTTTTGGTTTAAAAATCTTTTTAACTTACTGAGGAGAAAAAATTTATGCCAAAAATAACACAAGATCTAACACGAGACCAGGTGACACAGCCGACAAAGCAATGATCTAACAAACAAACCACAGAGTGCAACACCAAATCTCAGGTAACTGGTTCCCCATAGCAGAACTCAAGAAACAAGAGTTGAAAATTCCTCCCTCTGCAGTCGTGCCTTCATAAGGCCGTCCAAAACCCCTGCAACTGTGCATACAGAAGCCCGAACATAGCCAAAAGCAAATGTTCAAAACATGTATAGAAGGACTGACTCCCTCTACCAGTACTTAGACACCAAGGTAAGACAGCATCCACTGACAACAAAAAATAAATTATCCCAGAACCAAATTCTACAAAATAGAGCCTAAGCTGTCCATTTGAAAAAGTCTTCAGTGAGGTATGGAAACAGGATATTTAATTATACAGAATCCAGCTGATATAGTAATTAATAGCCCAAATCAAACCATATCATCTTCCATCACTGACATAAGCTTCTTGATCACTGAAGTGAAAGTAAAAGATCATTTACAAATTCCTTTTTTTTCCCCTTCCATCAACTATGCATAAAAATATGTTCAAATTTCACTACATTATGACATGTTTATCAGGAGTGTAGTATAGTGTGTGTGTATATATATATATGTAGAAACACATACCCTTCTGAAATTAAATACTGTCTCCAGGTAATGTTCCTTTGTAATTCAGTTTTGCAGTTAATCTATTTCACATATACAGTGCACATACACATATACAGAGGAGTAGTGTTGTCGCAGGTCAACAGATATAACCAAGGCGAAGTTTGTAGAAGAAAACCATATGTTTTATTAGATTGGCTGATACAGCTGAATAAAAATGGAGAAGCCTGCAGGGCAAAAACTGGGTTAGTTCCAAGGAAGCTGCTATCAGTTTGTGTCTCCAAACTTATTGGGCTTTTTTTTTGCAACTAATCTATTGTTCTAGTAATGAAAATAAGCACTCTATCTTTCCCTCCAGACTCAAATACACAAATGTACTGGGATTATTAGACTTTGCATCTGTACATACATTAAGTTTTCTCACAACATCACTTGAAAGAGGAAAGGCTATGATTACTTTCTGGACAAGGGACTGAAGCAAGATATTAAATAAAAATTTACACTCATTTTAGATCTGCAATTTGATACCCATTTAATTAGGTGCTCTACAGCACTTTGCATGTTCAGAGCATACTTTCATCCTTGTTCAGGAACATTTCTTAAACCAGACTGTCGATTAATTTACTGCATGCCCGAAGAATAACAAACACAATTATTCATCACCTATGTAATGTTAGTTTAAACTCACTGTACCACACAGGGGCTCTGCGGCCGAGACAGAATCCACTTTTGGCATTCAATTAGCCTAGTAAGAGTGGACTTCCCTCTTGCTGTGACTTGTTTTACTCAAGCTTTGTCTACTCACCCCACTCCTTTCTTTGTCCTACACTTTGTGTAGCCAGCTTCAGGTTTCTCTTTATCAATCCCTTTTCTCACAGTAGGGCCACTAAGATGATCATGGGAACCGTAAAACCCGTTTGTTGATACCCATCTCCTCTATCCCCACCATTTCACCAGCTCTTAAGCTTTCCACTGAAATCCCTGATTGACAAGAAAACCTCATTCAATCCCTGCCTCATGGACCTGCCTTTTTGTTTTTTAGCTAGTTCCCATTTCATGGTCTAATCAAGTTTTCATCTCAGAATTGTTAGTCTCTTCCCTCTCATCTGCCCTAGGACTTTTTCCTTTCTGAATTCCAAAGAGTTAGCTTTCTTCTTTACTCTGTATAAAAGCAGACAGGAAACACTGAAAACACAGAAAAGGCAGTCTCCTTCCACACCATCCCATGATCAGTCACTATTGAAGGAGCTTGTATGTGACTCACTTTATTCTAAGTTGGATTGAACCAGGCAATGCATAGAAACAAGAGCTTCAAGCTCCTTGACCTGACAGAGAGCTACTTCTGATTCCACATTTGGTATTTAAATCTGTGTTTGGCTTCAAATGGTCTAAGGCAATTATATAAGGTAATCAGTATTAAGAAGGTACAGCTTTCCCTTAGACCTGTGAACCAGGAACATGACATGTATACAGTCAGCTCCACAGTAGGAGCTGGAACATCTCACGTATGTGGAGGAGGTGCTTCACACCAAGAAAGGTCAGGTCTTAGGGCCTGAGGGGGATAGAGGATATTCACTGAGAAAGAATTTTCCAACTGTAGGTGTTAAGAAAGCAAATGTTTTTCCTGAGCATATGGCAATTAACTTTTTTACAAAGACTTATAACTTGATGAAATCTGGACTCATTTTTCACAGCTGATAAAAAAACCACGTTAAGTATCAAAGGAGTTTATCATCCTTTGCCAAGCTTGAAGACCCAACTTTTTAAATGCTTCTTTCTTATAGATTATTTTCCTTTATTTTGAATATCTCAATTGATACACAGTTCTGTGGAAGTAGTTTAACACTTTGCTAACAAATTTATCATCACTCAAGGATGTCCAGCACGTCTTGTTTCACTTGGAATTGGGATGCTTGTGACAAGAAAGATATATATGTGTATCTTCCTGGCTGTGATTGTAAGTGCTTAGCAAAGTCAACAGAGCCAATAAGCTGAGCAAAGGAAAGGGATTTGCACTGCATTACACTGGAAGCATAGTTACAATCGTAATTAAATTTGAACATTAGATACTTAGATTTGAAATAGACAACATCACAGGAAAATAACCCACAGTATTAAACTCTAAAATAAGAAACTGTTCAAGAAAGAGAGCTAAACTTTGCAACTTCATACCATTCACTATAATGAAGAAATCTGCTCTAACTTTAAGCCAATGAGCTGATTATGAAAGAAATCTGTTTATAAGAATAACTGGAAGACAATGAACATTTAGAAAAAGGAACCTTACTTTTGTTGATGGTGTTTATAGATTTGGATAATAACTACAAGAGGGTTCACCTAAAGAAAGCCAACCTGTTATGCTCTACTAGTTTGCTGGCAGGTTGTTATCCAAGAAGGTAAACAACAGAAACTTGCCCCGTGCACAATGCTCTAGAATATTTACTATATTCTTAAATTATTTATATTGTTGTATATTGAAAAGTGTATGAGAATTTACAGATACTAATAGAAAATGTCATTCTCAGAAATAGACATGGAAAACAACGCAAATTGAGACATGACCTGCAAGGTAGCTAAGATAACTACAGTTTGTTAGTGTTTTGGTATACTGTACATGACTTTATCTATGCATACATTGATGGATGTGCCGCAGTTTTCTTCTGAGACTAAGCCATGGGTATTTGGTTAGAAGGAGCTTTTCTAGCTCCCCTTCCCATGGGTGCTGGTGGCCACCATCCTGGTCAGGCTAACAAGCTCTGCTCCCCATTTCCTTGCAGCCATGGGCCCTGGCCATGACCATCTCGGTAGCTGACTGACAGACTCTCATCATCCCCCTTAAATCCCCAAATTGGTGTGGGTGATGCTCTGTCTTTATGGGGTCATGGACAGAGCAACCTCCCTTGGTCTCCCGGCCACCTGTCTCCTTGAACAGTACAGCCTTGGTGACAACAAGCGTGTGCTGTTGTCTCTTATTCAGCCCCAAGCACAAATCCCTCGGCAGGGCGGCTGGGCAGGCAGCTGGGTCCCAACCCTGTTGATCCAGGGGCTTGTCCTGGCCCACGTGCAGAACTTGCATTTCTTCCCACTGAACAGGGAAAGGATTAATCATAAATACCTTGGCATTGTGTGGGAAAGCTTCAATAAAATAAAGTCTGTGAATGTATTTTTACCCTGTAGGCTTTGGCTGAATGGATTACAGTCATTTGCTATAAGGTATGATAGTGAATGAATCCTTTACATTAGCCTTGTGAGATAGGTATTGTTATTGTTAGGTTACAGAAGAGGGGAGGGGCAGAAGCATGAAAGAAGTGACTAGACACAGCATATCTATGAAAAACTGAAAGTAAAACCGAGTTTTCTTAATACCAAATTGCATACCCCACCATCTTTCCAAATTCCAGTTAGAATCAAATAAGTTTTCTATTCCAAAGCAAGGCTCAGATAAACTGGCTGCCAGAAGTATAAAACCAACCTTTTGAGATTCAAAAGGTGATTTCAAACTAGAAGTACATAAATATCCGAATGATTTTGTTGATTTGGAAATGCGTGGATAATAGAAACATTGGTGAGGCTTGTAAGAGCATTATCTGAATTTATGCAAACTCAATTTCTTAAGTGTTTTCAGTTCCATTACAAAAAGTTAATTAAAATCAATAACAATTATTTAAATTTGTAATACAAAGTCAGAAGGGTCTCACTGTATAGTTCAGTCTCCTTAAAAGCAGGTATATATGAAATAAGAATGTGGACATCTAGCATTTTTTTAGGCATTTAAATACTATTGGAAAAAGTAAAAAAAAGGACTGACTTAATTTCTTATAGCGCATTTTAAAGCTACCTGGTCAGCAAAGGCTGGAAACAGTGTAGAGCCAATGCAGCTTGCGCACTATGCTGAGAATGGGGAAAGCAAGCAATGGATGATCCCCATGCTGAGACTTTCAAGAGCCAATACACAGTTCTAGCAGAAAAATCTTTTCATCATGTATGGAAACACAGGTCTACTCTAATAAGTCAACTGCAACTTCTTTCATGCATTACTTCACTTTTTCTCTTAGCAATTTCCACTTTGGAAAAAAAAAAAATTTCTGCCTGTCAGGTCTAAATTCAAGCATGGGTTTTGAAAAATCAGCCTACATATTTTCTTAATATCACATTAATATCTTATATCCAAATATCAGCAGTTACAAAGATTCTTCAGGTGTCTTAAGTTACACTGGTTTGAACTGACCCCTTGCACACCACACTGCTTTTTCAAGATTTGCAGCAGGAGACGAGTCTTAGCTTTCCAACTGGAATTTCAGGAGCTAGCAGTGTATGAATGCACACATATTTCATCCTACATGTACAGTGGCTTTCTAGGACTAATGAGAAAAAACCCCTGCAGTACAAAATCATGTTTGCCACTGAAGAAAACATAATATAATTGTACACATGGAATAGAAACACCGTGGGGGAAACAGTAATTGCACAGAATAAAACCACATGTTTAAAGGAAGACTGTCGGTCTTTTTGTGGCATTAACAATGCACAGTAGATGATAAATTTTTCCATAGAATAAAACTTTAAGGAGTAAATTTACAAATGTTATTGCTATCTTTATATCAGAATAACCTGAACAAAACATGGGAAATATTACCAAGCACCTTTATAGAATCACTGCAAGCAGTAAATGAAGGTGGAACATTGAATTTACTCAATCTTACATCAAGTTCCCAGATGCCCTAAAAATCAGAGAAACAGTTTTCTGTCTTCAGAGGTCCTGCACTGCACACAATTTGGGGAGAGTTGAGAATCTGAACGTTACTTTTTACAGTTATAAGTAACAGAAACTTCATTCCCTACACATTTGTGTGGTTTCTCTGTGTAGGAGTGAATCTCTCCCATAACAGCAGTTGGTTATGACTTGTACAATACATATTTCCAAAATGTTTTTGCCTTGAAAGCTCCATAAAACTATATATGATAGTGTCCCATTCCATTTAATTCTGAAAGACTCCCATTACCTATTTACTAATGACTCTATAATGAATTGATTAGGAAGGTACTGAAAAATCTTGACCACTAAAAGTAGCTACTACTTTTATTAAAAAAAACCTCCCAACCATTACAAACTCTAAAGACTTCCAGTCTAGAAAGTCCTGTTCAAATCTCATTCTTCAAACCTGTATATATATTGATATCTGACTATATATGGATTGATGACCAGTGTGATGACTGACTGCTACTCAAATCTAGAGTCAGAATGCAAGATTTACAGTACACTTGGCTACTTTTATAGCACGGATATTATACCTCAATAGCTAAAAGTAACAAACTAACTTTTTTTCCAGGTTTAAAGTTTTACTCTGTCTTCTGATACAGCAGCAAAACAGAATTTTAGACATGAATATTATTTCGATTAAACAGCAACAACAATCTTTATCAAGGACTCAAAAATCTGCAAAGATGCCCCTTAAGGCTCACAAAAGAGATTCCACAAATTGAGCTACTGCTAGCCTTCAGCTTCAAGATGCAAAAAAAGGTTCTGAGATACCAGGATTCACTCATTTGATTCTACTTTCATTTTCAATCTGCTGGGGAGGAAGAATAAATCTGAAAATTCTATAGGGAATGAATCTGAAAAATCTAGAGTGAAAACGTAACATCCAAACAATATTTTCAAGATTTATTTTTCTTGAAGATTTCACATTGCTTTCTCATTTCCCTTCTTTGTGCCTTCTGGCATTTAAAGGACAATTTTAATGCTGTTTAAGAGAGTTAAGGTGCTAATCCTGATGACAAGGAATCTCCTTCAGATTTTATACTGTCACTTAAATTAATGAAGAGTTAGGAAGCAGCAGGAGATTTTATTATGTTTTTCAGCAGTGGTCCATCAACAGAAAGAAAATACTTCAAAAAGCACAAAACCATTCCTTTCACTAACACAATCAGTAAGCATTCCAGCTGACACAAATAATTGCAAGGCATAATTCACTATTAAATTATTCCTGCACAAAGTTAGAGTACCTCAATCTGTATTGAAGAGAGCTATGACAGTTTAAAATTGGTGGCGATGGTTGTGAATCAGTGCCCACTGTTAACATCCTGATTGTTTTGGGAACAATTACCAAAAGATCTTTTGGGTTTTGTAGGAACTGCAAAAATAGCAGCTATATTCAGAGGGGTTTTTTTAGCTGGAGGTAGCTTTATGGTTGCCAATCCTTTCCATGTCTTTCCCCATTTGATAATGCCCTGAGTGAAGAGAGGAAGTTGCACTTCCTTGGCCCTTAGACTGCAGTCAGATCTCAACTGTTGTAACTCTTTTATTTTTATTATTACCTATATAATAATTCAGAGTCAGAAGACCATTAGCATGTGCACTGAAACCACAATGGGAATTCAATCAGTACAACTTCAGTTCTCCAAACTGGAATATGCATATGGAAGGGATGAGAATTTTCTTGCCCTTAAACAAAAGTTTCAAGGCATCTCAAAGTGAGGACAGGTAATCGGGAGCTCAGCTTAAGGTAGTAACTTTAGCAGGTTGCAGCCAGACCTCATTTTGTCAGCCTCAAAGTCAAAGGGACTGTTAAATTAGCTCAGTCGTTCTGAAGCAGTTTCTCCTGAAAAACACAGCACAGACCTTCTTAGTCTATGTGATCTGGTGGCATCGCATCTCACCTTATGTCACCCATGACGAGGAATGAAATTTTCCATAACCTACTGGATTTGAAAAGTTCAGAATATTTCTCTCTAAATGAGGGAACACCCTGATTATGTGTTCTGTGCATTTGTAATACACTTCTATATTCTGCAATCTCATTTCAGAAACTGAAAGCCACAAGTTGGCACACAGCAAGGAAAGGCTGAAAGCGAATGCAGTAACAATCTCAGAAACAGGGCTCTTGTTCAGCCCCTTTGACCATAGCTTACTATTCTTATTTTCATATATTTCAAGTAAATTGGAGCTTCTCAGGAGATCACACATGAGCAAATACCAGATCCCTGCGTTTTTTAAGAGGGGCGTCAATCCAGTACAGCTGTGTTTTATTTTATCATCATTATGTTCAGCCATGGGGGTGAAGATTCTAGTCAAAGATAAGTGTTGTGCTGATGTAAAAAGGCAACTGTTAGCCTGAGAGACAGTCAGGTTAAATTAAACATGAGTTTCAAACCAATGAAATTATATACCTTGATTTAAAGCTGTCAGGTGGCATCAGTTCCAGTGTATGTGCTGGTCCATACAGATTAACTACAAACAGCTTTATTGTTGGGTTTGTTTGACCTGCCTTTGAAAAAAAGAAAATAGGAGCTTTAGAGGCACTGAATCAGTGACAACAAAATAGTGACAACTCTCTAACATAATTATCTTTATAATAATAAGAAATTATTACAATTTTAAAATATTAAATTAAAAAAAATAATTTCACAGCCATATGAATTACATAATTAAAAAAAAATAAGTATTAATTCAGTAATTCTCTCACTGCTCTTCACCGATGGCAGACCTTCCCATCCAGAGCAATGGACCAATGCTCATAGGGGTTTGGCCCAGTTCAGTGAAGCTGCAAAAACACAGCCAGTTCCTAAACCAGCAGTTAAACCCAGACTCCAGCAAAGTCTTTTCTAGACACTATTGCTCCTTCTTCCAAAAAGCTGTCCTATATCTGGGATAACATTCCTCCTTTTCCTCCTCTTCCTTTATAGTTTTCCCCCAG
This sequence comes from Strix uralensis, assembly GCF_047716275.1. Lineage (NCBI taxonomy): Eukaryota > Metazoa > Chordata > Aves > Strigiformes > Strigidae > Strix > Strix uralensis. Next base: position 36,306,421 of record NC_133977.1, read on the forward strand.
TCTTCCTTCACAGTTTTCCCCCCGTCTTCCCTCCCTGGCTTGCTGAGATGGAAACTTCTGGTTTTGGCCCTGTTCAGGACCCAGCTGCTTTGGCAGGCCAGCTCTATGTGAAACAAAATACTTCTTGTTGCTAAAGGCGAATAAAATGGCAGTTTCATATCTATCCACTGGAAAAAGTCTGATAAATCCTGAGGACCTACAGGAAGCCAGGATTTGTCCTTCTCCCGGTGACATGGCTTGTTACTAAGGGAGGTTCCTGAGATTAAGAGAAAGGAGTGGAGATAGAAGACAAGGCTCTACAGGGCTGGCTACTAGTCCCACATCACTGCCCTTGACATATCATACTTAGGCTTCTTTTTCACTTAAGTCACAGGAGTCACACAACACTATATAGCATCCTTGCGATATGGGGGATGAAAAGTGTCTCTCTCAATGGGGCTGACTTTTGTTTAATATTGGAAGGACAAGGTAAAACCACTGATTCTATGAATCTAACCATAATAAACTACAAAGCTGTGTATACAAAGCTGTGTATCTGGCTCTTCACAGGGGCATTTAGAAATGCAAAATAGCTTGGCTGAAATATACCCACAAATTCCCTTTAGAAATTGGACTTATCCCAAAATATAGTCTGAATGCTCTATCCACTCAGAAATGAGTGGTATGGGGACAAGAAAGTTGTATTTGTGCATTTTTACTAGTGCTAAAAAAAAGTTTTGAAAATGGATTTAATTAGATTCCTGAATTATTTTCTTTTTCCCCCATAAAAGCTTTTACATTTTCCTCAAAAGAAATGTGGTCTTTGAAAGGCATCCTTTGCATGAACACAGCTTATACAAATGCAAAACTGTGGAAGAAAACCACTGAGAGATGAAGTCCTTAGGACACAACTGTAGTCACCTTACATCCTTTGAACCCTACATGAACTGCACAGCGGTATCCAAGTACTCTCACTGGGAGGGCTGCCATAAGTAATTACTATCCAACATGAGTATGAGTTGTAGAGAGACACTCCAAAGCATGTCTTCACAAGGGGCATGACGAGATCTGTGCTAGCCCCTGAACACGAGGTGCTGGAGTACAGCATCACCCCAGCTCTGTCACCCCCAGCCCTGCTCCGGACATGGCAGAGGGGTCACTGCCATGGCACTGCCCAATGCAGGCTGCCAGCCAGAGCTGGGCTCCGTTCAGGGCTGCGCTGGCCCAACGTACTGTCTCTGCTACAACCATCCATGGTGTGCCCTACTCTGCTGTGTGGATACATCTGAGCTACAGCTCTACAGCAGCAGCTTCTAGCTCGATACGAGGTCTGTCCCCACGGCTGGGGAGGTGCTGTGGTCAGCAGAGCCAACACCGAGCACTCCCGCAGCCTGCAGTGGACTCAGGAAACTGAAGGTGGGTTTTCAACCTGAGTAGAAAACGCTCACATCCACATCTCTCCCTTGACAGTGAACAGCCTCAACTCTTCTACCACTCTCCTCATGACAATTTAAATAGCATAAATTTTGTATAATACCCAAAACATTTGCTCAGTAATGCAAGAACTCTTTACATTGAAATCCTGCTTTATTCTCAATGTATTTAATAAAATTTAAACTTCCTTTTCATGTTTTTTTTTGAAAAATACAGTCTGTGCGTGTGACGTACATGGATGTGCATGCTCCAGTATTCACAAACACCTATGGGTTTCCTTTTATTTTTTAATCATAATTTTCTCCAATGGTTTCATTCTATAATAAAGACCAAACCTTTTTTTTTCAGCTCTGTTGCTATACCACAAGCTTCATTACCAATTAATGATGTTTAACGGGTAACTAAATTGGCATTAAATGGAGACATTAAATAAAGCTAATGTTTTTTCATTAATGAGATTACTGAAGTAGTATTGTGTATCACTTTTATGCTGAATTGCTAATGAAATGGAATTACTCATTATTTGTTTACAAAGCTGACTTTTAAAAATATTCCTTATTTTTTTCTTTGCTCTGTCACTTAAGGACTTTTGTCAAAGCAAGTATGCAAACTATCTCTGAAAATACTGTTACTTCATTATTATGAGTATTATTTCATAGCACACATACATTATATTTATATCATGCATATTATTGTGTCACAGTACCTGGTACAATCTAACTGTCCACCCATCAAGAATCATCAAAAAACAGTAGCAGGAATAGGGTAACAGTAGTATTTTCTAAAGCCCTCGATGAGCTTCCCTTGAAATGTCAAGGGAGTACCACACACAAGGACCCACATATCCTGTCAGAAAGAAACTCATACGCTTGCACAGAAGGGATGGATAAACTGGTAAGTTGGAAGATTAATACCAGTACTGGAGCTCAGCACAAAAACAACAGCTAGAGAGGCACCTAATCAGGAAACCCCCAGAAAACGAGGAGCGATTTCAGACATTATCCCTGTCTGTCCTGTTCTTTCTGACACAAATCTAAAAACCCTTCTCTAAATCTTCTGAAACTCAGTGATAGCTCTTTTCTGTATTTTTTTTTTTTCTCATTTTGATGCCCAGGAAAAGATTTTACTATGGCTTATCTTATGCAAGGCCAGTCTGTCACATTTATTAATAACAGCATAATTTACTGAGATATATATAACTGCCATGGAACATGCCCTGCACTCTGCACACAGCATGTGTGACTCCAGTGCAGTTGTGACAGTACCTTCTTTTCTGTGCAGTCCTTCAAACATATTACTCTTCTCTTGGAAGTAGTGGATTGATTTTACCAGGCATATACCAGTGATGAAATTACTACAAATTAGTTTCTCTACTGCTCCCTCACCCAACAGTTTCTTTCCAGCAAAAGGTGTTACAGTCTACTGAAAACAAAAGTAATTAATATTTCCTGAAAAGCAACATGAACAAAATCAGCCTCTCTTACTGTCTAGAAACACTCCTTCCATATGGTTGAATACTATCACTGAACAACGAAGAGGACATGAGGGCTGCACTCACACTCATCTTACCTTAGGATACGGATACTGCTTTCCTTTTGGATATAGACCTCCAGTAAATCGGGGAATAACCATGTTTGGTACCAGAGAGTCATTTATGGTCAGGAACGCTAGTCTTTCACCATCTGGAGACCACCAGTGGGCAACGTGAGAATGAAGAAGTTCCTCTGCAAAACCAGATTTCCTTAGGGTCCATAAAAATAACTATCACATAGTTTGCAACTCATTCATTTGGCGCTGATTTGTTCTTTCTCTGCCTACTTGAAATGCATCTGTTGTAATTTCACATTATCCTGGGTTGAATGTTTGGATAACAAGGCATATCGAAAGACCAAACTTTAACCAAATGAATACTTTCACTGATGTCAATAAATCATCTAAACGTGAAAGATGATTGTAACTGCCATATGGTTTAGTTCTATTGCATTCCATTAGATGGGTTTAATTAATCTTTAAATTATTTGGACCATTTTAATAGACAGGGTTTTTAGGATTGTCAAGCTGTTTTTTTTTTTTTTTTTTCTTTTAATATAAAACTTTAGTATACTCGATTTCTCTGAGCTGTGGCACCTGGTAACACACAGATCTTCACACAGTGATATTTATGTAATCATTCTGGAGTGCAATAGTTTGACTTCCTTGTCTCAGTCTAATGGTCAAATTTAATTCTTAGAAAGTTCATTTTTCTGCAATGTAACTTTTTGAAAATCCAAACAGAACTTTTTATTTTTATCCAAATTTTATTTGATTTCCAAATGAAAATAATTCTCAAAAATGTCATGCAATGTTTTCTTACATGTATTTTCATTGTATTTCATATTTGAAAGAAACAAACCAGAAACAACTGTAGAAGCAGCACTCAAAACTCCGGGACTCCCAGTAAAGCAGCTCCTAACCAATTCCAGATTCACCCTGCACAAGCCTTCTGATTCCACTTGTGAAAAGACTTAGATTTTTTTCATTACGTATTTGATATGTTGACTTGTTTGGTGAGCATTCTGTGCTTAAATCTGAAGAATTTGGCTGGAAAACTAATTGAGAAGAGTATACTAATGGGAACAAAGGCCTGACTGCACACTTAATTTAAGAGCCTACCTACAAAACTACTTAAATTGTCAATGGAGACTCTCCAAGATGCTAATCAGAATCTGAAAGTTTTGAAGTGGCTTAATGTGTCGAATTATCTAAGGTTAGGTGCAATGAAGCTGGGACCTATATTCAAAGTCATATATTCTGGGTCATGCTTCTCTCCCTGGCTGGATCACTGAAACCTTTTACACAGGAGGACAGCAGAGAATGAATGGTGAATATCAGAAGCAAAAATCACGACTGTGTTTGTTTTAAAATATTACTGTTTGCATTCAAACAAGGTTATTCACACAAAGAAAAGCTATTCCCAAATGCTTTGTAAGGTAGAATGCTAATAACAAACTCATGCAAATGATAAAAGAAAACAAATGAGGTCAAAAGGAGGAACAGTTCACAACTCAACTGCAAATCTGTTAACTTCATCTGGAGAATATTCAGACTGCTCAGCTTCTGATGCTATTAAAAACACTACTGAAAGTAGAAGATTGCTCCAGGTTAAGCAACAGTTAATGGGAAAGAAGCAGTATATTCACTCATGATAAAGGACGTGGACATGGTCCTCCAACGTGTACAGACAGAATTTCCTTTTACTCTTGACTTTAATTATGTATATTGTGGAGAAGAGCACACTGCCTGCCTGCATCTCTGGGAACCCTAATGGTTCTCTGTAAGTCAGGAAATGCAACAGCTATTTCGGCCAGGAATTAAGAAAACTTGGAAAAGAAGGGGTAAAATCACTTAAGGAAGGCTTTAGGACATGTATCTGGAGGAAGGCTTTGGAATGCATTATCACCTCCCACACCATTTCAGAAACTTCTAGTCCCAGGCGAGACACCTTTTGCTTTTCCTTCTCGTGACAAAGGTATGTGTATAGCTGTAGAGACAGGGAATAAGAACAAACTGGGGCAGTAACTGATGTGGACGATTAAGATACTTGAATGGATACACCTGGCTTCCTTTTCAAAAAAAGGAGAAGCAGGCTCATGGCCCTTTTGAAAATCAGCCAGGTATGAGACTGACGTATCCATGCGTTCACAGGCAAAAATCACCCACAGCGCATATGAAGAGGTCTGTGTTTTGTTGTCAGCTAAAGAAGTTCTATGAAGCTTTAAAGCCTTTCAGTCCTCAAATATTAATTAATAAAACGTGTCTGTAGGAATGATGGGCACACAAAGAGAAGCAGGAGCATAACCTCAGACAAGCATCATTGCCATTATTGTGCTAGCTGCTCCTGTTCTTTCCAAGTTACCCCATTGTTTTTTTCTGTTTATCATGAAATATTTCAAGCTTCAAGGAACAGTCATTTGTTTTATCAACAGTTTGTTGATCTTTAAAACAAATGAAGTTACAAAAAATCTATATCAGCCTCTTTCAGATACTGTTTCTGAGACTTAGGCAAGCTGAAATATAAATTTTAAAAGTATATTGGCTTGTTTCAAGTAAGAGATTAGTTTTGATTCTTTTTAGTTCTTAAATGTAGATCTCAGGTATGCAGAGGTCCAAATTGTATAAAAAACCCCATTTCTTCCATTAAAATATGTCTTTAAAATGTCTCCTCTCTGTATAATTCTTAGAGTGGGTCTACTCCATCCCTTCCAGACAGCTCAAATAAAATGCCTGGCAAATACCAGAACTGATCAGTTGCATTAGGTAACCTTTTGTGGTCCCTTCCAGCCTGAATTATCCTATGATATCCTTATGATCCTTTGCAGTAGGAAGGAATGTTTTTTGGAGTCTCATTACATTTTGTTCTGTGCAGCAGAGCTGTATAATGATCCTTCATTAGATATTGTTCACTGCAGCTCCATGCTGCACCCAACTGCGCCCCAAAGAGAAGAGAAACACAGGCTGCACTCTTCTGAACAGGTGTCCTCAAAATGCTTGCAGAATTGGAGCCAGGATTGCCCTGTTGCGTCCATGACTGTGACTCTTACTAACTTCACTTTGTTTTAGCAAAAACTTGATATGCTCTATCAACTTCAATGAGCTATATATGCTTAAATTCTTCAATTTGCATGCAGTCATGTTAGATTTGAAGAATATGAAGTGCATATAAAACTATATTCCATTCCAAAGATGTCCTTCGTCCTTAAGACCACTGCATTAAAACATTTAAAAACATTAACAGAAACCCTGGAAGTGGGTAATGATCAGACACAGGCATTTATATGGCTAAGGGATGTAAACTACCATTCTAATTTCAGAGTTTACTTGGGCAGAGATTTTAAGAAATCCTGATGTGAGCTATCTGCTCGTAACTACTGAAATGTCAAGAGGTACAGGCAGACCATTTCTAAGGGCCACACTGAAGTTCCTTGCTGCATGGTGTAACACCATTCCCAAAAAACACTCCGGCCTGCAAAACTGTACATATGAGAAGTTATATACTTCAGGTTACTGAGTATTTAACACTGAGCTAATTATCTATAAAATTGATGATTTCCATAGAAAGAATAACTGAAATGTATATTAATTCTAAGTTCTTGTACCAAGCTGGATAATCTACTCCCATTTATTATTATGTTAAAAGCATTTTGGGTGCAGAGAGAAACATTCTGTGGTACTATGCAGAAGACAGTTTTCAGAAGCCAGAGGATATCACAGACTGAGTTATCTCCGCTCCATTTTGGCACTGCTTGCCGGAAATAGGAAGTTTTCCAGAAGTCTAGCCCAGGTTCATTTAAGTAAAAGTAGCAGCCACTGTTGAGGTAACAGTATGACAGTTTTAGATCTTGTTAGAACACTCAAAATTGGATTCAAGCATGTTCTTAAAGTCAAGCACAATGTTACTGCCTGGCTTGAGGAGCTGGAGTCTGTTGTTGAGTCATGCTAACACACAGCACACCAACCACCACTGAGGCTGAAGGAGAGACACTGGTAAAAAGAAGTGAGGCACCAGGCAGTATCATCTTTGATCACCTTTTGCTATGTATCCAGCAGTAAAAAAGAAAACATAGCCAATTCTGCTTCTACCCTAGGATTCTTCAGTGCCGCCTTCTATCAGGATGCTTTAACTGTAAATAGATTGCCACTGTTGTTCACACAAGCAACAGTCCTTTCCCTCCTCACTTGTGTTGCAAACCCAGAATAGCTCCAAAGGTATGAATGGAGTTATTCTAGATAAGCAAAACATACAGGGTGTTTAGTTTTATTTGAATAGCTCTATTTGAAATGCCAGCCCCACTGAAGTTGGTAGTAAAAGCCCACATCAAGACTTCACTATTATATCATTTTTTACATACTACCTAGTATTCGTAATACATTTGACACATTCTGGTTGAAAATAAATTCCTTTCTCAGAAAATATTGTTATATGCAAAACAGCAGTCAATACAAAGTATGAATAGTTACAAAGGCAATCTTGCAAGAAAATCAAAAGGCAAAGAAGCAAAAACAACCTTAGATAGCATTTTCTGAAATGAATAGATTTGTGCTGTTGGGTCTGTACAAGAACTTCTCATCTGTTTTAATAAACAGATATATTTGTCCGTCTTACCTTCATATAACCAGTCTGCAATTCCATTAAAAATAATTCCTTCTTTTCCCGAAGATGTCAGGCGCAATGAGCTACTCTTTACATCAGGCTGATAGTAGATGTTATTTTCAAAAATATAAATCTGGATGAGGTAAGAGGGATGGAGAGAAAAAAACAACATTTTGGTAGATATAAAATGAATGTTCAGCAATGAATACATAATTTCCTCAGGCTCAGAACAGTCTACAGAATAATTCAGCATGAGTTTTCACCAACACTGGATTCATATTTCCTTTTATTAGCAATTTGGACAAACTAAGCAAACTTTTAATACTTATGCCAAGCCAAATTCTTCCTTTGAAGTTGTCTTCCCAGTTGAAATGTTTCTATTCACTTCAAGAAATATTATTACATTCCTCAGAATCATACAGGAGACATGTTTTGTAACAGTTGAATAGATAAAGAAAATTTCCATTAATTCCATTCTATCTAATAGAATCATCTGGTTTTGTAGTTGCAAAATTATACACACTTCTGCAAATACATACAGCACAGTACATACATCATAAATGTAAGTTACAGCTTTGTATCATGGTGTGAGAACACACTGGAAAAGCAAAAATAAATGGCAGACTGGTGTTACCTTTTCTCAGCCTGCAGACACTATTTCTGACATAAAAACTTTTTACCTCAAGTAACAAACTAGACAGACAGTCCTTTCTTCCTTCACTGTCACTTCTCAGCCTTGTCTCTTTTCCTCTCCCTGCTCACTTTGTTGCAAAGGATTTCAAGTTCACCCATTTTGTGAGGCTGAGCTTGACTCCATGACAAAGTGCAATATAAGAAAGATAAAGGCCAAAAAAGAAAAAAAAAATAATAATAAAAGACTTTGGGCAGGAGACAAATACAGTGATGATGAGGAAGGTTTATGATATGGAAGTTCTTACGTACTCAGATGTATGCCACAGAAGGCTACGTCTGACTTTCTCCTATCAGTCAGCAGACCTTTGAGCACTTCACCACAACACAATTTAGGTATGTGTTGCCCCAAACATCTTCACTGGCCCTATCATTCCCAGTCTGAGTTACTAAGAAACAAATATCTGAGGTACTAACAAGCCAAAAGCTACAGACAAGTATAAAAAGCAGAACCACAGCTACTAGCATTTTCTGTAATAATGGTCTTAATCCTTTTTGTCCATACTCCTGCATTCATCATTTTCCTGCGTTGCCAATGCCTGTGACTAGACTTGCATTTCAGCTATAATCGTCTCAGAGTTGTAGCCTTTTTCTTTACTTTTTGTGAAATTACAATGGCCACATATGTGCTTGCACAGCTTAACAGTGGAATCAAACTAATATCAACAATATGCACCATCTTGAATCACAGTAAGAAAATGCAGCTAACGGCACTAGAAAAATAACACACAATAGAAATTTTTGTTTCATGATTTCATCGATGTATACTGATCTACGGAGTCTCGGTGACTGCTAACATGAATTAAATATATTTCCACCAAAGACCATTTTAAAAGCTTAGTCATTTATCATTCTCTCATACTTCTATGATAAACGACTTATGGGAAAATACTAAGAAGAGAACAAAGTTTTATTATCAGTATTACTGCTTCTCTCTTTGCTTCTAAATTACCATCTGAAATAGATTTCCTTATGAGTCCCCAAACTAATGGCATTTTTGATTTTTAACAGTAGCCACTTCATGATTTCTGCTGCAGAAAGCAATAAAAGTGAGGTTTTTTTCATACTGTGAGCAATGTAATGATTTTAACCATTACTGGGAATCAAGGGTGACTTGGAACAAAGTTCTTTATGGTCAGAAATTCAAAACTTGTCAGTGAGTTCAAAACTGAAGAAAAAATAGTTAATCCAGTTCGAATAATCCAAAATGTACTGACCAGTAATTACATTTATACTTTTATAAATAGTATTTGATACAGTTGGGAATTTATGGGAAGTTGACATATGACCCAGCATTAACACCAAAAGAAAACAAGGATTAGAGAATGCTGAAACCATCAAGCTTTTGAAATAATATCAACAAACACTTCTTGTCAATACATATTTCCACAGTAAAAATGTATATCTTTTTCTAATGTAAAAGAAACAAATACAAGCAATAAACAAGACATGGTTAATTGCTTAACCAAGAAAACCAAAATAACTCAGCCAAGTACTTGCTATGTAAGTGAACTAAAGATATTCCTGTCTGATGACTAAATTACACATAGCGTAAGTAGTGGGAACCACTCTATTGACTATTGCTTAGTAAGAAGCAATTTCATACAGTTGACAATCTCTTCTTATATAAACAACTGCTTTCAGGACATTACAAAAAAAAAGCCTACTTGATCAAATGATTCTATTTTATTTAAGCTTCTTTAATTAAATGAGCTCAATCTAATTCATTTTTAAAGATCAGAAGTATCATTTTTGCTTCTCTTCCCCCTTTTCAGGCCATTTGTATTTTTAATGGTGAAGATACCCATAGTGTCTAGTCTCTGCAATGAAAAAGTTTCATTTAAAGACATCATTACCAGTCAAAGTACAGGATTAAGAACTACTTGCTTTATGACTGAACCATGAAAAGGTCTTTAATCCTGTTATTACTAGTTAGCAGGCATTGCTAATTCCATTTGACACATTTCAGGTAAGTAAATATCTCAGAAGGAATACTCACTGTTGTGCCACTGAGCGCTAGCTCCCTCAGCTTTATCCCCCATTCATTTCATGAAGCGGCTTTGTCTCATCCTCAACCAGTTCTCAGCCCCCCTCTGAACATCCCCACAATGCTCTTAGTCTACTCTGTCATCTGAAGTTTCCCATCTCTCCTTATCACTTGTGACACATGTTCTTCCAACTTTGAAAGCTACCCCAAGAACAATTTTTGTCTTAAACATATGGATTGAAACATTTTAAAGTTCTTGAAAAATTTCAAAGCCACTCAGTAGCAAGCCTTGAGCTCATTGCTTACTTGAATTTAACTTTAAAAATGATGAATTTATGTTCCTTTGCAAAACATTTATGAAATACAACCATTCACATTCCTCCACATAACTAAACAGTGAGTAAATGCATATCAATGATTTAGGGTTGGTGCACTGGCAAGTATCACTCTGCACTGCCTGCAGCATTTCAAAAGATCAATATCCTCATGCTTGAGCCTGTAAAAGCATCTTGGAAAGATTCACCATTGTGGTTAGTCATTTAATCTCATCTGTAATTTTGAATATTTGTTATATTTCAGGACGTGCCATTTTCCACGTGAAGCCCATAAACTGTTGCTTGTACCAACGGGAACGGCTTCGTGCACACTTCCTACAGTGATGCTGCCTAACCTACAGTCAGAACTGCATTCCCTTCCATTCCTGAACATGCCAGTGTACTCATCTGTAATTATTTAACTCATTGGAAATAAGGACTTGGGAGTGTAAATGTTGATTTCTGCAGCACAAGGGGCAGGAAATTTGTACTTTTTAGGTGGTGGCTGCTGCTGCTACTTAGTTGCAGTACAGCAACACATAGAAGTGGAATTTATGAGCCACAATTTGGCCTTTAAAATTTAATGAAAGAGCAAGCAAGTGGCTGGGAGACAACTCAGAGTACTACTTTTCCTACAACAGATACTCAAATGCTGCAAGGCAGATAGCAAATCATGACACTGGGATAAGAGTTATTGATAAAAACAGAAAAATTATTCTTTGGAGCAGAATCTTACAAATACATGTGCCTAAAATCCCGACTTCAGTAAGTAAAATGAAACATGTGCCCGAAGGTTTCCAGGGTGGGGACTTCACATACTTCATCACTAGCGTCTTTTGGGCAATGTCACATTAACAAAAAATTTCCCTTGCTAGTCTATCTCCACTCAGGTATTTGGGAGCAAGTAAAAGTAAAAGGGCTTTTCTTAATATACTCTTGGGTCTAATTACTACATCATGAGTACTAAAATGTTGACTGTAACTACTGAATCTTCCAAAACTGCTAAAAGAGGAGTTGCTAAGTGTGTATCAGACAGGTATTCTCATGAATACATCAGTGGCTTTGTGCCCAAAATGCTTTCACAGCTTTCAGGCATGACGATAAGAAAATGAAAAAGGCACAAAGTGGAACCAGGCTATGATATCTTATATGAAAATTATTATTACACTTTTTTTAACCTCTTCTCTTCACCGCCTATTTCCCAAGTATTTTTTAAGTATTTAAAAATATTTTTTAGCAAAGACCTTCAGCTAATAATGCTGTAAATGGGGATAAATACCAAAATCTATGGCCTTCAAAAATTGACTTTTTGCTTCCTTAGAGATTTTGCACAGCTAATCACATCAAGCCTTAAACCAAATAAAGAAAAAGCCACAGCATTTCTTTAATTATTTTATTAAGTATTTTCCAATTAATGAAAAGCATCTGCAAGAATGTTTTGGATTAGTGAGAGATTAATTCTTGATAATGATCACATTTATTTCAACTGACTGAATAATTTGAGGCTCAGCTTGTTCTAATGTTCTACCTACAGCACTAATCCTTCTCCTTCTTCCACATCTGTCAGCCTCTAAACTACTTTTTCATAAACCTTCTTCTAAATTAATTTCTTCCAAAACACTTATTTATTGTTTGCAACATGTTTCACAATTACACGATTTTATTTCAGGCTGAGGTCTTGAGCAGAGCACCCAGTCCGAGCAGTTAGTTCCAGATGGCAGACAGCTGTGAAAACATAGAGACATCTAATCCCACAGCTGAACAGCAAACCCAGTGCCAATAGCTGGAGAGGCCCCCTGTGTGTCTTTAATCATTTCAAACACTACAGGCAAAGAAAAGCTGCTAAATTACAGAAAAACACTTCACTTTTCCCCTTTAGGTGCTCCACTGAAGTCTTCTGCATGGGCATATCCACACTCAATCACTCCTCTGACTGTAGGGTAGTACATCAGCAACAGTTCCAAGCTTTTTACTAGTCAGTTGGGCAGCAGCAGCAGTTTTCCTGTGTGGAGGTCACCATGCGATCACTTACCCTGCACAGAAGCAGTGACTATGTGCGAAGCAGGGATTTGAGATCTCTACCAAAGCAGCAGCAACTTCTCTACCAGAGACTGCCAGCAGCCAGTTAGCCCTGGCAGTTGAGACAGTCACTATCAGATATTTGCACGTGTCTTAGAAATTCATCCAGACACCAAAGTTCAGATGTACTTATATCCAAAAGCCCAGTTTTCTTCAGGTGGATGAGAAACAGAGCTGCAGTCCTTGCTGACAAAACCCATCTCTATCCCTGGAACTTGTCATCAGTCTCGCGCAGAGAAAAGCTACCAAGAGAGAGGCAGATTTCTCTCAAACCTGATGTTAAGAAGGTAGACTTCTCAATCTAGCATTAGTCCTTTCTCTGATTTATGCAGAAGTAAACTTATTTTTATATGAGTATGATAAGGTATCTTACCATGCAACAAGTTCTTAAAATAGATTCTACAAACACTGACCATATAGGTATAAAGTATTGCCACTGCTGTTCCCCAATATGAGAGGGAACCATCTTGGGTCTAGAAGCAACATTACTCACTTCACCCAAGCTGAAGTGATGTCTCCCCACTCTATACCACAACCAGGTACTTCTTGGCCTGTGTCACACTTTAGTGTAATGTGGCCACAGTTTAAAAGCCACGAGAAGGTACAGCTGTCCAATAAGGCACAAGTTTGCAGATCCCCAGTCTAGTATTTCCACATTACCCGATGTGAAATGATAGCAGAAGTCACTAACAACAAATAAATAAAACAGAAGAAAATTAGTTAGCACAGCCTTTTAAATTCTCTTGATATGTATCATAGCGAAAACTTGGACACCTTTCCCATAATGGTTAATATATCAGGGACTTATTTTCCTAACCTAATGTGTGAATCTTTCTAATTAATCCTCCAGTGTTTGAGCACGGCAGATTTATCTGACTTCACGATTGACATCATCAGCACAAATGCATTTTGCCATCAATAATAATAGAAATAGGTAATTCAAACTGCAAGTGTCAGTGGGCTCTGCAGCCACGATTTACCCTCACATGAGTTTTAACAGCTCCTAAAATTAACTTTTCAAGATAAAAAGATAATACCCAGAATCCAGCATCTTGTCTTGAAAGAAAGAAATGGTGGAGTGTGACTAGTGGCATGGTATTGTCATTACATGGATTCATCAGGACAACCATCTAGTTCAAGGAAGGTGCCAACTGAACTCTAAAGTTACTGAGCAGATACAGCTGGAAAGGAAACAAAGAAGGCAACTGTATCAATACACCTTTGCTTAAAAAAAAATTACATAGAACAAGCCCTATTCTCTTCCTGTAGGGGTGAGTGTCCTACTTGTGAACCGAGGACATCATCAGATTCTTCCACAGACTCTCTGACCACCAAACATATAAATAACTATTCCAGTTTGGAACAACTTCAGTGCTCTCACTTATACCCCAGAAAACATGACAGTCTTCCTTACCTTTCACATAGGGAATATGAGCTATGGCAAGAGTAAGGAATTTCTGATTATGCCCAGAAGGAGACCTTCAGGCATTTAGGAAATGCTTCTGCTGCAGAACTCTGGCAGTTGCTAATGACAGTGCTAAAGACGTTGACCTAAAGCATCTTCAGGCAGCCCATCTCCGGCTATATTCCTGTGTGACCTTGGCAAGGACACACAGTTCACCTCTCTGGACTAGCACAGGTGTCTTCAGAGCCCAAAGTTCTATGTAACAGACCACTCAACTGCACCTTCTGCTCTATGCAGAGGGGTAAATATTTTTACTGACGCAGAAACAAGTGTCATCCTATGCACCCACATAGATAGTCTGGCTAACCAGCTGACTCCACGAGCATTATGGCTCATAGCTACATCTCAGCATAGCGTCTATCAGACTTCTTCATTTCCTAAGCATACAGCAAAATTCCATCCTTTCTTCTTGTGAGACTGCCAGCTAATTAGTTGGATAATTAATTCTTAAAAAGCTTCAAGATGTTTTTCCATCTGGGCTTGCCTCTTACCACTTGTTCTGTCTCTTGTCTTACCATACATTAACCGGGGCCAAATCCAACTGCCCTTAGTTAGATCAGTCACTAAAATTTCCAGATGAAATATGTTTTCTTGCTAACAACTGTTAATAGAAATAATATCAGCTATTCATTAGACAGAAGAAAGGCAAAGCGTACGTTCTTAGTTGCTCAGCAAATTTTGTACTTTGCTATTCAAGAGATCAAACCATGTCTTCTCCAGCTTCAGGTACAATACTAAGGTGGTACAGCACTATTCTTCAGTTTAACCTCATACTGGGAAGAGAAAGAAGATCCCACAACACAGGCAACAACTGTATTTCTTCATCTTGGAGCATGCAGTGAAACAAAACACACAGCAATGGGAAAGTCACAGAATTATAGAATCGCTTAGGTTGGAAAAGACCCTTAAGATCATCAAGTCCAAGCATAAACCTAATACTGCCAAGTCCACCACTAAACCATGTCTAAGAACAAGAAAAACTTGTTATGCTACCTAGACCACAGCTAAAGGAGTGCAGTACGTAAGTATAGGTTAAATCGCTTTCATAGAGCCAGTTTAACCAGCAGTTACCTAGCAGCTAGATCCCAAAGTCAAAAATACTGGCACAGAGCCCTCACACATAAATATTATGAGGAAAAATTAGCTTGGAGCTAAATAGATTGATCAAAACTTGCTTGGCAATGTTTATACTGAATGATAATATATGTATACATACATATTACATACATGCAAAGAGTCAATGTTCTTTATTTCTTGAACAACATGCTGCTCCATATGCAAAGTTCAGCACAAACAAGTGATCTTAAATAAACAAGTGGTATCTTAAATGAAATAATTAATTTTAAAATTATTTTTGAGTGACTTTTAGGAAAAACATATGGTTTCAATTCCTACTGCTGTTTTCACCACAACTATGGAAAATACAAATATCTAAGCACTTCCTGCAATTTTTAAATAATATTGAAACTAACATTGGATTACAGGAAGAAATTAAAATCAAACCCCTGCATCCACACGGACACCATTTGGTTGCAGCTTTTTAAGACTTGTCAAGATAACAAGTCTGGTTTTCATTTAAGTACTTAACATATTTGTTACCACGTTCTGGTTCACAGATCTGAAAAATTATACAAATAGCTCCAACTTCAGAAGCTTACAATTAGTTTTCACCAATTTAAAAAATATTGCAAATCACCCACAGTATTTCTTAATGCATTACCATTACAAACAGATAGCTGGCTTGGCATCTTCTCTTGCCATCTTCAGTATCCTCCAAAGCTCTGATAGACACATTTTTTCTAATAGAGCCACTGATTATGTTATTCACAGTCACAGTGTAATGTCTGTTTTCTTCTTCAAGTCAAAACTGAACAAACATTTTCTTGTCATCTGTGATTTCACTTACTGTACCCCCGGGACTTACAGACTTAAATTGAGATTGCCAGACCATTATTATACCCACTGCTACAGAAGATGAGCACCCATTTCTGCCCCTTTCCCTTGCCAAAATCTCATTTAGTTGAAGCAGCTTCCCACTGAAGAACAAGGTGTATTTAAGATTACATATTTTGTGTGTCAATGCAACGAGTATAAATGTTATTTTCTTTTTTCCATTCACAGAAAAGAAAATGCTCATTTTGGGAAGAAAATACTTTTTAACATCATTCAGAAGAACTAGACATACAGTATTATATAGGAACAGTTGCTTGTTATACCCCAAATCTCCTGGTGCATATCAAAGCTCATCTGTGGCCAAGAGCCACAAGGCACATGCTGCAGTGAGCCACAGGTCTCTATTTGGTTGCAAGAAAGGGGTGGTTTTTCCTGTGTTCTGTGATGAACTGGTGTTGTGATGCCATTTGGCTTGTTTCTACCTGCAGCTTGAAACAACACCCATCTTCAACATAACTCTACTGAATAAAGTGCTGGCACAGGGGTCACTCCAACTGCTCATGCACTGCATGCATGGTAAGGATGATGGGTATCTTCCCGTGACAATGCTCTATACATGGGTGTTTCCAAGTTACGTGACAATTTACTGTTCTGTACATGTGAAAGTGAGATCTGTTGTATACAAAATCACATGGACAAACCAGATTTCTAGGGGGGGGGGGGTGCTTTGCACATGTTGGAAAAGAGGCAAGATAAAGGGTCAGTATCTCCCGTTCTTGCCCACAGTAATAAGCTGTGGAAGAAGCTGCATCGTAATGAACCGGGATGCTCACACATAGAGAGGCAAGTAAAATCCAAGGTGGCAAACTATTACCCAAAACAGTTACAATGCATTTCACTGCTGCGATTGATTATTCTGCTGATGTCTTTCTTATGGGTCCTGCAGTGATCTCCAGAACCAGAGAGAATACTGTATTTTGGATAATATAAAACATAGGAAAGTGGCTTATAAAGCTTTTATAAGTGCGAATTTTAGATAGTTTAGAGTATTCACTAGTGGCTTTGTCAGTTACAATTATGCAGACTTTTTCCAAAATCTTTTTTTTTTTTCTTTTTTCCACATCTTACAAATTTT
Source organism: Strix uralensis (assembly GCF_047716275.1). Taxonomy (NCBI): domain Eukaryota; kingdom Metazoa; phylum Chordata; class Aves; order Strigiformes; family Strigidae; genus Strix; species Strix uralensis. The sequence continues at coordinate 36,323,527 of NC_133977.1, forward strand.
CTATCCAGATCACGTACATTACAGTATGAGAATTTCAAGGCAAGTTTTATGAAATTTTATTGCTGTTCTGGTTTTGGCTGGGATAGAGCTAATTTTTTTTTCCTTCTTAGTAGCTAGAATAGTGCTGGTTTGGATGCAGTGTGGGATTTAGTATGAGAAGAATGTTGATAATAGACTGATGTTTTTAGTTGTTGCTAAGGAATCAAGGACTTTTCAACTTCCCATGTCCTGCTAGTGTGTAGACCCACAAGAAGCTGGGAGGGAGCACAGCCAAAACAATGAGCCTAAATAGGCCAATGGAATATTCCATATCATATAACATCATGCTCAGTATATAGATGAAGGTTGATCGGGAAGCTCTAGCTGTCTTCCAGGACTGTGGTTTGAGGATTTTCTGTTCTCTGGGATCACTAGACAGGAACGGACTGAGCATCGGTCGACGGGTGGTGAGGAATCACATTCTGCATTACTCATTTGTATTTTGTATTTTCACTATTATTATTATAATAATTACTTCTATTTTACTTCAATTATTAAATTGGTTTTACCTCAACCTACATGTCTCCTTACCTTTACCCCTTCAATTGTCCTCCCAATCCCCTGAGGCGGAGGAGGGTAAGTGTGCATCTGTGGGGTGTTTGGCTGCCAGCCCGGTTTAAACCACAACAATTGCAAAGCATCTTTATGTTCTATCCCTTTCCCCTACATTTTATCTGTAGTCTGTTTAGATTGTGAGCTCCCATGGACAGGGATTGCAGGCTAAAATGTCCGATACAGTTTGCAATACAGCTGCTTTGCAAGTCTCCAGAAGTGCAGAATGGCTTTGATCTCCTCTCTGCAGATTTTTTTCTTTTGCAGTTCAATCTACACCGGTATAAAATTTTCAGAGCTGTTTATCTCTGACTTGCTCCAGCTCTTACCCTATAGTTCCATGTACATCACAGACCACTAAATTATGCAGATACTGGGGCACAGCAGGTACTGTCAGCTACCTAACCAAAGCATGGCAGTAGACAAAAATCTACTCTTATACGATCTATGTTTCAAAATTATCAGACACATTGCAAATGAGGCAGAAAACAAATAATAGATAATAACAAAATGATTATAACTGTAAGCAATAATAACTACATTCACTCTTAAAGGTACCAATTTTCTAAAGATTGTGATTGACCTAGACAAGAATTTTCTCAGAGGAAGCTTTCAAACCTTTTGCTTATGTTGTAATTAAGGCAGAGAGGAAGTAGCTGTTGATCAGTATGAAACACGGAGACCTCAAAACACACATATCCCTATGTCAAATACCACCTTTTTTTTTTGTCAGTTACAATATGTTAATTTTATTTTTGCAGTCATCAAGCTGCCCGACATAGCATGAACAACAGAACACTGAAATACCACTTTTCTGCTGTCTAGGTTAATGCCACTGCATCATGGTAATGTGTTAGCACAATCGTTTCTGAACAACTGCAAACAATCTACAAGGCTATTATATTTAATTGCTATTTAGATAGTTTATAAATCTACTGTAAACAATAGGAGGATGCACTCATAATGCAGTTATAAGATTAGTTACTCATGTAATGAAATAAACCAGGCCACAAACTCACAGAGTATCAGCAACTCCACGACAACTCCGATGTTTATGTCCTTGATTTCCAGTAAAAGTGAGGAAGCATTGCCCTCTTTTGTTTAGACACACATTCATTCTCTTGCCTTTCCAATGATATTGGATCATGATGTTCACTAAATTCACACCCTGCCTAATCCCATGATAACTTACTCATGAGTGCAAACATTGTGCTATATGTTATATAAACAAAATCACATATAATATCTGAACTATGACCTACACAAAAAGCTACTTCATAAGTCTCTGTGATGCACAGATTACAGTAAGGCTGTCTTGCCACCAAGCTGATAGTCTGGATCTACTGCTTCCTCCCTGTGGAGCTGCCTGAAGAACTATGCTGGCTGCAGCACTGTGCAAAATGTCTTTGAGGGATTGGACTGCTCAGCCCTTTGGTCTTCTTCTGTGTAAGTGATGTGTATAACAGACTTATCTATAAACAGTGTATGCCTAGGAACTCATACTCCTTGTTCCTCGCATTTACTGATAGCTTCTGACTAATGAACCAGCATGGAAGAGCGTGGACAGAAATGTCACTTTTACATGCCTGGGTTGCTTCTACAGACATAATAAAATCATAATCTGCCCTTACCATAAAATTTTTTAAAATGATCTCTGGTATTTCGAAGGCTCATCTCACACTGATATCAAGCATTCAATTATGCCCAGACTGATCAATCCGTAACAGAAGCTAAAATGAAAAATTTTCAACCTAGTTACTCCAGAAGAAAAAAGGCAATGTTGGGAGACAGGAAAATATCTAAGATAACTGTCTGGACTGGGTGTCAGAGGAGGAATTTTCTCTGTTTTCTTTGACAAAATGTAAGAAAGTAGCATCCTAACACCGAGGACCAAAATAAAAAAAGACAGAATTGAAAACATTGTGCTATAAAGTCTTATTTACATTTTCTTCTACTCTTATGGTGGTAGACAATCCCCGAGAACTTCGTACATTATTCAAATGCGGAAGTGGACCAGACTGCCTCTGAGCATATTCCACATGAGAAACCCAAGCAGGGTTTAATATAAAGCTTTGTTCTTTCAGCTACTATTTCAGCTGACTGAGACTATCTTGTTGTATGGTACCCATGCCTTCATCTCCCCACTGCGCAGTGTTCAAGTTGCCAGCTGTCTTTGTAATGGGCCAACATTTTACTGGATGACATCTACTTGTACAGACTCAACAGCCATTCACCACTTCACACAGATAGAGCAGTCAATGCAAGAAAGCCAGTTTGTCTTAAAATATCTCATTAGGTATGAGACAAATAGGAATGAGAAAATTCTAAGTAACTCTTATAATAGCATTATTTTTGGGACAGTTCAGAGTCTGTGAAGCAACACTTGAAAATAACTGCTTTCTCTCCACTCAAAACTCTCTTCTATTTCTGTAAATGTCTGGCATGGTGAAGCAAAACATGCAGTGTTCTGCAATACTATCTATTAGTCACTACTGATCAAGCCCTGCTCATAGATATGAGCACATGAATACTACTAGTACAGTACTTCACCACACCCTAAAGTGATAAATACTTTGATCTGCACGTTTCTCTTTTCCGCATTAATACTGATTCCACCAGCTTAAAACAGACCTTTCTAAAACCAGTTTGTTTCCACAAGAGTTTTAAGTGTTGGCTGATTGTTGGATCCTTCAACCTTCTTTCCTCCCTGCCAATCAGTGCTTCGTTTTCTCTTACAAATCAACAGTACACCTGACTATTTAATCCTTATTCCCCAGGGCTGTCCTGGCCTCAAAGCTGTTAGTGAATATACACTCCGCACAATTACACATCTGCAAGGAGTCCTCCACATTCCACTGGTTGGCTCAGGCTGAGTCAACATGAAAGCATAAGTCACTTTAACACAGTGCAGCAGGAGTTTAATCTGCTCTGATCCTTCAGCGCAAATACAGAGGGGAACTCATAACCCCATTGCAGGGGAAAAAAAAAAAACATGCAAGGGCATTTACGGGTTGGTGATGATGGAATTTAATGTCTCCTTTTCAAGGAGGACTTGGCTAAAATAGAGAGGAAGAGCCTACAAGAGCATTGAACATGCCCAAAGCTGCATGGTCATAATCTCTGGGTTTTTTAATTCCTCATCGCAGCTGTCTTGCTGATTCAACAGGGAGTCATGACATATCATCCATTAGTATATAGAGCTTTTACTTTTTTTTTTTTTTTTTTTTTTTTAATGCTAACAAGGACCTACTCCATCTTTACCCATATGCAATAGGTAAAATCCTGGTTGACTGATGTAAAGAGCCCACTGATCTAAAGTGGGCCAGGATATCCTGTATTGACCACTGGAACAACTGAACTAACTTTCAAGGACACGTATCATAAGGGAAAAAGGAGGCTCAACCCTGCTGAAGAAGGGAGTCACTGTCACTTTTAGTGACAGAAACCTGTCTATATTTTTGATGGATGCTGTGTGCCAAATGAGAAAAAAAATGTTAACAGCAAACAGAACCTATCAATAGAAGCGCCAGAGGAACCTTGCCACACAGCAAGAGTTCAGGGGGTTTTGCTGCCAAGTTGTTTTTTTCCCTTTAGCTTGTTCCCAGCTGAACTCTGTAGGCACTGGTACCATTACAGAGACTCAGAAGTCTTTTGAAAGTCTTCTGCAAATATTTACAAAAGGTAAATAAAATCTGTGTTTACCATTGGCTAAAACAACCTCTGGCTTAGAACCTGAACCATAAAGGCACTAGAAATATTCTTCGGACTCTTCTGTTTTGACATTTTGGTGCCTTACCATAATGAATTTTCCCCTTCCTTTTCCCTAGGAGGTAAGGAGGCAATAAACAATAGAATATATCTGTTCTTCTTACCTCACAGATAAAACTGACATTTACATTACATTACCAAAAGATAATTAGAGGCAAATTTCCTACCCGATCCTGTGGTATATAATTTTTTTTTAATATCAAATATGAAGTGACTAAGTGATTATATGATCCATGGGTATGGGTAAGCCTGCAATGTTTTGGTGCAGGATTTGGGAGTTATATGAAAATACAGTCCATAACAAAATTTTTTTACCTAAACTTGTCCAACTCTGATTTACCAAAAAGTTCAATCAGATTTTGACCTCTTTTCTCACTGACTGTATTTAGTTTTTATGGGTGTCTATTTCTAAAGAATTTTTAGACTTCTGAATTATAATTTTCTTGTTTCTACATTACATAAAGATACACAATTTTCACACAAGAAGCACAGCAGTCCTATTTTATGAGCCACTGGATTTGCAGTTAATATTATCTGAATATTCACACTTCCGTCTGTTAGCTATGCTTTGTTACACATACACATGTTGAATAACATGACAGTCAAGATGAGAGGTGCATATTGCTATTTTCATCACTGCCTGCAGGCTGCTGCACAGAAAAGTCCTGACAATTGCTCCTATCAAACATGCGTGCCTATGTTTGTTTGCATGTGTCTTTGTGGGACGTTGTATAAATGTATTTATATACTCACACACACAAATATCTATGTGAAAAAATAATTTGCTTTCTAGAACAATGATATGTCAAATTTCCAACATATTTGCTTACAAAAGAGCTATTGATATCAGACTGGACAGAAAAGTGCACTACCTGTGTGCACAGCTTACATACTGATTCAAATACTAGCTGCATGCTAGAGCACTGATAACAGAATAAGAATCAGGGAAAGGGAAAAGGAAACATTTTTTATCTCCCCTCTCAATTTTTTCACTATAAAGCTGCTGGGCCTTTTATTGCTCCACATGAAAAACAGTAGTAGAGGAATAATGATCCTATAAAACATATGATTTTCTCATTATTTCTTCACATCTTTCAGATACAGCCAAGTAGCTATTCTCACAAAGGGCTAGTAATATCAAATCCTTAATAGCTAATATTTTTAAGTTACCTTTGATACCAGGACATGTTCACTGCATTTCACTACGCAAAATGATGAAGCAACTTCTATGCTCAACTTCACCTTGCTTCCATTTGGAAATGTTCCTGCTCTCTAGAGCTCACAAAACTTTTATTGAATACAAACTTGATATGTAAGAATATATTTTTCCCTGTTTTCCAAAACCGCCTGTGTTTTCTGGCTGCATCCTCCATTCCCCTTTTCTGAGATAGGGAAAACGGATCTTGTATTGTGTATCACTTTTCAAACTAGAGAACACACATTTAATGCTTATATTCTCTTCCACCTTCATCTATACTTAAGTGGAGTGGGCACCTAGAAATTAATAATTGAAAATGGAAATTATATCAGTAGAATATCTTCAGAGAAACTAACAATTTGCTTTTTTCTTTGAAGAATAGCTTGAATTGAATTATTTAGATGGAAAGGCAAAAAACATTTACATTTTACAATGCTAGTTTGGGGAATCTGAGAGGAAATCCAATGTGTAGCAGCAGTTTAGGAGAAATACAGTTTTATCTAAGACTTGTAACTAATTCTTATGTGAAGAAAAATATTATATTGCCCATGCTCACCTGATAAAAAGCAGGTTTTGTATCAAAAATAAATCAGCAGAAAGCTTTTGCAAGTATGCTAGTAAGTGGCTTTCGTATCATTTCATAACAGGATATGACCATTCAGCACATTTCATCTAACACAAAAAAAATACCTGAATGCCCAGTCTTCCAAAACAATACACAATCTAACATTAGTTGCTGGTCAAAAGCTGCTATTAAGACTGCTTAGTGTGCCTTTTTTCTGTAAATATTTTAACTTTTTGGTTCAAATTCTCAGCCTCTGACACAGTAATCTCTAAATGTAATAAAAACATTTGGAAGAGAAAATAAAAAAGCTTTCGTAGCCTCCTTAATTTCTCATTGCCTTCAGCAGGACATGACTTCAGCATTTGCTAGAATTATGGTCAAATCCCTCAAAGACTCAACTAGGTGAGCAATGCTCAACAATACAGGTTCCCTTTCTTCATAGAAACATCCTCAGCAAGACAAAGGATCTCCAAATATGCTTTGAAGTACAGAAGTTCTGTAAGGAACCCCTCATACATTTTAAATAAGAAACCATACCTGAGGTTAATGTCACATTAAAATGTTCTTGTTTGTTTCTGGATTTCAGAATAAATTCAAGCAGACGTTTTCCTCTCAGTTTTACTTCCATTTGCCTCATTAGCATCATGATTAAAAGGAAAGATGAAATAAAGCCTTGACATTTCCATACGTGATTTTAAGTTACTCATATAAAAATACAGCAAGCCAAAAGAGCAAAAGGCTTTGGAAATAAAAACAGCAGATTAAATATATTTATTTAGGACTTACTTCATTAGCATTAATTAAGCTTCTACTTGGCTCAGGAACCCTGAGAGATCTTTGCTTCTTCATTTGCAAATGGAAGGGTTTTGGCCAGGAGGGGGTGCCAAGTACTCACAGCATTAATTATGCAAAAAGAAAACACATGGCAAATATTTTACAGAAAGATAAGTTACCAATTTTTATAGTAGTTGTACTTTGAACCTTGATAGAGCAAATAGTAAATGAAGCTTTCATCAACTAATGGCTGTTAAAGCATCTGTTGAGTAAGGTATGTGTCTAACATAGTCCTGCTAATTTCTCTTTTACTAAAATTAGTCTAGTGCTTATCTGGATACTTGGCAAATAATATAATATCAAAGAACATTTCTGCTGCAGTATTTCTATTACCTAAAACAGTATTTGAAAGCCATAGAAGAAAAGCTAAAATTTTGTAGAGAAGGCAATTCTAAGGAAATGTCATGTTAATATAGCAATTCAACAGTCTGACAGATATTTGCATTTTTGTGGGGCACCACGTGTTGGGGGCAGGGGGCGGGGAGGCAAAATGAGCCTCCAAACAAGACAAGCAGTATAAAGGTGACTGATCACAAAGAGGGGTAGAGAGTTCTTGAATTGGTACATTTATTAATAACAACTAAAGCAGATTTTGCTCTGTTTTATTTCTGAGTTTGTTTGTGTGCTTGTTTTTAGGTAGTTTTAATATAAGGTTAGTACATTTTTTTTTATTCTTTTTGCAAAAGCTTCAGCTTCTAAATCCTATTATCTATGAGTACCCTGTTCCATTTTTTGGAACAAGAGGGCAATTTCTTGTTTTCTAATACTTAAAATATTCTCAAAAATTGATGAGAGCATCCTGAATCCACAATTCAACTACAGTTAACAAATTCTTCTTTGTGTATACAGGATAATAGGTAATTCTACACAATGATGACCTAAATTATATTAATGTATGGTAAAATCTCATCTTCAGCATTTGATAATGCGATGTTTTGTTGATGGCATCAAATTTTGACAAAGAAAGCCATTGAGGTTCTACAAAAAGATCTTTTTAGTATTCTGGATAGCTTTACTACTTTCTTGATTTCTGCTTTGTTAAACTATGCATCTATTTATGGACAGACATTCATACCTAAGTCAAACGATCATTATTTATGCAGATCCATCCAAATATATAACTCAAGCTCACTCCAAAAACACTTAATATATCAAAAGAAAAATAAGCACAATGCAAGAAATAACATAAAATACCTATTATAAATACAGAGGTAAAGTGACTTGCATGGATATTTTTCATAGAATAAAGTGAAAATAAAGTCTTTCAAACAAAATAAACAACCAGTTACCACTCAGGCAGAAGAAACTTTATGTAAAACTTTTAAGAAAAAGTTATGTCAAACTGAACAACTTCTACCCACACTTCACTGGGAAGTACTTGAAGTAATCCATCCACTAATTAATCAGAAGAACTATCCATATCGCAAGAAGCACTGCAGAGAAACACTACATCTTTCATAGAAAACTGTATACACTGGAGAACAGAAGTCTGATTTTTCTATTCAGGCTTCTACTGTGATACATCTCCATCGATAGATCCAGAGAGAAAGGGGTGTCTCCCCTGTGTCAGACACATGCCAGGTCCATCACAGAAACATGAAAACCTTTGCTACATACTATTGGAGAAGATAAGGCCAAAGAAGAGAGAACATTGGATAAAAATTGGGTATTTCAACACCAGAGGCCCTTTAAACCCCGCTAAAGCATTCTCCTCCTCAGTAAAGCCTTCCTACCAGGTATGAGATATCTCTTTCTCAGACACATGCAATGAGGTCTCTAATAGAGTAAATTGGAGGCAGAAAAATGTTGATGAAACCAATTAGCTATCTACTTGTGCTGGTTTGTTTTCCCTGGAAATACTTAATACTGCAGTAATGGATTCTATAGAGGCAAAATAAAGAGATAATCAACTGATCTTTTTCAAAATTTTAATCAAATATGAGCAAATATATGAGAAATATTTAGCAAACACATAAACAACTCCCTAACGTACTAAGACACACAGAATGGTATTTTAGATCTGGCACAGTTCTAACAAGTTAAAAGATAGCAATTTAAAGAGTGTGACCTTGAAAACAGTTCTAAAAAATAACAGCTATGTGACCTTAAAATACATTAATTCGTTAGATAAAAGTTTCTTTTCCCCAACGGCAAACATTTTCAATTTCACCACCAAAATGTCATAACTCAAAGAGCAGGTGTTTCTCTGTGCTTTTCTCTTAATCTTTACAAAATCCTCTACTCTAGGTAAATATCAAGAAACTGAAATAACTTGCAACCCCTGTGGTAGCTTCAAAACAATGGTATTACGGCCCAGTCATCTGGTACCTGATATAAACTTAACTCTGTTGTTCTTCACTAGCCACATGTGGCTTGCTGTCCCATTAGACAGCCCTAGAAATTATTCATAACAGTAGACAACTTAGACTGATACATGATTTTCAGAAGGATGTAAAGTATTACTGTATACTTGATTTCACTGCAGCCATATTCCCTCCTCTGTGCAATAAGCCGTTCCTGGCTTCATACAAATTCTACTGCCCAAACATTTTATTTCTATTTTTTTTCTCTTCATCTTCCTATATTATCTACTTGAAACTCTTGACAATTCTCCCTCATTTGAAGAACTCAGATTAAGATTCCTGTGTAAACTACATTGTTACTTAGGTTTTCTGCAGAACTAAGGACTGGAAACATCTTATTTTTACACTATAGCCTATTTATTGAAAATAGTTGATCCAAGTCCATGTGCTATCCCCCATCATTTGGATTTAATCCAGGACCTTCCAAATAGTTATAGCATAAAGTTAGGATCTTTGTCTCAGTCAGATGTACCTGTGCCTTGTGTTTCACATCTTCCGCTAATTTTGCTGCCCGGTCATCGCTATAGTATTGCTATTCTCTTCTGCCCTGCACCTGGAAGGGTGCTATTCCTCTTCATTTTAGAGATCTATATATACTTCTTTTATGTGATGGCCACAGGCTGTCACGGGTCTTTCTAGATGAAATTTTTGTATATAAAGTTAATTTGTCCCCCTCTTGTTCTTCAGTTGTAATGAATGGCTCTTGGAGATTACTCAGGTTAATACGCTATGATTATTTTGTTTAGAGAATGTATTCTTCTGTTTGTTTTACTTATTATGAATTATCACTATTTCCTTATTATATGGAAAGGACACATAAGTATTGTTTAGGAAGGGACTTTGGTAAACCAATCGTAGTGTGTTTGGCAACATGGATCTGTGAGACTCCATCTTTGAACCTAGATATGTGCTATTGATAGCTGCTGCTGACGGATTACCATGCTTTAGATTTCTCCCTTTATGACTTCCTCTTTAACCAGTTTCACTGCTGATTGCTTCCTGTGCTATCTTTATTCAAAACTCACTGATAAAGTGTTTGTTCTAATGACAAATTTTATAACTGAAACCATTATGGCAATGTGCAATCAGTCACACACCTTTTCTCTGACTAACCTATTCTGCTGGAATGATCACTACTGTCCTGTTTCTGCTAGAGGCAGCTGTTCCTTTGGACAGCAGCAACAACCATAATTCAGAACACTCTTTATTCATTCATGCTCCTTCTACATTTTTGGCTGGCTGCTGAAGTGGGAGGGTAAAGTGGCAAGGCACTTCTGTCACTTTAGAAACATCCTTTTACCACATAAACAGATTCAAGAGGACATACTTATTGGCAATTCTTATGGAAGTGACCTTCAGCGTACTGTCACTGCAGGTGTACATCTATATGACAACACTTGGTATCATTCAGAGTGCACAGAAGATTTTGTGTTTTAATCAAAGCTATTATTTCCTAATTCTGCAGACCATATGGCACCATAAAGCCCACAGCAGAGCAGATATTTTTAAAGCATTACATTAACTTTACTAGGGACATTAACAAAGATGAGTAATGTTATCCTCACTGAAGTATGAATTATGCCAACGTTTTCAAATCTGGATGATTAAGGTTGTACCTAAAACAACCTACTTTTTTGCAGTTCTGAGACTTAATAGGACTCCTGTATCTGAAAGTATTCATACGTATTTCCAGAATCACAATATAGGCAAAACTGACAAAGATAACGTTATTCTGATTTATTAGTTTTCTGAAGTTTGATTGGAAAGTCTGCCCCTGTTCTTAAGATACATCTCAGGAAAACAAAAAATTCATTTCTCAGTAATCACTGCACATAATTTTAGTTGTAGTTTAGATTACTAATCAGAGGCACAGCACAGACAAATCTTATGAACTGCAATTTAAAATATTTTTAAATTGTATTCAGTTTTGCAAATGCATCACCTTTCTGCTACAACCTATGTAGGTTGCCACATTCCATAATACTACCTGGTAAATAACCTACATATTTTTACCATCAATCCTGTCACCATGCTCTCATTATTAAAAAATTAATGTGGTTAATTATTAAAACATACCCAGCATGTTCCAATTACTTCCTCCTTCCTGCCTCCACTTGCTTAATGCAATACATTCTAACCAGAAACATTTTTTACATTCCCACCATCTTGATGAATGATATAAGCAATGGGGTATATTCTCTAGACATTCAGCTTACAGCCTCTCTGCGTGAACAAGTCAGACATGCAAAAAGGCTCCAGGATCACGCCTGCAGGCATTAATGAGATTATTAAAACATTGTAACAAGGATTATCTGAATTTCTTATTCAGAGAGTTGAAGCTTTTGTAAGCCTCTTGCCTTCAACTACCAACACAGATAGTTAAAATTGCTGCTGTTATAAAACCACAATTTTTTTCTTCTCATATTGAGATTGGTCATGATGATCAAGGATGATTTGTATTAATAAAAAAAGGTAAAACTTTTGGTAGAAAACAATATATGAAAAATAGGATTTCTGGTTTAATTATTATGAATTCAATGTAACAAAACTGACCTTGGCAGTAATTTTCATACTCAAATGAAAACACCACTTTTCACTGAATCCATCACATCCACTTTTGGATGTTAAGCTTTTGCCCACAGTTTTCATTGAGCTTGCACTTGAATACTTCTCTTCACCTTCAACTTTCCTTCTCTCATAGTGGTAGCCATGAAGATGGTTATTCTGAAAATTACTTGAGTGCATATTTAGAAGAAGATGTGATTCTTTCAATAATTGTACAATTAAAGATGTGATTCTTTCAACAGTTGTACAATTTGCTTATTGGGATTAGACTGGAAAAACATGTTTACATGTTTTTAATAAAAATAAATAAATAGATCCCCTAAATGCTATCACAGGAGCATACTAGCTTCAGGCAGAAATATATAACAAAACTTATCTTAAGGCTTTTATTTTTTTTTTTTACTTCAGTCTGTCTGACTGAATTAAACCATATTATTAAACCATAGCAATTTTAATGACTGTGCTTACCAGTTGCTGCCCTTGGACGCCCCAGGCTGCATACTGTAAAACTGAATCCTCTACTTCTGGAGGGTTTAGCTCCCAAACTTCCCTTGAAAAAATGTAAACATTTTTACTTGAACATTCTGGCATCACCTTACGTATAGAACCACTGACAATGACATCATATTGAAAAAACAATGTGACCTACCTTGTGTGTATGTTATAAATCACATACGAAGCTGTGTAAGAATAATGAAAAACCTGTGACAAAAGAAGAAAGCATAAGAATTACAAAAACAAATACTGAATCAAATACAGACTACCATTATGACAGTCACAGTCTTCCAATCCCTGTAAACACCAATATTTTTATTAGTGAAAGAAAGATTTTCCTGAATTAAGTATAACTAATAGACTTGAACCAGGCTTTGAATGCTGTATGAAGGACACACATACTCATCTAGTAATTTAACCAGATACTTAACCTGTACAACTACACAGAAAAGGTCCCCATTAGAAAAATCTGTGTTCCTGTTTAACCAAACCAAACAAAAAAACCCAAGAACATACATTAGAAAAATAAATCACTTCTTCCTGTATTTCTTCATCAAGTTATGATCAAAATGACTGTACAGGCATCACAGTTATTTTACTTGAAAAGCAGACAGATACAGGGTCATATGACAATTTTCTGACCACCTGCCACTTACAGTCTGAATGACCTTCTGGACTATGGCTCACAGAACAGAAAAAATGAGTGCTTACAGGGGCTCTGTTTGTTCTGGCTTTCCTTAAACGTGTTTCAGTCTGATTTTGACTGACTTTCTTCGAAATTCGGGGAAAGTTTGCTTTATCTGAAATTTTTTGTACATAACCTTTTGGGTAAAACAAAGCTATTTGTCAGTAAAACTTCCTAATTCATCAGGAAGTTACCAGTGACTTCTTGTCTCAGTAATTCCAGGATTCTCTGGATGGGAGAGAAAAGCAAATCTAATGTACAGTCTTATCCTGCTGTCTTTATTTGTTGAAAATTTTGTTGAAGTCGACTGAAATCAACAGAATTATCATTTAAGTGCAAAATATCAAGGCCTGATGTATGTGAACCCAGAAGATCCATGGTGAGGAACAGCATGGTACAGTGTATATTGTGATGTATCATCACACCGAAGGGCTAAAATCAAAGCAAACTATTACACGTTTTCTCTAAAGTCAAACATCAGTCTATATACATACAGTGAATACCAGACATTTTGCTGTTTCCCAGGCTCCCATGATTGGTTTTAACCTAGCTCATTTCTTTAGCACTATGTCTCACATCATGAAAATAGCATAATTCCATAATATTAATTAGTTGGTCTGGAATATAAAATATACTTGTGACTAGTTATTACTGTACTAAGAGAAACTCTTCTTTTTAATGTAAACTACTGTCAGAAAGAAACATAGGATCACATCCACTAGACTTACTGTGGCTTCACGTCTACAGAGTTACAGTATCTCTGCTTGGCACATGAAGGACTTATTTCTGGACAGTGTCAGGCTAGTTCCAGTAAGATGGAAACAGATACAGCTGCAAAGCTGAAGCCTTATTATAGATATATGTGTTGGGAACTTTTTAGTTTATATTATCTGCACCAGGAATCTTTCAGTATATCCTCCAAAGAGAAGAGACAAAGGCAGATCACACAGGAACAGAGCCATTGGAATTTGCCGCTATTGCACACGAGAGGGGTTTCAGAGGTTGTTATTTTGTCTGGAGGTCATTCAGTAACAGAACCATCTGAAACATCCTTCCACTGACTCCATTTCCATTATTAGTTCCCTGTCAACACACACCAAGAATTTAGCATGTCCTAAATCCTTGCTGGCTGATGCTGTAAGAAGCCCACAAAGGTCTGTAAGATCAGTAACTGTACTTTGTGCAACAGTTGAAATTCCCTTCTATAAAATTTCGCTTTTAGACAAGAATCACTTCCATTTTCCAAGTCTATGATGATTAACATTGAAAGTGATGCTTCAATGAGAATCACGCATACATTAATAAGTATGCCCCAAACTGTTAGCTTTTTTTATATTACAGCTTATGATAAAGTGTTCGGTCATGCAAGGTACCAGCCTCTTCTCAGAAGTGCTAAGTGTGACAGAAATAGAGACAAATTATAATAATACTATGATTGCTGTAGGAAGTACAAAGACACCAAGAAGAATATTCCAAGTAATTTGATCTATTTTCCCTAAATAGCTATCATAAAGAATCTACTACAATGTCTTGATACTATATATACATATACATCTAATTATATACATAGTAAAAGTAGTCTACAGAGTAGACTACTTGCTTACATACCATAATGTTTAAAGTTCAGTGGGGTTTCTGGGAAAAATTAACTTGGTAGTGACACAATTGAGGGCCTATCAAGATAGAGTTATTCAAGTACTGCTGGAAAGACAATGAAACAAGCCATTGGCTTCAAAGCTGCTGCTTTCTTTTATAAATCTTACATTGTTAGAGGTAAGAGATAGCAGATCAAAGGGACATAAATGGTTAAATCATGGTGGTTTCTGCACATGGCGTACATTTCCAGAGGCTACTCAGAGGGGCACTTTCTGCAGCTGTTAAAGGGGACAGTCTCATACAGCCAGTTGCAGCAAAGAGGAATGGGTCTCTTGCCCTTCCAGGAAAAGGGAAAAGTATATCACAGATAATGTGTGGAGGGCTAATAAGTACTTAGAATACAAATATTTGAAAATTAAATTATTAGACAGAATATATTTCAGCAAGAAATGATAAGCTATAAGTAAATTTGACAGCTTTAACAGAAAATATGCTATAACAACAAGAACACCACTTCATATTTCATGTGGAAACTCTCCTCTTGCCTTGTGGTAAAATTTCTACCTAAATTTTTATGTAGAAGTATTAATGCCTTTGTGTTAAAAGTATTAATACCTTTAAAGAGCTCCACAGCCCAAGGAGAGCAACATTATCAAGAAGTCACTTTCAGACAGGATGCTGTCATTTTTCTCCAATTACTCATGTTAGTTTTCTTATTTTCCTAAGAAATACTCCTATTTCTTAATAGGAACACCATGCATAAATCACAAGTAGGAAGTTTCGTAATTCATCCTGCTTGCAGTAGCCAAATACTGAAACCCAATCATTATCAAAATTAATGGAAATGGCTTTTTAGATCAGACTGACAGCATACCTCCCCCTCAATATAATTTATTTAATTTTTCTTTTGCCACAGAATGCAGTAGACAACAACTATTGCATATCATATATTTCTTCCGAATTCAGTCTTTCATTAATTTATAAACTGAAAACAGGCTTTCATGTGATGCTGTTCAACATTGAAAAAGCTGCATTTGTGTATGAAAAAATAAAATTACAGAACTATATTACTAAGGACCTAAAAGAAAAAGGTGAAAAAAGTATTTCAAGACAAATTGCTCCAGTCAAAACTTATTGAAGTAACAATCTATTATTCAGCTAACAGTCAACAATAAAAAAACCACACTTATCAGTCACAATCTGAACTTTTAGATGACATATTGGTTTGGGTTTTATTTGTCCTTTATTTTCTGCCTTTCAAGGAATGCCTTTGTCTTTCTAAGGTTCCTAAAAATGAAATATTGTCATGGAACTCAATGCATAGATCAGCAAGATGCAGGAAAACAATGTGCCCTATACACTTAGCCAAATACACTCCACTAATTCTGTAATATACTCCAGAAAATAGTCAGTTCACTGTCCTTGGGTAATTTGGAATACAGCCCTCAGCAAAATAGTGTTTGTGCTAAAAAGCTGCCAAGAAAACCTCACTAGCAGTATTTCTACGGGATGATGAGGGCTCTCAGCTCCAGTAAAATGGAGGAGAGCTGATGAATTTAGAACCTCACAGCACTATAATCGCAAAACACTCAGGGATGCCAAACACCTTGACGCATCCTTTATCCATTTCCTATATTACAAACCAATTATATTCTTTCATGTGTTATTTATTAAGAGCAATAATGATGCCTCCTTGCTAGCACAGCTTTTTGCAAGACAGTGAACCAACTGTCCTATATTTTAGTTTTTACCCATGCAGACACCCATACTCTGAACTCATCTGTGTGGTTCTCAACGCTGCTAGACTCTGCAAATTCTACTTTCAGGTTCGAATAGGACTTCCCACAGGGCCTTAACAGCACTCAGCCTGAGCAAGAAAGATAAAAAGTAACAGTATATGAAATACACTGAAACTTTCAGCATCTGCAGTAATACTTCCAGTTATTTCAAAGTTTACCAGCCAAATGGTGTATGTATCTCACACACAATATTCCTACAGTAGATATCTCCCATTAATTAAAAAAAAAAAAATGCAGCACAGTATCATTAAATAACTGAAATTGCAGAATATGGTATCATGCCCATCCCACTTAACTCAAAACACTTACATCGACTTGGAAAGAGAGGCAGTATCTCAGATAAGGTTCAAAACCATACAGATCTTTATGATACATCAGTGAGGTATCACATCTTCTATGGGTTAATTTACACTTCTGATCATGTGGAAAAGAAAATCTAGTATTTTAAGATAATACTAGTCTGAATGAGAAATGATTATATTATTATTTGATGAATTAAAGGATTTAATCAGAATTAAAAACAGAATAATCAAACTTAGCTGTGGAAAGTTTTAACTGCTGCAATATATGGATGCCTTCCAAATAGTATTATTCATAAAAAGAGAAAGATCAAGAAACTGCTTTTATTGCTTTACAGGCACAAGTCAGTTATTAGGCAGTTCAAAGCTAAGAGAATCTGACCTGGAAAAGGTTTTGTGTGCCTGAAAGCTCTTCTACTTTTTCCAGCTACATCAGTTGGTCTAATAAAAGATATTACCTCTTCCCACAAATCTTATCTCATTTATCTCTTCAGGCCATCACATCTATAACAACATTACTGAGAAACAAACATTCCTGAGCCCAGCTGAAAAAAAAAGACTATCTAAACCTAAAACGATCCTTCCTAATTAATAACCTGTGTAACAGTGTATATCACAAAATGCATGTGAACCGAGAAATCAAGGAAGAGGACACACTGAAGCAGGGAAATACACAGGAATACATCTTGCCAAGGACACTCACTTCTTCATTCATCCATGGCCCTTCTCACTTTTTAAGATATCTCATAATACATTAGTGAAATGGTTCGGCATGTTTCCAAACCGCCGTGGAGGGTGCCAGACACAGAAACTACTGGCTGTTGTACACAGCTTGAAGAGCAGCAACACAAGTAGGATTTTTGCCTTCATCCTCTTTTCTACAATTGAATTAAGCATGTGAAGAATTACTGAAAAATCTACTTATGCTCAAAACTGAACCAAAAGACTTTGCCATGGTAAAGCGATTACAAGGCCAAGATAAAAGGAAACCAATCATTCATCCGTCATTCATGCAAGGAACTACTCCCACACAACACACAGAACCTTATTCACAGCTCCAAGATCAAACCTTCAATAAACCTTCACTGAAGACTCAAAAATTCAATTCAGAAAAAGAAATGCAAACATATATTGCTCCTCTTTTGCCTTTGGGATAAAAGTGTCTTAGAAGAAAAATGGAGCCTGCAGAACATGCCATGAACTACAAATAATAAGCAGGTACCAGACACAGAGCAGAGAGAATATGAGGGGAACGTAGTGAAATATAGACACACAGGATGGTTCCTGAGACCTTTGGAAGGGATTACTGAAATTAATGCACTATGCTTGTGACACAGTCACATCAAAAGCAAGTGACATGGCAGAAAACGTGAGGCTGTGCCGATGACTTTGGGTGTCTATCCCACAGGTGCACATAACCCATCTAACTCCACACGATTTAACCCCAGTTAACTGGGAGTGCAGTGAAGTGCAACGCTGAAGTAGTTGTGCATGAGCTCCTGATACAGGGCTTTGGCATGGCTTCTCAAGTATGGTGCTGCTTTGAACCAGCCACAGCATTTTCAGACTGCAATTAGTATCTACGCACAGTGTGACAACATACAAATTAAGACTAAAAGGAGGTTGGATGGCTGTATAACATATTCTGTTGTATGGAAGTGATCTGACTTTTATTAATTTTCAGCTAACATGAAAGGAGCCAGCCAAAACAAATAACTATTATGTACTTTCAGTAAGTCGAGTTACTATATATCCAAATTCACTCTCTATACAAAATCACAGCCTATACAAATTATACGAAACTACACAAAGGCTATACATATTAGCTATATAAATTATGCAAATTATTATCTAAATCATTTCTCCTCCAGCTAGTGGTATTTTACTCTCAGCTTTGCTCAGTGTACACTGGTGTAATTCAGATTTCCAGCAATGAAAATGAGAAAAGACTTTGAGCAGGTCATTTAATGTCATATACAAACTCTATTCTGCTACACATTTGGAGAACACCAAATTATTTGTGGTCAGATTTCATCATTTGTGATAGTCTGTGGAAAGCAAATGAGTTGCAGTGGAAGGGTGTTAGTCTTTGCCTTATGACATCAGGATTCCAAGTAGCAACTTCTTGCTCTCCAAAAAAATGGAGCAGCATTCACATAACAGATTTCTATTCCTCATCACCTTCTTATGAGCTTTAAGACATGTGACTTTGATAGGACTGCAGTGCAAAGAGAATGGAATCAGTATCTAATGTGCTGAGCCAGAACTTGCACAAAACAATAGAAATGATATATTCTTTTCTTCCCTTTGTATTACAAGATGTGTGACACGCCTGTTAGTAAAACCTGTGATGGAGTTAATAAGATGGAATTAGTGGCAGCATAACTATGGCCAAAGACAAAGTACAGCTGCTGCATGAATCCTCCACCCATTTTACAATTTATGTGCTAAATAAATTAATAATGTTATCAATAAAACATGAAAAATGTTAATGTTATCAATAAAATGTGAAGATGTGAAATCTACCTTTCCTTGAAACTTCATTATCATTCACTTCAAATGTTCCCCATTTGTCTGTCTAGTCTGACTTCATGTGTTCTCCAGCATAGGAATTGCTTCTAAAGGGGATTAAACAACAAAATGTGGCATGGTCATGTTTGGGTTTCATGTAATTGGCTGCTTGAGTGTGTAAAAAGTGAGGAGAGAGCTCTGCAGCATTGACTTCCGAGCCACAGACACATGAAACCACTATATAACACTTACACTACAAATGAAGAGTTTGAATAAAACACACACTATATCAGTAAGGGACTGACTCTGCACATTTATGAAAATAATATTGATTAAAGATTGGGATTCTGTTGATTTCATGCCATGGCAACAAATACAGTGAAACCTCAGACTGTGTATTGACACCAGAGCTCAACTCACATAGGGGTATACATCAGAAATGATTGACACTGTGCTTCAGTAAAGTGATACCTTTTGTTCTTGGGAGGTGTAGTGTTTGGCTAATATTTTCCCGGTCATATATTCAGCAAGAATTTAACCACATGAGTTAATGACTGATTTCATATGTATTATATCTGGGGTAGAGAGAGAACAGAAATTAACTTCTTCATGAAATGTGGATTTGCACCACAATCCAGTATGTCTTTTCAGTCTACCTTAATTGTAAACTGCAGTTAATGATACATTAATAAATAGTTCATGCAGCTAGAAAGGACTGCTATGATCATCGTGCCTGACCTCCTACATCTGAAACAAAGCTTATGGGACTTCTCATTTTAAATAGTATGATACACAGAGATTCCCAATGTGTTCTTCAATGGGTTTCAGAGTAAACCCTGAGAAACAACCAACCAATCAGTCTATAATAATGAGATGATGAATTTCCACTCATCTTTGAATCCTATTATTTCTACTGAATTCTGGAAGGAAAAAACTAGAGGTAAATTTTGCCAATATTGGTGTCTAAATCGTTCTACATTTTTGCATCATTTTTGGCCTTTATAGGTGAAATATCTTGTTTCTGAAAGCTCTGTATCTAATTGCACAGAGTTAATCTGAGATAGCTTGACGCATTTGAGCACTGAAGTTAAATGACAAGGTTGTAACTTTGCAAAACATTGTATTTATTTGCTTCAATCAACATCAATTACTTGTCATGACTGATAAGAACCACTGCATATCATTGTTAATAATTTATGGTTAGCATTAATACTTTGGGGTATGAAATATTGCCAGCCATAACAACTATATGCTGCCAAACCAAAATAAATATAAAGGCGAGACATTTCTAGACACGTAATTTATCTATAAGAAAAAAGGCTGTCAAGGAAGCCTAAACAAAAAAGCACCTCTAGAAAATCTGCTAAAGCTTCAACTGTTCCACATATAATTTTTCAATAAGATTAATTATCTCAAGAAAGAGACATCCACTGCAGAATGTTAATTAATACACAATCTATTAAACTCAGTTCATCTAACCAACAGTAACGTAATACAAACCACAGTTCAGAATAACTGCAGAAACTTCTTTTTCTTCTCCTACATGAAGAGCTGAGATAAACCACCCTATATTTGTATATGCAACTCAATCATTTTTGAATATATAATAACTTCAGATGACTGAATTATTCAAGAAAGAATGTTCTGCATTGCTACTTCTGAAAGCCTCATATATCACTGTCATTTGAAATTCTATTAGTTACACTATCACGTAAAATATGTTTCTTGAGTCCTGTATGAGATGACTTATGACAAAAATTTATCCGAATTTCTTCTGGCTTACTCACCTTCAGCATTAAAAACCAGGTATGACTTCACTGAAATCATTGTTACATGACGGCAAAGCTGGTAAGTCTCAAGCCTCAAGCATAACGTGCACATTTTTTATATTGATACACATGCACATGCATATCATTCTCAAGTGTATACAGACACTCGTATTCAGTATGATTAAAATTCTGACTTTACGAATAT
The DNA here is from genome assembly GCF_047716275.1 of Strix uralensis. Lineage (NCBI taxonomy): Eukaryota > Metazoa > Chordata > Aves > Strigiformes > Strigidae > Strix > Strix uralensis. The sequence continues at coordinate 36,344,770 of NC_133977.1, forward strand.
TTTGGGATTTATAGAAGCTTGTCTTTTCCTCAACTGATTTGCAGGCAGCTTCACAATGTGCGTGCGTTATTTTGATCTGTACTAGCACAAGGGGAAACGGAAGGTATCAATTCTGACAACGCAACCAGAACTTTATCTCCACAGAAATATGAGGCTGGTGAGGGTGTTTACTTCTGGTCATTGCAGCTGAGGATACTAAATTTGTCTTAGAAAAATATGTATTTAAGCACTTTAATACTGCCTCATACTTTAAACAGTCTGATCTCTTTACAGGGTCCTTCCAGTATAACCCAAATCCTGTATGAGAGGCATCCTTTATGGGAAACTTGAACTGAGTATCTCCACACATATTGAAAACTGTTAATTGAAACCAAAATATGCTTTAAATCACTGATTCTTGAAGGCAGAGCTGCATCAAGTCTCCTTAGGGTGTTTTGTGATGGTTTAGTTTAGTTTGCTCTTTGGGATACTGTGGAAGAAAGAATCGAGCCAAGACTTGGTTTTCTTCTCAGTTTTTCCAAGGTAATATGTTCCTCGCATATTGTATTTATTCAAACAGATTGCTAAAGAGAAAATTGGCAAATGCAGAAAAAATACCACCTTGTTTTGAAGAGATACACTTCTACATGTGGTGATATTTACAGAAATGTGCATAAGCTGATTCAAATGAAACATTATGTGCAAAGAAATGGGTAAAAAATGCTATTTAGAAAATATTTTCTAAAATCACATTCCATATAAAATGAAATGTCCAAATTCTGAGCACAAAACTGCACTGAAGATGCCCTGAATGATGAGGATACCGAAGAAAATCAAGGCATACAATGGGACATTTTTGAAGACTACAGTCTCAATATCTCTTTTTCTTCTCCAGACAATTTGACTCACTCAGGAAGCAGTAAGAAAGCAGATACCAGATGCTCCTCTGCTGTTTGCTTACAAATGACATGAGGAGATGAAAAGACCCTGTGGAGCTGCAGAAAGGACAAGCAATGAGATAAATGGCCTGTGGGTCTGAAAAAATGCAAAGGGAAAATGGAAAAGGAAACTGGGCTGGGGGAAGCAGATGGGTAAACCAGCAAGCATGCAAGATGGAAGACAAAAAGATAGGGCTAAAACCATCAGGATAGGAAAAAGAGAAATAATAAAAAGACAGAACAAGTTCAGGACAAAACAGAACTGAGTCCCTTAAAGGGCTGAAAATGACGAGAATCAGATCAAAATGGAAGAGGCAGCAGGGAGGGAAAGCAGTAAGCAGCTCTGCGGTGTGTGGGCGTGGTGGCTGGAAAACACAGGCTCTTGAGACTGATGAAGGAAATTTATGCAGAACAGACTGGCATTTAGAGCCTTCCTCTTTCGGAAGGTAGAAGACGTAAGTGAAAAAGGCAAATAGTCTTCTCGGGAATCTGACAGTTCAGTATTTGAATACGTGAACTTCCTGCCTTTTGCTACCTTGCTTACCATCATCACCAATTGCTTAGCGTGGATATGCCACATGGAAAAGCAGGAATGCAGTGGGTGTTTCTCATGTGATAAGTCATCTTGTCTTCTCTGGGAGTCTCCCACAGTGATACTACGCCACTTTTAATGGTATGTCTGGGTGCTAGACTGTCCAGGGAATTTTTGGTATGCTACTGGGTTTTTTTTTCAAAATTATTACATTCCTTATCTAGTCTTTTATAGAGTTTTTTTGAGAAAATGACTGTTTCTCTCTCTTGACTTTTGAATATTTATCTGACTATAGGTTGAGCTATGAATACGTTTCCCAACTACTTTTGAAATTCATGTGGTTAAATGCTTTTGTACTGCAATCAAATCTTTATGACTCAGGCAGCCTACATGGCCAGGACTCCATCCCTCCAAACCATTCTCTAGAAACCCTGTTTAAACTCTTCAAATGATTTAAACACTGCAATTTCGATTTCTCCCCTTCTTACATCAGTTCTGCACTGGAGTGTGAACTCCAGTATCTTCAATAAACTATAGCTATGTTAAGACAGCATGAAAAGAAAATCTTGTCCATAGGAATAAGTTCCACAAGGATCACTACGGCTAAATTTCATGTTTAGTTTTAAACTTCCTTTTTGGTGATGCCCTATTCATCTCCCTTATCTCTATGATTTCTTTGGTGCTGCTAGCTGGCTTGTATTGTTCCCCTTCTGTTCCACTACCTTGTTACAAAACTTAGCAAAATATCACCTCTATATGCAGTTTCAAACAATTGAGCTCACAGCTAGTTATCCACTCCAGCACTTCCCATTAGCAAGCCATGATGCTGCTTGTAGTCAACTAGGCCTACCTTCACTAATTTTCTCTTATTGTACCATATTTCTGTATTAGTCTCTGTTGTGGCTGTTTTATGATATTATAGTTCCTTTGACAGGGGTAACATGAAGTAGACTCTTGTAGCAAATAAAAGACCTCTTCATGATGAAGCGATTAGAAGGTCATAAGAGAGCTATTCATTTAGTAAAAGGGATTACTTCACGGTGATCTCAAAGAAGCTATAACAAAGTGATGAATACCTCACACCAAACTCAGCTCTCCAGGAAACATCTAATCTGGAGCTATATTTGCAGACAATAAATAGAATTAAAAAGGTTAAATTTGTGCAGGTGGTTGACTGCCTTCACTGAAACATTAATTTATTGCCTAAGACCCCAGGCTAACAACCTTTCAAGCTCAAATACCCAAAAAGACTTGTCCTTATTTAAAAAGAACACAAAAATTGGATAATAAAGGGGCATATCTTAATATTTCTCTAAAAAGTGGACTTAACCATTTGATCTGTTAGGTCTGTTGCACTATCAGTGTTCCTCAGAGCATGAGACTGAAGCTTGGTTTAAAGCATGATGTGCAACAAAGACAGCTTTGCAAAGATGTGCTTAAAACATTTCTCTGGGACAGTTACATAAAGGTCTAGTCTTTGCCATCTACTTCAAGGTATTTCAACTCTGTCTATGTACGTATTTTAAAAGATCTTTCATTCTATCTGTACCAAAGTAACTGCTAACTCTCGTTTTGCAGGAATTCACTTATTCAACACTCCTCCTTTCAACACTTTTGAGAGATGCAAATGCCAGCAGATTTATCTGCTTTCCTGACTGACCTGTTGGCCTAGTCAGAGAAGAGACAGTCAGCCAATTTTTCTTTGATCAGGAAGCCCGTAATGCAGCCAACGCCTCTTCTGAGAAAGACCTGGTGGGTTCCTCATGCATAATGTAGATGGGAGATACCCCTGCCATACAGTGAGCTACAAGAAAAGAATCATGAGACAGGGCTGCTAAAATGTTTGAAAAACACACAGACACACAGGATTACGTATTACTTCTTAAAAGCCAAAGCAGTGCTACCCATCCCCATTTATATCCACTTGCATGGTGGATTCAATTATGTTGTTGCAATGTGCTTCTAGTGAAAGAAAACTCTGCCTTAGCATTTTTTTAAGGAATGACCTGGGTCAGGCTGACCTTTTTCCTTCAGGCTAAGTAATTCTGTATTACTAGAAAGACACAGGCTTTCCATGAAGGTTATCTATCCCTATTTCAATGAAGTAGCAGCAAATTCCAGATTCCAGTGATAAAGGAGCTAGCTTGATACTTCACTGCCTTAGTTCTCTAGTTTTTTTGTTCTTTGGGGAAGTGACTGGTAGAGTGGTGGTGGTTGTTCTGTTGGGTTTTTTTTAAAGCTATTTTCATCCTTCTCCTTTATAGAACGTTCTTACCACATCTTTTGTTCTATTTTTAAAATAATTAACTACTTCTTTTGTTCTTTATGTTAAATATTTTCCAGAAAACCATTTTCTGCTCTGATTGTACAGTCACAGAACGTATCAGATCACTTGTTAAATTGCATCAGATATTAGCTCTTGTTAAGGAATGGCAAAACAGATTTTTTTTGTCATTTTTTTCATACTCTTACATGAGATCACCATTAATGGTGTACATACCAATGGCTGCTGGCAAAATTTCTTCATTACTGCTACACATCTTCCTTCCATTACTTCCAACATGGCTTTGGCTCCTCTTTTATTAAGATATCTGATAAAGTACAGTGCAGTTTGCTCCATGTTTGACACTGTGCTTTTGCTAAGACATTTAAAAGGACACTGGCAACTATGCCATTCATCATCTTCACCTATTGCCTTGTCAAAGTGGAGAAAGGCAACTTCATCTTCAAGAATGAATTCAGCAGAATAGAAAAACTGTCTATATTTTTTCTTCTATGTTGTTGGTACAGAATATACCAGAAGTATGGGTCACAGACATTTCTGCATAACTGATAGTACAGATGGTATTGCTTGTATTAATATAGCTCCCTTGAGAATTAATTTTGTTGTGATGGTAGACCTTTCCTCCCTGTCTTTCATCATTTCATAATTTTGTTGATCATATTTATAGATTTCCCCATCTGTCAACTCACTAGTGTCCCTATCTCCATCCAGAGACATCAGTTCCAAGTATTTCATTAAAGCCCTGTTCTGATAATCTGCACAAACAAGATTTACAAGGTAGTGCATCATGCTTATGAACTGACTGCATTTCATGGTGGTTGCCAGGCATGTGAACAGTGAACAGTCACTGGTTTCAAGCTGTTGTAGGACACCTTTTACTATGAGATGCAATCTCAGGTTGCTATCTCAAGTACAAATTACACATCAGTGATTACACTTTAAAAATATTTTTCTAATAATCTCTGAGTAAAAGCTCTAGTAAGTGTGCTCAAAAATCTCTCACATCAGTCATCAGCTAAGCAAGTATCAGTAACACTACATATTTTCTCATACACAGATTAAACATTTCCACGATCCTGCTTCACTACACCAAGTTAAGGACTCAGATGGAGTTGCTCTTTTAACACCACTGCATGGGCTACAAGTCAATTTTCAAAACCTTCTGACAGGCCAGTTGCAGATTTTCTGAGCTTCTATTCTAATCTCAAAATGTTTATGAGAAAGCTAGTGATTTCAGCTAAATGAAAAAAAAAAAAAAAAGTTTGATAAACAAACTAGATCTTTCCATGATTTATTACACGGAACATTCTTTTTCTGCTAAGCATACTTAAATTCAAATGTATTTATCATTGTATATACTGAGTTGAACATGATTATGAATACGATCTTCAGAGGGACTTCTTTACTTTTGTGAACCTCTGCCACAGTGACCCAAACTATTTTTTTTAAAAAGCTCTGCTTATGAACTTCATGTAGGAACTGTGACTTTTGGATGAAACTTAAATAAACAGAAATGTTAAATTGTACATAAACCCTCTGCCAACCCCATAATAATTAGAAAAGGAATATAGTTCAAGAAACAAGTAAAGGTTCTGGTGGGGTTTCTATAGCAAAGATTAACAAGCTCAATAGTCACTGTGAGAACTGAATTCAAGTATGTTTGTGAAACCAAACAATGTTTCAGATTATATTTTGAAGCAAATAATCTAGATTCAGATTTTGGCAGATCACCTGACAAAAAGAAGTTGAAAGGAAAAGATTATTGACAGAAAAAATCCTCTGTTAGGGAAGCCTAACCTCACTTTAGGCCTTTCAAATCTAGGTATTGATAAAAATAGTTTACTGCCTGATCCTGTTAACCACTCCCACCTGTGACGTGAACATATCTGAAAAGAGATGGCTACAGGAAATTTATACCTCTGATGAAAATCTTTTTATTGATCTCTGTAAACTTTGGTTAGTTCATTAATGTGTGATTTGTATCCAGAAACAAATAAGTAGTAAATTTAAATATGCAGTACTATTAAGTTTATATATATGCTCACAGAAGTTCACTGTCACATGAAGGAAGTGGCAACTGGAGATTTTCAGTTATTTGCACAATGGAACCTTAGAGAGTTATTTGTTCATGGAGATGAACTATGTAGTCAGCAACCCATGGGGATAGGTTATAACTTCAACAGATTATTCTATGTTGGAGCTCTCTTGCAGGGACAGCAATAATACGAGGGTTCTCTCACAGCCATATTTGTCATAATTTTCAATGCTCCTTCTGCATAAAACATATGTGGGGAATAGAATTCTAAAATTCTGAAAGATGGATGCATTTAGGTGTCAGATGAAGTCAATGAGATGTCAGTAAGTCAACGAGATGCATACCTCTAGCATGATTCTTAAAGATCAGCTTTGGTGCTTATCTGCACCTTTAGGCATTCAAATACCTCTGTAAATCTAACATGTAAACCCTTTGAAATTGTTGCCCTCACCCTTTCCACATGCGCTAAAGCCATCATAATCAAAAAATAAAGAAATCCAAATGATTTTATATCAAATACCTGGTGTTAAATGATTATATTCCTCTCATATAAAGTGAAGCAAATTCCATAATATAACCACTTATTTGACATTTAATTCATCTTCCTTGTAATTCAATGGGCAGAATTAAATGATTAAACCTAAAGTGATTATGCTCATAATGAGTGAAAACAGACCAATCCTTTTTCCAATTTTAGTAGTGGGGGTTATAAAAATGTTTAAGCACCTAGTGCTTACTAGAGGAACTACCTGGTAAAATTCACATTTGTGAGTTTTTAAAAATAATAATGGGACTTTAATCAAATTAAGCTTCTTAGATTTCCAAGGAAGCAGGGACTATTTTATTATAAACCATTGGCAAGATTCTCGGTTGCTGTACTGTTTTCTAACTCTCTGGACTCTATTGAGCTCTGTCCATTTCGAACATCTATATCTGCTTTTAAAATAATTGAGTTTGTCTTTTGTTTTCTAAAACGTGGTTTATTTGTCATAAGAGATACACAACAGGCCACATACTCAAGAGGAAGAACAGCCATTCTGTTTGGTCTGTGTCTTGACCATCAAGTTTCCTGAAAGCTTCTTTTACCTTACAGAAATTTATTGTCAATTTAGCAAAGTCATTACAGAATCTCTGTTAGTAATAATGGTGCAGCAGTTTGAATGACTCTTACTCAAATCCCTTTAATTATACTTTACTTATAAGATCTATACATTCAGTATGGAAGCTGAGATTAAAAAAAAATACACAGGAACATATATGATGATCCAGGCTTCTTTCAAAGATAAGAACCACGTGTCAAATTAATTACAAGCAGCAAAGCTTTGTACATGGCAAGAACAAGGGATAGGATTCATAGCAAATCCACCCTCTCGCAGGGTGCAGGGTTATTGTCCACCTGGTTCTGTGGCCTGAGACTGAATGGTGTAACTGATTCAGCACTCTCTCAAATTCTGGATTTTCTCTGATTGAATCCAATAACAAAATTACACAGCCCTCAGTGGTACAGAGCACAGCTATCCTCATGAACATAAAGAGCCATTTCAGGCATCTATTTCACATGTAGACCTCAACTTGCCATTAAACAAATAAATGTTTCATAAGAGTCTGCAGTGTGACCTTACGATGCACCATTCCCATTCCAGCTAATACTAAATGAGCACTGACATATATGGATTACAACTGAATGCTTTGGGTATAAGATTAAATGTGACCCTAAGAATTAGTACTTGTTAAAAAGTTGATCATTCCTTCTTCTCTCTTTCAATATTAAGGAGTGGTAATCAGTAAGAGCAGTGCGCCCTACAAGTACAGCACTACCCATGTAATACAGGACACACACAGGTCTCTGGAGCCTACTGCTGGTTTATATATGGGTGCACATTATATGATTAATTGCATATTCATTTAGTGGGTTAGAAATTCATAAGGGTCTATTATGAACTTTATTCTTTATTAGACATGTCTTCTTTTTTCTCAACTTTCTTTTTTTTGGTTCCAATTAGGTCAGTGGCACCTGACAGATAAAAGAGATATATATATATAACTAAATGCTATTGAGTTCTTTCTGTTAGCAGACACTTCTCTATCAGCACTTAGGAAGCAGGTAAAGTTAGTCAGGCAGCTAATGATCTGCTTTGATAGAAGAAATTTTAACTCTCTCATCATCCATTCCAGTTATTAACTGATGGGGCTTCCTACAGAAGACTGCGTCCTTTACATATGTATTATTCTGGTAGAGCTGATCTAACAGGACTTACACCCAAGAGCCTATTACTATTTTTATCTAGAAGAACCCGCATTTTCCAGTATTCCCAAGCAGACCCGTTTAAATTTCCATTTGCATTTGTGGCATAGCTCCTACCTGAATGAATCTCTATTAGGCCATCATTAGCTGTAAAATGTAACACTAAAATTCTCTAGTCTTCCCATTGTGGCCACTGCAGCTAATCTGACCACAGAGCTTCACAAGCAATTACCCTTCTGGTGATTGTAATTCTGAAATACAAAGATGAGATAAAGACATTGTAATGCTTTGTACAGCAAGACTGTATCTAGCAAGGCTACCCGTTTTACTCCATACTAATAACAACACACTTACTTCTTTAACACACAGCAAATACATTTTAAGAAATAAAGTGGTTTGAGCGTAGAGTGCTCTGCCCACAGCATTGTAGCAGTAAGTTACAAGTTATCATTAGCTTTCGAACACTGACAGATGATTCCTTGTCTAATTAACCTAGCAAACAATTAATGCTGTGTGCAAACTGGCAAAAACTCCTTTCTTTGAAAGAAATAATTTAAAAAATGCTTGGAACTTGACATTCTTCAGTGGACTTTTCACATGTAACTTCATTTTACTTCACATATTTGCTCATAATAAAAAATAACGTCTGACTGATAACAACTTATAATTCACAAATACAAATGTTCTATCAATATAGGAAATGATGTTACTTTTCACTAGGACACCAATAAATTTAAGAACTATCATTACAGAATATTAACTTTAAATTCAGTTTTCCTTTTATATCTGAAGGAAAAGAGTGCTTACTTCATGATCTTCTGAACCACTTCTTTTGACAATTTTTTTATTCCTCCTATGTACCTAATTTTCCCAATCACAATGTGGTTTTTCACCATGCTGTATCAGATTTGGCTTAACATGGATTTCTGTAACATGCTATTGGAAGAGAGCTCAGTGTAGTAAAGAAACTGGAATCTTACAACCCTGTCTGCTAATGCAGAAGAGCTCATCACCATTCTGATCATACTTAATGCAACTTAACCAGGTTTTTCAATCAATAGGAAAAGGGAATTTGTTAAGTCTCAAAGATGTGCGTAAATAGACTTTCTCTCTGTTATTGGATTATCCTCTGCACTGAAACAGAGTGAGTAGGGGAATGTAATACTAAGCAGTATGAGATTAAATATCCAAAATATCAATGTTTGATGCAAAAACGATAGAAAAATATGACTGAGAACCAGCCATAGTCTCACCTCAAGACAGAATGAGTGGCCCCTAAAGCATACAGAAGACACTGGTTTAAACAGGTTTTAAAGAAGTGTCCAAGGGTGGAAGCTTTACAAGCTTACTAAGAAATTTACTTAAGTTTTTAACTATCTTCAGAGTTAGAAAGGTTTCTCTTCATTCCAACATAAATCTCCTTGGTTACAAGTTAATCCTATTACTTCTCCTACCATAAGAGCATATATCATAGAAAAAAGTTTATCATTTCACCATTCACAGGAACTTTTACATACTGAAGACTTACATCCCCAGCCTTCTCTTGTTGATGCTAAAGAAATGCAATTCTTTCTTAACTTGAATGTTTTCAAGACTTTACATGTCCTACAAAAACCCACATGCTTAAACACTGAAGTATGATATTCCTTTTTTCCTAAGCAGTAGGACATCATTTTCATGTGTTCAATCTGTGACTGACCCCATATTCCCACATTTTTTTCTTACAATACTAGTCTATAATACACTGCCTACTGTGTATTTGTTTACAAGATTTATTCCCAACTAAGTATAAAAGCTTGTCTTTGTACCTATTAAATTATAACTCACATATTCAAATCACTTCTCCAACTTGTTCATATAGCTTCCAATTTTAACCTTGCCCCTGAGGCTGCTGGTAACCCAGTTTGATATAATCTGAAAATTTAAATAAATTTATTGCCTGTTCTCTTATCCAAATCGTTAAGGAAAATGTTGAAAATCACTGGTCTCTGGCCAGAGCCCTATGAACTGTAAATCCATCTTCTTTGAAGTGAACCATTTATTTGCCAGCATTCACTCCAAGCACAGACTGCAATCTGCTTTTACTTATGGTGGTTCCATTTAGACCATGTTTCCTCAGCTCCCTGACGGCAACGCCACGGTGGCTCCTTATCTACTCACCAGGTTTTCTGTACCATTACAGAGAGAAATTAGACTGATTTGTTACAATCTGAACTTTAGAAATGGATGTTGGCAGTTACTGACTGCCTTGTTAACTTCTAGGTACTTTCAAGCAGTTAAACTTTAACTCCTCCCCAAAACTCAATCTTCCTGGTTTCTTCACCAAAATTCCCCAGAAGCTCCTCTTTGGTCTCTTTTGGGAGAAGACGACTGTTTGTCCTTTTCAGTTTTATGGATCTTGTCTATCTTCCATATGTCTTCACAGATAACAAATAATCACAATTACATTACCTCAGCTACTTCCCTACAGCAATTTTTATCAGGGCCAGGAGAGTAATTCTTTTATTTCACTATCTTAAGCTAAGTTCTTACCCATTTGTTGCTGACGTTAAATGTATTAACCGTCAGGTCACAGCTAACCTTGCTTTTGAACACTGGAGCAAAAGAGACAATCAACACTTTAGCCTTCACTGTTATTAGCAGTTCCTTCTCTCTCTGAGATAGAGATTGACTTTTTTTTCATTTTTCCTTTCATTATTGCTGAAGTACTTTAATGGCCCTTTACCTTCACTCAGTCACCCCAGGGGGACTTCCCAGATGCTAGGTCCTGTACATTCTGGCCATGCCATAACTACACACTGACACAAAACCCGAGTGAATGACAACTCCCTTGTTGTTCCTCTTCCTCTCTTGTATTTCAAAGTGCACTACGGAAGAGCGGCCATGGTGCTAGGTGAGGACGTCTCCTAAGCATCCTCTACGCTATCCAGAGGACCACCATCTGCAGTGCAATTCATACACAGCTTTCACATCCCTGGCTATGGTATTTGACTGATTTTTCTGTACTTGCTCCCATTATTCTATTTTGGTATGAAGTTTGGCATAAGGCATTTGTTTCTTTCTTTGGGTCATACATTTTCTCCAGACTTCCAGCAAAGTCCATGCAAGAACAAACAAAGGAGATGATATATGAAAACAGAAAACAGCCTGATTTCTGGCTACTGCTCCAATAAACTGCAAAGAAAAGAACAAGGGGAGAAAAAGAATCAGCTAAGGCTCTAAAACTATAGGCCAGTCAGGCAGCTCATAGCAACTGTGCTGCGTGTGCTGTGGCTCAGCTAAGCACCAGTGCATCAAGATTCAGATGGAAGTTAAATATTTAATGGCATTGTGATGGTCAAGTTTTTTATTAATTTCAACTAGAATTCTATGTGAATATAAGATGCATATTTCAGTATCATTTAAGAGCCAGATGTAAAATAGAACTCAGGTTTGTAAAGTGGATCATAGGCAAAATTTAGGCTGCAACCAAATATTGCAGCCCTGTGAGAAAAAGAATTACTGGAAGAAACTCAGTTATTGACTACACCTAGAGGTGTCCTTTTTACATTAAAATTCTTCACACACAGGAAAAAAAAAAAATCAGTTTTGAAACAGGTGCTAAATTGCTCTGTTATCACACATAAAATACAGTTGATATCCCCAACATCTGAACTCTTTGCTCTTCTCTATCGAACATCCTCAGACCACTATTCACGGCACCTTCACATGCCCCAGCAATCACTGCTGCCCTTTCAGACTCTGCTCAAGAAGGCAGGAACCGTGGTGTCCTACCCGCTGGCTGCCACAAGCATCAACGTGTCCAGGAAGGGGCGTTTTCTCCCTGCCTTCAGCAGACACTCTCTCCCTGTCTGCTGAGATCTGAAGAGACCTGCTCCAGAGACCTGTGCACCCCAGAGACCCCTGCTCATGCACCCAACAGGACAAGGACTTCAAGGGCTCCTGCTGTGGTTCACAACTGGCTGCAGTAAGAGTCAGAGTGGACAGCAAGGTCCTCAGACAGCCAGAGACCGCAGACAGAAGCAGCTCACACAATGATCAGTCTGGGCACCAGGGATGTGGTTCAGATATGCCTCCTCCAGCCTGTTTTGAATTTCACTCTCCCTGCTTTCAAAGCCAACCTCAGGAGAGCTTCCTGAGTCACTCTGGGGACAGTTCAAAGATCCAAGTAATTCTAAACTGGGCTCACAGGGACATCTTTCTGTGCAAATTTGCTTTCAAGCCAGGCAACTTATAATACTAAATGGGAAGACTTTACGTTAATAAATTACCAAATCTTGTTTTGTCAGTCCTTAGCAGAGAATAAATTAGTCTGTCCTTGAAGAGGTATTTTCGGCATAACGAGTAACATAGTATTGTATCTCTGTGTTAAGTAAACACAGTATGTCAATGGTTTGTGCAGCTCTGGCCCTCATGGCTCTGCTTTTGAGGTTTTATCTACTGATTTTTCAAGTATGGCAACTAATGGGAGAAAAAAATCACAGACCTTTTTAGATGGAGATATTCTGTCTTGTATAAAATATAATGAAGTCAGATTTAAATACATATAACCTTGGGGTTATACAGTCTGAATTCTTCTAAATGTGCTGTGCTCTGATAATACCTGACATTTAGAGAAACATCTCCCACAGTTATGCAATGAAGTTGATAACTTTCCAGAATTAAATTCAGTCAAAGTGTGAAGTTTTGTATAAAGAGCTGAAAAGGAAGAGGAGAAAATACTGTAAGATAAGGTCCAAGGGTTTGCCCATATTTGATTTTTTTTTATTTTACACTGAGACAAGAAACAATCTGCATCTGATTTCAAACTAAAAGACCCTTTAAACTTGTAAAGTAAAGCAGGTATGTTGACTACTTGCTCTTCATTATGAGGAACAACTTCATTTCAAACATACTTAAATATTTTATAAAGGTGTAGAAGTTGCTTTATATAATATTTGCCTGTAGCTATAGTTTGCTGCTACCTCTCTAAACATTGCTTTACATGCTTAGGACTGGCAGACCTTGAACATTAGTATTTTCATTGACCTTTTTTTCAGTACAGAGGACTTCCAGCAAAATATACTGGATTTGCTTTTCCTTATTATTGAGAAAAACCGTTCTGCCATTTCTGAAAACAAATCTAGGAAACTCTTACTGAAGCAGAGGAGGAGGACAGCTGACAGCATATGGCACAGCAGCAAAAGGCTTCTCAAAGCACCAGCAGCAGCCCTGGTTTCTTGGAGTTAGTTGAACCCCTGTTAAAAGCCTGCACGCGTCTGTGAGCCTGTGGCTCTGAGCCTAACAAAATGAGATTCCAGATTTGCCTGGATTAGAGTAAGAAACTCAGCCTTTTTTCCACAGAGGAAAGAAGGAACTGTAGTTATGAATCCTCTTCTAAGGGAAAGGACAATGTGGAGGGCTCCCTACATACATATATACATACACTCATATCATCACATGTTCCGCAGTCTTTCACCGGACAGAATCTGCCACAAACTGCTTAGACTACTTTTACTGAAACTATTTAATTTCTTTTTAAAAGCTTCCATTTTATTTTGGGCACATCTGAAAATGATATAAACAGTTACAAAAAAGAGAAAGAAAAATGGGAAAACTGAATATGTATGTATATATTTAATGTTTCATCTTCTAAGAGTGAAACAACAGTAGTTGCAGAGAAAATGAAATTGCAGCTTCATTTGTGATGACACCATACTCAGTAAGCCAACCATTATATAAAACAGTCTCTGCATATTCTTATGATCTTAGGAACTGAAAGAGAAAGATGCGGAATTGCCATAGGTACTCACAGTAATATAGGATGTACCCCATTCTGCAGAACAGGAAAGGAATATGCAAAAAATGTAAGTGTCATTCTGTGTTTTAAAGTACTACCATGATAACCATGGCTGAGATGCTTGTTTGCATTTGTTGTGAAATGAAATATCTTAAATGCAATAATGAATTCCTGGAACAAGAGAATTACACAATTTTACTAAGATCTAGTCGTGGGTATGGCCCAACTCCCCTACAGCAGGAATGGAGAAAAGTAGAAGCATATACCTATGTTTTACCCAATAGATACTCTTTACACATACCCACAGCTGCACATAACCTCCTTTGCAAGTCTTTTCAATGGCACACCTAGGATTAAAAATGAACCTGGGTTAAGGCTGTTTTGAGAAAAGTCTGACTCTTGTGTCTTCTGTGAGCTGCCCAAACATCCTGGATTTTTGTTCAAATGTTTACCAATAGTCTATATGTAACTGCCAATACCAACAAGTTCATAGTAATGATTTCAGTGATCTGAGCTAATCTGAAAATTAGGAAAATGTTGGAAAATGTTGCTTTAAAATACTTGTAATTTTTTCTTATCTGAGTGGTACTACAAAAATCGTTGTGCTCACATACATGACAGAAGCCCTGGATGATTCACTTTTATTCTTATAATCTGCCAGAACATGTAAAAAACCCCAAAATTTTAAAATCACTCATTTTGTATTGAAAAATAATTTTCCTATATTTAAAACATTTTTCGAAAGCATTGCTGCATTTCTGTTGTTCTGCATTCCACTTTTTAAATGCTCACTTTACATATCTCTTATATGGTTTGTGGTTACTATGACAGACGGTATGGGATTCTGCATTGCTTTATTATTTGAAATAAATCTGAAGGTGACTGAAGCATGTAGAAATTAAAGCTATATTCATAAAATATTCTGATTATATTGTAAATTAGGGCTGAATTACTAAAAATGCTTTTCCTCATAAAAATGAGTATAAAATGCTCAGATGTGGTATCAGTCTTTAATCTATATGACGGAAGAGGGCACAAGCTATTAAACACTGAAGTTTTAGCCCTAGAAGTTTTAATGTTACATTTTCAACCAACATTTTCTGTCTTCCATTTATTCTGTTACATGTTCAGGTTATGGCAGCCTTATTAATAGTACCTTAATTAACTACTAATTCTGCTTATTTAGCTGGCATTACCAGAGAATAAACAAACTCCTCAAGACATATAGAATGGGAAAGCAGCATTGGCCACTTACAGTATATATTTTCTCTCCCAAGTGCTTCCTTCATAAATCGCAATGCCATTTTAGAGCCGTGCCCTCCTGTATTCATGAAAGCCACTTTCAATGATTTTAGTTAGAGTGTAATTTAAGGATTAGAAGTAAAGATAAGCTGTACAAACGGATTACTTGTGATCTCAAGACGTACTACTAAGGAGTAAGAAAACACACTTCTTCACAAGCAATAAATAGAACTGGAAAAGGTATCCAGTTTCTGGTATTTTAGTGAACTAAATAGAGCTCAGAAATTAAGAGTTTCTATGCCAGAGAACAGTATTATACTTTTCTATTTTTAAGGCCAAAAGTGACCATTATAATCATATATTTCGAGCTCTTGCCAACCTTGTGCTAATGGCAGACATTACTCTCTGATTGACACATCATGCCCAAAATTTCTGAATGATTTTAAACATCCCTTTAAGGAAACCATTAAGTCACTGTCATAATCTAGAGTCAGCCCATCTTCTTTCTATAGCCAGAGTTACAGCATCAACAAATCCTGTCTTGTTTAAGGCAATCACTAAAATAAAGCAAATATGTTCACATCTCTGTTTTGAAAAATCCTCCCTAGGATTTCTTTTCCTCCAAGTTAAAATCCTTTCCTCATGATCTGATTAAGCTTTACTAATATCTAAACACATGCTGCAAATTGTGAAGAGTGAGTAGGACTTTTTAAAACTAAATTATGCCCAGTTTTAATCACTCATTAACACTCTTTTTGGTAACACTCAGATGCTGTTATAAGTCGAGGAGGAAAACTATGTTTTTGAATGTCTTTAAAACTTCACATTTAGCTCTCCAGAAAGAACTGCTTTATTGGGGTGTCTGACATGTAATGATCTCTGGTGGAGGGGTGAAAGAATTTTAATTCCTCTTTCTTCTCACTCCCTGAACCAAAGCTCACAAAAGCAGGAGAAGAGGCACTTCTCCCTGACCTAACCCTCTGACCCTGGGACTGGATGGAGTGTTTGCTCTCAAAGCAACTCTGCATCTTCCTTTACCTCCCTGCTGCCTCGCTGTACACTAACGTGGAGCCTTGAATTTAATGAAAACAATTGTACTATTAAAAATAAAATTAAATTAAAAATAAATAAACAAAAATATTATTATTTAAGCTTTCTTCACCTGAGAGACTCTTCCAGACACTGCACTATTGCAATTCTGCATCCCCCGTCAACTGGTGTCCCAGGCTTTGCCATGGGTTTTGTGGATGAAGCCTCCTGGACAGGACCCGCAGCCCACCTGCATTCCCTGCAGAACCACACAGTGTGCAGCCAGAGGTGGAGAGATTGAGTGGGACAGGCACCTTGCCTGAAATGCCTCTCTCATTGGGGATTAGACTCATCAAGCAATAATGTAGTTACAGTGACTCTGGTTTCTTGAAATCACTGTTTCAAAGTCTTTAGGAACCCATGAGAAGAGACACTGAAGGCAGTCTTCTCTATCAGCTTATCCACTTACATTAGTATTGTGGTTAGAACAAAATATGCATCATGATGATAACTCCAAGGTGCTGCACTCTGATTGCCTTACTATAAGTTCTACTGAATTACGTGATTTGGAAATTAAGTTCATCGGTTACCTTTTTTAGAGTCTGAATTTTTTCTTCACCATATCATTTTTACTTCTATACCATTTCATTGTTTAATTTTTTTGTGCTTCTCTTGGTTTCTCATGTTTAGGTTCCTTTCTTTTCATTTTTCAGTGTTGTCTTTTCTCTTAGTCACTGCCCACAGAAGGATGACACTTGTTGCACCTTTTCCCCTTTTGATCTTTCCTTCTCTTTTTCCTTCCTCCAAACTCCTTCCTTCCCGTCTCCCTTCTTTAGCAGTTTCTAGAAAAGGGAGGTTGCTTCTGCACTGAAACACAGGCCTGCTGAGAGTGAAAAACAATTTCTAGAAATTTCTGAGCTTACTCAGCCTCCCTTCAGAACAAGTGGGTAACATGTTTCAGACTCAGGTACTCTGTGTTGCTCCCAGTAGCCAGGGTACAGTTTCACAGGAAAACAAAGGAAATGTCCTGATATCTTTAATTTTGCATCACCAAGGTGATCCCATACAATTTTTGGCCAATGTAGAAATTGTGAGAAAATTAACCAGGATACAGCAGTGTGGGTGAGGACAAAAATTTTCCATTCTGTATTAGAATTCCCTAGATCTTCACTCCAAATGGGATTTCCTGGCAGGAAACAGACATGAATCTCCCTGCTTATAAGACCACACAGACGAAAACACTCTATCAAAGATGAAGGTTAGCTCTGTACAATTTTCCCATTTAATTTAGGCCCTTCAATGAGACTAAATCCCAGCAACAGGAGTAGGTTTAGCAATTATAAAACAAAGCAAAATAACATTTGGATTAGTTGATTATTCAGAAATCCCTGATTAGTTTTCTCTTTTTACAAATCCTACAATCAATAAAATTTTTAATCTGTACCTATTTTTATCCTGACAAACACTCTTGGCTCACTAAAATTTGCTTGCCTGATTAAAGAAGTGAGGATCAATGTTTTTTCTTACATTTCTAATTATTGTTTCCCTGCTTTTAATTTTGCTAACATTACAAGAACATTGCGAGACATCAGGGCACTCACACTAACTACAAGTTTGTCAATACTTCCAGTAATCTTACTCTGAGTAGGTCTGGTTTTCTATCTCATTTATTTAACCTCATTCTTACTCTAGTTCTCATTCTATTAGTTTCAGAAGAGTTTCTTAGGAACCACAAGGTGGTTACAGACTACAAAGTCAAGATCACCAACTGAAGAAGAGATGAATATTAACGTCACCGTTTTGAAGGATAAAGTTGGTGTCGTCAAATAGCATCTGCTTAATTTATTCAAAGTTTTACAAACTTATATTGGTCTCTTGAGCAAATAACTAACTTTGAAATATGAATTAAATTTATTTTTATAATTTACAGTATCGACTACTACCTTTTTAATATATAGGCACTACTCTTGAGGAAAATATTTAGGCTGAATTATTTATCTTTCCTGTGCCAGTGGACACAGCAACAGTTTGTAGTTTTTTAAGCTAAAACAGCAGTAAGTAGCCAATTGCAGATATGCCATCTTTAGTGTACTGTAAGGAAAGTAAAGAAATCATAGAATCATGGAATTGTTTAGGTCGGAAAAGACCTTTAAGATCATTGAGTCCAACCACAAACCTAACACTGCCAAGTCCACCACTAAACCATGTCCCTAAGCACCACATATACATGTCTTTCAAATACCTCCAGGGATGGTGACTCAACCACTTCCCTGGGCAGCCTGTTTCAGTGCTTGACAACACTTTCAGTGAAGAAATTTTTCCTAATATCCAATTTAAAGCTCCCCTGGTGCAACTTGAGGCCATTTCCCCATGTCTTATCACTTGTTACTTGGGAGAAGAGATCAACTCCCACCTCGTTACACCCTCTTTTCAGGTGGTTGTAGAGAGCGATGAGTTCTCCCCTCAGCCTCCTTTTCTCCAGGCTAAACACCCCCAGTTCCCTCAGCCACTCCTCATAAGACTTGTGCTCTAGACTCTTCACCAGCCTCGTTGCCCTTCTTTGGACACACTCCAGCACCTCAGTGTCTTTCTTGTAGTGAGGGACCCAAACCTGAACACAGTATTTGAGGTGCAGCCTCACCAGTGCCGAGTACAGGGGTAAGATCACTTCCCTGTCCCTACTGGCCACACTATTTCTGATACAAGCCAGGATGCTACTGGCCTTCTTGGCCATCTGGGCACACTGCTGGCTCATATTAAGCTCGTAAAAAGGTTTTCATCCAAAACTCTTTCTTCTTTTTCCTCATTCATGAAGCAGATAGTACACAGCCAGTATTTTCTAGGGCCCTTTTACTGTATTGCTCTGCACAGATGCCAATGCCACTCTCAAATTAGGGTTCCTGGGACATGGAAACATCTGAGAATGTGCCTTAACATATGTCAGATGCAAACTCCAGCTAGAAAGCTCTGTATGTATGAGGTGCTTTCTGTTAAAAGATGCTGGGATTTAAAGATGAGAAGTTCCTAACAGAAGACTGGGTGCTTGCTGGAAACAAAAACATGTAATAGAGCCTGATGGGCAGCAGCCATCCCCTGTAGCAAGCAGATCCTGGTTTAGGGTCACTGTCACATGAACGACTTCCAGAGGCCCCCAAAGCCGCCAGCAGTGTGGCTGGAGGCTGTGAAGGGAGGCCAGTTCTCCCTCTGCTCTGCCACTGACAGCCCTTCAGGAAAGGGCATGACCTGGATTCCTGCAACCAATACTGTCAGCAAGAAAAGATCTTTGTTAAAGGCATCCTAGGCATGATGGTTCCCTGCTTAAGATAATAAAAAGGCTACTTAAAAAGAAAAGCCAGCATCTCTGGGAATCTCCCAACAACTCGTGTGTGACCTTTCACAGGAGAAAAGTCAAACTTGTCTATTCAGAGCACTAAGCGCAGGACATACCTCGGGCTCAGACATTGCCTGCCAAGCCACAGGCTGTGCTACACCTTATTACAAAAGAGGTTTTTTCCAAAACCCCTCAAAAAACAGTTTTAACAGAAATACCGACAAAGCCATAATTGTAGTGGCAATAGTAGGTGATTCTATAATAAACTATATTTCTTTCCCATGAAGATATTAATTTACTTTTTTGAAATGTTCATTGCTAAGCCTAAGACTGGGTTTTTGAATTATGTTCAGAGGCAACTTATGCATGAGTAAAAATACACTCTATCCTAAATGTACAGAACACTAACTTAAAATTATCTATTTGCCATAATATACATTCAGTCCCCTACTGAAAAGTTCAGAAGCTTCTCCTCCTTCACATGCAGAACCATCAGGCTATTCTTATGCACCTGGAGTTCTGGCATACATTTCAGATGAATTATGAGGCTTCTATTTCAATTTTTACAGCAGAAAGGTATGGGTTAGATATAGGGCAGATATGCTAGCAAGTACAAGTTCCCTAAGGTGCAGATTCAAAAGCATCATCATGAGGGCAGTTTCATTTATCAAAATATCAAGTAGTGCTAATGCTCTACTAAATATGGTTATTTCCAGAGAAACTTTGTAGGAAAACTAGTATCCATGTTCAAGTACCAGCCTGTGAAGCTGAATAATATTCTGAAAATCAAAACCAATTTTCTTCCGTGTCTCTCATATCTTTTAGTGCTAGAAATTGGACCGTTCATTTTTTGTACCTAATGAGTCAAAAAAAAAAAAAAAAAAAGATCACATAGGACTGTGCTGGGTATAAGATATGATCCCATCACACCACACCTACATCTGTAACTGCGAGATGCTAGCCTCAATATTAAGTTAGATAATTTTTTGGACAGAAACTTCTAAAGAAAACTAAGTGACTTAAAAGTAGCTTTGGTTACTCAGGAGGATTTTATCTTAATTACTGAAACAATATCCCATAACAATGTTGTAAAACCCACCACTTTTTGGAGATCCACATCTTACACAACATGTAAAGCCAGACACTGATTACAGTTGTTTTGTTAGAAGGAGGCGGTTTATTTTAAGTTCCTTGCTCAGTGAAGTAACTACTAGGCATATTTTGTCAATTAATGCTCACTTGAATTTTCAGTAGCGTCTTATATTTTAATTCCTGTACATCAAAATATTAGGTAAAGTATCTTTGCTGGTAAAAAAAATTCTCTACGTACACTAAATGTGTGTGTTCAGGAACAACTGTTTGCCGAATGATACGATAATCATCTGGGAACTACATGCCATAAATGGTCCACCCAGAGAAAAGTACATGTCTCTGGCAGCAGATCAAGCTGCTTCTGAAGTTGATAGTTTATTGGTTAGAAAGCCCAGCAGGGACGCATTGGAGATGTCACTGTGGCTGAAAAAACATGAGCAGTTTTCAGTAATCTATAATGACCAACAGGAAAAAAATATGCTCTAAGTGCCTTCGATTGTAAATAAATTGAGGAAGCTGAAAATTTGATATATTAATAAAACAAAAAAAACCCCACAATTTTGTTCATCAGCTTGTTTCTTGTTGGTGTTTACTCATAGGATGATTTTACTGAGCTCTCTGTGGTTATTCTGGATTCACATTATTTTATGTAGGGTAACACGTAGCTAAATAAAGCTGGTTTATTGCTCCTTTAGGCAATAGGGCTACATTCACTAAACTGAAGCTAGTGTATCAACAACCAACTGACAGAGTTTGTAGTAAAAGCCTTGTGACCTGTATCTTTTCTGCCTTGGTCTATGCTCTTAATACCACATACAGCAGAAATCAAAGCAGCAAGGTCACAGCCCATGCTCACTCAGGAGAAACACAGTGAAAGAAAGCCCATCTCAGCATTGTACAACATTTAATTCACTTGACAGCAGTATTTCAACATCCTTTACATGGCTTGTCTAAAATCAAATGTATGTTCCTGCTTCTTTATTATTAATCAAACAGAAATATTCAATTAAGTTTCCCCTTATAATTAAACTTCCACTTTACGTAATATGCCATTTATGCAGAATCTGCTGTTGCAATCATTGCTAGAGAAAAGAAATGTCAACTTCAAAGTTAATATCTTCTACAAATTAGAAATTCTGTCTTTGTACATGATGGTTATAGGTTGTAGACTCTTAAAATAATTTAAATTTGGCTGAACTCTATTTCAAATTCAGTCAAGCACATATTCTTTTCCCATAACAGGTGATGATGAAACAGATTATTTAAAACATTTAAACCAGAAGACATTAAAAATACATAAACATATAGAAACACTGAAAAAAAAAGTCAGGTCGAAATGCCTAAGTATATACAGCTCATAAAGAATAATGAGAACAGAACTTGTACAAAATTACTATTAAAATTCACACACAGTTTTATCTTTAAGTCACTGAGTATCTCTGGAAGTCAATTCATCCAGGTGCATTCTAACCTGTATTCAAGAAAACAAAAGTACGTGGCTTTAATATACCAAATTATACCTATAGCCAAGGTATAATTAGTACTGTATCAGAACATAGTTTGTTTTTATGATATGTCCTCAATGCCTCTAAAATTTTAACCAAAACGTCCTTGCTCCTGGGACTTAGTATGTACTTTGTAAAGTATTGTGTATCTTAATAAAACCTTACAAATTAATGCAACCTTATCATTAATTTGTGAATGCATTTATTGTTAATAACAGGAACTATTCACATCAGCCAAACAGGTCACAGTCTCTTCTGCAGGACATAATTTCTAACTCACATCAAAGACAACACTGACTACTTAACATACACAAGAATATGCAAAGAATACTATAGTGGCACCAAAGACAATGAACTTGTAGAGCCAGTTCAATGAACTATAAAATGTACGCATAAAAAACCCACAGGTGTTTAGGAAACTGCAAACAGCCAGTTACAACCTCAGGTAACCTAGGAAAAATAAATAAATCAGTTCCCTGGATTAACTGGATACAGTCTAGGTTGTTAGGTCAAATAAATTACTTTTCTTAACAGTGATTCAATCAGGGACATTTTGTCTTTTTTACATTCTGGACTGCAAAGGCAAGGCAGGTCTGCAGGTTTCTAAGACTGATTCATGCTAAGCCAGATAAAGTTTCAGTTATCTGAAGAAGCAATGAAAAAATTAACCCCTTCTGCCCACTGTGGGATAACACGATATTCTGTAACTTGTCAATGCTGCAATTTATACCAGAGATGTTAAATAGACTGTTAAATAAACCCCACCTCCATTGTCTTATGCTGAACCAATTCTGCAACATTACATAACACCTGCCTTCACCGCAGATGGGTTCCTAAGAAATACAGAAATACAATTCAAATATGTTGCTCAAGATGGCAGGTGAACAAAACACAAGTAAGATGCTAAAGGAAAAGAAAGAATAGATATTTAATAGAGAGAAACAGGAAAATTGATTTGGCAACAGCTGGTGAGAAAGCTGAGAACAATCGATATAAAACAGTGCTTGAAAAGAGACCCTATGTAAAAGAGGTAAGAACATAAAAGGTTGAATTGGCAAGTGCATTGAATGTTTAGCCCATAACTATCTAATGACATCTCATCATGACTGATGATAGCATTCCTGAACCCATTACACCTAGTAATGGTAGCTTGCTAATGCCATACAAAATCTGAAGTGCCTCCTGAAAACAGCGGGAGAAGGTGAGAGGTTGGAGAGTATGTCCAAGCACAGACAACAGGAAGGATATGAATCCTGCAAACTCTTGAGGATTAGAAATGCAAAGAAAGTCAAATATAGAAAAGGGGTCATTCTGGGATCCCCCAGAATTAAAAGAGACTAACTGTTTTTAAATTTTGATTCATCCTCTCACACAATTTTTTCTCCTAATTTCTTTATGGAAAGATTTTCCATCACACATTAATTTGGATCCCTTGGTAAAAAACACAAGTAGAGGAAAACTTGAGGAATGTTTGTAACCTTGACACTTATAATCCTCCTAATTTTATTTCATAGAAGCTGGATGAGAAATGTTAAAGTTTTGACGAGAGATGGGAGAGGAGGAGGAGGAATAACTGACGGTCAACTCCCAGAAACATGATTAATTTAAGAAACCAGTCTAAAACCCCAAAACATTGACCACTTTGATAAGCTTCTGAATTTCAGCAGGAAAAATAAAACAGGTGAAATGATTATAAAACATCTCTTGAAAATTGCTTCTCCTCTGAATCACCCCTCGAGAAGTTTTTATTTCTCCATGGAATATAGTGAGACACCAGAGAGGCAAATCTAATTTACACATCTAAAACTGTGGGTTAGGATCCTTTCCACATCTCTACTGAAATGTCTTGCTCTTGTCCTGTTCATGTCCATTGATGAGTGTTATTTGTTTCCTTGCACATTTTTAGGGACAAAAAGGGACAGATTTTTGTTTTGTCTTTTTTGAAGTTCAGCCTTATAATCTACAAAACACTTTCATGAAAATCCTTGAATCCCATGAAACTGAGTCTGGAGAACTTCACTAAAAGAAGGAAAGACTCAGCTTACAGACTTCTGAGAAGAGGAAAGACACAAGACAGGACAGATGAACCTCCACCTTTTTCTTCAGAGCAGTCCTTCAGCAAGGACCTCACCTGCCCAGGTTACAAAGTAGGATTCAGTATACTTAGAAGCAGTAAGCCTTCACCAAGGCCAATTTATCTGAACTGTTTATGCATATTTAACAAAACCATGGGTGAAGTTTAGTCCATTAAGTTTTGTAATCATTTAGATTTTACACACCTTAGTTATTTAATTTTGTTCAGTTACAAATGATATAATTGTAAAGTAAATCATCATCAAAACTTATTTATGCTAAAGATCACTGTTAATCAAAATGAAAAGTAACACCTAGACATCTTGATTAATCATATTTATTTATTCCATTTTGTCAACACCTGCTTTTGGGAGTCAGGACATCCCTCAAGGAACCTGATGACTCACACTAACACAAGCTTTTCATTATAAAACATTATCGTGTTTTAAAGTTCTTACATATTGAGCACTATATGCTGTTTCTGTTGCATAGTTAATAGAATTGCATGTACTACCATTTTTTCATTTCCAGTTCTCACAAAATATCTCTAAAATTTTATCTCAGACGACCTGCACTTATTACTGGTTGATAAGCCAAGGGTTTTCAAATTAAGATTTCATTTAAGATTCTTTGTTCTGTAATAAGATTCCAGTACCCTGGAAATGAAAGCAACAACTGCCCTGTGAACAAACTTCTGATGAAAAACATTTAATAGAAATTTTGCCCTACAACTACCCATGTTATTCTAGAATACAAGCTCTTCCATGCCAACCCTTACAATAACTCACTGTTATATGACACAAGTCTACAATGGCTGGGAAATGTGAATTCCCAAATCCTCTAGATGGCAACACTTGCAGCTTCTGCTCTCGCCAGGACTTCCATGCATCAGAAGACCATTGATGGTGTTGCTTGGCTGAATTTAGGAATCCAACAGCTCTCCAAAATTTACTATCAGACTGGGAGAAGATAGATTATAAACAGTGCCATTGCCATTTAAAATAAATTACTTTCACCTCACATAGTAATTTATAACCTTCAAGCTGGCTCCAAAATGTTTTCATAGCAAATTGGAGTATTACAGACATATTCAAACCTGCTGTATTAGGAGGTTTGTTATTTGAGCTTCCCCTCAAGAAAATTTAGTCTCAGAATGATCCCCATTAACTAAGTAGAAATAATGGTTTTGAAGTTTTTATTTCAGTCTTGTATGTTGTATGTGAAAAGCTTGATCCATCACCACTGAATCAAGTCAATGAAGACAGTGGATCTAGGAGGCAGCTCTTAATCATATTATTTCTTAAGAGCTTAGAATCTAAGAAGTCAAACACTGATACAATCCCAGATTTCAAGGACATCATCACAGTGTGGAACCGGATGAGGTACTGAGAAGTATAATCTTGGCTCAAGTCAGGGATATTTATATCATATTTTAGCCTGAAAGCTAGAGTCCACTATCCACAGCAGATTATGCAGGCACTAATTTTAAAAAGAAATATCAGATGAATAGCAATTTTTAATGCCAAGAAAAGAAAATCTGACTAGATGATCATTAAAGAAATACAGACAACTGACAACTAGCTCACTGAAATGCAGAACTGATTCTCTTTGTGTCATCTTCCAGATCATTTCGCAGTACACACTAGTTTCGTCCAACCGAGCGCTTTGAAACAAGTTACAAACTTTAAGAGGTTAGTACATTGATTATGTGGTGAAATACATAATGGGCAGGAACTTTCCCCAGTCCTGTAGCCTACACTCAGTCTACCCTCTTCAAAGGTACTCCGTAAGCAAGAGTTGAGCAATATGGAATAGTGTTTCATGTTATAATGCACCCACCACACCTGCAGATATTATGTATAAGAATGGATACTATGTCCATGAGTTAGTTCAGGAGCTAAGTGTAAAAAGGTTTCCTGCATTGCTGTATCGGGGTTGATGGTCATAATTGGGAAGAGTGGTGAAAGAAACAAAAGCTTTGCCAACCTGAAATCTTTACCAAGTACAAGCTGTATTAGCACATAACCAGCTGAAACACACTGCACCCATCCTTTTATACAGACATTTCTTCTTTTAGCCTCCATTTATTTGTGCACATATGTGCATTCAAAGTCTTCAACTTCATAGCTAATAGCTCATCTGATAAAGCCTCCTGTATGGCATTTGAAATGCTGCCAGTTACATTAAGTATCAAACAAACCTGCAATGTTACTGCAAAACAAAAACAAAACAAGAAGATCTGAGAATAACAGCCCCTGAAGTGAATGCAGTAATGCTGCTAGTTTAAATGTAACAGGGAGGAGAAAACCCCATATGCGGTCTCTGCCATTCTGTTATATCTGCTGTCTGCTGTACGATTCAGAGTAAACACATGCTGTCACAGTCATACTGCTGTTGCATGTTCAGATTAAATGCAGGTCATGTGTCATCAGTCAATTTGCCTTATATATATCATGGCATAGACAGACATAAATGGGCTAGATGGAAAAAAAAAAAAAATCACTAAAAAAATCACTAAAAAAATGTGTAAAATTTATTTTCCAGTACTGAAAATGTTTATCATAAATATTTGAGGTTTCAGCAAGAAGTACACTGTCAAATCACTTTTTTTTCCTCAACAGGTCTGCCTTGCTTGCATATAACTGTACTTTAGAATTTATTCTGAAGTCTTAGCTCGAAAGAGAAAAAAAAAAAAAAAGAAAAAAAAAAAGTTATATTTAAATTGCAAGCTAATCAGAAGCAGTTCCAGTTCAGCATTTTAAGTAATGAAACTTGAAAGTCACTCCAGTATTTTCTAGAGTGGCTGAACGCAGCAGTTGCCCTGGACAGAGGGAGACAGTATTCCTCTCAGAAGTTCAGCCACCGTGTTCACTTGGAGTTTAGAGACTGACGGAGTGCTTTGAACGGAGGAAGGACCAGTTCTTATAATTGCAGTGTGCTCCTGATTTTTTAATTACTGTTCTTTTATAAAACCTAGGAACAATGTGTTTTACTAAGCATGTACCAAAAGCAGAGCTACAAATTACAAAAAAATAAAATTCAGTAAAAGAAAAACACTTACTAACATTAAAACACTTACTAACATTAAGCGACACTAAATCTATGAAAACTTTTTTTTGGTTCTTATTCCCTGTCCTACAAAAGAGGATTTCAGGTGTTGTTTACAAAAGCTTCAGGCTCCCAAATTAAAATAATACTTGTAAAGTAGACTGAATGACTGAGAGAAGAAATTTGACCTGCAAACTGAGGATTTCTGCACTTCCTCTGGGCAACACTGCTGATATGAGTAATAGGAAAGTTTCTCCATACTAATTCGATCTCTGCAAAGCCCAGAAGCTGCAGGTGATCTGCTACCGACTATTCTTGCTTTCCATTGGATTTGCAAGTGTGATACAACTCCCTAGAGTGTCTCAGAACTGCAACTGGCTGACCAGCAACAAAATCACAGCAGTTAGGGGGAAAAAAGTCCAGACATCTGAAAAGTCTAAAAATGGAAAACACTACAGAAAAAAACTATTATTATTAGCATATAAATTTAAAAATTCCATTTTGGTAAAAAGACAAAGGTCTCTTCAACGCCCTGCCTAACATCATCAAATCCTTGAATCACCCTTGCTTTGGTGCTGAAGGAATCTTCTTGTTATTCTTATTGAAGCCTGAATCAGAATCCTTAAAAATCAGCCATCATAAAGGCTCTTTTACTGTCCTGAGCAGCAACCAGCCAACAACCACTCCCCTCTCAAATGCAAACACATCAGGTCAAGGCTGAAAACAGAAATAGGCTGTACTCGTGTGTGACCGTGAAAGCTGGATAACAATCTCAGCTGAAATTCTATCCAGCACGATCTCCTTGGTAAAACGAATCAGAGAGGCCCTGATACTCGAGGTGGTTGGTGGGGGTTTTTCTCCTCCACAAATTCTAGGCATACATTAGACCAGCCTTCATATTCAAAGCTTTAAGTTAAATGATCACCATGTTGAAATGTATGGCATTTTGCTTGAGTAAGATCAAGATTTCAATAGGTAGCGACCTATTGAAGGTTATAGGCTAGCTAAGCCTAGATAAAGGAAAGCTCTCACCTCTTCCATTTTCTGACTTGCAGACAATACTGACATTGATGGAGATTACAAGGCTGAGAGCTTGCTTATTCTTACCATATATAAATTCTACAAGTTTTCTTTCCCAATCAAACTATCTCTATTTCTTTTTTAGAGCATAATGCAAAATATGCCTTTTCAAATTCAGCTTCCTCAGCAGTTCAATTAAGGAAGGATGCAGGAAAACAGAACATTTATGTCTTTTTTGGACAATACAATTTTGTTTGTTTCTCATACATACTATATAAATGCATTTCACTTTTTTCTTTTTAACCAACACATCAATTAAGTCTCCTTCAGATCAACCTTTGTTATCCCAAGGTATCTTCCTCTTAAAATTACAGCTTAAAGCAATCCTTATAATATGCCTAAACTTCAAGATATCTGAATATGAATTCTTGCCCATACAACCCTATCACCCCCACACAAAACATACATAATTTTTGTCAAAGCTGGCAGCTCTGTTTCAGTTCTGGGTTTGTGTCCACCTCAATCACTATTTATCTCCATACAGTGAGGTTACAACATAAATAGAAGTAGCAGAAGTCAAACACAGACAATTTTCCACTTCTATTCTTTTCTCTGTCTCCCTACCTTTCTATCTACCTCCTCTTTAGTTTTCCTGCAGTTCAAGAGCAGTATCTGTCTTTGCACTTAACCCTCATTTTACTCAGCAGCTATTCCTGGCTATGAGCATCATCCCTTTTGGCTTCAGGCTGCACTCCCAGGGCTTGCAGGAACCCCGACAAAGATGGTATATCACAGAGATGCAAGATCCAAGCAACAGCTGCTCTCTGCACAGTTTTGACAGTCTGGAGTAAGGATTGCAATCTTCAGAAGAGAGGCAGGTGTCCAAGTTACACCTAAGACAGACATATGAACTCCCCTTTTTGTACTCAACCCACTGCTTGGCAAGATCTTTCCTCTGTGTGAGACAAAGCTTTCACCTCCCAAAGAATTCAGAATCAAGTTGTGAAATTATGGGCACAGTCACAGAGATAGAAGTGTCAAAAAAGGTGCTGCAACCAAGTAAGTGCTGACATAATTGTTATTATTTTAAAGGGATCAAAAGTACTGAAGTGTTTTCCAGGTAGTCATCAAATCAAGGAGGATTCTGGATATCATCCATTAAGGGCAGAATCTATATAAGGGATTTATGCTGCAGCTTCCTACTTCTTCCATCCTAAAACACTATCACACTCACACATCTCAACATGGCTGTGACGTAGAAGAAACAAAGAATTGGATGGAAATGCATGAATTTTAAAAAGGCAAATAGTTAACTGTGCTGTCATTGTTATATGTCCATCAAAAGTTCTTATAAATAGTTAAAGTGCGTCTTTCTCTCAATGAGTTGTCACAGGTTACAAAAGCATGTTGTTCACAGATCAAAATTTGAGAGACCACTCATAAAAATGGAGTTGTAACATATTCTTTGTAAAAGAACGTCCTTTCTATGGACAGTATTTGTCAGGTATGCCCTTGCAAACTGTTGTCCAAGATAGCAGAGGGAAAAAATCCATACCACTAGTATTCACAGGTTCTGAGAAAATATCAGACAAAGTGCAAAGCATTAGTTTCCATCCTTTCCCACTGCGGTAGCTCTCTGAGGAGAGATGATGTCAGTAATGGCTATGGGTCAGCAGCACTTGTGGATCTTATCAGGGTTTTTCCACTCCTGGAGGGGAATGTAGGCAATACATCAACTTGAACACCCGCCCTACCATGTAAACAGCTGATCCAGGCAGTAGGAGCTTCTCTGAAGAAACTACACTTTCATCCCTGAACAAAACTGAGCTTTCCCTGTAGCTGTGTATGACGACAGACTAGAACATCCTTTTCATTGGGGCCATAAGGAAAAGTGAATTATCCCACAGAGCTCTTAAGGGGATCTTAGACATGTGGGGAAGACGGGTTCTGCCCTCAGAAACCAGGCAGGGAAATGCCATGCAGCAGGAGCAAGCGGTGCTTAGCATGTGGCAAAACAACGTGGGTGGAAGGTGTTTTGTCTGCTTCGTGCTTACAGATACCTAGCAATGCAGAGATCATCTCTGATAGCAGTGATGCTACTGCCAGTTTAGAATGTGTATCCTATATACTAGGAGACTATTAGCTATTTTAGAACAGCTGTGTGTGGGTTGAAGAAACTAGTCACAACAGAAAAAAAACCAACATTTCAAGGCTTTTTTTTTTTTTTAAAGTTTACTTAACATTTGACAAACAAAATGATTGTCATAGTAACATGAGTATTCTGTTGAACAAATATCTGTGTGAGTACCACAGACATAAGGGTGTAATTAGCTTATACTGGTTTACATTGCTTTAAAACAAACCAATACATTTTATTGCATATTCTTTTTCTCCTAATTTTGGTGTTTTATCAAACACTTTTTAGCACTATTTCTTTATTACGAAGTCCCATCTCTGCAGTACGTGTTTCCCTGGAGTTGGGGGCAGGGGGAAGAGAAACAAAGGACTTGAGACAATATTTGCTGTGCTCATATGAACTGACAGCATCCTTATGTGGTGCGTGAACATGAAAAAGTGGAGCCCTCCTTAACCAACCAGTCTTAGCTTAGTAGTCAAAGAAAACATGAAAGCCACCAAATGCCCATTTTGAATATTCCTTCAATCCACATTTTCATTCAGTATCTAACAGCACAACAGAGCAAGGCTGAAGAGCTGCAACAGTTTCTCATTTCAGTTGCACACTCTGACAGCTGACTGTGCTCAGGTCTCCCACCTTCCCACATTACTCCCCTCGATAAGGCCTCTCCACACCTTGAATACGTACTTATGCCTATTACCAGAACAACAAAATTTAAAAAAGCTTGACTGCATGCCTTTATATACGTATTACCTGGCTGGAGCTACCTTAAAACTGAAACGCTTTGGAGTTTGAATGTCTTAGCAAGAAATCAATGTTTACATTTTTTTCAATTTTCAGTTAAGGAAAACAAAATCTAAAAACTGCAGGTTTCAAAACTGTCACAGCTCTAATGGCCCCTCTTTCCACTTCTGTGCAGCTTAATAATTCCAATTTTCACCACCACTAATTCTCCTCTGCTTGTCGGCATTACAGCTCATTTTGTGGCAAGCACAAAGAGGACTACAGGATTATTTCTAAATATACAATTTGGATGAATAAAAGAGACATAGAATAAAAGCACCACCTCCTCACTCTTGAAAACAGAAAAGCATTTTGTGACGCTTGAAAATTCTTATTACTTTGCCAGCAATGGTAAAATGGAAAAAAAGGTGAAAAACAGCTAAAAAGCTACCAAATAAACCTTGGTCATCTGAAAGCTCCTACCTATTCCATAGACAAAAGATGGCTCAAATGTACCTTGGAACTAAACTCTGACTCTTCTGATGTTTACTTCTAATAAACAGTTTTCTTGCAGAGCTACATGGAAGTGCACTCTGAAAATGAACATGTGAGCATGGAGAACAGGCGTGTTCAAAAGCAAAGTACTCTCTGTATGAAAGTCTGATAATGCTCTGAATTTAGAGAAAGAAGGGAAATGGAGATACTTTCTTGGCACATCTGTAAATTGGAAAATGAGAGTGACAGTTTCAGAAAGCTCTGCAGCCAGCAGAGATAGCATGATTTCAGTTGTAATTAAAGCAAACAAAAGTCTTTCTGGCATGGTAGATAATCTAAAACCAAGTGGTAGCTCAGAAATACAGTTTCTTGATTGGGTAAGTACTGGAGAATTTCAACACTTTTGTCCTCAATAGGCTGTCCAGATTTTTGAACACAAGTTATGCAGACATTTGCATGGGTTTCTTTATTAAAATGTTACATAAATGCATATGAAAATACATATCTTTACCACATCTGCTGTCCAGAATTTGGATGTTTCTAAAGATTCTGTAATTTACTTACAGGAAAACAATTAACCCAAACACTGAACAATTTACTGAAATGTTTATCTGCCCTCACAACTGTTTTCTGTTCAAATTAGCATCACAATTTTTTTTCAAATGTCACTACAATAGTAATTTAGATCAGTCCAACAGAGGTAGCTTTTACCTATCCATTTCTTAGTTAAAGAACAGTACAATAAAAAATGTTCGTGCTTCACTTCAATTACCTGACTTTGGTTATGTAAGCATGATTTTAGTTGTTCAGTCAGACCCATTTGGTTTATGCAGTACAACTGAGAAGAGTTTAAGACTCCTTTCTATGTGAATTTCAGTCTTGAAGGGGTTGATAAGAAATGGGTACAATTCTCAGAATATCTTTTTTTTTTTTTTTTTTTACTAAAAGGTAAGATATTAAGAACCTAACAAATATATTATTTAAGTCAAAACTGAAAGAGGACAACTGTGATAGGATGCAAGGGTGACGTCATATGTGGGAGGCTCTGTAAGTGAGAAATATTATGCAAACATGGGTTTATTACAAATGCTTCCATATATTCCTGTTCAGGAACAATTAGAAGCTTTAAATTTCATGTACATTTGGGAATCCTACGTTTTCTTTCATAACCACAATCTTCAATCAACAACTAATTAACAACTAACAACTAATTATGTTACAATTTTCAAGTAAAGAGGAAGATGTTTTCAATCCACATGCTCAGCTTGACTACCTCAATCTACAGATCACAAATCAAATTTCAGAGGATACTGTCATTGGTTGATATTCCAAATCAGACTTAGATTTAAGGTTTTAGTTTCTTTGGTTTTTTATTCAGAGAAAAGGAAAAGCAAAATTAATCATATTAAACCCAACTTACATTTTATTTACAGGTTCCTTTTAAAAATGCTCACGTTCTCCTTAAACGTACATTTAAACTGCTAGGACAAGATTTTTAAGTCAAAGATTGTAATATAAGAGAACTTCATACTCTTTTGTCTTGGCTTTTAAATTGCAACTCTTGTCATTTCTTTTTACATTTTGCATTATTTTCTGACTGAATAAGCATTAGCAGTGTGTGCCTGCATGACTGTGCTCTCTGACAGCTTTATACATTCAGTATAGTCGTGGTTAAGATCTCTGTGGATCTAATTATTGTGTTTGATATGTAGGGTATACAATACAGTGCCTACTATTGCAAAAAGTGTAATGCTGAATCATTTAATTGTTCTTTCTGTTTTCATCCCCTATTTGTTTCTGCACCCCTGTCCCTGCTCTTTTGATCCCAATAATAAAGCACTTTGTAAAACTGGACATCGGGATCCAGTGATGGAAGCTGCAATATTTCCACTTTTCAGATTATCTTTTCCCCCCTTCTTCCTTCCTGTCAAAATGGCTGGATTCTGAAAGGGGAGATTATTATGTGCAGGGACACGATAAATTATTCCTCAGTCAGGAATAGAATAAGAGCCTACATAAAACATTTTCTTTAAGTATGCATCAGTCTACTAACTCACATAAGGAAGGGAAGGGAAAAAACCCACTCCTGATGTAACCAATAAGCACGTTTCAAATATATACATTTGTTAGAGGTGAAAGAGATAAATCAAGTTGTCAACTACAGGAAGGGTCTTGGTAGCTTCTCCTGCTTTGTAGTAAAACAACAGCAATAAGCCCCAAAAATATGCTTAGTTTCTCATTTATTCACTCCATGATTCAGTCTGAACTGACCCTTTGGAGTAGTGGGGCAAGCCGTTCAAGAGCAGATAAAGTCTTCCATCCTCACACCTTATTCAAAACCCAGTTTTGAGTTTTGAAAGTGTTTTATTTTAGCTCTGTACACTATGAGTGATGTTGAACTTCAGGAAAACCTGAAATAAATCCAGTCACTGGTGCTACCTACAGGAACTTCTGTGGTTGTAACTACCTAATAATATTTCTCTTTCAGTATAAAGGAGTTCTCAGGAAGCGTGATTGCAAAATCATAAAGATCTTAAGCTGCAAACTTCAGTATGTCATATAATCTTCAATCAAATGCAAATTCCTGTTTTATGTAATATATTAACTGACTTAACTTTTTAAAAGAATGATAAGTAAGAGACATGCAATTTAGTCTTATAGAAACAATTTAGGGAGCATGTTCCACAGTTACGCAAAGGATCCTAACTCTTTATGTTCTGTTCTCATTAAATTCTTCCAACCTTTACATATGTTTATTGATCCTCCACACTTTCAGAGACAAGAGAACATTCAAAAGTAACAAGATCTTTTTACTCCATCTGTAATATGGAACCGAGCGATGTGTTTTCCTCTTTATGTAAGCAGCTATAATAAACATATAATGAGTAATAATTGAGGGATGAGGTAAAATAAAAGTCAAAATGTACAAAAATTCTGCAGCTGATTTCCTGATTTCTAGTCTACTACATGGGCCGAAAGAGCCCCAAAAGGGCTTCATAGTCAGTCATCTGTTCCAGCTATAGTCTTCTTTACCTAATCCTGCCTTCACTTATGCTAGTCTAGATCTCTAGATATCCTAATTTTTGCCAGAGTACTATGCATAGTAGCTGTTTTAACTTAATAGTGGCTTCACTTGAACCAAATACCGCAGAGCAGCTCTAGGAAAACCCACTGCCAATTAGTTCAGTACAATAGTTTTTACTGCATTCACTGAATCAGTAAGAGCTGGGAAGTATAATGAGTGGAAGACTAAGCTGAAGACAAGCAGAGGAGAAATGAAGAGCGTATTTTAGGACTTCCTTGAAAGATTCTGCCTTTCTGACACTTCTCTAAACAATATAGATCATTTTTATGTGCTATGCCCATGAGAATAGGAAGAGTCACAAATAAATACAGACCTTCAGTACTGAGAAAGTACTTTATATCGTAAGCTTGTCATTCATAATGATGTAGTCAACACTGTTTGATTACTTATACATATTACTTCATTTTAAGGTTTTATTATGTCTTCCAACAATTTCCATCAAAATTGTAATAGAATTCCCTCTTGTGCCAAGTTATTTTTATTTATTGATTTTTTAAGTAAAATCAATACAAAATATTGTCCTCTAGAATATTATATTTGCTACTCCAAAGCAAGCAAAAGACAAAACATACTGTGCATCAGTATATTAGGAAGCTCTTACATTGTTAAAATTACTGTGCCACTACAAGTTTTAGTTGCCATATATGGAACTAGAGATACCACATTTAAGCAATAAGCAGGAAATGAAAAGAGAAAAAAAGAATACCCTGATCAATCAAAAGACCTACAGCACTTTGCAATAACGCTTAATGGAGCCTGCAATGATACCTAATAATACATGAGAGAGGAGGAGGGGAATTAGGCAAGAGCACAATGCAGTGCAGCCCTCTGCGGAGACAGCCTTCAGGAGAGCCCACCTGTGCAAGATGCACAGTGACCAGAGCATTTTATCTCTGCCTCTTCATAACATGAAATAGTTTGGCCATGACATTGAACCTCTCTACTGCTTCCAGTGCTTAGTCAAGGGTCTCTGCCCAGCATGCCTTTGCACAGCAAGTCATGGCCCATGTTGCAGAAGCACAGCTAATCACATGCCTCAACAGAATAACGGTAACTGTTAGAGAAGCAGAAATTTTCCAGGTCACCCTTAACTTGATCAAAGAGAGCTAAAATCTAGTCGCAATGCAACGCAGTCACAATAACATTCACTGCCTGTCAAGTAAGTTTTCACTGGTCACATCCACACTAAATGTAAGGACCACGACATTCACTATCCTACACTCACCACTACCCTTTCCCAGCAACTGATTTTTTTCACTTTATTCCAAAGCAGAGACTGGGTACAAACTAGCATGAGAAAATAGGATATCAGAGAAACAGAACACTTCTCAGAGAGAACAAAAACAGTATACCAAAACCATGACATAAATACACTTCTGTATATTCTTAAAACACTTTGAAATTCATGACTGGAAGACACTATAGTAAAGGCAATCTTTATAAGTGATTAAATATTTAGAATGAGAGGAGACAACTCCTAATTCTTCTCTTATCTGTAGATGAATATGTCTTCTTACCCGGGATAAGATCTGGATTGCAGTTTTCAGTGTCTTCTTATGGATATGGCATTTCACTGCCTACACTAAAGTTTATTACTGAGTCAGCTTTGATTTCCAACTTTTAAAATCTGTTTAGGTATCTTTGTGCATTTTGAATCTATTGACTGGATTCAACTCACCCTTATATAGTCTCTTTCATCCACTGCCAAAACCTGAGATGGAGGAAGAAATCCTTAGTACAGACTTCACACTAGTATTTGTTACTTTTGTCTTTTTTAAGCTACAGAATCCTTTCTCTTGACTAACATGGTCAAGCTGAAAAGAACTGGAGCATTTTTTTTGCCTGAAATTCCCTGGAAGTGAGAGGTTCTCTTTATGTCAGTGATAACAGTGGGATAGGGCAGGAATTCACTAGACCAGAGCTCCAGAAAATTTATTCCACTACCAGAAAAGTTTGCTCACAAGCATTTCTTTGTTAACTCACTTTGATGGTGAACGGTTCTGTGTGATAAATATTTTACAGTAGATGTTTTAAGGAAAAAAAAAAGACAACAGGAAAGGTAACAGATTATAGATGAATGGTGCAGAGGTGGGCAAGAGTGTTTGTGCAGGACTGGAAATAAATGAATGCAAGCCAGTTGAAAGCAGGAAATCATCAGGGAGAAATATATCAGAGTTTGAAGATCAAAGGGATCAAATGCAATTAGGCATGGAAATCTTCTCATATATCACCCAGCCCACCTACTTTATAGTATAGAATTGTTGTACTTTCATTACAGTTTTTTTTTCGTTATGTTCACTTTGGTTTTGAAAGTATTTAATGATCAACTTCTATTTTTTAAAATTCTACTTTATTTTTCTTTTTTATCAATGGAACTGCACCATAACTACTGAGTGACAAGATTTAAAAAAGACCTCTCCTCTACCAAATGTATCCCACTGCTATCATATGAACCTTCTCCCAGAATCTCATGCACAGACTGATCAAACCTCCCCTTCAAACTGAGTAGGCTGTTGCCTCTGCTCGACTATTGGAAGATTAGCCCAAGATCCCACTGCTCCTGGAGGTTAACATTTTTTAATTATTCTCCTACTTTGTATTTTACATTCATTTATTTGTTCTCATGGCATCACTGTCTTTCAGCATATAAAGCACTTTCTTACCCCACCCTTTTATAAAAATACCCGAGCATTTTTTGCTCCTCTTATGACATAGCACATCAATCTCCCTGGATCTTTTCAGTGTCTTCCCTTACACATCTTGAGCAAAGGTAAACAAAATTGCTCAGAGAATTTAAAAAAAAGTCATGAAGAAACATCCAGTGGAGACTGTCAGGAGAAAGACACACTGACACAACTATCCCTTTCTTTCAGGATCTTGACTACTACTTCTGCACCCTGCTGTGCAAGGCCACATCAACTGACTTGCAGATCTCCATACCATATTGATTTAGTGCAGACATGTGCAAAGGGTTTAGGGTAATCCATCCTTTCCCACCTTTCTTAAGATAACTTTCATGTAATTTTCAAGTAAGTATGGATAAAGAGTGATTTCTCCTTTTTCCATGATTGTTGTTAGAGCAAACCCCCTCTAATATAGTGCTGTAATTTAATATGTTGGTCAAAAACAACGCAAGGGAAATGTTATTCAAGACAACTGTGGTGTTCTTATGTACGCATAAAGCTAGCTAACAAATCATTTTATTCCAAAAATTTACATGGTTGAGGATATCGTTTTCTAACATGTGATGACACTTCCAAAATGAAAGTTTCTCAGTGAATTATATTTTTCCTTTGGCATATTGATATTTATACCTTGTAGGGATAACACAGAAAAAATTATTATGTAAATAAATGAGAAACATGTCAGAAACACCAATCTCTGAGAATCTATTCATGTACAGTTTGTTCTATGTATTTTCCTCAGCTAACAACAAAGTAATTATTTCTGAACTCTTTTAAAACATACGAAGGATTAGTCTGTCATTTTCAAGAGGTTTCCTTTATTTTAGCCTCATCTTGGTGGTAATGTCTAACACCAACTAGGCAAGCTTAATGAATTCTGTTCAGTACGGTATGAACAGGCTTTCTTTGACTAGTATATGCTCTCCACGATCCTCTGCAATTAAAGACATGATATCTAAAGATCTACTTTCACTAAAATCATCCATAGACAACTCTTCCAGAGATGTTAGAGTAATCCCTTTAAACAACCCCTCTGTCCAAAGGGTTTTCTCCACAGTTTGACTGAATAACTACATAAAGTGCTACATATATGTCCAGCCATACTTTCATGAAATACTTTCTGTTTAGAGTAGTGAAGTAGCAAGTACTACAGAGATGAAACTTGATATGCCATTTGTGTAGTAAACTACATCTCCAATTTACTCAATAGCTCTTTAATCAATGTCCTGAAACAATTAGCACTCATTATTCTTGATGCATTGTAAGAGAACACATGACCATATATTACTCTCAATGATCGTAACATTTTATGCTAATTTAATATACTACCATATGTATCATCTCAAGGTTAAAAAAAAAAAAAAAGGTTTCAAACATTTCTGAAAGAGATATAGCTCATGAATTGACTTTCATTTCCATTATTTAAGATAAGTAAATGTACAGATTGATAGATATGCTATCCACTACTGGTAATAATTATCCATTTGGAGTACTTTATCAGATATAAAAGAGTGGAAATGAGGACTAAATTTAGCTGCCAGCATTTGTCATCTACTGTATTCATTTTTTACTCTGCATATTATTTTAACTCATTTCTATACATGGGAACTTTTTGTAGTCTCAGACTTTTTTGATAAACCATCCCAATGACAAGCACTGTACAGGAATTTGAATGAACCAGGCTACCCTTCTAGTTCATGCCATCTAGCTGCATTTGGTATGAACAAAGCCATCTGCCCAGTTCATCAGAGGATATATCCAGCCTTGGCCATATAACACCTCTGAGCCTGAGACACAGCCAGCAAAACAAGCAAAGAAGTTCTGGTATCGGGTATCTTCTCATATTTAATCACTTCCTAAGCATGTTCTAGTCTCACAGTGTAGCCAAATCAAAAGAAATTGCTGAGAGACCACGTGCTCTGAATTCCCATTTTTTGCTGGAACATACCTCACGTTTCCTCAGGTTGTTATGACTGATTTATCTATAAAACTATCAAATATAAGACAAGTAATAAGGAAAGTAGATATTACTAATTGTGAGAAGAGGTAAAATAATAAAGTAGACAGAGTACGGATTAAGTGAGGATTTTTTGAGATCAAGAAATATATTTGAAAAGGGAACCTTCTCTCATAGGGAAAGACAGAAAAAAGTAAAATGAAGGGAGTAAGAGAGTGCATAATTATATCTGGGAGGGGATGGGATTAAGAAACAGAAAGTTAAATTCTCATGAACACTAAACAAGATAGAGGAAGGAGAGGGAAGAAGAGAAAAGCCAGAGAAGTGGAAAAGGATAAAAAGAAGGAGGGGTGAGGTTTCTCAGATAGCTTGGTATTTAAAGGTCCTGATTATGGAAGCATACACAGAAAACACAGCAAGAATTTGGGAATGCTCCCTGGCAGAACATAACAACAAATTACTAGGATAAATGCAAATACCTGGAAGCTTAAGACTATCAACATATATAGTAAAAAGAACAGTTAAAAATACATATCATTGGATATAAGTAATAGGGAAGAGAGTGAGAGAGAAGAGCAATCTGTTCCTCACTGTGACCCTGGCTGATTCTGTGTTTCTCCCCATTCATTTGCTTGTCACATTTACAAGTTCTAAACTCCTATTTCACTGTAAGATTGCAAAAATTACTGGAAACCCTAACATAAGCAAAACCACCCAAATAGATAGCCTTTCCCTGAATATTCAAAACAGTTAATGTTGTTCTTCTATTTGTGGAATACTATACAAATAGAACATAAATTGCAATGGGCTATAACAACTTTAATACCAAGCTTATATTTAGATGTTTTTAGTTTCCTAGCAGTGTTCACTGTATGATGATTTTAATTTCATCTGAGATGCTGAAAAAAGAAATTATGGCACTGCCAAAGCAGATGGCTGCTGTAATGAATACCACAGCTGAGAGTCACAGTGAAATTCCACTGATGAGAAATACTGTTAACATAAAAGTTTCCTTTCTCAACTTGATAGTCTGCCCCTTTGAGGAGGACTGATTTTTATGTCTCAAGGTGTTGCAAACCAAACTTCACATTTAATAGTTATATTTTTATTTTATGTGTGTATATATATTAGCTTGATTGATTCTATGCTTCCTATGTAGAAGTCTTACCAACCATCCACACCAAACGTTCCTAATCTTTTAACAAACTGAATAATTAGGCCTAATAGTACATCATGAAATACCCCAGAAGTTTTTTCCTGAAAGCATCCAACTGAGGTTTTAATATTCAAAATTTTTAAATAAAATAGGAATATATTGCTATAGAGAACAACTTTCCGGTATAATTTAAAATATATTTTAAAAGTATATAAATATATAATATATGCAAATTTAAAAACATTTTTGTAGGACTCTTGAGATACCTCTCGAGTGACTCATGAATGCTTTCATGTCACCTGGGGATCCTGAATGAAAGCTACCATACACAGTATTTCCATGATCAGAGTAACATCTTTATTTCACATCACTTAGACTCCAGAACCTCACGTACAGCATTATGGGATTATACGTGGGTTGAGACTGAGGTCCATGGGGAAAAAAAAAAAAAAAAAATATTACCTCAAGAATAAGAGAAATCTAAGTTCTCAAACTTAGCCTTACTTTGTTCTCAAACAAAAGTCTTATTTAACTTCAAAGATGCAAGATCATTTAAGTTATGATCTTTCACAAGAAAATTAACAAAGAAATAGCCATATGCTCCCTACTAGAATGGTAAGTACCACATGAATTTACTGCTATATTTACACTATTTCAAGTAATTTCTTCAGCCATTATGGTAACCTGAGCCTTCCTGGTACGATGCCAGGTTAAGATACCACAACATTTTTTCACGAAAAGACTCTTCAGTTTTGACTGATATTCACAGACATAATTACATGACAAATATAAACCTCACAAGGAAGTGTAAAGGCCTATATAGTAAATTTAACTATTTACGCAATCCACTACCTGGAAGAAGCCTCCAAAAAAAGGATATATCAGTACCAATAATCTGCCCTTAACTTCAAGGACATTTTGATGAGCTAAAAGCACATTTAACACCATGTCCTTTAAGATCTTCATTATAGCGCTGAACCAAAACTTCCATTACTGTTAGTGTTTCTGACTCAAGAAGACATCTGAGACAAAAATAAAGTAGCACTGGCATCATGTACTAGAAAGACACAAAGTTACTTCTGCCAGCTTGATCTTCTATATTTTACTGAGGAATGAAAATCAAAGGGTTAAAGGAAACTAAAAAAAACAGATGCATCTTTAGAACACATGAGGACTACATGATAGCAGTGAGGACTAGAGTGAGTAGGTCCATTGCAGCTGCAAATTATCTAAATGTATAAACAAATGAACAATCAAGGTATATAGCAGCTCATGTTACTAACTGATACAGCATGAAAACAAGAACAGTTTTTCCACATGCAAACCCTTCCTCAGCTGGTCTAATAATAGGTGTAGTCTCTTCCTACTTCCTCCTCCAAGCTAAGTTTAGAAAAAGGTGAATTTTTGCAGGAATTAACTATATAAGGTCCTAAATGCTCCAACAAAACTTTAATGTGAGTTCAAGATGTCGAGCAGAACTTGTTAGATCACAGTTTCAGACACAGCCATCCTCAGGGGACAGTACAGAGACAAGGAATTACCATAGGAAATGCTGAGATTCAGATGCGCTTAGCACACAGCATCGGTTAC
The DNA here is from genome assembly GCF_047716275.1 of Strix uralensis. Lineage (NCBI taxonomy): Eukaryota > Metazoa > Chordata > Aves > Strigiformes > Strigidae > Strix > Strix uralensis. The sequence continues at coordinate 36,386,729 of NC_133977.1, forward strand.
TTATTTTCTCTACTCTGTGAGTCTGGGCAGCGTGGCAGGGGAAGACCAGGGAGAGATGCAAAGGCCCTGATCATCTTCTAATTACTCCTTGATCAAAAATCCCAAAGAGAAAACAGCTGATGTGAGTAGGAGCAGTACCAGTCCAACCCCAACTTCCCATGAGGGAGAAGAATAAATTCACTCTCACTGCCCTATGCAGCCTCTTAAACACATTAAACACAGCAGGTTCACATACATGTCAGCACAATGAAGGAAGGGTCTTAAAAGAAAACATGGACAGATGAAGTTGACAGTGATAAGAACTTGAGTCAATTCTTGTCTCAGCATCCACAAGAACCAGCTGAAGGTCACATTCAGGAAGATTTCCACTGGAGGAAAATGTAGTTTTAAAATATCTTTAGGATAATGACACTGAAAACAGCAATTAGAACCACTGCAAGCTGGCAGTGCATCAGGGCCAAGTGAATTGCACCCAAAACGCTACAGAAAATAACAATGATGATACTGAGCTGTCAAAAGTCTCTGTCACGGCTGTCCCTAAAGAGAGGGAACACCATGGGAAGCAAGATCACTAATGTTCACACAGGTGCAAACAACCTACAGACCTAAAGGCTGACTTACAGCACAGATGAGCCTCTGGAAACATTGATAGATCTATCCTCTACAAGTTCCTGCGGAAAATCCTAGCAGCACACTGTGCCTTACTCTCTGTCCACCTGGCTGATGCTGTCACACTACAAAGATGACTTTTATTACATTTGTGTGATAGGTAGACAAAAGCTGATCCAAAAGCCCATTTTAAAGTCAACAGAAAAAGTTCCACTGACTTTAATGGCATTTTCATCAAGTTCAGAAGTGATAAGCACTTTAGGTGCCTGCTAGATAAAGGTTGATACTTAAATATAAAGTTAATGATATTGCCTGCACAGTGAAAATGAAAGACTGTGGAAGCAAATTAAATTCTGATGTGTTTGCACTGGTTCTCCAAAATGTGACGAGCAGCTTTGGAACTTCTGTGGCACAAAACACCCTCCAGTTTCATGACCATTTTTGTATAGGCATTTGAGATCGGCAAATATTCTCTATGGGACAGCTTTTAAACATGTTTGCTCATGTTCTGGACCATTTGCCATTGCTACGGGTTGTCCTTACCACAGGTACTGATACTTGAACTTGCCTTTGGAGTGACTAATTTGTTCCAAATAGGTGCTGGAATTGTAAGATTTCAAGCTGCTTGGTTTTATTCTACTTATGAAAACAAGCCAAAAAAAGCCAAGACCCCCCTTTTGCATATCAAGCAATTTGAGTGAATGCACAATACAAAAAGTCTTCCTTCAAGACTAAAAACATTTCTTGATTAAGAATGTTACAGTTGCACTTTTAGTTTGTGCATTAGATTTTTCTGTCAAGGAACTTGAAATTTTGAATTAAAAAGCAGTTGCAAGTCTTTGCTGCTGTGATTTTTTATGTTTTAAGTAACTCTTTTTTCCAACTTGTCTATTTTAAGCAAAATTTAATTATTATTCAATGTGCACCACTGATAGAGACAGAATTATGCAGAATAACTGAAAAAGCAGATTTATTTTTTTCCCCTCTCACATTTTAGAATAATTGGTTTCCAGATCTGGCCAGCCTGTTTGACTATTTAATCATAATAAGAAGTAATTGTGAAGCTTCAGTCAGAGCTTAGGTTTCTCCTTCATCTGATTTTCCTTATTTTGCAGAGCACAAACATTTCAGAACTTCTTCCAACCAAATCTGACTGCTGCGGTGAGAATTGTATCCATTCATTTATCTGGAGAGGCACAGGATGAGATTTCTCATATACACAAAGGTATAGAAACATTTGGAGATTAAGAATCTAAGTGAACATAAAAGAAAAGGATGAATAAATGGTTTAAGGAATATTTATGTATTATTTGGCACTTTATGAAACTGGACATTGGGGCAGACATTTGACATTTGTTTTCTTTCTTGGGAACTGTTCCAAAAAAATAAAGGGTTTTTGGTTTTGGTTATTTTTTAAATCTCAGGGAACTTTATCTCAAGGGGGAATACTGATGACATGATAATACTGACTCACAGACTCACGCAGATTGAAAGTATCTTAGGAAGTCAGTCTAACTTCCTGCACAATGCAGAATCAACACTGAATCCAGACCAGGCGGCCCAGGGCTTGGTCCAGCTGGGTCCTGAAAGTGCACAGCCTCTCCGGACAAAGTTTAATTATGCCTGATTGCATTTAACAAATGAAATAAGATAAGCATATGATGTTTGGGGGGTTTGATTTCAAGATAGCATCACTGACACACTTCTGTCAAAAGATCTATGACAACACACAGAAAACTAGAAAAGTATTAACTTATTTCTTTTCTATATGCTTCTACTTTGTCCATATTGTTATATAAATTCTAGGTTATTTTAAAATAAATATTTCAACCTATATTTAAATATATGCATTTATTTTTATATATGTATATTTAAATACATCCTCATATACATTTAAAATGTGAAAAACAACGGCTCCTCTACACAGAGATTTGGTTTAGCTTTTCTAAAGAAATAGCTATTCTGCTATTAATGTGACTTCAACCACATGCTAGCAAATCAATCAATATTGTGGAATGCCTCTTAATTTCTATTTTTAAAATTATTTCTAACAGTCAAAGGCAAAATATGTCAAAACTTTGGGCTTCTAGACTATGCTTAAGTATTCTATTTCATATATCAAATGTATCTGAAAATGATTTTTTTATCAAATGTTGCATTTAGAAAAAAAAAATGAAACTCACTAATTCACCCCTAGTTTGTAACTCTAATTTCTAACACTGCAGCCAAAGAAAGATGTTAATTCCTTTTGGTATAAAATTCATGACCACTAACAACATATACTAGTTTGAATGCAAGACTAATATTCTGAATGTGTGATCAATGACTATTTTAAGATTAAGTGACCATTTGGGATTACATTTATCAATACTAATGGTATCTTATTTAAAAGTTTAATGAGAAAGCTATAATGCATACCACGTTTCTCAGTAAGATACATTATTATTGAATTTTAGATAGAGGATATTATGAAAAATGAAATAAAAGCAAAAAAACCCTATTGTTTAAAATGGATTTTCTAAGTGTATTGAACACATGAACTGGACAGTAGGCATTTGTTAAGAGGCCTACTCTTTAAGTAATTCAATCTTGTTTATTTTCCGTACATATAGAAAGAGTATGTCTTTAAGTTAGATCTGAAATGACTCATTATGGAACATGCTGATACCTACATCATAAAAACCATACATGGCATTTTCAGTAAAATGTTTTAACATAATGGGTCAGTCAGATCCATGAAGTGATTTTGCTCCTCAGAAGTCATTTATTCACTGTATTTGAAGACGTGAGCCAGCTCTTGTATTAGAGAAATCAATAAGTGTAGCAGTTGAACTAACAATGATTCATGCTCAGGGTAAAACCCGTCAAACTGAGAGATGTGTAAAATATTCTTTTAGTCCATATTCTTTTGGTAGCAAGGAAGGAAATTATCTTTTGGGAGCATGGAACAAAGAATTTTTAAAAACAGATGGGTGTTATCAGTTGACTGTAGTTGCTTGTGGTGAACTCTGGCAGATGTTAATCCAAATTAAAGCTCTGTTCAGATTTTCTAGCTTCTAACAGCTACTAATACAGTCTCCAATTAGGACTCCTAACAGTCCTTGCCCTGGTATTTATTCAGGCTGTCCTTGGGGTTTTTTATGTAAAAACAAACCAACCAACCAACCCACCCTTATTTTCCATTCAGCATTGCTGAGAAAGACTTGTTCTCACAGACGTGTGATAAAAATATCACTATACAATTGTAAAACTAGCTTACAATTGTACACTATTTCTGCTAACACCATTAGTACACACAACAGATTGTAGAAAGAGAAAAAAACCCACCTTTTAAACCAGTGTTTTTTTGTCTATGGGTTGCAATGGACAAACCCTTCACTTACCATGTGGACATTTCTGCATATTATCAATGCACAGAAGAGAAATAGGAAGGATGTGATAGGATTGGCAGTTTCACAGCAGAATCTAGAACTTATGCTGTATAAAATAAATTGTACCTAGATTAAGGGAACTGCTGACATAAGTAGTGTAATATTGCCTATTTATACAGCATTAGCACACAGGGATTCCAGTCCCTGTGGGTAATTATATGATGTAGGAATACGACCACATCAAAATCAGTTATGTTAAGACTGAGTTTCTAAACTGCTGGATCATGGAAACTCAGCTGGGCACTACCTAAGTCTTCCTGAAATAACAGTATTCATATTTGATAAGAATGGCAATATTATTGAAAATAAATACTTTTTCTGTCAATAAACATTTTGTCTGAAAAGTTAAATGCCCTAGAATCCATTTTTACTGAACAATAGCAAAGCATCGTGTTCTTTTTTCAATACTGTCTTTGAACAAGAAGTTGAAAACACAAATTCTGATTTTTCAACTCTGGCAATTCTGAATGAGAAAAAAAGAGTCATCTTCTATCTTAATGAGAATTATTTATTTTGTTTACTTATAAAACTTGAGGTTGAACAGCAATCCTGTAAATATGAATGGAACAGAGAGATCCCGTAAGTTTTTGAAAAGCATGTCTCATGTGGTTTCCTATGAAAAGTGGAGTTTGATCTATTTTTTTTTCAACTGTTATACAAGGCTGAACCTACATACATGAATCAACATGTCAGCTGAGGAAATTAAGCACTTTCTAGAAGAAATTAAAAAAACCTTTCTGAAAAATAGGTAAAAGGATGCATATGGATGTGTATGTGACATGACAGCTTCCATATTAGATTCAAAAAAACAGTGGAAGCATCGAAATAGTACATTGGTTCCCCTACCTTTTTAGTTCAGAATTTTTTAAAAAGAAGAAATTTTGACGGTTCACCTGCTGTTCTGCATGTGATCATAGTAAAGCCCTGGCAGAGAGCGGTTCCATCATCCCATCACAAATACACCAATAATGTAAATATAATAATGCATATATAAAGACAAAAGAATGCAATAGATATCCAGATACTCCAGGTATAACTCTGCTGCTTCTAATAAGTAATCAGCTCGTATACTGTCTGATGAATTGAATTCAAGTACTTACAGCACTGCAATTCAACATGGATGAAGTGTTAGAAGGCTATTTATTAGAAATACTAAACAAACATCAATGGCCATGATTCTCCACATAAAATACATCCTTTCTGTTTTCCCCATCTTCTGTTTATGGGGACTGGTGGTTATTATGTGTTGCCACATAATTTAGACAAAACCCTAGACAGAAGTAGGACACTACATATTCATATGAATACTCACTCCTATGGGGTAATTCATGATAGCACATAGTGTCACCAAATTCCTTTAATCACATATTACTACAAAGGACATCACCTCTTCAGGCAAAGACCTTGCCTTTTTATATCTTTAAAATGCCTTGCCTATCTGTGGAGCTATATAAAATAAAGTCAGATCTATGTAATAGATGAGTAGTATGCCAAGATCACCTATAGCCTAGCTATTATGTTAACAAATTTTAATCTATCCAGCTAAAATGTCAACTCAGAGCAAAACATCAGCCTTTAAAAGGGGAAGATTTGAGCAGCCCACTTCCATGAATAGCTCAATATCTGACCTTCTAAGGACCTAAACCTGTCATATCTAAGAGAGAAATAAAATATATCACAAAAATATTTGCAAGAAATAACTTCAAATTTTGGGGGTGAATCTCATTTAAAATTCCCTTATTTTTTTTCTCACTGCCCTAAAGCTGACCAAAACTGGTCTTTCATGTTCTTGATGAGAGAGAAAGAAGAATGGGAAAGTCATGTCTGGATCAGACTTTATGATCTCCTAAGTTCAGGAGTGTGCACATGCATGATTTGCTTCTGGACTCATCTCAAAATGAACAAATGAAAGATGAAAGATCACCCTGAGGACCTAAGGAAATGCATATGAAAAACAGGTCTGTCTAAAGAACCATGCATTTCTGGAGGAAAAAGCTGATAGTATGAATTTTATCTCAGATCTTTACTTCATAGTGCTACAGTGCTATTGTTGTCCAGATCACTGCTGGTTTAAGAAGTCTTTTGTTATTCTTTTGTACTGAATAATAATCTTGTTGAGAAAACACTGTTTCCATGTGTTAGAAGACAGATTTCATTTCATCTTTGTTATGTATATTTCCAACCATTAGCTGAAGAGCATTATCTGGAGTACCAAAGTCAGATTTTCATAAGCACTGTGTAAACTATCTTGTTGAAAACACCTGCACATGTTAACATCAAATGGTGTCTTGATAAAAAATAAGACATAATGCAAGGTAATTTCTTTATCATTCAATTTTTGCAGAAAAAAATCCAATAATTAATTTCACTGACCAAAAAGATTACTGACAATTGAACATTATTTTCCATCTAATTGGTAGAAAGATAATCTCCTAATGCAGAACAGATAATCATAATTTAAGACTTCATTGAATTTTTCCCCTCAAGGATTCTTCTAATCTCCAAACACCTGAAGATCCTTTCAGTGCACTCAAGTAAGCTAGTATCAGAGGCAATCTCTAAAAGCTTGATGAACATGTCACTTATTGCCGTTTGCCCTCCATTCACTGTAGACTGTGGTCAGTATTCCCTATCATTATCCTCTAAAAATAGATAAGTATAGCAGCAAAGGGATGACAGGCATCAGCACACAGCAGATAAATAACTTATTTCTCTTGGGGTTTTCTCCGCTTCAAGCACTGTGTTGGACTCTTGTCTTTAATATATTAAACTACAAAGATTCAGAAATACTTTTGAAATATTTTTCATTCTTACTGAATGACTGATGTTTAGGTGTAAAATGATTCTTCTCCTACCTTTCTGAAGAGGATTGGATTATTCTTCATCCTGATCTTACCATAAGAATTATTAAAAGCTATTTTCATGGTGCTTTAAGCTGAATACATTGTTTTATTAAAATTCTCTAGCTAAAATGATTATAGTTTGAAGCCCTAATTCAGGAAAACATTTCCTTTTTTACAGAGTGTATAAATGCTTATGCTTCTAAACTAGAGCTGAACTTTAATCTGTTTTTTAAGCACATCTCTGAACCAAAAGCTAAAAAAAACCCCGCATTTTGCATTGAAAGCAGAAAATGATGCATTAGTAATAGTAAAGAGAATACGTAGTAAAAATTATTGGAAGTTGGTATTCAAAAGGGATTTGAAAGCAGGGAGAAGGAAAGGACAGTTTGTAGGAAAAAAAAAGTCACAAGGAAGGGATTATTAAATCAAAAAACAAGGGGACTTACAAAGAAAAAGAGGAACTGATCTCATTTACTGCTTCACTTGCTCTTCTGTGGCATATTATGTTCTAGCAAGAGCATGGGGAGAACATGCTTATGATGTCTGAACAAAAAACCCATTAATATCCAGAATAAACCTTATTTTCATTTCACATGGACTCAAGGGACAACTCACAAGGTATAACCTTCTGCTGAGGGACACCGAAGTTCCCTAATGGTAAAAGAATTTCTTAGGACCTCATGCTCACTGCACTTCAAATTGCGAATTTACTGCCCCATTCTTTATCATTAATGCAAGAACAGAGTGTCAGATTTCCATTTTCTAATCAAAACTATAAATCACTGGTGGTCACTATGGAACACCACCACCAGCAGAGTGAGAAAAATTTTAAATGTCATTTTAACACAGTATTTATTAAAAGCAATGATGAAATAACCTTTTCTCTGGAAATTTCAACTGGCTTAGATGCTCTGCTCTCAGAGCATCGCATTCTTTGCTCATACCTTGACAATCTTCAAAGGAAAATCAAAAAGATATAGCACTGCAAAACTGTCCCTTCTCTGCATACAATATGTACAATGGTTTCCCTGCTGCTGTGTTCACACTGTCCCAGAAGAATCAGGATGGCAGGACATTCAGCAAGAATGTATGTGTTCATTTCTCAAATTAGTTCCTACTTACTGATCTGCTGCCTTGCAAAACGAGCTTCTTCCAGTGATGCCAACCAAATTACAGTGAGTGACAGAAAGTCAGTCTGAACTACACATAGTCGATCCACACAAGTTTTGCCAAAGTCAAAAAACTTGGAGAATTGATGAAAGCATTTCAGAAGTGTGGAGAACTATGGAGTACTGCAGCAAAGAACACACAGAAAGTACCTCTAAAATTGCCACAGCCTTCTGTTAAAAAAGAAAAAGCCAGACAGCCACAGTGCTTACACTGGTAATATTGGCTTACATTCTGTGACCTGCTATGATATAGATGGAGTCTGATGTCCAGAAATCAATTTACAACACACTGAATTCCTTAGCAAAGGAATTTTCTTGCATATGAATTTTATAGAGCTATATCAAAACAGCTGCTATGCTACATGAAATGGTTTTGTTCCTTCTATTAAGCATGATTTAAATGATTCATTCAATTATTACTTTTGTATTCAAAGATGGCTTATTTTCATGCAGATTTATGTCCCGTTATGCATAGAGGACATTCTTAATTGTGCTGAAACAATTGCAAATTTAATTAAAGTTTGCCATTCCAAGCATAAAATAGATTAAAGAAAATGCTGACAACAGTAAAATAAATATTCAACTATTTAATTTAACTCAACATTTATTTTTAATCCAAACATCAAAATAACCTTGTTTCTAATTACAGTTGCATGACAAAATGTCTTGAAGAAACATTTGTCTCTATTTTTCTCCAATCTGTTCAGCTGAAACACTCTAGCTTATTTATAAAACTGTTGATTAATAAATCTGTTCCAGCTGTATTACTGTATGTTACAAAGAACCCAGATTAATGTATGTAAACAACCATTATAATTTTAAAACCCCAAAGTCTTGACAGTCTGCAAAACCAGAAATCCCATCAAATACATGATAGTGCAATTATACACCTAAATCTTAACAAAGAAGAAAAAATAAGGGTCAAAGATAGGCAGTAAAATCCAGGGGTCTGTGGCAATTTACAGCAGATTGTGAGATCAACTAGATGTTTACAATAAGTTACCTACAGTTCCTTGAACTGGGTATTGTTAAAGACTCAACCATGTGAGATATGAAGAAAGAATCTGGCCTGATGCTACTGAAAGTAATTTGAAAATCTCCAATTAAGTTATGCCATTTAATATTAATTTTAATTTTACAGGCAATAAATTTAATAATTTATAGTTAACAGCTGGGGGAAGAAATAAGGTAGACAGGTGGATTTCCTCTCATCCAGACCCAGTAAGTCTGGCTCTGACAGAAAAAAGAAGAATGAACACTAACTTAACCCATCACGTTATTTGGAAGCATTACTTATGCACAAATAAAGAGGCTTTCCAATACATTGCATATCTTTTCCCCAGCAGATTTTGAGAAAACAGAAGTGCCTCTCCAGCCTAACAAATATCCCAGTATCAGAATATTTGGAGGAAAAAAGGCTTTTTACCACATGTTCACAACAATGGTTTTTGTAACTTCTGAGAGAATTGGCTTACACTCTTTTTGGTTATTTTCCATTCCACCCTAAGCAACAGGTAATTCTCAGGAGGTAACAGACTTCAATGGCATTATTATTATTTACATCTGACTGACAACAAACAGCTATTAACCAATTTTAGCACCATCACCACCACTTCTAGGGGATGTAACAATCACAGTATGCTTGTGGTTTGAAAGCCATGAGCCCAGCTGGAGCACTCAAGAGTAAGCATCACAAGCCTCATCCATGACTACCAGCCATAAACTGCTTGCCAAACCCTGTTCACTTCTCATTTTAATTACTTCTTGTCAATATACTTGAGCAAAGAAAACAACTAGATGCAAAATGTAAACGCTGAAAAGCTCATCCCTCTAGATACTACCAGGAACTGGACTATAAAAGGACAAAAAAGTTTCTTCTTGCAACAAAACCAAGAATGAAATATGGAAAGGGAGTTCTACTGCAAAGTGATATATTCAGCATTTATTGAGAGCAATTTGCTCATCAATGGACCATGTTTACTGTGGGGCAGGGATTCACCCCTGGTGTTACTACATTTAGATGTAGTAAAGTGTGATGCATACATTCATGTTTTCCTTATTTTTCTCTATCAGCTAGATATGCTATTCCTAAGAAAATCCCAAACAAACCAACCCATCCAAAATGAAAATTTCAGTAGATCAAATAAGGAAATTAAGACAGTATGAGGGATTACTAAATTCTTTCACACAATAAGAAGTAATCAAGAAGGGAAACAGCAAGGAGCAAGTATTTTTCAGAGAAAAATCAAACTGGAACCCTTCACAATAAAAAACAGTGAACTGAACAACAGCAGTTCTTTTCTGGTTTATTGATATATGCATACCATAAAAAGAGCTTGATCCAGAATCCACTAGAACTGGTAGAAGAAAAACGTATTTGGATCTAGTATCAAGTAAACCAATAACTTTACATCAACACCTTTAGAATATTTCTGATCAGCTTTTAGCACATTTTTCAGTTTGCAGATATAAGTATCAAAGCTTCAGGCATACAAATCAAAACAGCATTGTCACTAGAAGGCCAGAAAAATTTGTATACTGACTTGGAAATGAATATTTTACTGTTCTAAGAATTGCAATCCACAACACACAGCTATCATATTATCAGTTACCAACACAAAACAATAAGTAAACTACCATATTGTAGTATAATATGATAAACAATAGTAATCTTTTCTCATTTCTAAACATTGACTTCTGATATTAAGGTCACAGGTATTAACAGATATTTTTAAATTTTACTTTTACAAAATAATTAAAAAAAAAAAAAACACCACCCAAAACTACCCAAACTTACTTGAAAAACCACTGAGTCTATCAAACCAGAACTATTCTGTAATGAAAAACATTTTGTATTTTAATAGCACTTTTTTATGCAAACACCAATATGCACAGAGGAAATTCTGAAAAACCATTTTCAATTTTGTTTGCATTTACAAAACTCTATGTGGTATTATTGACTGAAACTCTTTTTGACAACATAATAGCCTACAAAAATCTCTAAATACTATGAGAAACAAGGAATACACTGCATTATATAGTACAAGAGACTTTCAGACTATCAGGTTTCAGACTACTGAAGCCAACAATAAAACTTCCATGACATGAATCAGCCTAGATTTTTTTTTTAGTATAGTCCATAAATGACATGTACTCCCATTTAAAATGGGAGGAATAGCAAACTATAGGCTTTCACATAATCAGCTAGTAACAGAACAGTTCAAGGGTTATGAAACTTCTACTACAAAAACCAGCATGACACTTCAGAGGAGCCATGGCAATTTACCTCAGTTGAGAACCTTTCTGTACACACTTAAATACACACTTCACCATCATTGCATCGGAAGGTTTTGGGAAGAGAAATCAACTATATGAATCATATTCTTTTATGTGGAATCTCAAATAAAATATCAAAACAACAAGCATTTCAGAGTTTTAATTTAGAGGCTCTTTGATTATGAATAGTTGGCTTACCTGTTTAACATCATATGCAAGAAGAACAAATCTTAAGTCTGGTGAAACAGAGTATCTTGATGCTTTAAATGTTACCTAAAATGAAGTAACAGTAGAAGTGAGTTTTCAAGAAGAAGGATAATTTTTTCCAAATATTTTTACAGTTAATTTAAGAACTTCCCATTCATAAAACAGATCTGGTTTAGAACATCTATGCAATTTTCACAAAAGTAGGACTCAAATAATTCTTAGTCTATTTTGCTGGTTTCAGTACAATGGCAACACATGCATCTGGCTTCAGCACTAAATACCAATTAAAAAGCTGAGGAGTTTTTTATCATGATTGCAAGCACTAAGCTCAAGGATAACAACTATAACCCATTCATTTCAGGAGGGTGAGGGAAGTCACTTTGGTTGGTGTGTACTTCAGGAATGATTATACGGCAGATTCATCACTAGGTTAGGTCTAAAGGTAACATACAAGAAAAAGAACAGGTGTGCACTATGTCTCTATTGCTCTTCTTTTAACACCACATACATAAACATTTTGCAAGACAACTTGCACTAAAGAAAAACTCTTTCTTATATGAAAGAAAATGCTTAGTGGAGAGCAAAGTGAAACATAAGGTAGCATTATAAAACTAATATTGCTTTACATCTATCCAAGACTACATGACACCCAATTGAATTCAGGACTGTAATTTAATCAAGGGGTAATGTTGATGTCTGAAAGACTTTAATGTATCTAATAATTGAGGAAGATAAGAATGTGCTTTAAAGGGAACCAAAGGAAATAATTTTAAATTAATCTCAAGACATCTATTTGCAGAATGAAAGGAAAAGGGAGAAGTGGAAAATGCAGATAAGGACAGAAAAAGTAGGATAGAACAAATAAGAGAACCACAAAGGTACAAGCTGAAAGAAAATAAAATAATAGCTATGCATAACAAGATCTCTCGACTGTTCAAAGGAAGGCTTTCCCTTATTTTACTTCTTAGGCATCCTGTTCTGTTTAGCCTAATCATCATAGAATGGTTTGGGTTGGAAGGGACCTTAAAGATCATCCAGTCCCACCCCACCTGCCATGGGCAGGGACACCTTCCACTAGACCAGGTTGCTCAAAGCCCCGTCCAACCTGGCCTTGAACCCTTCCAGGGAGGGGGTAGCCACAGCTTCTCTGGGCAACCTGTGCCAGTGTCTCACCACCCTCACAGGAAAGAATTTCCTCCTTAGATCTAATTTAAATCTACCCTCTCACAATTTAAAACCATTACCCCTTATCCTATCACGACACCACCTGAACAAGAGTCCCTCCCCATCTTTCCTGTAGCCCCCTTGAAGTACTGGAAGGCCGCTACAAGGTCTCCCCAGAGCCTTCTCTTCTCCAGGCTGAACACCCCCAACTCTCTCAGCCTGTCCTCACAGGGGAGGTGCTCCAGACCCCTGAGCATCTTCGTGGCCTCCTCTGGACCCACTCAGCAAGTCCGTGTCCTTCTGATGTTGGTGCCCCCAGAGCTGGACACAGCACTGCAGGTGGGGTCTCACGAGAGCAGAGTAGAGGGGGAGAATCCCCTCCCTCGACCTGCTGGCCACACTTGATGCAGCCCAGGACTCGGTTGGCTTTCTGGGCTGCGAGTGCACATTGCTGGCTCACAGTCAGTTCTCCATCCACTAATACCCCCAAGTCCTTCTCTGCAGGGCTGCTCTCAGTCCACTCATCACCCAGCCTGGATTTGTGCTTGGGATTGCCCTGACCCATGTGCAGGACCTTGCCTTTGGCCTTGTTGAACTCCATGAGATTTGCACGGTCCCACCTCTCCAGCCTGTCCAGGTCCCTTTGAATAGTATTGCTTCCCTCCACTGCTAAACTAATGAACTGAATAGGGGTTTAAGGTACACAAACCAGAAGTCACAAACTAATACATTCAGAGTAAAAAGAACAAGCAAAAGCTAATCTTCCAATAAACTGGGAAGATTCTATGTGTTGATACAGAGATTAAACTCAGGCTCCTAGGTTATATAATTAGAATCAAGCTATTCAAAGAAATCAAAGAGAAAAAATTAGTTTTGAAGATAAACTGCATTAGTTTGATGCAAGAGCATGACAGTATCAAAAGTTAGAACATAAATCTGCAGTCTTGAGGAAAGAACAGAAAACAAACCTAAAGCATCCTTTTGTATCTATAAAGCATTCAGAACAGATTTCTACTGTGCTCAAACTAGCTCATATGAGTTAAACACCTTTAAGCAGAGACTATGTCAATGACAATCTATGAATAACATTCCCTTTTCTTGGCACATCACTGAAAACATTTTTAGATGTGAAATTTCTCTGCTTTCTAGCAGTTGATTAATTATTGCCCCACTACCTCAGTCTTCAGCAATATATAACCCAGGCAGCTTTCCAAATTCATTCTCAGGGAGTACAGTGCTTATGATTTCATGCATTTAGTAAAAATCTTCAGTCACTGATTATGCCACCACAAAAGTAATGATGCACTTAATGCAAACACCTGAGTAGCTCAGCTGCAAACTACCGGCAGTTTGAGGCAACACCAGCAAGAGCTACTCACATATTCTATATCCAAGTGTAGAGTCTTGTGGATTTGGGATTTAAAAACATTTGAATCCTACTGAAGATGACCTTTTTCATTCAGCTTGCACTCACCTGAAAAACTCTGTTTGCCTCCAGAAATGCCTCAGACACATGGTACACATGCAATGCCAACAAGCCATAATCTCTTGATTGCAGGTAATGACATTATTCTTGTTAAAAGGAGCATAAAGCTGTTTCATACTTTTTAAAGTTTCACTTAAGAAACAAAATTAAAATTAGACCAGCGGAAATCATGTGTTCCTTGCCAAAGCTGACAGCAATGCTGATTTCTTTAAATTATCATAAAAACATAATTAGTCCATTTTTTAAAGCTGGATTTACAATCAAGACTTTAAGGAAATATATGTTTAATTCTCATAGAATTTCAGAGAGATTTAAGTGATTTAAAGTCACTTAAAGTGATTTGAATTTCCTTAGAGTTCTGTTTTGGGGGTTTTGGGTAAAGACAAGCACAATTTTGGCAATAAATTCAGAAACTGTCTCCTCGTATGCACAGAAGAAGCCCTTCTAGTTTAATAACAGGAAAAAAAAAATCACCGGACTCATTCCTCCTGCCTTATACTGCAAGTAAGCTCACAGTCTGTGAGTACACTAAAACAAAAGACAGATTTCAGCTTTTCCCCATAAACATGTTTAAGGTATTTCACCAACCAACAGATGACTGACTCCATGGCTGAGGAGATAAGATCAGCTGGTGATGGGCTTAAAAGAAAGTTTCAGTCCCTGCTGTAGGAGGCGAGACATATGCCACTCAAGCCCTTGGGAGGCCAACTACTGGGACAGTCACTACAGGGATTAGATATATTTATTCATTAAAAAGAAGTTTGTGAAGAGTCTCACCCCAAGTGTTTGTTCTCTTCTCAGGAGAACATATTTTTGAGTTTTAAAGAAAAATATCATATTGGAAACATTGGGAATTAAAAAACCTCTGGTGTCTTGTTATCAAAAATCTGGAGGATGCTTGTTGTGCTATCATGTCTGCATATCTGCAACTTTTCAAGCTTCTTGCTTTGTCAGGAGCTATTTAGTCTTTGTTCAGAAAGAGAGACCTAATGCTGCCCCTTATGAATATGCCTCTATGGTTTAGCTGAGCTTGATCTCTGAGAAATGTAGCTCTGGACAAAGAAGCTCTGAAACAGGGAGAAATATAGCTGCCTAATTAGGTATGGTCCCTGGATGCAGAAGCAGGGCTAGTTTCCCTGCACAGTATCAGCTAGTTAGGAGACTGGGGTAATTCAACACAGTGCTGCACTCTGCCTTCCATATGCACCCTTACCACTTTTCAAACCACAACAGAGGAAAGGCAGAAGAGACGGAAAAAGGGAAGGTAATTTCCTTATGTCCCTAATATGTGTCAGTTCTACCTAGCCACATTGAGACTTAAAATCCTTATGAAAACCATCAGCTGTATGCAACTAGAAAACACTATGACTAGATAAACTGATGGAATTCCTAAATTAGTTACATTTCACACTGTTGCATAATTCTGAGCCAAAACCAAATGCTTTTGAAAGACCTGTACACTGTCTTCCCTTCTTAATTCACAAATCTGTCATCCGTTTTTCCTATATTGCTGAATTTGACATCATTTAACTTTTTCAGACATGAAAGAATGATCCTATATCTGATCTTGCCTTCCTCACCCAACCAAAACCCCACTGACTGCATAATTAGGTCTAACCATATTAAACATTCCATTTCTAGGTCTCTTTGAAAAACCTCACGTGACAAGAGTTTTAATTCTTCTCCTGGCAGTGAGGCATGATGTGATGATCCCATGGACAAGCAATGACTGCTAGTCTCACTGTCACCATAGTTTGCAAGGGTAAAAGCCAAATGGAGGCAAAAGGACACAGTGCATTTAAACAGTCTTTTGCCCTTCAGCTTTCCAGCTTCCTTTTCTCATCCATATTCCAAATTTTTCTTGCTAAACGTAGTTTTGCATGGAAAGAAAAGAAGATGAGAACAGCTTGAGACAGTAAGAGTGAAAGCAAAAGTGATTCTGCAACAAATAAACATTAGAGACAATCCCCCCCCCCACACACACAATTGGTTTCCACCTTTCCATATGGATGATTAAAATGGAAAACAAAATGCTGATGAACAATATATTCTCAAGTTTAACTTCCAATGTCAATATTTTGCACTGATTAATTATTTTTTTCATTTTGCATTTTATGTGTGTTTTGCTAACAGAAATACCTGTTATGATTGTGTTTAGGAGAAGTTTTAGGCTGGATTTAGGTTCTGCATCCTCAGCAGGGGCCCCTCAGTATCACCTTCCTTTTATTTCTTCTGTTTTTTTAAAGCCTGGTTCTGAGTTATTGATGTATTGGCTGCTCCCTTCATCTTTGCTCTAGTCTTTCACCTACTATAAAATGTTTTTACTATTTTTGTGGATTTTAACTACTATAACATTTAAATCAATGCCTTATTCATAGTCTTTCAATAATATGCTATAGAGCAAACAGATGGACGTTACCTATAACATACTCCAGCCCAGAGCTGTAAAAACATATCCTTAACACCCGACAAACACTTTATAGTATTCTTTTTTCATAGTTTCAGTTGGATAGTTTTAAGTGAAATAATACATCACAGTTAAAACCCATTAGAAGAAATTTTCACTTTGGTGGAGTTTACTTTGCTGTTGTTGTTGGGTTTTTTCCTTTAGTTTTACCCCTCATTCTGTTTCAGTTTCTTGTACTTCTACTTTCCCAAGAAACCTACATCTTCCACACTCCTATTATTATCCTTCTCCAATTATTGTTCAGTGCTCAATTACACACATTTAGGCTTTAAAAATTTTTGTTATTCATCCAGGATAAAAAATTTCAAGACCTTCAGAATGTTACTTTAAAGCCTGGTGGCAGTACTACTACTTAGGTACTCATACATCTCTTTATATCACATTACCTACATCTGTATCAGAATTTTAACTTAGTGGTATAACTGACCATTGATGTATGGGAGTTCATTAGCATTGTAGGTATTCAGCTCAACTCATCAGACAGGCCTTGACCAAATGGCAATGCATAAGAGGAATCAGATGGGACAGAATTACACTAGCTGCAAAATGAGAAGGCATTTGGCGTGTAGCAGTTTCCGCGGGTGGTGTCAGCAATCAAGTGAACAGTGGGATTTTCCTTCCATTACCACTGATGCGACTGAAGGGAGAAGATGGACCACGGGGAGGTTAGATGAGAGAGCAGTGGAGCATGGAGTCTAGCAGAAGAGCAAGCCTCGTAGCAGTAAAAACAGGAGACCTCTGAGAAGAGAGTCAGGTTGTAATTAGGAAAATGCACGATCCTTAGAATATTGAAAAAACATGTGCTTCCAAGGTTACATTTCTTAATGCACTATTTCTTGTGTCACCTGAGCATTTAATCTAGATCCAAAAATCCTGCAGTGCTATGTGCTGTAACTGTTAACACTCAGGTTTCCTATCCAGCTTAAAAGATGAATGTGCCTTAAATCATGATCTAAGCTAAACTCTACCCTATGGATGGGGGCCATCCTGGATGGGTGGTTCTCAGAAACACAAACCAAATTCCTCAAACCCACCTGAAACTCCTCATGCAGTCCCAAGTACTTTCATACACATGAGAAGGTGATTGTAGGACATTAAAAAGATGTGAACAGACCCGTGCAGCTCACAGGAGCCTCACACCATTGCCTCCCTAGTAGAAAATAATCTCTAATCAGTAAATCACAGAATTTTCTTCCTCCCATTCCCCATCTTTGATATAGTTAACCCTTAACTATTTTCTATATCAAGGAATGATCTCATCAGGACTACTAGTTAGAGAGATCCCACACAGAGCTACCCTCACCTGGCAGTTTGGAGTACCGTCCCCTGCATTTTGTATATTGAAGTATGTTTGTATGTCCTTCACTTGGACAAAACCCAGTGGCCACCACCAAACCACAGTGACTGCAAACCCTTACCCCTGTCAGGCTTCCCAATCTCTGTGCACAGTGGTGCACTGCAACAATAAACTCTAACTCATAAAAACCCCTCTACTGAAAAGGTTTTGCTGAGGGGGTTATTTAACATTTAGAGGAGCATGGGAGAGCAGAGATAATGTTGCAGTGTTCATAACCACCTATTTACAACATGTGTGGGTCATTAAAATGTCCAGTGTTGCAACAATTACTAATATTTATGTGGTTGTATAATGTTGTTTAATGTATTTACCATTATTCACCCTTTCATTAATCTCTTACGTGAGGCTCTTAAAATATAAGCATGTAAACTACTCTTGCAATTAAATCTGCATTAATCAACAAAGGACCTATAATTGCATTAAGATGCTGCACTGAGCTTACCCTCAAAAGAGGAAGGGGGTGTGGTGCTTGGGGAACGCAAAACAAAAAAAATATCAAAAATAGGAGAACGATCAACAAGCAGGGCTGTTTATGAACAACGCTTTGTAAAACACCACAAAACAGTCCCTGCCAAAGGCTCTGTTCAGACTAAAACTCTCATTCTCTGCTTTTGGCTGCAAGGCCTCCACAAGGTTTTCACAGCTGGGCTGCCACAGCCTGATAATGATTCATGAGCCAAGACTACTCCTGCTCTGCTCACCCTTCTGATGACATCCCCCAATTAGTAGGCAGCAAGAAGTAATCCTTCTCTCTCTATCCTTGTGTAAAAGATGGTCCACAGTAATACGACAATACAACACAGTCTAGGGTATAGTCCTGACAAGCCCCTGGAAACAGGTTTGCAACTGTAGTATTTGTTTGATGTGCACCAGGATATAATTTCCCCTGGTGCTTGAAAAGAGTTGTGGAAAGGCACCGAAATCAAGGGGGAGAGCAAGTCAGGAATTGCTGGGTTTTAGACGAGTCCAAAGCATGCAGCTGGGAGGAAGCTGTTGTAAATACAAGACCCTGTTCTAGAGTTTCCAAATTGAAAACAATTCTACTTGCATCGTTGGGCATTGCGAACAAATCAATAGCCTTTTATTTGATGATTCAAAATATATCCCATCATCTACACTCAGAAGTCTTCAAGAGTCATGCTAGATTCATTTCTGACCCTGGATCCTGGACTGAGTGTTTGTTAGGGTGTATGCATGGTATCTGAATAATCTTGCACACATCCACCACAAAAGCAGTGGAACCAAGGGCTAACAAAAAACAGTCTTACCACTTTCATAATTATTGCATCTTTTTTTGAGAGGGAGAAATGAAGGCAAAATTTCTAAAGGTTTCTTTCAGAGGATTCAACACATTTGGAAAGTACCATAACAGAACACACAGTCCCTACACACGTTTTCTCTCATCTCTGTGTTTGCTTTTTTCATTTTGGCTTGGGTTTAAGGATTGTAAAACAGAGTAGAGATGTTGAGCTAGAAGTATGATAAGGGACCAGATGGACAATGTCCCCTGAGCAAAAGAATCCATGTGGTCCTTCATGCTCTCCTCTCCAGCATAGCCAGATCTTGTGGCTGGGTTCTGTGTGAACCAGTAACCTGCTCTTAGTGACTTTATGTAATAGCTGACAGCAAAAGGAATAAATAAAACACTTGTTAAACATTGAAATTACTCAGATAAATATGGAGTAATGTTACTTATTTTGGAACTGTAGTGTGTAATAAAGTATTGCTAAATGCTGAAAAACTGGGAGGCATGTCACTTACGATCATGGTGATAGGCACCTCAGACAGATGATAGAGAACATACTGTAATCACATATCGAGGCAGCATTGAAAACATCAGGATGCCACACAGTGATTAATGTCTAGGGCTTTTTTTGGCTCCATTTAATAGAAGACTTACCCAGCCTCCAGCTGTTAGCATTTATATGCTGCTCACTCAGAATATTAACTGTTTATTAGACAGCTTAAACAGGATGCTCTACAGGAATACACTTAGAGGACAAATATGTATTGGAAAACATCTTTAAATTATGATATCCAGCGACACTAATAGATATTCTTTGTGCTTTACAAGCTACTCTTTTCACTTATGTCACTATATTTGTTATCCATAATATTGCTTTGCTGATAGTTTAATTATATAAAGGCCAGATTATTTTACTAGTAGATCGATTATAGAAAAGGATTTGATTAGAAAAGGACAAATGAAATGCAGACATTTCTTCTGAATAAAATCTAATGACACTGGAAAAAAAATAATTTAATGATGAAACTTTGGATAGATACTTCCCTATGGGAGAGAAATGGGCATCTTAGAATGACAAAAGACTAACCTTTTTTCCTTCCAGGTACATGACTATTTTTAGAGGTATTTTTAAAGTTTTGTTTAAAAATCTTTATACATATATTTTTAAAAAAACAGCAGTCTGCTTTTTTGCTGATACACACACATAGTGAGCATAGCAGCTCTTCAGTAGGGCTATCTGACTTAAAGACAATAAGCAACACAGTGAAGGATAAAAGAAATGTACTTCGCACAAAAATGGCAGTCTCTAAGATGCAAAAGAAGAGCCAGTGATCTGGACACAGTGGAAGACTGCTTCAGGGGATTAGTAATGAGGAAAAAAGAAAATCTGTTTTGAGCTACTGGTTCAAATAGAGCCTCATCAGTAGTGACAAAGAGTCATTACTAGCCCCTTGACTCTGTGCAATGAGTTTATCACGGCAGTTCAATTTTCAGTGGACAATTATCAACATTACCAAGAAAAACCTGCCACTTCTGGGGGGCTGCTGCAGAGAGGCAAACAGGAGAGGGAACACAGATTGAAAGCAGACTAATAACTCCCATCAAAAGGTGACACTTTCATGACTAAAACTCTTTGATAGGGAAGAATGAGGGAACTTGCATTGCCACTGCTTATGTTGGATCTGTGCTGTATTTTTTATTAATATAAGACATCTCTGCAGAGTAATTAAACCAGCACCACTCTAATTACGCACCAGCAATTAAGCAGATGTGACACTGCACGAGGAAAATGTTTGATAAACGATCCAGGTGTCTAAGTTTGTAAGGGTACACTTAGCAGTGTGAATTGGGGAACAGTGGAGCTTAGAAGAACAGGACAGCTTTTGATTTCAGTCGTACAGTCTGCCTCTGTAATGTTAAGATCTCCTGAAAGGATCGCTGGCCACCTTGTCAACAGACAACTCGGCACAGCAACATTTCCCATTGCTGTCTGCCAAGCATACACCAACAAACTTACTGAGTCTTCTGCTCTGTTTTCAGCTTTTTATTCTACTTCCATATGAATAATCATTGCTGGAATTCACTTTACTTACCTCTAACACTCTTAGCTTTTGACTGTGTACAGAAAGGAGCTTTGCAGGAGAAAACTATTTGTCTCTGTTCCACACATAACTGTTAAATGGTTGCTTAAATATTACCCATTTTGGATCAGTTCCCCACATTTCTAACTAAGAATAGGTATCTAGTGTCTAGAGCTCTCTCAGTCTGTGTGACTTAAGGATGAATCAGTTCCATAAAAAGCCCAGATAAGAGCAACTTTGTGAAAAGAGGCAATGCTCGCAGCGTGAAGCAGCCTGTCCATACTGATCCATCATTACTTGGCAAGACTGGTTTAGCATAATGGCCTGAATAACTTGTCATGTTGCCATTACACTTGACATCATATGAGCCAAATACTTGCAGCCAAAAGTATATGAATTCATCTGTGAGAAAACTCAAGTCTTGTCATTAAAGTCAAGTTTTATAGGCAGGGATGTCCAAGCAGCTGCTTGTATTCAAGGGATACACTGAAGGCAATACATAGGCCCGACACAGTTAATCCTCTACGTAGCCAGGCAAGTGCTCACATAAGAGGGAAAATGCTTCTGCGATACTTTGTGGTTTGTACTTTACAGTAATTCACCTTTTCACCCCCTTTTAATTGTGTCTGCCAGCCTTTTTTGGGCTAAGAGGTACCTGGAGGCACATCCCAGTATATGGAAGGGTGCAGCTTGTAGAAAGGGAGCCTCACACACATACACACCATCAAAATACAATTCTCTCCTCCCTTTTCCTTCATCTTTACATTGACCTAGGAAATCAGCATCGAGTTCTTTCTCCTGAACTTCTGCTCTCCTCTTTCTAGTTCGAGGAGTTAGAAGAAAAGGTCACCAGGGGCTTTACGTTTTGAAAGGAGAAATCTGTATCAGCAAAGGCCAGGAACAGACCAGGAATAAAATCAGCTTTTGCCAAAGACCACTGATGAAAATGAGTCATCCTTTTGGGTCTGCAGGTGCAAAAGATTTTACTAAATTAAAAATACAGGGATTAGAAATAACAGCCAGTGGTCTGTACGGAGTATTTATGAGGAAAGATTGACAAGCCACGTGTTTATGCTGCAAAACCCTGATAAACGAGAATTACAGGGTAGGATATAAGTGGTATCACTGAGAATAACAGCAGCAAGCAAAGCAAAAGAAAATGTAGACTAAGGCATTAAAGCATTTCTTAGCAATTACTGCTAGTCAGAAACATATGCAAACTACTCATTATATACTATTTATTGGTCAAGAGGAATAATCCCCAATCATCTAGTTTGCCATTAAAGCACAGAGGAACAAGTAAACCAGAGATTAACAGGACTAGGAAATACATTTTTCTTTGCATATTTAATTGCTTAAAGGAAAATCTTCATATGATTTTTGAACACTTTTCCCCTTTTCCAATAGTGAAAAGCTCTCAACATTTTGAGTAACATTCTCCCATTTTATGAAATCACTTATAATAGACACCAGGTAGATTCACCAGCACATATGTCAGGCATGATCCTTCAAATGGCCTGAACAAAGCGTGGACTACAGCCAACAACATATCCTCCAACATCTTGGTTATTTACACGTAGGAATAAAACAACAAATAACTTCAGCCAGAAATCATGCACTGACAGAGGAATGGATTACACTTTCCATTTATACATAATCTAGTCTAGGTTATAAACATATTTTCTGTAACCTTTAAATATTGTACTCTCTCACTCCTGTTGCAGGAAAAAATGTTAGCCGACTTCCACTAAATAGTAAGTAAATAATATATTACTTACAAAAGTCGTATTTTCCAATAATAATGTAGTTGTATTTGTTTCTACATTCAGTTCAACAACATGTCCATTCCTATTTTTATACACCACTGCTGTATCTGCAACAACAAAGGCATTAACAGTTAACAAACATATTGAGTATTTAACACATCTGTAGAGAAAACCAGCATATTAAGGTTATTAGAATATCTTTATTACAATACATAAACAAGATTGAGAGAAGCATTGCACTCATAATAGCTAGTTTTGTTGATCTCCCTCACGAGCTTCAAAAATACCAGTTTATGCCCTATAGCATGCTGACCTCACTCAAAAATATTTCATTTAAATGGAAACATTTTCTGTGGCAAAAATATATCCAGTGGGATTGCTGTGAATGAAGTGACATCTTGAACGTAAAACCTAGGTAGCACTGTCAATCTGACACTTTAAGGTCCAACCATATGCACTATGAAAAGGGTCATATACAAAAGTAAATTTTTGCAAAGAAAAAAGCCTTTGCTGGACATCATATTCACATATATCCTTAGAAGTGATTCTAAAAAACTTCTGTACTATTCTGTATCTCCAGTAACAGGACTGACAAAGATATGTACTGTATCTTAAGACAGTCCATGTCCTGTGCAATTAGTGCTGGGCCACAGAATACTAGATCATCACATAAGCTGAATGTTAGCAAAGGAGTGTTAAAGCTAAATAGGACAATTTGTAGAACATATAAAACACTGTGGGATGAACTGTCATAATTTTTGCCTTCTACCACTTACTTGATTTATAAGTTTCCATAAAAAAAATAATCTAATACACCTGAACTAAAGAAAAAAAAAAATTATAAAATTAGTTGTGACTCCTATGAAAAAGGCTTTGTATCTGTTTGTATCGGTAGCTGTAAAATTACCAAGAAATACACAATAACTATATTAGCCTTGATTTAAAACAAAAATTGGTTCCAAATTTCCCACTATTTCTAAGAAAAGATTGAATAGACTGCTGATTCTTTCATGTTATTTAAAACCCATGTAATAGATTTATATTTAATCAAATGAAACTTTTGTTATAAAAATGTAGAAAGCATAAGAAAAGTTCTAAATTAAGCCTAAAGGAAACACAAAAGAACTTTACTAATCCTCAGTAATGTCTGAGAAATTCATTACAGATCCCTGAATTTTATGAAGTGGGAAGTAAACATGACTAGAGAAAAAGGTTATGCTATCATAAAAAATATGCTTCGTTTATTCAGAAAAATGAAGCTGTATTTTAATTGACTCCACAGAAACTCCAGATATACAGCACTAGTGAATATCCTCTGGTATGTTCTGTAAAATTAATGAAGCCTTATTTGAAGAGCTTACAAAGCTATTTTAGGATCATGGCTGGGAAGTGGGGTGGATTGATGGAGTTTAGGACTATTATCAGAGCTGTTGTTTAGGAAGGAAAATTAGATTGTGAAGGGTGGAATTAATAGCAACTTCTTATAAAGAAAAAGATTTCAAATATTCATTTTGAATAAAAAGTAGTAACACTTTGTAGAAAGTTATTTTGGTTTCAGGTTACTAGCTACTACAGAATATTAAAGTTCTTGCAACTTCTTGCAGGGTTTTTTGCATGTATTCTTTTAGGTACTCTAGCACTGAAAATCCCCAATTATGTTGTACCATGATATAAGCAATATTACAGAAAAACCAAAGATGTCTGACCAAAGAACTGTCCCCAATTATGAGTAAACCATAATGTGAGAAATGGCACATATAACCCAAAGACATAGAACAGCTGTCTACAACTAGCCTTGTTCCTTCCCACCGCTCGAACAGTGCTCTGAAGAATGCATTTCTGGTCCAAAGGTGAGACTAATATGATACCCAAATCCAAACAACAGTATCAGAATGTAATTCCTTCTCAGTTATCTACTTTTCCACATCCCACATACATTTGGCCAACAGGATTTATAGCATCATGCCTCATTAACTAATCCTACCATGAACATTTCACCCAAATAAAGAACTTGCCCTTAAAATTGCTAACAGGACCATGAGTTAAATACACAGTCCTAGGGCCTTTCTTGCAAGTCATACACATGGTGTGAAATGGCATTTGGAATAGCAAATACTGTGAATGACATAAATTAAAGTCTTTGTTCTCAAGTTAGAAGAGAATTTATTCAAATGATCAGAACCAAAAATTGAGCCAGACCTCTTCAAAAGGCAGACTTCACTGGACAGTAATTATACCTCTCACTGAACTTGGGGCTTTCATCTCTATATTGGATTCAGTAGTTAATTCCTGAAGTGCATAAATTAAATGAACACTTGCAAAATGCATGGAGATTCTCAGATGAAAGACGGTATCAAAATACCATGCAAGCATTGAGCACAAATACAGTCTTCAAAAATAATCATATCAATTTATATGGAAGTCTCATTTCAATCAACAGCTTGTCAGGCTGGATAATGTGATAGTTGATGGTCACACAACATAATGATGATTTTTTTCATTGATAGCTCAAATGTAAGTAAGAGCCATAAACATACATTTGGTTTGAGATTTTTGTTACCTAGAGTCAAAAAGTCTACAGAAGAAAATAATACCTAGCCCTTAAAATTGTCCATTTATACAGCTGGTTGATTTATTTTATTATCTTGGTATCTTTGCCACAAAAAAGTTCAAGGATCCCTGACACTTCACAAAGCCATTCAGAGAAGCAGGATTCCTACTTCAAAGAAATTTTCGTTTAATTTAAAACAAAGAGTAGTATCACGTAAAAGCCTCTTGGCTGGGCACAAACTGCAGCACTGAAAAGTCACATTATCCATCTAAGGACATCATAGAAAGCATTCTGTGTTCAGCAAAGGAGAATGTGAGGAAGTCTCTATAAAGAACATGTGTTATCAAGTCACCAGCCCTGGATGATGTACACAAAACAGTCTTTAAAACAACTCATTGAAAATTTCCTACTTGTAATAGTTCTCAAATTTCTGAAAACTTTGGAAGCTCCAAACCGTTGGATGACTGACAAGTTTATTCTGTGCTACTAAAAGGTGAAGACAGACAACCAAAGGTCTGTACAGAAGCTATTCTGACATCAGTCCCAAATAAAACAGCGGCACAATAAATCCAGGATTCTTCCTACAAAATACTGGCTAGCAATATCATTAATATCTGATAGCATTTTACGGAACATAGATCTCGTTAAATAAAGTTTGACAGGGTTATGTTTGATATCGGCAACTATGCTGAAACTGTATATTGGGTTTATTTCAAGGTATTTGATTTATTTTATGACACTGTGGTTCCAAAGCTTACATTATACAGAATTAACTGGAAACACATTAGAAGGATTAAAAATAGTATCACTAAGTAAAATAAAGAGGAAGACAGGGTACTCCTATGAAGTGATCAGTCTCACCTGGTTAAATGGTCATTATTGTAAATGGGAGACTTGAAGAACAGTGATGGTAAGAAAAGCTTATGGGTTTATGCAGATAATTACTGTACTATGTATTCTCAATGCAATATCATGACAAAAAGAGTTGATGCAATTCTTCAGCATAAGTAGATCACAAGTAAAAGTCCTAGGGTGATCTTAACTCTGCTCACACCACTGGTGAGAATGACAGTATTGTAAAACGTTCAGTTCCTGGAATGTACGCTGTAAGAATTGGAAATGAGTAAAGAGGAATGCTAAGAAATTGTCAGTGTAACTCTGGATCAGAAAGCAAACAAAAATGCAAGGTTGGAATGGTTAAAACCATTCAGGTTAACAGAGGGAAAGTTCAAAGACATCTAGGTCATATATATATACAGTTAGGGAAAAGTTGACGACAAGTATGGAGGCTGGGATGTCTGGAAGAGCTCAGCAAAGGAGATGACAGAATCAGCAGCCCTGGGAGGTTTTTTCTTAAATATATGCTTTAGATCTTTACGTCAAGAATTAGTTTAGTCTGAATGTGGGTAAAAATATAAAGGCTTGAGTTTGGAAGGCTGTTGCAATCTCTTCTGGCCTGGAATCTCTGGATTTAACTCCCTCTATTGATTTTCTCATCCCCTTCTGCAATGAATCTTTGGGAATGCAGGATTGTCTGCACAATATAACTCGTGTTTGTAGCTCTGTGCTAAGACAATTTTAATAAAAATCTCAAACCTTGGGTTTTTTTAGTTGACTGCCTGTGGGATCAAGGGATATTTATTCTTCCTTCTGATACATAATTCGTCTCCTGTTTGTGCCTTCTACTCCACTTTCCTACAGACTATCAAATATTGATCTCAGCTGCAGATGGGATACTGGGGTTGGTTAGTGCTGCAGCATCATTCAGAGAATCCACATGGGTATATGCCTGGTATGATGCTCGAAGGCACAGTGTCAAAATTCCACAAATCTCAGATGAGAAATTCTTCCCCGGCAGACAAAATGGACTACCGCTCCTTCTCCCCTCCCCTGCCTTACCCTGCAGCAGGTGGTTTAGTCTACCTGCTGAGATGGCTCTGGTACGGCTTACCAAATTGATTTGCTCAATTGCAGGGGTTTCAAAAAAGAGTGCCATAAATATCTTTCCTGTTCTCTGTACTGCATATTTAAGGTTTTTCATCAGAACTGCAGTGTCTAGTTTAATTAAACTCATTGGGTTTGTTAGAAGACAAACGTCATGTCTGTCTGAATAAGATAACAAACTTGGTGACTCAGACAGACAGAAAAAGGTATAGTAGGCTCAGCTGTTATTATAGATAACTATCTTTGGGAAGAATTTATTCCACCTTGATTTTGAGCTTATTTCTAAAGCTGACTCTGAGGAAGGCTGCCCAGTGGACATGCAGCTCTGTAGATCAAACCAGCTGCTGAACAGGCTCTCTACAACTTATCTGGCTTTCACAAATAATGCAATATTAAATATCACATGAAAACAAACTCTAAAACCAAAATTCTTCTGTGATTATCGCAGCATAATAATTTCACCTGAGTCAGCAACACAAATATTATATCCTCTTACAGGATTATATTAGC
Organism: Strix uralensis; assembly: GCF_047716275.1. Classification (NCBI taxonomy): domain Eukaryota; kingdom Metazoa; phylum Chordata; class Aves; order Strigiformes; family Strigidae; genus Strix; species Strix uralensis. The sequence goes on from NC_133977.1 coordinate 36,414,836, forward strand.
TACAGAACCAACAATAATTTATTTTATTATTGTGAGGCTAAATGTCAAAATTCTTATGCTATTGTATATTCTTAAAAGTAAATTTTTTCATCATGTGCTCTATCTCTAGGCAAAGAAGGTGGAACACATGTTCTGCTGTAATGATTAATCCATACAATTTAAATCATAGTTTGGATGTATATATCAATGACATAAATATAACCCTCAGTGATGCAACTATGATGTAAACATGGCAGCATCATAATCTCAGGTCTTTTTAAAATGAAAGCAGCATTTCATGTAAATAGTTTTACTAAGGCTATTGTTCCTGTTTTAGGTTCAACACTGGTAAAGGTTCTGCTCAAGATCAGGATATGTGTTGTTGGCAGGAGATGCAGCTCTATACTGCGCCTGGCCTAATATATATTCCAAGGAATGTCAAAGTACAGGCAAAATATCATAAAATGCAAAGAAATCAATGCAAAACTTTCATATTTGACAAGCAGCTTGACCCCCATCAATTCTGCAATAACTTCTTTAGCCTCATTTATTGAATTTTCCCTCATTTATTGAATTGACAACACTCTGCCATGTCCTAAATGCTATAGAATTTATTTGCAGCACTCACTGTTCCAACTAGCTTCACACGGCATCATATATGTTCACATTATCTAAAAAAAAATTCAGGGCCTTTTAAATTCAAATGAAAAATTATGTATTATGTGAGGGAAAAAACGGACAAACTCCCATCCTTAAATACATTGCCATCACTGAAAATCAAGTCCTGAATTGTGCTAGTGTAAGAGTTTTGCCCAGGGTCTATATGGCCTTTAACAATTTAGCTTTCTGAAAGCAGGACACTGAATGGTGGTGGTTTATTTGATAAGTATAAATTCTGATTTCACATGTCACTGAAATTAAGCAACTCATGCTGTAATTTAAATTACACAGACTGGGTTGAAAGGGCAAGTTACCATAAACTTTAAAGCAAACCTAAATTGTGACTAAAACTCCATATTCCAAACACTTAAAAGCTTACTACTGTTTAGAGCCAGCCTCTATTATCTTTACTCAAAATTACTGTATCTGTAAGCAATGCTATGAGGATATCTAGACTGCAATTGATTTGTCAAATAAATCATCTAATTAGTTCAAACAACAGTTGTGCAATGTTAGTCCACTGAGCTGTTTCTTTATTCTCTTTCACTAGTGTTTCCCAAATGAACATTAATTATTCTTTCACCACCTTGAAAAACAGGATTTACTTACAAAGATCCATTGCACCTTACTTCACAAGGATACAATTAATATTAAGGCAACTATTTCCTCAGAAACCAACCTTTTCCTTGTTTACAGATGAACAAGCCTGTTGTGTTAGAAACTTTATTACATATCATTGGTTTCCTGCTCCAAAGAATTAGAAAAGACAATACAAAAGGTAACAGATAAAGAAGATGCACAAAAAGCTGAAGTGATTTGCTGCAGGCCATCAATAGCACGTTGAGGAACTTAAGTCTCAATTTTTAGTCCAATGCCCAATATTGATTCAAATTTCTAGTAGTTGAAAGTTTTCTTCTTTTATTGGTGGTATCTGCATATTCATACCTGTACATGACACAAAAAGCTCCAGGCTACTTACCATGTAATTATTTTCTTCTCCCACTAGTCACTCCAAAAGTCTCCCTGTGTGCCTTAAACTGTTGACACACTTATTAACCACATATTTCAGCTGTAAGTCAAGAAAAAGCTAGTCATGTCCTACATGTGAATGAACAAAGGTGATATGAAATGTTTTGTCATTTCTGTAGGTCTCTAAATCTGGGATATATTACAAGACATCACAGATCAATAGAGATGTAAGACATGACCAGTCAACTAAGAGTCATCAGTGTTGTACTTGGAAAGATCCAACAGCTTCAGGAACAAGTGGGGTTTGCCTGATAAAGCATAAAAGCTGGAAACCTGCCCTGCATAGACTCTGAGAATTTGTGAAAACTTAAGGAGGCAACATAGGCTCACTAAAGCCACAGGAGTTAGGAGATTCCTAAATCTGAGCCTCCAATATTCTCTGCATGCTTCCTCTTAGCCATGCAAGAGTTGTGTTGCTACCAGTGGGTTTATTTTATTGAATTTTATTCTATCCTATTCACAGAGTTTTAAAACTGTGAATTTTAACCTGTGAATACACACCATGTTTTTCCTCTAGCCTTTAATAATCATCATAGCAATCCAAGGTTACTATAAAACCAAAAGCTGCGTAGTTTATAAATCCACATTGCCACCATGTTCACTGAAATTACCTTGAATAATCTCTGCAAATGCTAATACAGGGAGTAACAGAGTTAATAGTACTACTTTGGAGAAAAAAAACCCTAATTCCTACTAAATTCACAGTACTGTTAATGTAAATTTTGTTTGCCAAACAAAAGTACTTTGGTAGAATATTTGCTAGATTTTGATTCTTTGTTGATAATAAGGTTTAATTCATGGTAACTCCTGAGATAAACTTGTGTGGATCCGTCAATTTCAATGAAGACATGCCAAGTCCAACTTGCTAGGACCTGTCTCAATAGTGTTTTAGAAATTACTAATACTGATATTGAAGAGTTTGAAGAAAAAGCTGATTTATAAAGAAGGTAGAGAGCGCACAGGCAGCTAATTTGTACAGAGCACTGTAAATCTTAGCCTAAATGAGCCCAGAAGTAGTAGGCACTGACACTCTTTAAGTATTCACATCCTAACCTCCCTTCAATTACAAATGATGAGCAATACAGAAATCTGATGGGTTTTTGTCCACTTTGTTTTCTCCGTTCTCATGATAATACAGAACACAGATGCAAATCTGGGGCTTTTCCCTATCCAGCAAGTACCATAGCAAGGGGAGCAGATAGATCCTCCCGTACCTCTAGCAGAGCCTGCCTTTTGCTTGGCGGGAGGAGGCCCAGCTGATGAGCCCCAGACTCCTGTTCAAGGGAAGGGCCCAAGAAGTTTGCTGGGGATACAGCAGCATTAGTACTTAGGTAGTTTTGTAAATAAAAAAACATCGGATATTAAGGCAATCTATCAAACAGTCATGAGGGCATAAGTAGCATGAAAAACTGAAGGAAAGAGAAAGAGAGACGTTCAAGCAAAGCTGAAAATCTGCTCAACAATACCTAGAATACGAAGGCCTCAGGGCAGTCTTCTGAAATTACCAATAGTGTTAACCTGAAGACTGTAAATGGTTGTTTTCCTACTGAAAATATTTACTAAGTTTTGTTTTGTTTAACTAAAATTCAGCTTTGCAGCACAAACAGCAGCATTAGCAAGGCAGAGTCCTCTTTTCTCCGTATTTTACATCTTTTTTAAATACAAACATGAGACAATGTTGATACCTTGCTGTCAACACATACGTCAATCAGCGCTTGCTGCACACAGTACTATTAGAACTGCAGATGGCATTTCATTAAATTGATTATAGAAAATGTCATGCTAATTAAAATAGAGAATGCTTTCTGATTTAATGAACGGGAGGTGCTAGACAAATCTTTGTCTAATTAAGTGTTTGCTAATTAAATAAAATAGTCATTTACAAAGATATTACAGATACAGACCAAATTTCAATATGTCAGATAAGTCATGTGTCAGCTGAGCAAGATTTTCACTGCTTTTCTAAAAGTTTAGGCTCTTTTTAGTAGTACTTCCAAGAAAACATTTATTCTGAACTAGTTTTACAATGTAAACTGTGACTCTTCCAGTCAATCTTTAACTCTATAGAAGATGACCTACTCAAAATGGCTTTCAAAGTTGTAGACACAGGTAACTCCTGTACTTTCTGACTTCTGCAGGTCTCCACTTCCCTTTTCTTTCTATGTCCAACACCAACTAACCAAAACCGAGGTGGAGATCTTATGGCACAGTAGCTACAGAAATGGAAGTAGCACAGTCACAGAGGCATCCCACTGGACACATGCAAATTAGCTTTGCTGAGAATGTGGACTTCTCAGTTATTACACAGAGATATATTAACGTGAAAATAGAGCCCGAGAGAGCAGATCTCCACTGTTACGCTGATATGGATGGATAAATCAAGCCTAATCAAAAAAAACCTGGATTTTTTTTTTAATTATGCTTATTACATGTTGTATATTTGTGCAGAAAGAGATAACTAGCACAAATTGGGAGTGCAGGCATTTGCACAAAACCTATCCTCCTACCTTCTTCAACTCCAGAATAAAGTGATCAGGCACTCTGAATTGACATGGAAAATTCAAATGCCCATCCATAATCAATATATCTTCCTCTTTTTCTAATCTTGTTGCTGGATATCATACCAAGACATACTCAACTCATGCCGATTTTCAGTGGTCCCCATTACTTTAGTATATTATTAATGTATGAAAATCCTCAACTCTTCTCAACAGTCACTATTCACTTATAAAATTGCAGATTTCTTCCATATCATGCAATGGCACAGGATCATGCCTCATTATTACAACTGCTGATATCCCCATACCAGCACGTCAGATGGGACAGAGGAAGTAGACAGCTCTTGAATATTAACAAATCCACTGGGGGATTTACAAGAAAAAAAAATACAATAGTGAAATATATAGTGCACTTAAACCAAGTCTTCTTGAGTTTGAACTGAAGCCAGTGAGGAAATATTCACTTTAGAGCTGTGGAAGGTGGTAAGGTGGACAGTGACCATCAGCCACAGGTAGTAATGTTTGTGATAAGCTCAGCTGGAAGAACATGACTGACTGCTGCCTAAGCAAGTCACTTCTGTACATGTTGAAAAGATGTAAACAAAAAGGAGCTGAATTACTTCACAAAGACAACGAAGATATAGCTAGATAGATTGAAATGTATGTAATCACAGGGAATGTAGCTGAACAAAGTTCCAGTGACTGTACTGGAGCTCTACCCAGACACGCTGTGGAATTCACATGTGCTGTCAACTTAATTATCACATAAAAACTAAACCTTCTCACCCAGGTTTCTGAAAAATATATTCCTCTTCTATGTACTGCCATGATAACACAAAGCTGTTCTAATTTAGATATTTCCAAATTTTTCCTACAGGTTTACCAATTTATTAACAGGTAACTTCAATTGCAACCCCCTGAGGGCTTGGCTCATGCCATCCATGGCAAATGGCAGAAATAGCTTGCTGGAGCTATTTCTTCTCCAGCCTTGTTAGGTGGAGTAAAAGCTCTTTCTTCTCCAGTCTTCCTGGATGGAGAAATCTTCCTGCAGTTTTCTTCTACTCCCCTGGGACTCTGCTTGGGAGTGAGCATAGCACCTCTACACCTGCTCACTCAGACTTCCCAAATCCAGGCTGCCCCAGAAGGGTCTGTCTCATTTTATCCGTTTCAAGAGTACACTCACAATAACACAGTTGCAGCTGAGCTCCAGCCTTCTGAAACGGTCAACACACCATGTGACAGCAAGATGTTAACATACATCATTCAAGGAGCTGTCTAACAATTCCAAAAACTTGAAAGAAAATAGGAGCTATGCCATAATTAATCTCCTATCAGGAGTAATAAAGGTCTCCCTCAGTTTTAGAACACAACCGGACAAAGCACTACAAGCAAATGAATAAAAATAAATGAAAATGGAAAGATCTAAGTGTGTACTAGCATAAATGGGAGGCAGTTATCTAACCCAAAGATCAATCAGTTGATGGACTAAAACACAAGACTTGACTATTTCTGCAATTTGTCCTCACACTTTCCCCATTCCACTTTTTTTTTTTTAATGCAGAAATCTCCATCTGTATTTCTGTCATTACTGGGAGGAAAATGTTAGGGATATTCATTTCCCCCCCTAGAGCAAAGCACTAAACATGATTTCATGGTGTTAAAAGCTAGGATAATAGACTTGACTCTATTAGTCCATTTCAATTTGTTTGAAATGCAATTAACAGTAAATCAGCACCAAGAGAAAGAGGAGGGGAAGGGAAGTATTCACGACACAGAGCCTTCCTAATAGGCTACATCACTGCTCGTGTGCCACACAACTCTAGTAAGGTCCACCAGGTTATTACTCCTGGATATCTTCTGGTACCTACACGTTTATTTAGCTGTCCTCTCTGTAAAAAAAATAATATATAGGGACTTATAATTAGAAAATGTACTGTACATAAGGTGCTAAAAAAATTGATGTGGAAGAGTAGGGAAAGTTATACCAGCACTTTGGTTTTCTCACCCCACATTGAGCAGTGATGATGAAATGTCAGACATTGCTGTAGATGTAATTTTGCCAGCACAGAACATTCAATCTTTTCCTAAATTTCCCACAAAACTGCTCAGCTTTCCCAACTACATGGAAACATTTTTGGATAAGAATAAAAAAAATAATCTCTGGTTGCTCTCTTGCATTTCACCAAGGACCATTACTGAGTTCAGCTTGGCAATGGACTCAGCCAGCTGTTGCCCAAATAATGTACACGTCCCTGGACTATTGCGAAAATTAGGGAACAAATTCTCAGTCTCAGTCACACATCCTATCCCAGCCTCTTCCCCAGAGAGATAATCAGGTATCTCAATACAGCAGCACTTCTCTGACAGCCTTGGCAGTTGACCTTTCTGCTGAGACTGTCAAGAAGACCAGCCAGACGGGACGCGGATGGCTCTGCTTTGGAGTGGGCAGCGTGGCCCAGACCAGATTTCACACAGATTACTGAATTGGCAAGGCTGCACTTTGGATAAGATACAGTGATTTCAAGGAAGGAAGATTTATATGCTTCTCTACTCCTATATAATTACAATTCTCAAATAAAACTGGGTATTTCAACATGCAATAGAAATGTGAACTTCCTATGCCTTTCAAACACTCCTGAGAGCTCACCAGCATTCCTACTTCTGCAGTGCTCTAGATGCATTTCATAGACAAACCCAAAATTTAAAATTCAATGGCTATGTACATATCACAATAAAAAAACAGTCCCTGGAGCCATTGTAGGGCTGCAGTTTGCTCACCTCCTTTTGTCCACATGAAGGCGTCTCTGCAAGCTGATTCAGGCAGAGCTGATGGCTCAATGCCTACCATCACACTCAGGCTGTGGGCTTGCAGTGAAAAGATGGCAAGCATAACATCGCAGTGGCCTCAGGGCTGTCCTTAACAAGCTGCATAATGTAGCTCTTGAGAATCTGGCACTCCCAGCAGAGCACAATGAGGTCCTGGCATAGGATTTCGGGGTTTACACTGACAATGCTGATGCTTATTATTTACCGCTCTTCAGCTAATTGTTGTAGTGGAAATTACGCTAAATCCAGTACAGCCTCTAGTAAATGTATCTTGAAGAAAATATAATCAAAACAGAGGATACAGAGCACGTGACTATGCAATGTAATATCTAAACCCTAAGTGAGAGCAAGGATAGTCTAGAGTCAGATTATCTGCTACTGACAAAACCTGTAGATGGTTTTGTGGAAAATAAGTATTCACAAGCACTTGAAAGGTGAAATAAATACACTATTAAATTAGTTTTACACAGATCTTATCATATGCTTCATTCAGGATGGGACTACTTTCTACCAATGTATCATAACTCTTCAACTTTAATCAATGAAATCAGAGGACAATATATTATGTCCCAAAAGAAAATATGCATATCAATCCCAGTAAATACCAATTTTCAGAGTATGATGGTGGCAAATAACATTCCCATTCAGTGCTCTATTTTCCTTGCTTTTTAATGACTATTCACTTCTTCAGAGCAAGCTTTCTACTGTAGTGAAAACGACAACAACAAGGTATGTCCACAGCTCAAAGTCTGAGCCTCAATCTCTAGAAATAGTTACGTCATCATCAACTGGATGGTGATAATGTACACCATTTGAGATGTGGAACATGCAGTGGAAAGGATTGCTAATTATCTGTAAAAATCAAACCTCTCTGTTTTTTATCACTTTGTGTGTAGGTCTGAGAGTATCTGCTAAGTATTGAGCAGCAAAAGATGAAAGTTTGTGATATTAGATATGTAGTTTAAATCTACTCTAAAACTCTGACTTACAGGTAACAATAAGACATATTTCTCAGCCAGCAATTTGCTGTCACTGAAAATGAAATTAAATTTAAAAATATGACACTGAATAATAACTTAAAGTATCTCTGTGCAATAGAAATGCTTCTTATTTTAATAAATATTCATCATTATGGCAGTTGGTACAAAAAATTCAGTAAGTCACTAGTGCATTTACTCTCAGTGCTTTTCAGCAAGACACTTACCATGTGCTTCAATTTCATTGCACTGAATCCAACAGCTTTGCTAGAATTTAGACATTTTTGTTAAAATCCTGACTGTACTGGAGTTAATGAGAGTTTTGCTTCACAGTGCAGTGGACCCACAATTTAGCAGGTGCAGCTAAATGTCACAGAACTACACAATTGACAGGACTTGTTTTTTTTATTTTATACTACCAAAGGACAAACAAAATTTTCTAAGTTATTATAAAAATAAACAAAGGTAGGGAATTTTCTGTTCACAGTTATTTAACCTGAACTTTCCAAAATAGCAGGTGTCTCATTCTGATTTACGAGAAAAACATGTTGATTAAATGAAGATCATTAACTCTTGAGAATTATCATGCAACCAGTAATATAGAAGTCACATCAAGGCACTGTTTTGTGATTTTATTTGTATCTGTTTATGAACCTAAAATACCAGTCTATATTAAATTATTGCTACTAATCAGTCATGTGGACTTTGAATAGAAATTAGACATTCAAAAGTCACATGTGTCATTAAAATTTTTGCCCAGATATACTAAATCCTGTGTATATAAATTTAACTTATGAAATGAAAGCACTTAAGAGGTCTTGCTTTCGTATGTGTTCATTACCTACCATACTACTGGAGTTCTTAGGAAATACCCATGCTAGCTAATTTGAAAATTAAATGGTGAGTGTGCAGGTCTCTAATCAACATAGATATGGAAACACAGATTTGGCACCAATATTTGAAAACACTGGCAGAATTTCCTTTGGCATTCACTTCTTTTGGATATCATTGTCTAGTCTGTACATGTAATTCCACCAGTCTGCTGAAGCGTGGGGAATTAGACAGGCAGTGCCAGTAACTGTGTAGGATCACCAGGACAGTGCTTATCTTGACCCAGCGGGTTCTGTCCCATATGGCACACTCAGGGCAAGCTCCATAAGAGCAGGAAGAAGGTCTGGAGAATGGAATGACCCAGGAAACAGTCTTATCCTCAGGATGCAAACAGAAAACTCATATGTAAGCTCAAACTCATACAAACTGATGGATGGAAACATATCAACTAAAGCCCCTCGTACCAGCCTGGAACGGATTCTGACTGTAGTTTGGAGCACTCGCCAACAGATTTTATTTGGCTTGTAGATGAAGTCTTAGTTCCAAAGGGAAAGTGACACAAGCAATTAAGTTTCCATCTTAAGATCATTTTCATGTGCTTTTACTTCTTCCAAAATTACAAAGGTGACGTGTCATGGTTTAACCCCAGCTAGCAACTAAGCACCACACAGCTGCTCGCTCACTCCCCACTGGTGGGATGGGGGAGAGAACTGGAAGAGTAAAAGTGAGAAAACTCATGGGTTGAGAGACAGTTTGACACATAAAGCAAAAGTCACGCACACAAAGCAGAACAAGGAATTCATTCACCACTTCCCATCAGCAGGCAGGTGTTCAGCCATCCCCAGGAAAGCCGGGCTCCATCTCATGTAACGGTGACTTGGGAAGACAAACGTCATCACTCCAAATGTCTCCACTTTCTCCTTCCCCCAGCTTTATATGCTGAGTATGACCCCATCTGGTCTGGGATATCCCAGAGTCAGTCAGGGTCAGCTGTCCCGGCTGTGTCCCCTCCCAGCTTCTTGTGCACTCCCAGACACCTCGCTGGTGGCGTGGGGTGAGAAACAGAAAAGGCCTTGACGCTGTGTAAGCACTGCTCAGCAGTAACTAAAACATCCCCGAATCATCAATACTGTTTCCAGCACAAATCCAAAACATAGACCGGTACTAGCTGCTATGGAGAAAATTAACTCAATCCCAGCCAGAACCAACACAGTATGTTAGTTAGGGACATTTTGTGCAGCTCATCTACGCAATTAATTTGAAATAAAATGTAGCTAAATGGCGATAGTACAAGAAGAAAAATCAAGGAAAGGTTGAAAAATGGCACTCTTGGCAAGCCAGCAACTGTTCTTTAACAGCATAAACACCTAGTGGTAATTTGACTTCATGTTAACCACAAAAGGAGGAGCACAGATCTGCTCCAGGTGTGATGTGCAAGTGAATCAATAGAACATTTCTCCATGCTTTAGTCATACATTAGTTTCATAGAGTAAACTATGGTTCCAAATGTATCCTAGTGATTATTCCTGGGAATTACACTGCTTACCTGCTTCTGATCAGATAATTCAAGCAATTAATTTTTTATTTTCCATTTGATTTATCCTCCCCTTTCAGATTAACATTGTTGTTGATTTTACTAGTTTCTGGTTTTCCCTAAGTAAAAGTGAATTTTTTTTCATTGAATGCTAACTTTATTAGTAAATCTATACCTGCTTAATAACTGCTTCACACCTAGAAATTATTCTATTAAAAGTTTAAACACAACTGTTTGAGATTTTTTTCTTTTTGCACCCAAAAACCACAGAATAGATGGAAGGATTGAATAAGCTAGAGGATGAAAGGTCAAAAATATATACCCTGTGCTCATGATCTATTATTAATTTTAAAAACTGATCCAGAATAAGCACCGCTATGTCATGAGGAAACCCTAAACAGAAACATCCTTGCTTTTTCTCCTCTACTTCATTACCAAGGATGTATTACAGGGGAGGTAAGAAGGGTGGAGCCACAAATATTACCAGGAATGAAATTTGCTTTGGTGTAACTGTGCTTCGGCAGAACATCCATACTTCAAAACTAAATATTTTGTTTTGAAAGAATATTAAATACCTTGCTAAATGAGAGATCTTAAATTTGTTTACATTTATTCATTTTTATCTTTTTTATTAAATATTTTATGATAAACATTAAACCTCCCCTGTGAGGACAGGCTGAGAGAGTTGGGGGTGTTCAGCCTGGAGAAGAGAAGGCTCTGGGGAGACCTTAGAGCGGCCTTCCAGTACTTCAAGGGGGCTACAGGAAAGACGGGGAGGGACTCTTTATCAGGGCATGTAGGGACAGGACAAGGGGTAATGGTTTTAAACTGTCAAAGGGTAGATTTAGATTAGATATAAGGAAGAAATTCTTTCCTGTGAGGGTGGTGAGACACTGGCACAGGTTGCCCAGAGAAGCTGTGGCTGCCCCCTCCCTGGAAGGGTTCAAGGTCAGGTTGGACGGGACTTTGAGCAACCTGGTCTAGTGAAAGGTGTCCCTGCCCATGGCAGGGGGGTTGGGACTGGATATCTTTAAGGTCCCTTCCAACCCAACCCATTCTATGATTCTGTGACATGATTCTATGATTTTCCTGATGCTAAATTTGTCAAACAGATTTTGTTCTATTATTTTCATTTTCTGTGCAATTAAAAAAAAACACTTTGTGCTCCAAATTGGAACACAGACAGAAATGCTCCCATTTTTTCCAAATGCAAATCACTTTTAGTAGTTCTAAACGTGAATTTTATTCTAGTTTACAGGCTGAAATTGAAGTCACTGCAGGAAAGCTACTTAGCAGTTCCACAAAATCATCTGCAGTACATGAAGTAGATTTTGTCTTCCAAATTATATATTCCAAGTACATAAAGGCTGGACAGTCAGAACTGATGTAAATAGAATAAACTGCATTCATTATATACAGCAGATTCAGAGATTTCAAGGCCAAAATGGCCCATTATGGCCTTTTATCCTGAATTCTTTCAGAGCGCCAATTACAGGATTTTGACCTGCAATTCTGGCACCAGGCCTATAATTTCCTGTTGGGTTTTCTTTTATAGAAAGCATGCAGACTTGCTTTAAACACTTTAATGCAGAATCCACTGTATCTCTTGATATTATAATATGAGCTGACAAAGGAGAAAAACAAATCCTACCATGATGCCATTAACACCTTACTTAAAGAAAGACCTTTCACTATAATAATGCCTGGGGGAACCATCAATAAAACAAATCTATTTAATTTTACAGTGTAATGTGAAACACACTAAGTAAATGCCAGAACTTAGAGACTACTCTGCTCTGTTCTGTTCTGTGGAGCACACAACTTCTGCTGTCTGAATCCAGTCTGTTTCATGGAAACAATTCATTATCAGGGTAAAAATACAAAATTATATCTAAATTTATCCAGCACAATGAAAACATACCTGTGGGGACTGGCCCTATGCTGTTGTCTCAGCACTTTGCCATTCAAGGTCACAGTACAATCGCTTCAACTATCTCCCCCTCACCCATTATAGGAACAGCCTTAAATACTGCCCTTCGATTACTATAGCTTTGCACAGAGGAAACATGTTTGTGTGATATATTACACATATTAAGAAGCAAATGGTTATATTTGCAAGTCCATCAGGATCCATGCTTTCCAAAACAGTAAAGGACTCAGAGAAATACAGTTTAAAAAATTATGGAAGCAGGTTTTCTTTAAAAATCCCTACCCAGCAATGCTGACACTTACACGTTCAGCTGTTGCTGCCCTCCTCAGACTCATGGGAAGGTTTTGGACTCACAAGTGCCAGCAAATACGGATCCAGCCAACAGGGCTGTAACCACCTGTAGGCTCGGGCTACACCTCACAGCTGCACAGCACACACTGCTGACAGCACAGAGCCAGGGAGGCTGCAAGGGACAGCGTAAAAACATGAATTGCTTACAAAAAAAAGGAATGTTAAAAATAAAAAATGTCCGGCACTTCCTTATTGCTTCATGTCTCCCACCAAAACAGCCTACAGGAACCATGTAGAGGCTTCCTCCACCACTGTAGGTCAGAATTCAAGAAACCTTTGTATTCTTGCCTTTAAATGGACCTGTGCCAAAGGCACAGACATGCACAATATCAAAAACAGGTTTTCATAACATACTGTGAAATTTTCTCTATGTAAAGAGAAAAAAAGAGCAGCATAAGTTGCCAACTCACATCCAGTTTCTCAATATCCTTTTTTTGCCCCTCACATTTTAGCAAGGCTCCATTTAGTGACACTACTTAAGTTTTCAGGGCTACACCTATTCTGAATATGTAGAGTTGGTTCATTTTGACTTTGAAAATACATTTTGTACTCGGGCCACTGAAAGTCACAGGTAAGGCGATCCAATGATGTATATAATTTCTAATACTTAATTTAATTAAGATGTGCATTTAAATTTCTGTGCCCCATAAAAACTCACACATATTCCGTCTGCACAGAGACTAAACATTCCTTTTTCTGCAGTGACACTTTCCCTAAATATGAAACCCAAAAATCAGTAACAACGTTACTGTTACTGTAACACTTATTTTCAGCTTAGACTAAAAAAGCATAGGATCAGCTTTAAAGGCACAGCCCTGCAGGGGCAACAGAGGTATTTCACTTTTTTCCCCTCCAAGAAAAGAACCCACAAATGGAGTTTCCTAGGAAGTAAACTACTTCCTAAGAAGAAAATAGCTACTATATTTGAGGATGAATGTCTTGTTCCAAGCAGATGCCTAGCTTGGGCCAAGAACCCTTGGTCTGATGCCAATGACTCTAAGATAAAGACTTTTCACATCTCTTACTCAGCAGAAGGGCAGAGGAAGAAAGCTTCCAAGCTCCCTGGAGTGAAATATCAGCACTATGAGTCTGTGCTCAGTGATGAGGACATGCTTGGCATACTTGGTTTTGGGGGGAGGAGAGAGAAGTGCCTTAATCCTCACTTTAAAAAAAAAAAAAAAAAAAATAGCTACCTCTTGGCAAGAGCAGGTTACTTACTCCCTACAGCAAGGAAAGCAGCTGGGAAGAAACTGTAACTTTCAAAATATTTGAAACTCATCACTGAGAAAGTTTGGCACAGCTTAGCTCTGGCTCTTACTGCAGGACTTTTATCACTATTTTTTCCTACTTCTAGGAAAAATTTTGCGAGTATACACCAAATAATGCAAAGAAAAATATATTCATTATTTTTGGTAAAAAGCAGTAATTACAGGAGTACTTATGAAACCTAATTTTATTTTTAGCTATGAAAATACAGGCAAAAAGCTATCACCCATGCTTCTGCAGTCTTATAGCTAATTAAACACTCTTCTGAAATATCACAAGGCAATGGAAAAAAATGTAATGTAATAAATAACCTGCATTTTGTTTTTTCTAACATGCTAGCTTTTTAAGACAAAAAGCCTTTGAAGTCTTGCAGCACAAAGTTATTTCCAAGTACTGGGTTTTTAGGTACTACTTCTATTTCTTATCTGGGATTTTTCACTTGTAAAATAGACAGCTGGTTACACGTACACCTGAGGGGGGGATAAACAGTACAAGGCTAGCACATCCTAACATAGTTAGGATGTTAAAGTGATGTGGAATCTAACACTATACAATATATTTTTTACATATTTGATCAGACAATTTACATACATTATAAATACAATAAAAAAGTCCTACAAATAATTACCAAATGGTAAATATTAGCTAAATTTTGTAGACCACATGACGATTTGCTTTATCCTTGTAGAAGAGGTAATATAATACTCATCCTCTCTGAGAGGATACTCATCCTGTTGTGAAGTTCTTGTACTGTCTGCCTGATAAGGTAGTACCCATACACTGAACTTTCAGTATGTCCAATTAACATAAATCACATCTTTTAATAATGTGATTATACATCACATACCAAGAAAATAATATTTCCACAAATTCATATACAGGTTATTTTTTAAAAAAATACAGGTCACATAACATAAACGTGAAGCAAATTATTCTCTTCTAAGTAGCAATTTAAAAATGTAATGCCTACTAAAATCATGATTCTCATGCGAAAGAAGCCAGGGTGGTATTAAGCATTATGAGACTAAGGAGCCACTGAGCTGGCTGGCTGAGCAGAGGCGTGAGCACGGGCTTGCAGGGACCATGGACAAGGACAGCAGTCGCAGTGGCCCAGGCACATCTCTCTGGGAAGGGCTCATCTCTCAGACCAGATCCTGAACCTGCACTCACCTGGAACAGTACCGATCACTCAATCTAGATCATGCATTCAGATGGATTTATTTGTGCACCAGCAATGCTGGCCAAACTAATATATAATTAATCAATATAATAGACAATATGTTTCAAAAAGTGCAAAAATAGTGAAATTTTCCTTTAAATAAGTTTTTCTTTCATAAGTATACATCGGTGATTTTTTGGTAAATGTTAAATGAATCATTTCAATAATATGTGGGTTTAGAGGAAATGTTAAAATATTTAAAAGCTTAATTATCAGGGTAACCTGACTGATAAGGCACAGAAGCAAAAAACTGAGAGTAAACCCCAACACAGACAAGGGCAGTACTTTCTACATCACTTACACTGTACCCACATTCAGAGTATTTTGCCTGTCACATAGAACTTCAGCTATACACAACTTCAGCTATAAAAGCACCCTGTCTAGCTTTGAGTTAGAAGAAATTTCCCTCGATGCCTTGGGTACAGAAACAGAGCTCTCTACATAGTACTTTATTCTACAATTGCTCGTGGTGCCATTGGCAGTGATGGAAGTGCACTCTGATGTCTTCATTAGACGGTAGTAAAAATTCTAGTGGCCAGGAGGATTAAAACAAGTCATATTTTTCATTTGGACAGCAAATAAGATGACCAATATTTCTAATTCAGTTATTATGATAGGTTTATTTATGTCTCTGCATCCTTACATTGGTAATATACTGTAATAAAGATTGAACTCCTATATGCAAAATACTTGAGCTCAGATAGGCAGCTCGGGAAGTCATTCCTTCCCAGGAAAGGGGCACTAGAAGAGGGATTCTGCATTGCATTTCATGGGAGAAATTGTTGTCAAGTCTGCAAGAATGCATAGGAAAACATTTTTATAGCTTTCCTTCCACAGACATTTTTGCTGTAAGAGATGCTCTTTCCAATAGCTGTAGGTTTGATCAAGCATGAAGTTAAAGCACTTACTATTAGTCTAACCCTTGGTTCACTTCTTTTTATTTTTATTCTTTTTTCACCAGGTTTGATTCTATTTACATCATTTTTTTTCCCAGATAAACTGAAGGCTGGGAGCTAAATGAGTAAAAAGACTTTACTGAGTCAGTTACCTGAAGAGAATTCCAGAGCAACTCATATAGTCAGAGACCAGAGACACTCACACTGATCCCAAAAGGGACTGTTAAAGTCATCTAGCCTGACCTCCTACACATATTAATAAAATAAACTATCAAAAAAGCCATAAATTCTTCAAACAAGTAAGAAGACATATCTATGCAAAGCAGAGTCCCTCAGAGGAACGTGTTTAACAGTAATAAAAGGTCTGCACATTTCTATACCCCAGTACCTCATTAATACTATGAAGGTATTCGTATATTGAACTTTTTTAGAGAAGATCAAATGAACTCATCAAAGATGACATAAGAACTGATAAGAAATAATTTTAATCAGAGTTTGCTAGACATAGTAATAAAGGAGAATTTGAGTAAGTTTTTAATTTCTCTCTAAAGCTTATAGCTGGAAGGAAACAAATTACAATCAAATCAAATCAATCAAAAAAACCCCACCAAAAAGCCAACAAAACCCAGTTGTCAGATATCTCATATCCAAACTAGAGACTCATGTTATACAACCATAAAATAGAAGAAAAGAAGGAGATGCTCTTAGAGTAAAGGACATTCAGTGCACAAAATGCATTTCCAAATGTGCTTCATCTTGGTGGGAAGCATCTTCTACGGGAAGCAATAGATGAACTCTCTTATTTATATACAGACTGGAAAAGATTTGGGGACTACGCAACTAGCATTGCTTGTGATAGAACCACAATAGATATTTACAATCTAGATCAAAAAATAAAAGTCTGGTATTTACCTGCTTATATACACAACATGGCAAAATTCTTTCCCCCTCACAGGAAACTACTAACACTAAGTAAGAATTCTACTCTCATTACAGAAGTCGTAAGAGATTGTTTCAGTTCACCAACTGGTGATTCCTGTAACACAGACACACATACAAACTCAAACTATTTCTGCAAAATGTAACACTTAAATTTTGCATTCAGTCAACATTAAGAGTTATTGCTACTCACGGATGATCCTTGCAGGTAATGTCTGAGTGTTACAGGAAATTCACAGACAGTAAATAGAAGGCACTAAAGTAAAAAGTCAGTTCACTCGATTTCAAAAGCAAATACATACTTACAGGCAAACATTTCACAGTCTCTTCAAATCTAAAGGAGACAAAACCAGCTGCCAAACCTTTCCTTCCTTGTACTGTTATTTTTCAATAGATGGAAAAGATATCTGGGTGGCTCCCCTAGACATTCATCAGGAGTAATCCTGGAACAGATCCCAGCAAACCTTCAGCAAAGATGAAGGTGTTGGAGTCTGCATGCAAAATCAAGGACTTAGTCATAAACACATTACAGTGGGTGGCTGCACCAGGACAGCGTTTGTACGTGGAGTATAAATAAATGGTGGTGGAGCAATGTTCTCCCTTGAATCACATAACAGTCACTTTGATAGAATTATGGTGGCAAACAACAGGAAGGGAAGTATGGTGACTTCCGCACTGCTACACTAGAAAATGAAAATGTGCATTTCCTGCAGAAGCAACAACACATCAGTTGTGTGACTTCATCACTGTCTTTTTGTAATCTTGCTATGACTTTAACCTCATTATTTTCTATGTGCAGCACTTTGTATAATGCTACATGTAATACCTTCATTGTATTTTTGTCTTTTAAAGCTACATACTAATCAACTTAATATGGTGTATGATATCACCAGGCAGACTTCCCATTAAATAAGGCCATTTGGAGGGTTTTAATACATGTCTTTATCACTTGGTGTCTAGTTCTTAACTGCACATAGTATTTCTTAGCACACATTACCCCACTATTGATGTAAGGTAGCAGCACAGGCTATAATTATTTAAATAAAAGGCACAGGGCATTGAGATTAAACTTGCTTTGAGACAAAATACTACATCCAGCTTAACTAAGTACCCATGTCAACAACCCCTGCAGGTAACAGTGATAGTCCAAGAGAGACAAAATAAGTGCTTACAGCTTGTAATTTGGCTTTGGCATTCCGAAATGCTGAGGGCATTATCTGAAACCTTCCAGTGATCCACAGAACTGAGTTTTATTCTCTGCAGATTGTATACGGTGATTTGCATATCATTCACATGCTAGCCTATAATATTTCATTTAACGGGAAGGAATATCTTTTATGACATATATAGTAGATATACCATCATCAATTCTTCCCCAGCTCTGAAAAACAGTAGCACTGAGTATACCAGAAGCAGCACCATTATAATGTACTTTAAACTCCTGTATTTATTTTAATGATGGCCTATTTTTAATGATGTTTTTACAGAAATAGAGGAGATACTTGACTTTTCCTTAGACATGCAGTGATGACTGAAGATTCCTGCACCTTCAACTTCTACTGATATTGACCAAGAGGTTGAAGACAGAAGTCCGAAAAAGCCGTCCAAATGGTACAACAATAACTGACAACAAGGTGGAAGGAAAAAAAATAATAATGTGGTTTATCATAAATGTACAGAGTTAGAAGTCTTCATAAATTTCCCCAAAGGATTACTTTGTAGTTCTAAAACAGAAGAAAAGTTATCTCAATGGCAGAAGCTAGAGACACCCTGGAACTGAGTGAACCGTATTTAGAGTTTGATCATTAGGAGAGTTAAGTATTTTGCATACAGGAAAGAGGGGAAAAAAAAATCACTTAAAATTAGTTTTTTGAAAATAAAGAGTTCAAGCTGTTTGCTTCAGCTGGAAATGTTTTAATACTATGCCTTCTGACATAACAGGTAGAACAGTCACCCAGTAAGCATGAAATTCAGGTTTAAATAACCTCACTTGCAACTGCAATGGTTTTAAGTCAAGTTGTAGGAAGTAGGATATGACTGACCTTACAATCTGCCCCTCTCTTAATCTTTGAGTGGGTTGGTCTTAACTTTTCAGACTGATTGAGCTGTAAAGATTTAAAAGATGTTCACCACATCTTTAACAAATGTCACAAACACTACAAGATACAAAGAACTCTGTCTCCTTCTCCTGCTTCATGAATTGTTCCTAAAACCCTTTGTGAATCAGACTGTTATATTTGTTCAAAATAACTAAAAGCCTCGTTTACCTCAAATACAGTTTCCCCTTTGATGAAAATCCTTAAGCATCTTGATCTTTGAGCTGATCCACAATCAGCATTTTACATATACACACCCCCCCATCTTTCTTCAGTTCAGCTGCTATAGCAAAACATTCATTCACTACAGTCAGTTTTTCAGCTGAAAATGAGCAACTTTCACACTAATATCAGAAAGCACAAAACACAGTCACTTCAGCACCCACAGCAGCCAAACCCTGATTTAAACTGCACACATCTCTTGAAAAAGAACTCAAACCTGCTGTTACGCCTTGAATCAATTAGTCCTGGGAAAGCAGAGGCAGAAAGGACTGCCAGATAGTCTCCAGTCATACAAGTGCTGCAGCAATCACACTTTTCATCCTAGTTTTCTCAGTTGTATTCAAGATGGACAATTAATTCAGAGATGACAACACCATACATACAGTGAGTACAAAAATACAGTGTATATTCTTCTCTGGAGATGCACAGAAACAAAACCCATTATGAAGTCTAATATTAGCTTTAGGATAAAAACAGCGTATTTCCATAGGCACCATAAATACATATGGTATTGTATATATACCAGATACTAACAAATTTCTGTTACAGGGAGTTACATAGGTGACTATACTCCCTTGCTAATTTTAATGATTAAAAACCTCTTGCTTCAGTGACATTTGCCTTGACAAGCCCAAGGAAGAACAGCCATGTAAGCAGCACAGAATGAAGAGCAATTCTTCTCTCACTACTGTTGAGGGTCCTCATGGGAGTAGAAAAAATAAAGGCTATCAGTAGAAATTAATTACTGTTTAGATTTTTTCCTTTCTCTCCCCAGGATGCAGGGACTACAGGTCACACCTTCTACTCCCCTCTTCCTATAAAGAAAAACCAGATTGATTGACTTCGCCTGACACGGAGTGGAAAAGTCTTGGTCACAAAGTAGAGAAAACCTACCTGGTAGAAAAATCTACCTTATTCATTAGTTAAAATTTTCTTTACAAATATGTAATTTCCAGCATCAAGACGTGAGATTAATTACAAATACTATCAGGCCTGTGCTAGAAACAGGTAAATCATCTGAAAATCACCAACAGATGTTGGCTGTTGCATGCTTTTTATTAAATGCGTATTTGAAAAGAGGAATATTCCTGAGAAATCTATCTTGCCACCAGAGCTTTTATAAGGAAATGCAATGTAAAGAAAGAATGTGTAATCTTATCTGCTGGACTGAGTATCTTTTACAGGATGAGCTGTTCTGAAATTAGACTGCCTTTAAATATATTCAAGTGTTTTTTCAACAAGCTTCTTTTTCATATATACCATAGGTCCACAAGCAATACTCAGGATGTCATTGTGATCTATACTACCTCTGCCTCTCATGGTAAATAGCAGTCATAACTCTTCTTTGATCAGGGAGAAGAGGAGGACTTTTACTGAAAATTGAGAGGTTTTGATATTGCTAGCATCTAACTTTTTTTCCTCAAATCCAGTTATGACTCCTTGGGTTTTTTTTCCTTATATTACCACATTTCGTTTAGAAGAGTATGACAAAAGGGCCACTATTCATGTAAATGGAACAGCATCTTATTTTGATTCATAATGGCAGTCAAACAAACATTATATGAGGTAAGATATTATCCTAGCCTGTAGGCCTCAGGCTCACATAGATAAAAACAGGCATTGATGGTATCTCTGGAAGTCATGGGGCCAAAGCACAGCCTTCAGAAATACTTCCAGAGACCTTAATGGGCTTTGATTCAGTCCAGTGGGCCCTCCCTTGCATCTCCTTAGTAAGGAAACCCGAAGTCTTAATACCCGCTGGCACATCTCTGAACAAACATCATTCCTGAAGGGAGCACTGATTTACAAGGAAAAGCCCCACTGTCCCCAGTGATACCCCATCAAGCACCATGTGTTTGCATTGGGGTTTCAAAGCAACTAATTGGTTTTCCATTTATTTTTACATCAGTGTAACTTTCAGACTTTGAAACTATTAAAAAGTCCCAAGTATATTATTAGAAGATCACATTTGAACTTTACTAAATCAGCAGTAGCTGATGCATCTCCAAATGTTAAGTGTAAATATTCACACATATGAAAACAGGTTTCTGGTCACATTAAGCAGTATTTTTAATAAAATCTCATTATAAATAAGTAAATATTAGAGCACTTTAGGGTTGTTTGGTTTGCATTTTTTAATTATAATGATTTTTTTCATAATAATGATCGAGGACTAGCCTGCAACATTTTTTCATGTCAGTAGTTCTAATGTCTACATATAAATAACAGTTGTGGTATGACTCTAAAAGTTTAATCTGAACTGTGTATAAATTAATGAAAAGATTCTTTTTGTTCTCATTTGGAGACATGGATCAAGCCTCATCACTAAAATAAGATGTTTCACCACATGTTCTAAGGAAGTACTTATGTAGCCCAGGACATGTTATTTACAAGAAAGAGTATCACTAGTGCTAAAACTTTATTGTCTTCAGTGTGCTGTAATTCTCACCCCTCTTTGGGATAACCTCTGGAATGGGCTGATAAAGGAAAGACTGTTGACACAAATAGCTTTTCACTGTCTGCTGAAGGAGATGAGATAGGTTTTAATGGGCTGCTTAATAAAATCCTTAAATGTAAATAGTGATTTTATTTTAGAATTGTGAAAAGGAAGCAGAGAAGACAATGGCCTACTTGTGGGAGCCGGCAAGCAGATCTCGGAAGTAGCTAAAGACGATACTATCCAAGGGTTAAAGTTACTGGAGTGCCACAGCTTCCAGTATCCACAAAAATGGGACAAAGTATACGATCAAACAGAAATTATAACACAACTCCTCCTCCTTCACCACACTATTTTGCCTCTTTCCATATCTCTTCACTTGTGAAAAAAGCAAACAGGTACTCAGGAGTCAACATAACACTGTAACTTTACTGATCAGTGCTTCCTTAGAAGGCATTGAAAAAAACCACCTATTTATGAGTAGAATGAAACACACAGAAACATCCTAAAAGTTATAAAATACAATTCACTGGTCTGTGAAGACAAAAAGAAGTCTGTGTTAAATAAAGCTTCATGAATGATTCACAAGGCCCAGAGTTCCCTCTATTTCCAGCAGTGTTCTCAAGCCAGTTTAATATTTCTAGGTAAATAATTCATGCTACTTTTGTTTCTAGCAATAATGCATTCTCAGAAATGCTGGCTGAACAGTATGCTGGGCTCATTCCCTGGACTTTCAGACTGTGCTGTCTGAAAGTACAACACTTAATTCCACTACCAGAAGTGATCATCACCTTTTTTTGAGAATAAACAAAAAGAATGAATAATGACCAAGCTTTTCAGACATAGCTTCAGCTATAATATATGAAAATGGCCATGAACACAGAAAAGTAAAGTTGGTATCTGTATATTAGATACACAATCACCACAAATGATTGAATATTTCTTTGAGTAGACAGATAGCGAGAACTGAACACTCAGTATTTCCAAGGAGGAAAGAGCACAGAATGAGGAAGGATATAATGAAGAAGAACACAGAAAGATTTGAAATTACATTTGTCTTAAGAATGGTCTCCTATATATACTCTTACCTCTTATACTTTGCAAGGACAAAGTTTGCAAGCACTGATGTTCCCCTTCTCAAAAAAATGTCTTTATATATGCCACTTTCTGACTTGCTATGGGGAAGGCAATTATTTTACAAAGATTATTATTTAGCAGGTTTTTACTTTCATCCTGAAACAGATCTTCCTATATAATACAGTACTGTTGTATCCTACCGCATACTAGCTCTAATAGAGCTGTAAAAAATCAGTTACAAGCTTATGGCTATTAAAACAGACAATTTTAGGACATTAAAAAGGTAACATAGTTTTATGCATGGATTCTTAAGTATAATTATCATGCGCAGGTTCAGCTTCCAGAACAAGCAGGGAAGAATACCTTTTCTG
Organism: Strix uralensis; assembly: GCF_047716275.1. Taxonomy (NCBI): domain Eukaryota; kingdom Metazoa; phylum Chordata; class Aves; order Strigiformes; family Strigidae; genus Strix; species Strix uralensis. The sequence continues at coordinate 36,437,974 of NC_133977.1, forward strand.
AGTTATCTGCAGAATTACCTTTATCTTCCAAAAAATGGTGGGACTTGAAATCTCAGGGTCTTATAACGGGAGTAGGTTTGGGCCATCATGCATACCAGTGATTATCCCAATCACTGCAGTGATTTATGCCGGTGCTGTAACATGGAAGAGTAAGGAACCATGGTGTTTCTTGCTATTTATTTCCAGAAGAGCACAGCAGTTGCTCACAATGACTACTCCGTTATGTTTCTCCCTACTAGTTTTATGTCACAAAACTAAGATGCAAGCCCATTATGATCCATCCATGATAATGCTTGGAGAACTACAGCGTGCTTGCATAATGCAGCCATTATGTCACAAACGTGCATGAAATCCCAAATTGGGAGGGAATACAACTGTTCTGAACACAACTGAAATCCTGTTCACTCTGATCAATAGGGATAAGTGGGCTGAGATCAATTACACAAAGCTCAGTATCAAGCAATACTATTAGTACTGCAATGACCAAGCACACACATAGAAATAGGAAAACTTGAGATGGGAGCTCAAGCTGAAGGCTAAGTTTTATTATTTGAGATGCAATCGAGGCAGAGACAGAGAAAAAAGTAATTTTCAATAATATTTAATACATGTGCAGATGGGAATACTACCTAGGCATTATCTATTTATTCATATTGGTAATCTTCTTAAAGAACAGTCTATTAATCACGTATTTTATTGCTGTCAGCTTTGTTTGCAGAATTGTCATGAATAATAAATAATTTACTTTATCAGTTCCATAGGCTCAAAAAAAAATACAGCAAACTCCTTTCTTCCCAATATGTATCTCTCCTATGATTTTATGACTCATTCTATTTCAGTTCCCCCCCAAATGATGTATTCTAAGTTTGAGAAGGGAATAGGCATGAGTTATCAGAGCATGCTTCACTACTAAATATTAATCACTTACTCTCTCACTGGCAGTGAAATCTACTTTATCATCACTAGCAGTGATATTCTTCGATTCTGACAGAAGCTGTTGAGACAGACTTATAACAGCAACCAACAGAAGAACGAAACAGTTTTCAGCATTTAGAATTGGTTTCAATGCTATGGTAATTTCAGTTAATCAACAGAGACTGATTCAAGATGAAGCTCAATATAGTTATTGATTTGACTCTGGAGTTTTAAAAAAGTAAATGTAAACAACTTTGCTTCCAAACATTTCTGTAACTGGATGTTTGGAGCTCTACATTTTGTCACATTTAAATATCTGTGATAGTCTAAGATGATCTGATGTTATTAGTTCCACTGACATTTAAGAACTTTTCCAATCATAGTTAAAACCCTCCCTCTGCCAACTTAAAAATAAAGGTACAAAGATAAAAATATATTAGAGAATTAGATCAGGGATATAAGTCACTGTAATGCTATCATTAACTTAATTGACACTATGCAAATTTGTATTAGCTGTGGATATGCCTTTTATTTATAGGCTTTTTATTTTAAAGATACAAACAGTAACTACACCAGAATAAATCTTGCAGTTTGAGTGGTTTTAATCAATCAGTTAAAACTACAAGATGTACTTTAAAAAAAGAGCCTGGTGAAACATTGCCAGTACTTTTCGTTGAAATACAGGTTATGTTTACCTACGTGCTAGTGCTGGCAGAAATGCTATGTAGAATTTATAAGCATCTTTTAAATATAGTTTAAGCAGTGCTTTTGTTGGCTGCCTAATTCCTCTAAAAGTGAATTTCACTCTTTAAAGTGGAACATTTTCTAAGCAGTAGTGCTAAATTCTCATATTTATGTCTCAGCTTAGTCATACTTACAGGTACTTCTTGTCTTTGACAATTGTTACTTCCTTCCAAGAGGCAAGCCTATATAACCCTGTCTCTTCAGTGTGCAACACCACAAAGGAGGGAGAAGTTTTAACCAGGAAGTTTCCAATAATCAGATTTCAGCCTGGTCTCTATGCACTGCAGACTGATATTAGAACTGAACTCCAATTTTAAACAATTTATACCAACTGTGGGATTTCTAGATCTCTTCTAAGATGTCCACTCTCATCTTTAAAGTCCAGCACTAAGGTTAGTCTGAAGAAAGATTTTCACACGCCAGTACAACACCAGAGTCTACTGCACACAGAAGTGTTTGGGGTTTTTTTCTAATTTCTTTAGGAACCTACAGTCTTCAAGTAAGTATCGCTAATCCATGCTGTGCTTCCAGTTCTCAGACAGTGCACTAAGTCTCAAGGTTAATTGACAAAACCAATAGACCCATGAGGAACAACGTAACATCTGCAAACATGCAAGACGAAATGGTGCTTTCGCCCAGAAGCATTATGAGCAATGACATGACCTTTCAGCCAAGCAGCCATAAGAGTTCCAGTGTGTTCACTGACAAGTGACCACATTTTTTTTTTATGGTTTGAGTGGTGTCCACAGCCACCCTTAGACTGGCTACTTACTATCACCACAATACTTCAAGCACATAAATATACAGAGATTTGGCCTAAACAGAAATACACTGTACGTGGCTGTTATGATTTAAGTGAGAGAAAAAAAAAGTCATTCTGGGAACATGAAAGATAGAGAGAAACATTTGAGAGTGAAGTTTTAGTTTTTTCCCCCTAAATGTCAAACCGCACCTTCAACTCCCTGAGAACGTGTAATAAGATAAAAGCAAGTCTGACAGCTATTCAACAACCCAGACCTTTCAGTAAAAAAAAAAAAAAACAAACAAACAAAAAAAAACAAGTGGCAATTTTCTGTGAGCACTGCTAAGGGTAGCCAAGTTTCAGTAGAAGTAACACCAATTCAATTGTTCCTTGTCTTAAAAAAAGACGTTCACAGATATGAAGAACCTGAATATAAAGTCAGGTTACATGTTTCTACTCCTCATTCTCCTTTCATTCAGCTGGTCTCTTCTGAGAAGACACATTGCATGAGACTCGCTTAAGTGTGGGCACAATAAACACATAAAATGAAAGGGATGTACTCTGACAACCACAAAATGCACCTTGGTACTTACAAACCCTGCATTAACCTATGATTTCTTCAGTGAATTTGAAGAAACAATCACCATGTGAATTATAAGGACAACATAATGCACATTTGCTTGCCTTTTTTTTTTTTTTTCTCCATGAACACAAAGTCCACGGCAGATCACACAAGCTAGACTGTGCTCCTAACAGCTTGACTAGCTGTAAAGCACATATAAAACCCTGGCCTTTCACCACATTTTGCTATTGGCCACATTTACTGAATGAACCTTCCACTTTCTGTAGTTTGGGCAAAAGTCATCTATCATTTTAACGTGCTCTGCAGTTAGAAGATAGAGAGATGCCAATTACTGAGACACTTTCTTTTCTACTTCTCTGGGAGAATAGAGTTCAGAATTATCTCGTTGTCAAAATGTGACATAATAATGCAAAAAAAAAAAAAAAAAAGACTTACTTGGTGGTGGATATGGATGAATAATCAGGAGAGTACAGTCAACTTCTTTTGGGCCATAAGAATGCAACACTGAGCCTTCGGTCTTCCAAATAAATATGCTCAATTCCTGAGGGCCTGAAGCCAAAATTGTGATCCTGAAAGCCCCCAATTACTGCCTAAACACAGGGACTCCTAAATGGCAAAAAACTTTACTTTTTCATGTCACCTTTCTCCAGGTGCTTTAACTTCTGCTTCTGTGCGTTCATTACACAATCAGAGCTGAGCATCCTGATGCCTACCTGCATTCAAGCCCCAGTCCAGATCAATACATTAGCTGTCCCCCAGCTGAAGTTCTCTGTGGGTCTCAATCCAGGAATTTGAAAACAGACAAAAAACAGACTAGGAGACTTGGTTTTTAGAAAGTTATTTTACTGCCTTAAAGCAATATAAAATCGTCTTGAGTGCACATAGGTCCACATTGTAGATGTACAGATTTTTATTCACGCGAGAACCATCCTCATGACATAATAACTTCCCACTGACAACTACATTTTAAGATCTGTCAATCAGCCAGTTTTTTAATCCATTTAAAATGCACTCTACTGCTATTCTCTACTGTCATTCTGTTTAATGTGGTAGGTGAAATAACTTGCACAATTCTAAATGACAATATTTTATTGAAAAGTACAACAATATTTTATTGAAAAGTTGTCATGGCCTCAAGTCTCCCATTTGTGTCTACCTTTTTTTACTACAGAACAAATTAGCATCCAGAAAGTAGGTGGAATTCAAGTTTTTAAAAACATGTCTTAAGGGACAACAAGCCTTTAAAGCTAACAAAAATTTGTGTCTTACTCTCTCAGAACTAAAGTCTAAGAACTATAGCCAAAATCCCCCATCTCAAATACAGGTTACAGAAATGTGTGAAACAGAGCAAGACAGGATGGTTGGAAAAGCTCTTGGAAATGAAAAATAACCATATGTGGTCAAATGGCTGCCCAGAATTAGACATCATTGACAAAGAGGCTGGGAAGAAACTGTGCTCCTGGAAGCTTCAATAGGCCTGAACATGAAATACTGGTCACTCAAAAACTCTACCCACAGACAGAATCACAGAATCATCTAGGTTGGAAAGGACCTTGAAGATCATCTAGTCCAACCGTTAACCTCACACTGACAGTTCCCAACTACACCATATCCCTCAGCGCTATGTCAACCCAACTCTTGAACACCTCCAGGGATGGGGACTCCACCAGCTCCCTGGGCAGCCCATTCCAACGCCTAACAAAAGACAAGGCACACTGATTTCCTCCTGACCTCTCAGGAGGAATGGTGCACCTCCCTGTGCACCATCTCATCAATGATTTTATGTGGGGACTGGCAAAACAACACTTGGAAATTCTGTAATCTTAGAAACAAATTAACCATAAAATATGCCTCCAAATACATAAAAAGAAAATTGTCTACCATGATCTCAATTAAATAGACATTATAGCAAACCTTCTGACTGCATTAAGACTTGATTTCAGTTCTTTCACAACACAAAACACATACATGCATAACCACAGGCAATTACAACTGTATTTTTGTATGAAATTTCACAAGACACTCCTGACGGAAAGAGCTGATTTCATTCCTGAGAATTCATAACTAATTTAAATTTCAAAGAAACAAGTGCACACCTGTCTGCATATTTTGTTCCTCAAATCTATCAAGTCTAGAGTCATCAGTGTCAAACTAGTGAATCTTCCACAGCAAAAAAAAAAAAAAATCCATTACATATTTTAGGAGTTATGGATTATATTTTAATCTAACAGTCATCACTGAATTCTGTATTAGCATCTGGTTTATATGTTCTATTTTACAATAGCTTTATTGGCATAATGAACAAACTACAATAAAATCTGTAAGAGCCAATATCACATAACAAGCATTTTTACAACTGCAAAAGCGTATTGTTCACTGTGTTCTGTTCTGTTGGAGATATGGAGCTGAAAAACATATATCCAAGGAAGAAAAAGACTCTTCTTTTTCAAAATCTTTAATACATTTTTCATCAAACAGGGATCAAAATACTGTTTTTCCAAGATAAATGGATCCATTTTGGCTGATAATGGTCTTTCATCAAATAACAAATGTAATTTGGGTTTGTGCAGCTTTTTGAGGTGATGCAGCAGAATTTGTTTGCTGTATTGTTTTTAATCCAACACTACTTGCAAATAATCAGATGACAATGATAAACACAGAGTAGTCAGCTGTTTCAATTAATTCCCTGGACAATCTTTGCTACGCATGTCCCCCTCCAGAATATATATTATAATCAGATGTAGTACATTGGCTTATATGAAAGTTTTACTTTAAATGTAAATTTTAAATGTTGGGTAAGGGCAGATCTCTTGAAGTGGCACAAGCTGAGTCGAGTGTACTGTTAATAAAAGACCTGGTGAGCTGCAAAAGCCACGTTCCTGTGGCAAGAAAACATCAAATGGACCATCATCACACATCCCAGGTCTTCAAGATTTCTACAAAGGGACAGAATGAATAAAATGTTCTCATGATCACAAAACAGAAAAGAGAGAAAGGAAGAAAAACAAACGGAGGTCTTTCAGATAAAGCCCTAGTAGCAGGAGTTGCCAAAAAGATATAAAAAATTCTTACCTTTCTAGAAATATGTATTTCTTGTTTTGTTTGCTTGCTTTTTAAACAAGACTGCTATTAATCCCAACAATAGCCCTGATCCAAAGCCAACTGAAGTCAACAGAACTATATTCAATGTAATCCAAAGTAATCCTCTGGGGAGTTTGGATCAGTTCTCTTTCTAGGTATCTCAAGAATCTCAAACTGAGGACACAAAATAATCAACTAAGATTTTGATTGTAAGAATCCCTCCTCATGCAAATAATACCACTGAATTCAATGTTTCTTTGTAAGGACTATTCACGTAATGGTTACTCAAAATTAAAGTGTAATCCTTTGCACATTGCTAAGATCCTGAGTTATAACACAAAATCAGTTCAGGAGATTCAGTCTAAAAGATTATAATTCCACTGGTGTAAGAGCTTTCAAGCTAAACCTGAACTTGTCATGAAGTCTCCCACCACGCTCCTCTAAAGGAAAAAAATGCAAATCTCTCTTTCTTTAGTAGCTTGTTACTCTTCTGCAGAAAAGAAAACAAATTAAAGCTATACGCATCTTAGGAAGTGCTGCAGCCCAGCAGGAGTTGATCTGTAGACAGAAAGAGTGCTGAAGATCTGACATCCATCCATATTAACTGTATCTCAGGGCTTTTACTTCAGACCCGCTATAGAGTGGCACCATGGACTGAACTACCCCCAGAGACTGAGTAAGCTTCATTTGAAAGAATGCATTTCATGTGCTTTGCAACCAACTAACAACACAAACTAAAGAACAGTAAGTGGGGGCAATGGGGTAACTCACTTTGAAAGTGGAAACTTGATCCAAGCAAAAAGTTGGATGTAGAGGCACCCAAAAGATTCCATCATCCTAAGAAAACTCACACAGATCCATGTGTCCCTGTCCTTTCACTGAGTGAGGCTAACTTAAATCATAGTGCCCCACCTCCCCCAACAATATTCAACAAGTGATCCTCATTGGGGAAATATCTAGTGACTTCTGGCATAACAAAAAGATCCTTTCCAACAGCATTTGTATCATGACCTTGAGTGTTGCAAAAGGGCTGTAATGTTTCATCTGCACTGGTTCACAAATTTGCATGAAAAGTTATGCTTCTGCTTAAGAGTTTGCAAGCCTGAGCCTTTAGTCCAGATGTTTGCTAAGTGCTAGATTAGAATGGCCACAAATTTGTTCACAGGTGCTTTGCAATGTATAATATACACTACTATTCATCAAGAGCAACTCCACTAAAATCAGACAGACAGGGCTAGAGCTGGTAGGAGTGAATATAAATCAAGCTGTAGAAGTCTTGCTCTGCTACATCTTTTTTCTTGTCCCTAGTGGTAGACAGAAATACTAATTATACACAAACAACATATTTTACTATGACTTTGAATCACATAATTAATATCAAATTAATTTCTGATACCTAGCAAAAATGTTTTAACTATTATTGTATTATATGGTCCTGTTCACAAACAGATTATTAATAAGCTTTGTTATGTGGGTCAACTACTTGATTCCTAAATAATGGCCTTTCGGTTAACAGGAAGGAAAATAAAGGAAAGTACATTATTGGAGTTATGAGACTGCCCTTTAACCTTATCACCTGAAGGAAAAAAGAGGCTGTCATTAAATTAAAAGGCTTCCAGATTTCAGACTTATCTTACAATGTGGTTTACACAACTCACTCTTGTAAAGGTGAATACAGACCCGATCGAGACATGATGAAGAAAGAAAACTAATAGTGCGGTGACCTCTGTGGTCAGAGACCATGCTAACAGTTCTGGGAACTGATCTTTGATTACCTCCTCTCCCTCCCCTCCCCCCCTTTTTTTTTTAAAGCCCTTTGAAATCTAGAGCAAACAGTTCTCTGTATTAACTTTTGTACCACTAGTACTATATACACATAACACTTTTACAGAAGCAGCTTTGCAATAAGTGCAATCGTCATAAAGAGTGAAATAATATTTCTCAAGTCTCAGTTCTCCACAGCCTTATCATTGCCGCAATGTGTCACTGAGACAAGATCAGAAAGAAAAATAGTAAAATCATGCTGTCTACGCATGCAAACCAGGAATGTTATCTTGGTTGGACATTTTTTCTATAGGGACATGGGACAGAAAAGCAATACAGTCTACCTGCCATTTCTAGTGTATTTATTCCTTAGCAGGGGTGGGAGGAAGGGCAGGGTGTATTAAGTCATGTACCACATTTTTACTGTTCCTGGTTTAGAAGAGTGAGCCAATTCAAGGGATACATTACCCCTGGGTGAAGATACAAGTCTGGGATGTAAAACAGCATGGTTCGGTTTCTTATACTAATGTAGAGGTCTTGCCTGATGGCAGATATATCACTCATTCTGACTCGTTTCTTCAGTTATTAAAAGGCAAAAAAGTATTTTCATTCCCCATAGCTACATATACTCACAGTTGTAAGGCAATCCAATAATATGACAATGGAGTTTACATAAAAACATAAAGCTAATTACATGGTAAAGCTGGTCTCCAGCCTGTCCCTTGATTGCACAGACATGACAAAGGAACTGCTGTATGATGGTATTGGGCTACAAGGGCCATGAGGACGCCAAATAGCCAGGAACAATATTTTTATAATTTAACCTAGTTTTAAGGGTTTAAAAGTCATCAGTGTCACTGAAACTTGCCCTCTACGGTCTCCCAGTTGGTAAGCAAATTATTTCTATCAAATGAGTTTAAATGAGTGAAAAATGTGAACATTTTTGCATGTCTACCGCAAATTCACAGCATCTATTTTTTATAAGGATTTTTCAGTAAACAGCTTACCATGCATGCAATGATTTCATGCAGCTTACACAAAATAATGTTATTTAAAAATGAAAACAGGAAGACAGATTGCAGTTATTCAAAATTCCTTCCTACAGGAGTGTAGTGAAGGTATTAGGGTATTGAGTGTAGAATTAGGTATTCACATACCTAATAGTGAATGAACGGCCCCCCCAGTGTATAGCTAGGACCACTGTACTGGAGTTGTCATTCTCCAGGGTTAAAATAAGCAACATTCAGCCTGGTAGCTGTTCCACCACTGCTTGCAGAAAACTGAATTAGGATTAAGAGCAATTCCCACATAAAATAAAGAACAGTATCCCCATTTTATGATTCCTTTTACTCTGGTTTAATTTGGTTTTGCATAGTTATAGATTCTCCATTCTGGTGTACTTTTACTGATAGAAAAATATATAGAGAGACATATAACTGTAATCATAGGACATTGTTTGAGCTAGTGGATTTTTCCAGAGCTGATTATGCTCTTGGCTCCAGTAACAAAAGGCACACAGTTTACTGATGTACGTTGGCCAAACAGAGGCACATGGACAGTAAGAAGCGTGAAACAAAGCAGAGGCAACCCAAAGATCCCGCTGGTGCCACTATGAGCAGCTGAAAGCACAGGAACTTCTGTGATGCATACAATCCTCCCCCAAATACTGTGATATTTTCCAAGCCCTAGTAGTGTGGGAGGTAGAAGAGGAAGAGACAAGGAACCATACTTAGTCTCTGGTAATACCTAACCACTCAGGTATAGCTGAAGACAAAAGTTCAGGTGGCCTATAGCTCTAATGTCCTATACTATAATTTTTCTCTGTGTGCATGAGAATTTACTACCCTGACTATTTGCTGAATTATCTTAATAGATGCCAAATTCGTGCAACAAGAAAATCCACCCTTATTCTTCATCTACTCAGGAAAAAAAAAAAAAAATTGTAATTACATTTGCATTTGATTCCTGTATTGTCCTTACCTTCTGTTTAAATCTAGAATTTCTAGAAGACTCAGTCTGTTAGCTCTCTAAGCACATCCCAAGAAGCTGATGTGTGTATTTTTCCTGAACCAGGCAGGGCTCCCCGGATATGAAATTGTCAGAAACTGACTGGCACATTCATTCATCAATTTCAAAAATGGCACTTGGTTACAGTTTTTCTTTTTTTTTTCCCCAGAAACCTTTAATGCCCGTGCTTTCAATATGGCATTAAATGCTGAGGTAACAGTCTGATGATGCACCTAAAAGCATTAAAACAATCTCATATAAAGCATTTTAATAACCACAGCTCCACAGAATTAAATGAGAAAAAATAAAGGAAGCATTTTATTCATGGAATCATTTCAACAAATCTACTTAATTCATCAAATTTAAAATGGCTAGGAGCAGAAATGCAAGTGTGCCGACTTTTAAGTATTTCACATTCTGACCATCGTTGAAGAAGCACTTTGTTTAGGCCTTTGTGTACACAAATCACTTTGTCCTTTCCTGTCTTTTATCTTCCACTGTCCTTTCTTCTGTATATAACGAGCTTCTAAATTTCAAGCCATTTAGTCATATCTAACCTTTATAGCATTTTTCTTCTGATGGATTCTTACGAAATGAAAATTGTTCTATAATACTAGAGATTTTTCAGTAAAATAAAGTAGTACTCAGTATGCAATAAGAAAATGCTAATCACACGAATAGTTTTTCATTGCATTTATGTAGCATAATATTTAATAACGTGGGTTTATTTCAGGATTTCACTAAATGATGCAAAATTCGCTAATGTAATATAGAACTCATTCACCCAGATGTTCAAAAGCTGCTCTCTCTCCTCATCAGTCTTGCATTCTAAACAGAATTAAACTACATGAAAAGAAAATGTTCTGAAATATAAACTAGGGGGCTGTTTTCTATGGGTTTTCTATTTCTTATTGTTAGCAATGGGCTCCAAGCATGTTTTTTTGTGTGTTTTTTTTTCCTTTATTGTCCTGGTTTCAGCCAGGATAGAGTTAACTTTCCTTGGGCTGAGAGGGAGCACAGCTGGAGGGCCGGTCTCAGATCAGTCACTGCAGTATTCCATATCATGTGACGTCATGCTCGTATATAAGGGGACATGTGCTCTCTCATTACCGTTTCGGTGTCTCAGTTGGCAACGGGATTTCTGGTGCGGTTGGGATCGCTGCTGGGGGGGCTGCATACCGGTCGCCAGTCAGTGAGCAACGGCTGTATTTAACCGGTTGGATTTACTATAGTTACTGTTGTTTTGTTACTATTACTAAATATTTTTTTATTCAACCTATGATTTTTTTTTTTTTTTGTCCCTCCCCTATTTCACCAGGGGAGGGGGGGGTGGAGGAAGTAAACAACTGGGCACGTGGTGATTGGCTACTGGCCGAGTTCAACCATGACATTTATTTACCCTGGAATTGTTTTTTGAGGGTTTCTATAATTAGTTTAAATCCCTTGTACTTTTGAAGAAGACTGGTTAAGAAAAGTAATGTGAAATAAAAATACATCCATTTGCGGTGTTGTACTTCAGCCTGAATCATCAAAAAAACCAAACAAAAAAAAATCTGCGTAACTGGTATCCTCTCACAGAAACAAAACCAAAAGCAACATTTCCCAAGGTGCCCCCCCCATCCTCTGAACTAACCCCCACAACTACCACTCCAGATAGGCACAGCTCGACAGAGCAGTGGAGAGGAGCCATCTTCTTTCCAGGCAGGGTGAACACACGTGACTCCTGACAAAACTTCTGCTACAGTTCTACCTGTGCAAGCTGAGCTCTGTGGACAGGCCAGAGCACAAAAAAACACCTCTAAAATTACTAAATAAACTTAAACACAGTGAATGCTATTTGCTAAACTGACTGCCTGTGCAATCAAGAAGGTTCTGGTAACAAACATGCAAGTGAACTTCCCCTTCAACTGGCTCTAATCCTGAAAAATACCATACTGTTCACTGCCAAACTGAAAGATTCTTTCTGTCTAAAGTAAACTGCCAAGAGAATTCACAGACATCTGATCCTAATTTTTTCCCTTTCTTCCCTAAAAAGATATGAAAAGAATATTGAGGGAAAAATACATTCCCAATTGCTTAAAGCACCAAATTATGAGGCAGTATATTATATGACTTTAGTAAGTAATAAGGTAAGAAAAGATTACCATCTCCAATTAGAAAACAAATTTTACTCAATTATTCACTTAGCTACTGGTTAGCAATTGCAAAGAATAGTTTTTCTGCAAAAAACAGATAATAAAACCGATTATAAAACTCAGCCACTCACAGAAGTACTACTTTACAATAGGTAAATAGAATTATTTTTCTTTATAAAATTATTTTTCTAAACTCTTCTTCAACCATCACAGACATCGTGTGCACTCCTACCACTGTAAACTACTTGCCATATTTTCAATTTTTGAATAGTCCTTACTGTGGCTACCTCTTAAGATTCATAGTGCATATGCTACTATACTTTGAAGACAACTCATTTACGGAAACACATTCTAAAAGGTAAAAAGTGAGTATCTTTCTTTTTAACATATTTAAAAAACTTTTCACATTCTTATAAAAGGTCACGACAATTGCAGAAGGTTCCTGAAAATTGAAAGAAAACAAATGTCATTCCCATCTTCAAGAAGGAGGACACAGGTAACCATGGACCAACCAGTCAGCCTCACCTTGGAGAAGGTGATGGAACAACTAATCCTGGTAACCATTTCCAAAACTATGAAGGAGATGATGATGATTGTGAGCAGCTGACATAGATTTACAAAGGGTATCATAGAATATCTCGAGTTGGAAGGGACCCATAAGGATCACCAACTTTTTACTGTGACAATGGTCAAACACTTGAACAGGTTGCCCATACAAGCTGTAGAGGTTCCATCCTCAGAGATACTCAAAACCGGACTGGTGACAGTCCTGAGCAACCTGCTGTAGATTAAACTGTTTTGAGAACAGTGGTTGGACTAGACCATCTCCAGAAGCTCCTTCCAACCTCAGCAATGCTGTGGTTCTGAATTCCGAAGTCTTATAGATTAACACCACTTGTCTCTCCTTCATTGTTTCATAGTGTGGGTTTGGCTTTCAACTACTAGTATCCTACTTTCTCTGAAAAACAACAGTTAATGTTCTAGAGATTGAGTGCTGAATATAAGAAAGAACCATAGCTGCCAGAAATCAATATACTACCACTGACATCAATGGAACTAATTCAAAAACTGCAGCTGAAGGACCTCTTTCTATCTCTTGAGATGCATCTTTTCAAGTTTTTGCATTAAACACTTATTAGCATCTCACTGGCTAGTATCTTAAAGTATTCTAACCATGCAAAATAAAGTCCACTCTTCTTTCTTCGAGAATTATAATTCTTGTGTTGAAGTCAGTGTCCTATAGCTGCAGACATAATAGTGAAAGAGTATAAAAGAAACAATTTCTATACCAAGAAAGAGTACCTTTCATTAGACCTTTGTTATGGCTGGGGGAAAAAAAATGACAAGCTTTAAGAGAACAAAATCTTCATTACCTTTCAGATGTTTCTGCTTTAATTTAACAGAAGTTCAATTTTCAGCTGCCTTGCTTTTGATGAAGCCACATAATACAGTAGTATAAAATGCTACTGAATCATAAATGCTTGTTTCACTCAGAAAATAATTACTACTAGGCTGAAGAATCTGAGAACAGAACATTTCATCAAAGCCTTCCAAAATTCTCTCAACCCATATGCCCTTACAGTCTGTTTTCTCACTGCTGTTAGGACATGTGACCTTCAAACTAATAGTCATGAAGCTCTCAACGTATCAAAAAAATCTGCCCCCACAGCCTAAGATTGAGTTGGCAATATTTATTGAGCATCCATTATTTATAAGTCACTGTCATTAGCAGTAGTAACCACATACTGTCTCAAAAAAGAAACATTGACGAGATGTTGGCATCATGCACTCAAATATTCAACTCCCTAAAATGTTCTTTTTTTCAGTGAAGTGGTTATTTATTCTAGACCATTCTGGTGAGGGCAGTGCACAACTTCTTCCAAGAGCCACAGCACAAGCAACAGAAAGGAAATCACATTGACATACCACTACTTCAGCTAGGATCACAGTCCTGTAAACCTTCCACCACATGGCAGAGAAAGTTTATATTAGAAGAAAGTTTATATTACAGAATACTCAATGCAGAAAACTGTTCAGCAAATGATTTCTTTTGTGAGATTCTTCCAGATTTGTGAACAGAGCTGGTGGTAAAGTTTCTCCTCTGAATCTGAATATTCTTCATCCATTTTCAATGTTATAGTGAATATTAAAAGATTCAGAAAAGCTAACAGCATCATGTAAGAAACAGCACTCCTGGCTATTAGATTCCTTTCCCCCTTTATGAGCAGGACTGCATCACAATCGCATTTCTTGAGCAAAATCCTGCCCTCATAGAACAAACACAGACACGGTGCAGCAACAGAGTCCCAAAGACAACAAAAACCAGTAATACTAATTGGAATTCAGATATCCAAGCAATTTCCAAGCACTGTTGCGTCAACAGATCCAGATTTGTTTGCGTTTATTGCCTCTTTCCATTGTATGATTTGTGATTCAAAAGATAAGTAAAATCACTTGAAAATATTCTTCGTAAACAAATTCCTATATATTGACTCATACGAACCATGTACAACAGGAACAGGAAGAAAATAAAGAAAATACGTCACCTAAACGAGAGATACAGACACATTCAAGTCCACTGGTGATCAATAGCTGGGGAGTTAATTCTCCCTCTCCCTCAAATCTGCAGTTCCTATCCCAGTTTCCCTCAACCACCACCTAAAACATTCCAGCCATCCCAGTTATTTCCATCTGGAGGTTTTGAGAACTTGAACATTTCTACTGTAATTTTTGCCTCTTTCTCTATCTCCTGCTAGTTCTTATCAACCTGGTTAAAAAAGGAAAATCTCAAAAAAGCTTTTCGGTGTAGCAGTGCTCAATTTTTAGAAATTTCACCACTACCTCTAATCCAAATGTCTTGCCTGCTGAGGCTGAGGTAACCTTCCTGCTGTATACTTCTATCCTACAGGTAACCATTATCACATATATGAATACATGAATATTATCCATTTTGTCCCTGAGAGTAATTTTCTATTGAAGAAAAAAGAAAATGAAAGAAAAAAACAACCCATCGGTATGAGTAAATAGGCACCTAAACAGAAATGGATTGACCTGGGGTTGTTTAGTCTGAAGAAGAAGAGGCTGAGGGGAGACCTCATCGCCCTCTACAACTACCTGAAAGGAGGCTGCAGAGAGCTGGGGATGAGTCTCTTTAACCAAGTAATAAGCAATAGAACAAGGGGGAATGGCCTCAAGTTGCACCAGGGAAGGTTTAGACTGGATATTAGGAAGCATTTCTTTACAGAACGGGTTGTTAGGCGTTGGAATGGGCTGCCCAGGGAGGTGGTGGAGTCCCCATCCCTGGAGGTGTTTAAGAGTCGGGTCGACATAGCGCTGAGGGATATGGTGGAGTTGGCAACTGTTAACGTTGGGTTGATGGTTGGACTGGATGATCTTCAAGGTCTTTTCCAACCTAGACTATTCTGTGATTCTGTGACCTATGAGTGGATGAAGCTTCCATTACAATGAATTCAATGGGAAAATCTTTGACATCTGCAGGATCAGTGAACACTAGGTGATGTAAATTCTTTACTACTTATAAGCTGTGACATACCTGCTACTCAGTGAAATTGTGTCCAATACTGCTGCTGAATTTATCCCACAGTTTTGTTATTAAGTATGAGAAAGCACGTGTCTGATGAAAAAAACCTGCTTCAGCATTTTAACCAGGTCATCAGAAATTCCACTTTTCTTGAAAGAAATATAACCCAATATTACAAATATATTTTTTGTAAAAGTAGAGGAAGTGGGGAAAAAAAAAAAAAACCAACCCAAAACCAAAAACAAAACCCCAAGAACTACTATCAATAACTCTAAAGTAAATCAGGAATAAAGCAAAGTAGCAACCAAATCAAGGTCAAACCAGCAAGCTGACTTCAATATGTATTTGAATCAAATAATCAAATTAGTTAAATTGCTAGATTAATACAAAGATAATAAATCCTAAGAAAGATCTAAGGAGGCTTCTGTCATTTGAAGTATAAGCCACAACTAAAGGCTTACAACACAATGTAATCAAGTCTTTAATTTAGACCCAAATAAATACTTTAACACCAAAACTCCTATGTAAAGTCCAAACTGATGCCTTAGGACCATCACTTTTTTCCCCACTAGATGTCACATGCTACAGCCATTTTTCCTTCCAGCAATTAAGAAACTGCCATGAAGCCCTAAGGAAGAATTCTGATGATCTGAAGTCATAAAATTTTTGTACACCAAGATGTACAGTTAGTTAATATTTGACTATGTTAGATTATTCAGGACTCAAACACAAACAGTCCAGTAGACACTGAGGAGCATATTCCCTAAGCCAAGTTTTAGAGGTGTTTCAACCTGTAGAATATTTCCCCCCCCTAATAATTTTATGGATTTTACTGCTCCTTATATGGGCTTACACACAACCATTAAAAGAATCTTGCTGATAATGTATTAAAATAAAAATATCAAATTAGATATCAAAAAGTCTCTCAGCTCTTGCAAAGAATTAGACACCCCAGGAAAAATAGTCTGGGACTACGATGATTGGTGTGGACAGTTTGGTTTGCCATTAGAAACCCCGCAGCTGTGGAGATCTGCCAAAGGCTATCAGACGTTATTCTTTGGTGTTGCAACTTCCTCTAACAGTTCAGTCTTGGGATTCTGGTACATTAATGTTATTGTAAGCGGTCTGTTGAACAGCAGAAAGTAGATTTTTTGTCTTTACCTTATCTCTCACAGGTTCTCTCAGCTCTGGTCATACTCCATACAAATCAGGCACAAAGCCTCCCTCCAAAGCATACTGACTCAGATTTGTGATGTCTCCTTTTCCTAGCATCAAACTGGAAAAGCTAAAAGCTTAAAAATTGTGATTATGAACCACAGACACACCAAAGGATTTAGGAGGTTACCTAAAAATATATTTTTAGTATATGAGGGTTTATATCCCGAGACACCATCTGAAGTGAAATCCAAAGAAATGAGCCCCTTCAGCAGCCAGCTCAGAGCACCCCAGATCACAGGTTGGAAGAGCCTCTTTCTTTCATATGAGCAGAAAGCACAAAGCTAAAAAAATTAATATCTCAACTCTTTCAACATTAGCCTCTAAGATGATCCTTTTCTTCTCCTTTTTACAACTTCCTGACATCCTATACTGTGATACTTTAACACTGAAAGCAAAAAAACCCCACAAGACTGGAGGCATCTGGCACAACCTTGCCTAGATGAAGAAACCTTATGATGACACACTTGCTATCAATTTACGGAACACCCATCCCACAAATTTATAGAAATAGCTAACTGAAAGGAACTAACAACCACAGCTACTCAGCATTCATCTACCAGCAATGTTAAAAATAAATTTTAAGTCCTTATGATTAAATGTCACCATTCATCTTGCAAACAACTAAATTTAGAGGGAACTAGGCCATAAGTCAAATATCCCACCTTTGAAACTTTTAGTCTGAAAACAGAAGAGGTATTTAAGAGCTGTACAAAACAGAAACCATTTTAGAACAGAAATTAAATTGCATGAAAGGACTGTGTTATCACATACAGGGTATTTCATGTACCTGTACAATAGTGCTGAAGTCAAACATTGCAGCAAAAAGAAACCTTGGAAGCTTTTTCTACATTAGCACTATATTGCTGTCTTTTTTTATTAAATTACATAAAAGCTTCTTACTAACCACTTTCTATTCCAGAATGGAGGCACTTAGCTAACCAGAATTCAGGGAAACTAGAAAAAAGAGCATTTTTCAGAACACAGCCATGAAGACTTTTCTTCTTTCAATATTTTTTAATAAATTGTTTTCCTCTTCTTCCTCTTTCATCTCAACAGCATTTTGTTATGTCACTTATCTGAAATGTGGAAACAAACAGGCTCACCTTCACCATCATTCTCAATCTATTTAAAAACTCTCAAAGATCCCTTCTTACCCACACTTACTGAATTGTTACTTCAGCTGATCATATAACTGGTATTAGGATCCCTGCAAAAATTGTATAATTGTATCATTTTGAGCTATGCAGCAGTAGGTTGCATAAAACACATTACAGACTTTTGATATCCAGTTTGGGAGTCAAATACCCTACTCCTAGTCTTACAATCTGTGCAGCGCTTGGGATCAATGAATATTTAATCATTGTATCCAAAATGAAACCACTGCAGCACAAAGCATTGAAAAATCCCTGCTCCAGAACATACCAGAGGGTGGTACTTTTGTCATATATCTGGGAAACAAAAGTCAGTTTCAAATCCTGACAGAAAGAGAGGTTCCTTGGCTACCTGATGATTCAAGCACAGGCCCTACAGCCTTCTTGCTACCACAGTCACATCAGAGTCTGGGGGCGGGGAAAAAAAAATAAAGGAACTCTATATAAAATTGTAGAGGATGAAATGTTCATTGCATATCACATGTCAAGCAAGTGTTCCACCTCTGGACAACACAGCACTAGATGCAACCTTGAACCAAATCAATTTTGCAGTTTCCAAAGAAGGGCAAGATATTGGGCCTATGCAAAGCTGATGAGGGTGAATGATCGTAGAAACTATTAATAAAACAAAAGAGGAGTCATCTGAATGTTAATCAAAAGTTCCTGCTATTTCCTCCTGACAAATGGCTGGAGTAAGGGCTGATAAACCCTGGAAGAAATTCAGGAGTTTAATGTTAATGACAATGAATGGAAATTATTTGCATCATCTTGGACAGAGGAAGGATGCTCAAAGATTCAGGACTGTCTGATCTTTTCTTGAATTCTGCAACATAACAATTATTTATCCAAAGCATACAAGAAGAGTTATAGATATGATACTGTCAAAGTAAAATAATGAAGCAGATACAGTAGCAGAGAGAAAGACATAAAAGTTAATATAATTAAAAAGATGAGACTGACCTTCACAGCCACAGTGAAGTGACCTTCCTGTATTTGTTAACTCAGATCTTTTAGGATTACAACCTTTAGCAAACCGTATTTATGCCAACTTAACCACTGACAATATTTCATTTTTAAAAGTCAAATTCCAAGGACTAATGATAGATTAACCTAGGTGATAGTCCACCATCACCAATATTAGAGCACTTGATCTTTTGCAATAGTGGTTATATTAGTAATTACATAAATAAAATAAAGCTCAAGAACTGAGCCTAGATTTCCTGAATCTCATTTTTTAACCCAGAGATGTAATTTTTTTTTTCTATATACTTAATTCACCTGTTTATGACTTTTGTGTTTCTGCTCATCACTGCAATATTCAATCCGAAATAGTTTGACATACAGAAAACCCTAGCAGGCTTTCAGAATTCTCTTGTCTTTGTTCACCTGGGAGCTAGACATTCAGCAGTTCCCACAGGGCAGACTGGATTTAGTTGGGGTTTTTTAAGAGTAAAGGAAGACGTATGCTGCAAAAGGTTTTCCCATCTGAGTGCCAGAGCATATAAGTGTAATGCACAGAGAAGGCGGTTGCCTATAAACGATCACATCAAGACTTGCCTCACTTTCCTCTGTTTACTATCCTTACCTCAACGCCCATTTCTCAACTATTTCTTCTGCTTTATACACAGAAGAGAGTAAGTTGCCCAAACCCACTCCCAAAACTCCATCATAAGTGTGATTCCTTCTCACACAATTCAAAGCATATGATTTGGTGATGATAAGTCTCTGTGATGCCGTCACTAATGTTTACATTTATCAATAAGAAATGCGCTTTTACCAAATGCATCAGTGGTAGCAGAGCCAAAGCAACAGTGTTAGTTTGCTTATCCCCCAAGAGCAGCAAGAGACCCACTAGGGAAACATCATGAAAATCAGAAGATCATTTAGCATGAAAATAGTTCATCATTTCATTGACTACACTAAAGTCTCTTCCCCCAAGGTGACCGAAGGAACAGTTCAACAGCTCAGACAACAAAATGAATAAAGTAGAGACAAATTAAGAGGTATTGGTGTCTCTTGAAAGACTTTTGGAACTAGTCTGTCATTGAAGGGAATGTATGCCAAAAGAAGTAGGTATGGGACAGTAAGGAAAGAGACAATTTCAGTTCACAACTTCTGCTGCCTGCAATTCATGCAGTGGCTTTGGAAAAATCACAGCTTCTTTCTATTTAACATGGGGACCATTCCAGAAGCTTTGCATTGGTGTCAGGTAGCCAACCCAGCCTACATTTGCATATGGAATTGGGCTTGGGGCTGGTCTTCAGGCAGAACCACAAATTTGAGTACAAGTTTGTGCTGTGAAGACCAACTTTATGTCCCACCACCCGTCCAGACAACAGATTACAACATTCACAGTGCATTTCAACACTCCCCCTTCTACTTTCCAGTAAAGTGCAATAGCCCACAAAACCAAGAACAAAATGCTACCAGCAGAGACAAGCACAAGCAAGTGTACATGGGGAAGAATGTTAAATAATCCATTTACAAGAGTGAGTTCTGTAATTTCTTCAGAAAAGACAACAGAAGAAAACCAGATATATTGTCTTCTCAGTGCAGTACAAGATCTGACTGTGACAATCAAACTGCATAAGGAAAAGGGATATGTTGAAAAAGACATGTTAAAAACATAGCCATTTCATAGAGGTACATCTTCAGTGCATTTTCTATACCTATGACGCAAAAGAATCCACGGAAAGCAAAAGAATACAGTTAGAAACACAAAATTCCACTTCTGAAAAGATTTAGAGACAATATACTCCATTCAGAAAAAAAAAAAAAAGATGATAGAATACCTCAAGTACAGTAACAAACAACATTTATATTGTTTTCCTTCTCTAAGAGAAGTGTTTCCTTGATTACATTAAAATGGAGACATAATATGGATAGAACAAAGATTTTCTCAGAACACATAATGAACCTTTTGATCTTGCTGTCACAGGAGATCTTGAGGCAAGTGGTAATTAGACTAAGCAAAGCTTTGACAGTGCAAAGTTAAATTTATGGTGAAAGCATAACCTCAAGTAAAACGGCTGAAGTCCTACTGATTTTAATTGTAATAGTCTGATAGTCTCAGGATCAGAATGAAACAGTATTTCCCAGAAACAGGGGAGCCTACCTAGGTTTGGATTTCTGGTAGATCAGACTACTACATGCCTTCATGCTCTCTGTAAATTTAAATTCTTTTAATTATTTTTTTTAAGCTGGCATGTACTTTGCACACACTTTTTGAATATTTATCTTATGGAAGGCTATAATTCCAAAGATGATACTATCCATATCTGGAAGATCCTTCTGTCACATCTGTGCTGTAAGGTGAGGAAGGACACCCGCCAGCTTCACTGTCGCCATCCTCCACCCCACTGGGAATAAATATAGCAGGTCTGTATCTAGGGAGAAAAGGACAGAGCCCACTGCTTTCCCTTCTTATAATTGTCAGTTGTTTGTATTGGAGCACTGGTGATGCGATTTTTAAGTGACCCCATTAAACCATACATATGATACATTACATAATTTTGCATTACATATTACAAATGCAGATCTTATAACACCATGTAATATGTATATCATTTTTTTTAATCAAGTAAAATGTATTTGTTTAACAATGGCTTTTATAGTACTAACTGTTCACACAAGACAATCACACTTCAAGGGTCTAAACCAAGCTCTGTTTAGGTTTCACTGAAGGTTTTAGTCTGGACTAAAAACCACAACTTTCAAGTCTGAAGTACCCTGACAAAAGCTAGAAACACTTTTGTAGGACTCCAACTTATGAGTGGCTTGTAACAAACGTCTTATTAGATAATCATCAGAATTTCAGAGGAAACAGACAAATGCTTGCCCAGAAGTCCTTCAACAATCTGTCCACAGAGAGCTTAAACACTAATGAAAAAATTTGCAAAGCAACACTATCAGGCACATGTTACACCTCACATCACAGAGGACCTGTTTTTAATAAGGAAAGCTGCACATCTACAGAAAACTGGGTAGTAGGTTCAGAAAACCAATCTGTACAACCTGTCACATTTCTACCTATGTTCAGACTGATGTAATTCACAAATGTAGAATTATTTACTGGTTGTTTTTTTTTTTTTGCACAGTCTGGTATTCGCCCTCATAACCCCAACCACCTAAGTAACCATGTGTCTTACTCATGAGTGCTCCTGAGATCAATCACTTCTGACCATCACCTAGATTTAGGCTACAAGTCTGTTTATGAAAGGTGTCCCTACAAGATGCTGCCCATTACAGGTCCTGTAAAACTAAGTGTGTTAGTTAATAACTGAATTTTCTTCCACTGTCCATGCTTCTCAGTGTTACATATTTTTCCCTAATATTATGCTGCAGGAAGAAAAGAAAAAAGATACTGGAGCTTTTTTGGAAGCCCCTGATTGTTTAGGTGCCTATTGGTTTAGATTCAACATTGTAACTGGTGCATTCAGTTCACCCATTTTCCAGTTTAATAAGGAGGTGCTCCTTCTTTGTTCTCATATCATTAGGAAACAAAGATCCACCTCCTCCCACTTTGTGAGATGGGGAAAAGTGAGATAATCAATAGAAATAAATTTCTGTAATCTTATTTACAGTCATTTCTTCTCCAGCTATAACCAACATCCTGTAACACCAACACATAAATGAAATAGCTGATCTGAGCGTATAGAACCCAAAACCTCTGTAAGTGCAAGGCCACATGCAGCACACATGAATTTCTGAATTAAAAATTTACCGCAGCGTTAACAGTTTTACTTTAGCCATTTAATCAACTTGTTTTCTTCTGTCAGAAAATACTATTATCTCCCCAGTGAAATACTTAAAGATTCCCCTTGTAAAGAGCAAGCCTAAAAAACAAATCACCTCTGGGAGAATCACCTACCATGAAACACATCACTTTTTGTATCTGAACAGGATACTCACCTAAGGGTTTTCCGCACTTACGCCTGCCACATTAAAGATGATGGAGAGAGGCTGTCAGCGCAGTAGTTTTCAATAGGCAAGCATGTAGCATGTCTTATTATGCTTTGAGGAACAGATTCAAGCTTCTAACAATGAGTTTTAGGAGCTATAAGGGCTGACCTCTCTCATCTCTTTGACCTGCTTGCACTAACACAGTTCTTACCCCACAGCTCTACACAACTAACAGGGATTTCCACCTGCCACATTTTGGGTACACCTGAACAAACTGGAACAGACTCTTCCATAGAGAAAACCTAACAAAAGCCAAAGCTTAGAAAGCAGATTAATACTTCAGGTTTGAGTTAGATGTGACACAAGCTTCCAGAAAGAAAAGAAATGGGACTCTGTTTGCAGAAACAGGATTTTGGTCATTTCCATAAACGTAGCCTGCTTGAAGAAGTCAGCATTAATGAAACTGTGCTTCTGTACCAAATTCATAAGGTGACATCACAGTTTGTTCTAAGTAAAGAACCTAAATTATTAACTCCTAACACTGTTGGAGAAAGGTAGTTCCTGCATAACTGGCGTTTCAATTGCATGGTGGAATACAGGACTCCTTCTTGAATTTTTCACTTTTTCACATAGCTTTGTAATTAAAAAATACCAGTCTGACTTGGTTAGGCTCACTCTTATACCATCAGCAGGCAAGAGTGAGCCTGTAGATGAATAATATTTCAATCTAAGTTTATTGCTACAGGAAACAATAAAGTAACACTTGAAATCCCTGGAGATGTGCTGCTATGAAACCAATGTGAGTGAAGCAAAATATACAAACCCCCCAAATCTATTAACAGAGTTGTTTAACAGAGTTGTGAAATAAAAGAAACCCCAGTTTCAAATATTTTATCCTTGGGTTTCAAATTTGCACTTGTTTCTGTGTGGATACA
Organism: Strix uralensis; assembly: GCF_047716275.1. Classification (NCBI taxonomy): domain Eukaryota; kingdom Metazoa; phylum Chordata; class Aves; order Strigiformes; family Strigidae; genus Strix; species Strix uralensis. Next base: position 36,461,692 of record NC_133977.1, read on the forward strand.
CTGTAATCTAAAATCAGACCGCTCTAAATTTGTGATCCCTCACCACTACAGAGTAAGGGGCTTGCCTCATATTACCTCCCTGTGGGCAAGCGGTGTTTTCTGCAGAGCAATTCTCTTGGAATTATTTCGCAGTCATTTAAAGATTTAACACATTTCCTTGAAACAGTGCTTACCTTGGCAGGTACAGCAGGAAGCAGGGCACAGTCAGTGAGCATTCTAACATTATTCTGCTTATAGTTGGTTTGGTTTAGCAGGTCTGCCTGACTGGGTGCTGACGTGCATGGAAACACCTTTGAGGAAGAAACCCCCTTTCTTGAAAAACACACAAGGATTGCAAACTCCTGTGGCTTTTATTGTTTCCTCCAGCTTTGGCACATTTCTTTACATTTGATCTAATCTTCACCATTCACCTATAAGGCAGCATTGTTGAGGTAGGGGAAAACATGGAGGCTCAGTAAAGCTACTGAAATTCATTTGTTACAGCAACTCCCTTCAAGCAGCTTGATTTGAATTCCCTCAGTATTTTTGCCATTGGTTAGACCACAATCACATTTTTTTGCATTAAGTGCTAAATACTGGCATTTAGACACTGACAGATAGGTGTATGTGAAAAAAAGGTCATTGGTCATTGAAAAGATATTTTGATACCAAAAAAGAATTGCGAATCTAGATAGTGTTGTAAGCTATTATTATTATTCAGAAATGCCATGATTTTTTGTATATATATATACAGACTTGAAATTTTTTGCTTTTTGGAGAACTGCTTATTTTAAAATGCCACACAACAAAGCAATTACTATGTATTGAGGCTAGGGTAAGAGGTGGCTCCCTTCCAGTAACATGTATTTAATCTTTATAGAGCTTCATTCAATAGAAACGTTAAGCGCAGGAGTACATGTAAAAAGCATCATAATAATCAGCATTTTTCAAGAAATTAAAGTTAAAAATGTCTGTGAATTACTATGTACTTAAAAAATAATTTTCTACTTAAATGTTAGCTTAAAGTAACCTTATTAACAAAAAATCAGTTTCATGCAGTGTTGGGCACATGCATAAAAGAAGTATATACAGTGTTCAGTACCTAAAAAACAAAACCTAGTTTCATACAATTGCCATTAAGTCATTAAGTATCCCTCTTTGTTTCATCCAATCCTGAAAAAAACAACACAGAAAAATATGCTTTTCAGCATGTAACTCAGAATATTTGAGCTTTATCAGAGAAGTTATGCAGCACAGATTTTTTCATCCCACTTCATGAAAGTCATCCACCCTGAGTGACTGTGTGATTAACTGCATGGCTTCAGATTAAACGCCTTAGCACCTCTGAGCCATCATGAGATGAAATGGGAAAAAAACATTCAGCACAAGTTCTCCTTTTAATTCAAATTAATTTAATAGCCATTACACTGAGTTAAGCACACAACTGTAAATGTTTGTCTAAGTATACCACAAACATTTGTGGATTGCTCTTGGTAATCAATTAAGTCCTATTAAAACAGACCAGCAGTGTAGGCATATCCTTTAGGATTTAATATACATATTATGTAAATTACATCAGCAGATTTTTTTTTTTTTATTAAAATTTACCCTTAATTGCTACCCAAGAGCTTTGGGTAAAGTCATTCTATTGTTTTGCAGAAAAGTTTTTCAACCCTAGAATGTATTTCTCTCAGGGTCTGGTATTGCAAGGTAGTCATCACCATAACATGCAAGAGGTATAGAGATAAATCACCATAACAAGGTTCATGATGGATTTCATAGGCTAATCAATATTCCTGATGAGGAGGAATGTCCCACAATAATGAAAACACAGGAAAGGGAGTGAAGAAAGCAGAGTTCACTTCCCAGGAACACTCCCTTCCTCTGTGATGCTAGGAAAAGCCTCTGAACTTAAAAATCAGAGCAGACAAATCGGAAAAAATGCCAAGAAAGCATTTATTCCCCTCCCTCAAATTCCTTCTTCCCCTTATTTCCTCCTCCTGCAGTTTCCCCAGACCTGCTTAGAACCAGCTATATCTACACTGTTCCTGGCAGATGCTTGTCTCCTCATCTGATTTCTCTCCCTTTAACTGTGCTTTGTTTCAGATCACAGAGCAATCTTGGAGCACACAAACAGGAGTCCTGCACGGTGAAACTAAACTTGTCCAAGAGGACACCTGATGCATTTCAGCAGCAGTTACCCTTCCACCTATGGGACCAAACTGCAGCTGGTCTGAAATAAAACATCCCCGTTACCATACAGGGTGAAGCTGGCCTCAGCATCAGCTGATTCACTTTGAAAATCCTCTCCTACAGGCCCACACTACTCATTAGCACAGACACAGCCTAAATCAATCTTGCCATCTGAACCCTGGAAATAGAGAGTTTATTTCTTCTCTTCAACTACCGTTTTCATTTCTTCAGTGCTATGCCTTAATTCCCTCATGTCAGACCAGGGATAGTGATTGTTCTTCTCATTGATAAAGCACCTGAGTATCTATGTAGGAAAATGTGCTATTGAGATGATGCATATCTTCATTGAGGTCATTATTTCCATGGTTCCAGAAATAAGAGACGCCTGCTCAAAGGAAGAGAAGCTTTTTCACTGATGCAAAGGGAGGACCTGCAGCCTACTACTAGGTAATGACTTACTAGTTCACATTAACTTTGTTTCACAGAAGAATTTTTTTTAATGAAAGTATGCATTGTAACACCCATGTTCTCTTTAAAGACTAGGGATTACAGTAGCATATGACACTCAATGAGGAGCTAAACAGAGACTTACATCACACTCCATTACTTAAGACAAAGTTTTAGTTTACATACACAGGAAAAAGGCTGGCTTATCTCCAAACTCAGGTAATGACAGTCGATTTTGTAGAGGGAAAAAAGTTATTTCTGCTTATGTTACAGTTCTAATATACCCATAACCATACGTAGCAATCTTGGATTCTGATACAAAAATCTAAAATGGTTTAAGCTTAATCAAACATAGTATTTGTAGGCAAAGACAGGTGTATATGAAAGTAATTCATATATTATATGTATATTAATAAATCAGTCTCAATGCAGGTTAGAAAATAAGCTTTGCCAGCTTGTTCCCATTTTAAATAAAAGCATTTTAATCCATTCTCCAGCTGTGTTGAAGCACAATAAAAGCAAGAAAATCACAGACCAAACTATATCCTGTTAGTGCAATTGATATATCATAACCAAATACCAATCCAGAAATTTGTACTTAGGGCTGACAGCTCATCTGTTTCAGCAGAACTCATGCCACTGAGATGGTCTTTTTCCATTTCACAGCTGCTTTAAAATAAAACAAAATGTCATCCTTAACTCTCAGTTTCTTCCCTTTGTCATTTCATATCACAGCTCTAATTTTATTTAAACATCCTCCTCTGTTGCGATTACAACTCTCAATTTGTTGCAGTACAAATTATAAAGACACGTGCCAGCTTTTACCGTTATCAGCATAGTTTTCTCACTGCATCTTGATTAATTGCCCATTAGAATAGATGAAACAACAGAACTTACATTTTGAGTGTCCTTTGTTTGCATTATGGAAGGAAATCTAAGTCCCCATAGAGACTTGCTCTTTTGCCATTATCATAATTACATGTTTTCAAACTAAACCATCATATCAGCACAGTCACACTGCTGTGGTGAAGGATGTCAGGATTTTCATCAGCTCTGTAGTCAGCTAACAGCCTGACTTGAGCCAGTATGAGAAAATATTTCTCTCACAAAACTCAATACACAAATATAAAAATAAAAGACATCTCTCTAAATGTAGAAAATATATGTACTGGATAATAAGAAACTGGAGACAAAAAGAAACAGTATCCATAAATGGAATTCAACGTGTCAGGAAAAGACAAAACATCTAATACTAAAATGTAGTCCTCATTTAATATTAGAATAAACAAGTGCAATTAATTTAATAATGAAGCATCATAATTTCAGCCTGAACTCTCTTTAGAAAATTCTAGTACTGTACAAGAATTTAGCATTAAATATAAAGTAAGAATAAATAACAGTCACAGTAGGACACACAAAATATTGTCGTTCTCGGCATATACCATAACGAAGGAAAACCTCAGTCCTTGCAAACTCTTTCGGCAGAGGTTTGGTCAGTCATGGAGATTACTCGGCAGCTCCTTGCAATTGCATTTCAACAGACTGAGAGGATTTTGCCCTTGCAGCAAAAACTGACTTTGCAGTCTGGCAGTTTCATAATCCTCATTTCCAAGTCCATCTTTGGTGACTTCTCATTTACCTGCCCATAGCTGCCGTATTCAAAAAGTTCATGAAGAGCAAGCAGGAAACTATGCACCAAGTCTCCTGTGTGACTGGCAACTTTCTTGCTCCACACACTTCAATTCAGGAAAGCATGAAGTACCTGTCCCATCTAACCTTAGCTGTGCACTGTTTCACCAAGGCTGCTATTAGAGACTCCTGGAGCACATAATAGCCTTTCCTTCTGCTCCTTTCACATCAGTGGAGGCAGTGACTGCCTCCTCTTCTAGCTGCCAAATAAGCTGAATTCTGACAACCTCTGCGTAGTCTGAATTCATAAATTCTATTCTTTGCTCAATGGAAGCTGCGTTCAAACAACTACAACAACTAGAAGGTAAATGGTAATGTGTATTCTCCACCAAACGAAAGCCTGAGGAGAAATATGTGGGGTTTTTTCTTTTTGTCCTTCCACTCCCTTGCACATTTTAGAGTTGTGAGTTTGGTGTGGTTTGATTTGAAGTTGCTATAACTTATCCAGCAAAGCCTTTTCTCTCATTCCCTCACCCTAGCAGAAAGTCTACTTTCTTGTTTGCATCTCTTTGTACATCCTTTATTTACTTCTATATTCTGGACACAACAGTTCATCTTTTGCTTCGCAGGTACCATAAACCTGCTCCCTCTTTCTGGTAGATACTCTAGATAATGCATTTGTCACCAATACAGTCCCTCGGGCCAAGAGCAAAAAAGACTTCTGAGGACTCAACTCCAACTTGTGACAAAGTTGAGCTGCAAATTTCACATAGTGGGTGAACAAGAATAAATATGAAAAGTATCGTTACATTCTTATCAATCCTGCTCAGGTCTGAGAATCATGAATCAGAGTTTGCAATGTTCGTTCCTTCACCTCCAAATAACCTCTGTGGTTCACAGGGAGATTTCAGTATTAACAGTGGATTTGTCGGATGCCTGGGTAGCTCAAAGTCATAAACCAGGGAGAAGTAACAGAGACTAATATTAATAAGCTACTTCTAGGAAAAAGAAACAATTAGGTCTCTTTGGTCAAACTGATTCATCTTCTTTCACTTTATGCTTATCTTCTACATTTACCTATCTGTTTAAAGAGTAAATTGCTTAACTGCTTCTAGTTTCCAGATGAACTTATTGCATCTGTATCTTCAATATGTGTGACTACTAGTAACAACTCATCCTTGTTTTCCTCAAAGCAATTCAGCCTTTTCTCAAGTGCTGTTTCCTGTTTGCAATCAGATTTGAAGCACAGGATCCAGGGACAATTTCTCTGTTTTCTGATGCTCATTGGTTTCTCCTCACAACGGGAAAATTAAGGAAAGGCACAAGGAATGCAGCTCACTCATCTATCTCAACTTCAGTCAGATAAAACTTGATCTGAGGTTAACCCTGGAATTGATAACTTAATGGAACAGTTATTCAGCTGTCAGCTAAAGGTAAACAGGGAAAAAGAGACCAACAAGAGGTAGGCTAGATATCTAAGAACCACATGTGAGATGACGTTAACTATCGATATGTCACAAGGTAATTTCAACTAAACACGATACTAGTATTTACAAGATTTTATGACAATATGTCAGTCAACGTCAAAGCATTCACAGGAGAGGGAACAGGATAGAAATCCAGAAAAACATTTCAACACCAAAGAATCTCTGCTTTCAATAACATCTCACATTTTCTTTAAAGTGTTATAATTAATTGGAGTGTAGACTCTTCAAAGCGTAAATGCATAACTCCCATTAGCACTAATGGAAGTTAGACACACTCATCAAAGGCAGAATATACTTCTATCTTTGCAAAAGTAATCAGTGTGTCACAAAGCTGTATTTTTCTTAAGTTATCACTTGCATGCTATGCAAGTTGAGTAGAAAGGTTTGCATTCATTTAAATTCAAATTATGCACTTAGAAAAGATTTTTTTCTTCACTGGAAGGACTGAATGCAGGAAATCAGTTTGCTATTATGTCAAAAAATACATTGCAAAATGCAATAAAAATAATTATCCTTATAATTAAAGGTTGTCAGTGTAAAATGCTTTTTAAAATCCCATTATGGAAAGAACTTTTCACTGCTGTTCTCGTAAAGATGTCATCAAGTGATTCCTGTCCATGGTCCCTTATTTAATATTCTCCCAAGGAATCATTATGATTTTGTCCACCAGCAAACTGTTTTGGTATATCTAGATTATCTATTTGCAGACAGACTTTTTAGTAGGGCCTGTTGCGATAGGACAAGGGGTAATGGTTTTAAACTAAAAGAAGGTAGATTCAGACTAGAGATAAGGAAGAAATTCTTTATGATGAGGACTGTGAAACACTGGAACAGGTTGCTCAGAGAGGTGGTAGATGCCCCCTCCCTGGAAACATTCAAGATCACGCTGGATGGGGCTCTGAGCAACCTGATCTAGTTGAAGATGTCCCTGCTCATTGCAGGAGGGTTGGACTAGATGATCTTTAAATGTCTCTTCCAACCCAAACTATCGTATGATTCTATGAACATGCAGTTATTCATGTCCAAATAAAGATGGTGAACTGATGGCATTTCTAAAATTAAAAAAAAAAAAGTTCATATTTACTTTTTTCATTTATTCAGTAAATACTCTGACAAAGCAGTAAGCTTTATCCCTTCTTGAGGAGTTGGGAAGAGGGAGGCCATGATCAACTCTCAAGGAAAGCACAAGAAGTCTTATAGACGCCTATCTCTCTTTTCTGATGCTATTTGTTCATTAAGACTAACTACCCCCACAAAGATTAGAGCCCAGTTCTTAGTCTGGCACAAGCTTCAACACTATTCTAAAAAAGAGCACAACAAAACATTATAAAAAACCTTCCTGAAAAGGCATGCAACAAATCTTTGTCTGTCCCATCAAACCAGAGTTTCCCCATGATCAGCACTTGTGCACTGGGTAGCACTGTCAAGGTCAGTGGCTGTTAATAGTTTCTCAGTATCAGGTTCCCCATTTGCTAGAAGACCAAATGCTTCCTCTGAGCCCTGAGCTCTTCACACCTGTCTAAACATCGACTAAACACACAGTTTGGCAACACTCAAATGAGGAACTCCCTAAATTCTTTTACACCAAAGAAAGAACAAATGTGATTTTGCAGAGTCTTATGTTTAAATCAGTATATGTAAGAGCATCATAGTGAGTTGAGTTGTGGGTGCTCAGCACTCCCAAAAAAATCAAGCTTTATGTTATTATGAAAACATTTCTTTTTTCTGTTCCACAAATAAAACATTATTAACTGTTATTCAGCAGAGGCATTACATTTACTAGAAATACAAAAAACTGCCAAGCCTTTTTGAATTTCTAATTCAAAATTAATATCCATATACTCTGACTTCATTAAACTATCATTTTTTGAATCTCCATAATAATTTAAAAATATATTTTGTTATGATAATGTACTGAATTTCAGTACTAGGTACCAGAAGAACAGGTATTCCTTGAGTAGCTACAGATATATCAATGTACCCAGTTCAAGTTACTGAACAACATTGTTTGGGGAAAAAAAGTGTTTTGCTCTGAAGCTTTCTATGTTTATTAAACAAAAAACAGGAAGCAGAGAATAAAACAGATAGTAAATCAATCTCCACAAATGGAGAGTACATGGCAGGAGGGTTAGAACTAGAATCTTTAAGGTCCCTTCCAACACAAATCATTCTATGAAATACCCTACTAAGAACTAAAATAATTTTCATCCAAAACATTACCAGTGTTGGGAATTAGGAAATTTCATGGTTTTCAACAAAAGGACCATCTTCAACACAGTGCTCAGAAACTCCCACAAACCAGTCATTCATAATACTCTTTTCTTGCTCTCATCTCTGGAAAGTCTTACTCTCAGATAAAAACAAACTATATTTTAAATTTCATTTTATTTCCTCTGAGTTTAGCTTTACCTAATAAAAAAACCCACGAAGCAGTCACACAAATTAATGCAATTTATTGAACACTCAGACTTGTTCATTTTCCTAATGATGAACAGAATAGAAGATACTGTTAATTCAGAGGATACTTTAATCTAGCGGTGAGGCAATCAACGGCTGTGTGTTTTGGTACTCAGGACAGACACATCCGATACCAAAAAAATGTTTGGTTAAAATTAGTAAAAGATCTCTCTGAAGATGGTAATGAGACAGAAAGCATTTAGTCCTAAAAGACATGCTGTCTGCCTCTATTTCCCTATCCTATATACCAAATGGGGGGCGGGGGAGGACATGATGGCAGTACCTGAAAGTACCACAGCACCTGAAAAAATTTTGTGCATCTTCACTTTCAGCTCTTTTTTTCCATACTCTTTGCCCTCAGACATTAGCTAAGTAGTTAAAAATATAATTTAACTTTGTAACTTCTACTGGAATAATACAGTGGGACTATTGTTACTATTTCCATTATAGGAACATGCATGGGCTAATCAAGGTCTTCAAAAATAGAGTTTTGAGGCCAAATTGTTTTCAACTAACAATTTACCACAATAGGATCTCAGGAAATAGCTTGAAAAGAGAACAGAGTATTAAAACTGAGAGGAACATCTGAGTAAGACTTTATATGATCATTTTAAATTGCTAAAAAAAAGGACTAACTTGCTAGAACAGCGAGTCCCTGCCTCTAGGAGGACAAGGCACAATGCTGGGTATGAAAATGGAAAAAAAGATAAAAATTCATAACTTACATAGATTTCATTACATGTGCAGTTACCCAGAACGCAAAGAACTAGCATTCACCTTTGAAACATCTCATAACAGGAGCCCATTTCCATATTTCTATACATCTGGAATCCATCAGAAATCAATGGAAATGCTGCAGGTTATAATATAAACTCTGCAATTGATTTCCGTGAATGGAACATGACATCATAGTTCGGGTAATTTATAATGTGGTTTGGAGCTGTAATTGATAATATGGCTTAGAGCCTCCTTCTCTAAATTGCCCGTAGAGATTAGTAGAAAACAAAATATCGGAGAGTGCAAGCATTTTTATTCCAAATTAGTATAAACTGAAAATCTTATACTACTTTTTTTTTTTAAAGAAAAGATTCCTAGAATTTCAAATATATTGAACTGTTCACTCTGATAATACCAAAATACAGCATTTTTGTATGAATACTGTGCACAATATAAAATACATTAAAATAACAGAGAAATGTCAAAACAAAATTATTATACTAAAGAGAAGATTTCAACATTTAAACAAACAAAAAAATCACATTATCCAAAATGTGAGAAAGCGGAAGTGAACTATTTAAACCTTTTTAACAAAGCTTCTACCAAAACACTCCTTCATAGAAAACCTGGAAGTGAAGACTAAAAAAAGACAATAAATTGTCAGAAAACTTTTCTGACAAAAATCTCTTCAGCCAACCATAACTGTCACTGAATCTAATTCATGCCAGTAGTACCTGACAAGTCATCATCACCTGACAGCTGCTTAATGACCTTTACAGATGAGCTGTCTTAGTTGAGATCCCAGTAACAAATACCTAAATATCTGAAACATCCTTACAGAATTAACAGACCCATTTTGGCAGACAAGACTTAGGACGTAACTCCAGGCCTAAGGAGAAAAAGAAAAGAAGCTGCCTTCTTATCCTAGAGATGGCTGCTCTAGGATGGGGTCAGTAACTATTACTTTTGAAGCAAGTACAACTAATTCTCATGTAGTGCCTGTCCTGCAACAAAATAGATTAACTTACCTGCTTGATGTTTATTTTGCTATTACTTACAATGAGGACTCTAAACTCCTGGGTTTTCATGACCACATTTTTAATGTTTCAAGTACATTCACTTTTGACTTTCAAACTGCAATTCAAAGACCTGCAGCAAACTTTAGGCTTCCAAGTAGCTTTGGCTGAACTTAAAAATCAGTATTCCACATGCAGAAGAAATTTTGTCAGCCATATGCCTAAAGTAGGCTGCAAGTACAGAAAGCACACTCTACATTTCCATTTGAAGCACTTGTCAAATAAGATGGTCTTCATTCATCAAGTAAGTTCTCAAGTACAGATGAAACCCCTCTCAAAAATAACAATGTGCTTTACCCCCGAGGAGAAAAGTATCATGCAAAACATCAGCAAAAACTGGGGTAAAGTTGAATCGCTCTCAGCATGGGAGGCCAATATCTAAATTCTGTCAAAAAACTGATTGTTTCTCCCAGTCCAGTGCTATAGTAATTTTATTTTAACAAAGTACTCAGAATTTAATTATCTCACTAGAGAGGCTATGGGTTTGTATAGCCCTACTAACTGATTAAAATCAATCTATGTTTACAGATTTTGCAAAACAATACATGGTTGCTATGATGATTACTAGTTGGCAAATATCTCACACAAATTGCCTAGAAACTTTGTCAGACTGGATAAACAAGCAAATACCAAGTTGACTCTGGTTCATCTCAATTCTACAGTCTCGTACAAACAGTATAGGGGTCCACATTTGATTTCTGCAACAGTATATTAAAAATGCAATTAAATCAGATTGTCAAAATGTAATAATTTAAAGTTTATAGCACTTTTGTTCGCACTGCGCTTTACATATCCCCCCATAAAGACACAGCTACAATTGTAAAGCACAACTTTTGGCCAGGTGAAATGGCAAACAGGTTGTGCCATTGGATGCTCCTCGGGCACTGTGTGAACAGTTAGGGCAGCAGTATGGCTTTGGCCTACTTTTAGGGCTGGCCACATGAACGACACACCACATGAGTGCCTTTGGCACCAGCCTTATGTCTCCTGCTCATCACTAGGGCCAGCTCTTGTCTCTCAAAGATGAGAAACACTATGATTAAGTGGAAATTCTCACCACTTATGTATGTCCTCCCAGAAGCTGCCTAGAGTTACAGAATGAAGAGATGTCCTTAACGGGAAACACATGTGTCCTGTGGCACAGACAAAGGCCTTTGTGCTCTCCACTGGACTGTCCCTTCATTTCTCCCTCCTTCTCCTGCCTCTGTACCCAGTTGTTTTCTTTTTTTCTCATTATGTTTTTGTTGTTATTTGTTTTATGCTTTTACTCTGTAGATTTCTCCTGCCGGTGCCTTTCCCCTCTAATCCTGATGCACCTAAAAGTAACAGGTCCAAACTGCAACAGGATGTGCATCTCTTCCTGCTCAACACAAACACTTCATGGGAGAATTTAACAGAACTGATGCACTGAATAGACCCCTTGAAAGAATCCTAAATATATGACCTAACTATATATAGATAAATATATCCACTTTCCCAAACACACTAAAACCAAAAGTCCTTTGACATCACACTGAAAGAGATCACAAGCGAAATTGTACAAGTACCAACCACATTTTCATAGGAAGAATAACCTTGGACTGGTACTCGTTTCTGTGTGTCTGAACTGCCTTGCCATGTCAGAGGTAGAGGATCAGTTCATAGGTTTAAGAAAAGGAACACATGGCACAGAAAGCAAAATAGACCAGGGAAATGGATGAATGAATGGCAAATATGAGCCAGTGTCTCTGAAATCTGCCATTTGAACAGGAAAAGAAAAATAAGATAATACACAATGGAATCAACTAAAGAAAGCAAAGGGAAAAAAAAAGGACTAAAGGTGTGATAAACTTATATATGTCCACAGATACATATGTGTTTAAAAAATGCAGTCTTTATGTATCCAATTATGTAAGCACTCGAGCAATACAGAATGGTATACAAAGCACTGGTTTTACTGCCTCTTAATTCAAGCTAAAAACCAAACAGACAACAAAACACAAGAACATTAGAAATGTAAAACTTTGGTTTTTAAAGATAACTACTTTAAACACTGTGCAGCTTACTAATCTGCCACAAAACACAACTGAGCATTTCTTAAAGAACTGTCTATTTAGACAAATAAGTAAGAAAACTGAAGAAAATTAAAAGGATTTGTTTTAGGCAAATTAAAACAAGGCAGAATAAGCCAACAGTGCTGCTGCATGCAGCTATGACTGAAGGTATATCCCCCTCCCACGCAGCACTCCTTTGAAGAGAACCAAATTGCTGATGAGCAAATTAGAGCTGACTTAAATGAGCCTATAACAAGGACCATAAAACCAGCTGCACATATAAACAGCAGCTTCCAAAGGAAAACTTAACAGGTCACTAAAAATCCAACCCATCAGAAAAGGACTACAGCTCCAGCTGCGCAACAGGTACCCTTGTGCTCAGGAGCAGTGATGGTAAGTGGGGAAAACAGAATAAGGAGGCACAGGATGACAAGAATACTCTTCGTATGTATATAAACCTGCTGAGGCATGAACACATGCATGTCTGATGACTTTATGTATAACAGAAAAAGTGTGGCGTTCTGGAGGGAGCTCACAAACCTGTTGTATAGCACCCAGTGTCTGTTATCATTCCAAGACTCTCAATCCACTGTTCAGGTTTGCTCATGCAGTAAAAATATTTGTTCTAGAGGGTAGCATCCGAAAAGTAATGGTGCAGCACATCCAGTTTATACTTGTTCATCATATTAAGAACTGCTTTCTTAGTCAAAAACGTATTACTGAGAAAAGGTCTCCCTCTTTCATGGACATTGCTATGGTAACCGGAACAGTAACCTTAATACGTGCTCTATACTCAGGAGACTTTTGCTTCAACAAACAGGGAGAACTAAGATTTATTAAGTGTCTGGTCCACTTTCCTAGGGCTTCACATACAGAATTACTGTACTTAACCCTTCAACATTAGGTTGCTATCTATAAATAATGTTTGGAAAATGTAAATCTTTCTGCTAACCTCTTTCAAAATGCAATACCTTATACAACAGATACACTCTGCCTGTGTAAATATTTTCTAAGTAAGTATATTGATCTCTTTGTTAAATTCTTAATGCTTTGGGTTGTGGAATAAGTCAAAAATCAATAGGGACATAAATTTTAAGAAGGATTGCAATAATTAGCCGTATTTTCACTAAAGGTAGTTTGATCTTCCACTTAGTTGGCATACTTGATTTCATTTCTCCTAACTTCTATCCCAATCTGTGGGTTTTGTCCCATGCCCATAGATTTCAACAAGCATGGAATCAGTCTTCATCTTAATGAATACAACTAGAAGTAAGTTGTTACAAGAAGTAAAGATTCTTCAGAAAAATAAATTTCAGGTACTCTGTGGAGGAAGTATAACCTGTCTAGTGAAAAAAAAAACCCAAACAAACGGTCAGAAAACAAATGCCCAGATAAAAACTTTTACAATCGATCATGGTAACGCTCAAGTGAAGAAGAGAGCTACAAGACAGTATAGAGGTCACGACTAATGCAATGTTGTAATAGTGTACGAAGAATATTGGTGAAGGAAGGGAGATTTCTAAAGAGGTGTGCTTAGAAGTCAGTTACAAAATACAATGGCGACACAAGTTAATGGCCCTGAATACATAGCACTATTTAATGCTTGTTAACAATCATTAACACTGGCACCAGTATCGATGTATCAATGGGGCTTAACATAGCTGATCTGAGCAGAAATTACCCAAGATCTACTTCTAAACAAGTCATGTGGCACCTTAGAGACATCAATAGTATGAGAGCAGAAAGAAGTATAGTGCATGCAGTAGGTCCTAATAGTGTGGTCAGGCAGGGAAACATCAGTTAAAATAACCACTAAGTAACATGATTTAACGACTAGGCTGTGTACAGTCTAGAGGAAAAAATAACTGAGGGAAAAATTCTGTTTTGTTACAACCAGTGAAACAAAGAATTTTAATGAAGAGGACAAAACACCTTCCTGAGCAATAGGCTATACAACTGCTCATCCTCAGGGTGGAGAATCAGAGGATGAAAGGAACAGTTAGGTCTTCTGCCCACAGGGAAGAGCTCTGCTGCCACCCTGGTGAGTGTCCCACAGCTGCAGAGCCACGACATCTAAACAGGTGAGATCCACTCACAAGGACAAGTCTCTGAATCTGAAGTATGTCAGCTTCTCTGCTTCATGGAAGAAAATTAATATTTGCTTTGTGATAATGATCATCGATGAAAAAGAACATCTTTTTTTCTGATAAACTCTACAGAAATGAGATGAAATCTTCACTTCCATGCAGTAGACAGTCTAGGGTTTACCCCATCCTGGTTTTTAAGGTGCGTGTTACATTCGTGCAACAGCTGCAACCCAAATTATTTCATGCTTTCTCATTAGCAATCCTACTTACAATATTCCATAAAATAATTTATTTCAGTTTCTATTTCCTGTTCACATTAACACTTTTGTAGCTTTATGCACATCACATTATTTATCTTCTGCTTTACATGCATTCTTCACATGCAATATTTAAGAATAAATTCATTTTCTAACAAGAGAAATGGAGAGAAAACCAAACCAAAGAACTACTGCACCTAAACTTAAAAAAAACCAAAACAAAACACAAAAACAACCACCCCCAAAAAAACGAACAAGAAAATGAAAATTCTTCCTAAACCAATATTGGCCATTGTTTGAGAAGCCACAAATCCTGCATCAAGGGACACAAGAAGGCATGTGCCTGGTACCAGGCGTGGTTACCTCCACCACCTTACCCTGAATGACCAATTACCCACCTACAGCTGGCTTGTAGGGAAGTATTCAGCATCAGCGCAAATACAGCCCCAAACTCCTCCACTTAATTCCCTAATGAAAGAATTTAATAATTCAATCAATTTCACAACAACACTGTTTAAATTCTTTTGTTTAACAAGTTATTTTAATACATCAGTGGAACATTATCAATCAAAACTTTTATTCCCCTTTTTATCAGTTTCTGAGAGAAACTTCAGCCAGCCTGGAGACACTCTATATATCTTTTAAAATTTTCTGGGGATTTTCCAAAACTTAGTCTTCAGACTTGGCAAAAACTGGGTGGGTAATTCACACCACTGGTAGAGTTTTATGAAATAAGATTTTTAGTTAAAACCTTCAAAGGTTGGGGTGCTATCTAGGATTTTTTTACTTGCCCTTCTACATGCAGCTTTTCCCTGCACAGGGAAAAGTCCAGCCACCCTCTGCTGCCACTCAGAAATAAACCCTTCACACTGAACCGCAGGCAACAAAACTCCCTGGCCTGGCTTCCAGCTTCAGGCTCTGCACAGACAGCCTCAGATAAATAATGAAAGCTATGCTATATGCAGAGCTGGCAAGAGCACCACTGTACATACCTCTCTTCACTTCTGCCCAAGTCCCTGACAGAACATTAATGCATCATATCACAGCCTAAATATCTGAATGCCAAACACAGCTCCTGCTACACCAAAAATGCACTTGTGCACGATGGCTGCACTCCAGCCTGGCCACTTCAGACACTCATCTCATTTAAGGGATGGGAAAAAAAAATAATATAGGACTTCACTCTTAATACCCATCATAAATAACCAGAGTAATTCCAACATATATAGATATGTAATTGTAATAGAGATATTTGTCTGTTTATTGATTCTAACTCAGCAACAACTTTCTGGAGCAAAATGTGTCTTCTTTTATTGCTCAGTGATGGACTGATTTCTTGCACTTGACCCATATCCACTGGCAAACATCACAACATGCTCAGCTCTGATAAAGTTCGTATTTGCCTCATGCACAGGAAAAGCTTCCTTTAAAAAGTGTCAAATGTTAATAGTTTCCTGAACACATTGGCACAGGTGGTACTGTGGAATCTGTGCTGTGCTTCCCAAACCACTTCCGTTTTTATCATCCACAATTTTTAATGCAATTTCAACCATCTTCATGCCAGGTTTCCCAGACTCACTTTTTATTTAATTTTTCAGGATAGACAAGAGCCAAGAGAGCCTCAAGGAAGGCACCAGCTCAAGCAAAACCCTCTGTCTACACATCTCACTCCCCAGGTGATAAAGCCAGTATACAGCATGAGAAATGTGCTGGGGACAACCACAAATAAATCTATGGGAAGCTACTGTCTCATTTGCTCTTTAAGGAAACCAAACATGTTATAAGAAGCAATAATACTTCTCCAGCCAGGTAATATCTTTCCATGCTAACTTTAAAACACAGTCTACAAAATATTGCAGTGAAGTGACTGTTCAACTGTAAAGCAAAAGCAGTTTAATATTTCCTTTTGTTTGGTTGGGTTTTTTTTAAAGAGAGACTCTACTAAACACAATAAATGTTTGCTAAATAAAATGTGAAGGGGGGGGGGGGATTTCCTCCATAAACCAGTCCCTTGGTTTCACTGATGTTCAAAAGGGTAGGCATCACCCATTCTTTTTTTTCTCCATGCTGATAAAATTGATGTGTGAGACTAAAGATGCCCACATCAGAACTAGTAAATATTACTCAGGAAATGAAAGCCATGCCCCTGCTGAAGCTAATACAGGAAATCTGGAAATAATATAAAAACAAAAATAAAACAAGTAAATACAAGAGCTTGAGTTAAAACAAAACCAGACATCTATTGCCTTGATACTGTTCTCAAGCCAGAGCGTATATTTCTGACTTGGGATAGAGTGGTTTCTTATCATCTCCAAAAAACCACATTAAAACTGTTGGGGGGGGGGGGGGGGGGGCCAGCAGGGGAAGTGATGAAGAGTCTTTGCCTTGAAAACGTATGTGCATGAAAAATTATTTGATTTGGAAATTAAATCCAAACAGGTTATACCTGCTGAGATTGCTGGCACACAACCTAGGATTTTATGCTGGACAAAATGATAAACCTCATTCCAAAAACTGGGTTTTACAACAAAAGAAAGAGGTACAAATATGTGCTTTCTCCAGAAATTTCTCATCAAAATGTGCATTTATATTCACCCTGATTGGTCAAAGAAAAGAACTGTGTTCACCAGGATGACACCAAGGGACAAACCTACCCCCAACTATATTAGGCTTTTCTGTATCACCTGCAGCAGACGATGCACCAACTGCCTCCCCGCATCTGCCTCCTCTCCGCACACACACAGAGCGCTGCTTCAGCATTGCTGTCGTTCCTCCGCAGGTGATGGGACAGGGCAGCAGCCGCCCACTTGAGGCACAGAGTGTGGATTAGCAGCTCCTGCCTGACAAGGCACAGGAGTTTACGAGGGCTAAAGGCAGGGAGAAGGTTGATATGTGGAGAAAATGCAGCTTCTCCATGAGGCAAGAGACCCTTCTTGAAACACCTCATCCCCTCCAGGTCCTTTCCCTTGCCACAAGGGTCAATGTCTTCCTTCCCCTATTGATTCTGACTCCCCATGACTTCCTTATTTTCTCTCTTCCTCCCAAAGACAGAAAGGGCTGCTGCTTGTGAGATGAGTCCATTTTGAATAAAGTGTAGAGTCCTACAGGAGGAGGGAATCTCTGCTATTGTGCCTTGTCCTCTTGAAGATCACTTCCCTCCCTGAAGTGTCACTGAAAGTCCTTCCCTCTGCGCTGGCACCTGCCACCTCCCCTCACTCTCCAAAATCTATTCTCTGTGTCTCCCTCACTACTCAAAAATCTATCCTCTTGCATCAGCAGGACTGTGTTTGACTGCAGACATGGGATGCTGCCCAGCCATACACATTACCCTACACACTTCCTGTGACACGGTGTTGCAAGGGTTACTGAATACAGGAACAGACAGCTGCTCCAGAGGCAAGCAAGCCAGAAAGAGAGAGATATTTATTTTATCATCTCACAATTTCAGCAAAGCACCATACAGAAGTTTTACCCTTAGAAGATGCCTACATCCCTCCCAGCTCCATAAAGCACGTACACAGGTACTTAGGTGATTTGCTGAGCTTCAGCACAAGACAGGCTTCCAGGGCACAGCCTGCTGCAGGCCATCATTCAGACTTCAGGTCCTTCTCCAACACTTTTCATTCAGGTACATGAAATATATCATAATTTTGCTGACTATATACCCATCTGACAGAATACAAGCAAGGAGTCAATGCACTCTGTCACATATAGGAAAGGTTGGCAAAGATTATCTAAACAGCAAAAATGCAAGCAACTCCCATATTCACAGAAGGAATAAATGCAAAGATTCTGAATTTTATTGTCATTAACAGCCAGAGTCCCTGACAATAAGAGATGCAAGTACCCCACCAAAGATCTAAGGATTAGACTGCAAATCTTTTGAGCACCTCAGTATTTCTCACAGGCCAGCATACATATTTCTAAGTAACTTAACAGAAATGAAGAAAATATCCTGAAAAAATGCTTCACTATGGTTCAAAGATACAGCTGCAGCCTGCTGATACTGGCAGATAAGCAATGATTCATACACTGGTTTATGAACAACTAACAGAGCGATGAACAGTTGTTGTTGTCACCGATACAGCTAGTTTAGAACTATGCCCTAATACTTCACACATCTTCCATTAAATGCACTGTACTAGCACTCACGATACATGTTCATAAAGCAAACTGTGGTCATGAAATGAGACACTGTGCCCAACCTGAAGCAGAGACTGGTCCCCATTGCAAAATGGTTAGAATCCAAGACATAAGCAATATGACATACATTAAGTCTCCTAACAAGTTTTTTGGTAAGGGAAAGCATAGGGGAAGTTTAACGGCAGTGCTTTCTTCAATTTAATTACTCCGGATATTTTAAACTATATTGCAGTTTTGTACTTAAGTAAACCGAGCTGTTTTGCCATCTAATGCGAAGCCCTTATCAGTAGCAATGTGCTGTGTGATTTAAGTACTTTTATTATTCACTGGCAGCATTTTAAATTCTCACTTCCTATTAGAAAACCTGAAGATCAATAATGCTAAAGGAAGATGTACTCTTGTTTAACATCTTCAAAACTATGTCAGGCAACTGGAAAGCTTTCTGAAATCAAACGCTCTTTCAGATTACATGGATTGAACTGATTGATGGTTGTGTATGCTCTCCACCATGTCCTTTTAAATACAGTTGATCAGATCTATGATTGAAAAAGCTTAGTAAACTACTGTTATTATTTTCAAGAAAAATACTAGCCATCATCCATATTTTCTTTCTCTTTCCTTCATAAATTCTTACAAAGACAAAAATCCAAGTCAGGTTTAAAAAAAATTGCCTTTGAAGTAAAACAAAAAAAGAAGAAAAAAAGGGAGGAAGAAATCTGAAAGATACCTGAAGAGCTACATCTTCAAATTATATTAAATGTGAATATATTTTGTCACTTTTAAAACTAGCTCAATTTTTTCTTTTCTTTTCTTTGGCAACAGCTGATTATCTCACATAAAGAACAACATTTCCTCTGCAGCTTTAAACATTTGCATAATTATTAACTTTGGTGGCAAGAACATAAAATTATGGACTCAGTTTCAAGCAGAAAAGGAAATGGAATGTAAAAACTTCTGTACATAAGAGCTTTTCTTATTAAAGAGTAGACCAAAAATAACTACATGGGGATGATTTTTGTAGTGGAGGAACTTGCAAACAAGGAAGAAATAACATTGCGTTTGGCAGATAATGCCAGAGAAATTCAAACATCAGTACTGGAAGTTTCATTAAATGGCAGCAGTTACCTAAGAACCTTACCTAAGAACAAAGTGATTCGTCTAGCACTTGAAATCCTTAAACCAGACATTCTTCTACAAAATATGCTCTAAACCCTGCAAAAACTGCTTACAGCAGGAATCACTTTTTCAATCTCTATTCCCATCCCTTCCCAGGAGGTCAAGATGATAAAACTTTCAGATGGATACAAATTATTCTATCCCAAGAGGAGCAAAAACTAGTAAGTAGTAACTAGCTACTTATTTTCTGCTAAAATCTTCCTTTGCAGAGTCCAGAAGCACTTACCCTGCCAATATCCAAAGAAAGTGCCAAATGCTCCCCTCCAGCTTCACAGTAATGAATGCTGACTATTAAGTTATATATTTCATTCTCCGTGCATATAATGCCACCAGTGCAACGTTACCATGCCAGGAAAGTAAAGCACAACCTTATCCTAAGTCTTAAAAATACAATAGAAGCAGGAAACAGAAATGCTGCTTTGCAAGACTCCTCCTCATTTTATTTACTAAGATATTGATTTCATTAACCATATTGGGAATTTTCAAAGAAAATGCAAGAAAAAAAAAATCTATACATAATTTTTCTGTGCTTATCAGAAATACTAAACAATTAGTAAAACCCTTAATTTTCCACAGGTTTTCCCCAATTCCCATACACACACATACTCTAATAAGAAAAAGTCCATTCTTCCCTTTTTTTTGTACCACTGGATTTTGTTTCTTCTTTGGCAAATAAACACAGGAAAACACCTAAATGCAACCTTAGGAGTTCTCATATTGGCTGAGAAAACCATCACTGCAGAAAGACTGGATATTAGTACAACTGTACTGCTAATAAAGCACAGGGCCTTTCTTTATTAAATAGTATTTCTAATATTATTTTCAATAGATGGAAAAGTTCATAACTGTACAATCTCATAGCTTTTAGACTAGATTGCTTACAACGTCTGTTTTTCGCATGATACTATTAAAATTATCTTCGATTGTATGAGTTTTTTAAGATGGATTTTGAACATCACAAAAGAAACCTGTATCCAAGCAAGTGTTGAGCAGCAAATTCTACATTTCTTTTTACCACTTCTGGAAAACTCTTAAAAGAAGCTTTTATCTTATCACAGGCTGTAGAACACAGTTAAAAAAATACAATAAATGCTTTATATTATCAACAATATTTAATATAACTCAATTATTAACCCTTTAGTTTTATTGTCCTGGGTTTTGAAATTAGTAATGTTTTCATGCATAGAATATTATGCACGTTATAAATGACCACTAGTGTTATTAGATGAGTAACCTCATGGAGTTTTTGAGTAGCAAGAGTAATGTACAGAACTAGTGTAAGGATCTTGTTCCATTACCTACTTACCTGCTTTTAGTGACCACTTTGACTGACAGTACTGTGTCTGTAATAACTTCATTTGACAATTAGGAGCAGAATTTTTCAAGTAGGGTGGGGTCAAAGGCAGTTGCTTTGTGAATTTAACAGGTAACAACAAACTAATCAAAAATTGCTTTACATTTTAATTAGCCAAACAGTCTTAACTGGAAAAAAGTTTTCTGCCAACCACAAGATACTGTTCCTCTTGGCAATAGCACTGCTCTGGCTTTACCCAGTACCAGAGCTTTTGGCACTGACTGAAGACAGAAACCAGTCCAAAGAAGAAAGTAAGGGCATCTCAGCAACTGTATGGTCACTGGAATAGCTGGGGGAAAGGGAGTGGCAGGAAACTAAGCTGAGCCTTCCCTCTCTTTCCCCTAAACTACTGGATAACAAATAACGCCAGAGCTGGTCCTGGAAAAAGAAGACTGACCATACTTTTCTCCCTTTTTAGCCTTTTTTTTGAAATGCACTTACACTTGTTATGCCCGTTTCATTCTTTAGAGTATCTAATAAAGCAAAAATTCAGTTCAGTCATATAGCTTCCTACAAATGAAAACCAGTTCTAGTTATTACTAGATTGAATTAATATAATTGAATTAATATAATTGAATCATTATTTCCCATGCAAAGTTATCCTGAATTTACATACACAGTCACCAGACTTCCAGTCTCCTACCTTCCATAGAGCACTCCTTAACAATACTCTATTTTGCACAAAGCCTTTGATTATAACACCTGGAGTAATACAAAGATCCAACTATAGACACAAAACCAATGGTCACTATTGTGTTACTTGTACATTTCTTGCAAACATAAAGAATGTGGACAACCCATGTGATGAAGAGAAAAGGAGTTTGATGAGTGGAAAATGAATTTGTTTTCTTTTTCACATTAAAACTGCATAATTCTTTGGGAACCTGCATACCATTTATAAATCATTTAATAAAGTAGAACATTAAATACAATTTCTAGACATCAGAAAATGACTAAGAGCTGTACAAGTATATTGAAATATCTAAGAATCCATTCCAGATGTGAAGAGTTAGAACCAGTTCTCAAATCTCAAGTTCAGATATTAATAGAACAATTTAATTTTCTGAATTGATCTTCCTGTGAATCCGTAAACAAGATCCAGTTCTTAAAAACAACTCTTCATCACTGCCTCCAAACTGGATCAGTAACATAAACAGAAAATTTTAGTGAGTTTCTACTAGACGGAGTTTTAAAATTAGAAAACCACTTCAAAAATTAATGAAACAGACATGATTCAGAACTACAAGGAAAACCAGGACACCGGCCAATTTCAAGAGTTTGAAATTTTAACTGATTCTTTCTCAGTGTCTGGACAGTGACATCATTCAATACTCGAAATTATTACATAGTTCCAAATTATGTGAGAGATTATACACTTACCATTAATCCATTTGGCTTCTGGATTATGGACTATGAACTCTTTTCTGAAGAGATCTTCCAAGGACAATCTGGTTTCTGATGAATTTGCAAGTTCATCTGAAATAAACATAACGAGATTATTTTAGATAGTTATTAAAAACAATATATTCATTGTAGTTTGCAAAACATCAGAATTACAGAACCAGCATACATAGTTCAAAGGTCCTGTTGAAATCCATGACAATACCTTGCTCTTATTTTTTTTCACTACAAGAAAACTTTTCATTTTTCTTCAGTAAAGCTTCAGAAAACAAAGCATTGGTACCTTATGGACAGGACCACTGAAGGATGTAGTGCTTGGCTATTTATTATAGTGGTACTGTAGTGGCAAAGCTCCTTCTTGCCACAGCCCTACACCATAAGAAAAGTCTGATTACAAACCAATACAAAAATTCCTGACAGCCAAAGGATGTAGTCCATATTGATCACCTTATACAGACAGAAACTAAGTAAAATACTCCTGTAAGTAAATTTGGAATCAATTACACCTATCCTACAAATTAAAATGTAAAAAATAATAATAATTCCATATGCATATTTTATAGTCCATGCTTGCTCTCTAGTGAGAAGCACAACAAAACATTTGGCTAACAGCCTTGTGTTTTTCCCAAACATGATAGAACCCAGGAATATTGTGCTTCTGAACATTAGCCAACATCGATTTTCAAAACAAAACAATAAGTTGCCAGCTCCTAAAATCATCTCCATGCTTCATAAAAGAAAAAAAAGAAGATCTGCTAAATTCTACTTTTCTTGTGCTGTAGGTTAAATAATAAGTAGCGGAGATTCAATAGCGAACTGTTACATTAACATGTCAAATCAGAAATACTATTAAAGTAAAAGTTTTGCTGTCAAAACACAAAGTTTCTAATGAATATTCACTGATAGCATCTATGCACTTCACCTCCTAACAGCTTTAGGCTATTTAAGAGAACAGCAGCTGCCAAAAGCTGCGTTATACATTGCCCATGCACTAGCAAAAATATGCACCTATGCATTTCCGACACAATCAACCAGACAGATGCCCAGTCAGGTCTTTTAATCATTTTATCATTATTGAGCAGGTCTGCCATAGATTACTGCAGTACTTCTCTGCTCTATGAGCTTTTCCTTCCAATGTGTCAGGCATCCACCTTCTCTACAAGAGGATCTTTTTGTTAGTCAGATTTTGTCCTTACAGATTACTGATATTAAACAGTGCAGCTGATGACAGACCCATAGAAAAAGAATATCTAGAATCACAGCAGTCAAGGAGCAATCTTGTTATCTTGATGTCAAACCAATATGTTACCAACAGGTTTTTAACAAATAAATGTACTCTGTAAAGGTCGTATTCTGTAATACATTTCAGATGAAAATGCAACCCCTTCACAGTGAATAAAGTCAATCATAGTTTCGTTATTGGTCTTTATTCAGCCAAATTTCTCAATTAGAGACCCAGCTGAAAGCTTACTGAAATCAACAATAATATGATTTTTTTGCCTTTAAATGTCAGCACTGCCTGCTGCAATCACTTCAGTTAGTATTAATAAGGTGCATCCTTGCTGTACTGAAGAGAAACTCCTTTATAATGCACATCATAAATTTACAATAGACACAAGGCCATCACAGCTGCTCACTCCACAGCACTGCTGCATTTTGCACGCACCTCCCTCCCAGGTCTCAGCAGGGCCCCGGTAAGCACTTACTCACCGTAATCAACTCTTCTTGCCCTTGATGTCTTATAAGGCTAAGCATGCAGAGTTGTTCAAATCCTCTCTCATAAGACAAACGTTCTAATCCTTAAATAAGCTTTTTGCCCTCTTCCTACCTTCCAGGGATCAAAATAGTCTGTTTGGGTTTTTTTTTAGTCTCCAAGTCCAGCATGGGACACAATATTCCACTTGCAGTCTGACTAGAGCTTTACAGCAAAGTAACATTATCTCTCTTGATTTATACCTAATCCCTCTGTTTACACATCATGGGACCTTGTTAGCTCTTGCTCCTGCCTCACACTGAGGTTTTATCTTCAAAGTAAGCACATGTTGTTATATATGCTCTACTCAGCTCCACAAATACATTCCCTGTCTTGAAAACACTACTTCTAACTTAACACCATCAAATACTGGGCTCTTCATACAGCCATTCTCCCTTCTCCATAACCTTGCTGACTACCTACCCTCAACAAGCTGTTTTCCATCACCTGTTTTGATTCAACACACCCCGGTCCTGACGCTGTTTGTGATCCCGAAAGGATTCCCCTTCTAACCTTTCTTGAGTGTGTTTCTATTTATTGTGACCCCTTATACCCAGCCAGTTTGCCAAATATCAATCAAGCTCACACAAGCTGTTATGTTGCCAAAAATTGTCTTACCCAAGACAGTTTAGTTTTCACAGATTTTTTTTTATTAACTGCTTTAATAAAAAATCACTAAAACAATACATCAACTGTGTACAGAGAGGCTATCAGAGAAGAAAGGTATACCAGCTCTGCTCTAATTCACATGCCTGCCAAGTAATCTTGATATAAATTGGATTTTAAAGTAACTTTTAAAATTGCTGTTAGCATTGTTAAACTGAAAAAAATGGCATCTTCAAGCAACTTCACTAGATGTTTGAAACTAATTTTTTTTCTAATGCTAAAATATTACCGAAATAGAGCCTTGTTTGTAATCCTTGACACCAGCTTTCCACTCTGTCAATATCTCATATTGCATAATTTTTATGAAAAATGTTGATTTGACATCAAAAGACTCTAAAATAGTAATTTAAGTTTCCAAAATTCTTGGTTAATAGATAGCAAGATGAATTACACAACATGTGAACTCTCATATCACTATACTGTGTTCATCTTTCTTGAGCATAAACACAAATTAGTATGTATTCCACAAAGTACTTATTTTATTTTAAAGACTGCCTTTTTCCACTTTATGTTTATTACCACATTACCAAATAGCCTACTATCTCTTTTTCATTTCCATTTTAAATTTTATTGAATTATTCCTTGAAGGAATCGTATTTCCAATGTCCTCACACTATTTCCCATGGATTTCTGTATTTCAGTCTGAAATTATATATATTATGTGTAGAAAATGAACACAGATTACAGAAGGTACAAACAAAATCAAATGTTAAAAAATAAATGGCTACTTTTTAACTATACATCAAACTAACAACAGTTCAACAACTGGTGTGTATTTATTCAAAATTACAAACCTGTCTGTGCTTACTAAACTAGAAGACTGCAAAAGTAGAAAGTAATAGCCTCATTACTTTTCATGAGTTTATAGGACATTATTTTTGCAGGTTAAAAGTAGTCTAAACACCTCATAAAATTTACCTCCTAACTTAGCAAATAAAACTAATAATGATGTAGTATAGTATATTATTAACTCAAACTCCTTACTGACTTTTCTGTGGAAAAAAGTTTTAACACTAGAAATTGGAAAAAGGCTTGATGTTAAATGCCATCTGAAAAGTGGAAAAACACCACTAGTAAAATGTATGTAAGCTAACAGGTATATTGGTAACAGGGAATTAGTATGGTTTGTATTATGTTTGCATGAAAAAGGAAAAACAATCTACCAGAAAGTAGTCAGATACCAAAACTTGTTTACCAATTTACAGTAGTTACAGGGAGCCTATACAGCATTGAACAGAAACCTGAATCTTCTGGTAATGAATCTTCACTTCAGAAAAAAAAAAATTTTTAGTTTGCCTTCTATTCATTTAAGAGTAGTATGAGAGATGGCGTGGAAGGGTTGGTTGCAACGCTGTTCTAAACAGAATATTTACCTATTGGACATAATCCAAACAGATCCTTTTCCTAGAGCTAGATTTTACTCAAAACAATTTTAAAAAAGCATTTTCTGTCAGTTTGGCTGATCTAAATGTTCCCTAAAGGAATTTTTCTGCAAAGCTGTCTTTTTTCAGAGATGAAAAAAATCTCTGATTAGAGTTACATGCCACTTCGCTCAAGAGTAATTACCATATATCAGCATGCATAGTTTAAATGCTAACATCAATATCTCAGTAACAGAGTCCCACATAAAGCATTCGAGTCCACCACACCTTCAGAAACTGTAAGTTAACATGAAAGTATCATTCCCAAAACTAAAAACAGCCTTAAGTGTTGTGGCAAAACACCTGTACAGCGGTGGCAACATCTGTACAACTCTTAGGCTGTTATTCGGTGATTTTTCACATAAAAGCTTTCAGTTTCTAGCACTTCCAATTGAGCATTTCTCAGTTTTGAAATGTAGATCAACAGTGGTCGATCGGATAGATCTTCAGATAATTTCTACGATGTGGAACGTGCTGTCATGATGCAAAGTACAAAAACATGCGGATGTAAAGGCAGGAGTGAGGCACTGATCCCAGAAAATCTACCTATGAATATTTCAGTATATGCAAGTATGTGATGAAACTTCAAAAACGTGAAATAAAATAAAAGCAGAACAAGAAAGATACCTGTGTTACATTAATGCTGACATACAAACAAAACGATGGCATTTCATAAACAGCTATTTCTGTCTCTGCATTAACTCCCAATATAAAGAAAGTTACATTTATAGGATTATTCCCAAGGTGTTTTTTTCTTTTGTTCTCTCTTAAATATTTCTCCAGCAATCACCTTCAAATATTACACACAAAAATCGCTGCATTCATCATAAAATTGCCCCAGAGGATAGACAGGCTCCTATTCTGAAACTCCGAAGCTTTTCCACACTCCAGTCTCTTACTATAACAAGAGTAACCTCATTCTTTGAAACCTTTGATATCTTCATGCACTTTCTTTATCATTGCACTTACATAATTGTGAAGAAAACTAGCAGGGATACTTGCTGGTAAGCCTTCTACTCCCAGCTACAGAACAATGTAGCAATTTGTGCCTGATGGGCACAATAGGGGTTTTTTTTAATGTACTTCTTCATCCACAGAGGTTCACAAAGAGTTGTTGAACCCCAACAAGAGGTTACTCGACTGAGAGTCCATTCAGACTCTACCACTAATCTCTTACCTTACTGAATGGTCTTACATTTTTCCATCTCTTTGTTGAGAACACTAGTAGTACCATTGATGAAAGCAATAGAAAGGGGACCAAAATATTACTAATATTGTTGGTACAATTTACTGAAACCACAACCATAATTGCAACACAGATATATTTTAACAGAAGCTAAGATATTAGTAGGTCGAAATACATCTCTTATTTCAACACAGTTCCTGCTTAGTGTTGTATGTTCGAGTTATATTTCATGTAATAAAAAAGACTAAAAAAATCAAGAATATCCATTTAGTTTTAATATCTTTGTATCTTTAGCAGAAGCTAAAGCCTCTTTGAAGCCTTTTGCATATAACTTACATGGAACATTTTCTTGTAAAAGCTTGTCATCTCATACAGAACTATTGATCCCTCTATTAAAAAAGGCATTCAATCTATTGCTCAGAGTTTGAGTGAAGCCAAATGACAACTGTTAAAAGCGCACACGGACCTACGAGTTTCCTATATTGTGGACAAAGCAATGCATAAATAACTGTAGGCAAAAGAGATAATTTCTTTTGGATTTGGCGTATCAGTAAATACACTTTTGCCTCCACAAATCTTTCAACAAAACAATCAGGCTTCTGAGCAACCACCATTTGAAATTATTACCATCTCCATAAAAAGAAGCAGCATGATGTTTAGTGGAATTTACATGAAATCTAAAAAGCACCCATCAGTACAGTCAGAACTAAACAGGGAAGGAAGTCTCTGATGCTTAAAATAGCATTAGAAATGAAAAGCCATGCAGTCTGAACTATCCCAACGTAACAGAGGACATAATTCTCACTATTGCACTGAACAACTTAATTCAGATCTATTATATTTTATGAGAACAATTTGCAAAACCAAGTATTAATAATACCAGATTGGTAGCACCTTAGCAATAGCCAGAGCACCTCACAATAGCCAGACCTGTGAGAGAGTCTCCAAGTTTTTCCTCCCCTCGAATGCTAGACATCCCAAAGTGATCTTACATATCTTCAAGACCAGATAACTTCAGCTACAGTGCTTACTACCTGCCAGCAAAGCGGCAGAGTATCAGAATATTTTCTTCCAAAAACATACTAATTAGTCATGACAGTGAAGGGGGAATACGACTGTTTAGAATCAAAATATGGAAAGTTGCTGTCCTACAATGTACCTCCAAAGCTTTCATTGGTAAGCATTTCCAACCTGCAAGAAACCTCAGTTTTATAGACCTAGATCATTTTGGGAAAAAGGTTGGTGTTTATATTAAGCTCTACAGTCTCTACGGGATATCTTAGGGCATGTGAGCTGACAGAACTAGTTTTTACTTGCATGACTTGAACTGAAATGCAGGTCTCAGCTTACATCAAATTTTCAAGCAAGCTCTATGGATATTGAAACTGCCTCAGATATGTTGTAATTCACTAAGCATTTTTAACATACCAAAAAAAAAAATTTCCCTAGATTGCCTATTCTTTTTTCTATGAGTGCCTTCAAAGACTTCAATTTATGTTTTTACATCATTATTAATTCTATATAAATATAAGAGACAGAACTGATGTTTATTATTGTGAATTCCAGCATAACACTTTTGAGATTTTACAAGCCTTAAAAAAAAAGTTACCTCTCCTTGAAAAGAAAAAGAGTCTTCTGTCTTAAAAGTGTACCAGGATATGCCACCATTTACCCTCAACATCTGTTTTTCATTAGTCCCTGAAGAAACTCCTATACACTGAGACACAGCAGCACAACTTTGCTTTTATTTTTCTCAAAATGTTCTAAGTAGAAACAAGCAGTTATTTCTTTATCATACCTTGGACAGCACCATGTATATGTAGTAGATATTTATACAAAACAGAGGAAGCAGAATGGTCTGTAGAATTCCTACATACTCCCTCCAGCTCCCTTGTTCCCTCCGACAAGCAAAACTTTTTGATCCTTTTCCACTCAGTCTCCCCACCTTCCTTTCAAGCAGCAGCAGTCTGCTACTGTACTTGCTCATGCACAGACCCACCCAGCTTCCCTTGATTTCATCTGGTGGCCAAATTGTCTGGAATTCTTATTTAACTAAAAAGCACTTCATTAGTGTTTTGGTTTACACAAACTGGGCACTTGCATGGAAGTTAACATCTGCAGACCAATATTTACTATCTAGGCATGCCATCCAAATCAGGTACTTTACATTCTAATTTTAAATCTGGAAAAAAGAAATTAAAGATAATTTTTTCTTTAAAAGTTGTTCAGTGTTTCCTTCCCTTAGGTTCCTAGATGCAGTTAAATGGTTGCTGCCCCAGCAGGAAAAAGAAAATCTTTAGAAAAATAACTCCCATCAAATTAGGGAAAAAAATAATAAATAAATTAGCATAATTATTTTATACATTCAACTGCCTTTTTTGTCTACTACTTGCCCTCCCCCCTTTTTCTTTTTGTAAATGAACCTTTAAGTAATTTCCCCCTCTTTGTTTTTGAAAGAAAGAAAATGGAGGAAGTTTTTGCATATACATATGAAAGATACGTGCTTCTGATTCAGTGAGAAGTTTCATTCTCAGAATTAGTTTTCCGTGCCATACAGTTCCTCTTATCTCATCTGTGAATCTGAAATTACACCAAGACACAAGTGACAAAATCTTAAAGTCAGCTTACAGCTGCTGAGGCTAATGAGGATTGCTTGTAGCCATCTCAAGGCTGACACAATTCTAAGGACTTACTGCAAAGCCAAATGCTTCTGCTCCACAAGGCCTCTGGTAACTCTCGAGTCCCTACAAGCACCAGATTTATACTAGTCGGAAGTTAAAATGCTTAAGGGGAAGAGATACTTTAACATTTGTATGTCATTTTAATAACTGCATTATGAATCATAAACCTTCAGTAAGATAAAATAAAGAAGTAGGTTACCTGGCGTTAAAAGAATGACAGACATAGTGATGAGTGAACAAACAACTAGAATCACCAGCAGCGCAATAGCAATTCCCTTCCAGTTCCTCTGCGGAGGGCTGTTACTTCCAAGTTCCTACAGGAATGGAAAAAAATAAAATAAAAGGAAAAGACCATGTTTCATAACCATATATTTCTAGAACTATTAGTGACAGGAAAATTGCTTTGTGCATACTCATAATCACAGCATGGGAGGTGATCATGATCCCTCCTCTCTCAATAGTACACACAGTCATGCAAAGGTGTGTAACTCTTACATTTTTTTAATAGATATCTCTTTTTTTAAAATATATATATGTAATTTTATACCCCTAAGACACAGTCAAATGAGCTTATACAAGCTGTCCAAAATACAACTGGTGTTATAATGTGCTGAACATAAACTTCAGGACAATATCAACTAGCAGTTTATAAGATAATTACAGAAATGAAATGTAGCAATTTACTGTAATTCCACCTAACGTGGTATGGACCATAAAGGTTTAAATACACATCCTTTTTAATGTACACTATTAAACTTATTTGTAGTAGAAAACGTTTACAAAACTGCCTGAGGCTCCAAGTATTCCATCCGAAGCCACACAGCTCTTCTTTTCTATACAGTAGTTCAACTGTAAACTGCTCCCCTATTACTCATAAAAAACCAACAGTAGCTTATAACAAATGTTAAATGAATGCTTCTGTAACTACTAGTATACTTAAACCTACATTCTCTGTGGTTACGTGTTTAACTCCTGTTAACTCCAGCCAGACACCATTTAGGTTTGTCAGTAGTAGCAATGCATTGCCTGTGTTTATGGTACAGTTTGAGACAAAACAACACGTAAACATCTAACAACAGAACAACAAAACCAGTACAATTGTTTCATACAATCCTAACTTTCTCCCACAGAAAACAGTATTTTTGATATTTATAGCTGGCAAGCATAAATATTTCTCTGCCACAATTACCCATGCTTTTACTATCTCAAAATTAAACTGCTGTGAAAAGACTCTGTGAAAAGAAACCTGGGAGGGACTTCACAGAAGATCCCACTCCATCCCACTTACAAAGTTGAATTATGTTACACAAGTGTTTCACGGTCTACACAAGCTTCCACTAAGCTTCAACTAAATACCGAGTGGGGTAAAATATGTGGGCTTTAGCCCACACTTGCCCTTGAAGCCAATACCACATACAAGCCTCTCTCCCCCTGCCCACGACTTGCTGTCATAACATGCTTCAGCAGAGCCCTGCAAGGCTATCTCTCCACTCAATGCATAGGAAGAGATTGCCACAAAAGATGAGAGATTACTTGGGAGTCTCTCCTATTTGATTTGCAATCCTGGGTTTGTTAATCTTGCAAGTACATAGCAAGAACATTCTTTTATCTTTCCCCTTTCTGCCAGACAAAAGGGTAGAGGGATGGGGGTGACTCTGCCACTTCAGCCATCTTGTTCTATGGGGAGGACTAAGGCACAGAAAGGCACCTTCTGCTGTTTTATAAGCTTCCAAATGCTTATTGATACTTTTTCACATACAGATAATTTTAGTTTTCTGAATTATGAGAAATTGAGATGTTTTAACAACAGAAAAGGCCTTCTTGCCTGGTGTACACCACCTCAACACCATACACCACCCAGAACAAGATCTCTAACAGTGTCTTTATTTTTTTTTTTTTTTTTTAACACCTCACCTGTTCATTTCCACCTGTAAAAGACAGTTTCTCTCCAGGAAACATAAGGGGAATTCCCCTACAGAGTCTCTAAACAGTCCCACAGGGGAAGTCTCACAGGAGCCCTCAGCCTGTCACACCTCCCAGCAAGGAGGCCCTTGGCCACCTCGACATGGCAGGCAGCCACTGGACCCCACCCTTCTGCCTGGCCTGGGCCTGGCTGAGCTTGCTCATTTTTGAGATTTTTAGCCCCACCAGAGAGGAGAATTAGCCAGTCTGTCTACTCAGTGTAAACCCTAGGCCACAGCTGGTCTTCAGGGAATCAGCTCCCTCACCTGACAGGTGGTGTCGCCTTCCTTTCCCCACAGCTGAAGCCAACTCGGACCTAGTGGTAAATGGCTGCTGGCCAGCCTGGGCTGCTCTCAGTCCTTCCCTCCCAGTGGCTGTAAGAGTAATTGTACTTTTTTGTTGATACTCATTGAACAGCTGATAAGGGATGATATTCAACTATAGTACATAGAAGGAAATTACTGCAGACAGTTGCAGTACAGCATTAGCTGGTGGTCCCTCTCAGACAGAGCTCTGTGCAGCTTTCATGGGGATTGCCGTGCAGGAGAAGCCTGATTACCATAACCAACAATGCACCTCTGATGCCAATATTTTTTTTACTGAAGTTCAGGACTCCTGTCATCCACAAGCAGGGGAAAAAAAATGTGTTAGCAGGAACTGCTGGCATCTATCACCTCCTCATCCCATTGCCCCTGCTTCTCAACACCTTGCAAACCTGCCTGCTCCCCTTGTATTCTTCAGCTCCTCCTGATTCACTCCCACCTCATTAAATACTAATTACCATAGAAACTTCCTGGGTAGCCTTAGTGACAGTTGGTCTTGAAGGCCTGCATGACAGCTTCACAAGCCCCTTTGGTGATCCCCAGGATATGAGAATTACATGTCTCAATCTTTTCTGGACAGCCCTGGCCACACTGACACTGCAAGGATCCCCAGCCTTTTCAGATAAACACAAAATTTTTCTTTCCTGCATATAAACTCAGATCCAAGCTATTACTTGCCCTTAAGTAAGAATTATTTTAATGTTAATGGCACAGTCTAGAAAATACAAACTTATTCTAAACATAACAGTATAAGCCTTATTCATATGACACTTGAATTCAATTGTAATAGAAGAACTAGCAGCTTGTATACACAAGCAGCAGTGAGAAAACAGTAGCTACCCTCAGAGAATTGTGAAACCTTATTCCAAAGGATTGACTTAAAACAACAGAAGCTGGACAACTTGATGAATGTACCAAAGCCTCTAAAAAAATCTACCAAGTCCTCATTATTCAGAAGGTTCGTCTCTGCAGACATGAATATTGTTCAGTTTCTAAAAATAAAGCTCCATTTTAAATACTTCTGCAAATTTTTGCAAGAATATCAAACGGATAAATCTAGTATTGAGCATACAAAGCTTACTGGTACCCATAGTGAGAAAGAAGAGGGCTTCCAGCTAGCTGAAAATCTTGGAGACTCGCATAAAAGGAGAGACTTGTCTCTGACTAAGAATAAAGTACTTGGTTTTAATATTTTGATAAAATTTGTGTTCTTCCAAATGATTAGAAGTTATTAAAAGGTCATGATGATGTTTTGATATTGAGTGACAACATTCTGGTAAGACATTTGTGAAGTTAATGTACACTAACAAAAAAGATTTGATGAAATATTGGAAAAATTTCTATAATAAGGTGCATTCATAGCACAACCAATATCAAGGACACCTCCAACCAACTCTCTTGATGTTAACCAATGCAACTCTTGGACTATACCTCACAAAGTTTTAAATTAGAGTAAGCTGCTGTTCTTCAACAATAAAATATTTTTATCCTTGCACTGCCTTTCAAAATGGTCATAAGCAAAGGCAGTTAAATAGATTTTTAGACCATGTATCACTGGCAAGACAGAAGCTGTCATTTTTGACTATGACAAGAAGATAGAGGCATTCAAGAGGAAACATCATAGAGGGCCATACAATGAGAAGCTTTTGACATCATATAGTTTCCCCATAACTAACTGGTACATAACAACAGTGGACACACAGATGGAGATGCAGGGATCTAATCTTCTAAACAGGCTCTTCTATTAATGTGGTTTGAAAAAATATCAACTTCTGAATATAATGTTTTATATATAATACTATCTATAACATTATTATCGATTTTACAGTCTAACTCTAATGAATCAGAAAATGCTCAAAGTATAATGCAATTGCACGTTTTCTCATTATTTAAAGTACCTTTTTCACAAAGCATTTAATTGCACTGTTGCCAAAAAAAATCCTTAAGTAACATATATTTCTGAATGTAAATTGTGATTGAGTAATACCTTACTAAAACACAGCTACAAAGAGAAAAATCCATTATACTGCATACACAAAAAGCTGTACACAAATGTTATAGAACCTAATGCTTTTGGCCTATTCCTGCCAAATGCTAAAGACCACATGTTACCATGAACTTTTAATCACTACCATCAGTGAACTCAACATATGGAAACGAAGGGAGGTTCTGGCCTAAGAGCCTAAACTTTCTGCTCTGTGACTGCCTCCATTTAATCTCTGTCAAAAAGACCCCTAAAAGAAAAGGCATAACTTGCTGTCAGACTGCTTTTACAAAGACAGGTATTATATAGCATTACAGAGGAAGCAAATAGTGTAATTAAGTCATCACACCAAAATTTTGCAATAGTAACCAAAAGAAAGGCTAAAACAAAAATCTGCAGAGATTGGACATGAGAGGGATGACAGGTTGAGGCTGTCAAAGGAGAGCATGAGTGATTTCAACCCTTTAGCATTCCTCTATGCTAAATCCCACTTGCCACTGAAAAACAAGTATCTCTGAGAGAAATGCTGAAAAACTGTATCCAGCAAATACACAAAGCAAATACAAATCAAATATGCTGAAGCATTTTTCTCTCTTCTTTCCTAGGCTGATTTCTAAATATATACTCCCTCCCCAAGCACTGTTTACTGACAGATGATGAACTGATACACTACAAGCATGAAAATCTTTTAAGCACTAGCAGGACATGGCTTTGAATTTCAGTCTATGGCATGTAACCTCATCCAGCAGTTCTGAGGAGTTGTTCTCTATTTTTCAATGAAATACAGAGTCTGACATGTATGTTTCATCTTGAAAATAAAAAAACTACAAAATTACCTCATAATGGCTGTGTTACACCCAAATGTAACAAGAAGATATAACCCAAGTTCCTATTACAATAGAAGTAACAACATGAAGCGAATTTCCATTAAATTTATTTCATATAGAAAATTCTTTATCCCTTGACACTGAAATGCAAGTGCTTATAATTTAAGAGTGCTGTTTCCTTTTAAGTAGTATTGGGGATATTGATTTGGGAAAAAGAATAACTTAACATTAAAAGATTAGGACCTTAAAAAAAAAAACAAAAACAACCCAAAAACCAAAAACTCAAATATTTCCTTATTTTTACCTGAATAAACTTACAATCTTTCTTGTAAGAAGTATAACCAGGAAAAACATCACCGCTTCCTTCCTAACGCTTATCAAGTTGTTTTATTGTTAATCAATGAGGATAAAAAGCCTTTAAGAAATCATTTTTCTAGCAAATGTGTACAACTAAGGAGACAACAAAAGTTCAGAAAATATTGCTGTAACATGCTACATTAATAAGTCAGGTTTTTGAATTATTTGAATAGCATTTTCCTGCTTTCTTGGAAAACTCTTTATGTCAACCACAATACAATTTCTACCATGGAAATAATGACAGAAGCAGTAGGAGTCTGCCTGGTGCAAGCAGGCATACTAAAGGGCATTGGCTAAAGCTTGGGGACTAAAGAGTGCCTCTGCCAGGACTTTAGAGAAGAGGCAGGTTAGTTAAAATGCAGCATCCCCTTTGGGAGAAGAAATGAAACACAAACTTTTAGAGATAAGCTAACCCTGAGACCCGGCGTTTAACTAAACTGCTTTTTCTCAGAGAACTACATGCCCATTTGTGACTGACCTAGCTGATAGATGTTGAAATGAGTCAAATATAGAAAATATGCATTTATCTATAAAAATTAAGAACAAGAATTCTACCAGTTTCAAGTATTTCTGCTGTCTACAGCTGAAAGTGAAAGCAGAGACTCTGCCATTATTTCTGCGGTCCGGAGTGAACTTTACCAGGTTGACATGTTCAGTGGTACAAGCATATGTGCAGGTGCACGTTGGTGTTCTCCCCTAGACTGTGGGTATTTGAAACAGAAAAACCATCAGCACTGAGCTGCAGCAGCTGAGGCATTAAGGGCAGATGAAGGATCTCAGAGGAGCCACGGGCTGTAGCAGTTTCTGCCAGCATAGCACCTTCTGAAGCCTTGAATGAATAGTCTTCTTTAACCTTTTTGTTTTTTAAATTGTTCCTGTACTGTCACCAGGACAAAGCCTACAAAGGAAAGCTCTAAGAAGAACCACAGCCTTCCCTTATTTTGGCAAGAATTTCAGGGGCAAAGTGCATTAGAGTAGGAAAAGCAAATGTAATTTGCTTTGCAGTAGAAACAAGAATGAGTCTCACTCTGTAGCTTGGATGTAATCATGACAATATCACTTAATGACTCCTCCAGCATCTACTTCATTAGACTCTACTATTTGCATTCCCCAAACACGAAGAAAAGGTGATAAACATAAAAAGACAGTTTCATGTTGTATCTGTCTCAGGTGTTTTAAAAGACAGACCCAGGACACTTATAATAAAAAGATTGCAGTCTTTCCAGAATTCTTTATATAGCTGGTCCTGCAACTGATATTAAGTACTACCTGCCTTGACTATGCAGTGTACTATTGGCAGGAAAATTACCACAGCAAGCATTTAGAATTTGTGATGAAATGATTGCATCCATTCCTTCCCAGCTGTTTTTGAGTAATCCCATGGCCTAAATAGCAGAAGAGACTAAAAGACAGATCCACAAAGTGGCACAGGATAGTTATAATCCATTTGCATAAGTACCTATCATTTTCATCCCTCATGCTCCCTTTACAATTCGCCGTGTTATAACATCCTATTGCTCCAGTTCTTGTCTGAATGATTATGGTCATACAATTACTTTTCCCGGTCAATATCTTTATTCATCAAAATGTTGGCGCTTCTTTTCAGAGTCACTGTAAAATGCCACTTTCACAGGAATGCATGACTCTCTGTCAGCTCTGTGGATAACAGGCATTTTAAAAAGAGACCAGCTTGTTAGCAATTACCCTGCTTAGAACAGGTGCGGGATTTGAATATGGGAACAATCTGTCTTCATATTTT
Organism: Strix uralensis; assembly: GCF_047716275.1. Lineage (NCBI taxonomy): Eukaryota > Metazoa > Chordata > Aves > Strigiformes > Strigidae > Strix > Strix uralensis. The sequence continues at coordinate 36,499,047 of NC_133977.1, forward strand.
TATTTGTCTGGGCTGCACTGGTAAGAGAAACCCCTCCTTTTGCAGAGCCAAACTGAAAAAAAACCCAGCCCAATCCAAAAGAAATAAAACAAAACAAAACAAAACCCACCCCTGTCTCTGTAAAAATAAAACTAAAAGAATAAATGTGCACATTTAAGTCATTCTGAGAAGTGTTAATCACCCACACTGGTTATGTATTTTTCTTAACCTTGCAAAACATTTGTGGGGTTTTTTTCAGCCTTGATAATTTTTGTTCTAAGCTGAGAATTTTTTTTCCTGGACCTGCAAGTGCCCATTCACAGCTTAAATTTTGGTAATTTTTGGTATTTTGGAACAGCTTTGTCAACACCTCTAGTTCCAGCTACTCACAAAAGAAGATCAGAAACATTTATGGAATCTATTGAATGCATTATAGCTAGCACTAAGAATGCATTTCACATCTTCCAACTCATTTTGCAGTGTACCTTGTAACATTTACTCAAACACAATGAGTTAGCTATTACACTAGACAAACAAGTAAAAGTCTAACTTCTACAGCATTCTACCAAAATCCCTGTTCAAGGTCTAAACACACTAGACGAGTTTAAAATTTTAGTGATTACTTATACATGTAATAAATACAAAATCAGGGAGAAAATGGGGTCACCGCAACCAATTAAAACAGCATGGCACATGCACATCCACTTTTTGTTTTACGAACGCAACAGTATTCACATTTGCAGCATAGAAAAGCAAGGGAAAAAAAACAAACTATGATGGTGCACAATATTAAAAGAAATATGTAAAATACAGGTCATGGAAAACACTGCAATAAGGACTGAGAAGTAGCTGGGGCAGAGGGAGACTTGGATAAAACAACAATGGATGACAAAACTGGTTTATATTTGACATAAAAAACAGTCATGATGTTGAGACAAGCTACAGCAGGCAAAGGAATTCATCTGACTTTTGGGAGCTGAGTTGAATGTAACACACTTCTATGAAAAGGTATAATGCCACGTAGAGTTATTGCAGCATCAGAGGCAACTTCATTGAGACTCAGTATTTTGAAGTTGTTACCCTTTTTCATCCTATGTTCATGATCTTTTACAGTTTGTTTCTAAAAAGGTTTCAGAAGTAAAAATACTATACTCTTTTTCCAGTCCAACAGAAATACTTGGAGAATTAAGGAGAATAACGATGTTCTGGCAAGATGTAAGTATCTTGAGACTCAAAAGTACTTACGTACATGAAAGCCACAGATAGCCACCTGTAGGGATTTTTGCAAGTTCCTAAGCAGAACAGCTACTGAACTGCCGCTTTATTAAATACGTCTGTTTGCAAGACTCATCTAATCTCCCCTGCAAATCTCACCTCCAGTCAGTTGGTTGTCAAGAGGAGTCACACACCCTTTCAGGGGTCTGAGGCTCATTGCTAGCCCTGGTGTGACTCCAGGTTATGTTCCCTGTGTCCTCATTGGTTCAACGCTCCAATATTCACACTGTGCTACATCTTCTCTTCCTCACACAACTCTCATCTTGAAGCTAATGAGATTTTTGTCTGAATATGAAAAGCTATCTCTCTATCTTGAAGACTGCCTGCAAGATTACATGGAAGTAAAGCAAGTGGCTCATTTCCAGTGAGCGCATGCATCATTAGTATCTAGAGGAAATCAACAATTTGTTTGCCATAATTAAAGAAAATTCTTGATGTATTTTACTAAAGCAAGTAACGCCAAGGACAGCAAAAGGTGGAAAAGCAGCAGGCAGAAACATGATTTTATTCAAGTTACTATGATGTAAAGGAACAAGTCTATATGAATAGAGTCATTTATGGCCAAAAAGATATTTTCACATATTCCTATTGATCCAAACTTTAATGAAATGTCACAAGATAGTAACATATTTCTTCCTTTCTTATTATGTTGAAGAAAAATCTCCCAATCAAGTAAAATAATGTATCTCAAAAGAAGGACATAAAAAAATGGATGAATACAGGCTATACATGTTGCATACCTACAGATCTTTCTATAGATATAACAAAGTTGTTTGCTAGAATTTGTCCTTTCGTTACTCAGAAACTAATTATACTTTGCCTGATTTGCTTTAAAAGAAAAAAAAAAAAAGCTTTTAAACGTATTTTTATTTCTGACTATACCTTCAAGGTCCCATAACAGATGACTTTTAAAACTGACATAGTCAATTTTGGCATTAATGAGCAGATCTGTTTGACAACATAACATTATACTTCACTGAGGGTTAGAAAAACAGGAAAGGTTACTATTCTGCAGTAATGTCACATAAGTCAAATTTAGATTTATGCCACTTAATTTCAAAATTTAAATTGAATACAGTGACTCTGTATTTAGTGGCATAACACCAAGCTCTGCACTGGAGCATAACTTTGAAGTAAGACCACTGTTAGATTAGGAGAACCAAAATCGCCTTTTGGAGTTTTTCACTGTTCAGTTATTTGTACACACACTTAATTTTATGGCATTTAAGAGCCCTGGAGAATGGATCTGACAATTTTATTATTTTTAGGTAAGTGATATTAAATCAGGAGTTGTCAGAATATGGAACAAATTTGTAAAGATTATTTTTCAAATTTACATCATATTTTTCTATTTGTTTTCAGATTCACACAGAAGTTATTTGCAAATAAAACAAGTAATTTAAATCCAAATGTGCCTTAATAAGCCTTTGTGTGCACATATATATGTACACACATACACGTATCACTGAATGTATATACAGATAAATACTATTCAAGGCAACATTCCTATAAATAAATTAAAATGTAAACAACCCAAAGAGTGTCAGTACCAGGAAAGAGAACACTGTAATCCCTGTGTTTAGGGGGATCTAAGGTAGTAGAAAGTTAGATGAGTTTCCCAAGGTCATGTGAGAATGGTAAACCAGCATCTCTTTATTTAAGTATTTGTGAACAAAGGTGTAGCAAACAAAATTTTTTGGCCAGTATCACTGGTCTCTGATTAGGAATTTATCATGTAGTTTTCCACAGTCCACTTGATTAAGTTACCTGTGTTTCCAAAAAACTGAATTTTATTTAAAGCAGAGGAATACTATGATTCCTCAGAAATAACGATATGGTTTTCTCCTGCATTTTGTTAGGGGAAAAGACCAAAGAGGTGATCAGGAAATCTGTAGATTGGATACTATATACTATGTTATATAGAGATAATATATACAATAACCCATGGGAACACTTGATCACAGTTCACTTAAAAACAATGCAAGTCCTCACAGCACTAACGACATTACATTTTTCACACACAAATACACACACACAGAGCTTACAAAAAAGCATTTATACAAAGATTATGGGTCATCAAATCATCTCCTTACATATACTCAATTAAAAAGCAAATGCAGTACTACAAGTGAAAAAATCATGAATTTTTTGGCTGTTTTACAGGATTCATTGATTTCAACAGTATACTTCAAGATAATGTAAAAATTCAGCTTTTTTTTTTTCCCCTACGAACTCTTCTTACCTTAATGGCCAACCCTGTCTACATAAAACTCTTCAAAAGCCCTTTATCCATTATGTTTCATGGCGAAATGTGAGCCACTCAATAATGTAGTAGCTCTTGACTGATCTATGGAAAATGGGAATGCCTCTTGGTGGGACGAAGCGCTCTCTTCTTTGCTAGGTGTTAAGACAGTTCTGCCACACGGGCATCAGCACGTAGCCTAGGGCAAACTTCATCAAAGGAAAAAAAAAAATCTTTAAAATATTATTTTTGACTCAATTGGGTAAGTTAAAATGGTCCATCACTTAAGATTTTAAGATTTGTTTCACCAACACATTTTCCAATTAACCATGTGATTTCTCTCGGTATTGATTCAGATCTCATTTGCTTCAGCTGAAAGATTTTGAAGTGTTGATCCTGCTAGGTTCACCACTGCTGACAGTTTGTTAAAGCATGGAGGGGGCTTTCAGACCAGCATACTGTACTGGGTCTGGCCGTGACGGAGTTAACTTTCTCCATAGCAGTCTGTATGGTGCTGTGTTTTGGATCGGTGGCTAAACCAGTGTTGATAACAAACCAGCGTTTTGGATATTGCTGAACAGTGCTTGCACAACACCAAAGCTTTTTTTTTTTTTTTTAAAACACCACAACAGGTCAGCTGAGGGGTGGGACAAAAGTTTGGAGGTGACACAGCTGGATCAGCTGAAACCAAATGGCCAAAGAGATACACCGTAACATGTAATGCCACGCTCAGCAATCAAACTGGGGGTAGAGGGTGAAAGCGGGGAGTCTTCCAAGTGGCCACTGCTTGTGGGAGGTGGAGAGTGATTGCCTTTGCATCACTTGTTTTGTGTTTTTCTTTCCTCCACTTATCAAACTGTCTTTATCTGGACGTATGAGTTTTCTTGCTTTTGCCTCTTCCTATTCTCTCCCTGGTCCCACTGTGGGGGGATGAGCAAGCGGCTGTGAGGTGCTCAGCTGCTGGACAGGTCAACCCACCACAGGCACGTACACCCTCTTCTCACAACACCCTCTTGCATCTACGTTTAATGACTGCACCACACATTACCTTTTACTTCCTTTCAAACAGATTACATCATAGCTGCCCTCAGTACAGCAGGAAACCGCAGTCTCTCTGAAACAGGGAATGGATTAAGAGTCAAGATGCTCCTATTGGCAAGCTTTTCCAGATGCTCTTTTTATTGAAAGCCAAAGAAATGAGTAGATACACTAAGGTCTGCTCTAGCAAACCTTGGACATTCTGAGAAACAACTCAAATGAACCTTTGATTGTAGGGATAAGTAATCCCTTGTGACCTTCTGACTCTCGGTTAAAGCTCCTATTGCTGCAATAGCTGGGAAGTTCCAGCCCTGCACGGGACACGCAGAATTAAGCACAAAAGGTGCCTAGATCTGGTATTTGTGAAGTTAATAGAGATAAAGCAGGATGGAGAGGAAAACCAGAGGATGATTGAGAAACATACACTCTGTTACTCTACGTGTTCCTACTTTACATATAGCTCTTTGTTTAGCATGGCAGCATAAAGAATATAGAAGAACAATAAAGAGTATTACTGCAACTTATGGAAAGGTGCCCAAAGTCCAAAGCCTTTACTCACTGGGGTTAGGTACTATTATTTCAAGCAGTATGAAATAGCGATAGTTACTTCTTATGGCTAATTCACACTTTTCATTAAACCAAGAAGGATACGTCCACACTGCACAAAAAGAGAAAGTAATAATCCACTTGTGCTTCACCACATTTTTGGGGGGAAGAAATGTAGATGATCACGACAGGCAAAACAAATATGGCATTCGAAACTGCTGTAGCAATTGCTTCCTCTGAGGTGTGCAGTTATTTTTTAACCAAAGTTACAAATATTGTAATACACTCATTTCTTACTGACCCATGCAATGCTATCACTGCCAGAACAAAACCATTTCTGAGACACATTCCTGCATAGTTGTTACAGTACGGGAATAACAAGCAGAAACAACAGAAACCAGAGAAATCAGGTTTAGTGTATTTTTATAAAATAAACGTAATAGAAGAGCACTGTGATTAAAAGGGAGACTGGGTAGCACTAAACGAAGAATATTTTTAGGGACTCTGTCACACTCTTAACAAGAGAATAATAGTGCCGTGAAAAGCAATGATACTGTCACACACCCCATGCATGCTTTAATACTTGTACTAATAAAGGTGAGAGCATATCACTGACTACCTTAGAAATACTGGCAGAAACCAATCCAAACTAGGAGTTTTGACTTAGACCAAGAAATGAATGGCACACCTTTCATTTTCTCCAGAGTAATGTCTTCTTCCTACCCGAGTCTCACGACAAATAAGGTAAGGATGATTTTTATACAACACATATTATCAATTTATTTTTGGTTTCTTGCCATTTTGAGAGTTAGGACAGTTATCATTAGAAGTCAGTTAAACAGAGCCACAGAAAGAAGGCAAAGATCTTACTGACGTAGAAGTGTGTACCTGGCTGTTGGCAGAGCTGTTACACTAAATTGGATGAAAAGTTCAAAATAGCCATGTCACCAAATTTTCCATTAAGGCACTGAAGGTAATTTGCTGTCTACAGATCCAGTACTCACAACAGATATTCAGTTCAAAACCTCTCCTTGGCTCTGAGCTTTAATATAAGAGCTAAATAATTCCTTCAGATCCACTTCAACAACTCCTACTGAAATGTCTGGAGGCAGAGGACAATATTTGACTCAAATGAAGGTGTTGGGCTACAAGACAGGCTAATACTGTGGCTTTCTTATATATACTTACAGAGATGCACTGTAGATTTCAAAGGAAATAGATTCTTCGGATACTCTATGATTCTCCAGATTAATAATTAAAGATGTGTCAACCTTTATTTCCTTTTTCTAAGTACTTGTCAGGAGTTGCTTATTTTTCAATCAGACTGAATAAACATATTCAGTCTGTCCTCAGAAAATGAGCTACTAGAAGCTAGAATCCAGACCTATATGGACAACTAATCTAAATAACTTATTAAATAAACTACCACAGGAGAGTTCTTCCAGATTCATGCTATGCAAAAATGGATTGATAGGTAATCTTGAAAGTTCATAAAATACAAACCACTTTCAGAGCAGATACAGGAAAAAAACAAACTAAGAAAACAAACCCCCCACAGAACATAACTATGGATTTCTTTACAGGTAAGTGGCAATGATTAACAAATGTCTTTTCAAATTTGTGGAAACCTGCCAAGAATTATTTTTTAGCTAATTCACAAAAAGGGAATGGTAATCAAAAGTGCTGGCATAGTTAATATCCAACTTCTGCAGGAAATTTCCTTCTTCACGTTTTCTGTTAATTCTACACCTGTAGCATTTCTTCCTGTTTTCTACAGCTCATAGTATCATATGCTCCTTATTCCCTGTTGAATAACTGAATAGTCCTTTATATCCTTGTCTTCTTTATATAAATAATTTATTCAATTTTCTGGGAGTAGCTGTATTTCAACTGATGAGGTTACAACTTTAGACAGCTCTAGCTGTTGCCACAGGATCAAAATTTTGAATAACGTTAAAACTAGCCCAAAGATCCCTGAAGTTGACTTGTCACACACCAAGTGACGAAGTGAGAAGCTGGCTACATGCTGCACCCATGATTTCTGGCTACAGTGGCACTTGGAGGAAGCAGCTCCTCAAGTCAAAGATTGTGGAGACATGCAGCCAAATCCCCATGCCTCTCTGCTACGTACATGACATTGAAAACACAAACCAGCTACTAGAGTAGCTGCTGCACAGCACACTGAGTGGGAAAACAAAACCCAGAGACTGAACTCCATCCTTTCTAATTTCCCCACCAATACAGTAGAAGATAGAAAAACAACAAAAAAAAAGACCAAAAAAAAACCCAACACACAACAGGCCAAACCAAACCAAGAACAGCTCTGACAAAACTGACTCTGACACAAGTTGGTCTGATGGACCAGATAGTTCAAAACTTGAAATTTCTTCCTCCCTGCCCCAGGTTGTATTGGTCATCACAAGCCTTCGCAAATAACCCCATCATGGCTCTAGGCGACTGAACACCCCAAGACATTTTTCTGTGCATAGTCTTCTCACCTAGACACTCTTGGGGGTGAATGTGGATAACATACAGTGATTTTTTTTTTCATGAAAACCAGTGTCAAGTAAAAAAGCTCAGCTTCTAAAATCAAATCAGTCAGTAACCTGGAGTCCTACTGCCTTCAATGTTTTCTACAGAAGTCTTTGAGGGCAAAAAGCATGGCTTATCACACATTCAAAAGTGAAATAAAAATATTAATCTCATCAGTTCATCAAGACTACCTGTCTATAACAAATCATCTGCAAAACAACATATTTTAATCGCATGATGTTTCAACATGATGCAGCAAAAGAAATTGAAGTAATACATTTTATAGGAAAAGTATCTGAAGTTTCTAATCCAATGTAATAATAACTGCCTATCTACATTGCTCATGTTACGCTTAAGATATATCAAAACGGTTGTTTATGTAACATAGTTGGAATGTAGTAAACGGGGGCAATTTTATGAGTCATTCTAACCTGGCAAACAGATGTTGGTGGCAGTTATTCTGTTATTTCCCCTAGAAGAGGAGTATATATACATTATTTTATTTATACTTCATATGATTACAATACAATCTGAAAGCATACTGCAAAAAGGATTTTGCAACAAAACTGAACCAGGACATTCTGACTTGGTAATTTTATTACCTGAGTATTTTATCCTGTGGAGTTATAAGGAGTATTTACATCTTACTACAGGCAGAAAGCTAGACTTCTCTTTAAGAAAGAACAGAAAAAGTGAATCAAAAAACTAGACATCTGAAAACATCCAAGAGAATAACAACAAGTTTTGCAAAGTACAGCTTCACCAACATTAATTGTATATGTTAGCTTCTGAAACAAGAAGCTACTGAAAATATATACATTCATTCTTCTGGGTGCCTTTACCAAAGAGGCAATCCAAAATTGCAGCTTACCCAAAAGCTGTCTATATCCTACTCAGCATCTACCAAGAAATGTATGTCCCCTCCCCTTAACCTCCTCTCTCTGAATATATCTATGTTAGTAGTCAATGCACTGCAAGACACTGCAATAAGAATGTTTTATTTTCTGTTTTCTATGCATTCCCTGAGGTTATTATTTGCATATTTAGGTAACCCTGCAAGTAAGCAATGAAAGAAACCCTTGGTGCTTTTGTCAAGTAATTTATTTTAAGGCTGCAACTTTAAATGTGTAAGCATACCAAGCAAGAAAAGGGCATAAACTGTTTTTAAAAAATGAGACCCGTTCTTGTTCTGTAATATTCCAATAATTTCTGTGTTAACGCAAAGGTTACAAAGAAAAGGAAAACATATGATTCAGATTACAAGTCAAGCTATTGTTATAGGACAAAGGAGAAGAATCAAATCAATGCCTTAACTACAGCCGGTTTATCAGGAAGTGCCCACAAACAATACTTGGCTGTTTCCTTCATGACCACGCATTAAGGCTGCAAATCTTCACTAGTCCTCCACTCGCGCTCTAAATTGAAGGTGCAATTACTTGTGCTCTGACTGCAGCCAAGTTGATTTGCAGGCTCCATCAGGTAATTAGGCACATGAATGGAAGAAATCATTGGTACAACTAATTGCGGCTCAAATGTAGAAGACAGCTTCTGAAAATCCTTGTCAGATAGGAACCGATAGGCATAAGGATAAGCAAGTGGAAATTCACTCAGCTTAAAACAGCACAAGCAACCGTGTATGGCTCCCCAGCGACTCCTTCCTCTGTGACTGGATTTCCAAAAGACTCATTCTTACAAGAAAAAAAAATTATAATAAGGCCACTCTCATCTCAGAGGAGAATATATTCATGACCCACATCTATCCTGTTACCTGTACCTGATCAGACAGTTAATGACAGCTAAATTAAGGGCAGATCTAGATACTGCCAGATACCACTAACACATAAATGTGTATTTAAAGAAACAATGATCACATTTTCAATTATATATCTGATTTTCAATCATACACTTTTTATGGGTCACTGTCTTCTGAGATTACAAAAGCAATTTTTATACCTAGTTTAGATTGATAATCACAGGATGAGTAAAACTTACATTAAGTGCCATAATCGGCTGCACATTCTACGAAACACTAAAAAATGTTTTGCTTATGCTAACTCCAACAGAAACTCAGGCACCAACAGTAGCCAAAACATCAGCTATGCTCTTTTCCCCCTTAGTTTATTTTGCCTTCTATCAAAATAACTCCACAAAATTTGCCAAAACTGAAGTATTTTACCAGTTATAAGGGGTTCTGAGCCTGACTGCGGTTTAATACACCAGGACGATACAAGGTCGAAGGAAAATAAAACATTTCTCAGAATGAGTATGAAAATTTTCCATTACAGAAACACCGTCACTATCTAAACCTGAAGAGCTGCCTAAAATGTAATTATGTAGTACATTTCCACTTTTTTTTTTCTCTTTATTTACAAGTCTTCTATCTCAGTTATCAGCTTTCCATCCAAGTCTATATTCAAACTGGTATCATGGATTTGTTATACTGTAAGAATAGAAAACTGGGGGAAAAAACCTTAGAAGACAAAACACATAAATTCAGAAATTCAAAATTTTGTAAGACTGGCAAATGCAATTAGAAAATCTTAGTAAGTTTAGAAAGAAAAATACAATTATACAAATATCTAGTATCAGTGAAGTTTTCAGTAGATTGAGAACATCAACATCTTTTTAGTGTATTTTGAAGTACTGTAAGATTTTTATTTAAACGTTGAGTGCTTGTCCACCTCAGAAGAATAAAACCAATAGAATAAAATTCATTAGGCAGTATTTAAATTCTTTTTTTGACTCATTTCTTAAGTCCTCAGAAGGTTTTTCATTTTGTCATTGTGCTGAAGAAATCATCCAGCTGAAGGACTGAAGAAAATCACACCCCTGGTCTACTCAGTCCTTCACAAATGAGATGTTGAAAATGACCACCTGAGGTGCAATTACTTCCAGTAGTCTTTAATAATTCTTGGATTCATACCATCTGGCTTGCTGCTTTACCATACATGAGCCGAATTCAGTCTTCAGGTGTATCTACTGAAACCTTTTGAACTTTGCAACTACTGTTTTAAGACTTCTCTTTAAATTACTAAAATCCTCACTAACATTCAATTCATTGGGAAAATCATTTTCCTTATTCTGTTTGGTAAAACTGGAAGTACAAGCAGAGAACAGCCGCTGTAGCAGGTGATTGAAATTTCATTCCCCTTCCCATTTAGCCCATTATTCTACATTTACTCTTGTTTTTGCTACCCGTAACACTGATAGAAGAGAGTTTAAATTATCTCCATTTCCTCAAAAGCTCTCCACTCCCTCTCATCTTTACCTTTCCACATTTTACAGACACCATATAACTCTATCTTTTTCCTTCCACAATTCTCATTTTCTCTACATTACAGTTTTACTGTCTAGAAGTGTAAGTAGTCCTGTTATCTACAGTGACCATTAAGAACATGAAAGGTAAAGCCAAATCACTCTGCTTTATCAAATGTACATGGTCATCAGAATAACTTCTAACATTTTTTTAATGCATATAAGCATATAGGGCTTTCTTTGAAAGGAACAATTTTAATAAGATTTAAGGAAAAACTCTATTTATGATCAGTGTTGCGTTGTGAAGTTAATTCATGGTCAAGTAACTCTATTTTATCCCAAAAAATCTTGAAAAGTAATATCTAGGCATCATTTTAATCATCTTCAAAGTTATAATGCTTATGAATCTGGTAAGAGTGTTTCAACTACTCCAGCAGAGAGGCAAGGCTGACTGTCACCTCTGCAGTCCCTGTCAATGTTCGCACACATGCAAGGGCACCCCACAGTTAGTTCACTGGTGATGTGTCTGCCGTGCTCACTGTGTGAATTCATCGCGGTGCCTACATGGCCTTCAGGAGCTCCTGTATTTCTGCAGTGCTTTAGGCATACAATGCACAATGTAAAGACAATTTACATTCTCTCCAAACGCCTGGTAATCTCCAGGATTTAATGCTGCAATATTTATTAGCTCACATCAAAAAGGATTTGTCAAAAATAAGTAGCACTGCCAGTCAAATAAAATCCACACAATTCTTTGCTGTTGTAGACCTAAACCTTTTCTGTCAATTCCTTCTCTTGAGCTAACCCTCTATTTTTGAATGAAGGTAGCACATTATGTATCTTTGCAGTATTTAGAAGGAAATACTATATTATGCATACACAATGAACACCTGCATAACTAAAATACAGCACAACACACCTGGAAGGACAGTGATACTCCTATGCCCTCCCATAGCAACAAGTAAAACTTCAGAATGTTAGAAATGAAAACGAGGAACTTAAAAAATTTAAATAGATAGGGATCAACCTTGAGCAGATGCCATAGCTACAAATCAAAGGTATAAATTACACCTGAATACAAGCCCTTAATTTTTGAAATGAAGTGAATTTTGAATATCAGGTTTGTGTGTGAATTCTGCTCTTATCCACTAACGTAACCTAAGATTTTATAAATTTAAGTTTTAATTTTGAGAGGTAGATGGAAGGAAGAATTATATTATTATGCCAGTTCTGAGTTAGAGAAAGAAAAATTACACTTTTTTCTAAATTACGATGTAAAATTTGAGGTTTAAGAATTAAAAAAAAATTCTCCCCAAAAATTGAAAGCTAAACAGAAACTTCAGAGGTGCTTCATTTTATAATCATAAGACAGGAGGTAAAACAATCCATGTTTATAGACAATCAGCTCTTTTTTTTTAATGTGAATTACTAATTTTGAGTGTATACTCTGTAATTCTATTTGGATTGTATGTACTTTGTAAGAGTTCATTCATTATGAATGGATCATGCAGAAGCATGGATGGACCTCAGACCTGATCTAAAGTCCTCAGCAGTCTCTCAGGGTCAGGCCTTTAATAGCACCTAAATTAAGTCTCTTTATTCCAATGGAGATGACTTAATTTACCTCAGTACAAACAGTTCCACTGAAGTCCTAATCAAGTTAAAGTAATTTGAAAAACACTGCATTTTAATTTCCCTGTACTTTAGTATTTACACATAGCAGCATACAAACCTACCCTATACCACCTGGTTATTCTCTATTCACAAACAAAAAGAAAGCATAAAAGCAAACATAAGTATCAGATGAAAATTGGTTTTGAGCTAACACACCAATTTCTGGTTTTATTATCCCAGTGTATAATCAGAGGAAATCTGTCTACCTGGCTAGAATTATTCCTTATTTACAAAGTTTAGCTGAGACATTAAAGAGGATCATCCATTCCACCTATCTGGGAATCAGTAATTAAATCACATGCAGCAAACTTAACCGATGCAGGGATGGACGCAGCGATGAGACACAACTTCTTAACTGGGAAGCCCACAAGGGCCCCAAAGCAGCCAGCAAGGGCCATGTGCCCAAGTAAGGAAGAAATGACGATTCATCCTGAAAATGGGCTCATAAAATGCCTTCCCACAGTGGAATGTTATCCAAATATATCATCTCTTCCACCAGAGGAAGGACATTTTGTTATTTAGTGAATCTGATTTAATGGGCATATAAATACTTTTTGCATATCAAATAGAAATATGTGTCCTGTTAAAAAAAAAAAAAAAAAAAAAAAACAACACAAGACCTTAAAACAGGGTGTAAAAGCACTGAAACAAAGGATGTTTGAAACAAAGCAAGGATGCCATTTTGCCAAGAGGCTTGAGTCCAGAGTTTTAACGTATATTGCAGTTTTTCTTAGTAAACATTTTTCCAAGGCAAAATCAATTCTAGAGGCCGTGTCTTCAGAATGATGCTTCTACTCCTCAAACCTGAATTTCCTGCTCACAGGCATCCTGGTTTTAGGTATGATAATATTATTTTAGTGGAGTGGCTGGAGGCACTCTGAGCCTAATCAGGTGGGAATTGTCTAACTCCATAAAGGAAGAAGTACCAGAGTTGCTTCCATCAATATGTACTCTAGCAAGGCCATTTTGAGGACAAAACCTAATTATCATTTTGACATAGTTTTACCTTCAAAACCAAACATGAAAGTAATAGTATAATATGCCTCACTTCCCTTGTCTATTTTTTCTATTTTAATTTTCTAATTTTAATGAACAAAGGCACTCCAGAAGCAGATCCATTACACACAAAAATAGACTTCAGTCTTCAAATACGACCTTTTAATTAAAATATAACAGATCATTTAAAAAAATTATTTCAACAGTTGAGAACACTGAAAATACAATTCTCTAAAAACTCTATAAAAGAGACAAGTAGTGGCCAAGGTTACAGTACAGACACTTTCATTCTCAAGAGAAAACTAATACTGTTCTCAAAGTGAGTCTAGGACACAGTAAACCACAATTACACCGATTCTTTTTATGCTGAACTTAAGCACGGAGGCACAAGTGGAAGTGGTAGACAGCAAAACCTTCAGTTTCCATCAGCACAAACCCACACACATATGCAGGATGCATTCAAGAAACAGCTTTCAATGACTTTTGGAAGAATGAGGGACTATGGTCAGAAAACAGTGGTGGTGTTTTCACTGTACAGCTGGAGCACCATCCTAAATGTAGGACCATGGAACATTCTCAGGACCGTGCTCAGCTCAGAGCAGGGCTATGAAACACTGCTCAGAAAGGATTTAAGTGAGGAATCAAAGCTGCTTGAAGAGCAAGTCAGACAGATTTCAGCTAATGCAGATGAGCCAGGAGGAAGATCTGCTAAGGCTCTACATTTTGACTCAAAGTAAAAACTGTCACAGCAACCTTTCTCAAAAGACACATTAGTTTGATGTGCAGGGAAGAGATGTTAGTTAATAAGCAACAGATGGTACTATGAATGGAAACAAAGAGTTTTGGAGAACCACCCATATGACAGCAAGAACAAGCGGGAAAAAAAATTATACGTAACAGGTCAGTGTCCTGCTTGAGAGAAGACCCAACTACGTTACTATCAAAATTTGTTCCTGGGGAAACCCTTTGAAGACAGGCTGCAACCACAAGGGAGGAGAAGCTTGAAGGCCCATTCCTCATCCACAGAGCTGCCTGGCTCCTGCATGAACAGAGGCTGTGCAGTCTTGGACAAAACAAGAGCATGTGCCTCTTCACCAATGCTGGATGCTTTGCAAATACCAGTTTCCCCCTGGAAACTTCACTATTTCTACACTACTCTAGACAGAAAGCACTATCTAGAAAGAACAAACAAAATAGCAGCAACTACAGAAACGTAAGATGACCTCTGCTCCCCTGTAGTCATTTTCTGCTGGAGGAAAGTCTCTTTTTCTGCTCTTGATGGCAGCAGCAGAAGAGACAAGTCATAACTACAAATTATCTTCTACAGCTAAACCAGTAAAATTATCTACCTCACATCACGCTTGTGTGCACATCACTGAAGACAGTGTAATAACTCAGCCCTCTCAAACCTTTCTCCCACCAAGAAAGCTCTTTTTATAAATATTTCTTTAACTTCAGTTTAACAAGATACTATTACTCATCTGCTACATGTCCATCATGACATATCTATCCTGAACAGATACTTTTATTAATGTTTTTCTTCATTAGTTCTTATCTAAAAGATACATTTTTCTTGGACTGTTGGTGACTGAGGTAATAGTAGGAAAATGGTCATTTATTGCTTTCCAAATATTTTGAATTGGCAAGTTTCAAGAAAGCCTTCTGGGTGCTCCCCATGACTGTGGTTTCCAGTGTAAACAGACACCCAAAACTGCTGCCTTTGCTAGAGTGGATGGCACGTTTTAAAATGAAATACTTTTTGGTGGCTGCACACTCTCTCTTCAGCCTGTCAAATCCATGGGGTTTATTATTAGGCAGAAGATAACAATTCACTCGGCATTTCAAGTTCCAGTATTTGTTTGGTGCCTCAATCTATTACTCAGAAGAGTTCTGATCTCCATACTTCAGATGCCAACATGGATCAGAGCCAGCCTTAAAAGTATGTGAATTTGAACTGACAGAGAAGTAATGATTAATTAAAGACACAGGAATTTGACTCAAAAAATGTTTGAGGTAGCATTAATTTAAAAACTGTCTCAATTAGTATTCCACACATATGCTTTAGATTTTATATATTGCCAAACATTAAGAAGACAACAAGTTTTGAGAAAGATTATGAACAGTATGAGTTTTCACTACGGTGTCTCATTTTCTGACTGCAGAAAAATGAGATATGCAAGGCTTTTCTTTTTTCCTTACTTCAGCATCTGCAAATGTTCTTGTAATTTCCTGGAAATAATTCTCTTTTTGCAGGTTACCATAAATCAGTCCCCTATTTCAGGGTTAACAGCCACTTCTTGACAGAAAATAAAGACAAAAAGACAGAGATGAAGATTAGGGTTTATCCTGCTTCAGAAAGCTGTATGTTACAGTGTGCATCTCCACAAGAATATTAACCAGGTTTGGGTTAGTTTTTTACAGCTTCTTAAACAACACAGTAGGCCAGATTCTGATTTCAACTACAACTCTGGAGCAGCAGTACCAAAACCACAGGAGATGATTCCAGCGTAGATGAAACCCAAACTGAACCCATTGTTTTCTTAGGCAGAGCACAGCGGTGCGCTATGTATCTCACTGGGTTAAGGTATGGGAGTCACCCAAATACGATTTTCCAAGACAATGATAAGTTCCCCTTTGGCAACACACCTCATAAACCATATCAAGGATTTGCAGACTGAAACCAGCACATTGTAAAGAAAAGGTAGAATGGGCCCTACTGAAGGGATCATTACAAAAGGCTCCCCTTCCTGACGAGGGCTTTGCTGATGGTGAAGCATGCCAGCTACCTGAGGCAGAGAATATGGGAATTGAATCTGAAGGTAGAACTCTATATAAATCATTGCTTGAAGCTGTGCCCTTGATGATCCCTCAAAGCTGCTACTGCTTTGGTTGAGTAAGCCCTGAAACCTTCTAGGACTGAAGACCTTTACTCTTTTCATATAGTACTTGAACAAAGAAAGTTTTTGAAGCAGACAATTCTTTATCGACTTCTCCACACATCCTGAAATGCTCTCTTAAATTTTGTGGATCTCTCAAGATAAATGAACTGCCCTTCTGGAATTCAGACAACAGAAAATGCCTTACAATTTCTTTGATCCTTCTGAGAATTGATGGATCCTTATTTGAATAAATAACTGTTATTGTGTGGTAAACCTGGATCTGGATTACTAGGTGTCCATCACAATAATGAACTGAGCATTACTCAATACCAATAACCTATTTTCAAAGTGTGGGGTGTTTTTCAAATAAAGTTTGGTTAAGCTTCAGTGTTTCATCTGGATCCTTCTGCATTCAAACTTTGCTTAGGGCATGAATACAACTCCAAAGCCTCTTGTTAAGCGCTCACTAGATGATGCCTTCCACGCGTGTACCACAAAGCTGAACTACTATTTGCAGTGTTTACACTCACCACATTTCAGTAATTTTAAGTGATAATCTATCAGTTACACAGCAACCTACAAAGTTGCCTTGGTAATCACCTGTGATGGTTTCTATGGATATTATTTGGACCACAAAGAACTCTCCTGTCCTAAAAGAACTGTCTGCCGAAGAAAGCCCTCCAACAGTAGGGTCTGCCTGCACTCCTTACATGTTTTCATATTCTAATCTTTCCCTGTTCTTTCCTTATCCTTTAATTTACTTTCTACTTTTTCCTGTATCTTAATACACTTTTGTGATAAATTGTTGCTATTCTTGTCTACCAAATATCCCTCAACCTGTCTTAAAGAACTGCTTAATCAAGTTATTTTTCCTATGAATATGCCATATTTGTCCAAACTCTTGAATATACTCTGGTTTCCTATTCAGGTTTTACCTTTCCTACCTACTTGTCAGATTTTCTACTGCCCATGCTATCAGGGTTTATAAATCATAACAAACACCTCCAGATCTTCATGAATTGCTGGTCATATGCTAAGGACCCTGCAGAACAAAACAAGTATCACAGAAGTAAAATACAAACAAAAACTTTAATGTTCTCTGCTTTACAGACCAAGCAAATGTGCACAACCAACTTGTGCCTGTTGCAGTACAGCCTCCACAGCATACAGGGTATAGGAAACCAAGAACTTTGCCTTACTCCACTGTAGACGTACAACACTTTATAGGCAAAGGTAAGTGACAAGCATGTCTCTTGAACTCTTTTCTTCAGTCATTTGTCCATAATTTCTATAATGAACCTTTTCCTTTCTCTGATGTTTTAGTAATGTATTACTCATTGGAAAATATGTTTTATATGGTGTTCTCAGCCTTCAAACTAACAGAGAATACACATTTTTCTAGCCCCAGATGAAGAGTCTTTGACTCTCCTTTCTCCATGCTTCAGTGTCTGTATTGGGTATGCTTATTATCAAAGGCCCTGTTCAGGTTTGAATACTCAGCCAAAATTGTACCTGCTAGTTTTATGAAGAATTGCAGCTTCCTAAAAAGACACGCAAGACCAGAAAAGGGGGGGGGGGGGGGGGGAATCCAAACCACAAAAAAACCCCAGTATAATCCTGTTCTTCTAAAATGGACTAAAACAAAACACAGTAAAAATTAAGAGCATCAACAGAATAGCACCAACTGGGAAGTTAATAAAACTCCTTTTATCATCATGCACAACGAACCAGAAAAAATAGATATCGCCTTTTCCCCTCCCACT
Organism: Strix uralensis; assembly: GCF_047716275.1. NCBI lineage: Eukaryota > Metazoa > Chordata > Aves > Strigiformes > Strigidae > Strix > Strix uralensis. The sequence goes on from NC_133977.1 coordinate 36,517,226, forward strand.
AATGTAATACACTAAATGATTCTAAGTGTTTAAAATGCATATTAAATTATTGACTGTACCAGTCTCTCTAGTCCATGAAAAATCTTGCAGAGAAAGGCTTTGCCCACACTGCTCAGAGCTATGCTAGCCATATCTGCACAGCACTTGATATAGGTCTCCTTTGGGCCACAGTTATTTATTTGTGTGGGACTTTTCTGGTTCAATATGCCCCAAATAAAACCAGGCCTGCATTGCTTTATTAAAAGCCTGTTTTAAGAGCACACAGCACCAAGGAGATAGACAACAAGTCCTGAAAGCCTGTCCTCATGGTGTGCACCAAGCTTTCTGGAGTAGTATTGGAGAAATACATGGGGACTGGGGAAGGGATGGGGAGGGAAGGAAACTCGAAACAGTCTCAACCATAGGACCTACAATGAGCAGCCCCTGCACCAAGTAAACCCAAAAACCTGGGTTTTGCCTTCGAAAGAAAGAGCTGGGCCTCTTCAAAGAAGAGCCAGTAATGGCCAAACATGAAGGCAGTTTTGGTGTCTGGGAACAGGACTTCAGGGTGAAACAGAGAGTAAAGTATTTTTGCAGTGTACTCTATGCCCGGAGTATTCATGGTGAAAGGACACATACTCATCACATATATATTATTGCAAGCCTTATATTTCATTGTTAAATATCTGTATTTATCTATAAAAAATATTTACATGCATTTTAAATACCAACACTTACCTATATTTGCAGTTGTATTTCACTTTATTGAAAAAAAACCAAAATATAGAACTATGAACACTTAGAACATTGTTTATAAAAATTATATTGTGGTGACTATAGACAAGCAGCAGCTAAAATTAGAAAATAATGATAGGTTTTATAATAGGAGCATAACACAGGATATAATTCATATGTCAAAGATGCAACTACCATTTCCTGAGGCAGATGACAAAAAAATTCATCAAAATAGCTTCAATTGTATGAAAGTGTTGGCTTTTTTAAATTCAGGACAGCAAAGCAATTGATTTTACAAGTCCAGCACAATGACAGTATGGGAACTTTATGCTGTTTGCATCTTGGTTTAGAATCAGGAAATAAGAACAGTAACAAGCAGCTTTGTTAAGGATTAAACACTGATACAGTGATACGGACAGCAGATATTGAATAAACGAGTATTCAGTATGAGTTCATTATGCTTCCACAGCAAACCAACTAGTCTTGTCTTTGGGATGCATGTATTTGCTCTCAGTTGCACACTGCAGAGCAAATATCAGAGTTCAATCTATTCCAGAAGAATCTGAAGTCAGGAAAGGTAATCTGAATAGCAGCAGCTTCCAAAAGCATTTACTAATAATTAATTACATGATTAAGAAGAGTCTTGCTAGTAAACTCAGTAAGGTTTCAGTTACTGAAAAAACCTATTAGCGGTCTGCCTTTCTTTAACCTTAAAGGCTGTAAAGATCTACTCAAATTTGACAAAGATGTGACACAAACCTACTAATTCATCTATCCTACACATTTTAAATTATTTATTTTGTGCAGTGCATCCACTGTGTTGTTTCTCAGCTAAACTAGAGATGCTCCTGGCAGATACCTAAATAGCTTCCAAAGACAAAACATGATAGTAGAAAACAAATTACTCCTACATGACACAGTAAGATACATGCTTTAGACACTGGCCAAAGGCTGTTCCAATTTTTGGGCGGTGTCATCCTCCCACATGCTGTTAGGGCAGGAGTATCCCTGGGAAGGTCTCTTCTGGTGCTCTGCCTCCTCTCCACCCAACTTGGGGAAACACAGAGTGCACTCAGCACTTCAGCCAGCACGCTGCTGCTTTCATCACTGGTGCCCACCCCCGCGAGGCACCTGAGCAGTGGCTCAGCCTCCCAGCACAGGCTCTAGCAGAAGGCTCAGCACCTGGTGATCTCTCAGTTTTGGCCCCTACATTCAGTTTACTATTGCTTTTTTTCTTTCACATATGATCTGCCCATGAAACATCTCCAAAGATGTATTGCTTATTCATCAAGCAGCTTTGGCATCATACAACTGGAATAATATTCCTTTTCTTTCCTCCACTCTCTAGACCAAAGCTCCCTCTAAGCATCTGAGCACACGGGCAGGCTGCCTGACTTCTCATTCTGGGAACACACTTCTTTCTCCAGAATCACAGAAGAAAAGACAAATCAAGCCATTTTGTCTTTAAAAAGCCACTAGAAAAGAGAAATGTTTTCATGAGTGATGTATCCAAAATGTTCAAACATGCTGAATATTATACCCAGCATCCTTCTACAAAAAAAAACAAACACCTTAAAAGTCTCTCTTCTTATAGAGGAGTTGTCTAAAAAGCATCTTGTTTGTCAAACCAAATTATTCCAGTAACCCAAAACAAGCTGCAGGTACCCCAATCAGCTCTCAACCTTCACATCTGCCTATATACATCCTGCTGGAACTTAATGCAAAATGGGGCAGAAAAGGCACTATGTTTATTATTTATGTCTTTTAAAGTCTGAAAACTTGCTGAAACTATTGACAATAGCCATTATTCATTATTATTTATGGGTATTTCTTTGTCTAAACTAAACAGTTTTAAGTAAATATTATTGATAAAAACACTCACAGCACTAATTAATTCATCAAAATCACTTCTAGGACGTGTACAAAAGAAACCTGCCAATCTGCAATCAACAAGCCTGCGTTTGCCAGCTTGCATCAAGGCTGCTTTTGCCCTTCACTACCACAGCAAACACTGTAGAGATTATGTATGCATTGCTAATACCAGGTAACAACATGAAAAGAAATACTTGCGTATCTGCTCTCCAGCAAAACACTGAGCTAGGCTGCATTGTACTTCACACTTTACACAATTCATGTATTGTACAAGAAGTCTAAGAAGCATGATTTTACAAAATGGAAATAACTAATCTGGAGTAGAAGACCCTTCAGGTAATTGTTCAGAGTTTCCACTGTTTCTAAGAAAGCAGGAATAATTTTTTTCCTTTCTAAATTTCATTTCACTATTGGATCATCTACTGACCCTTGATTTTGTAAAACATTCTTATGAATTCCATGATAAAAATTAAAAGTAGTTATGAAAATGATGAATCTATAGTCGGTTCAGTAACTTCTTTCCTAAAAATCAAGTCTTTCTGTTTCACTAAACCAGTATGCTGCACTATTTTTGCAAATGATTTCCAGGTAGTGATGTTCAAATTATATACAGCCTTACAGCACATTCTGCATAAATCTCTAATAAAATACATCACTGAACTAACCTGCTTTAGTCATTGTGGGCCTGCTTCTGCTCCTATCTCAACAACAAAATTTGATGCCTTGTAAGATGAGTATAACACTGTTTAAGCTGACACAACGTTCAGAATATTCACTGAGTTTGCCGAGATAAAAATAAGCGCAGGCTTTGCTGGCAGCAGTTGAACAGTAAACGTCTTCCCACCGGCTGATGAAACCGTCAAGAAGAGTGAGCTCTAGTAGGATAAATGAGGTCACTGTTTGCAATTCCCTGCCAGCTTGCTTGTTGAGGAAAACACCATTCGTCAGTAAACCTAAAGCAAAACACACTATACCACAAAGCTGTTCATGTCATTACTTATTCCCTCCAAAAAACAACAAACAAAAAAATGCTTTTAATTCTGAAACACATCCTGTACACCCCTTACTATTATAAACATGATATTCATTTAACCACTGAATAAAATGTAAAATTTAAAACTTAAAGGTAATAAGGATTTACTAAAAAAAAGCCCTAAAATAAATGCAAAGCAATGGCTGTAGCACTGCTTCCTAACCAGCTTCTCCAGAGACGTGCTACAAACTCTTGGAGGTCCAATATTTATAGGGGGCCATTAATTCATATGCAGTGCGTTCATCATGTTAATCAGCCTTAATAAATAGGTCTACCCCAGGGCTTTGGGCAATCCTTTGATGCTCAATCTGGCTGCATTGAGGAACTGCTCCAGGAAATGAATTTAAGACTTCTAAATAGAATACATACAGAGAAGGCAGCTGTGCTGAAGGGTTTAGCGGTGTTGCTCATGGAAATGGCGTGTTCCAGCCCATGGTTCTTCTGAGTCCCCAGAGACCACAGATACCGGCATCAAAGCCTTCTACCAACTCATGGTTTAAATCCCCTTGTATTACCACAAAAAGAATAGCTGCATGAGATAGTTCATGTCAGGACATTTGACTAACAACAACAAAAAAAAAAATCTTTAACTTTATCCATTTTTAATTAGTCTTTGTCAATAAGAAACCCTGGCTGAGCTTTACACAGGTCCCCACTATTACCATATGTAATGTTGGCACCGTTTATCCTCAGCAATTCTAATACCACTTTGAAAAACAAAGTTTCGGCATCAGGAATTAAATGCATAAAAAATGAACACAGGAATGATCACACAGGCCATTTGTTCCCTTTAAATACTGCTTATATATAAATAGATAAAAGTATTGCAGAGATAACTGAGGATGCTTTGACAAGCCTTTGGGGAAAAGAGCCTGCTCCTGCCGATGCAACGCAGGAGCACACCTCTTTTAGAAACATTAACAAGAGGAGGGCACGGCACAAGTTGAACCTTTCACCCCTCCGCAGACCCGGAGTTGGGGTGGGAAGAAAGCAGAGGAATGGATCCACCCTACAGCTTTGAAGCAGCAACCTCCAAAGAGCCACAGAGGGACAGAGCCCTGCTCCTCACTTCCCGCTTTAGATCAGGACCAAAGGGCGCTGTCTATCACCGGGGAGAATTAACATCTTCCTCCCTTGGAAAATCCCATGGGTATGACAGGCACCCCAGGGCTCCTCACTGGGGTCACAGCTCTGCATCACCCCCGACATGGGCGCAGGTGGGATGTCAGAGGGGAAGGACGTTCTGGTAGGGTACAGGATCGACTGTAGAAATGAACTTCATGACTTAGCTCACGCATCTCTGCTACCTGCAAGATAATGCTCTGTATTATCAATACATAGTTTTTCCAATAAACTAAGCAACGTAATTAATTCTTTAATATACAGTAATGATCCTATTTCTTCTGTGATTTTATGATGAAAGCGCAGCATGTAAATACAGATTGCCATGTTACAGCACCAGGACCTTCCAGGCAGCAAGCACCCTGTGGATGCAGCAAAACCCTGCCTCAGACTTTTGCAGGCAGGAGAGCTCTCAGGGGTTTTTCGTTCTTTTAATAACTGAACAACTTAAATCCAGGGGACCCTGACAAAAGTAATACACAAGATACAATGCAATTACTTCCAACTGCTAGTTTAACAGTTTCTTAAAATGCTGTTTCCTAGATGGCTGCTCATGGTTCTTGAGCGGACTGTGCTTAGCTAGGGGGTGTCTGCATTTCAGGGGTCTCTGTCCTTGCACACCATCACAGGCTCCTCTTCAGAGACCCAGCTCCATCCTCGACCTACAAATACAGCCCCACAGCTCACCCCAGAGCTGAGTGCTTGGGCTCGCCCAGGGTCTGGGGCTCTCACCCCACAGCTTGCTCACGCCCTCCAGGACTGCTGCGGCACAAAGCCAGTGGGTTGTCCTGAGCAGCAGGGCCTGCGGTACACACCACACACGGGTGAGTAGGGCAAAGTGACTCCCAGGCAGTTTTTTACCAGCAGTGCAGAAAAGAATTTTCAAATAGCATGCCCTTCTACCCTCCTTCTCATTTACTCCTTGACAGAGAATTATATAGATACATATAAAAGGGCACATATAGGGTTCCTGTCTGTCTTCAAACTTTCATGTAAATTTTGAGACATTGCTGGAAAATGCTGCAGTTTATGGGAGCCCTGGGGCTCAGCCATGGACAAGGTGCCACAGCTGCCATGACCCTGACAAGGGTCTGATGTGCAGAGCGTGGAGGGGTGCCAGATCTGCACCACATCCAAACCACATCCAACAGTTCAGAGCTTCCCGCCTGCTTAAAAAGACAGCTAACTCCCTAAAACATGTGAGAAAAGACAGTCACACCAACACCCACCCTGACACAGCTGGGCTGTGTTGGAAAGGAGTGGCCTAAAAAAACAAGGGAAAGAAGCCAGAGACCATGCATGCAACTAGTCCTCTTCACTGGTGAGAGTGAAGACTAACCCAGCCATGCACTGTCAGTTATTCCCACAGTGTCCTGATTTTCAATGGGATGCTATCTGTGTCTTAGGGCTCTTGCCCTTAATGAAGATGGCTACATACAGCCTGAAAGCACACTAATCAAGCCTGCCCTATGGTACCTGTAATTCCTGAGAGCTGGTTATGAGTGAAGGAGCTGCTGCTGTCCACTTGCAAGAAGAAGAAAAAAAAAAGATACTGGGGAAACCAAAACTGGTACATGAGAAGATAGAAATTCTTCCAGAGGCAAGCCAAAAATAGCTAAAACATAAGAGCTTGAGAACTTTTTATTTCCAAAATAGTAGTATCTGGAGCCTTTCATCTTCCTAACATACTAATCCAGAAGACAGACAGCTGAGTAGCAGTACATAAATAGGAACTTAGAATGGTTGGTGAACATAGCTGAAGCCTGACCTACCAGCTGAGAGTATCCTGCAAGCTCCACTGAGAAGGGTTTCAGAAACATACCTTTTACAAATATCTTCCATCAGAATCTCCTTTATCTCACATAATGATAGAAGCACTATTGTGGTGAAATGACTTTTGGTTTGACTAGCTGACATCCAGAGTTCTCTGTGAGACATTTTTCAAAAAAGTCCCAACAACATTATTATAAAGTAAGACTGCGCATGATTATTACTGCTCTTTATTAGAGCACCTTGAAAAAGGTGATAAGACTATAAATCTTTAAAAGTAATCAAGCATTTATCTGACATAAATCTTCTTTTTGTTCTTCTTTTGTGGGAAAAATATAGAGATTGTGTCTTGAATATGTACTCACACCACAAATGAACAAAGATAAAAAACCACGTTGCTGGGAAGAAGAAATCACTCCTTAAGTTCTTCCTGCTATCAACGGTATCTGAGCTACATTCTCTGCCAGGTTTTATCCCATGATGTCCCTGCTTGGTCCATGAACCTCCATGTACCAGAAACACTCACATTTATGCTGCTCATATTTCTTAAAATTTTCATCATGTGCTTGTACATGGGCACGAGGTAGGCCCCAGCGAGGCTGGCAGACAGCGCGCAGGAAGCAGTCTGCCTGTGCTGGAGCACCAGGGAATCAAGGCACAAGCTATTTTCCAGCACAGCAAAACACAGGGAGACACAGTGTGGAAGAAAAGGGGTAATCAGGAGGACTCTGCAATACAGCCTTTGTTCTTCTTTTCCACTGAAAATGGAGTACTGTGTCCAGCTCTGGGGGCACCAACAGAAGAAGGACATGGACCTGCTCAAGGGGGTCCAGAGGAGGCCACAAAGACGATCAGGGAGCTGGAACACCTCCTGTGAGGACAGGCTGAGAGAGTTGGGGATGTTCAGCCTGGAGAAGACTCTGGGGAGACCTTATAGCAGCATTCCAGTACTTCAAGGGGACCTATGGGAAAGATGGGGAGGGACTCTTGATCAGGGGGTGTAGGGATAGAAAGAAGGTAGATTTAGATTAGATATAAGGAAGAAATTCTTTCCTGTGAGGGTGGTGAGGCACTGGAACTGGTTGCCCAGAGAAGCTGTGGCTGCCCCCTCCCTGGAAGGGTTCAAGGCCAGGTTGGACGGGGCTTTGAGCAACCTGGGCTAGTGGAAGGTGTCCCTGCCCATGGCAGGGGGTTGGGACTGGATGATCTTTAAGGTCCCTTCCAACCCAAACCATTCCATGTTTCTAAAATACTGTCTACTTGATTACTGGTCAAAAATAATTCACCTCTGTCACCTTCCTTAAAGGACTACAGTGCATTTCCTGTGCTGCAATGCAAAATCAGAGGCAGCTAAGCAAAATGAAGCTTGCAAAGATCTGAAGAGCTTCAGTCAAGCACAAAGCACCATGATGCCAACAAGTGAGGCCATTCAGACAGTGTAAGAGCTCAGGGCAATGGGGTCAGATATCTTCATTGATAAACAGTATTTTAATCCTCTTTCCTCCCTTGTTGGAGTTACACTTTACCATGGTCTATGGACCAGTTTTCCTGACTTCAGCCACCTAACGGTGGACCTGGTGTTGAACCCCAACAAAAAGCACACAAATTAAATGGCGAAGATCTTTCTAGTACAAATTGAGGAAAACACTTGGAAAAAAACCACTGATGACGTAGCTGATGCTTCAAGAACAGTAACACTTTTGTCTTTCCCTTCTAAAGCCACAGAGTTGCTGCAATGATGATTTCCACTCTCTTCATGTGACAGCAAAAACATAAAACAAGACTGTTAACAGCTTGGGCAATGTTGCATAAGGAACAAATTATTCCTTTAAATTTCATGGGGAAAAACATCTCAGTAGTGAAAAATGTAATATTTGCACTGCAAAATTTAACTGTGGATCTCAAAGCATATTCAGGGACTTGGCATAAGCCTCAGAGATGTCAATGTGCTGTACGTTCCCCACACTCACGATAACAAAACTCTCTCATGAACAAGGCCAGTAAACAACTCAAATCAAAGTGGCATTTTTACTCAACACTAAAGCTCTCGTTACACAGAAAAGTGAATTTTTATGCTGATCCACACATACACTTTTCTGAACAGCTTGCTCATTGTTTTTAAAAAATACACTGTACAAAGGTCTTCAGCTTTCTCTTCTTGTTCACAATTAAAAAACATTAATCTTCATCGGCCACCTTTGTTTGAGGTTTACATTTTGTAACACCAGAGCACGTTGACACAATGCCACTTTCTCTCTTGGGAACTGGCAGCTTGAGCCAACTCTGAAATCATGACATAACTCTAATAAATCCCTAGAATTATGCCAGCACGGTTTGAGTATAAATGAAGTAGATCCTATGATTTTTAGTCAGCAGTCTTACACCGTTACAGCAGTGATTCAAAGGTACTGCAGACCGAGCCCCCTTTCTTCACTGGCTCTGATTATCTTGCCTAGTTCCTCCTTGCACTAAAGTTTCTTCTGCTTGCTCTCCATTTCAAAAGGAAATGCAGGGAAACATCTCAGGAAGATCCCGCTCAGACATTGCTATGTTTTATGCATAGGAAATGTTCATAAATCGACTCTCGGAATGCATTTTTAATAGCAATGAACAAAAAAAAAAAAAAAAAAAGAATTTTTGTATTTCAGATTTAACCTGCCCATACTGGGATCTGAAATCATCTCACCATGCTAAGATCCAGATTCATTTCACCATCATTGTAGACATCTAATGTAAGAGCAAAGTCACCCAGGCTTCCCTCTATAATTAACAGCAAAAGACTGATGACCTGAATTGTTCTGTTAAAATACCTAAAATTTGTTTCATTGTCCCTGCTGATTTAAGAACATCATCTAAGGGCTTAAAGTCAGGTAAGAAGACTTTTAAATTAAAAAGAAGTTAAAATAAACCCCAAAGAACAAAAAGCAACCCAGAAACCTAGAACAGCAGATTAAGTCTGCTTTAAAAATACAAAAGTCAAATGGCTACTCAAGCTCCACAAAAATATTTAATGCCTATGCATTAAAATATATTTTAAAAATGAATCGGTTTTACAGTTTAATGAACCAGATGGGGAGAGCATGTGCTGTTTTCTATCCACAAGAGCCTAATCAAAGCAAAACAACATCCCTTCTGATGTCCACATGTTGGTAAACTCAAGGGATTAATAACAATACAGTCAGAGCGGTAGTGTTTTGCTTCAAAGAAATTTGTAAATGATTAATTTTAACAACTTGATGCTTATCTGATAAATAGAACTAGAAAAACAGAAAATACATGTTTCAAAGTTGTATTTTCAAGTAATTATTTGAAAAGGCTTTGTCCCAGTGGCGTGAAAATTGGTTACTGTTTACTGGTTTGTAATCGTTTCTGCCTTAGAGTGGAGGCCAGGTACTCCAGGCTGGATATTGTGAGCATTTGGCATTTCTGAATATTGATCAGTCACGTCCCACTCCAGAGAAATGAGTCTGCAAAAATCAATCTGTAACTTTTTTCTCAGGTCTGCCAATGGCTGGGAGAGGTGAAACCACACTTCAGCATCTCCAGCTCCAAACGGTGGCAAACCATCCTGTTCATACCCACTAACAAGGTGGAGTAAGAAATCGCTTTGCCAGCAATACGCTGGTGACAGGTAACACACTGACACCGCCACAGCATCCCGGCTGCACATGGAACCAGATAATACCAAAATTACCAAGTGCTGACACTGCAGCATCTGTGACACTACACTTCTGCTGCGTTGCCCCCGCTGCACATGCTGCTGCCACGTGTCCGTCCCCTTCCCCAGCCTTCTCCATTACGACGGTTCAAAACGCTGCGGTCCAAAGGACAGCAGCACCGCTGGGTGCTGGTGTAACCCCCATTTCATGGGGCCCAAGACACTTTGTGTGCACTGGTCTGCACCGTGGTGCACAGTGGGTGTCTCGCCCATACCGCACCCCTCTTCCAGCATTTAGTCTACCAACACCTTGTCTGAAATCTGCGATTTTAATAATATAAAAATACCACAAACTGTTGCAATATCTTTTTTTTGATATCACGGTTGTATCATGATCGACTCACATATGCTCCTGCAGGAGCCTTTCACACTGGCCAGCAGCAGGGGAGCAAGAGGCAGATGACATCCAGATAACTGGTGGTTTTGTTACGTAGATTTCTGACCAGGAAAATGGAATTTGGAGCTTTAGCTTAATGTTCAGAGATTGGATGTCTGGATTAAAGCTTTTTACTCACTGTTCTGTTACTCCTTTCAAGATCAGTTTATGCTGTGGAGTAGAAGGGATGTTGCTTAGAGGGAAGAGTTATTTGCTCTAAGCAATATCGCTTAGAGTCAAGGGTTAATATGGATCATATCCAGCATTAGCAGTTCAATATCTTGTAAGAATGAAGAAACTTCTGTAAGGCTGGTTTCTTCAAAGCCGTAGCATAGTGAATTAGAATACGGCTATTCTCTGAGCAGCAGGGCTACTTGTAGCTTCATTAATTTCTATGAAAAATATCAATAAAATCTCCAACTGAATTTACACAGCACATATCCCAAGATCAAGACTTAAGTAAATCTCAACAGTAACAGCTACATGTTTATGAGCACTTCTAGTGGGAAGCCCTGTATTTTGGGGAATAATAACAACATTTTGCATTTTCAAAGCACCTATCATAGTAGCATATCAAACTGCTTCACAAATGTTAACTACCCAAAATGTACACTGTCCTGGGAAGCAGGTATCATTACATCCAATTACAGCTTGGTTTAGTATCAGAAATTATTTGGTGCCTCCAAACTTCTAAACTCAATTTACATCTTCCAGGGATGTGAGTGTATGTTGAAAGAAAAAGAAGAATAATCAGGAGGGGAAGGGCAGACAATAGCTTTTATACATGTTAGATATCATAAATCCAGGCACAAAAAAACTAGTCAGTGGCAAAACAATAAAACTCAGAATAAACCACACTGTTTCTTCCAGAAATTATATTTAGACTCTGAAAGGACTGATGAGGGACACACACCCAAAAAGAAGGGGAGAAAGTCAGTGTTACAGCTGTGAAATGGGATGAATGCACCCCCATCCCCCAAGGTTCTGGGGTACTACAGCAAAGCAGGAACACAACAGCTCAACACTTGGCATGGCCCAAATGGCAAGAACTTATCCCAGGGTTCAAAATACCAATGGCGGGGTGGAGAGTGAACTCTCCAAGTCAGTATATACATATAATTATAACACAGATTGCAGTAGATACAAGTTAAGACTACAGGATATGCTAAAGATATTAATTTAAATTCATTCATTACGTGCATAAAATTATTAATATTCACCAAAAGTCCTTGAGCAAGAAAGGTCACCATGAAAATGATCCTAAGGTTCTAGTTAAAGGTTTCCAACCAAGCCACACTGATACCCTGAAGCTACTTCTTTTCCCAATATACAAATTTACTGCCTCTTTTTCCAGTTTGATGGGATTATTTGCCAATATTCTGCTTATGTACTGATTTTTTTAAATCTAATCACTTCAAGAGAAAGAAATACTCTTCCCTCTGTACTCTACATGGAAAGACACCATCCCCATTTCAGAGGCAGCCAATGCAAGCTGCTGGTAGGTTTGTCAGACCACAGCAATTTATTCCCATTTTAAAAAAACGAAATAGAAAAATGGAAAATGGGGATAACAGTATTATCTTTTATCCACTTGATACTTACCCTATCTATTTAGATTTTATAAAAATGCGTCTGCTTCCCTTGATGTTCAAAAGCAACCCAATCTTGGATGAGGACTGAAGCCTTATCACAATATAACTAAAACCTTCAGAAACACTAATCAACCATCTGCTCTCTCAGAATTGAACTGGAACTGTTCAAGTACAAAACTAGAGAAATAAAGTCTTTGGTGACATGTAGCTGAAGAACGGAGCCCTCAAAAAAACCAGCGGCTTCTCTGAAGAGAAATAATGAAAGGTCCTACAACCTTGTACAAAAATCTTTCATTGCTCACTAAAAAAGATGGGATATTTCAGCAACTTTGACAGATTCAGAGCTGTGTGCCTCTGTACCAAAAGCCCTGGTTCAAAGATCCATAAAGGAACAGGCTTTTCTTGGTGAAAACAACTCACCCTCACCCAGATTAACCTCATGGCAGCCTCCAAATCCTGTTTTCACTTAGAAGTTTTATACTCGAGGTGAACTTCTGGAGAGTCTTAAATTTCATGCTTCACCAACATAAGAGAAGGCTGCATCCTGAATGCATTGCCTTTGGGCAGTATCTTAAAAGCCGACTAACTTCTGATTTTTCCCAAGTGATCTTAAATCTTGATAACAGAGAGTTGTTTTCAAACACTTCAAGGTGTGGTACAGACACTTCTAAGTCTCAGAAGAAGACTGTAACATGATCAGAAAGTAGATGTATTTTCCATAAATATTACTTAAAAACTTAATCCATAAATGCATGAAGGTCTCAGATGATAACAGGTTCAGAATTTTTTGGTAGCAGAGAGTAACAGGGACAAGGAATAGCCATGAAATACAGCACAAAAAGAAAAAAGAAAAAAAAAAAAAAACCAAACAAAAACAAAACAAAGCACTTTGTGGTGTCACTGGTTCATCAAAGGTGGATTTGCAAGAGACTTATTATGGAAAATATCTTCATAACATGAAAAGATTATCTCCGTCACTATCTTCCTTTTCTCCGATGTAACCTGATCAAAAAAACATTTCTGTAAGGTAGGACGAAACCATTCAAAAGGCAGAATCTTTTCCCATGTAGAAAAATCTATTAATATCATCTGCAAGTTTCCATCCCAGTGGAATGAAAATCTGAAACCTTTGTTGGTTAAGAAACAGCTATTATTGTGTTTTCTACAGAACTGGTGAAAACTGATGAAGAGTCCCTCAAGATATTTCACAGAGTTCACAAGTTTACTTGATGATGTTTGCAAATCCCTCAAATGCCCATGAAATTTTAAGGATTTACACTCTTCACATGTTTCTCTTCCACAATTAGGGCTCTTAATTCTAGCCTGAAATGATGCATCACATATTCTAAGCTTTGCACAGATACTCGTGGGTACAGATACTCGTCTGGGGACTTTGCGTTTTGCAGAAATGATTAGGAGGTGCAGTGCCCCTCCCTGGCTGCTGTGAAAGAGAGAGACTGGAGGAGTCACAGACAGAGGGGTGAGCTGTATATAATGCATCACATAGGCTGATGAGTACAGAAATGAAAACACAAGACATACTGCAGGACAAAGCCTAATGTACGCATTTATATAAAACATACAAAAACGATGAAAAAGTATAAATCAGAATTATGAGTTATTAGAGGAACTGAAACAAGTCTGACTTTTCTAAGGAGAAAACAGCGTTGCAGGGCTTTACAGTGAAACTGAAGGCAACACACCATCTCGGTTGGTGTACTTCAGAATATACCTCCAGATCTTCACCATGGCCAAGGAACACTATCGGAAGAGTATAAAACCCCAGTATTACTATGGCAGTATCCCTTACAAAAACACCCAAGAAAGGAGACTTAGAATAACAAAGAAATATTTGGACAGATCAGTTATCTCACTCACACAGCATGTGGTGGATACTGTAAATTTACGTACTGGGCATTTCTTTGTTGTTTTTCTTTTTCTTGGTAGGAAAGAGGATAAAGAGAGGAAATTGGAACTTGAGGACTTTCCACAGCAGTACTGAGGAAGCCCATCGTGATCTGCATGTGTGCACACAGATTATATACATGACTCTCTAGACACCACAGGCATTCAGTAAAATACCGCTATCGTTAACAGGAGAGAGGGAAGGGGAAAAAAAATTATCAGTGTTGGAGGAACCCCAAATGAATGGGAGATAAAGCTCAAGCAGGCACCCAAGGCTACCGAGAGCTCTACAAAGCCATCAGGCTCCCTCTCCGCACAGGCTTCTCAGTCCAGCACAGTCAGTTCACATGATCTTCCAGATGGAAAAGCCAAGCCAGTCTTGGCTTGATGTCCTATTTCAGAAGTTCACAACAGAGACCTCCCTTTCTGCCCACTCCTCATCCCAGCCAGTCTTTCCTCTCCTCTCTGATCTGACTTCAGAATAACTATGAAATGCCAAAATGTGCTGAAGAACATTCCCCCTCTGCATTTGCTCCACCACAAATTGTTTACAATTTTATCATCTGGAGCTGAGATTGTAGTTCCTAAAATGCAAGAACTTACTTCCTTCCCCCACCCCAAAAAAAGTTTTATACATTGTACAGCCTGGAGTCCAACCAACGTCTGTGCTAAAACTAAGAATTCAGATTTAACTGCAGTGTACCTGGAGCAAGCCACACAGAGGCTGTCATTTAAAGCCTAGTCATTTGATCCTGGATTTAACCTGATCAGTCACCTAGAACTAAACTATTTCTTTTGAAAAATAAAAATAACTTTCTTTTCTTGCTTTGATGAACTGTCAGTGCTGTAAGCAAGCAGTATTGGAAAATTTAATTATCATCAACAGAAAGTTCCACTTGTTGAATGGAAATCGTATGTTCCTAATGAGATGGTAGAAAAGAAAAATCCTGCAGATGTATTAGAAATGTTGCATGCTTCTCAAGACATAACTATGGATCTACTGGGCACAAGAAGTATCTTCTCTAAGCAATACCTGCTAAACACACCACAAGAGTATGCAAGTAATTCAGCTGGTGATTATTTCTGCCATGATGATGGGACCAGACTTGGCTGACCCAAGTTAATGACGTGTGGTCTCTATCAGATGAAGGCATTTCTTACCTCCAAGAAATACAGCACCAAGCAGTCATGGGCAGCCTGCCCAATCCCGTATGAAGGTGGGATCTCTCACTTTTGGGATAAAGGACAAACCCTTGTCCCTCTGTTATATCAGAAGGTGCACCCACTGGATAGTGGAAAGATCCTGCCAGGGAAACCACTGGGAAACCCATGGAGTCACAAAACCCACTGTATATTTTCATTCAATGTGATGGTTTTGATGACTATCTTCATTTTCATGTGATCATACATGCCCTGTTTCCTTAGGATGATGAAGGAAAATGTTTTTGTGTAGCAACTTTGGGAACAATTTCCATCCAATATGAAAATATGCCAGTCATCAATGAGTCCATATCTATCTCTTGGTGTGCACACGAGTGTGCACATCATCTACACAGGCACCTGCAACAGTGAGGTTTGATTTGCTGTTAGATTTCAAAGATGACCATTCACTGATTCCTGAACAGCAAGTATATGTATCCAAAGGATGAGGTACTCAATCCAGAGAAGATAGCCAAGCAAAATTTTTAAAGGGGTGAAGGAGTTCATGCATTGAAACTCTAAGTGACTGGAAAAAAGAAGGAAGAAAAGAAAAAGAAAGCACAAATGAGTTACTGTAGCACAGAACTCGGCAGAAACTTATGCACAGATAATTTATGTAACGTATGTGTTTCACATTCCTACTGTTCTGCACCACGCTGTAAAAACTGCTGTTATTACATGCTATACTGGCATGTCTATTACTTTCCAACAAGAAAATCATTACTTTGGCCTGCCTCTTGATCTTGTTGAGTTTTGTAGAGCTCGCCTGGCCAGTTCAAAAACACAAGCTGAAAAATTGTCTATAAATCAGATACTTGACAGAAAAATAAGTATTCTGCACTATTTAGCAAAGCCAGGGCTGTACTGCGTCAAATTCTACTTCCCATTTCTTAACTATGCCATCACTTAGAAAAAATTGCAGTAATATAACAGTTCAATATTTGATATAATGAAGTAGGCTCAACAGTGCTCCACCAGTCACAAAAGAGACATTACCGTCTACCGTTTGTGAATAAACTTCCCTTTGTGTGATTTAATCAACCTTCATTTTTAATCTGCATACATAAAACATTAAATGCTAGAAGCTTTAATTACTTTGAAAAACACTTGCTGAATAATTTAATCTCAAAGCACAGTTTTCTCCATATCAGGAACCTTAAGAAAGTCCTTAAGGGCAAAATCCTCCCAGTAATCTATCAGGTAAACCTGAGAGCCTTCATAGAAACAGTTAACTCATTTTCAATGACTAACCACGACTTCTACAAATACTTTGAAATACAGGATTTGTCTACCTATCATGTGCAATGCCAGGAAGAGAGATACAATATGGCAAAAGAAAATTTTAGATCTGACCCAGTCTGAAAATCAAGTCCAAATATACCAGATGTAAAATAACTTTTCTTGTTGGGAGGAAAATACCTCCCCGAGGTACAGAATAACTGATACACCAAACAGATAGAGTCACTCCACTTGAACTAGGTGGACGTTACTCATTTGCACGGCCAAGCATGTACCTGCTAAAGCCACAAAACAAGTGTTAATGTATTTTTGGGCCTGCTTTAACTGAACCACCACTGTGCATATTCACAAGGAAGACCTCATTAAGTCTCCCTCACTGCAATAGTCCACGCAATAAAAATCAGAAAAGAAACAAGTATTTTCCTCAAAATTTATATAGCAAGTGACATGCAGTATAATTAAAATTCCTGAGCTGTCAAGGAGAAAAAAGGGGGGGGAAAAAAAAAAAGAAAAAAAGAAGGAAGTTTGCATAGTACTGACAGTCAGACTAGGGTCCTACAACCAGACTTAACGCCAGCCCATGGATGAATACCGACCACAGGCAGCAAAAGGGCAGACTTCAAAATCCTTTTCATAGTCACAGCTGCAGCTTTCAGATCCAAGAGTAAATACATATTAAGTTTTGTCAGGTGCTGCATGGAAACTTTCCTAACAGTAGGATTTCATATCTTAGACTGCAGGTCTTCAGGAAAAGTTCTCTTTAGCTCATATATAAGATAACCTATTATTCCTTTGCTATTACAACAAAGATTTACAATAGCACATAAAAAGGGAAGGAGGAACTTTCTATCATTGTCAAGCAGCAGAAGGGGGGAAAAAAAGAGATGATTGGTAAAAAAGGTATTTTTTTGCTTTAGGAGTTCATTTATACTATCAACAATGGTAAAACCACTAATAATTCACTCATTCACCAAGACATCAAAGGGACCCCCATTATTTCACCTCCTGTAGACTGCAACCCATTACATTTCACTCAGACACCTCTGCCCAGGCGCCAAGAATTTTTGCTTGGGCATCTTTCTGGAAATGATTTTTAGGTCAAATACATCAAAAGGCAGAGAGTTCAAAACTTACCTCAGCATTTCTATCCCAAGGGTTAAATGGCCTCACTTAAAAAATTATCTCCATATTTCACTTTCTTTTTTTTCTTTTATGTACCTGTTGGTTCTTGTTATGATTTCTGCAAGATGAGGCACCTGAATGTAACACAGACCAGCACCTGGAAGGCACTTCTTATCATCTATCTGTTTCCTCCCTTAACTAGTCATAGTGAGGGATTTAGTCTCATCCATCCCTCCTTTTTACATACCTCGTTTCCACCAAGCTTGGCCCAGCACACATTTTAGATGCTGGATGTGCTGGACTCCCTGCTTGTAATGGAAATCCACTACAGTAAAACAGACTTTGCCATTCCCCTCATTAAGGGAAATGGTTTCCATGTAAGTGTGTCTATGGCTCATTACTCTATACTGTACTTGAGCACACTGTCCTAGTGCAACACAGGCAGACAGACTGACACAAAAAAAAGCTCGTTTTCTCAGTTATTTTGCAATTTGTTAACAAATTCACGTGCTGCTCCTCTTGTCCTTATTAGTAGTGCGAGTTCCTACAAATGATGGAAAGATTCAAACTGATAGGAAAGCAACACTTAGTACTGGGTCCTCGGTGGCTCCAGATTACTGAAAAATAGGTGAGTGGTTAAGACTCCATCCTGCGCAGCTGGGTCATGCGGGATTATGCCAACAGCCAGAACTGACCAGGAATTTACAGCCCTTACCTGCTGGGATTCAACAAACAAGGAATACTAATTCTAGCCAAAACCACAGAATTATTCACATAAAATGCTGCCTTGAAGCTTGCCCTATTAACCACTTTATAGCCAACCACTGAAGGATATACTGGATCACACCTGAAGTTCAAAAGTAGCCTCATTATTTACAATCTAGCAGTATTTTCCTAGAATAATAGATGGGGAATGGATAGTACAAGAAAATAAGATTAAACTAATTTGCCTTCCCATCAGTGTATTTTTAATGCAGTCTTTTTTCACGACTTCACAAATTTTCTCAGTGAAACTCCATGCGCAGAAGCAATCTGTACTGAAACGAATGGAAAATCTTGCACGTGGCATTTCCAGCATCAGCCTGCGTAGATGGTTTTGAGGGTGGCTATTAACAAACTCTGCCATAATCCCTCGGCAGGAGCAGCACACACTTTATCGCAGCCACCCATGGAGCAGCTCCAGTGGCACAGCAAACACAGCCTTATGGAAGCGTGATACTTTGGTAGTAGTAACTGTGCTTTAAATGACAACCACTGTGATTGCTACATTTAATAGCATCTCAAGTTCCTGTCTTCAGGGCAGAAATGCAAAGCCAGCTTACCAATAACGCTACCTTCCTGCAACTCATCTGGATTGTGAGCATATTCCTAAATCTAAATATTTGTGTTATTCTCAAATAAGTACACAAATATCAGCAAGTTTAGACTCATGCTAACTACTAACCACTGTCTTACCAATAGACTGCTCCCCATAAGTGACACACGTTATTGCTCGATAACACTTTAAAAATGCAATCAAGTTTTCCCAAATCTTAAATAATCTTGAATGCACTGACGTCTTTTTGTCCAACACAGGCAACTCTGACATTTCAAATTCCCAGAATAACAACACACCTCAAACTCTGCAGACGCTTCTGAAATTGCAGCCATCAAGAACCCACCCAAGTTATACAGAAATCCTTCAACCAGCCAAGAACATAACAAGGGCTTTTCATCTCTGATTTCCTAATCTCCATCCTCTTCCAAGTTAGCGGCACTCTTTCAGATACACCTACCTATGCAGCACTATGGAAAAATCTCAGTTACAAAAGATCATATGATCTATAAACCTACAGCAAGACTCATACTAGTTTTCTTTCCTTTTGTCTACTGTCTCTCCCATACTCAAATTCAGAGCAGTCCTCATAGGCATCTCTCTAGTGAAACCGAGACCTCTTCACCACCTGCAACCCATTAATTTATGCCCGTGTATTTTCATCTTAACTGGGGAGGCAACAAACACTGGTATGTTTGAAAAATAACGAACAAATTCTTCCAAACATGTAAGAAAGATAACTGGTGTTGCAATAAAAGAAGTTTTACAAGGCAGTTGCATCAGGCCTAAAACCAAGTGAAAAACAAAAGCATACAATTACTTTCAAATATATGCACTTAAAATTCACCTTCTGTGTTTGTTAAAGCTATGTGTATATTAGCAGGGAGAGGGGAACAGAACTGGAGACAGAAACCATTCATGTTAAGGACCTGATGTCCACAACCTGTGTGTTTCTGGGGGTTACATAGACCAGTTCTAGTCTGATCTTGGGGACCAAACACCCATTAGCAGCTGGAACACCCCAAGTGTGCTCCTGTAGTACATCAGCTTGCTTAATTTCATCCTAAAGGAATCCGGTTCACGCTCTGAAACTGCTCTGTGGTGCAAACCAAAAAGTTCAGTAAGTATCATCAGGATTTGTTTTACTGGTACGTTTTTAATCCAAACTAAAATGCTACCATGGGCTTACCCAAGAGTTACTGCACTCCAATACCAAAATTTACTGCAGACCAAAGAAACACTGAAGGGAAAGCTTACATGCAAACACTCAAAGAATATTATTTCAGTGGGAAGTATTTCCTTGCCTAGAGATGCGCAAACACATTCACATCTCCCCCACCCCATTGCAGGGGAGATGGAAGGACGCCTGACAAAAAGAAATGGAATAGGTAATTAAGAGTAAAGAGAATTACACCTTTGTAAGTTATAGCAGTTTAAAAGATATTAACAGCAGCAGGTAAGGACATTTATTTACTTTACACTTCCAATGCATTACTTTGGCAGAAACTGTTCTTCCTTTTTAGAGGGAAGAGAAAAAGTCCTCTACTGAAGCACCATTTCATCCCAGGAAAGAAGTGCTATTAAGTCCACTTAGGCTGGCAACAGTGAGACGAACTAAAGCAAAAGCTGGTTTTGCATAGCTTCAGCTAGTTGTCTAGCTTACATTTTAGAAAGGAATCTTTACCCACTCCGAAATGAGGCAAGATTTATGAAGAATATAATTGACAGTTTCCTCGATACAAATAACGCATTCAATAAAGTATAACCTGAATGGAGAAAAGGATAAAGGAGAACATTCGCAAAGCTGGTTTTGAGGGGGAGAGTTGTTCCGGGTTTGGGTTTTTTGTTGTTAGCTGGGTCGGTTGGTTTTTAGAATAAAAAGATCCAGCCCAATTTGGATCCCCAGCTGAGCTGGGTACCACAGCCCCAAGTAAAAATAATGCAGGGAGGTGGCTGGAATGAGGGAGGTAAACAGACTTCAAGAAAAGGACATTTTCAGTGAAGAAGCTTATTTTTTCTTTACACACTGAATATATTCCCTTGCTGACATGATATATGGCCCTGCATATGCTTCTTTCAGAAATTATCTATCATCTCTCCATATGGGTTGTATGGTGTGAGACTGCTATAGCAGATTCTTGGGTTTGGTGTATAGGATGTAAATACAGTAAAAAGATATCCCCTGAACTGATACACAGGGCCGTACTGCTCACAGAATTAGTGCACTAAAGACTCTTCTCCTGAAGCTTTTCCTTTTCTTGAATAAGCAGAGGGTTTCTATGCTACAGCTAATTATACTATGAGGAAGAAAGGAAGAACTTCCTTTTCCTAAATTCTTGTACGAAGATGACACCACCTACCACGAAAGCCAAAACATTCTGCTAGTGCCCATTAATGTTTATTATATAAATACATCATAGACCAGAAATAAGAAGAAATCAGATTTCCTCTGACGCATCAATATATATTCCACGAGCATGACTCCATTTTCATTTGCTGCTCAGAACATTCTTTAAACTACAAGCTTACTGTATATTAATGTTATTAATGTTATGGGATGGGAAATTAAGAGTGTGGAGTTATTCTAACAGAATAAAATTCTATCAAATGTCTGTCTGCCTTCTATTGCTTCCACTAAAGACACCACTGGGGCAGCTGAGACAGATTACCACAATGACACTCTTGTTTAGCAAGCCTGATGTCTTCCATGCCCTCAAAACTAACGGCTTCCCAGTACCTAATGAACTCACTGCATCACAATGGAAGTATCAAAAACCATAAATTCATCATATATACACTACTGTCCTCTGTTCCGAGACACATCTTGCACTGTCGGCAAGAGCTAGCAGTACACTTAAGTGAGACAACGTTCTTCAAATGATTAGCAATAGGAAAATAAAAGTAAGAAAACAAAGACAACAAAGACGTTGCTTAGCTTTCAAAGAGAAATACAACACTGGTAAAGGTGGAAGGGCTGTTTGAAGAATATTATTAGGAAAACTCCGTGTATAGAAGATGGGAAGCTGGAGGAAAAAAGTATGGACAGGAGAGAATCACATGGAGATGTAACTAAACTGAAGGGAAAAAGCAGTAAGAGCACTCAGAACCACTCCCACAGAACACAGCATTTTATGGAATCAGAAACATGTCTAAAAGGAGAGTGTAGAGGGACAAAAGAAAACAGCTAAGGACACAGTCCAAATAGTCACAAAAAAAAGACTTCACTAGAGTCTTCACGAACTCATCCAGATGAGCTTTCACCCTCCTTCCTTCAGTTGTCACTAGTTATGCCATAATGAAATCAGAACAGTAGGGTCTTAACACTGCTAGTTAGGACTGTAACATCAAGCTCCTTTCTACCTACAGTAACAGGACCCAAAAAGGGGCAAATCCCCTCTTCGGTACAGAATGGCACGTAGAGACCCTGCAAGGCATACAAGAAAACGTATGTACTACATACAGGTATAAGCCCTGTCTTCCTCCTATCCGGTGAGCAAACAACTTGCAGAAACTGACAGCTGCCGTCAGGAACCTCTTCTGAGTCTGGCATGTAATATTAGGAATGTAGGTCTGTCCTTTTGAATTTGAAAACATGCCACAACACTGAACATTTACTACCATAAACCTCAGAGAATGCCAGTGACAATATTTTGATAACTACCTTTCATACAGCTTGAGTACTGCAGCTCGATCCATATTATTGTATACCAAAGGACTTTTCTTCCCCAAGATATAATGAAAATTACTACGGTGCAAGTTATGTGGCTAGTCCTGCAGACATTATTCACATAATTAGTCCCACTGACTTCAGTGCGGAAATCCATGTAAATAAGCACTTTAAGAATAGGCCAGGATATAGAAATATTTTCAGCCATCTCAGGGACCAAAAGGTAACATATATTCAATGCACCACAATACAATGAACCTTTGAATTAAAAATGGAAAGGAACATTTTCAACTAATTTCTCTGTGTTGCAGCTACCCATTCATTCCAAACTCTTCTGACTTCGTGGGCTTATTATCTCAAGAAGATTTAAATTTATATTTAATCTTGATGACATCTAACTACCCGATACTATCACCTGCATCCTAGAACAAGAAGGCCCTTGACTAAACATTTTAGTAGGATCTTTGTTGTGTTGCTATTTGCACTGGGATATTGGAAGAATTCTTCAGAAATAAGGTAGGAATTGCAAAAAGGAGATTTCCAGCAAGGACTACATCAAGAAGATCTTCTTGAACTGCACTTTTTCTGACTCAAGCCACTCAATTTTTATAGCCATTTTGTGTTTACTTAGAACTGTCATTAGACCATCCAATTTAAACAGTTCTTCCATAAGATTCAAAACCACAGCACACCATTACTCCTAATTAAGTGTATTTAAGCTCAAATCCTTACTCTGAAAGACTTCCCTAATATATATTAAATGCTTTGATTTAACTAGTCTCTGAAGCCATAGGATGGGAAAGGGGGAAAGGAAGTCAGCAACCTCTGCGCCGTCAGGAGCAGAAAGAACACAGAGGATGAATGATCAGTTGCACTGGCAGTGTTTGATTTAGTTTCTTGTACTCGCCCAGCATTTCAAACAAGTTTAATGGTTTTCCCACTAGTGTTTGGAATTCTCTCTGTATTTCCAAAAAGAAAACTCTAACATTTGCCCAGTTTGTTTTCTAGAAAGCTATGAAGTGCTTTTTTTTTTCCTCCCCGAAGGAATGTAAATTGCAACTATTGCCCCAAACAGTCTAAAATAACCCCCAAAAGCATTTAAAGAATCTTTATTTTCCTTAAATTATCACATTGTTTAATACTTCCTAATTGATTTTCTTAGACAACATCCTCCAAGCGTCAGAAGGCTTTTATCTTGGTTTGGAATTGTTCAAAACTATTTACAGATTCTCTACATAAATAACACATAATAAGTTACATGGCTGTTGCCAGCAGTGATAAGAATGATTAGAAAAGGTCTTTTAGCTTCAGCCTCAGATCTGTAGGTCATCCAATGTCCTTCCTAATGGATAAATACTGTAATTTATCATCATCAGTCACCATCAGCATTGTTCTTTTTACTATCATATATTCATGAACATTATTCGATGCAGCTGAGTGGAGCGTAAAAGAAGTGTATGATTAAAGAGGAAAGGGACAGAGTTTGAGACAGCCAAGATTTCGTGACTAATGCATGGACTTGAAATATGACACAGGTCTTTTAAGAGTTACAAAGATGGCATCAACAAATTACAGCTACCTGCTGGCAGGACACAGGCATCTCTAGTGGCAGATGAGGCTGTCTACCTCTTCCAGTACAATGTTAAAGAAAGTATAACATGTGAAAGTACAGTCTTGTACACCTATGAGTTTTTTCATAGCTCAGGTACAACTCAAAGCTCTCTTAGTTTAAAAAACAAAGAAAAACAACAAAGCCCAACAACAAAAACTAAGATACCTCTCTAGGGATCACATATTACATTCATCCTTATTAGCACAATGGGAAGAAAGTCTGTGTTCATGTTTGTGAGTCAGTACACATACATGTAAACTCTGAATGCCCTCAAGTTATTAAAAAATGCTAAGATGATGGCTTTCAAATTCCAGAATAACATCAAACATCATCTCTGTTTACTTAAAGAGTTCCTCCCTCTTGTTAATTATCAAAATAGCTTGCCTGAAGCAGTACTTTCAGTTGGAAGATACTGGAAAAAAATACTGGAAGTATGTTTTAAAATATCTAATACAATATGTATGTTCAACTATGTGACCTCAACTATGTAACCTACAGGGTGTCTTCAATTCACTTTAACACAGAAGAGCCAAAAAGATTGCCCTGTTTCACAGTTTTTGATTTACTGCATTAAGTAATCCCTTTAATCCACCTGCAAAGTGGAGGGTTCTAAATGCTGAAAAATCAGGTGTTGTGTTATGCTGCACAGATTCCCACATGCTGTTTTGAAAGCAAGACACAGGAAACCTGCAAAAAGGCACGGGAACCATGAGGTACAAAGGAGAAAGACAGCATCGGCAGGATTGCCTTGCCCTGCATCCACAAACAGAAACCTCTTCGTGGCTGTGCTCCTGGCAGGTTCCCAGGGGAGAGGGTGGATCAAGCACTGGAAAGTTCCTGGTAAAGTTTTCTGCATTAGGGAAGTGAGTTTCTGAAGAGACACTCATCACTTCTGGATTTGAGATGCTCAGAGAAACACACTTATGTGCTATACAGCCATTTGTATGACTGCTTTCTCAAGCTGCCTGAGATCCTGTATGTACACAGACTATTTACAAGATATCATATCAAATAAGACCCTGATGATCTTGATGATGTTTCTGACGTCACACCAAAAATAAGATCCCATTCGCCCCTGCTCCACAGAGCTCAGAGAGGAAGACTAGAAATGCAATGAAGATGGAAGATGAGTTTCGGGCTTTTTGTGCTAATCACCACAACTGGGTACATGACTAAACTACACTGAAAGAGCCACACAGCAAAGAGAAAGTGAATCAAGGCCACATGTAGCATTTGAAAGATGACACGTCCCGTGCCTTCCCCTAAAATTTGAATCCACTAAAATTTGAATTCCAAATCACCACAGTTTCACATAAGCTTCCTGCGTTGCTGGTCATATATTCAACAGATATTGCAAGCCTGTAATACTTCTTTCTGGATCCCGCACGGATATAAGTATGGCATATATATAGTGTACAAAATTGAATTTAAAAGTTAAAGCTAAGATTCAGATGTTAACTCTTTATGAAATATTCTGGGCATAATAATATAACTTTATTGCTCCACTTTTATTGGGTTTTTTTACCTGATGTTTCTGACGTTATGTTGAACCTTGCAAACCAGTATGTTTGATATAGTGCTGCAATAAAACACGGAAAAAAGTTCCGCTAGGTTGGTAAGAAAGAAAAATGCAAAGTCACTTTGGATTACGTACTAGAACAGAAATTCTTATTTCAGCCTGAAGCCAATTCTGAAAATAACCAAGAGCAGACGACATGGACTTGACTACCTAACGAAATCTTTCAAGTTTCTGGAACTGTTGTATGTATACGATTAAGAGTTCAAGTTTCTCCCTGACACATCAAGCTCAAAATTACCTGAGTGGGGCAGTGGAGAGCCCTTTTGCCTTGATAAAACCCCATGAAGATGAATACTGCTCTAGACAGACACAGATATCCATCAACGTTTTTCCCCCTACAAGATCAGAGTCTATTTTGGGGAAAAAGAAGTAAGGCAACGAAGAAAGACATAAAAATAGAATTTATTTTGGCTTTAGTCATGGAAAAATAAAACACAGATTGTTCTCTTTTGTTCAGATGTACTTTTAGAATACGCCCCTTGTTTGGTGACCACAGATACTGGTCCTGAGACAGAGAAAATTCAGCTCTTCAATCAACGCAGTCAAGTAAACAGTAGTCAGTTGTCCTTGTATGTGTACCAAACATATAATTTAAATGCTTACCAAATAATTTCCCTATTTAGTGTAACACAATGCAGTCTGATTCCAGTTTTCCTTACCTGTTTTTAAGCAGAATAATGTAGTAGATTCTAAAATGGCATACAGTAAAGAAAAAAAAAAAAATCAGGCTTTTTTTTTTCTCTTTTAAAATCAATTTTAAAAAGACCTTAAGTTAGAAGAGTAAAAGAGGCTCAGGAGAGAATGATTATAAATTTCAAAGGTCTGTCTTCTATACACACAAAGAACAGCAAGCAGCACCAGGTGGTGTAGATCATCTGCTTTTTTGTAAACAGACTGAAGCCTCACAAAGGTAATACCTAGAGGAATTATCTTAGTTTTTCATCTGCAAAGACAGCAACATTCATCAACCAGCAAGTCATACAGGTACATTATATTTTTCAAATATGTTGTGTCCACTGACTATCGAATGGTTGTGTCTTCTAAAAACGATCGCTAAACATCATTGTCCAAGACCCCAGGACAGCTCTTAAAAGCTACAAAATAAAAAACACCATTTTTTTGTACTGTCTAAGAGGAACTGAGGGAGCCACATTCACTCCCGACACAAGCGCTCAAGTGACAGAAGTCTGAGCACTTTGATAGAGACTTCCAGAAATGAGCAGAAACACAAGTAATTTACAGCTATTTTCCTTTCTACAGATACATCATCTGCACATAAAACTGTAATTTTGGCAATAAATATGAGTCATCATTTAGCAGAGTTGAAAATAAATCTGGCTAATTTATCAAACCAATCGCCGAAACATCAATAGCACTGTTAATGGAAGTTGTTATTAGATGCCTTGGCCCAGGGGAAGCTGAGTTTAAAAATACCATCAGGGGAAGTATTGGATATGAAGTTGTACCCAATTTATTTATAAATTGACAGCTATGGATGCTTCAGTCAGTCAATCCAAGCTCTTATTTAAGTGGAGAGTCCCAGCATTAGCCTGCTGTAATTTGAAATTACAGCTCAAGTCGCAAACCTATAAATTTACCGCAAATGCATCAACTTCAGTATGACTATTCTCAGAGGTACCTGTAAAACCAGACTTTGAAATCAAGAAAGAGATTTACACTTAGAAAATCTTGGTATAATTCCTTGTTCCTTCTTGGACTTCCCACAGGTCCAACCACTTCTCTACCAGAAAAGATTTGCTGCTCCTGCTACCTCAGGAAACCCTCTCAGTGTAGATGTGGCTTCCTGTTAAAAATAAATAAATAAACTACAGGTGTCACTTGTAGCGACACTACAGATTTATTTATACAAGCTCACCAAGCAAAATGCATTGCTGAACTAGAGAACCCAGACACAGATGGATTTCTTGAAGGCCCTAAGAAGGCTGCGTTTTCCGCATGGGACAGCCCATGACAGTGCTATGGGGTATGGAAACCCAGCATGAACATTATCAGCCCCTGTTTGTTCTTCTCCCCATACCCACCACAGTGCCCACCACAGCTGCAGCTCTGTAACTGCAAAACCAAAAAGCCAACAAAAAAGTCTGAACACAAAGTATTCCTCTGTTAATATCACAGATACAGAATCATAGAATGGTTTAGGTTGAAAGGGACCTTAAAGATCATCCAGTTCTACCCCCCTCTGCCATGGGCAGGGACACCTTCCACTAGCCCAGGTTGCTCAAAGCCCCGTCCAACCTGACCTTGAACACTGCCAGGGAGGGCGCAGCCACAGCTTCTCTGGGAAACCTGTGCCAGTGCCTCACCACCCTCACAGTGAAGAATTTCTTACGTACAGCTAATCTAAATCTACCCTCTGACAGTTTAAAACTGTTACCCCTTGTCCTATCACTACACCCCTGATAAAGAACCCCTTCCCATCTTTCCTGTAGCCCCTTTGAAGTACTGGAAGGCCACTACAGGGTCTCCCTGGAGCCTTCTCTTCTCCAGGCTGAACACCCCCAACTCTCTCAGCCTGTCCTCACAGGGGAGGTGCTCCAGCCCCCTGAGCATCTTTGTGGTCTCCTCTGGACCCACTCGAGCAAGTCCATATCTTTCTTAATCTGGTGCCCCCAGAGCTGGACACAGCACTGCAGGTGGGGTCTCACGAGAGCAGAGTAGAGGGGGAGAATCCCCTCCCTCGACCTGCTGGCCACACTTCTCTTGATGCAGCCCAGGACACGGTTGGCTTTCTGGGCTGTGAGTGCACATTGCTGGCTCACAGTCAGTTCTCCATCCGCTAATACCCCCAAGTCCTTCTCCGCAGGGCTGCTCTCAATCTGCTCATGGCTCAGCCCGTATTTGTGCTTGGGATTGCCCCGACCCATGTGCAGGACCTTGCCCTTGTTGAACTCCATGAGGTTTGCACGGTCCCATCTCTCCAGCCTGTCCAGGTCCCTCTGGATGGCACATCCCTTCCCTCCAGCGTGTCGACAGCACCACACAGCTTGGTGTTGTTGGCACATCACACTGCTGTACTAAGAACAGTTTCCAGCACAAACTGGAGTCAGACACCGACTGTGGCCAAGCCCTGGCCAGGGCTGAGCTACAGTCGCGTGGATCTTAGCTCTGCAAAGGTGCGTGAGCGGCCTTGGTGTTCACAGAGATCCACCAACCATGGTCTCACTCTGTGTGGAGCTCACTGTGGGATTTAGGCCTTCATCCTTATTATTAGCGCTTAAAGCCACAGAAAGACTTGCCATCCATTAAAAGCAACATTTTGTATGTGATGCTGTTACACACTGCATGACATCCTTAGCACCTCGGACAATGGGCAATCAAAGTTGATTCAGTATCAACTTTAACCAAGAAACCCAAACTTGGTCTGGAAAACCCTGGTGCAAATACATGGGACGTCGCATTTATACTTCCTGCAGCCAGGCACAGCAGACAGACCAGTGGATCCCCCATTCACCACCGAGAGAGGCTGAAAACTGCAGAGCACTTGGGTAATAACACTTGTATATTTAGGATAAACTAGCGTGTTTTAAAATAAGAACTTAACTGCTGTTCCTCATTACGACCTAAAAGCAGTCAAACTGGTAATTTTTGGCATATAATATTAAGCCTGCTTTAAAAAGATTTCCACCTCCAACAACAAAAAGACATTCTAGCAATTCAGCATGTCTGAATTGAATATAAAGAAATAAAGATTGGTTAAGTTCAAGTACTTTTTATTATATCTAAAAGCAGTAACCCTCTAAAGCTAAATAATGTCCCTGAAATTTACGAGCTCTGTGAACCTCTGAGACTATTTAAAGTGATCTTGACTTTTCTATAAATTCTACTATTTGCATGAAATTTAAGTACTGATGGAAGTTACCCATCTTTTTCAGATAATGTAACTTATGCGATTAATTTATTCAAGAGGGCTCCTCAAACTCAAATGTATTATTGTATCGGTATTGCATGAAAATGTGCCATAACACATACACTTTTCAGCAAAAAGCATACATCTTTAAATTTATTTCAATGAATGGGTTCACCGATACTGGAAAGACTACCCTGACGCTTAACGTGCAGCCTGGGTGTGCACGCAGGACTGGATACTCGGATACAGGCTTTCTAAAACCTAACTGTGCCCAGCCGCTTTCCCTTTTGGCGTTTTTCACCCCATGTTTGTGTACTGGAGAAAAATTAAGCTCTGTAGACGCACGTAACGGAGAATGACTAAATGAAGTGCGGCTCCCCACGTCCCGCACGCCGGAATTCAAAACAGGAGCGGCGAGTTCTGATAATGTGCAATTAAAAAAACCAAAAACCACCTCAATCTCGGAGTACCGTTGGAGTTCGCACATTCTGAGGTGTTTGCAGGCGAGGGCGAGCTGCGCCGCGGGGCCTCGCCCGCCGGGCGGCGCGGGCAGGTGCGGGGCCCCGGCTCGGCCCCGGCGGCGGGTACCGGAGGGTCCCCCCGGGGCGCTGGGCGGGCAGGGGCACAGCCCCGTCCCTCCCCATGCCTTAGCGCTATCGCCCCGGCGCAACGGCTCCGGCGGTCTGGAAATGCGAACTTGGATTTTGTGATGATGACAGCTAAGTTCAGCTGCTCCCCCGGTACCCATCCTTCACACGCGGAAGCCGCCCGAGATTAGATAGCGAGTCGGTACCGAGAGACACCGGTACCCCGGCGAGCCTCGCCGCCGCCAGCCCGCGGGGAGACACCCGTCGGGCCGAGGGACGTGACTACCGCCCCGCCGCTGCCAAAAAACCCTCCAGGAAGCCTCCCCGGCCCCGCCGCGGACCGGGCGGCGATGCGGAGCGCGGCCCCGCGCAGCTCCGCCACGGGCACAGGACTCCCCCCGCGCCCCGCTCCCGGTGACCCGCCCGCCCGGCTCCCCCGGTGCCACCGCTGCTCCCCCGGTCCCTGCGGCCGGTAGCGCCGTCTCAGCGCCTGTCGGCAGGGCAGGATCCCCCGCCTCCCCCCTCCCCGCTCGTATGTCTCTCCCCACGGCGCAACTTGCGGGGAAGCGGAGCGCAAACTCCTGCGGGACCCGCTGCCGCCGGGGTCGGGGCTGACGGACACCCCAGCCCCCAGGCGGGGCCGGACAAAGCTGGGTGCCCTCCGAGCGGCCCCACCGCTCCCCCCCCATCCCGCGAGGCGGCTCCGCAGGGCTCCCGCTTCCCCCGGCCGAGCCGCCCCGAGGGCGCCCACCTCCCCCCCCGCCCCCGGCGGACTTTTACCCAGCTCCGCACAACTTCTCCGGGACGGCGGCCCCCCCCCCCGCCCGCCCCCGTCCATCCCCCGCGTCCCCTCGGCGCCTCCCGCCGCGGGTCCCACCTGGTCGGGCTGCGGCGGCGGCGGGTTCCCCCTGCCGCCCGGGTGCGCCGGCTGCTCCTTCATGGCTGTCATCGCAGGGCGCTCGGCTCCGCGCCTCTCACTGCCGCTGCGGCCCCGGGCACCCCTCCCTCGGCGCCAACCGCATGACACCAGCCTCCCCTGGAAGTGGCGCGGCGGAGGAGGAGGAGGAGGAGGAGAAAGAACAGGGAGGACGGGCGGGGGGCGCGGAGCCGCCGCCGCCGCGGCAGCGCTGCTACCGCAGTGCCCCTCCGCGCCGCCGCTCAGGGGGCGCCCGGCCCCGCCGCGCCCCGCGCCGGGGAACGGCCGCGCATCACCGCCGGCCGCGGAGCGCCCCGCGGCGGGCACGCTCTGCCCGCCCGCCCCGCTCCGCGCCGCCCCCTCTCCGCCCGCCGTGGGCCGGCCCGCCGCCGCCGCCAGCAGGTGTCACAGCCGTTCCCGCCGGCCCGGGAGAGACCATCAGCGCCCCCGCCACGGGGGCGTCGCTACCGGCGGCGGCGGGGCCGCGCTGCCCGTCCCTGCCGCCGCCCCCCGACCCGGCCTCGGCCCCAGCCCGGCGGGGGCTGCCCCCGAGCCCCCCGGCCGCTGCTGCCCCGCCACCTGCAGAGAGAAAGCACGAAGGAGGGGGAAAAGGGAAAGTAAGAAAGAAAAAAAAAAAAGGGGGGAGGGGGAGGAGGAGGAAGCACATTTGCGCTTGTATGTAAAATGTTTCTTGCCCCGCACAGCTCCCCGCGCCCGCAGGGGCAGGGCAGGAGCTGCCCCGCCGCTCCCCAGCCCCGCCGCGGCGTTTCAGCAGCGAGCGGCCAAAGGTGGGTCACCGGAGCTGTGCGGGAACGGCCCCCAGCCTGCGGGGCTCAGCGGGGCGTCCCAACCCTCGCTTGTACGAAGGCCCTCATGTTAGGAAGCCCATGGCTGGGAGAGGGGTCTCAAGTACCCGTTTTAGCGGAACTCGGCACGGGAGGCCCTTCCACGGAGCTAGAAAAAGGGAGAACTTCAGGGAAGACCTTAGGGGCACAACTCACCGTGTGTTCTAAAGCCGTATCATCAGCTGGTGACAAGGGTTGTTTTCTAAGGACCAGGGAGACCATCTGAAATTTGATTCTAACCAGCACGATGGAACAGTTCAAAAGGTGAAAGTAGATGGTAACTCAGGGGACAGTAACTCACGGTAACTCATGAACCGTTGTAAGGAAGAAGAAACTCAACACAAGTGAAACACTTGGGCTTGAATTGGGCTGGTTGTTAATTCTGGTGGGTTTGACGATCCAGCTCTCAGTAGGATCACAGAACGCAGGATTGTCACCATGGAGGAGGCAGCATGCTGGGAGGGGGATGCATGGCTGATGGGAGCGGCCCCAGCGCGTTCTTGGCCAGCCTGGCTCTCAGGACTGCAAGGCAGAAGGAAAACTGTCAGCACATAATGAGAGAAGTGCTTGATCTTTTTAATATTTTTTGCATCAAACCTCACAAGAAAGGTCAGTTCTGACCGGACAGTGAGTGTAATTAATAGCAGTGACAAAGATCACTGAATCAGAGAGTATCTCGAGTTGGAAGGGACCCATAAGGATCACTAAGTCCAACTCCCTGCTCCTTGCAGGACTACCTAAAACTAAACCCTATGACTAAAAGCATCATCTAGATCTAAGATTTCAGTCTAAGGTGTGAACAGGTTAGAAGGGAAAAGGAAGATGACAAGGGACTGAGGAATTACAGACCAGCCACCCACAGAATACAGAGTATTAAGTATCTCCATCTTCCTGTATCACCCGTCACTGTGTTGACTCCACCAATCAACAGACACAATTTCTCTTGAAGTCCCAATAAAAGTTCTAGGAAAAATAATCAGATGAACTTTGTAAGCACCTAGAAAAAAGTAGATGACGGCTAATAGCTACCATTAATTTGTCAAGAGCAGATCATGTCAAACAAATCTAATTTCTTTCTTTAATAGGGTAACAAGCCTGTGGATAGGAGAGCAATGAATGTCATCTATCTTGATTCAGAAGGGCTCCCAGCACTGTCTTCCATGACAGTTTCATGAGGTAGAGAGAAATACAATCTGAAAAAAACTAAAATATCTACAAAACTGTCTCCACCACACCAATTCCAGGGGCTCCCAGACAAAGGGCAGGGCTGCAGTACAGTGGTCCCTCCATGGTCCATCCTGGTGGGGTTTGCCCTGTTTCCATCAGCACCAGGGTGGTGGAGCACACCACACTCATCAGATTCACAAACGGTGTGAAGCTGGGGAGGATGCCAAGAATGTTGGAAAACATCATCAGAATTAAATGTGATCTTGACAGACTTAAAGACTTGTGCGCAGTTCAGTAAGGACATGTGTGAGGGACTATGTGAGGGATGGAGAACAGGTTAGATCACATTTTCAAATAAGGAACAGGACATTACAGAGGATCTCAGAACCTCACCTAAGGCAGCGTCCTGCTACAGTGAACCGGACAAATACTGTGCTGTGGTAGACAAGCAGGACTACAGCTGTCACGACATACAGAGAAATCCTGCCCCTAGTCCTGGCAGGGCATCTGTTGGATTCAGGGGCCAAGGTCAGGGAATGCACAGCGACACAGACACATCACAAGGAGTATCAGAGGTCTGGCAAGCACTCTGAAGAAAAACTGCAAATTGTTGGGATCAATTAGTCTAACGGAAAGAAAACTGTGGATGGACATGGAAACAATGTTCAAATGCTTAAAAGGTGCTACAAAAGAATGAAAATAACCTCTTGTGTACATGGTGGATCAGATTAACAGCAATAGGTTTAAAAAGCAGGAAGATTCAGCTTAAACATTAGGAAAACAGCATATTTATTTCCAAAGGCGGGGGGAGGGCAAAGCCATGGACTGCATTACCTGAGGAGATTTGGGGACCTCCAGCCCTGGAAGCTAGATAAATGCCTGTCTGGAGCGATAGGAGTATACTTGGCACTGCCTAGAGTAGGAGAATTGTCTAAATTAACTGACTCAATTTCTTTTTGTTGCTGACTTTATGATTCCATTCCAGCATGGCACCAAGGACCACCCACAGCCCCTGCATGAGACCCAGCTGCAAGAGCCTGCGGTGAGGACTTGGTTGCTCACCCCAGGTGTCAGTCTGCACAGCTGCTCTCTCTCAGGTCAGGAAGCAGTCGTTCCTGCACTTCCCTTCACACCATCTCTGCCCTTACGTCTCCATTTCATATCTCTTTTTTCTCTCCTATAGTTCACTATTTCCCTAACTTCTGTACCCTCACTGCTGTCAGCCCTGTCCCTTTACTTCTTGCCTTCTGCCGCCATTTCTTTTCACATAATAATTGCACTATGCAAAGAAAAAGCAAAAAGAGCAACCAAGAGGGCATCTTCTGTACGCCAATAGCTATTGCTTTGCTTTACTTCTGCAGAGCAGCCTTTACTGCCAATCCTTCCTTTGTCTTGGCTGCGTTCTGTAGGACTTGGGATCTTATTTTTAACATGCAATGCATAACATGGGGAGACTTAGATTTTGCCTGTGGCCTCTAGGTGCTACAGTAATACAAATAATAAGTCTTAGAAGCAGACATCTTCTGCTTCATGCTGTTTATGGCACAGGTCTATTGCAACTCAAGTAATTACAGAACCCCCATCAGAGCTGAAGAATTCTAATGATTTAGGGTTTGAATAGGCATGTTTCAATAGTGATTACTTTCAGCTTGCTCTTGATGAGATCCATTGTGATGGAGGTCCACTATTAATCAAGAAGGAAAAAGACATTAACAGTCAGTTTAGCTGAAGCTTGGTTATTCATTCTCTGTGAGGTTTTATCACTATAATGGTGAGATATGCAGCATAAGTTTCATAAAGGTCATGCATGCAGGTTGTTAGGTATTCATAAATCAATTAGAGTTATTGGAAACATGAGTATTTTGAGGGTAGGAGTTTGGGGATTGGCTCTATATACACTAAGTCTTATCTAAAGCTTCCTAAAATCAATAGCAAAACTCTTATTTATTAATAGCACCGATCATACCTTTTATCATTATTTTTGAATGCTAGTTCATAGTACTGATACATTAGGGATATTAAATTAATTCACCAGTTTTCACTACTGCCCACACCAACTTTTATTTGGGTCTTTTTTAGTAAATTACCATTCAAAAGTAATTTGACTGGGTTGTTTAAAAGAACAGTTGTTTTACAGCCATTAATAGAACACATCTTTAAAACTGGAGCCTGGTACTAAAATTGATGCCATATGGGTAAAAACAATTAAGATGTACAGTATTTATGGTAGTTTCTTGTACCATTTGCACCAAAACGCCTCATAGTATCAGCAGGGAAAGCACTTAAGGCTTGGGTGAAATAGCTGTAGAAAGAAATGGAATTATGCTCTTGATCAGTTCTTTCCAGAGTCATTACGTTAATTCATCTGTCTTTCAACTGAAATGTTATGTTACAGACTCCTTGTAATTTCCTCCGTCTGCCTCATCACACACAAGATCTGGATGCATGAGTCAAGACATTACATGATTATTTTATCTTCCACATAAACTAAATAGCAACTCTGTCAGAGTATTACTCAATTGTTACAGCTTGTATCACATGAGAACTTAATAACATATATGTTTTGTTGACATTGCAGACTAATATGTAGTGCAGATTTTGGACAGGCAGCAAGTAAACCAGGAAACTATTAGGGGAGTAAAAGGGCTGAACATATGTGCAAAAGAATATAGTGGAGGATGCCGCAAGTGAGGGGAATTCTCTCTTTTCTCTCTGAAGAAACCCTGGTAGTTTACTACTCTCCTGGCCAGCTACCACTTCAGGCTAGAGCAGTCACCCCCTAGTTAGCACCCACCCCTAGGTGCCAGACACTGCGTATGTGCCACATGTTCATCGCTCCAGTGCCCTTGAGATGTGGGCTGGGAGGTGCATGTCAGAGCTGAAGTAAAGATATAAAACCTGGTTTTAAATAAAGTCCTGGTTATCAAGTGATTTAACCACCTTGTGTCACGCAGAAGCTGCCGCGGTACAGATCACCACAAAGAGGCACAGTCATTACTAGCACAGTGAAGATCTTGTCCCTTCCTTTGGGAGTGAGTTTTATTTTTGGTAAGTCTGCTGTCGCTCCAGTGGTGGAGTTTCAAAGAACAAAACTGGAACAGGCAGAATAGGTAGTTTTGATTTTTGGATATTTTATATGGCCCTCATCACTGTGTAATTAATAACTGTACAGCCCAGCAAAGATGTAAATATTACTTGATTGCTAATTATAAGCATTCCCATCAAAATAAGAAGCCCATTACATCTTCTACATCCAGTCGACCCATTCCTATAAACAGTATCCGGGGTTTTTTTGCCATGAAGTCACTCGATTGAGATCAAAAGATTCTCAATCAGTTCTAGCCTAGAACTTCAGGTTTGTATCTCTCTTGCTAGCAACCTTACTACTCAGACTCTTATAACCTGAGGAGAAAAATTTCCCATCATATTACCCACAGCCTTTATGCAGCCCAGCGCTGCTGAGTTTATGAAAGCTATAAGGTCATGGCTTGAGAGCTTGTCAGTGACTTTTTAAAATCAGATCTTATGAATATACTCTGATTATGGATTTCTGATTCCTTTTAAAGCTCTAGCAAATGGGCTAAAAAAATCCTTGAAATTATAAAGGTGAATTTAAAAATCAAACTAATGTGACCAAAAACCAAGAAAAGTTAAGATGATTGTTCTTCACTGGTGTTTTAAGTGGATCTGTGGGCTTGCAAAAACTAAAAATACTTGTCCAGATGAGAACCACTCTGAGTCACATAAACATGATAAATAGAGAGAATGTGGGTTTGTACAGAGTGCTTTTTGAATTACGGTTTTAAATAACAGAATATTTGAACTTTGCTTCTTAAGAAATTCTTTGATAGAGGGAAAATTCCAGGCAATTCTGCATTCAGAAGCACATTATATTCTAATACCTGCTTCAGTGAAAGGCTATTTTCTTTGCGAATAAATTGTATTCATGTTTTTTCTCTCCTTGTCTTGTTTTAGAAAAACAATCAATGCAAACACTGAGTTAATACAAATAAATGCAAATATATTCCAGTAGGAAAGTTACAGGACTTATTAAAATACACGTGCAAATATTTCAACGAAAGTATAGAGAACAGGACTGCATTTCCAGAAATACTTCCCATTAACCAATGAAATGCACAGTCAGCATTCAAGAGTGTTTATAGGAACAATTCATAACAGAAGAACACAGGAGCTGTGATTACAGATCTATGGCGTCCCCTCCTGATTACCTAACAACATACGGAGTCAT
Source organism: Strix uralensis (assembly GCF_047716275.1). Taxonomy (NCBI): domain Eukaryota; kingdom Metazoa; phylum Chordata; class Aves; order Strigiformes; family Strigidae; genus Strix; species Strix uralensis. The sequence continues at coordinate 36,554,694 of NC_133977.1, forward strand.
AAATCACAACAGTTTCCAAGAAAAACAGAGATATACAAACACGTTCATCTGATACCACAGCCTGAAAATGGGACTTAGGTGGCTACTGCAGTCACCAGGTACTGCTGTAGATGTCCTGAGGTATCCAAACCACCTGCTCTAACCTGGCAGAGGGTTCTGCAGGACCTTCCTCCCCAAACCTCTTTGTGAGCCATAGCAGAAGCCAGGCATGGTTTTGTATGATGTCTTTATGGCTACAGGGAGGAATTTCACACCTTCAGAGAAAGATTTTCAGTTTCTACAATTCTGATCAGCTTGATTATCATAGAATGGTTTGGGTTGGAAGACACCTTAAGGATCATCCAGTCCCAATCCCCCTGCCATGGGCAGGGACACCTTCCACTAGACCAGGTTGCTCAAAGCCCCGTCCAACCTGGCCTTGAACCCTTCCAGGGAGGGCGCAGCCACAGCTTCTTCAGGCAACCTGTTCAAGTGTCTCACCACCCTCACAGTAGAGAACTTCTCCCTTTAATCTAAATCTAACTCCTATCAGTTTAAAACTGTTACCTCTTGTCCTATCACTACATGCCCTTGTAAAAAGTCCCTCCCCATCTTTCCTGTAGCCCCCTTGAAGTTCTGGAAGGCCACTATAAGGTCTCCCCGGAGCCTTCTCTTCTCCAGGCTGAACACCCCCAACTCTCTCAGCCTGTCCTCACAGGGGAGGTGCTCCAGCCCCCTGAGCATCTTCGTGACCTCCTCTGGACCCCCTTGAGCAGCTCCATGTCCTTCTTCTGTTGGGGGCCCCAGAGCTGGACACAGCACTGCAGGGGGGGTCTCACGAGAGCAGAGTAGAGGGGGAGAATCCCCTCCCTCGACCTGCTGGCCACACTTCTCTTGATGCAGCCCAGGACACGGTTGGCTTTCTGGGCTGTGAGCGTACATTGCTGGCTCACAGTCAGTTCTCCATCCGCTAATACCCCCAAGTCCTTCTCCGCAGGGCAGCTCTCTATCTACTCATCGCCCAGCCTAGATTTGTGCTTAGGATTGCCCCGACCCATGGTAGGACCTTGCCCTTGGCCTCGTTGAACTCCATGAGGTTTGCACGGTCACACCTCTCCAGCCTGTCCAGGTCCCTCTGGATGGCACATCCCTTCCCTCCAGCATGTCGACCACACCACACAGCTCGGTGTCATCAGCAAACTTGCTGAGGGTGCACTCGATCCCACTGTCCATGTCACCAACAAAGATGTTAAACAGCACCAGTCCCAACACCGACCCCTGAGGAACGTCACTCGTCACTGCTCTCCTCTTGGACATCAAGGTGTTGACCACAACTCTTTGAGTGTGACAACCCAGCCAATTCCTTGTTCACTGAGTGGTCCATCCATCAAATCCATGTCTCTCCAATTTAGAGACAAGGATGTCACGTGTAACAGTGTCACATGCTTTGCACAAGTCCAAGTAGATGATGCCCGTTGCTCTTCCCTTATCCACCAGCACTGTAACCCCATTGTAACCACCATCATTTGTCAGGTAGGATTTGCCCTTAGTGAAGCCATGTTGGCTGTCACCAATCACCTCCTTATTTCCATGTGCCCTAGCACAGTTTCCAGGAGGATCCGCTCCATGATCTTGCCAGGCACAGAGGTGAGACTGACTGGCCTGTAGTTCCCTGGGTGTTCTTTTTTTCCCTTTTTAAAAATGGGGGGTTTATTTCCCCTTTTCCAGTCAGTGGGAACTTCACCAGACTGCCATGACTTCTCAAATACAACAGATAGTGGCTGAGCCACTTCATTCACCAGTTCCCTCAGGACCCGCGGATGCATCTCCTCAGGTCCCATGGACTTGTGCACCTTCAGGTTCCTTAGATGTCCTTGACCCTGATCCTCCCCTACAGCGGGCAGTTCTTCATTCTCCCAGTCCCTGCCTTTGCCTTCTGTGACTTGGGTAGTGTGGCTGGAGCACTTGTTGGTGAAGACTAAGGCAAAAAAGCTATTGAGTACCTCAGCCTTCTCCATATCCTGGGTAACCAAGTCTCTTTTTTCCTTCCACAGAGGGCCCACATTTTTCCTAGTCTTACTTTTATCACCAGTGTACCTACAGAAGAAGCTTTTTTTGTTGTCCTCAACGTCCATGGACAGATTTAATTCTATCAGGGCTTTGGCCTTCCTAACCTGGCCCCTGGTTACTCAGACAGTTTCTCTGTATTCTTCTCAGGCTACCTGTCCTTGCTTCACCCTCTGTAGGCTGTTTGTAGTTGTTTGAGCTTGTCCAGGAGCTCCTTGTTGATCCCTGCAGCCCTCCTGGTGTTCTTACCTGACTTCCTCTTTGTCAGGATGCATCACCCCTGAGCTTGGAGGAGGTGATTCTTGAATATTAACCAGATTTCCTGGGCCTCTCTTCCCTCCAGGGCTTTATCCCATGGTACTCTGCCAAGCAGATGCCTGAAGAGGCCAGAGTCTGCTCTCCTGAAGTCCAGGAGAAACATTTATAAAATATTTCTTCTTACCAATGTTGCAAGGAGCAAATTTGCAAAGCAAAACTATGAACTGAAAAACAAAGTAATAAGTATATTCTGACAACATTATTTGTTTGAAGTTCAAAGGAAAGACATGCCCTACTCCAGAAGTCTGTATGAAATAACTCTATACAAATAAAGCAGTGGATTTTAAATCCAAATGGTAGCTCACAGCAAAAGATTCCAATTTGTATTACACAAGTAGTTCACTAATATAAAACAGCACTACTCATCCTCGCCACTAAAACTATTTTTACTCAGAAAGCAGTTATTATAGTTATGGATTAGGCAGAGAAGAGGCAAAACCAGATCTTAGATTTTGAAACATTTGTTTCCCCTTCCCTAGCCATTGCACCACATCTCTAATCTGGCAAAAGTTAACTCTAGGAAACCCTCACCGATGAAGATCTGTTATAGCAAAATTTGCATATAATAATATTTGGTTTTATAATTCTTAAGAAGACACACCTGAAATTGAGGGGGAAAATAGTAAAATTTGTATTGAGGATCGAGCTGCATAGCAAAAAAATTTAAGGATCAGATCCTTAAAATTCTCTTGATGCATATTTGCAGTAAAAAATATGAATCCAGAAATATAACTTGTAATTCTATATTGACAAATCTGTCAACTTTTTACAGATTAAATCAGGTTAAATTTGGTCAACAGATGACTGGCCTGGGAACTCAGAAGTCTTACACTGACATAGGTATAAATCAGACATATGTCTAGAAAAAGCAAAAAGATTACTACTGTAACCTCATGGTTAAAACCACAAGTGGCAAGACTGGTTTTTTTTTTTCTCCTTGATAGTTGTCATATAGCTATTCTTCAAAGATCTTCATACAGCATGCATGTATAACATTAGATGATTCATTGAGGATCTCCTATCAATTGACAAAAAATTCAGACTAAAATTCAAACCTATTACCTAAACCACGGTTTACAAAAATGAAACTGGCATATTCAGGAATCTAATATCTACTTGCTACTCTTGGAAGACTTCTCAGATTCACAGATATCTAACCATAAGGGATACAACTGGGAAGTAAGCAGGATATTAAAAAGAGCCTAATAGATTATGCACTTATTACTAAAAATTACCCACATTGAATGCTTAATTTAATTGAGCAGTTTTGAAAATGTTGCCCTTATACATTACATAAATCAGTAGGGATGGATTAGGAAACCCAAATTTCATTTGCTAATTTGGGGGGTGGGGAGGAGGAAGAGTAGGATGAAAAAGAAAAAAAGAGAGAATGAGGGGAGTTAAAAATCAGAATAGAATCATAATAAAATGCCATAATCTATAATAAAATTCAATTTTGGAAAAAAAAGATAAGTGAGATGTTTTAATAGCATTTAAATATTTTCTCACTACTGAAGTAAAATGATACATTTTCCCTACTATGTTATTTAATTTAGTTTCATTCTTTATATTACACAGAAGTAACATTATGTTAACTTTATGCTGAAAATTATAAAAATCATCTAATACTGCACAGTTTGGTTTTAAAAATGGTAACTCTATTCGCCACCATAGTTCTAGGATGCCTTAAAACATTGGGGGGAATAATTGGAGAACAGTGGCACCTGTTCTCTATTCAATACCCTTAATTCTGATTAGCAGTCATTGGATAGAGTAGGTCTTAGCATCCCGAAAGACTTATTCCTACATCAAAGGGAAGGAGAAAGATTTTGTATAAAATGCTACCACTGAGCTTTTTCCCATGATGTTATTACAATATGAAATGGAGATGTCACAGAACTCTATGATAAGATCCTATTCATCCATAGCAGATGCTATATAATGAAAGGTATCAAACATTTGTATAATAATACACACATATATTATCCAAGAATTGTATAATACCTTTTCTTTCCCAAAGGATCTGAAAGTGTTTTACAAACTGATATACAAATTATCCATGCAGAAAGCTATTCATCCGTCAAGGAAACACAACTACAGCCCAAGGCAAAGCAGAACAACTATATAAATACACACAAAAAACTTTAGTAAATGAAGGAAGTATTCTCCAGTCAAGACTATGAGGAAGATGTTAAGAATACAATTCTGTAAATATACAGAATTTGTGAAGAACCTTGCTTTTATAATCCCAATTCTTGAATAGAATACAGTAGGATGTCTCTTGAACAGTAGCAATCACAACATTAACTGAAAGAAGTAAATGCTTAAGAATATTAAGCATAGTAATAAGAATGATAGGTTTAATCTTAAGTATATATAATATTAAATATTAAGAATGAATAAGAATTGTATTAAAACACAGCAGTGCAATATATCCAGTCTCATACTAGAGGACTAGCTTAGAAAGAAGCATGCCAGTGCCTCCTGACGGAATAGGAAACAAACCACATTTTGGGATCAAAAGCAAGTAAAGTCAACAGGATGACTGAGAAGTCAAACACTGATTAATGGCTTCGATAAGCTACACATACTAGAGGTCTTACCCAAGCATCATTTCACATGGTTTCCCTGGAAAAGTTTCTAATATGTAATTTGCAGTTCTGAGACTAGTTTACTGTATGTCTTCGTTCATGTTTCAAAATACTGGTGTCACATTCAAAAAAGAAAAAGTTCTGTTGATGCAGTTTATTCCAGAAACAGAAGTATCTAGAAAAGCTAGAAAGGAATAGTTAAATGAATACAGCACCTTACTCAGCAACAGTCTACTCAATTTCTATCAGTACATATTTATGCAACCAAGTGTTTGCAAAATAAAAAATACTACCCCAATTCAACACTTCCATTTGGATTAGATACGGCTCAACTCTCATTTCAGTCCTAGTTCTGATGATGGTGACCAGACATTTCATTTGGATAATATTCTGTGATTTTTCACTGTGTTTTCAGCTTAGCAGTCATTTTAGCACTTCTGCTCAATAAAGAAGGTGGCAGAGATACTTAAGGGTACTTGCAGAAGTCATAGAGTGTGATTTCAGGCAGAAGAGAGCCCTTTCCATATAATTATCAAGAATCTCTAATTAGAAGCAAAATGTGTAAGAAAAATGCAGACAGTGGGAAAGTTAGTATAGTCGGAGACTTAGGAGGACACATTAAGAAAAAGTGTTACAGAAACTTTGGGACTATTTTTAACCTTGAGAATTGGACACAAACCTCAGACTTCCCAACTGTGTTGATAGTGTCCTCTCAGGAGACTTACAGAGGACCACATATTGGCACACTGGTACTTTGATTCTAAATAACTATCTAAAACCCGGTCTCAGCATCATTACTCATCTGGGAGCTACATTCAGAAACCCTCTTGAGAATTTCGACAGGCTATCGGGCAGGAGAAGCAGATAAAGAATTGCTGATGCTTCTAACCCTGGAGAATCCAGTAAGTTTCAGAAAAAAATGCTATTAAGGAGAAGAGCTATCCTTCACATCACTCCCCTAAGCTAGGCTGATACAGTGAAAAAAATCACACAGATGAGCAAAAAAGTGGATATTATTAAAGTCTGAAACTCTCAGGCCAGCTATTTGGTTGGGAAATTGAAACAGAATTTTAGGAAAGGAAATAATGGAGCCCCCAGTTAAGTATCTAAGGTAGCGATATGTAAATGCCATGAAAATGAAAAACAGCTGCAAGAAGCTTAAGTTTTAGCACACAGTCAACAACATAAGCAGCACTACAGCATTAATGGGATGCATTGCGGAATTGGGATTTTGCTGTAAAAGGGTAATAAATTGTTCAAGAAGAGCAGGAAGAGAGAAAAAAGGTGGCCTTGCCTCTGTATCAATAACACATATCCTGGTTCTGAAGTCTGCAGTTCAACAAGTCAGAAGGAATTACTGTCGTCTTGAATGATTCTGCATAAAGATAAAAGGGACCACAAATAAGGGTTCTATACTGTAGGGAGTCATTCTTTCCCTATTTAACCTTGAAAAGCAAGCACAAGCCTTAGTCTTCACAAATATCCTGAGATTCATGTCTTTGCATTGAAGAGAGTAATATGCAGAAAGATCCCAGGGAAGGATCAGGCGGCAAGGAAGATTTTTATTATACAAATGTCTGATGGAAAAGCAATACAGGCTGACAAAGATGATATGTCAACTTTCTGAATACACTGGGGACAGCATTTCAGCATTTTATTTTACAAAAGAAAGGAGAAACCACCAGGGAAATAGAAGGAACGTAAAAAACTGGTTAAGAATCTAAAGTTGGAAAGTTATTCCGATGAAATGATTAGGAAAAATGAGAAAAAGGTAAAAGAAGATTGAAGTCTTAAGCAAAGGCAGACTTCAAAAGAAGAAAGAGAAAAGGAATAAGGCTAATGTTTCTAATACTTTTGTCACTCAAAAAAATTGAGACCAGGTACTTAGTTAAGTATGTGCTTACTAATTATGAAGGCCAGAACATGAAAATAAATAAACAAGGTTAATAAATAATTAGATAAATCAACATTCAAATCAACAAATCAGTCTCACTCAGAAATATTTGATGCTTCAGCTATCTCTGAACCATTTAAGAGAAATCTCTGAGAAGTTCAAAACAACGGGGTAATTCTGGTGGACTGGAGAATGGCAAAAACTCTGCTTGCCTTTAACAAGGAAGAGGAAAATAAAGTATACCAAAAGCAGCTTAGGCTTTAGTTCTCGGAAAAAAAATATAAGTACAGAAGTTAATTTTATAGGAGATAAGGTGATAAAAAGAACAGCCAGCATTAATTTATCCAGCCATGTAATATCCAGCCGATCTAGTTTTGCTCTTTAAGAGACAAACTGTGGATAATCAGGGGAGAGTGCTGTAAGACTTCAAGAACAGTAACACATGATTTTCTTAGAAGAAAATGAGATTTAGATGAAATTAGTATTGCACAGCTGGTTGACAAACCATGTGAAATGTCAATTCTTAATATTTAATTGCCAAAATGGGAAGTATTTTCAATTATGAACTTTCAGGGACTTTTGTGCAAGTCCATCATTATTCATCGTTATTTCAATTAGAGAGTATTCTTCCAGACATTTATTAGTACAAAACTCAGACTTGGGAATGTGTAAAAAGGTGGATTACAAACAATGTCAAGAACAGGATCAGAATTGAAAGCAGGCTGGAGAAATGATCCAAAAGCAGCAATGTGAAATTCAATCAAAAAGTGTGTAAAGTGCTACCCATGCAGAGCTGAAATCAGATGCACAAAAGCAACAAGAGGACAAACTGCAGCCATAGAATGGTTTGGGTTGGAAGGGACCTTAAAGACCATTTAGTTCCAGCTCCCCTGCCATGGGCAGGGACACCTTCCACTAGCCCAGGTTGCTCAAAGCCCCATCCAATCTGACCTTGAACCCTTCCAGGGAGGGGGCAGCCACAGCTTCTCTGGGAAACCTGTGCCAGTGTCTCACCACCCTCGCAGAAAAGAATTTCTTCCTTAGATCTCATCTAAATCTACCCTCTTTCAGTTAAACACCATTACCCCTCATGCTAACACTACACGCCTTGATAAAGAGTCCCTCCCCAGCTTTCCTGTAGCCCCTTGAAGTACTGGAAGGTCACTATAAGGTCTCCCTGGAGCTTTCTGTTCTCCAGGCTGAACACCCCCAACTCTCTCAGCCTGTCCTCACAGGGGAGGTGCTCCAGCCCCCTGAGCATCTTTGTGGCCTCCTCTGGACCCATTCAAGCACGTCCATGTCTTTCTTAATCTGAGGGCCCCAGAGCAAGACACTGGTCCAAAAGTAGCAGAGAAACATTGTTCCATGCTCCATGTTGCAGTGAGCCACAAGCTAAATATGACTTGGCAGTCTGATGCTGTTCCCCAAAAAGCACACATCAGCCCCGAGACAGATGAAGAGCAGGGCTTATATAACGCCAGAAAAAAAAATTATTTGATCTGCTCAATATCAATCTTGTGGGTCTGTAGTTAATTTTGGTCACTGCACTACAAAAAGCAAGATAAGGAGCAACAAGAAAGTAGTTAGGGAAGTGTGAGATCTGAGAAGCGGTTAAAGAAATCTCACTTGTTTAATCTAGAGAAAAGAGAATCATAGAATATGAGATTGGAAGGGACCTCAAGGATCATCTGGTCCAACCTTCCTTGGCAAAAGCACAACCTAGACAAGGCAGCCCAGCACCCTGTCCAGCTGAATCTGAAAAGTGTCCAGTGTTGGGGAATCCACCACTTCCCTGAGGAGATTATCCCAGTGGCCGATTGTTCTCATTGTGGAAAATTTCCCTCGTGTCCCCTCGTCTTTTCCATGTGACTCCCTGTACAAAGGGAGTCTCCATCTTCTTTGTAGCCACCCTTTAAATACTGGAACACGGTGATAAGGTCTCCCTAAGCCTTCTCCTCTCAAGGCTGAACAAACCCAGTTCTCTCAGCCTTTCCTCCCATGGCTGCCCAGTCCCTTGACCATCTTTGTGGCCCTTCTCTGGGCCCTCTCCAGCCCATCCACATCTTTCTTGTATAGCGGGACCAACACTGAACACAGGATTCCAGGTGTGGCCTGACAAGGGCTGAGTGGGACAGTGACTTCTTTATCTCTGCTGGGGATGCCCTTGTTGATGCAGCCCAGCACCCCGTTGGCTTTCTTTGCCGCAGCAGCAGCAGCACTGTTCTCATATTGAGCTTGTTGTCCACCAGGACCCCCAGGTCCCTTTCACAGAGCTGCTCCCCAGCCGGGTAGATCCCAGCCTGTGCTGCGTTCCTGGGTTATGTTTCCCCAGGTGCAAGACCTTACAATTCTCCTTGTGAATTTCATAAGGTTCTTGTTATCCCCCTCTTCCAGCCTATCCTGGTCTTCCTGCAGGGTGCCTCTCCCTTCCGCAGTGTCCACCTCCCCACTCAGTTTGGTATCATCAGCAAACTTCATCAGGGTACACGTGACCCCATCATCCAGGTCACTTATGAAGATATCAAACAGCACTGGGCTCAATACCAATCCCTGAGGGACCCCACGTGTGACAGGTTGCCGGTTGGAAAAGGAGCTATTTCCCACCACCCTCTGGGTGTGGCCTGTCCACCAGTTCCCCACCCACCGCACTGACCCCTCGTCTAGACCGTAACGCATCAGCTTCTCTAGGAGGAAGCCGTGGGGAACTGTATTGAAAGCCTTGGAGAAATCCAGGCAGATGGTGTCCACCGCTCGCCCCACAAGTCAACCAAGCAGGTTACTTTGTGCAGAAGACATCAGGTTTGTCAAGCACGATTTGCCCTCAGTGAATCCATGCTGGCTTTTCCCAAACACATGCTTCATGTGACTTGTGGTAGCCCCCAGGAGGTTTCGTTCCATAACTTTCCCAGGGATTGAAGTAAAACTGATGGTCTATAATTTCCTGGATCCTCCTTTAAGCCCTTCTTGTAGATGGGGGTGACATTAGCCTTCTTCCAGTCTTCTGGGATGTCCCTGATCTCCATGACTTCTCAAAGATTATGGCGTGCAGCCTCTCGACAACACCAGCCAGCTTTCTTAATACCCTCGGGTGGATAACGTCAGGGCCCATCGATTTATAGGGATCAAGCTCCTGTAATAGTTTGCATACCAACTCGTCCTTCGCTGACTTGATTTGTTTTGCCTAGATTTGGTAAATCTCCTGGTATGTGAAAAAGTGTTAAAAGATAGTTGACAGTTGTTTTTTCAAAAGCCTGTCATGAGGAAAGACAAGCATTCTCAGTACAGGAACCACAGGAATGGTTCAGGAACATGTTTCTAATGATACAGAATTTCCCTCATTACCAACCAGATCATAACTGACCAGGTACTGTCAGAGGTGGTTTACAGGCACTTCAGGAATGGACAAGAGGAATCTGAGGAGTTCCTTCAAACCCTGTTTTCATGATTCCCACCATTTGCTTCCCTTCCCTCCTGCACTCCTCTCTGCATGGTAGCTGAATATGGTCCTGAATTAACTTTTCATCCATCCTTAGATTGCTGTATAAATAAATCCAATGACACTTTACCACATACCTGAAATTAAGCACATGCTTAAGTGCTTTGCTCAACAGCAATATACTTTAAGCACATACTTTAAAAGTCTGCAAACTGTGTCTTTATAGCTTTCCAAAGTCATTACAATGGTGACATGGGTCTAAATTATTGCTACACAAGAATGTAATTGCCTGCTATAAGAACAAGACCTAGAAAAGAGAAGAAGAATGTATAAGACTGCTAATCTTAATTTTGTATGTTCACAATTTTTTCAGAGCAAACTGATGAAAATGATAGTCTTCTGCATAGTCCTGCTCTTAGAGAGATATCTTCTGAAAACAATAACCATGCAAATTTTAGGTTCAATAATGGTTCACCTAACATATGGGTGACTGCAGGCCATAGCATTCCAGTACACATACATGAATTTAAGAACAAGCAGTATAAACTCGATCAAAACCATTTTGCAATAAACTCAAATGTAATTTTAAAGCAGAAGGAAAGGGGGGACTCTTTGAATATCTGAGAGTTTTCAACCTGTGGTGGTTTAGTCCCTGCCAGGGTCTGAGACCACGCGGCTGCTGCCCCTCCCCCACAAAGGGAGTGAAATGCAAAGCCCCGGGGCTGAGATAAGGAAAGGTTTAATACAACAGTGCAACAGCAACACAACAAACAACAACAATAACAATAATAATAATGAACAGAGCAAAATATCTACCAATACAGCAGTGAGAAGCACGATGGCATAACACACATGTTAACCGACCCGTCTCGCTTCAGCACCAGGATGTGACGTCCACATGATATATGAATAACCCGGCTAGAGCTCCCCCCCCACTGCTGGGGAAACTTAACCCTATCCTGGTTAAACCAGGACACAACCTAAAAAAAAATTAGATGGCTGCCTTAATGCTACCAAACATGACTGGTCTCATAATGACTTTTTTGGGAAAAAAAAATCTATGACAATCCATATGCTTTTCAGCTTTTTTTTTTTTTTTTTCCTAGCTCCCTCTTTCACTCCTACTAAACATATACTTATTTTGACCCTTGAGTAACTGACAGTTACTTCGGTTTAGTCAATATTTAGCTGTCTGATCAAAAGACCTTCAACAAAAGTCAGTATCTGTGTTTTCTTATATGGTAACAAGCAAAAGAAACTGCAGGATTGCAATTTACTATATTACCTGTCAGGGTGCACAATCTTTTTTTTTTTAATTGCATATTTTATGGTATTCTTAAACTGTACTTAATTACTTGCTGCAGAATGAAATCTTTACAAGGGTATTCCATATCGCATCTTTCAATTTGACTTTATTTAAAGAATGAAATGTCTTAGTATCTTCCTAATCTTGAAGCACAGTCTACCATGTAAAGAAAATCAGATTTAAACATAAAGATTTAAACACTATTTCTCAGAAAATCTGTCACCATTGGACTTTCATGGAAAAAAGATAGGAAATAGAAAGGAGGACAGAAAACTCTTTATCTGAAAAACAGACCATCAGAAAATTATTACTAATTCTTAGTGACCATACAGTCACTGTTGAAAGTGGCATTATCAGTGACGTCTCATCAAGAAGAAGAATTGGAAAGCCACAAAGACGACAAAGTAATTTGCAAAACTACAGTAGGCCATCACAATGATGCCAAGATAGCTTTAATGATATAAATTCTATGTATGTTCATGTATTAATCTGAAATGGCACTTAACCGCTGGGTTCAGGTCATAATTTGACACCTTTTTTAATACATTAATGACACTGAATGATCAAAAATAAGTGTTTGATAACACATCCAAAATTACTTCTTTCCTGCTGAGGACTTGTCCTTGTTTGTAATTTCTTGCCCTTTTAATTAATAAAAAAAAAAAAATCACAGCTCTAACTGAAGAAAATAGAAGTAACTATCCACCACTTGATTAAAAAATAACAGCTTGAATGCACATTTTGGATTTGGTTAATGAAGCAGTTTCAGTAGGATTTACACTATCTTATCCAGTGGCCACAATGTTCTATAACATTTATCCCTTAACAAAGACAGACAATAGCGAATACATTGACATTCAGAAACCATTTTCTTCCTAGTGTCTGCTCTGGACAACATTCACTGAAGTTAAAGCTTTTCCCAGACTCCTGAATTTTTTCAGAGTAACTCAAGTTAGCTCCAGCCTCAGCCAGCATGACTCTGGAAGCAACAGGTAAATATTTAGACACTGACACCCAAAGAGAATCTCCGAATCCCGCTTGTGTTGGTGCTGATCTTAGCTTCCACATGCAGAACTGGGTACCTCATTCCACCAGAAACTGTAAGGCTATGAACATTACCTGACTGCAACTATTCACATTAAAGGGACCTCCAGCTCTCCACAGGTTTGGTTAAACAATTCAGTATTTCAAAGTACATGACTGAAGCATTAATTTATAGTGCTTAATCTGAAACAATCTGACATGAAGTACCTGGCAAATGTGAAATATGTGGGTTGTTTAAAGCAGAAAAATAAGACTGTAGGCTCAGCCTTCAAGTGAAGCTCAGCAGTCATTAAGTATGTGAGACAGAACTGGTTTCATGCCCTCTTGCAGCATTGGCATCTCTGGGACACAGAGCATTTCACAGCCTTAACATACTGCTAAGTTTATAAAACTACTGCATAGCAACCACCTAATCTTTTGACTTTTATACCTAAGGACAGAATAGGTGTGAAGCTGTTTTGTCCTCTTAACCTTAACATAAGACAATCCATCCTTGGAGATGGATGAAAGGAGAAAGAAGAGGGGGGAAAAAACATTCTGAATTTCCATCTTTTCCTCCTGTGCTTTTCCTCCTGTGCTCTTGAAAGAGCACTAACATTTCAAAGCCTTCTGAAGAGCTTGTTGACTAGAGCAATAATCAAATTAGAAAATGAGGCTCCACATTTCAGGAGTAACTGTTGAAGTTTTGTTCTGTTCTAACATGACAAGTTGTCTGCTGGGTTTGCCTCTGTGGCAGCAGAAGGTAGCTCACTTCTGCTAAAATTCAATTATTTCTCATTTCCAGAGAATAAAGAAGACAAATTAACTCTTCAAGCTATCTTTCTAGTGAATATTCTAGTGAAGGAATAGTTCTATTCATTCTGTAGTATCACAAATGCCAAATACTGAACCTGCTTTGCTGTTCTCTTGTACTTTTTGCAATCATTTCCATCTCTGTAAACCAAGCAACATATACTTTTATGCTAACTCATTCTGTGAATTACAAAAGGCGAAAACTAGTGGATAATCAAACCCACAACTTAGGATTATTATAACAAATTGCTTTGTTAACTCCTAACTTTTTTCTATCCTTGAAAATTATTACTTGCTGGTTGAGACTGTCATTTCCAAATTGAAAAAGGAGAGCAAAAGAGAAGCAAGCCATTCTTTTGGTAGCATGTCAAAAGAGGTCAATCATTTACTATTTCCATATAAAGAACTGATTAACATAGCTTAAGCTCTATGAAAGCATGCTTGTCTTGCAGAAACCAGATCTACTGCAAGAAGAATAGCAAATCCTAATATTGAGTATAGCTAATAACTTGAATACAAGACATATTACAGGGTGTACAAAGGGGAACATTTATTTTCTAAGCAATAGCCAAGCCAAAAGGCAACAAAAAAACAGCATCAGGTGGATGAAGCCCTTCCATATCATTGTAAAAAATACCATTTATCTGCTGATTGACAGCAGTCCCAATGTATGGCCATATAGCAATAATGGTATGGTCTAGGTAAATTCGAAAGGGTCATCCATGACAGATGCATGCTATGGATATCTGTCTACTGCAAAAGCAACATGCCAAACCTCCTTCAGAGTCAACTGAGTTCCCTTAAAAAAATCACTGTTCCTTTTCCCTCATCTTAGGGTTGACACTCCAAAATACACAAATACAGTAAATGAGACACCTTTCTGCCCTGGGAATATTTCCAAATTAATTTTCCTACATATTCTTTATTAAGAAAAACCTCTCCCAAGTTGCAACTGCAATATTGAAAATAATGTTCACCCTCTAAAAAGAAAATCTTCTGTGAACTTCAGTGAGCACTAACAACAGCTTCTAATAGCAATAACCATCACCCAGTAACTGATCATTTAAACCAGGTGAAACTAAGTGGACTATTGGATAAAAACGTCAAGTTTTTATGTTCAGAAAAAATATCTGAAGTTGTTGAGTCTTAAAAGATCATCAATCTTGTGTATATACATTGATCACCATAGTTTTAAATACCTAATAGCTTTGGATGTTAGACACACCTTCAAAAGAGAAATCAGAAAACAGTCACATGTACCTTTACTCCTGTACATGAACCTGTGTTCCACAAAACAGTAAACAATTTCATTGCATTTTTAGAAAAACTGAAAGTATTTTGGAACTAGTCATGAGTGCAGAAGCTGTTCTGAAGGACTGGCATAAGAGAAAGTTTTTGTCTCTCTAACAGTTCAGTGCTCGCCATGTTACTAGAGAAACCCCTCATCAGAAGAAAAATATGGTGCTTGTTAGTACCAGTAAACAAGACTTCAAAAATTTGATTATACTGCAATAACTTTCCCATTTTACCATTTTTAAATTAATCCAGTTATCTGCTTCATTTTTTATCTTAAAGATTAATAACCTAGTCCAAAATTTTTCAGATCTTTTGCTCTTGTTTTATACATTTTTTCATTGCTCAAAAGCCTGCTAGAAGTTTGTGCACCTCTGACTTCAGCCTGGGGCTTTGCAGCATAGGTGTTTCTGCAGGAAGGGGCAGCATCCATGCTGACATGCTATCCTAGTGAAAACAGGAGAGCTGGAGTAAGCTGGCATTGTTGCATTTACCTGCTTAACTATTTTAATAATGTCAAGTCTCACCTTTATGGGTGAGTCTCACACATCTGTTCCCCAGTCATGTTAGCCCACCCCAGCCAACACAACTCAAGGCTCTTCTCCGGCTCCAGGACAGATGCAGGTGTCTGCCACCTGAGGCTGGCACACGGGATGCTGAAGCACAAGAAAAGCTGCTCCACAGAGCTGCCAAAAAGTGTGTCTGAGCCTTCTCACAGGCTCAAAGCCATGCTGTGATGGACCTGTGGCACTGCATTTAGTCCCTCCCTCTCTCTGATATAGGATTTGCATCAAGTGGTTATTATGACCCCTTACACTGAGCCTTAAATACTGAGTAAAATGGCACACAGCTCTGAAGCAGCGCTTCATAACCTGGGCTGCCACTGCTCCCTGCTCGTGCTTTATCCTTCATAGCACAGCCTGTGTTTTGTAAGGGCTTCTGTTCCTGGTTTTTCTCTTTACCAGTTAATGTGACCAATAATTAGATCCTAAAATCACAGTAGCAGAGGAACTGATCCCTCTAAGGCTGGGTACAACCAAATTGAATGCATAAATCTCTAAAGACCCTGAAAGTTTGCAAAGCATCAGCAGAGGTAACATGTAAAAACAATGAAACAATGAGTCAGTATGAGTCACTCATTACAACAGAACGTTACAATGCCTTTAAATCCTAAAAAAGAGTGACAGCACCAAAATACTTAATTTGAAAGCAATTCGAACTTCCTAGAAAAATTTTAATAAATGGGCATTTAACAATACGATGAAATGAGTTCTATGTACCACAACCTTTAAACAAACCTGCCAAACAATCACAAGGTTTTACTATTATTGTATGAAGAAATGCCTTTAGGGATGCATATGGTGAGCAATATTCAGCACTCTCTATGGACATCATACTGGACAAAGATATGTTATTACACATCAGGCCGCAAAACGGTGTGGATTTTAACTCTCCTTTCAGTTCTGAAAAAAAAGGTTAATATTCTCACATTTTCATGCCAAGTCTTAACAGACTGGGGTAAAAAAGAAAAAACAGAAATTGAAAGCTAGAACACTAGATAAAACAATGTATCTTGATGAGCCATTATTTCATTTCAAAATACTGACAATAACGGACTTCAGGATCAACGAAGCTACTGCAGGAAATCAGCCCATAACTACCACTGTTGGCACAAAAAGCTAACAAATCTTGTCTACAGCCAAAATAAAAGAATTCAGCATTTATTGATAGCAACACTTTAATTAGTTATTGAATGCTCAAATCATACAAAAAGAAATAAAAAGTTGCTCTTGCTCTAAGCCCTTAAGATATGGCATAGGACATTGGATATATATGATGTCTATCATATGGACATGAAAGTAGGTTTTCCTTTCATGAAAGAAAATACTGTTTCACGTGGCTAAACAAACAGATACATTTCAAGGTTTTATAGCAATGGGCAAAAATCACCATTAATAGAACCACTGATACCAGGAATAATTTCTGAGCATTTTTTTAGACTAAGGGAGAAAAAAAAATTACAGCACGTTGCATTTCTTCAAATCAACCAAAACTGTTGCATCTGTACTATGTCATCTTCTCAGTGAAATGACATGTTCATATGTAAGACTGATCACAGATGGCAAACTTCATTCCCCTCAGAAGAAATCCCAGCTAATCACACCAAAATACCAAAATAGAGCAGAGAAAGCCGACACCTTAAACATTGCAGATCTGTGAACGATGCAAGCAATGAAAGAGCCTGAGCTAAGTATTGTGCATTTTTCTGCATGAACCAAAATGACAACTTCACAGACCTTTGCTTTCTCTTATACTCTGGGGAAGCCCCTCCAGGACTTATGCCACTATTCCACGTAGGGTCCATTTATTAAAGAGAAAGGGAAAGCAACTCTCTTCCCAAAAATTATCACTATACACGTTGCTCCTCTTCTTCAGTATAATTTAATGTATTTATTAAAGTTACAGGAAATGGCT
The DNA here is from genome assembly GCF_047716275.1 of Strix uralensis. Classification (NCBI taxonomy): domain Eukaryota; kingdom Metazoa; phylum Chordata; class Aves; order Strigiformes; family Strigidae; genus Strix; species Strix uralensis. Next base: position 36,571,889 of record NC_133977.1, read on the forward strand.
AATTGTATGTGTAAAGTTTTTTGTTTTGTTTAATTAAATAATGTTCCGTATTCATCTCCATAAGGATTAGGTAAGTGTATAAATAAACCAGTCATTTATACCATCCCAATGTGAAAAGACGACATCAGAGATCATTGAATAAGAGGTTAAACAGAACACTCTTGTGAACCCAGCATCACAAATAGAACTTTCACATTATATTTACATCAGACTGAGTTCTCATGTCATACGGTGAAGACGAAGACTCAAAAAGAAGCCTGAAACACTATTCACAAAGTAATTTTGAAGTAACCATTAGTGTTATAAAATATTTATTCCCTTTTCAAGTGTAATAATCTTGATCAGCTGATTAAGGTTTCTCAGTTCAGAATAGGATGGTTTATCCAAGGTGACACTATAAAAATGAACAACTACCTCACAAATCTTACTTTTCAAGGAAAACATTTAGAACAAAGTTGAGCATAACAAATTTAAACTAGCCAAAACCTAGTTTTTCAAAACCAGTTATGACATCAAAACAGCTGTCATGTCCCTGAAACCAAATAGGTAGCCTTCAGAAACCAAAGTCTGATTTGCAACTGTTTTTTACCTGGTATCTCTCTTCTTTCTCTCTCATATGCTACAGCACAAGTCCTCAACCTAACACACTTTTCAAAACCAAGGTTTTAATACCTATTATAACATGAAAATTCAGGTCCAACACTTCAAGAAACAGGATAACATGAGGTAATACAGATGGGTGTAAAGCTCACCATTCTATCTGCATCTTCCGCGTCAATACTCTTTCAATCGTATATGCTGAAATGGGTTTCAAAATTCATCAAAAAATTCAACAAAAACTCTTTTACTTTTTGAACTAAATTTACTATATGTGTTTCTTCTTAGAAACGTGTTAATCCTCACTAATTTTTTGTTAGACAAATGGGAAAAGGTACTAAATTCAGTGATAGAGTTCTCTCGTTAATAAATAATTTAAAAGGATCACAAAATGCAATCTTACTGTGAAGTTTTAAAGTAAGAAATATAACTGGATTCTGTAAACGTAAAACCAAAAGAGAAGGAGCTAAGTCACAATAAAAAACATTATCTTAAGCAATTTTTTTTTTACGTAACAGAAATAATTATATTTGAAAAAAATACTACCATTTCCTCTAGAATTATTATTGAAATGGACATGCTCCTATCAAAATTCTTCAGTTCCAACAATTTTCTGATTAAAAACTGTCATTTGGAAACATTTCAATCATCCTTAGTTTAAAAAGAGTAGCTTCTACTTCACTATCTTCTAAATGTTTAGTCTACTTATTGAGTTAAAGCACTATTTTATTGAGCAAAGTTTGTCCTGGGAATATTCCAAAGCAACAAAATGGTGTATTAATTTACCATGCCTATTATAATGACAAAGAGTTGGTATTCATGGCTGTATCACCGATATATTTCTAATTCTAGCAGTTTAGCAATAGCTAACAGATACGGAAAATATGCCATTGATCAATCTTGGACACCTTCCATAAGTATATACTTTTTATTCTCTGATTTAAAATAAAATTTGTTAAAGCATTACTTTTGCCAAAAGCAACTGCCTACTAAAACTATTCCTCAAAGTTATTTAATATCTCTTATTATTAGGAACTCATTAAGGAAACTCTTCAACAAAGTTTAAAACTTCTTTAATATTTAATTGCATCTTTGATCATTAATTACATCTGCAGATAGACATAACTTTTTAAATCTTAATTTTCTCATTTAAGTTGAAATAGAGTTCGTTGCCCAATAAATTTTATTTTAGTGCAAAGACAAGGCCCATGTATTGATGAACCTTTTAAAAGAAACCTACAGCTCAATCAGAATAAAATTCTATTTATCTACCATATCATAGTAAGAGAATGAAAAGGTCAGCTTTGCAGCTGAAATTCTGAGTTCCATGGAAACAGTCTTTAAGATTTATTATTTATACATTTTATAACAAACAGTAAGGAGTCCAAAGCAAGCATCTACATATCTAAGGGTTTATCTGAGTCAGTAGCGCCTAGTGCAAAGCCCTTCCTACACCTCAGGTTCTGCAAGACAAGTGCTCCTTTCCAGCTTTGGCATACATGAAGATTTATGTGGCACATTATCTAATGGTAAAACACTGGCATTCTAAGTCTCCTACATTGAAATAAACACACTTCTCTTCTGGCTTAAATTATATCTGCTGTGCCTTCAGAGACACAGTGCAACTGAAGAAAAATGAATCTGACGTTATTGGGTCTTGGAAGGGTGAAAAACTGACTGATCTGACTGAGCAGCAGAACAAGCTCATGAACTCTCTATTTATGAATATAAAACACATTCTGCAGTGGATTTTTTAAACCACAGCGTGGGAATGTTTCTGAGCTAACAAACAGTATTTTGTTCAATTCAGTAACATGAGGAACAAAAGATACTTTTTTTTCTTTACAAATAACATCTACTATAGACTTTTTTTTCACCAGTATTACTCATAAGAAACTTTCCTGCTTCACTTTCTTTTCCTTCGTTAACTCTATCTGTTCCAACATAAGTAATCTGAATTGTCCTATCTGCTTCTTGATTATTTTCTGTTCCTTTACTTACAGAACTACATGATTTTCCAGTATGGTTTATTTAGGAAGTTTGGGCTCATAAATAACAGATACGAAAATATTAGAAGTCACATGGCTGTACTTACTATCTTTTAAAAAATATACTTAGCAAATGCTATTTATGACAGAGACCATTCTGTCTATTAAACTTAGCTGTATGTATGGAAAGTTCAGATGTAAGATGTTTAGCCGGAAGAAGACAGAGAAAAGGGAGACCAACTTGGCCATGATATTTCCAGAGATGGAGATGAACAGGAAGCCAGTGGTATATATCTCACTATTGCCTAGTCTTTGAAACTTGTGGTTCTGACAGAAGTGTTTTGGTTAAAGACTTAACTATTTGCATTATGCATCCCCAAGGAAGGAAAATAATATATTACAGGGTGATATATTAACATAACATAACATTAATGAGGAATGCTCAGTATTAGGTAGGCCTTGCTGTGCGTGCTTGTTTTTCATGTGCCTGTTTAGGTGGCATAAAATGATGACTTAAAGATGGACATTGTATTTACATTCTGGTTTGGAGATTTTTTATAATTTTTATTCCTACCAAGTTCTAGCAATATTTTCAGTATTCCTACTACAGTTAGGCTGAGAAGATAGAAGACTTTGGAATAAAAACATCCTTCACTAAATATTCCTCTGGCTGTTGCTTTATTTTTTTTTCAAATAATGAAGTTGCATAGCCAACTTCAAGGGACTCCAATTCCTTTTTATTTATAAATACAAAAATCTTTTGCCTGTTTTTACCAAAACATATTTGGGAAAACAGCTTCTTTGAGTCAGGCAAACATAGAGCTAACACATGAGTTTTGACATGAATTAGTCTGAAGACAGACACTTTTTTTAGATAACAACTTTAAAAATTGTTCAGGGTTAGATAAAAATAAGATAAACATAACAGACTCTTTTTGATGTGTTCCTTCAAGATTACTTCTGTGACAGATTTATTATTCCTTATTCTGTACGCAAAAGGCGCCATGGCTGATAAGGAAAATGAAGGAGACCATGGACATCTCAGTCACCAGTTTTTTCCTCCTGCTAGGAGTACCTCTAAGAATTTTTCCTATTACTTATCAAAAAGTTTTTAGGTAGTTTCATGTATTTTGGCAAGTCTGCTACTTTCAGATTTTTTTTTTGTAACTTCAGAGCTCAGACAGCTCAAGCTTACTACATTGTAACAGAAACAGTAAATGGTTCACTGAAAAAAAAAATCTTTGTTGATTTGTTTTTAATTGCTAAATCCCTGTTGCTCTTGAAGATCTTATCACTTTTGAGCCAAAGCCCTTCCTTCATTCACTTACACCATATACCTGAGGACTCTACAGCATGGAGGCTGTGATTTACACACCCAGTCCTCCTCCTCTACTCTATTTCACTGCTTTTATGAATCCCATGTGTTGTTTTTTCCTTGAACTCACTTTTCAAATGAGGAAGACCTCATATCAACAGCTTCCAAACTGCTGATTTACCTGTCTCTGATAGACAACCTTATACTACTCGTATCATTTATCTGCAGGCATTAAACCATATAGTTTCCAGATGGTGCAGCAGTGCTTTGTCCTGGAGAAATAAACAATCTGTTTTCAAACCCAGCAATGACTGGGACCTGCCTTGACTAACAAATAGCATTTCCTTCGAGGTGGCATCTGACAATTAAACAGTGCTAATTTCTGAAGATCTTTCTTGCTTCATTAAGGATTATTAAGAGATTAACATTTAATCCATTCTAGTACATAAATGATGAGGGTGTGGATAAAATATTGAATCTCATTCCTCTGGGTACAATTCTCTTTCGGTACTTCGGAAGAATAAATTGCTGGTAGAAGTGACAGGTTAATGGTGCACCTGTTTGCTTATGTTTGTCTTTAATAATTAAAAAAAAAAAATCAGACTCATCCAAGTAAGGAATCAGGAGTCGATGAATGAAAAAAATCTCAAAGGTTCTCAATCTTTCTTACACTGTAATGTTTATGGTCATTTTGAATATTCAGATAATCTTTTTGCCTTTACTTGGGAACATATTCTACACCTAATATAACTAATGAACTGGCTATTTCAAACCATCTTTCCTTGTCTTTGAGTTTTAACATGATGTGTTAGGCATGGAAAAACACTGTGTTGAATATATTGTATTCTTTGCCTTATAGAAGACCCTTTGCCATGGGAAGAGACAGGGAACTACAGGCCAGTCAGTTTCACTTCTGTGCCCAGCAAGATCAGGAAGCGGATCCTCCTGGAAACTGTGCTAGGGCACATGGAAATAAAGAGGTGATTGGTGACAGCCAACATGACTTCACCAAGAGCAAATCCTGCCTGACAGATTTGGTGGCCTTCTACAACGGGATTACAGCATTGGTGGATAAGGGAAGAGTAACTGACATCATCTACCTGGACTTGTGCAAAACATGTGACACTGTTCCGAATGACATCCTTGTCTCCAAATTGGAGAGACACGGATTTGACAGATGGACCACTCAGTGAACAAGGAATTGGCTGGGTGGTTGCACTCAAAGAGTTGTGGTCAACACCTCGATGTCCAAGTGGAGAACAGTGACGAGTGGCATTCCTCAGGGGTCAGTGTTGGGACTGGCGCTGTTTAACATCTTTGTTGGTGACATGGACAGTGGGATCGAGTGCACCCTCGCAAGTTTGCTGATGACACCGAGCTGTGTGGTGCGGTCGACACGCTGGAGGGAAGGGATGTGCCATCCAGAGGGACCTGGACAGGCTGGAGAGGTGGGACCGTGCAAACCTCATGGAATTCAACGAGGCCAAGGGCAAGGTCCTGCACATGGGTCAGGGCAATCCCAAGCACAAATACAGGCTGGGCCATGAGCAGATTGAGAGCAGCCCTGCGGAGAAGGACTTGGGGGTATTAGCGGATGGAGAACTGACTGTGAGCCAGCAATGTACGCTCACAGCCCAGAAAGCCAACCGTGTCCTGGGCTGCATCAAGAGAAGTGTGGCCAGCAGGTCGAGGGAGGGGATTCTCCCCCTCTACTCTGCTCTCGTGAGACCCCCCCCCTGCAGTGCTGTGTCCAGCTCTGGGGCCCCCAACAGAAGAAGGACATGGAGCTGCTCAAGGGGGTCCAGAGGAGGTCACGAAGATGCTCAGGGGGCTGGAGCACCTCCCCTGTGAGGACAGGCTGAGAGAGTTGGGGGTGTTCAGCCTGGAGAAGAGAAGGCTCCGGGGAGACCTTATAGTGGCCTTCCAGAACTTCAAGGGGGCTACAGGAAAGATGGGGAGGGACTTTTTACAAGGGCATGTAGTGATAGGACAAGAGGTAACAGTTTTAAACTGATAGGAGTTAGATTTAGATTAAAGGGAGAAGTTCTCTACTGTGAGGGTGGTGAGACACTTGAACAGGTTGCCTGAAGAAGCTGTGGCTGCGCCCTCCCTGGAAGGGTTCAAGGCCAGGTTGGATGGGGCTTTGAGCAACCTGGTCTAGTGGAAGGTGTCCCTGCCCATGGCAGAGGGGTTGGAACTAGATGATCCTTAAGGTCCCTTCCTACTCAAACCATTCTATGGTTCTATCACTATGAAAGTAAAAAGGAATACTGAATAATTCTTATGCCTTTGATTCTTCCTGGTTTCAAAATGAGACTTTAAGGGAAAAATAATGTGGGTTGGATTCTTTCTGATGGTCTTATTCCTTGTTCAGCCTTTTGGCACACAGAGGTAATACTTTAAAGAGAGGAGACAATGCTAATGGTTTCGTTTGCTGAGGAATCTTAATGTTATTTGAAAGCAGAACTCCTGTGTTTGTAAATACACTCTGATCACAATTCTATGCTCACATCCAGCTCTACTGTAGTTATGTTCTGCTTTAATACTCCTTTCCAGAATTGTTCCACATCCTATCCTTCCTATCTATTCTCTTTAATTTAAATAACCCACATTACTAGATTAATCTAACCCCAAATGACTATAACAACACCCAGGTGTTGTTAACAAACACCTACCTTGTATACAAAGAAATGGAGGTGCACTTGTAGCTCCTCTATCAAGACACAGTTTTGATATAGATAGTGCAAGAACCAACAACTGTGAGGACCTTCTGGCATAGATCACCAGTCCATGCTGGAATCCAGAAGATCCAGTCACCTGCACAGACAGAGCTGAAATATGTACCATCATATCTGCATTACTGATATCCTTCTAAATGGGTTAAAAAACCCAGCACTGGCACGTCTTTCACTGCTACAGCCTATCAGTGCTCATTTGTGTGAGTGAGCATACTCTTGGACTGCTTCTCATGGGAAATGCACTCAGGAGTTAAGGAATCCCAAATCTTCTAATTGAGAATAAAGTAGCATTCTGTCCTCACCACTGGATAAGAATAATTTAGAGAGTCCCTAGGGACCATTCCCCATTTTCATTCTTTTCTCCAGTATTTTCCATCTTCTATTCACCTACCTTGAACTTTCTGTCCTTCATCCTCAATTTAAAATAATTGGTTGAAAATGTGCATTAGAACTATACCTGTTTCTAGTGAAAACAGCTTGAAGTTTCTGTTCATTGTTCTAATGCTTTGTATCTGTTTCTTCTACACTAGTTTCTAGTTTATTTGTTCCATCTTACAATTCAATAACTTCAACATACAATAAGTTACTATATTTATGCTAACTGTTAAAAACAATTTACAACTGTAGGAAGTTCAGAATACTTTATTTTCTCTCAGAAAAATAAAGATTAGTGAAATATTATAATTTAGATAAATTCAATCATAACTGGAATCACTCTTTTTTCATTCACCCAAAATAGTTCCACATGAGTCAGTTCAATTAAATATAGAAGATACATTTCCATGAAATGATCAGACCACACCTGGAGTTACATCTTCAGTCGAGAACTACTTGCTTTGTTGTATTTGCTAATAGGACAGCGTTAACTATAAATTACAATAAGCCTTGTTATTGGAATTAAAACTCAAAAGAAAAAAGAAAATCTATACTTCACGTGCAAATTCATTATTCAAGATCTCCATTACAATGAATTTCTCTCAGCTCCATTATATTAGCAGCATTATTTGGTTATAATCTGGACTTGTGTTTTCAGAGGTCTAGTATGCAGGTAACACAATGCAGATCTTTACAGTAATAGAGTTTTTTCAAATATATATATATTTTTTTATAAACACATCTTTCATTTAGTGTAAAGCTTGCCAGCCCTATTACTTTATACTGACATGTGCATTTGGAAAATTTTTTGGATATGCAAAAGCTTTGTAAAATAGCACTCTGCTGGACACCCAGAGAAGTTTTATAATATTCTAGGATACTACAGAGAGGAGGATTTTTAACATTTTTTTAAACAAAGATAAAGATATATCTCCTGGGGACTCTATAGCTTTAGTGTTTGCATAGTCATTCAGCCAAAGAGTCTTACATGTGGAAACACATTCATCCTATCAGGAAAAATCATTAAGCCCAGAATGAGTACATTCACAATCCAATTTCTTGTCCTGTAGGGCTTGTTTTGAAATTTTATTATAATAATTATCTTTTCCTTAGTTCTTGGCCACCAGTAAAAATTACTACTCAGTTTCTCACTAGAGATGGGTTTCAGCCACAAACTTTCACTGGGTAATGTGTTCAACTCCTGAAAACTGGTAAAGCTCAAAGTCAAATGCAGGCATGTAGCAAGTGGGGAATTGCCATCAGCTGATACCAAAGTATTTCAGACACAAAATAATTCAACACATTGTTATCTTACTTAGTCTATAGCATTCAGATTTAGGAAGATTCTTAGTATCCTTTTTTTTTTTTTTTTTTTTTTAATACATACATATTTTTACCCAAACAGGAAACTCAGTGGAAAAGAGAAAACATCAGCAGAAACCTAAGACAGAGGGAGGGAAACCTTTCTTTCAAATTTAGATGTGGAGTAGCTATTCCTGCTCTTCTCTTTTACTGAAATCTCCTAATACCACTTTACTAATCTCCTGTCACCTGCTAGGAAGCACACGTATCTCTTAACTTCCCAAGGTCTAAAAGTTGCACACAAATGTACTGAAAAATAACAGAAAAATTATTTCTGCATCAAACCTAATGTCAGACTTATTGTTTCAATACAATTTGCATTTTGAGTAAGCCAATCAGGTAATTTCCATTAGCTGATATAAAGAACATAGAATAATATAAATGCTCAGTTACTCAATTTCAGCCAGAAATATGAGGAGGCATTTGAAAGACAGTCACAAGAATACTGAGCAGAACATCTTCATACAAACATGCCATCTGAGCTGCTGTATTTCAACAGGGAAGGAATATTATCCCTCTTCAAGTATTAGACAAAGTGTAGGAGTAGAAGGAGAAGGAAAGACCTTTCAAATGAGAACACATTGGTGAGTCACTGCTATCATAACAGGTAGAGTAAATCCTACTCCTTTTCAAAGATTTCAGAAAGGCATTTGGGTGTTCTGGGTCCATTTATCTGCTTGGAGGATCCAGGGACAGATGAGAAGTGGTGAGGAAAGAAAAATTGATGGACTTTCAGGGCATCTTCTCACCACCCTCTCTTGTACAGCTCACTTACAACATTTTTTACTCCTATTTATTTTGCCAGTGCCAGCTAATAAACTTCAGTCATCTTCTTAGCTGACTACCTAGCAAGACAGAGAACAGTAAAAGTCTACACAGGCACTGACAGACTCTGACTGAATAGGTAGAAAAAGTGTAATGTTTTTAACAGAGTTGAATTTAAGCTTCAAGCAAATGTAAAACCTCAGGTGAAATGTTGGAATCATTTCCTGAAGTCCTTTTTCTCCTACACCCACAGCCCAATCAACTGTGCTGAGCAGATAATAAATCCTCCGTCAGTCTGCACCAGCCCGTGTAGCACTGCAGCAGTTTTGCATATCCACGCATAACTTTCTTGTGCAAGACTAGACAGGAAAATAATTTGGTAGTCCCACACTTTTGTAGGCCTGTTAATTACCTGATTTCTCTCCTGGTTTGCTCTCCCCAGCTGAGAACTGCATCTTCCTCAAATAACTAATCTGGTATTTCCTAGGCTTTTAAGTGACCAAATCGGGTTGAGGAAATGCAGATCAGATATTGGAAAATAAATAATGAAACTCCATCTACTTGAAAGACATTTTGTCTTGAATTGATCTGCTCAGACTTATTCACACCCTGAGTGGGCCCAAATTCATCCACTACCTTGGAATTTCTTATGCTTGTTACTATGAATCCCATATAGGCTGTAATTCCACTTCAGACAGCTACCGAAGTTTTTTTCTGAAACTTTCTGAAGCTCTTTTTAGCTCAAAGACACAAACATCCTTTATATTTTAGACACATATATTAGGTATCCTAAATCCTCCCACAGGAAGAAGGAGTTTGCCACAAAAAAATAGTAGTTGGTGCAAAGGCCAAGGCACAAGAATCATACAAACTCATGAGCAGTTCATAATAGCAACTCTTACCAACAAAAAAGCAGACAGAAGACATTCCCTCATTGCTTTAAATCACAAAATGCTGAAATTCAAGGTAAACTACCAACAGGGCTGTGTTTTATTAAGATATATAATTATAGCTCCATTTTAGCTGTCCTTTATGACACAGATTACAGCAAGGTGTTAGCAAAGACAGACTGCTATCTTATAATGATATAGCAGCATATTGCCATTGTAGAATGCTTCCTGAACAAAACAGAGTGTTAATTGAATGCTAAATTTCTGGATTTGGCACTTGGAGGCTTTGACAGGATTGGAATGAATGGTAGCCCACTGGGAAGCAGGAAAATAATAGCTATCGTAATGCTGCTAAGTGCACTGCAGACTGCTGATTCAAGGACATATGCAGCAGTCAGGTGAATTTAAAGCCACTACATTCACATCTGTACGCAGCAGGAATCATGCAAGGCAATGGCGTAGGGAATGTCTCTATGAATAAAATATAATACAAGGCTGTTTCTTAAAGAAAGGGAACTGTCTGTGCTATGGTCTGAAATACCTGGTGATTGGGCACAGGCTATGTTGTGTGCTAGTTAACACAGTTGCCTTACTCTCAGTTACTTCCTCTTGCTCGGTATAGCTACTGCACAGATTAGGGATGCTGAAAGTATACTGCCTGGGTGAAGGATAGCTGAAACTGCAGGATCACTGGATTTACAAGACCCTGTCTCAAGCAGCAGCCCTCCTCCTGGAAGCAGGCTGGCAAAGTACGCACAAGAAGAACAGGCGCCAGCTCAAACTTACACACAGATTTCCAGCGCTCCATAACTTCACTGAAGCCAGTCCCGTCGTCCCATGTTACACCATCCCACTAATTTACCCCAAGAGTATGCATCAGTGTTTGCAGTGTTCTTTTACTTGTGGAGGTTCAGACTGAGAGCACTCTGATTTGGAGTTGCTGCATGCTCTGGGACAAACACAAAGGAATGCACTTCTTAAAACTGGCTTTCGACAGTGCAGTGGAGTTGCTGATGGGCAGCCACATATGGCAAAGCCCTGGGGATGGCTGTACAGCGAACGCAGCAGTAGCACAGGTAGAAAAGTCCTCACGGCATCTGCTGATGACACAAATTTTGCAGTGCCGTTGATATGTAAGTGAATTGGGATATCTCACAAGAAGAACGGTATGACTGAAAACAGAAGCAATGCGTACTCAAGGTAATTTATACCACTGAGTACAAAGCCATGCATTTAGTGACTAGCAAGAGTTTCAGTTAAGCCAAGCATCCCAAAGTTAGAAACTGTATATGAGGTAAGGGATCGAGCACTTGTCAGCTGTGGAGGAAGTAGGGAAAAGAAAAAAAAAGTAATTTCTTGTGTGGGCAGAGAGATATTGCCAAGAAGATATGGTAAGTACTGAGCAGAATTGTACAAGGTGCTACTCCTTGTCTTAAAGGCTCTGAACAATCCTGTTTATCTGTGCTAAAATATATAGAAGAATTAAAACCTGAAGAGAACAGAGAGGCATCATAATCAGGAGAAAGTCTTCAATCCTGAGAGAAAAGGCTTAGCCTAACTAAACAAGGGCTGGAAAGAAGTATGATTGCTCTTAGAAAACACTTCAGGGACACAACAGGAAGGGAAAAGACATTTTTTAAACTAAAGGATAATACTGGCACCAGAACAAATGGGTATAAATTGTCTTGAATATATTTAGTCAGGACGTTAGAGGATGATTTCGATCAGAAGAGAGAGGTTCTAGAACAGCCTCCCGGGGGAATAGCTGAGAAAAAAAAAAAAAAAACAAAACAAAACAGAACAGTTTGTAGACTGGATTTATTTAGTTTATTAAAAGTATTATATGATATATTTGCACACCACAGTGGAAGGCTGCTTTTGATGACCCAGAAGCTCTGGGAATGCTGCCTCCCCTGTACACTGGCAACTGTATTCAAAATGAGGACTTAAATTTAAGCAAGGTCTATTCAGTCTTAAGAAAACTCATGTCTGATTCTCTTCCAGACCATGGTATCTAGCCACATCAATTTTCATGTAAAAAGAATGGGACACTTATTTACTCCAGCTGAAAAATACTATTGAAAGCTACCCTTAAATGCATTGCCTTGTTGGATCCCACTAAACGAAAGATGTCAGTGTAGGTCTTCCTCATGCAATATACAGGTACTTTAAGTCTCAGATACATTTGTGCTATTAATATAATAAATATGAATAAACAACAATTTTAGATATTATTAACTAACCTTATCATGCATTCTTATTATATTTTAAAGAATGTTATATAGTTTAGCAGGCATTAAACAACCGATTGCCACCTTAAAGGAGTACACTGGAAATAAGGATTAATATTTGCCTTTTATTCTAAGCATTGATCAAAGACAAGAGTGTAGGCTATCTCTTTTATATTTTCATTGAAAAATGCTAAACCATAGCACTGAAGCTCATGTTTCCTTATGCTGACTGAAGAGCAGACATTTTTAAAAAGTGAATAATATTTGCATAGCCAATGAACATCTAATAACACGCAGTAAGACATGTAATGTCAAATTTGCATGAAATATTATCTTTTATAAACAGGTAATGTCTCTCATTATCCCCTTTATGAGTCTGTTGTTGAGGGGTTTTTTAAGAGCCTCATAATTTTCATTTGATAGGTTATAAAAATAACAACTTGATCTGGATATTAGCTTAAAATGTTAATCACATTTCAGATTGCATAGGATATAAATCAGTGCTATCAGCATTTATACATGCTACAATAAGGTGTGTCCCATTTTAAAGTGTTCACGACATTAACTTTGTATAGTATGAAAAAGTTTGATCTGAAATTGGAGATGCTAGGATGAGTAGATGCTACTAAGTCTACTTAATCCATAGAAATTGCATCTGTGCCACATGGCAACTTTTGGATACCTTCTCATAGTCAGGAGGACTAGCAGGTGTCTAACCCTGCATCATCTTTACCTATATACTGCAAAGTATCATTAAAAACCACTGAGAAAAGATTTAACTTTTAATGAGAGCTTCTGGTATTTGGTATTTGCTACTCACATATCAGACAGAATTATTTGTCTGTGAATAATGCTAATTAACGTTATACTCTGGCTTTATTTTTGCAATGAGCAGTCATGTTATTACTTGAATTCTTAGGCTTATGTTCATTGGAGTTTTACCTCATCTGATACCGCAAAGAGAAACTGGCAGTTTTCACTTCATACAGTTTTGCAGATTCACAGCGAACAGTACATTTTTCTTTCTCTGTCTGAAAACAGAGCAAGATACTTGCTCACATTCATAAAGCATGAGTGAACAGAGAGGGCTCTATTCTGTCCACCCTCACCAGGTTCAGGCTGGTGTAACTTGGCACTAGTACAGTAACTTCTAACTTACCCTTTTGTACTGGAAGTAGGGTACCAAATTCTGGGATTTTTCTCAGCTGAAGCTGGATGAAGTATAAACAAAACAGTTTGCAATATAATGAATGGTTTCAGTAATCAGCCTTCATTATTGCCTGGAAGACTAAATGAGCCCACTACAGTTGTTTACTGTATTTCAGATATTTCCTATAGTAAATACAGAAGTTCAGATAGTGTTTGTACTGATTTAACCTTATTTATTTATACATGGTAATCTAAGCAGCTGCTAAAAAGCATGCATTAAACTCATGCACATTTACAGTAACAAGTTTCAATGAAAGATGGATTGTGTATTACTATGTATTACTGTTAATTTTGAATTGATTTAAAGCTAAAACAATGCCTTCTTTCTAAAATCCCACTTCTGTTCTCACACTAGTTGTACACTGGTGTAAGTAAAATTATTTTGGTGCAGTCCTCCCTGGAGTAACTATGAGGCAGCAGATTCAAGTCTGATGCAGAAAAAGAACACGCACAATTCAAAAGGTTAATTTTTTTTTAGGCTTTCCAGCTATATCTCCAACCTCACAGGCTCAACAAGGCAACTTTGCTATTTTAGCAGTGAACTGTCAGCTTTGGGGTGTTTGGAAACGTGACTGCTCATGTGCAAATTGACTCAACACTGAGTTTACCCCAGTCTATCACACCTTGAACACTTCAGATACAGCACTTGCACAGCCCAGCTGCACAGTGCCAGCAGAACAAGCTCTGTGCTTCCCAGGCACAGTAGCTATGGCTGATGGAAGTTTGCACGAGGTACGTGCATCATTTTATGCCTCAGTTTTACCATTCATAAAACAGATTCCCTTAGTACAAACTCCTGCGTAGAGATTAGTGGTGATGCCTTCTCTCTAACCATGCAACTTTTTTTTTTGATCGAATCATATAAATATCCATCCATGTATTACTTCAATAAATGATTATTTCTTAGAACTATTAGAAATTAGGAATTCAATAAACTAGTTTTATCCCTTCATTTTCAAACTCCAGTTGAACAGTTGTAAAGGAGAGACTGGTACGGCTCTTTTAAGCTGATGCAGTTATTTTGCCCCTGGTTTCTATTTCAGTCATTTTACCTCACTCTTGCTGCCTGAGGTGCACAGATCACTCAGGTACCAAATCATCATAAAAGAGACCAAAATGCATTTTGCTAGGAAGCCCTCAAGGATAGCACAGGGGTTAAATGACTGCTTTTGTTCAGCTGGTTGCTTTGATCTGCTGGGGATCTTTCCGCAGGCTCTGGCAGCAGGTGATGCACATGTCTTGTGAAGTGGATTACTTACTGATTGGAAGAAAGCACCAACGTTTCATCCTGCCTGATGAAGGACAGACAGAAACCGAATACTAAAAATGGTAAAAGAGGAGAAATAACTCCACATCCCCATCAGCTGAGCCTTTCTAATTGCTGATCCCAAATTAGGGAGTTAGAGCAGAGCCAAGTTTTGTGAACTGCTGTGACTGCTGCACCAGAAGGAATTCTTCCTCTGCACAAGTGGTTGTTTCTCCCCTTCCCAGAGCAAGTTATGGTATGGCTCACTAGACAAGGAGGATAAAACCAATATTTTGGAATGTGGCAGTCAGCACAGGTATTTCTCATACAAAACAGCCTGCTGGAGTTGGGAGGCAGCTTAGAAGACTTTACTGAAGCTGTAAGTAAAGGACAGGCTTTTGACATCTGCTGCACCAGAAGGAGTGACACGTTTTCACCACCACCCTCCCCCACACATTCCCCAGTAACCTCTCTGCCGAGCACTTGCACGTGAGGTGTCGTACACACCCTTGCAATGGAAACAGGTTACACCAGAGAGAAAAGTAGGTGTACAACAGCAAAAGGCAGAACGATCAGGAAGAGACTGTTGACTCACGCTGCACAATTTACTGCCAAACAATTTTTCCAGGTAAACTGATAAACTTGCCCCACCACACATTCCTACTTCCTCTACTCATGTGAAAACTGGCATGAACCAGTCTGATTGTGTGAGGATGGAGGGCACAGCATCCTCTTTGCTTGTGGCCACCTTCAGAGGATGGAGAAGCCAGATCTCTCTGCAGAGGGCACAAATGTTTTCACAGGGACTAATGAGTACCAGACTCTTGCTGAGAAAGGCTAGGGCAGTACATGCTCTTGAGGAACACAGGTGGGACCTACCTGGGCAGAGCCTACAGAGCTGACCCATAGGGCACTTCATGTTATTGCTGAGGAGGTATCTGGAGATGGAGGTAAAACTGCCCAGCTTTACCTCCTCCTCCACTTCCTCTGAGTTTTATGCCAAAAGGTGCATGATTTAGGTCCGCACTTGCTAACAACTTAAAAAACTAAAACCAGTAATACTTACATGGTGCGTTTTACCTTCTGCTGGAACCATCTCATGGAATGCTAATTTTGAGAGCTATCTCCCTACAGTGAAAATGGGATAATCAACAAGAAATTATATCAAAACAGACCTGAAGTATGCAAACAGACAGGAATGGTTTGTACATTCCAACGTTTTGGCAGACCTACTTTTATTCTGAGTACATGACAGATCTGCATATATTTCAGGAAAAATGAGGAAAGGAAGAGAACATCAATATTTATTTTGACTCTCTAAGTAGTCCTAGTTATTAAAATTACTACTGTGGCTGTGAATCACGGCATTCAAATCTTATTGGTGTGAATTTACATTTATAAATCTACTTTACCTAAGATAAATTAAACCTTGAAGGCACCAATAAGGTGGAGTGATACAGAAGGGAGCCAATGAACTGCTGGAGTCACTGTAGAAAGCAATCTGTGCAGGGTTAGCATGATTTTTAATCATAGGCAGTAAAAGTGAAGGTTAAAAAAAGGCTGCAAGTGCTAATTAGAAATCAGCTCAGTCCTTCACAGACATATACACATGTGTAACTTCAGCTGCATGCAGTTCAGTATGTCTCCTCACATCCCAGCATCTTGCATACAGGTTGGACTCAAGATGTAGCACTTAGCATCTGCCTTGAAAATACTGACCTCACCTCAGTAAATGTGTCTGATCTACATTCTAGAGAAGCCCCTAATGAAACTTCTCATTAAACCTGAGGGTCTCCAGATTAAGCTAAATCCTTGCTCATGCTTACATCACAGCAGCACATTTTCAGGCTTTTTTTCTTCTATGTAGGAGATTTTTTTTTTTTTTTACCATCTTCAACAGAAGCAAGGTCAGCCCAGATGCCTATAACGATTGCAACTAGCCTCAGTAAACACAAAGTCATTCACATGAGGGGATACGTTCACATGACAAAGCTAATCATTTTGGTATCGTGTTTCGAATTTTATACTTTCCATTTTTATTAAAAAGTTTTAAAAGGTATTAACTACAGAGAAGAAAAAAAACTAGATTAGCAGGACAGCACAGTTACATCACTGTTGAGTTCACAATAAGCTGCTGTCAGCTCTTCCAGCATGTGCAAAATAGAAGGGTGTTTTAGAGCCTGTCACCATCTCCTGACAGGCAGGTGAGTCGCTGCTAATAATCAAAACAAGGCTTCTTTCTGGGGTCTAACTTCTCCCAGGGATACTCTGCAAGATGACAGTCTTCAGTTAGTTCACAACTAGAACACGTTTTCCCTCACAGGGTGAAAATCGTGCTCCGTCCCAGAAACAACCGGAGAGCCAAGCTCTCTCCTTTGAACTCCTCTTTCCAAGCCTGGCAGGTAACACAGGGGCACCTTAGCCCTGTATGACACGGCAATGGTTTGCACCGCTCACCCCTCAAGGATTTTTAGCAGCAGTTGTTACTGCAAGTAGACGCTTCACTGCTGTTTGTGTTATGAGAAAGACCCACTAGATAACCCAGCAGGGTCCTCTTTAGGCTTCATATTTGATAACCATTTCTGAAAAGGCAACAGAAATTTTGGAAATTTACCCCCAGATTCTTATTCCAGGAATACTGAAGCAGTAACAAAACACAAAGATGGAGACAGCGTAGGAGATGTTTGCCTCTAGTTTGGAGCACACATTTGAACTGCTTGTAAACAACAGGTGAAAACAACATACCACCTAACTACAGTCCTAAGGTAGCTAAATGAGGCAGATTGAAAGTGAGGGCTTCAGGCACATTTAATGAGTGAATGTTGATGCTTCCAGACCTACAGGCCAGATGGTCCTATTTCTACAAAGCCCAAGGATAGAAAAAAGTAAAAGCCTCCAGGTGTCTACTGTACATTTCAGTCTGTGATAATATCCAAGAAATGACAAGTCTGATAAATTAAAACCCCAGGAGGCAAAGCCAAAAACAAGAGAATTTATAGAGAAGATATAATTTATGCAGTGACTTATGGAAAGAAAATAGCAATTAAAGCAGCTTCCTACAGAAGAATTGTAGTCACTTTATTTAATCCGAAGAATGCAATGCTTTTTTTAAAATATTAATCTGGAAGAAACCACTACTTGCCAGCCTTCATGACTACTAAAGTTTTCTTTCTCCTTTGGACTTACACCACCTGGCTTGTCCAGTTTCACTGTTAACGCCTGTTATGTTGCATACTAATGTATTATTTACACTTTGCACTAACATTATGTATGGCCTCGCTGCTACAGTAAGCCTCAAGCAGATGGATCCTGTGCTCCTGCAAAACCCTGTCGCAATAGAAAAGGGACATTGCCTGCACGCCAGGTTGACTCAGAAAAAAACCTGTTGCAGAATGATGATCGGGGTGAACCATAATTTGGGCATATAACATTTTAAACACCACTTTAGACAGGTGTGATTTGCTGATTTCAGTTTAGCTGCACCAGTTTTCATCAGGAATGCTTTTACATTAGTAATTTTTTTAAATTTAGAAGAAAAAAAGGCTATTGCATCCTTGATTGAAGATAATGTTGCTTGAGCTATGACATACCTTATTCCAAGTAATATAAGCAAGGTGCTCTGAAAGCAAGAGATTTATTTTCTCAAACAGGCAGGGAAACACACTATTGAACTTATTAAAAATACCCATGTGGGTAATCTTATTCCAGCTTCAGTGCTCTCTAGTTTCAGTACAGCAAGGTTTTACAGCATATCACTTTTGTACCATACAGTCTTTCATTAAAATTCCAAGTTCTCAGAAAACAGGATGTTCATTATTTTTCAAATTTACCTATATTTCAATATGCTGAAATCATTTATCACCAGGAAGCAGAGGTGCTGCCATACAAATACTCACTGAGTAAGGCATTACCTCATCCAGGTAAGGCATCTGAAACAGAAGCCCCCTGAATTTGGTCAATGTTATTGCACAATCAAGGTGAAGTACAAAAACTCCTGATACTCACTCAGCAGATGCGAACTCAGAGGATATTCTAGACATAAATTTGAAACTTATTTATCACACATACTATCAGGGAGAAAAAGGATTTTTTAATAAATGACACAAAGACTTAAAGGGGTAGAAAGAGAAGGTAAAAGAGTCAAACTATGATAAACAGGACCTTGGTTTGAGGAATAATCTCCAAAGGAAAGGAACAAGATATTTTTGTGCACCCAGTGGTATAGAAGCACGGTGGGAAAAGATATGATGGTTTCAGGAGACAACAGCCAAAGGAAACAAATTATCTTACAATAGACAACATCCTACTAGCTTCCCAAAGATCATTTAGGCTATACATTAATTTTCTTTTCACAGAATCACAGAATCATCTAGGTTGGAAAAGACCTTGAAGATCATCCAGTCCAACCATCAGCCTAACATTGACAGTTCTCAACTCCACCATATCCCTCAGCGCTATGTCAACCCGACTCTTAAACACCTCCAGGGATGGGGACTCCACCACCTCCCTGGGCAGCCCATTCCAACGCCTGACTACCCGTTCTGTAAAGAAATGCTTCCCAACATCCAGTCTAAACCTTCCCTGGCGCAACTTGAGGCCATTACCTCTTGTCCTATCGCTTCTTTCTTCATTAAAGAGACTCATCCCCAGCTCTCTGCACCCTCCTTTCAGGTAGTTGTAGAGGGCGATGAGCTCTCCCCTCAGCCTCCTCTTCTCCAGACTAAACAACCCCAGTTCCCTCAGCCACTCCTCATACGACATGTGCTCCAGACCCTTCACCAGCTTCGTTGCCCTTCTCTGGACACGCTCGAGTCATTCAATGTCCTTTTTGTAGTGAGGGGCCCAAAACTGAACTCAGTAATCGAGGTGTGGCCTCACCAGTGCTGAGTACAGGGGTAAGATCACTTCCCTGTCCCTGCTGGCCACGCTATTTCTGAT
This sequence comes from Strix uralensis, assembly GCF_047716275.1. NCBI lineage: Eukaryota > Metazoa > Chordata > Aves > Strigiformes > Strigidae > Strix > Strix uralensis. The sequence continues at coordinate 36,591,543 of NC_133977.1, forward strand.
ACAAGCCAGGATGCCATTGGCCTTCTTGGCCACCTGGGCACACTGCTGGCTCATATTTAGCTGGCTGTCAATCAACACCCCCAGGTCCCTCTCTGACTGACAGCTCTCCAGCCACTCCTCCCCAAGCCTGTAGCGCTGCTGGGGGTTGTGCTCTGTGTTTTCCTCTGGACTGTTCCAGGTCATGGCCCCTAGGAGTGAGACCACACCAAAAACTGTGACTGATTCTGGAGACAGTGTCACATCGAGGAGCAGCATGGGAGAAGTGACACTGCCTCTCAAACCTGGCAGCTCCCTGACTACAGAGTGCAATGAAAGCCTGTGTCCGGAGTTCAGATGCTCTGTAGGACTGGATGAGCTAATAGCTCCTCTAGTGTTTTGTTTGATGGGGGTTCTTCCACCTTTTTTAGCTCTTCTAAGGCATAGTGGATGGATGGACTCTCCAGTCCCACTGCCACAGATACACTCACTCCAGAATGAGTTCAAGGAGGAGCATATGACAAAGCACACAACCCACCATGCCAATCAGCTCCCCAAATGCCCATGTCTCCTCCCTCTGCATCAATCAGGATGTAGCAACAGCAGAAAATAGAGCCATTCAAATATTAATGTTGTGTTATGTTATACCTGGTGTTACTTCCCTTTGACCTGCTTCTCACCGTCATGCTGCAAGCAAAGGCAGGTCCTGTGATAACTGACTGGGAGAAAAAATATGCACAGAAAGAAAGAATCATATTTTTAAAAACTGTTGGCTTTTCTAGCTTATCTATCAGAAAAATCAGATAGTTTGGAGTTCAGCACACTCTCATAGCATGAAATTTGCATATTCTATTGGGAGGTGAGTTATAAAAGTAGCATCTATTTACTCTATAATGAACTTTAGTGAAACTAGCTGTCACTGCAGAGAGGTCTTAACATCAAAGGAACCTTGTAAACCAAGACTTGCATAATAGAGGCACAATGTATCATTTCCATGGCTGCCTCCCACAGCTTTTCAGTTTTCTTTCTTTTGCCAGCTGGAGAAATGTGTCATATTTAGCCATTGCTCCCGCCTTCCAGTTCAGTAGGTCCACATGTGCAATCTCTCACTTACTTTCCCTCTAGATTTATAAAGTCACTGATTAAGGACAAAGGAAGATGATGTTCTCTCCCAGAGTTGATGTCTACAGAAGATGCAGTTACTGCACCACTTTCATTTTTCCTGTTGTCCTGCAATGCTGCCCTAATGACACCAAGTTTTGGGTCTTATTTGTGGTTATTGTTATCTTTCTTTTTTTTCTTTGCTTTTATACATTGTTTGCCAGTTGCATTCCTTCCTTCCAGACCAGAATTTTTCCTCTCTATAAGGTGCTTTGATGACTGAATCGACAAGCAGCTGCTTGGGCTGAGAATGCTAGCAGTGATGACAGTTCCCTTAAAACTCCACCAGAACCCATCCTGCAATGATTTATTATTTCTGGGCTCCCAGGGCTTAAAAATATATGCTAACATCATCATTTAGTTGAATAAATATTAGAAAAAGATTTAGTTGATTAGAGAAAATTATTAAAGGGTAATAACTTCAGTTCTAAACTCATGAAATAATTGATGGGGGAAAAAAAGTGAAATTACAGATTAAAAGTAGGAAACACTGATCTAGGACACACCTCAGAGTTGCAGCATGATCATCTATATGCACATAATTCCTGTCTAATCTGTCTTTAAAGATCTCCAGTGAGTAATAGTCCAGGGCCTCTTCAGGCAACCTCTTCCAGTGCTTCACCATCCTCATCATTACAAGATTTCTCCTCATATCGACACTGTCACAGCTTTATACAGTGCCACATAATGGCATTAACAGCACCATAACCACAAAACCAACATAAGAATAATTAGGAGGAACATATACAAGCCCTGTGATGGTCCCTGAGGTACTTCATACATAGCAACTGGAAAGAGTGGCAGTGCATAAGGAAAAATGAATGACTATGACTTTGTTTTACTATGGTAATACTGAGCTGCAAAATCAGCCCACTGAAACTGGTGTTACTTGAGACCTGAGTTGCATCAAGACTGTGATATATACCCTGTTCAAAGTCAAACCCAGTTTGACAGGAGCTGCCTTTGCCGCTACCTCAGCTGCAGGAGAAGATCTGGGTCACTGCATTTTTATAACTCCTGAAGAAGCTGTAGGATGATTCATAAGATGAGAAAAAGACCACAGAAACGTCCTGGAGCCACAAGAAATCTGTCCAAGGCTCCATCTCGGAAAGATGTGTAAAAATCAGAAAGGTGAGGTTTAAAAATAACATACTGCTGTACATCTTTACTTGGATCACAAATGAGCTTTAACTTGGATTATCCCAGAATCCACTTATCCATTTCAGAAATCTGGACCTCATTTTGTTTGATGTCAAGATACAAAATCATAAAAGCCATTGATTTTTAAGAACCAAAAACCTTTTCAAATTAAAAATGTTAACAGTATCTTATGTCCATATTCTTGGAAAGTAACATAGCTTGGCGACATAGAATCAAATTCTTATTTCCTTATCTCTGCTGAAAAACACCTTATTTTACAATTTACTTCATAGCTGCCAGATTAGTTACACTATTCACTTGCTCACTGCCTTACAAAACTAAATGTAAACAAAAAATTTCTCCATGATAGGATTTTCTTTTTTTAGACCTTCCTTCTTTCAAGGTCCCAAACAGAATGAGAAGTAGAAGATTATGCAGACTGCAGATTTTCCACTGCTGTTAATGCTTACATAATCCATCTCCTACTCCTTGATGTATCCGCAATCTTTAGACCAATAAGATACAGAACTTCTACACTGGCATTTCCTAACGAGCAGAAGCATCTGTCTGAGAATCTTGTAAAGAAGCTTCTCAAATGCTTTCTAAAATTTCAGTTTTCATTAAAACATTACTATTAATAAAATTTTTAAAAGTTAGAACTCTGCTATGTTTGTCCTGGAAATTTTCCAATCTGAGAAGCATAATCCCTGCAGACGTATCTACATGCAGTTGCTGAAAACGCGAAACAACAATTGATGTGACCCTTCAGTAGCAACTTTCTCTCATATCTCTGATGATTCCTTAAACAACACCATCATCAGCTAATCCACTGCACATCAAAGCATAAAAACATCTTTAATTCATAAGTAATTAATCTAATAATCTGCTCACAGCCAAACACAAAAAGTCCAAACAACCTACAAACCTTATCCCAAGCAGCATCCTAAACTAGAAAGTGAGGCATCTAAGAGCATTTATGAGTGTCCCAAAGGATTTTGCAAGCTACCGACTGATTATACTTCACCATACATGCATATATACAATGATCTGACATAGTCCCTTAGTTTGGTCTCCTGTTAATCAATGAAAGGTGAAGTACAGCTTTGAATACACATCCCCTGTGTTCTAACTGCTCATCTTGCAACTGAGTCAGGCAAGGAAAAAGCCTTTGGGGGTCCCAAGCATCTGCAATATTCACAGAAAACTATTGACTAGGAAAAAAAAAATTATGTTGGACAGGTGCTCAGGTAAATTTTCACAGATCATGGCATCTACAAATAGCTGGAATAGATTATTTAGGCCCATCATGTCCAAACATGAGCTAATAAATCACTACAGCTTTTATACAGTCCCTCTGTTATTCCAAGCTTGACCATCTCAGGAGAACAAGTGCAGAGGTCACCAGCATAGGAGCTCTCTTGACAGGGCAACCTTGACTTTGCATATGAGTTGAAGAAACTAAATACTTAGCATATATAAACAGATTTTATCAGTAGAACTTCAACATTTTTAATAAAAGAATATAATTTACATCAGACAGTCAGAACTTAAGCTACTTGCTAAGAATAGAGAAAATCAGTGGTGATATTGTGAACTAAATGTGTCTCCATTTGCAGTGGGAATAGAGAGAAGGGAGAACGGGGCTTGGCATCCCTCAACAATGAATTATTGGACTATATGGCAATAAACTTAACACTTAGGTTGTAAAAGGAACCGTAAATGGAACCACAAGACCCTGATTTATGTACTAGATAGATCCTGGTTTGAGATCTAGATTAATTCTTTAATAAAGATGCTATCCATCACCGAAAAAGACCTGCCTTGGTTGTTTATTTGCCTACCATGAACAAAGAGTGTTAATTATGTTGTTTCAAATATAGTAGGTCTTCCCTAATACTTAGTCTGCCACACTGCAATATGTCTTAGGCAGGAATGCATTATATTTTCAATTGAAAATGACTTACCAAATTGAAAACAATTTTTTGTCATTGTAAGCCACATAATGTATTATGGCTTGCACTGCTACAGGATAGCAATAGGAAAAAAAAAATCAAATCTGCACCTATTTTTACTGCAAAAAATAAAGCTGTATATTATTTCAATTATCAGTAAAATAAATGTCACTAGGGATGAAATAAAGCCAAGGATTACTTTCAGGAATGTCAAAATGTCAGTAACTGTTCTGAAAATATTTCTGCATACAATAGTATAAATGTCATAAGTTGAGGCATTCTGGCCAGTTTTCTATCACCTTGAATAGAAATGTTATCAGGACAGCAGTTCTTACACAATCTCACCTCATATTTATTTTGGTTATAGGGTCTCTTCTAGGTGAGCTGATACTTGGTTGGCCCCACCTGGCACTCTCTGTTGCTACTTTTGACTTTTCCCACATTGAAGCTGAACGCTACAAAATAAAACCTTCCAATGCATCCAGCCAAACTGCAACAGTTATAACAAAGCCTCTAGGGATCTACCAACTCAAATCTAGGATGCAATTTTAAAACAGCTACAATTTTCTCATTATTAACCACTGGCACAATTCATTTAGATATCTGTTTGTTATGGAATTGAAACACATGAATATGTGGGTTAAAAATCAATGACAATTAATTTTATATAAGGTTTTAATATCAAACTTGCATATGCATTTAATTTAAAGAAAAAAGTGCCAAACACTAGCTACTATAGTGTCATTCACAAGTTGAAGAATAGGTTTTGAATCTAAAAATATGTATTTCTTATTTGAAATGTAGATTAAGTCTATTGCAAAGGCATAATCTATTTTTTAACTTAATACTTTGTTTTAAATCACTGTTTTGTTCCAAATACAACTGTTGTTAAGTACAATTTGTTGGGTTAAATAGCAGCCAGGAGCCTAATTATGTAACATTACCTCAAGCTCACACTGAGCCTTACCCAAATATCACTGAAACCAATAAGTATCTTCCATCGATTTCAGTAAGTTTTGCATTAGAAGCATACTCATTTCCTTCCAACCAATAAAGTGCTGGCATTTCCTCAATATCCTTTTGCAGGCTTCCTTGTTTGTTTCCCTTGTGATTGCTACCATCTCTTTAAAAAGATAATGAATTTTTTAATTGAAAAAAAAGGAAGACAGGCAATACTTTTGCAATACTTCTATATCCTTTAATCCAACTTCTGACAATTATCTGCATGACAGCTTTATTCCTGTGCTGGAGTTGAATGTCCAGTTGTTAGAATTTCTTTATCTGACGTCTCTCGATTAAAAATCCTGTGATGACAAAAATGAGAATTCTAGCAGTTCTCAAGTTTAGGGAATTGAAAAAAGTAATGTTTGGAATCACTTCCTCCATTCCATCTGCAATCACAAAATGCAAGCACTTGGTCTCACTAAAAATCACATATCAGAATATGAAGTTTCTTGAGTCTCAGCAGCTCAGCTTTGGCTTAAAAAGTGTTTTGGACAAATGTTCAGATAATTTTTTTTCCTAATTCTGACTTGTAATCCTAAGAGTTACATTTCTTTACTGCTGTATTACTAGTTTCATCTAAAAAGTTTTATTCCTATTCCTTCCCAGGTTGTCAAGATTATGTCCTAATTTACATTTTCATTATTTTGGCTTCAAACCTGTAGTATAAATTTGTGCAGGTTTTTTGGTAAACCAAGAAAGCAATACCTAGAAGTTTTAGTAAATCTTACTTTACAGAAAATTAATTATACTTTTGATTTACAGTTTAAAAGCCATAAAAGCTTTTTCTCTTAATATATTAGAATGTCCATTACAATTTGTCTTCTTCAAGAACTTGCATTTCCTTTAGAGTTCTACTCTTTCCCTGAAAGAAATTCCAGTCAGTGGCTGTGTAGTCCTGATTGGAACATGCACCAGTTTGACCTTTTAATTTTGTTTTCATTTACTTTAGAGATAACAGAAGACTGATGTTAATGTTTTGTAGCTGGGACACCTGTATGTTGTCAAATCTCCTTTAATACATGGTGGTAAAAGGTGCTTATCTGATGCTCAACCTGTACTCACACTATCCAAAATGTTTTTTCTCCTGATTTACATGATTAACTTATTTAATGAGGCAGAAAGAAAGTCTCATCCATTGTAGTTAGTCACAAGCAATGCAGTACTGAATAAACAGTAACAGCACATTAATCTCTCTGACTTTTCATTATTATCCACTAACAGGAATACATTTGTACCTGCTTTCATGGTTAAATGCACTTGTTTTCTCTGATATTAAGAAGGAAAGAAAAAAGCAACCCCAAAATTATGACACAGCATATTAAGAAATGCATTTCAGATATTGAAGAAAGTGCATTAGAGCCCAAGAGGCGCAGTTTATGCACAGCCATCTGTTAGAGGTCATGCAGACATCTGACACCATTAGAGAAGTTTAGGAAAGGAGAACATATAAAATAACTCTCCCTCAGGGAGGGTGGCAAGTGCATCAGGACACTCTCTCTTCTGCTTTGAGCAGGAGTAAAATAGCCAGAGATGAGTAAAAGATCCTGGTTTTCCATGTGTGACATGGAAGTCCACGGTCCTTTTATATGCATAAATTCATAGGGTCTTTCTCTCTGCTCCAGCTGTTGGCCCATGCTGGGGTCCTCCCACACAGAATCAGTTTCCTCAGAGGAAAAATCATAATTATCTATCATGTCTTGCCTTCTCCTACCATTTTCTCTCCAAAGAGGTAAAGAAAAAAAAAAATGGCATTTAGTGCCACCTATAGCATAGTTCAGCCTGTCAATATTACTGAGTGAAAGCAATTCCAAGTACTGCCTACTTCCCAGTCAAATGATCACTTAGAATGGCTGATTATTCATGGATTTTGTGTGAACAACCACTGCCCAGCATATAGTATGTGTGGTCCAAAAAGAAGTGTGATGATAACAATAAGACCCCTTCATTAGAGTCTTGGCTGGGTTTTTTGGTTATATGACACCTTAGCTCTGGGAGCTGCCCTGTGTCAGCAGGACTAGTATGTCAATATTGAAAGTCATGCACTGTAAATAATGTCTGGCTCAGTAAGAGTGTGGACATACAGAACAAGAAATTCCAGCAATATTCCCAGAAAGTAAACCCTTCTGACTCATCCTCGTCCTCTCAGTCAAATCACCAAAGTCTTGAACCACTACTCATCTTGAAACATCTTTTTCCCCTTCCAGAGTGGTTGGAGCAAATGAAGATGATGGAAAATGCTCCTTTACAATCACCTCTACCAATGAGAAAACCCCTTTTGCCGAAGCCCTGTTTTTAAGACACCATTGTCTAAAAGAGGTAATCAAGATATGGGTGAGGAACAGGGTCCAGAGGAAACTCCTAGTCATTTCTTTATTAGCCACAATGGATCAACTCTAGATCAGATTCATTCCACAACAGGGTTATTTGTTGGGTTTTTTTATACTTTTTTTCTAATGAACCCACACACAAACTTTGAAGAAAGGAGTATAAAAGTAAGGAAGTGAACAAAACCTGTTTCCTTTCCATTTTAATCCTTGTGCAGAGTTGAAAAAAAATCTGTCTGATAATCAGATTTTGTACTGGGCTGAGCTGCCATTGATGCTATTTGTTCATTCCCAATGCACAAGAGCAGGACCACAATCTTCCTAATCCACTGGATTGATGTAAAGGAAGTAGCACATTTTTGAAAGATGGAGGAGATGTTTAAGACAGAAAGAAGTAGCAGCAATCAACACAAAATAGAAATTTCTAAACGTAGAAAGTCAATAAGAGAAGAGAAACTGAAGACGGGGGGTGGGGGGGAACAGCAGGACAATGCAGAGAGAGAAAGACAGGTTGGCACTTGCTTTTGTTTATTTTCTAAACACATTGCAATAATAAAGGTCTATGATGAGGCAGGATGGAAACAATTTTAGTAGTATCAAAGAAGGGAAGAAGAGTTCAGTAATTGTTTTCCATCCGTATTTGGAAAGAAGATGTTCATACTCTCCCTTCACTAGTAATCAAAGTTCACAGAAGACATCTACTTGGGATGACTTGTAAGCCAATTGTACCCATGATTTGTAGCTTAATAAATATTGGGGCTTCATATATGCTCCAGGAGAGTGGAAAATTTTGTAGTTGTAATAGAGTATTGTAAAATATTTGACCTAAACATTCTTGCTAGGAAATAACCTGAAGACAAAGAACTGGCTGGCTATCTGATAAAACCAAAAGTAAGTTATCTACCAGAAGTAGATCTGCGGGGAACTGAAAAGAGGTTCTGTAATAAAAAGCAGTGAATGATCCTAACCAAGATATTCTTAAATGATTTAGAAACAAATGTAACGTCAATGCTGATAAAATCCACAGATGATGAAAGAATGACCAGGTGATAAACATCAAGGACACAGGAGTCATAGAAGTAAATACAAAGTGCTTGATAAGCCAGCAGTATTCAAGTAAGACGTATCTTAACATAGCCAAATGCAAAATTGTGCCATATACACTGAACATCCTCACAAAATGAGAGACTATGTCTCTGAAAGGGGAGGAGTTACAGTGCATTAATTAGTGAACTATGATTACTAAATGTATATTAACAGAGAAGTATTTTTCACTCTGCAGAAACTGGGTATAGTTCTAATATTTACTATTTTTCATTTAAAATATTAGGAACTATAGATTATACAGCAGGCAAGAAAGAAAGCCTTACAGTTGAAGGCTGAGCTTTTTAAGCTCATCAGAAAGATGACTGGAAGGAGACTTGATTAGAGTGTATATACTGCTCAGGAAGAAAAACTGTTGGTACTAAAAGGCTGCTTAATCCAGTTGTGAAGGCCGAGTAATAACAAAATAAGTGCTTGGAAGCTAAGCCAGGCAAATTGAAATGATGCATACATTTTAAAAGTGAGAGATTAGCCAGCTGAGGAAACGGAGCATGACTGGTGCCCTGTCAGGAACTATTGGGACTGTCTGTTATTCTGGGAGTTTTTCTCTCTCTGACCACAAATTCCACTCTGGATCTAAGAAATGACTCGATAAATCTTTATTTTCCAGTGGGAAGAGTTTATTCATGAAGTTCCTAAGCAGCATTAATCAAGTCAAGGATCATGCTATATACAAATTTCCCCAAAGTTGAGGACAGAACTGCTTACAAAAAACCCCAATGGATCTAATAAAATAAAATGTTTACAAATATATAAAAATATGTGCCACATACCCTAGACTCAGAAGATAACAACCAACTAAGTGTTATCAGTTTACACAGCTGCTCTTCTTGTTCAAGAAATACAATATATGCCTCTGTCCTGAACTTTTAAATTCATTCTCTACGGATGACCTGAGGAAATGTGTATTCATGAAATGAACAAACCAAAGAACCACACACACTGCACAATAACACTAACTGCATTACATAACAATGAATCTAAATTAACCTTAACTTCATGGTATTCCAACAGAATTGTGTATTAATTTCTGATTTGGAAGAGCTTACTTGTCACTTTATATATCTTATATATTCTTGCTCAATCATTCAAAACAAAACTATTTTCCAGCTCTAATATTCCATCATATTAAAACAGCATTAGACACAAGAGATTTCATACATTGGAGTTTTTCAATATTTTTGCAGCATTCATAGAAGAGACTACAGTTAGGAAAAAATGAATGGAATAATTTTCCATAAAAGAATGCAGTCTGATCAAATCAAAAACATCTTGCAATGGAAACATAGAAAACGAGTAATTTTGATCTTGTCAACTGAAGAAGGCAGAAAGGTCCCATTTCAGTTTTAATTCTGATTAATTTAATTTCCATTCAATTTATATTTATATATAAACAAAATAGCCTCAAAGGAAAGGAATTAACACATAAAATTGAGCACATCCTGGATCTTCTATTTGCCTCAACTAAGAGTCCACCCAACCTATAAGCCAAATGTGATGACAGGGTGACTTGCAGGTGTCTAAACAGTTGCTCCTTTGTCACTCTCACGTTAATATTCACTCTCGCCTGGCAGTGGCAAATTACCCACTACAACCAGATGTGCTAACTTGCAATGCACATCCACACTACTAGGTTAGACGTTTTCCCTGCTAAAATAATTTCTTTCTTAAAAAACTTGTAAAAATAATGTGAGGACAGAAATGCAATACTAGTAAGACTCTTCAAAGGCTTATACATAGTTATACTGTCAAGCACAGTTTCAGTATAGTGATGCTGACCTCTGCCTTTGTTATATTTATAAAAAGATAGTAACTAATGCTGGGATTATGAGTTCAACAAATAATGTAAAACATATGAGATTTCACAGTTAGTCCCCAGGACACAATTTCACATGGAAGTTTTGGTAATTGTGTGCCATCACTTTACTCTGACAGCTATAGAGGCAAATCAGCCCACAGGAACTACTGTAATTCAACAAGCACGTACCACTATTTAGCGCTATAGCACACAAATTCAGTGAAAATAAAGCACTGCACACGTACTCTGCTTTGCTCCAATTTTCCACTTTGCAACAATACAGAAGGATAGGAAGAGGTTGTTTCAAAATCACTGATGTCAAACGAAAAACAAGTGGACACAAGAAAGAAACAAGAAGCAGGTAAAGTGTAACACAGCAAGGTACTATCAACAGAAATAAGAATAAAGAGAGAATACTAAAAAACAAATAGGATCAAAGCTGAGAATAAAACAATCCACAACCCCGTTTCTTTAGACTGCAGCGTCTATGGAGCAACTGGCTCTTTTGATAATACCAGTTGTGTTTATGGAAACCTGAGCACCATGCGGCCTGATAAACTGCTGCATCAGCCTGTAGCTCTACCAAGCTGGGAAAGAAGATTTTACGTGGTTGCTCATGTTTGTGATTAACATCTTACTTGCTCCTTATATGTTGTACAAAGCTGAGATACTAGAATAGAATCAGAGATATGAATAAACAGGTTAAAAAACACACATAAAACATACATTGTCACACAGATGAATGAACCTCATCTCCACCTCTGCTTGTTCTGCCTCGCATCTATTTCCACGTGGCAAGTCAGAGAGTTCCCTCTATCCACGAAATCTGAAACACCCCACAGAATAGTCTAGGTTGGAAGAGACCTTGAAGATCATCCAGTCCAACCATTAACATAACACTGACAGTTCCCAACTACACCATATCCCTCAGCACTATGTCAACCCGACTCTTAAACACCTCCAGGGATGGGGACTCCACCACCTCCCTGGGCAGCCCATTCCAACGCCTGACTACCCGTTCTGTAAAGAAATGCTTCCCAACATCCAGTCTAAACCTTCCCTGGCGCAACTTGAGGCCATTACCTCTTGTCTTATCGCTCGTTACTTGGTTGAAGAGACTCATCCCCAGCTCTCTGCACCCTCCTTTCAGGTAGTTGTAGAGGGCGATGAGCTCTCCCCTCAGCCTCCTCTTCTCCAGACTAAACACCCCCAGTTCCCTCAGCCGCTCCTCGTACGACATGTGCTCCAGACCCTTCACCAGCTTCGTTGCCCTTCTCTGGACACGCTCGAGTAATTCAATGTCCTTTTTGTAGTGAGGGGCCCAAAACTGAACTCAGTAATCGAGGTGCAGCCTCACCAGTGCCGAGTACAGGGGTAAGATCACTTCCCTGTTCCTGCTGGCCACGCCGTTTCTGATACAGGCCAGGATGCCATTGGCCTTCTCGGCCACCTGGGCACACTGCTGGCTCATGTTCAGCCGGCTGTCAATCAACACCCCCAGGTCCCTCTCTGACTGGCAGCTCTCCAGCCACTCCTCCCCAAGCCTGTAGCGCTGCTGGGGGTTGTTGTGGCCCAAGTGCAGCACCCGGCATTTGGCCTTATTGAAACTCATACAGTTGGCCTTAGCCCATCGCTCCAGCCTGTCCAGATCTCTCTGCAGAGCCTCCCTACCCTCGAGCAGATCAACACTCCCATAGGGACTACTTATGTAGTTTTCAATTTTATATTTAATTACAATGTTCCATTTCCCAGTACAGATCAAGGACTACTCAGTAGAAACCATTTCTTTTAGCTATTCATCAGAGCTGTCTCAGATGCACCTCAACAGTCTTTCATTTGGTATTTTGGAATAAATTTCTCAAGACTCAAAACAAAAATAAATTCCTAAAAAAAAAACAAGCCCAAAGCCAACCAAATAACAGTAACAACAACAAAACTTTCTCACACTTATTGGAGGTGTAATATTCCAATTCTTCGCAATTACTCTAGCGTTAAAGCAAAGAAAAAGAAGTATACAGGAAAAATCAAAATTCATTCCAGCACTGCATTAGACACAGAGTACCCAGACATGATACAGTTATTATGTGCAACCATTTCAATTACAAAGACCGCTAAAGCATGTAATTTGACAGCCACTTCATACAGGACCTCTTCAGCTGATCTGACAATAAGGATCAGGGCTTGGAGATTAAGTGTCAACTTCCCAATCACCTGTGAATGCTACCATTTACTTAAAAATCTATTTTCTCATTTTAATTACATTGTGTCCACATGCTAAATCTGAGTTTCTTTTGAGAACAAGCACCATAACCCAAATGTCCTGTTTGAAAAAGAGTCGTTACTTAAAATATACACTATCTGCAATGTGTTTCAACCTTGTATTTATGTTCTTTACAACACTTTATCATCTTTTTATGTTGCAACTTGTTGTATATTGCTTAATAATTAATATTATGACAACAGAAGTGTTATCATGAGAATTGTTTACTCTGGAATTTTAAGAGTATCCGACAACCTGGTCAGCATTAGTTTCTGTAAATTATTTTTGAAATCTGATAATAACAGTCAAGGTCTATGGCAGAAGAGCTTTCATGATGTGACACCTAATTATAACACAATCTTAACTATCAAGCATATAAAAACTGTGTCAGAAATCTCAACAAATGTGTCTAATTAAACACCTCCAAAGGGGATAATGGAATCACTTAGTAGGTTTTATTTCATACCATTCGAACAAATAAAAAAAAAATAATTCTTTTTTCCCCACAGTTTCACATATATTTATTGCTTTGAAATGTATCTCAGTGGACCAATGGCAGTAGCAGCCTGAAATATCCATATATTGTCCATAGAAATCATACAATACAAGTGCTTATTTTCCAAAATATTTTTTTCAAAAGAGTTCACACAATTTTCAGCAGACTTTCATTTAATCAGTGTCTCAACACCAGAGATTTCTCTCCATATATTTCAGGAGAAAATAATTCATAATTGTTATAAATAAGGTAACATCCAGCAAGCAATACCATATTTCTTGGCATAAGGAAGTCAAATTATTGTAGCAATAAACCACCTATTCACCTCTTAGCCACTGGGATATGGTATTAGTCTTTATCTATTGACCTTTGATTATACTGCTGAAACTAAAGGGAGGACCAGTGTATTTTTATCCCATTTTTATTTTGTTGATTTTACAAAATAGTAAGAAAGCCCTTGCCAAATGAATCATTACACAGACAAAATATCAAGATGCAAATTAAGTTACATGTTTGTATAATTATTATTATTAAATGCTTTCTGCAGTAGTAACTGATGGGAATTTAAATATCAATTTGGTGAAATAAATAGTTGGATCCTAGAACAAACAACAAACATAACGCAGTAAATTCATCCTCTGTTCAAGTTTTGTGTGAAGAGAGCATGGTCAGGGACCATGATTTCTTGAAAGCTGCGTTAGGTGCCCAAAGACCCTCCATCAGATAATTGAGGAACTTCGTATTATGCAAGTACTGATAATTTACTGCAAGCTGTGCAATCACGCCTCATTCACTAGAAATAGAACATGCCGTATCACCTGAACACAATCTACCAGCCATAACTAGAGTTTGGTGCAAGGAGACATTTTTCTGGGCTCATTCTTCTGTGTGTCTCTAAAACCGACCTTTTTCTGGAGAGTCCTCACTACTCAAACTTCCCTTGGTCTGTCTTTCACCTCATTGTCAATCCCTCTCCTCCATCTCTGCAGTCCTTTAACACTTATTGCTGTTTCCCACCTTACCTAGAGTCTGTTTAATATTCTTCAGTGCTCAGTTTTCAGTACTTCACCCCTCCTCATTCACTTGGTAACTATTCACACACAGATTTTTATATACAGTACTAGCTTAATGTAGCACACTCACAAGTCCAGCTCTCTACTCAGGCACTTTTCTTTGTCTGATCCAGTCTCAGCATCAGCCATCTCCAGCTTGTCATCAACATGTCAAAACCTCAACAATTCCCAGTTTCTTCTAAAAGCCTCCTTGCTCTCTCTCTCCATCACAACTGGAAATTATGCTGTTTTCCCTGCTGCTCAAATTTGTAATCTTAGGTTTCTTTCTGATACCTTGCTCTGCTACCTTCTTCCCCACGTGCCTTCTCTCCTTAGCTCTGGTTGCTGCTAAGCACGCGTGGCTGCATGCCTTCATGCTGCTGCGGTGCAGGGTAAAGGTGTCCATTTTACCCAAACGAAGAACGGTGGGTGAGAAGGATTCAGCTGTTCTCACCCGATCCTCACCCACCCAGCAGATAGGGAAGATGGGAGTCCTAGCAGGAAACCCCATCTGTTCTCTGTCTTCACCAGCTGAAATGTGACCCTAGCCAACTTTATTATATGCAGTTGAACCTAATATACTTTGTGCCAGTCAAGAAGAGAACACCTCCTGTCATCAGCCTGTTTTAACCTCTACCTCCCATGAAGACCATTAAGTGTTTAATGAAGCTTGCTTTTCATGGAAGCAAAGCAGGGAGCGAGTAGTTAATGAGACTGAACCTACATTATTTACTTGGAAATAGTGAATTCTGTACGTTTAGGAATGAGCGCACAAAAAACCTTAATACGCAAAGGTTATGTGCCAAATGCATAAATGGCTATTCATGTAAAAACCCCGTTCTTTACTATTTGTTGAACACACTTGTTGCAGACAGATGGCACAACTGAGCAGACTAATCCTGTGGAGAAGATTATTACAGAAGTCAATTGAAATACATTTTAAAAAAAATCAAGATTTTGCCAGTGCTGGAAAGTCCAAGCCATATGCACATTCCTGCTCTGAAAGGATGCTTTCATGATACCCATTTAAAAGATATGTTGCTTCACTTCTACATAGCATTAGCCCTATGAAAGAGCAGCTAGCTATACAGTAGCTAGAGATAAGCATCACCTTGCTGGTGTCTCTGCATTCTTCCACTCAAAATGCCTCCCTGGTTGGCAGGCCGCCAGAAAGACCAAGGATGAAGTAAGAAAAGTATAAGTTTCTTTATCAACAAAAATAGATGGCTCATACTAGTGACGGATGGGGTTCACTGCAACTAGAGCACATGGAAACCCTCCTCACTACCACCTGTGTGGGCAAATCCAGTAGAGAGAAGTTTGCATTTTACAAGGCCAGAATTATTACTGAATTTCCTTGAAAATATTTAAATACAAAAAGCCAGTTTTAACATTTGCATTCCTCCCAAAGAATACAGTCTTTTTTTTTAATCATTTAAATAGCAGTAATTTGTTGTCAATCATATTACCTTCTGAAAAGCCGAAGATCCTAGAGACAATTGCAGCCAAAATGCATGTTCAGACATGATGTTTATGAAAATGAATTTTGGTCTACAACACGTACTATTGGAAAGTTAAGACTGTACTTTCTAACACTGGTCCTAGGCACTCTCATGTTCTTTCAAAGATGTCTATAAATCTTTGCTATTACTATTGATTTTAAATAATTGATGATGTATTTAATCCTTAGATATTATTAGTCTGCATACGTTTCTAGACAGATCAGATTAGTCCTTCTATGTAGCAATCATATATAATTTGCATCGTGTGTTTCAAATTTTTTAAAACGTAGTCCAGCTGAGCAAAATATTTTCAACATAGAAAGATAAAAGGATCCAAACATCTTCACTAAGATATTTCTACTGAACTATTTTCACTAGACAAAAAAGCCCATGAGCTGTACAGATAGTAAACACCATTTTTGCAGCCTCTCCTGAGTCTCTATGATTTCCTGGGAGGGGGTTGAGAAAGGAAACTTAGCAAAAGTAAAAAAGTACTCCTTGGAAACACCACCAAAAACCATATATTCAAGTAAACCCAAAAATCTAATTTAATAAAAAAATTTAAAATCACAGAAAACAAAATCATTTGTGTAGAGATGAACACGTGAGAGTCTAGGTCTGAGCAATTAATTGAAACATCAAAACAATTTTTTTAAAAAACACACAATATATATTTTTGCCAATTAGAACATCTAAATTTTCTGATAACCCTTCCTGGTCTGGTCTAGTAAAGGTCTTCAGGTTTGTTTGCTATTCAGTTCAAAAGATAATTATCAGTAATCTAATACAAAATTCTTGTATTTAAATGTCTTTTAAATGGGATCAGTATTCTTCCAGTAAATACTGCCTAACTGAAGTCCAATACCATCTGAGTAGTTTCAATAAATCAAGACTGAATGAAAGATGAAATGTGGTTATCAGCACTATTTCTGAGGAAGACAGAAGCAGTCTTAGAAGTTAGCTATATTACTCAGGTAGCAATTACAATAAATTATATTCATTTCCCAGCATCCCTGCCATCGAGCAGCATGCAATCCCACAGCAGAGAGATACTGTGTACTCTGCTTGCTCCCTATGGGCTGACCCTGTTACATTAGAAAAAAATTAACACATTTTACTTTCCTGAAAGCAAAATGTTTCCAAATTTCTCCATCACAGTAGGTTACACTTGATGCAATGCAACAGCACTAGTCTACAGATGACTCCTTCATGTGAGGATACACGTTCTCAATTGATTTAAAGAGTAAGAATTGAAGAAACAAGAACATAAATAATAGATATCAGTACAATCCATCTATGCTGTTATTTTCTAAATATTCTTTGCAGTTCTGGATGTTATAGTGTCTTTCGAATACCAACCAAATTATTAATCTCCTCACAAACTGGCTGATATTATAAAATGAATATTAACTGCATAGCTGCATATTTTACCTTCTCGCTTGCATTTTAAATGAATAACTAATTCAGCTCTCTTAAAAAACACACAAAAAACCAAAACAAAATAAAACCTCAAGTGGTTGCCAAACTTAGCAGGATACTGCAAGGTACAAGACGTTCACATTTATATTCATCTGTGCAAATGGAAGGTATAATACTGGGACACAGTGGCTGTTCTTTCCAGATAATTATATTTTGGAATTGCAACGAAGCAGACAGAATTTCTTCTACATCATGCAAAATTCCTTACAGCTAAAGATACTACAACTTACTGGTGTGAGCAGATAGCATAGTCTAGGGGTTAGAAAAGCTGTCTGCACTGTGAAAAACAGCCTTTGAACATTCCTCAGTGCTACTTCCTATGCATGAAATGATCATCTTGAAGCGATCCGCAATGCTGACCTTGAGACTCTGCAAATAACTAGCTTTTTTTCAAGATTCACTATCCTGATTCCTACAAAAAAAACCATCCAGGAAGGTGTACATACTGAAGACATGGGTTTGCGTAATATTTCCAAAGGACAGTCTCTGGCCGTTGTAAGACAGGTTCTCACAAGTAAGCAGTGCTCATCAGAGTTCATCCTGCAAATCTTGTCCTGTCATACATTTGTCTACCAGACACATCTCTCTCTTTAAGCCTCTGTATCTCAGATGCAAATACAGCCTAGAAATATTGCATGGAGCCCTTTATGAGCAGGAGGAAGAGGTCAAATGACCCCCGTTCACTGCCTCTTCTAATACACAGGTGAGGGGAAGGCTATAAAGAAATAAAAGGAAGTTTTGTCCTTCATGCAGACGTAGTTAGGCTGTGGAAGTCCTTGTCACACGACACTGTAGATGCTGATGCTCTACAGTGGTTCACAAAGAAGGTGACCAGGTCAGGGAACAGAAATCCTCTGAGGTTTCTAAAGACATAAAAGCAACCCCTGCCTCAGGAAGCCACCAACATTAGAGGGTGGGAGATCTGGGAAGGGGCAGTCAGTATTGCATGTTTTATAGTTTTTATCACATTTGCTCTGGGCTGCTTGTAAAAATACAAATGATAAAAAAAAGCATGGAGTAAAAATAAATAGTTAGTCTTTCCAGCAATGACTGTCCTGCTTCTTGACCTTGTATAGACATTGCTTTTTAGTTGCTATGTAGTAAAAAAGTATTTCACACCTCTGCCTCCAATATAGCGTTGTCTTAATTCAAAAGCAACCACACACAAACCTGTTCCTCCAATTCAAATTACTGTTAAAGATGTGTTAGCTTTATACAGACCTAGAAAGCAGTATATATGTGAATTAAAAGTATCTATAGAAGCAACAGGTTTTTTAACAGTTAAGATAATTTTATCTAACTGTTTTATCGGGGAGGAGTGGGAGAAAGTGAAATACAATTAGAGTGGATATTCAGCTACCAGACTTCCTTGCAGCTTGACTTCACGGATTAAACACTTTGTGATGTTCTTAAAATTCAAAAGAAAATGTCAGGTTTCTTCATTCTGTATGAGTTTGGGCAAAAACATTGGTGCAAGAGAGAGGGAGGGTAGAAAGTATCAGCTTGTCTGTTGTTAAGAAGAGGATTACAAAAAAAAAATTGGGCAAGTACTTGTTGCTTGTATCAGAGGAATAAAGAGCACAAAAAATCCTGCTGAAAAGCAGACAAAGTAATGAAAAAAGTACTAAGATTAATTAAAAATAAGAATCCTATGCATGGGAGATAAAAGTACATAAGCAGAACCAGGCTGACAGGGCACTGCCATGTGTCCTGCGCTTACCACTGCAGTACAATAAAAAGCTGGAAGATGACAGAAAGCATAGGGCATAGGCAGTAATTTGTACTAAGAATTATTCCACAAAAAAATACAAAGCTAGGAATTTTTTTCAATAAATACTTCCTTTCCATGACCAAAAATGCAAGCTTTCAATGGATGCATCTGCTTCCCAAATTCAGAAAATAGTGTAATCAGAGAGTAATCAAGACAAGATTTTACTCAGAACAGAAAATTTGTTTGGTATTTTCCATTTTTGGATACCTCAAAATGCCCTTTTGGTCCAAAAAGGAAAAGAAAAAAAAAGTTGGACAGGGAGGGACACAGAGATGATGGAGATGATATTAAATTACCTGAAAACTAGTTTTAAATATTTGGGGTAGAATAAAACATTCTCTTTTTTTGTGTGTGTGTTCTTCACCTTTGTGGTCTTTCACTTTTGTGACACCCCTGTGACAAAAGTTCTGGTTATCTTCTATACTTTCTCAATGTTTTGTGACAAGGCTCTTGGTCTATTTTTAACAATGAACTAAAAACTAAGTGTATCAAATATAAAGACTCGAAGAACACTACAGACCCAACATTTGCTGCACTAATTAGAAAGTAATGAAAAAAGGAAAATTAGATTTACATTTAACCTTCTCCAAGCCTGAAAATGCAGAGTCTTGTGAATTTTTATTTAAAAATAGAACAGAAATCAAATAATTCCCAAATGTGCTTTCAAGAATACCCTAACTTTTGGTTCATTTCTTTACTGAAAAACATTACTGACTTTGTTCATTACCAGAAGTCTTAATTTTGAGTTGCATCTTGAGGGCATTTTACAAGATTTGCCTGTATGTGCAGTACAGTAATTACTTTTTTGAAGTGCACTGAAAGAAGGAAATGAAGTCAGCAGGTTTATGATCTCAGAGCTTTTTGATTTAATTAAAAGTCATTAACAGCAACCCTCACTATTCAGTTGCTGAACACGGCCAAATAGAGATCTTAAATGAGAAGCTATAAGCTACAGGCTGTACAGCTTGCTCAGGTTGAATATATGTCAAAATTCAAGGTTTTACCTGCGCTATGGAGTGGACAGCAAACATGACAATAAAATAAGTAATTATAAAAAATTAAATGTTGAGCCCAATGTTAAACTTAGGTTAAACTTAGTAGAAGTAAAGCACGCTAATTTACATTATATTCCCTTCATGAATGTGTTGTGTATTAAGTCTGTTCTTGATTTATGGCATTAGAAACTT
Source organism: Strix uralensis (assembly GCF_047716275.1). Classification (NCBI taxonomy): domain Eukaryota; kingdom Metazoa; phylum Chordata; class Aves; order Strigiformes; family Strigidae; genus Strix; species Strix uralensis. The sequence continues at coordinate 36,611,750 of NC_133977.1, forward strand.
TTTAAGTCACGCATTTTAATGCACACACTCAGTCACAGCTGAATCATTCACTAATGTGCTATATTCCCTGATGAGCTGGCCAATTTAATATCCAGCCTGATGCCAGAAACTCAACACAATGAAAGCCCCTTTATTGACATTCTGGTGTAATATCTAATAACAATTACATTCCTTTTCCTTGGCATTGTATCTTGCTATTGTCATTCCAACAACAGATGCTTTTCTTATAAACCACTGAATTTACTCAAATTTAAATGTCAGGCGGACCAAGTGAATGCACAGTCCATGAACCTGCACCAGGGAAAATGAGCCCACATCTGTCTCATTATAATATATTGTATTTCCATTTCATTTACTTTCAATTCTTAGCATAGTTTCAAGCAATTTTTCAATTTCCAAACCAAGCAGCATCTTCGAAAAAGTTAGGTGATTTTTTTTCCTTGCTATGTCAGAAAATATATTGTTTGCTGGTATATTTTTATGGTGTCACATAAGATCCCAGCACAATACTCTTCTCACAAATATATCGTTTAACCAGACAGCAAAATAACATGAGAAACCACTACACAAAAGTTACCAATGCAGAAATTCTACAGACAGGTTTCTGGATGAACACCAGTGCACAATTCTAGATATCATGTACATAAATGAGTATAAATTTTATACACTGCATAATTAAATGGATTTTATGGGGGAAAGTAAGAACACAGCCAGGCTCGAGCAATCTACAATTATATGGGCTGTAGTGCCAGAGTTTTACAGATATTTAGTGATGCAGAAAATGTCTCAAGGAGTTTCTAAAGTACTTTAGTATTTAGGGAATTAGGTCCTTTGCCGTTTTCTGATACATCTCATCTGATACATCTGATGCGCCTTTAGGTACATCAGGACATAAAAATAATCCTGTTACTGAATTCAGTATCTACAGATTAAAATAATGACTTGTAGGTGGATACCAAGCTCCAGATCAGTCTCCATATAAATCATTTAATGTAAGCAATATTACATTTTAAAAACATGATAAACAATTGATTTGTCTGATATGCTTAAAGACATGGGAAAAAAACACAGTAAATTCTGAAAGTCTGAAATTACACTAACGTGGTGCAAAGGGAAACTCAATTGTCCTAAAATATAAGGCAATCTCAGTTGCTATACTTTTACCATTATTTCAAAGTGGTGGCCAGTCTCTTGTCTACTTGCAAATACAGAATTTTCAGACTGCTTTATCCAAGGTTAGTCTGTTTATTCCCAGTCTTTCAATATTTTCTTATTGTTAGGAATTTTAAATGAACATTTTATTGTCAAGTTCCCTGGCAGCAGTCCCTGTGAGTTGGGAGTGTAGTTAGAATACGAATGAGAAAATTAATTAGTTGGTGACAGTTTGGAATATTAGTTTTCAGCTGCCACTTTTTATTAGGTCTCTTTTTCTGGATGTGTGTGAAGTGATTGACAGCGTATTTCAGAAATACATAGGAAGTTTTAAAAAATTTCATACTGAAGGACAATATATTCTAACTCACTCTTTTGGGGGAAAATAAAACCAAAATGCCATATTGTACTTAAGTTGAATGAGTACACTGTATAGAAATGCAGGAATTTATCCTCTGTTCTGCCAGATTCTATGAGAAATCCTAAGTCTCACACACTATAAAGAGTTTTTTGAGACTAGAAAAGAATAAATTTATAGTTCTTTTTCTCAAAAGGTCAGCTGCTATATAGCATTACTGTCCAATTGCTGGCCTACAGATTTTGTATCTCAGCAGCACTGCTAAAACCCAGCAGCTCTGTGAACCACTGTGAAGTTTGCATTAAAAGTGGAGTTAATTATCTCAGGAATAAAAATTTTACAAAAAAAAAGGTAATTACTTGTTTCTTGAAAAAGATTTAATTAATTTACTAGAACATCTGGACAAGCTTAACCCAAATCAGTGTAAGGTAAATATGATACCATGATGGCTCTCTCACCACTGTGCTTCCACTTACTATTTTTTATTATTTAACCTTGGCATTTTAATTTTTTTATCTCATTTATGTTCTCCTGACATACAACAAAGTCAGTTTTTAGATCTTGATAGATCATTTGTAGCTCTACTATATTACTGCGCAAATGCGAACATGCAGATATCTTATTAAAATGTCACTGTTTCAGAGATGTCTTTGGTGCAAATGTTGTTATTTAGATGAAAACTGATTATCACAACAGTAACAGCTTTTGTTCTGTAAAATTTCATTTTAGTCCAGCCTGTTCTAGAAGTCTACAGCTGTCAAACCTCGTATCTTTCTCTCTGATCCCTCAAGCAGATGCACTTTGTTTGTTCTTATAATAAAACATGTGTCTGTCCTTTAGCTGATTAGTGCATCAATGAGAACATAACAAGATATTCACTGTTTCCAAAGGTTTGCACATCAAAGAGAACTTTAAGCAGCTTTGTGAAACGAATTTGATTTGTTAAAACCTCAAAACTGCAGGAGGATAAAGCTGGAAGAGGTTGTCAATGCCTTCCATCTTGCATAATTAATGTATATAAGTGGTCGAGATATGTGTCTTTGTCTACGAAATTCTTGGTTTACATATGTCAAAACTTTACCATTCTATCTTTTTAAAGTAATTTATACCACCTTTAAACTAAGAATCAGTTCTTAAACATACACAGAAATTTTAAAATATTATACTTACAACTTAAAAAACCACAAATCTTTGCAATAACTATATAAAGGACATTCAGTCAATCTGCACAGCAGTGGCTCTTCACCACATAGATCTATTCATAGATTGTGCAGCACAGCACCCTGCTGTGCTCATGCCAGGGATTCCTCTCTGAAAGTTACTGCTCCGAATAGTCATCAACACAGTGCACTGTGTTGGGCGTTCCTGGTGAACACTGAAAAAAACACACATTTTCAGAAGTACTTAAAACAGTGCTCCTATTATGCTTAGACTATCTGAATAGTTAGATTTGCCTATACTGGAAGAGAAGTATCACTGCTTGATCCTGAGAAAAGGACCTAGGTTTCAGACTGACATTTTGTTTTAGCTTACAGAACTCAAACCTGATTCCAAACCTTTATATACTGTGTAGACTTGAGAATAATTATATCTGAAATGAGAATGCAGCTACGATAAAATCTGAGATCAGAATCAGAGTGAAAGACAGAGCAAAATATGATTTTTTTAAATTAGTTCCAAATGTCATTTTCATTTATTAAATTGATTTCTATAAATTCCTTGACACAAAATACTAAGTTTTGTAATTACTCTTGAAAATATTATGCATTTCTCTGCAGTATTGTAAAGAAAAAATAATTATTTCATAAAAAACATACAGCAGATACTCTAAATATTCGTTATAATGAAATGCTGAATTTTATGTACCAGATATAAAAAATACTGGGTTAAAATATATAACTGCTACAATAGGTTGTCACCTGTTTGTGGAAAGCTTACATGCCATCTTCCCAGCTGTCAGAAGCTTCAAAGGAAATTTTTTTGTTTCTCATTTCAAGCAAATTTTTCAAGACACATATGATACTGCCTGCTGCAAGAGGAGACCTGTTAGCAGACTGTACTCCATGCACTCAGTGGGGGAAATATGGACATCAGGGTCTGGGCTTCAAGATGGCCTGCAACTGGGAGCTCTCCCTCCATGCACAGACCTAACATTTGCAAAATTCCCAGTCACCCATTTCTTCAGAAAAATTTCCCTCATTCAATCCAGTGACAGAAAGGGAAGACAACAGCAGTTGCACACCTTCACACACTGTCTGCAGTTCAAAAAGCAGCAGGTAAGTGGACAAGCAGTGAGCTCTGTAGGCAGAGCTCCCTAGTGAATTAGCAGCCTCCCCTCCACAGTCAGCAAAGTTCACTGTATACTCATGAAATGTAAGGCAGGAGGCAAGGTAAAAGAAGAGGGACACACTGATACCTTTCCTGCTATCTAGATTTCTTTATGCAGACAGTGTATGTAGATGTTCATGAATGCAAAAATCAGTTTAACATACCTTTTACGTTATTTATCTTATTCCTATAGTGTTGAAGCAAATATATTAGAACAGCAGCAGGCTCCTGCCATTATTGGATCTAAGCTATCTGGATTTAAACATTTCTTTGAAAGGATCTGTGCAAACAGTCAAGAAAATACTTAGAACAAGCAGCAAAATCAAAGGAATAGGCCAAACGGAGATGAGAAAACATGTACAAATGTCAACACACAATAGCATCTCCACTAACAGCCACTCAACCAATAATCTCATAATAGACTAGAAGTCCAAAAGGTCCTCATGGACTCTCCTCACCATGAAAACAAAGGGAATTTTCTATTCAAAATAACCAGGAATAATAAAATGCAGATCCATATTTTTGCCAATATATATAAGGGCATGTATTATATAAATTAAAACTGGCAGCAGTCAGACATATTAAGTTGGTCCTCACAAAGATCCCCTAAAATTGTATCAGTACTGCTTTATGCATGCAACCATATGATTACTGAACGACATTAAAGACATATAGCCTATTAAATGTATACTCTGAAGTCACTGCAGGGAACAGAGCACTCATGTTAAAAGGTCAACAGTGTTAATTCTCTTTAAATGTCTTTTGCTCAAACATAAACCCTTAACTAATTCACATTTCATAACCACCTCCTTTTCCTAAAATTCTTGTCTCACTTTTAAGGTGAAATAAAAACACTGTCACAGAATCATAGAATAATTTGGTTGGCATGAACTGTGAAGGTTGCTCAGGGGCTTGTTAGGCTGAGAAGCCAATACAGTCAACATAGCCAACAGGAGAAAAAAAAAAAGAACACAAACCAAACCCTAATATAAACTTAGGTTACATATCTAGTCTCTGAATGTGTAAAAGCACACCGTGGACAACTACTTCTCAATGTCAAAAGACCTAGTAAGGCATTATCTAAGTGACTTCCAAAGCCTCAATTAGTGAACTAAGTCTTTAAACAAATACCATCTGCATGGGATTTACCTTCTTTTGCAGAAAGGATAATTTGAAACTTTAACAGAATATCCACACTCACTTAAGTTTTTCCTCTCTTCCTTATCTATATTCTGCTGCATCACAGCACTGACTTCAAAGGTCAAAGGACTAACGGGTTTTGCTAAAGCAGTAATTCAACTTTAAATCAACTGCTAGGGAGTGTATGGGAGTACTGCCTCTCTACCCAGCTAGAGGAAAGCATGACCTCCATAAATCTCTGATTTACACTGAATTGACACATGTTTAACTACTTTAGTATTAAAACTGTTATATACTCCAATGGTCCCTGCTCCTTCAAGACTTCACTGTCTGATTAGAGAAATTATAAATGCAAACTCTGCATTCTGATTAATGAGTCATGAACATCACAAGAAGGCAGCAAGTGACCTTTTTTGTTCATTTTTGCAAGCTTTCCTGTAATCAGCATCACAAATATTTTGGTAGAGTTTGTTTATCGAATCTGCACTGGAGCAAAATCTATTTTAGAATGCTGTCTTCTTCCTATTTTGGCTCTTCTACAGGAAATACAATAGTGTTCTAGATGTCTAGACTCTAATAGTTATGTTCTCTGATCCAAAGTGTATACAGCCATCTAACCCAAGTTAGTCCATCTAATTAGATGGGGGCAAGGATTGCAGAAAAAATAAATTAAAAAATATTTAAGGAATAGAGTGCAAAAATACTGGGAAAAAAAAACCCCAGAAACCAAAACACGAAAGAGACAATTAAAGAACTTCTATATAAAAGTAATTTAATGTAGAATTTTTGCAGGTAGTGTTAAAAAAAAGCTAGAATAGAAATAAAAATGATGATGCAGAATACATGAAAAGCACCACATCTCTGTTTATCCTGCTTTGCAGATTGTACTGTGGCTAACAGAGAAACGAAGTCCTTGAAGGAAGATCCTCTTCAGGGTGTTAAACACATATTGCTAAATTATATTGCTTGAATTTTCATATCTACTTTAGGAATAGCACCAAAACACATAACAACTCAAGGTCTTTACAGCTAAGGTTGAGTTGGTGATTTTGTTATTGGGAAGTTGGAGCAGCTAGGCACAACCCCTGTCATGTCATTACTTAACATACTGGGCATCAGTCACTATAAGTAAACCGGTAGTGTCAAAGCCAAAAAGGGTCATTTTGAGACTAGAAAGAGGTAACTGATTCTATCAGCTCAGATTAAATCTTGATGCTGGATCAGGGATGTGCAGAGGAAAAGAGCAGTACCTTAGCAGCAAAGTGATGCCCTCCTCTTCCCCCGTAATAGCAGGTACCAGGGCATATTATCAGTACCAAAATGAGAACTATATTCATTACCCTGAGGAAACTATCAAGAAGGCAGCAGCAGGATGTCAGAGCCATTCTTCCACAACCTCTCTGCAGGTGAGCACCTAAGGCATGGTGGGCACCCTAGAAGAGGCTGAAGAAGAGAGAATATAGCAAATAGCAGCAAGCAGCTTAAGGAGGAGAAAACTGCTCTCTGCATAGTTTTTCAGATACTCCATGGAAATCATCATTACAATTAGTTCTGGGAATGGAGGAAAGAGTGCTGAACTTAAAACCTAACAAAGTCCTGAGGGATGATATATGGAAACAAGTATCCTAACTGACCTTCCCAGAAACTAGAGGAAAGGCTGCCTTGGAGAACTGTAATAACTTTTGATCTCAGGGAGGTCAAGATAAATATGAGGCTATTGAGGATATAGTGGATATACACTTCTATAAACAAAAAAGAATGTGACCTATGCTTTTTAAAAAGAAGTCAAGCAGAACTGAGTGGAAGCCTCATGAAGTTTTATTTTAACTAGTATCTTGAGAGATTTTGCAGCCTCTTTCTGGTGATTGTGGAATTTTGCAGTATTTACAGTAGCCATGTAGCTATATATCCAAACAACGGTCATGCAAATCAGTAGTGCAGACAGAAGTACACTAATTTAAATATTTAAGAGGCAGAAGTCAGCCACGTAGCAGACTTTTTCATGGTACATTAGAAGATTTAGAAACAAAATCTATTAGCATTCTTCTGCACACAAAAGGTTGATTTAGGAGAGACTAGATGAATTAATTATCAAATATGGTAATGCATATTAACTACAGAAAAATCTGCTATAGAAGGTACAGACATGGTTGAGAAAGTTCGGTTAAAATAAAAAGATCCAAGTGCTAGTTGTTTTCAAAGGAAACAGATCATTCTTGCAAAATGTTATTTTTATGTTGATCCAGAGCACGTGATCTTTATTTTATTTTGTATTAAGACAAGATAATAACTGGGGCTCTGTTTCCATCACTAGCAAACATATTAATGAAATGGCTTTTTGCCTCAACTGGTATTTTCTGAATGAATAAGAACATATATCTGTAAGCAAGACACATTACAGCAGCATGCTGCACAAGGCTCTTCTGTGCCAGCAGAGAAAATCAGTTTCCTGATTTTGCCATCCCATGTATTTTCTTAGGGATCTGTTGTGCCTTTAAAATCTTGGCAGTGGGAAAGACAATTGTGTGCTGGATGAGAACAGTTATGACTATCATCATTTGTGCAAGGAAGACATTATGGGAAGAAGAAGCGCTATATGGCTCCCTCTCCCTCTTTGCATGCTGTCAAAGAGCCCCTTCTCAGCCTTGCTCTCTGCTATCCAGTTGCTCCTGTGGTGGAATAGGTCATCTAGTCACTGGCAAGTAGGAAATTTCTTAACGGCAGGGGCAGTTCCCCCAAGAGGAGGGTCATCAAACGCATCAGCAGCGCTGGCACCCTTCACCAGACCTGCAGAGTTAATTGCTCTCTCTAGTTTAGCCTTTGATGTAAAATCTCTAGAGCTTAATGAAGCTTGTTGGTACAGGCTGCACTCAATACAGATATTGCTGCCCAGACTGCACAGATCCTTTGGGTAAAACGCAACTTCGATCACCAGTGATCTTAAGATAGCTTCTCTCTCAAGTGCATCTGTAATGGTCATCTTTTACAAAGAGGATGCCATGATGCTTCTGGCAGCAGTTCTAAGCAGACATACTGTGTTTCCCAACATGAAACTCAGCATCACACTGTTATTAATAGCATTTCAGAAAAACAGTACAACCCTGTATCAGCATGAGATTCATATACACAGATTAAATTTTGCTCTTACGCCTGCTCCTATATCTTTCAGAGCTGGGGGCAGGGGATATTTGCACAGAAAGGGTCTGTCCATTTCATGGGACTTATCTTCACTCCTTCACGTGGAAACCAGGAAGTCTTCAGACTCAACAGATATAGCAAGATATAGATGAATAATATTTCTCTTTAAGAGAGCTTCAGGATTATCTGAGATAGCAAATAATGCCTCGAAGTTTTGCTCCATCCATCTGGAAAGGCAGTAGGCTGGCACTGTCATCCATTCGATGTCCAGAAATGGAACAGCCCCTCTGTCCCAGAGTCCTTGCCTCGTTAGATGCAGGAGTGGTGCAAGGAAGGACAAGTGGCTACAAGGGAAACGCAGGCAAAACTACAAGCCTCTGACCAGACTGGTAGCAGAAGGGAAGAAGGAGGTCAAAAAAGAAAAGGAGTAGTATGGAGTCATAATTACTGAATCCCCTGAGAAAAAAAATGGTGAACTTATGTCAGTTTTCAGAAACACAGATTAAAACACTTATTAAAAAAAGGAAATACTAAAGAGCAAGCAAACTGGTTGCAAATCTAATATCAACTCCACAAGTATCAAATGAGACACATTTTCGGTTACTTTGCGTACTGAATACAAACCAAAGTCTAGAGATTAAATGTCAACAAAGGAAGGCAAAGCATTAATCTATTGTGCCATATCACCTCACTCCCAAATCACTAACAAGCTACTATCTATCTTATCTCTGCTTCACTTATTGACAATCTCCATTTGTTTCATCAAGAAAAGGGGCAATCCATTCAGGACTCAGCATACATCATCCTAAGCAGAAAGAAATACTTTGCAGTAAATGGCAGCAAAGTGATTGACTTTGTGCGCTATAAGCAGATCGTGCCTTGCTTTGGCACAAAAGTACATAGTAGAAAAGTATAAAAAGCATTATTTTCTGCCCTTTGTATATACATCTCTCTCAAACATGTACACTCAACTTACTCTCTTTGGAGAACAGCAGGAACTGTTCCTTTTTCATACCTCTAGAAAGGAGAAGCAAGTCTGAAATCAGTCTTTCACAGTCCACAGCAACACACCCAACCACTCACACCAGCCGTTTTGGGGGGAGCAGGCTTTGTTCTCTGCACCTTCGGGTGAAATCACGCAACCTCTAGGACAGGACCTGGCACACTGTGTCTTGCAACAAGATCTTACTTAATGGGACACACTTTTTGGGGAGAACAGGCTTTCAAGCAGACAGCAGTATCATATAGAGCTAAAAAGCTGTATTTAAGAGCTTCTCAAGAACAAAATTATATTGAAGAACCCAGTACATACATAAGGTTCCTCACAGGGGAACAAGAAACATTGTTCTTTATAATCGTTTCATTTTAAGGGGTGGAGGAGGCAGGTTTATATTTATTGACTTCATATCCATAGCTCATGTTCTTTAGAAAGGCCTCGTGGTGACTAAGACATCTGCCTTCAACAGACAGAAGGTCATAAAATGATATATCTTAATAAAACTTTAAAAATTCTCCCAGTTTAGCTCCCTTTTAATCTGTGAGATGCAACACAACAAGCATGTACAATAGAGAAGCAGAAAGGTTTTGTCAGCAAGAGCTTTCAAGGTATACCTGCACACAGATTATTTGCAGGTGAAACAAAAAAGTCAAGGGGTTCCTCCCTCTTGGCCACAGTCACTACAGTAAGTGTGAGATTGTTGAATGGGAGAAATTAAGTATTAAAAGTCAAAGAAAAAAGTTGGATGCTGTGGTCATGGTGATATTTAAAATGTAACCATTACATTTTGAAGTCAAACCTCCCTGAAGTGTAAAGACGTTTTTGTTGCTTTACAATACCAGCAGAATCATACACGCAGAGCTGCTACAATTCACCTTCAATTCAAAATGATTTCTACATAACTGAAAAGTCCAAAGCCCTTTTTTTTTAATTGAAAGCTAAGATTTCTTAATGCATTTGTTTAACAAGATGATTCTCTGGCAAACATCAAGGCCAAATCCAAAACAAAAATATCACAAAGTACACAAGATCCCAGGTACAGGTCACCACCAGAGACAGACAATAGACTTGATGGACCATTAGTTTGTTCCAGTGTGCCTGTACTCAGAGTCAGCAGGGAAGAAGTAGGCAGGAAAAAAAACAGACTGCAGATTAGAAAGGAAAGGAGGAAAATTATGTAGGAAGTCAGCTAAAAAGAGAAGCTTCTCAGTGATTTTCCCACTAACATTTTTTCTCAATATTATGGCCAAAAAGAAATACTTACACCTTGCCAGGTTAATTACTCTCCAAACAAATATATTGCAAGCTGAGCTGAGGAGATGTAAAATCAATGCTATAAACATGTGTCAATGCTAATATCGGCTCATATTTCTACTGTTTACAGCATTTAACCTGCACCTAAGGGAAGTCAATAATTATTACATCAATAATGAACGTTAAGGTCATTGTGGCAACAGCAACTAAGAAAACTTTGTAGTTTTGTTATGATAAAGTCTGAAGAAGCACAAAACTTTAAACCAAAGCCAGTTCGGCCAAAATTCTGCCCTACCTACCTGCGTACTTATCAAGTGTAGTTATTGTGCTGCATTTATTGCTGTAACTAGAACTGCAAGGTTACTGAATTTAAAAAGAAAAGCCAGAGAACAGGACGCCAGAAAGTTGACTAATAGTAAAGTTCTGATAAAAGCATTAGTCATAACAGAATAATCAGATAAAATCAGAAGGTGAATAAGTTCACTGGTAAATCTGAGGAAACGTAACATTCCCAATGCTGAAGGAACAGCGTAAATTATTTGCTAATGCAATACTGTATTCACTCTCTAATGCATGATTGTACTTTCTAATATAAATGCATTGTAATTAGATAAAATAATACAGTGACAAATCCTGCATGTTTATCAGAAGATATATAAAGCAAGCAGATAACAGTGCCTTTACCTGGTAATATTTCAAGATTGTTCCAGTATGTGCCAGACATCTGCAACAGTTTACATTCATGGAAAAGGGATGGACTGTGTTGATAAGCACAAAATCAGAACGATATGAGCCTTGGCTTAGTCCTTAATGCTAAACTCTCTGTAAATGTGAAAGCTGGGCTCTGGAGATAGCAGACAAATGTCATGTTTGAACAAATGATATTGGAAAAAAATAACTGGAGGTCCCAGAAATAGAACTACAGTGAGGGAGCAAAACCACGAGGGTAGTTAATTCCCAGATAGTATCTATACTTCATTCAGAACAAGATGGAGGAACGCAGATTAGAAACATCTCTATATTGCTCAATCACAGAGAGAAAAACACTTTTAATGGAATTATGAAAGTCTGAGGTACAATAGGAATATTAGGTTACTCAGGCCATCCTCCATCACTTCTGGAACTGAACTACGCCATGTGACAAGTGTCTCAGTGCTTTGTCCAGATTAGTTTCAAATGACAAGAGGAGGCTGGGAATATGCAAGAAAGCAACACAAGTATTCGTTTCGGCTTACACGAAATAATAATGTTAGCGTAGCCAGTAACAGCTATATTAGCCAAGACAGTTGTTGAGTATGGCCAGTAGTATATTATGCTTAGTGGGACATGGGAGCTCAAATCACTGTACTCAAACTGTTTGTTCCTCATGGGTATACTTTTCCTACATTATTCCAGACCTTATTTTCTGACATGCATTTCACTATTTTAATGCTTTACACAGGATCTTGCTAGGTAAACAGATTGATTCCTTTCTACCTAGTTCCCCTTTTTTTTCGTCCATTTAATCAAATGTATAGGCACTTAAATACTTCCAATTTTAGAAACAGAATTTAAAAAAAAAAAAATCAACAGCATAGCTAGATTATTTCCTACTGGGCCCTACCACTGATATCACTGGTATGCTTTCATCATTGTTGTCATTATGTTTACATGCAAATATACTATTTCAGTTTCCCAGTTTTCTCAGCATTACCATTCTCATTACTCCAGAAACACCAATGCCTCTTTCCTGTATTTTTGGTGCAATTTACTCATACAGCTATTTGCAAGCCACATTAGTCTCATGTTACTTCATTTATTAAATGAGTCTGCTTCCTTTCAAGCAATGTTTGATTTTCAGTACTAGTGACAATATATATATGCACACATATACACCAACCATACGTCTGTCTTCCTGTGTGGTTAAGTCTGTCAGATAGATTAAAATTCACTTGGTTTGATATTTTGCTGGTTTAAACCTTCCTTTTCAATATTAACTAAGGTCCTACTTAGTTGTGTTTAATCCTTTCTTCTTCTCTTACAACCAAATTTAAGGAAACATTATAAAATAATTTGCAGAAAAAGTCTTAAAAAATCCACAGGTTAAACCCACGAAAATAAGGCTTTCTTTGGAAACAGCTAACAGCCGGAACACCTTTACTCTACAGATGTTTTCCAGTAAATCCTGGAAGTTTAAATCAGCCCTAGACAGCCATCATATCTTAGATACTTCCTTAAAAAATAATTCTGGGAAGCATCATGAATCTGCACTGTTTTGGAAAGCCCAGCTTTAGGGAAAGGAAGGGAATTAAGAATAAGAAAATGGGAGTGACTGGCAGTAGCAAGACTTGGCAGAAGACTCAGGAGGCAAAATAACGTTCACTCTTCCCTAAAACCTTTAAAATACTGTTGAGGAGTGATGTAGGATCTGTTGCTTGCTAGAGGTCAGCTTCAAAACAAAAGTAGCTCAACTTGCTACAGTCAGCATACAGAAAAGGCACAACACACTCATCTCAGTTCTCTGAGAGTCTGAACTAAATTTAGAAAGAAAAAAAAAAAAGGTGTTTTCAAGCTCAGCGGTAGCAGTATTTCTAGGTTCAGGGAAGGCAAGACTACTACAATAGGAAAGTAACATCTGAGTTATTGCTTCAGGAAACTATGCCTGCTAATGCCCAAAATATAGCATCTATTAGAGCAATTTGCACTGTGCCCACTTCTAGCAGGGCAGAGCACTAAGCCCTTTGCAGCAGCTTTGTCTTTCTCACCCACCAGAGCGTGCCAGCACAGCAAGGGCCATGCACACCCTGCAGGAGACCCAGGGGGTGCTGCGGAGGTCCTCGGGGGATCTGGCACCTGTTAGAGAATTCAAAAAGAAGCAAAAATATCTGAAGAGGCAAAGAAAAACTATCAGCAGTACTCAGCACAACAGCTGTAGAATAAATGAGGTCTCAATTATTTTTTTAAGCAGAAGTCACACAACATGCAGTTTCCAAGTCCTGATCCAAAAGAAAGGATTTTCCATTATCTCCTACACCAGCGGAAAGTCTTTTTCTTCTCCTACATAGCAACCCAACCTGAGAGCTGCAGTAGGTCTGCAACTGAATATAGGCGCTTATTTATTTCATACTTTCAAGCCATAATCGTGTACAGTATTTGAATATCAGAGATACAGCTTTCCCATGCAACATATGCAGTAATTTCCACAAAACTTGAATATTGGGAAAGTACCTATTGTATCTATTAGTAATGAGCTGGGAAGTAGTGTAACATGTGACAAGGCAGTTTGTGTGGGACCACCAGCAATCTCTGATACATGGAAAACATTACACAAAAACTGCTGCTTCACAGAGTCTGGTGCTTATTACAATTCAGGAAGAAATGTCTGAAAAATAAGCTGGTGCTAAAGTAAAATAGTTTAACACAAAGAAATGAAGTTTACCATAAAAAAAACCCACACCAATTAATTCTGACTCAATCCTTCCTCCCTTTTTTTAATACTCTTCCAAACACAATCCCTATATAGGGTAATCTGTTGAGGGTCACTCTTTGAGAAAAACGCTTATAACAGTTTCTTGTATTTCATTACTTTACAGAGCCCTGTAGTATCTATTTTAGCCCAGGACACGGGACAATTTTGCTACTGTGAACAGCTGAGTAGAAAGCATACGATATGATTTATGAAATCTCCAGTATGTGAAGGCTGGGTTTTGTTAACCCCATGTCGCTATGTCTGCTTCCCACTCCACCTGTTTCATTTGACTTCTTTAAATATTTGTAATAGAAGTAGAACTGTAGTCACCATGAAAAATTGATTTAAAGGACAGAAGCAGATAAATCTTTAGTAGCAGTTCTAAGTATCGCCTCTCTAGGTACCCTTAGATATATACAGTTGTAAATCTGCAACCATTTCTTCAGTAACAAGTATGAATGTCACAAGTTTGTTTTCCCATTTGCTATAACTATCATTAAATATTAAGGAGACAAAACCCTTGAAACCACAGCCCACAGAAGACTAAGATCCCAGAGGGAAAAGAGCAGAGAAAATGGAGTGTCATAGGAAATTTGTGCATGCTCTGTTGGAAGACCACCAGGTCTTCAGGCTGCACAATCAGCTGCTAATGACATAACATCACATTGGACCACGGTGACAACTGCAGAACAAAAAGCAAGAATGTGTTGTAATTGCTTTTTGCCAGACAAGATTGAAATAAGGACTTACCATGGTGTTGTGTTTTAAAGCTAAAGTGCCCAAAAATTATGGCATTCCAAAGCAAAACACAGTTGACCCCAAAGTTAATAAATCGGATCTGTAGTTTTAGCTTGCATAGCAGAGTTACAGAAATGGGTCTATCTACACTAATCACGACGATCTCCAACAGCGATAAATATGATTTAGAAAACATTACTCTTCTCGTTCATGTTCCCAGTGTTGCACATTGGTTTGCAGTGCTGCGGACAACTGAAGTGACAGAAAAGCTTTACTTGGAATATCAGGAAAAGGATTTAGTTTAAAAATCACTGCAAATTTTCAGAGCTACTTTTCATGAAGGTATATTTAGTCTCAGGTTTTAAAAATATCGTATTACAAATTCCAACTCCTTTATTTAGTAATTCCAACTGAAAACAAGTAAGACAAGTTTACTAGTTTTCCCCCTTTCAAGCTGTTTAAAGAATTCCAAACCTGTAATTTAAGAGTAAATTCTACCTTGAGAAAAATAAGCCCTGAAAAGGTGGAACAATATGCCAAAGTGGCAGCACACTTTAGGATCATGTGCAAATGAGCTCCTGTAGTCGTTGCATTCCCACTTTATTTCCCACCTTCATCATCACAGATTCATGAAAAGGGAGAATACTAGAGCCAGAGCCAAAATGTTGCTGGTTTTCAGATACTACCCATTTCTAAAAAAGCCTCTGTAGCTATATGGAGTCAAATGTTGGTTACAGCAGTATTAAAATTGTTTTAACTTAAGCCAGGAGGCAGGCTCAGAGGCAAATAAATCATAGTTTTACATCACCATCAGTTTTAGTGTTATGTTTGTCTAACTACAACTATGCAACGCTGAATGGGTAGAGAAAGATTCCACAGTGGGGATTAATTTTACCTTCTTTCTTGTGTGTCCCCTGAATCCTTTGGGAGTCTAAATTAAAAGAATAGCACTCATCTCCCATTCTTATTCTTTCTCTTTGCAACTCCACAACACCTAATAATTTTTAAATTGTATTTCTAACTTCAGTAAACTAATTTCTGCTTCTATGTTAACAAAGAAAATGGAAAACAAAAAAAAAAACAACAACAAACAAACACAGTGCCACTGTAGAAGGAAAAACAAATACTCTCCTGGCCCTTCTCACTGCCTGAGCCCAAACAAGCTATTCATCATCACCACATCTCACCAACTTCTATTAGCATATCTCAGAGTGCCCCAGTACTTCCCTCCCAGGGCAGCCATATCCTTTCCCAGCCCCTCAGCAGTGGTGGTCACCCCAGCATTGTGCTTCTCAATCTGAAGTGTCATGTCATTCTGCGTCTTCGCCACAGAGCGCACCACAAAGGTACAGTATGCTGGAGCATCACATTTTTTTTCCCCGAATTGACAAAACCTCTAACCACTTTGAAGTTTGCCCTTCGCTAATGGGTAAAAATTAATTTTTACAGCTGAGGCTATAGTTTCTGTCTTATTTTCTCTAACACAAGGAAAAGATAGACTCTGTCCCATGTTTAACCAGCTGCTCATCACCTAACTACTGATCCTATCAGACCAACAGGGATGATGAGGGGAAGGTGAACAAGGTCACCTAAATCGATGAAAGTGGATCAAAAGAAGATAAGTTACTTTAAAAGCATTTACTGTGTAGTCAAAAACAACAAAACTTTGTAAGGATCATGCTCTGTTACACTCAAGATGAAGCTCATAAGAAGAAAAAACAAGCAACAACATATATACACATATATATATGTATGCCTCAGAGCTGACACCTTGGACTTGGTAGAAACAGAACAGAGCTCTGAGTTTTCAGAGCTCAGGTGCAATGGTCTTTTCCAGTTATAAGTGGATTACTTTCAAATACAGCCCAGAGCCAAGGAGATCATTAGTCCCAGTAATTACAAATATTCAGAACTTTTGCATAACCACAACTTATTCATAAATTTCCATTTTTAACTGAAGAAAATTATTCTCTTGTCACATTTTTTAAAGTTCTACTTACCATAACTAGTACAAATAATACGAGAGGGTGCAAGTGACCAACTATACCTTACAAATGGAGCAACATCAGTCTATTGCAGACTCAGCTTTCATTTTACATCAAGGACTTTTTGGGTAGGGAACTTTAAAGCAAACATTTCATAACCAGCTTATTTTTTTTATGTAATTAATGAATAAGAATTAGAAACATAAGTATATAAAGAATATATGGAAAAAAACTTACATAAACCCAGACAAGATCCAAAACTGGCATAGAGAAATATTGCTTATTCCTTACGCTGAGAGCATAGAGGTAGGAAAACAAAAATATTGTGGAAGGTGAAGTTCAGGTATGAAAAAGCATGGGGGGAAGTGGAAGCAATGAAAAAAGCCTCTCACTGAGGACCTATTGTACGCAAAGGTTTTAGAGGTGTTCAGTTTTCACTTAATAATGAAAAAAATATTCTCAAGAAATAACAGAAATAAAGACAGAATCCACTGTTGATTTTAAATGTATAAGGTGTAACCAAGCTATTGAATTTTTGTTTTCCTTGCATTGTTTCCCCTCAGAGCAAAAGTATATAAAAATGTATCTTTAAAATCCAAGAGACTGCATTCCTAGAGGAAAGAATTTATCAATAGCAAACAATAAAACAGCAGCTTTTACTACTTTAATAAAAAATTACCATTTGCTTTGTTTTGTTGTTTCCAAGATGCTTATTTTCTTCTAAAGAAGCATTTGCATTGATCTTATCCAGCAGTCCATTGTTTTTATCCTGCAGTTAGCTAAACTTCTCTTGTGCTTGATAGTGTTGCTGAAATTATATATGACAGTGCTGATACAGCTATTCACTTGCATGTTCAAGCCTGCATCAGTAATAAATATTTCTCAAGCTGCTTTGAAGCTTTGGTTATGAAAATAGAATGAAAATGCGATTACTGTCACAGTAATACTGCCAGATTTCTTAATGAGACAATATTCTTTATTTTGTCTCAGTCAAAATTTTAGAAATAATACAAAAACATGATTAACACTGAAATTAGGCTTTGCTGTGTTACATTATAAATGAAATTTATGCAGATGTGTCCTTTCCCTCATCCATCACAAAAAATTTCTTCAGCTATTATCATTTTGTTTATCTAGGTACAGATCTTAAAGACAAAACAAGCGAAAAATAGAATCATACTAATGATGCCCTGGTTTGACGACATAGATTTTTCCTCTCTCCATCCCTAATCGCCCCCCATGTCTGGTGGAGCCAAGGCCAGCTGGCTCCAAGAGGGACCTGCCGCTGGCCAAGGTCGAGCCCATCAGCGACGGTGGTAGCGCCTCTGGGATAACGGGTTTAAGAAGGGGAAAAGATGCTGCACAACAGCAACTGCAGCCGGAGAGAGGAGTGAGAATCTGTGAGAGCAACAACTGTGCAGAGCCCAGGGGCAGTGAAGCAGGAGGGGCAGGAGGTGCTCCAGGCCCGGAGCAGAGATTCCCCCGCAGCCGTGGGGCAGCCCATGGTGAGGCAGCTGTGCCCCGCACCCAGGGAGGCCCACGGGGGAGCAGAGACCCACCTGCAGCCCGGGGAGGACCCCACGCCGGAGCAGGGGGATGTGCCCGAAGGAGGCTGTGACCCTGTGGGAAGCCCGCGCTGGAGCGGGGGAGGAGTGTGAGGAGTCCTCCCCCTGAGGAGGAAGGAGCGGCAGAGACAGCGGGTGATGAACTGACCACAACCCCCATTCCCCGTCCCCCTGCGCTGCTGGCAGGTAGGAGGGAGAGAAATGGGGAGTGAAGCTGAGCTCAGGACGAAGGGAGGGCTGGGGGGAAGTGATTTAAGATTTGGTTTTATTTCTCATTATCCTGCTCTGATTTGATTAGTAATAAATTAAATTAATTTTCCCCAAGTTGAGTCTGTTTTTCCCATGATGGTAATTGGTGAGTGGTCTCCCTGTCCTTATCTCAACCCATGAGCCTTTTGTTCTATCTTCTCTCCCCTGTCGAGCTGAGGAGAGGGAGTGATAGAGCAGCTTTGGTGGGCACCTGACATCCAGCCAGGGTCAACCCACCACAGCAAGTTGTATTTTAACTATGAAATTAGTATCCACACAATATTTATAAGGAAAATCCATTTAGTAAAACCAGTAAAACTATTGTAACATATGGAACCATTGCTTGAATGTATTTATTTCTTCTTTGGGTATTTGTAATAATAGCTTTGAATGGCTGAATTAAGCTCTTTGACCCTACTGACAGATTAGCTGCCATTTTCTGCAAGCCTACCTTTCCATGTTTAGGGGTCTCCAGAAAGCTGGGGCTATGCTTTGCTGAAATAAGCAAAGAGATGACAAAAGACCATCATTCCCCAATCTCCCAGCATTAAGCATCGTTGTTGGTGCAGAAAGACCAAAGAATTGGAGCTCGTGGCTCTTGTATCTCTAAAGAGTAGCACCGATCAATAACAAACTGTTTGTATTTTCAATTAAAAATTATCCTGATGAAGCTAGTGAGTACTACCTTAATCACTGGAATAAGACCATCTGACTTGCCAACCACCTTAGATGAGTTTCAAGGAAAGACTGACAGAACCTGCTCCACTGTTGAAGGCACAGTGATAAGAGGTCATTTGAGTTCTGATTAATTTTTGTGGGTACAGCTATTTTTCAAGCTGACACAGTACTTGTCGCTTCACGGTACTTTTAAAATTCTGCTACATTCCTTTCACTTGTTTGCAATATGTAAGTCAGAGGAGTAATAAATTCCTTTGTCACTGTTTTGTGCTATTTGCTTGGCAGGAACGTGGGAAGATGGAAGACAAGGTGAGCAATGACAAGGACATTAGCAGAGCTGCCCAGTACTGCAAGCTGAAGTTACAGAGCTTGCATTATTCAGCCTGGTCTTGAGACTAATAATGATGTATTTGAACCTTGTAAGGACATGGATATCAAATTTAGAAACACTGCCTAAAATGTTTCCTTGTCCAAATATGAAGCTGTTGGGTTTGGTTTTTTTCCCAGCACTCCCACTTTCTTTGTTTTTCTTTCATCAACTTGCTAAACTTAGGTTCTATTCTAGTATTTGCCAAGTGTTTACATATGTGTAATCCCTGCAACTTGCAGCTCTTCTTTAGTATCATGAATCACAGTGCTATATCTCAACAAGCACACAGAGAATTCAACTGGGTTATCTGCCTGAGTTGCAATAAGTTGATCCTATTGATATGGCTTGAATTACTGTGTTATTTACATTCCTCCTTAGACAATTTACAAATAAATCACTTGAAATTAAAGTAAAATTATGTTCTAAAGCTATGTCATATTTCTGATAGGATAGGTAAAGGATGGATATTCATCCTCCTATATGTTTTTTTTAAATATAGAACAAGAAATAAAATGAGATATAAAGAAATAAAGAACAAGAAATTACCACAATTTCTACCATTAGCTTCTCAGAAATAAAATCAGAGCATGCTGGTTCATACAGTTTTCAGATGATGAGGGAATCATGACCACGTGGTCACTTGCTGGTCTTTTTTCTCCATAATAATAAGAAGAAGCATTATCACCCCTCATATTCAACCAGACCACTTGAATTACAGGTCCAGATTACAATCAATAACTGCTGGCAACTGAGGTTATATGGATGCCATCTGTACACATATCAGGATAAACCACTGTGACCTTCACCTCTCTGCCTCCAAATGATATCAGCACACTTTAAGGCAGATATCACTATGGTGGAAAAAGTTGTTTACTACATGGCATTGAAAGACTGACAAAAAGACCAAAACCAAAAATAATAGCAAAGGAGCAGTGAACAAAAGCATGGCATCCTATAAATGTCACCTAATCTTTAAGAAAAACGTTAAACATTTTTTCTCAAAATGTTTGATAAGTTCTTCTTATTAAACTTCTTGATAGGGACTAGAGGCAAAAGGCTTATTATGTTAATTGCTATCATCTCACTGTTACCTTGCACCCCTTGCATCTGCTGTTTTTATCCACCTACAGTCTCATCTTAAACATAGACTACAAGACATTTGAAGAACAACGTTTTTGTGATGTGTATAACCTGCGGCTAGAATAGCAAGGTCATGTTTTCTAACTGGCCTGCAGGTACCCTGGCAATACCAACATTAATAAAATCTAGGGAGGAAAAAAGCAACCTAACCAATTATGGGAACAAGCTCATCAAAGGAAGAAAGATTCTCCAAGAGAGAAAGGCTGCTGTTACAGCTGGTGTCAGCAATATTAGAAAACTGAGGGACCAAATGTTAGCTGGGACATTCCAAATGAATCCTGAGCTATAAACCAAATGGTAATAAACAAAGCTATTTGTCAGTCGACCCCCCTTGGATGTTGTTAACAGGCAAACAGCATGCCCATAGCCTATGGCAACCCGCAGACTCCCAGTGATAAAATCATGACAGCTAACAGATGAATCCTTTCTGAATTCTATTAAATAAATTAATAATCTTAGCAACATCATTACAGCAAAACATCCATCTTCTGCAACAGCTGTTCCTCCATTGCTTGCTGCATTTATTTTCTGTACTCTTGCCATGCCTTACGCAGTACAACTTAACTCAGAGACTGAACTTCAGACTATCAATGGCAGACCTATAAAAACAGATTATTCGCATTTTTTAAGCAGTTCCATCAGTTTGTGCAAAACACAAGCTTCTGCTTAAATAGAAAAATATGGCTAGCTACTCTGTCTCTAAGTAAGTAACAACAAAACTGTCTGATGAGAAACAAATGCAAATGTGCAGGACCTTGCCCTTGGCCTTGTTGAACTCCATGAGGTTTGCATTGTCCCACCTCTCCAGCCTGTCCAGGTCCCTCTGGATGGCACATCCCTTCCCTCCAGCGTGTTGACCGCGCCACACAGCTCGGTGTCATCAGCAAACTTGCTGAGGGTGCACTCGATCCCACTGTCCATGTCACCAATAAAGATGTTAAACAGCGCCGTTCCCAACACCAACCCCTGAGGAACACCACTCATCACTGTTCTCCACTTGGACATCGAGGTGTTGACCACAACTCTTTGAGTGCGACCACCCAGCCAATTCCTCGTTCACTGAGTGGTCCATCCATCAAATCCATGTCTCTCCAATTTAAAGACAAGGATGTTATGCAGGACTGCATCAAATGTTTTGCACTAGTCCAGGTAGATGACATCCGTTCTCTTTCCTTATCCACCAACACTGTAACTCTGTCATAGAAGGCCACCAAATTCATCAGGCATGATTTGCCCTTAGTGAAGCCATGTTGGCTGTCACCAATCAGCCCCCTTATTTTCCATGTGCCCTAGCATACTTTTCAGGAGGATCCACTCCATGATCTTGCCAGGCACAGAGATGAGACCGACTGGCCTGTAGTTCCCTTGGTCTTCCTTTTTTCCCCTGTTTTAAAAATGGGAAAATTTCCTCTCTTTAGGGGATGGTTATAAACTGAGGATAACAGTACTTGACCACCAACCAGAAAACATACTAAAAATTGTGGCTGACAATATAATTGGCATGGGTTTTGCAGTGAGACTAATTTACATTCAGATGAAAGAAGTAACCCTTTACACATCCTTGAAAAATCACTCCATACAATTTTTACCTCATCATTATCTTATTTACATTTTCATTGTCTTGTCTGGGTATCTCACACAGAAGGAAGAAATGTAGAAATAATATTTGGTGGCAAATGGAATTTTGTATAGGAAGACACTTTTACAAATCTTACAATCCCAGAAGTCAAGAAAATGCTGCGTTAGTATGCTGTGAGTAGATTGCCTACGCATATCTCTTCAATGATGGACACTCTTCAGGTTCTTCTACCATAGTATTAGGTATGTAACATACAGCAAGTGGCAAACATTTTTCTCTGAGCATCCTACATTAGCGTTTAACAGATTTCCCACTCACTGCCTAAATAATAGAACTGGAAGAAAAGATAAAATTTACTATGCCTAATCATTTGAAATTCTATACCTAATCATTTAAGATACTATGTCCTACATAAGCACATTATCATTAAAGAGCTTCAACAATCATACAACAACTAGAAAAATAATTTAAGTGGTTTATAATGTTGGGAGAATACAGTTAAGCCTAGTCAGTTCCCATATGCTC
The DNA here is from genome assembly GCF_047716275.1 of Strix uralensis. Taxonomy (NCBI): domain Eukaryota; kingdom Metazoa; phylum Chordata; class Aves; order Strigiformes; family Strigidae; genus Strix; species Strix uralensis. Next base: position 36,634,394 of record NC_133977.1, read on the forward strand.
TGATTTATATCAGAGGATCTATTCTTGTCTTTTATTTCTGTAATATGATGTTTGTCTCATGCAAGGAATCATTCCCAAGGGCTTCTTTTTCATGTATTCAGTGCTACAATGTAACACTGGCTTTCAGGAGGACTACTTAACAAAGCATTATCATATTTAGATCCTGAGCCTAAATATCCTTCCATTAAGTCTGAAATACCCCTTATCCACTCTTTTTGTTTCCTGCCCACACCTGCTGTGGCATGGGAATTCCATTAGAAAAATATTACCATTATTTTTTTCCTGTTATTCCCCATACCTGTTACTATGAAATCATTAGAAACAGACACCATCAGTCAAATGCAAAACATGTGAAAGGTGTGAGACCTAAATATACATTACACAGTCATAGATGGAGGATTTTAGTAAATTACTAATTACCAATAGAGAATTTCAAAGCAACAAATACAAAGAGGAGGACATTTGGCCCCCAAATCATGTAAATAGTCCATCATCACATCATTGATCCACCAAAAGAACACTCAGACCAAAGTTTGAATCACAGGCTTTTAAGTAATTCTAAAAATTCACAGTTTCTTCCTGAAGACCACAATCAACTAGAAAAATACTGCTGAGAAACCAAGTTTAGAGTTGTATTTTTAACAACAGCAAAAAACCAAAATGGACAATTGTTTAACAAAGGAAGTTGCACATCTACAGCAGGAGTCAAGTAGAACCCAGGCACCTAACACCAAAATTACACAGCTACAATGTCAGTTTCTACTTCACCCAAATTCCATAGTACTTTATTTTTTAGCTTCAACATCCTTATGTGTCCCCCTTAAGCTGTTCCACATAGTAGAAAAGATACCATGTTGCCACAGTGCCTGAGCAGGAGCATGGAGGGAGGAAGGTGTCCCTGATAGCTAGGAAGGGCAGTTCAGGTCCTGCTTCAAGTACAATTGCATGTTTTATTTAATGAGGGTTCAGAGTAAATAATGTACTTTGTGTAAATTACAACCCAAAATAAGTGGCAAGGAGGCCCTTTTCATGAGGAAGAGCACTTTTGTCTTCTTTTTCTAGCTCCATATAAAAGAAAGGAGAAAGCCCTGCTTAGGCTTGCCTTCAGGAGGCCGGGCTGGTTTCAGTGGCCCTTTGCTCTCTGCCCTCCCTGTGTTCATGCCCCCATCACCTCACTGAGATGCAAGTGTAAAACATTGCATATAGCCACATCATAGACCTTGTCAGGAGCTGATGCAGATTGAAGGTGATAGGGAGAGAGGCAGGAGCAAACAGTATCAACAAGGCTGCTTAAACCAGCAGAACATTTGAAAGCAGTGTTCAAATTACAGCCCAATTCTTCCAAGCCCTTCTCATGAGGTGTTTAGGGAGCCAAACTGCTTAACACAGGGTCGTGCAAGTCACTTGAGAAGACAGGGACTGAGGAAGGAGGCATTTGTGCTCAAGTCCTTCTTGGATCACAGCCAGAGTATTTTATAGTGGAAGATAAAATTTAATTAAGTTTCATAGGTTAAAAACATTTCCTCACTGTTGTCGTCTGTCATAATGGTTTAGAAATGCATAATCAAGCCTCTTTCCCTTTCATCCACACATTTGTTATTAGATTATTGCCCTTGAGAGCTCAGCTGCAGACACTAATTTTTTGTACTTTTTAAGTGACTATTGAAACATTTATTCTGAGGAAGAAATAGACATATGGCACAAAAAAAAAAATCACACAAAATACATAAAAAGATCTATGGAAAAAGAAGACAACTCACATAACTGTGAAGGCATAAAGTGGACATCTATTTATTCACTGGGAAAGAACACCATCACTTACAATGAAATATCAGTTTTATATGGACTCAGTCAATCATGGGACTAACCCCTCTGGGCAGGTGAGAGGATTCAGGCTCTATCCAGTCCTAAACTACTTCTTGGTTGGGAATATGGGTGCTGAAAATTGGGTTTGAAAGAGGAAAATTTTGAACGATATCTCCAAAGTAGCCTTGGACTATGAAGGGAAACAGGCTGTCCCTGGTCTGACCCACTTTATGAAGATGAATGGTTGTACAGGAAACAGAAGCCCCAGCTGCTGCAGAGCCACTGAATTGCCACCTCAACCACAGAGTAGCTCCTTAGAATCTGGGGAGACAGTTCTGTGGGTTTAACTCTGCTTATTCACAAAGATAATACATTATCTCAAGATAACAGCTCAGTCTGGAGAGAAAAATAGCTGCATATATCCTATACATGGCTGTCTCTTCACATCAGTGTAGCCCCTAATATCCTGCAAGGGCAGTCATGGTCGCCCCCCCAAATGCAGCTGATAGCATTACAAATGACAGGTCAGTGATAGAGTGAACTGCAAGTATTGTCCTCCAAATACATATGAATACCCTTTCTAAAGGGCCAACACAACTTTTTTATTTGGGGGCAGGAGGGCAGCCTTCTACTGTTTGAGACTTTAAAAGCATCGCTGGTTACACAGGTTTGTTGAGTCCTGACTCTAGTAAGGAACAAAACAAAGATGAAACAAGAGGACCTGGGAGCCTGTCATTCATTTCAGTCCATTCCTCTGCTCACTACTGGAAAGTCTTGGCTGCATGTGGAACAGAGAGCAGAAGCTGGCCTTATTCATCTCCAGCTCCAGGAACAAAAGTTAAGGAATGGCGCACACCAGCAGTCTTGCCCTTCGCTTTAGAGACTTTGCTCTCACCTAGTGCGTAGCTGCTCAAAAGGTAGTTTCTGCCGTCCCTCCCACCATTATTATTGTAATAGGCTACAAAGTTTCCTGAAGTCCTTTCAACTTGCTAGTCTTTGGACCTCATCCTGAAGAGATGAAAGTGGAAGAGTAAACCATTCAGCTCATGAAGTGAGGTCTAAGTGGACTAACAGCAGGAGTTAAATAAATTCAAGATACATCCAACCCAATTTGAAGTTCTATTCTGGCTGACCTGTCCTGATGATCGGGTCATGCCGTACAAGAGCCAGCTGTTCAGGCCAGAATGGGAAGCAGAAAAGAAACCTGACAGCAGTCTAATGTGGCATCCAAAGCTCTTACTCAAGAGACACTTTAATTCATATGGCACAGTATTAAAATGAAGGAGACTGGGGGTGGATCGGTGATTGCTACCTTATTTGTATCAGTGGGGCTCACTTATCAAATGTACATATAATCTTATTTAGGAACAAGATTACTATGCATTACTGTACGAAGGGAAGGTATTCAACTCAATGTCACATATCTGGCAAAGTGTCCCCAGCTGTCCTATTGCATCATGTTCCAGCTAGGGCTGACATGTCAAGTCAGGCACAAGAGAGAGATAATCCAGATTGAACTGGCCCTGGAGTGGCCACTAGCCCAGAGCAGTCTTAAAATTTGGTTCCATGTATCCACATTGTCCACCTAGGCAGTCTAAACACAGAATGTCAGATTTCACAAGTTTTCTTGTTCCTCACAGCAGGTGATTTTGGAGCTCTTGTAGCCCAAATATCATTCACATGTCATTACCACAAGACTGAGATGGGTTATATGAGAGGTTGCCCACATTGCAGGCAAACATGCTCTGAGGCAAGATCTGAAGTACTGGCTTGTTTGCTCTGGAGCTGTGAGGATACTGTTAAGGACTCAGAGTAGACAATTAGCAAATTTCGCTTCAGGTCTGACTTAAAAGCCATTCCTACATCACAGGTTAGATGTAGCCCATGTTCCCACAGCTCCGCTCCTTCTGCATCAGCTAAATCGAAGATGGAAGTGAAAAGCTCTACACAATGTTTCTAATTTTGAAAATTTAAACCTGATTTATGTATCAGCTTATTGAAAATAGCAGATATTTAAAAAAAAAAGACAATCCCTCAGTCATTTTACACTATCATAATTTTGAAGAAAAGTTTGAATTGTAAACCTTAAAGTCCATAAAATAAGAAAACACAAATTTTGTTTTCTTGTTGTTCAGAACTCAACACCAAACATTCAGCTACAAATTTTTTAACAGAACTGTCTGCTGTACAGGGCACCACAGCAGACATGCTCAGGTGCTCTTCCTAAAAGCCCTTGTCACACAATTCGCCTCCTGGTTCCACAACTTCTCCAGGTACCCACCAGGGCTTTCACGGACATACAGGAAAGAATCTAATTCCCAGTGGAAGCAGCTGTTCCTTAGAAGAACATGGCCTGGAGTGTTTGGTTGTGTTACTTCCCATGCAAAAATCAGGTTTCTCAAAAACTTAGTATCCATCACTCCAAATTACAGCACACAGATGCACACTAAGGTTTTCTTTACTATTGTAATAAATTGTAATATGATAATATAGAAAATAAATGAGAAAGACTAAGCCACTGCTTATGCTCATTTCAAAATAAATTATGTTACCTGCTTCTGTTTAACATATTGAAGTCTTCTGGACAGTGTATTAGACTTCCTAGAATCAGATCAAAGGAACTTTTTTTCCTACAGCTTTAACTGCCTGCTTAGTAAACTCTAGGAATACCAGCAAGTAGAACTATAACTTACGATTCTTTTGGAAGAAACTCCCTGAGAAAGATTAGAATAGCACAAACAGCAAATTATCCCTAACCTCTTGTAGTTCCCAGTTATCCATACTAAAGCACAGAGTGAAACCTAACTACTGGCATTTCCAATCTCTTACACAGCACTAATGCACAGTAGAGACAATATGACTGCCCACAAATCTCAGTCCTTTTCCATGGTGACACCTGTAGCTAGTAACACACTTTCCACAACCTTCAACCTACTTTTCACTTAGTACCTGCAATATCACAAAAGCACTCAGTTACAGGTGTAAATTCTGTTGCACTTTATGTCTGCAGATCTGATGCCTGGTTTGTATGCCTACAATTCATGTCACTCACAAAATCTGGGCCATAATCCTACAAGCCAGACTGAGGCCCTTGGAAATAGAAACTGTAACAGTCAGTCAGACTTTTTAGAAAATTTATTAATTTATGTTTTGTGCAAGCAAGTCATGCAATACACAGCAATTTCTATCATGCGCTAATTCATAGCAGATAGGTCACACCTATGCATATTGCACATTCAAATCCCTGGGTGTTTTGCCTCCACTGTTTATAATTTCATCCAACCATGATGCAGAGTTAAGGACATTTTGAACTTAGTCACACAAGTATTTCCTGTAGCTGCAGGACACTAGGTAAGAACCTACATGCCTCTCAACCACTGCAGGAACTTCAGTGCCACTACTTCTGGCAATGTCCAGTCTTGCAACAGTCCTACAACTGATTTTTTTCCTCACTGCTCCTCAATAAGGAGTCAATTTCTTGTACTTTTGATTAAAATGGTGAGAAAAAAATAAAGCTTTTGACTATGAAAAGTTATTATGCTTTCTTCAAAGTCTCAAAGGACTAAATCTCTTGACCAACAAAATTGGAGAGAAGTGGAATTAAAATATTCAGCTAGAATCCCTATATGAGGAATATAATGTTAATTTTCAGATAAGAAACAGAAAAGATTATCAGTCCTTATAATCAAAGCATACAAAACAATAATTATAAGCCTATATTATTTCCAATATTCATTCACCAAAAATGGCACCCTTAAATCATCCACAAATAACATGATAGATTGTTTTTTAAGACGTTTAAGAATTTTAAAGGAATTAGGAAAAAATCTCTCGGGAGGAGTTAATAGCTTCTTTCCAGTTTTGTTGGACAGCTGTCCAACTCTTAAAAGCTACTTACAGTCCAAGTAAAAAAATAGCTTTCTTCTGGAAAATAACGAATCATCACATTTTACTGATTTAACTACAGCTTTAAATCAAAGATATATTTTTCTTCTTCTCTGATTCTTTGCTCTTATGTTCATTATCCTGTTACTTTAATCCACAATTTCAAAAATACAGTATTTTTCCACTGACGGACCACAATGCAGTAACAAAACAGGTTGTAAGGTAAAATTCAGACTTTTTCAGTGAATCCTGTTAACTCATGACTACTGATAATACAGGTTTGTGCTTATTTTGATCAGACATACAGCAATCTGCTGCTTTTTTTTTTTATCAGATGAAAAAGTAATAAATGCCATGAATGTGATATACAATCTATCCTTCAGGCAATTCCAGTAGTTCAATTGGGTAATTACACAAAGCAATTCGCATCTTTTCAGTCAGTCAATAATGAACTGTGGAGTAAAGTCCTAGAAACACAAAGACATTAACGTGAGCCGCAGCATCTTTGACCTTCTACACAGAGCAGAACAAAAGTGTGCCAGAACACATCCATAGAAATCTCAAAACCATTCAAAACGTTTCGAGCTCAAAAAATCAACCTTCAGATGTATGACTGACGCTATCAAGACTCGTGTACACCTGCACCATCCTAATGCTTTCAGTGTGTCTAGCTGCATGGCAATAGCCTTGAGCCAAAAATCTGCCAAGTCTACAGTAAAAATCCCTGAAATTAATATGGTTGGACAAGTGCTGGACTTCTTGCTCACATGTAAACAGATGTAGCTAAATGCTCAATATTAAAATAAAACTTGGGTATTTTCCAGGCAAACACATGAAATAAATTAGGACACAGAAGAAAGAGGTGGGGAGAGAAGAAGAACGTGCAAGAAACCTTTACTGAAACACAAAATGGCTTATGCTTAACTCTAGAGTAATGAAATACATAGAAATCAAACTTCATAGTGCTTAATCTGCTTCCACAGCATAGGAAAATTGTACAGTCTCTGTTAAGACTGCGATGTAATCAGGTTTTTTTTTTTTTTAGTTCCATTTGCTTCATAGATCATGTACAAGTTGCCCTATAACATAAGGCCTGTAGTGGGTAATCTACTCTTCGTGCCAGAGATAAAAACATCAAGATTACCACATAAAGTAATTGAAAACAAAGCATGACACTGACTGTACCTTTTAGAATATCTACTTTAAAATATTACTTTATAGTATCAGATCTCTTTTCACACCCAATAATTTGTAATAAATTACTTTAATCATAGCAGCATTAACATGCCTAGGGCAGATAGGTAGATACACATATCTAATGGCTTAATTCATGTGGCAACTGATTGCAGAGAAGAAGGGAAATTTCATCAGCTCAGATTCTAATCAAAGAAAAGGTCAAGTTTCCTGTAGCTGGAAGTCAATTGTAGGAATGATTAAAGGTGCGTCCACCTGCCTGGTAGGCACTCCTAACCTCACCCATCACAGCCCTCCCTGCAGCCTGGCTCCTCTCCTAGTCCTCTAAGGGAATCAGGTGTTTGCCAGCAATTAGCCTTAATGAGCCAGTGTACTTTCCTGAGAGAGATGTTGACAAGCCTAATTGCAGAAAGCAACTGTAAAAGCTCTGCCTGTCTGAGACAGTGCTGTAACTCCTGATCTGCCAGATAGTCTGCAAAGCCCCAGCGCAGCACAAGTATATCTCCAGACAGCAAAAGCAGGTGAAGGTGCTAATCTTGTAAAGACTTCCTGGAAACTCAAGAGCAGAGTTTTGGTTGGGCAGTTGGAAAATGGCACATATCTGCAGTGCCGACAGCTCTGTTCATGTTTTGGGTACCGATGTCTGCTCCAAGTTTTGACTGACTTGCTCTCCAATTAAAACAGTAATAGTTTCTGTGAAACCAACACCTTGTATTTTACTTTTGTAGATAGTTTGTGATGTAGGTACATTAATTACACTGTAGTTACTCTGATTACAATATGGTTCTAATTTTGATGTCTGTAATTACTACCACTTCATATAGCTAGAAGCTTAATTTAATGCCTGAATTACTTTTAATTACCTCTTAAGTTCCTTACTTTCATATCTGATACATGCACTTACTGCAAAATTCCACTATCAGAAGATTAACTTAATTACCTTATTTTCAAGTGAACTTTTATTCTTGGGCAATTCCTAGTGATCTGTGTGCTCACATCTTTAATTAGTCTCTAGCACATTATGCATTTCTGTGTTGAGAATGAACTATTTCAATTGCCTTCTTTTTGTATCTGGTAATTGCATACAGTTTTCAAGCTTCCTCAAGTTACACGTGTGACAGGGATGACAGAGATTCAGTTTTATACATAGTTCATCATACCATCAGTAAACGAGCGCAAAGATTTTATCAAGCTCCTATTTCCTGAGTTCTGTAAAGAGTATAGTCAAGAAATAAGTCTCATACACACAGTTCCACCAAGAGGTGCTTTGTGATGCTGTGCAGTTTTCTCATAAATTTATGATCTCCGTTAAAGTTCATTGGTCTTCACTGTACAAGCGTATGGCTATTGCATCATGGAATCGTTCCAATAAATTGAATGAAAAAAAGATTTGCTCCAACCTCTGGGGCCAAATCCATATCTAACACACTCCACTTGAGTGGACCTGATCACACCCACTCAGAGCTGAATTAGTTTCAAAACCAACAGGGTCACCAACAAGCATTAAATGAAGGTCCTTGCCATACCTCCAAAATAACAGACAGATATCTTCCATTGCTACAATGACAGCAACCCCAATGGGTATCCTGGCAAGCTTCCATAATGATAATGTCATCTAGTCATTAGAAATTTTGAGCAGATAACAGAATAATTAGATTTGAAATTCACTCATCGTTATCTTCCTGACTAGGAAAAGGACTATTATATCATTTTAGACTGAACACAAAATAATTTGGAGAAATTAATGCGCTACAGGTTAAAATACTGTAGACACCTTTGAATAATTAGAAGCATTAGCTCATATTCAGTGCTACTGAATAGTTCTCATTCATGGAATTTTGATTTACCTTGCAGGTTCTGAAAGCAGAATTTGACATCAAAATACTAAATCAGTTTGTAAAATGATCCAGGTCCTTCATGGTGAGGACTAGTGGGTACTATGCATTTTTACTGTCTATACTACAATAGGTTCCTGTTTCTTATCAGGCCCTAGAAACAAGCATAAGACATAAATATTATTCATACAGTGATTAAAATAAGTGGAAAAGCACAAAAAGAGTTCATTTTTTCTAGCATGTTTTTTCTGATATGTATACAGTTTTAAAATAAATGTCTAAATCCTGAATAGCAATCAGCACATCTGATCTCGTCAGTTAACCGTTGCAAAAACTGAGATGAGACGCGTTAGTCATTTTATGACACGTCGAGGTAACAGCTTCTACTCCCAAGAGAGCAAGTGACTCAACACAGGTAGAGGTTTTCTGTATGAGTTGTTTCATTGACTTTGGTAACGCTGCTCAAACGGGTAAAGTTAAGCACGGTTTTAGAACTGAAGTTTCCTGATAACTACTACTAAGAGATACGATAATGTGCAATATAAAGAGCAAATTAAATGTTACAAACCACTACAAAACCAAATGAGGTGGGCTTCTCTACATAGAGAATACCCTCAATTATGAATGAGGTCAACGAGAACCGCAAGTACTTCTCCCTTCAGAAAACCTGCTTAAACTTGTGAGACAGTAACATGTAGATAACATTTATGCTTAAAGAATGGAAAATTGCAGAAAAGCAACATTCCGAGTTCATTTGCTCCCTTTTCTGTTTGGTGACCACCATCATATGAGCACAGTGATGAAATGTGTCTGATGACAAATTCTGCTTGGCTATTCAAATCCCTTGCATACAGCATTCTTGATAAGTTAAGGATCTAAAATTGTTTTACCCGTGTTAATGTGCAAGTTAATTGAAGGTCTTATATGAATCCATACACACTACTGAAGATTGATTAAAATAGTTGTATGAAAGGTACTCTAAGCCAATGCTGTTTTACTCTGTCGATTAGTTTCTTGATGAGATTCCAGAGAGAAAAGAAATTAAGTAAAGGGGCAAAATGGCATTGAAAAGAAAAATCCAGTGATGCAATTTAAGCACAAATGCTCTTCTCCACAGTGCATACTCATTCTTTCTCTGAGTATATCTGTGAGTATACAGACATACATACAGACATATATACAGGGACAAAACCATTGTGGCTCTTCACTCACCCTCCACATCTTATTTTTCTCACATTTCACTCTTCAGATACTACCAAAGCAAACAAAGAAGGATGTTGCTACAGGACAGCAAGTGCTATAACTTTGTTTTGTTGATTTTTGATATGTAGATATTTAGACTGTTATTATTCAGAAAGAGTTGTTTAGTGCTACTAATCTATTACAAACAAACAATACATTTTTCACATGCTAAATGTGTTCTGTGATACCAGAGATATGGGCTTTTTATAGGATTTGCAGGTTTTTTTTAAAGCATCCTGGTTCTTTTTTGGGGGTGCCAACTATTTTTATTTTGTGGCAACTTTATAAAAGTATCAATAAGTGACAGGAAGAGGGTGAAAAAGAGTCAAAAAAATTATCTGGCTGCTTTTTTCAGTTTAATGTTAACCACCTAACCAACAGCTCGCATAGCTGATAATTGCATAGAATTAGTCTAATGTTTCTAATGCCTATTTGCTTGGTAGTTCAAATAATAGCTTATATATTTGTAATTAAACTGTTGCCTAACAACCCTAATTTAATGTGGGATAGCTAAAACATTAGTGGCCTCTTTGTCTGTACTGGGCTTTTTGTGTTTAAGACAGTCTGCTTCCTCATGGGTACAGAAGGTATATTATGACTGGCCAAAGCCATATCCTGGACTCAGCTCTTCAGGTCTGAACCACTGACCTGATCTTTTTTTTTTTTTTCTTAGAAGATGATGACAAAGAGAGATGGATGTGGCATCAGGCACAGGTCTTCTTTACACTAAATCCTGCCTATGCCAGTCTAAAAGAAATACTGATCTTTGCTTGAAGTTTCTGGGTATATTGTAAACAAATGGTAATAGAAGACATAGAAAAGGAAGATATTTGTAAAGGCATTTAATTGTCCAGGTATCTGTGAAACCAGATTTCAAGTATGATCTTTTTCACCAACTCTTACCTTTGTGTTCTCATTGGCAGTAGCTTGAGGAGAAAGAGAAACATCAGGACACGGCAAACATGCTTTTTTATAATATATATATACACACATATATGTACACACACAACACATGCATACACGCATACTCTTTGCTCATCAGTTCTGAAAGATAACTTTTGTTTGCTTGTATATGCAGAAATACTATATAAATAAGTAAATACCAACAGTCATTGTTGAGACCTGTACCATTTTAATTTTTTTTTTTTTAAATTTCAAATATATTTACATAGCTGATTCAGATAATCTTTTGTTGGTCTTTTTACTGGATATAAGCCTCACATCCTACTGAAAAATCATCAGTGTGGGACCTTAAAACACACATAGGATTATGCTAAAAAGAAAAATTCACAAAACTATGTATCCCAAATTATCTCTCAGTATTTCATTAGCTTAATGGGGAACATTAAACAAATAGTATTAATGGAAAAGCTAATTTATTTGCAGGAGTATAGTTATCATGAAAACATTTCCCTCATTTTTACTGGAGTATGGTATTTTTAATTAGGTTTGAATCTTTATATTCCACAAATCCTTTTACTTATGCAGCCCATGAATTTTTAAATTAGATTTTATTTTTTTAGTTAACTACTTTCTGCAAACCTTATTAATATTCAAATTTAAATTCAGGAAATGAATAAAGATACTGACTCAAAATGATGCATTTTGTTTGATGCTACCTTTCTGTCCAATGTTTTCTGAAGCATACATACCAATTTTTAAACCTCTAAACACCACAAAAGACTATCTGAGATATTCTTACATAAGCAGATGAGAGATGGTTTTCCAATCCACCTAAGAAAAACAGAAAGGAATCCCTGTATGGTGGTTCTATACAGCACACCAGTGCATGAATTTTTTTGCAAAGTTTATAACTAAAAATTCAGGAAATGCTACTTGGTAAAAGGCCAGATTTTTTTACCTTTTGACATGACAGTATGTTGACTACTGATCCAAATGATTATTCGCATGTTTTATCTATGTCAGTAAGCATTCTGAAGTATCAGACAATGTTTACAAACAAGCATGTGCTCAATCTTCAGAATGGAGTCTTCCCTTTACAAATAGATCCTTTTTCTTGTAGGTGAGTCCCACTGAAATAAACTGTGTTTACCTCTCTAAGATCACACTGCTGTTTCATATATTCTGACAAATATTTACATGAAAAACATTAAACAGGAAAAAAGAAGGTGTTTCTAGTTTTAAGGGAGAATATATTTCACTAGCAATCTGACTGAATCCAGTCCTGACCTTATTATACTCCAACAGGTTTATGAAAATAAAATATCATGGTTATTTTTGTTTAGGGCTGGATTCAAAACTGCTTCCTTACTCTACAAAATAATTAAAAGGCATATTTTTCTATTTTTTTCATTCAAAATTTCAATTCTTCACAATAGATTTTTGAAGTAAAAACAAGTGAGAATTTGCAATTTGTTCTGACTGTAATCAACCATCTTCTGTGCCTCATCAAAAACTGATGTGAAAAATAGAAATGTCATTATTTCCCATAAAAGTTAAAATCACCTTTCCTGTGAAAAATTACATTTTTAAATGGGAAAATTTTTACTGCATATATATATTTAGATAAACAATCACATCTCTTTAAATACATGACTAAAAGTACTTGATTGTCCCTCTCTGAATAGTCTTCTGTCAGCAAATATTCCAATTTACTATTTTTTAAAGTATCACCTGAGATTTTCTTAACTTGGTGACAGATGGAGTTACTGTTTTGACGCTAGAAATGACAGAATTCATGGTATCACTTTAAAATGTACCAAAGTTACAGGCACATGGACGTAGCTTTCTTTCCCTGTCAGTCAGATACTTCTTGAACGTGTATGGAACTTGGCCACTTTCAGCCACTGGAGATTATCTGGGAGGGAAGTAAATATATTATATTCTGGTTTAACGTAAATGACTGAATTTCTCTTTTCTCTGTGACTAAAATGTCATCTGTTTTCTTGCAAATACAGGAGACCATACCTTTGGAGCCTTCACCCTTCTTAATGATCATGTCTAGATAGAGAGATACTGGCTTTTTCAGATATGCATTTTTAGTCCACATTTCTTACTTGACAGACCAACATGATAATGCTAAACTCAAGATTTAATTAGAAAGCGACAAGTTTCATGACTGAAATAAGTGCTGGTTTACCCAATTATTTCCACAGCCATGTTAGGCTCATATTTTATTTCTAAAACACATCAAATTGTGCTGTTTGCTCTCCTGTTACACTCAGACATATGCTAATTCACAAATCTTTTCTAACTCTCAGTTTCCCAGCTGATGAGATGGCTTACATGATATATTTATCAAGCTAAAGAATCTTGGTTTAGATAATTTAACATAATGAAGCCTGGTTGCATGCTAGTTTATCATTAGGGTTCCACCTTACCAATGATGTATTATGCTGCAAAAAATTCAGATGGTTCAAGGTAATGATGCATTTTGTTGATACATCAAATAATTCAGAGTAATGATTAATTCACTATAATACATTCAGAAGAACATTACATTGGAAATATATTACACTTAATATATTATTGTAACAATATGTCCTTAATGATACTCTGAACATTAATGTCAGTGCACCATCAGTTGAGAGGTTTAGAATGTAAAAACACACACTTGAAATGAAGTCATCATAGAAAACAATTTTAAAGATGCAAGCTATCTCCTTAAATGTCTTAATATTTGTTCTTCAAAGACAAAACATAGAAGAGAAATTCTGCATTTAACTCCTATAGCTTGCTGTAGACTGCAAGGAATGAATAATTCCTCTCCATAACAATTAGAGACTGTCTCTAGTGTCAACATGGATTAGCTAAAAGAAAATTTTTTATGCCAGCTTTGTATTTTAAAGTGCGTGTTTTAAGTATCTGATCATATAGTCATTACTGTGCTATTCCAACTCTAAAGGTCAAGTATAAATTTTTCACACATCTTAGAACAAAATCATAGAATCATTTTGGTTGGAAGACACTTTTAAGATCATCGCATCCAACCATTAACCCAGCACTGCCAAATCCACCACGAAACCATGTCCCTAAGCACCACATCTACTCATCTTTTAAACACCTCCAAGGATGGTGACTCAACCACTTCCCTGGGCAGCCTGTTCCAGTGCTCGACAACCATTTCGGTGAAGAAATTTTTCCTAATATCCAATCTAAACCTTCCCCAGTGCATGAGGTCAGAGACTATGTCTTTATTACCAAATGGAACAATGCATTAGAGAGAAACCACAACAGGGAGATATATTCAGATAAATCCATCTTAGAAAGTGAACAAGCATTTTTAAAAGCCAAACAGCAAGTGACCAAGAAAATGTCCAGGATGTTTGTGATGCTAAACTGAATGTCTTTTGAGAAGATATGCTTAGGCGGGTGAGGAGGGAAAGATACTCAGTTAAAACAGAGTGAAATATAGTAGTTTGTGACATACTGAAGATCACGTGAGACGATCAAAGAGGACAGTTTGGAATCCATCACAACAAATCTGTAAGTGCTCACCTCTAAGTGAGGTCAGGAGGAGTTAAGAAATCATCTGGAAAGCCGCATTAAGCCACTTTCTTCGAAGTTAAAAACAGTCTCCTAAGAATAGCCATGGACAAGATGTCACGAGCAAAGAAAAGATCCAGAGAACAACAAATGGGTTTTGAGGGTCTACTTGGGGAAAATAGTGGAAAATTGATAATAAATTTGTGAGAGGAAATAAGATGAAGAGAACTGCAGAAAGTGAAATCTTCAAGATGCATAGAAGAAAAAGCAGGGTTCAAAATAAATAAGCTCTTTGAACTTATCCCAAATGTTAGGGTTGAAAAGTCCCATCCTAGCAGTGAGGGATGGCAAGTGAGAAGGTAGTATGCTTTATATCCTCTTCATGATCTAGGAGAATGTATATATACTTTTCACCTCAGTGATGTAAGTAACTACTCCTAATTAGCATCAAGAGAAAAAAAATATTAAAAAAATATTTTAAAACACTGAAAAAACCCTATCTACATGCCTTGTTACCTTTTTGAAGTTACTATTTTACTTTAAAGGTAACTGCATAATTAATGACACTAAAATGACATCTTTCATGTTACCGTGCAATAAGTTCTTCCCCCTGCCCTCATCAAAACCCAACCTGTGCCATGATCCATCATGATCTAAGGTCTGGTTCAATTCTACTTTAAGTCCTTCACTGACAATCACACAACACAAGACATCCATGGTTACCAGCATCCTCTTCAAACATATTTCTATCTGCTGCAATACATGCTTTTTCTGTTCTTGCCTGATGCTTTCCTTTCTTAATTCCCTCATCTTTTTTCTATTTTTCCTTCTGTGTTACATTCTGTTATCTCCATAACCTTCACATACGAACAGATCCAAATACCAAGTCAACGGAAAGTCCAGCACTCTTACACATTAGGATATATTACAACATCTCTCTTTATACTCACTGCATCGACTTTATTTCTCCAGTCTATTAAGGATGACTACCAACAAACTTTTCTAACTCTGACCTCCTGGTTTTTCTGAATAAAATTCAGTTTTCTAAGTCATGCTATAACTTTCTGATGGCAAAATAAAACTGCATCATGTGTTTGCAGAGCTAAGTAAACAAGTCAGAGGTACTGAGTTTGTGTAACAAGGCAGGGCTCCCACACATGAAGGACTTCATGCCAGGTTACACCGCTTGAGGTACCAGCTGATGGTAAAAATCTTACCTGGCAAATTCCCTGCCTCTTTGCAGGTGATTGGGCATATCAAATAACCTCGTCTTTCAAAAAGATCTGAAGGACTAAGAACGATTTGAAAGTGTGTGAAATTTCGGTCCCTGTGACAGACATTTTACAACTGCAGTGTAACTGCACTGTAAAAGGGAGAACTATTTTTAAAAAGGACCTAAGAAGCTTTAGGACACAAGGAAAGCCATTAAGCCCAACAAAGTTCAAATTTTTCTCTTCTACACTATGAACATCTCTAATTATTTTCTGAATGACCCCACTGGTTTTGTGTGTAATCTTGCTGGCTAGAAAGTAGTACTTTTGTAACTTTTAATCTATAATCTCTCTAAATGCCTCATTATCCCATTATCTGCGTTAGGCTGGAAATACTAACTTGAAAAGACATTACCTATAACATTTAAGATGTCATGTAATTTAACTGAGCTTTCCTAAAGTGACTACATTTTGTAGCCTCCCTAACACACACCTCTTTTTCCCTTTTTTAAAATCTGAGATCAGCGTAATTACTACTCTTTCCATTTTTCAAGTACTACGAGATATTTTTGTAATATGCTGATATATCCTAAAGTGAACTACTAGCAGAGACCGCTAATCCCATAATTAAACCTGTGTTCTCCCCTTTCTATTGCATGTTCTAGAATTATACTTGCTTTGTTTAAGCAGATCTCCCTTTCTGAGCTTTTAAAGGAAATTTCCCATCCTTTGTTTTATACTAAATTTGATTCAATTTTTATATTACTTGTTTTCCAATGAACAGGCTAAGGTAATAACAGAATTACAATGTTTTCACATGGTTATTAGAATGCTTACAATATTTAGAATAAGATACCTGTCCTTTACATCACTTAGTATAGAAACAACTGTATTTTTAATACTATCTCATGTGACATATAATTCATTTTCCTTGGAAATGTAGAGTCCAGTACTGAAAAAAAAAATATTTACGTGCTTCATTTTACACAGTATCATTAAAAGTGGCTAGAAAAGTTGCAATTAAACTGTGGAATCTATTGAAGAATTTTGATAAGACAGTTTTTGCTAATACCACAAGTTCTGTAGTTTTAACATGACTACAGTGATGAGGCCAGAAGGCAGAATCAGTATCTACATAATACTGTTCTTGACCTACAAAATTGCTTTATTACTTGAGTGCAGCTACTAAATGAATAAAACGTCCTTTTCTCTGATTCACTGTGCAGGTATACATATTTATATATAAATTAGTACTGGCAAATGCTTAAAAATATAGATTTATTGGGTTTTAATAAAAAATATAAAAAACAGTCATTTCAGCGTATATATAAATGCATGTATATATACACACAGATTACATATATATACACACATGTAGATATACACATATATATCACATATTTTATATGTAAGTACCTGTCATTACTTATTTACTACAAAGTCATTCACTTGGCTTCTGATTCCAGTGCCTGCTTATGGCTAGACCATACCAATGGTAGTGTAAAGGACACAGCTGCATTTGTGAGAAAACTCATTAACTTCAATTGCTCTGCAAATTTCACAATACAGCTCTAGACAGCAACCTAATTAATGCAAAAAGCTATCCTTTTATAGATTAACTCTAAACCTAGAGAGCCAGAAAAAGTAAAACATATCCAGGATAAAACTCATACTGTCCTGATGTTCTCCAATATCACTTTATTTTCTTACACTGGGGTCCTGTTCTCATTTGACTGATCTCTGGGTAGACAAAATAATTTTTCTACACTGAACAACATCAGACATTCTAAATAAAAGTAAAATGACTATTTATTTATTGCAGTTAAGTATAAAATGCTAACTAGCTGGCTTGCGTTTTTTCCCGTGATTTAGGTGAACAAAACCAATCAAAGTAACCATGTAAAAGTTATTTAAAATTAGCCACCTTTAATTGACTTAGGTGCAACTGCTGTACTTTTGCAAATCACTTCACACTCCACAATGGCTCAGTACACTGTAACCTTTTGGGATATATATTTAGTTTTATACAGGGCAACAGCCATGGACACCCAAATTTCCACATTTCTCACACCACGACCACTTGGAATTTCACCAACATATCAATGATTGAATGCAAATCCTAATCTACAAATGCCAGTATCAACCACTTGAAGTAAGTTAATTTCCTGGAGAAAACTTAGTAACTGTCACATCAAGTAGTTTCAGTTCCATGAAAGAAAAGGAACAAAGTAAACATTCATGGAGCAGCTGCCTTAAAAATCCTGATCTAGATTGCCTCTTCCAAAGTCGTGTGACTACTCATAAACCTGCACTGGGTAATTAAAAGGTGTTTAACCAGGTTATAAAGATGGGATATTTTGAATTAAAATGATCATATATTCCTTCCTTTCCTAATTTACTTTTATTCTTCCCTTAATTCTGCAAAAAGTAACAGCATAGGCTTCTAGGAAGTGGAATAGGATGCTATTGCTCAGTCCCGCTGCAGCCGCTGCAAGCAGGTAATAGCACAGCCCTTCCAGGTAAGGGCATATATATATACACTATAAAAGTGGCTTTGGGACTTCTTTGGCATGTTTTTCTATTCCTTTACACTGTCAAGGTGACTTAAAGGTTGTGCAATGTTATGCAACTACTGGGCAGCCCTTTGGGGGACATGCAGTGTATCTGATGGGGCCATAAGAAAGTGCCAGGAAAATTTATTTGGACCAACAAGAGAGAAATGAATCCTCTCTCTTCTCTAGGTAGGAAAATGTGCTCCAGGTCCTATAATGTCCAAGATCTGGGTTTCCTGGAAATATTCTAGATTTTTTATGCATTTTAATAACCAAAGGGAAGTTTCTGAAACAATAAAAATTATGGTATTACTACAAATATACACAGTATTTTTTAAGTACAGCTGTTGTTCAAGGAATAGTATCAGCAGGTCCTCAAGGGCTGACCTTCAAATCACTGTTTATGAACAAACGAAGGCCTGATTGTATTATTCCCACCAAGTCTGCACATCTCTCTGCCTCAGTGGAATTTAGCAGAAATCCATAAATTAGTTCTTCACTATTTTTATCAAACACTGTTCCCATCATTTATCATCAGCAGGGCTACAAACAGCAGCAGTCTGAAAATGTGTTTAATCAAAGCAATATTCTGTCTTAACTAACGTTTGTAAGCAATGTATTAAATGCTTTGAAACTCATGTGAACATCTGGTCCCAAAAGTGACAAACAGGTTTCTGTTTATTTGAGTTCCTCTGCTCTGGATTTGTACTATTAAAGAAAAAAAAAAAAGACCAGGAACTAAAATAAATAAATAAAGCTGCAGGGGAAAACAATAGGCTTAAACGAGCCAACAGATTTCTTCCTGAGCCTCTAATGTTCTCCCAGATTCTCTGTTTTAATCTAAGCCAAGGAACTTCGGGAAGGTATGAAAAAGAGATGAGGCTCTAACACACTTCAAAAAATCCTTCAAATATTATCATTTGGCAAGACTAAGATCACAAAGGAAGAAGATAGTGAAACTCAGGACACTTCACAAATCAGGCTGATGCCATTAAAAAATGTGTCACTGCATATTACAAAGTTATGTTCCTTTTACAGTTTTGTTTTGTACTGCTTCTTCATAGAGCTAATATTTGGGGGGGTGAGAACCCATGGTATTTTTCAGGGAGCATTTTTAACTTGCTAAAATAATAAGAAAAATCGGTCAGTGCTTGGGTATTTAAGTAGGCACAAAAATACTCAATGTGTACCAAAAGCCTATAATAATTGTTGGAAAACCCTTGTTAGAGAAGCACAGCTCTTCCACAAATGTGATTATTGGATCCCTCACTTCAGAATCAGAAAAATGAATACATAAGAGAGATTAAGCAGTTTAAAAGTTCACACAGTAAACCAGTATCCAAACTAGAGAGAATACCCAGGAGGGCTGATTTTATCATCTTCAAACTATTGTTAGACCACTCCCACCAAATGTTGTTAATTTAAGCGGTAGTTTAAAATAGTAAAAATTAAAACTGCTGCTTAGAGGAACATCAAAAATTCATGCTCAGTTGTGCACCAAATTCATGTATACCCCATTACTTCAAGAGGGAAGTCCAGCACATCATGATGGCAAATATACATTCACATTATATGCATGGCACTGCACACTTTTTCCATTACTGATCCCTAACAAACTAAAGTATATTAAAAATGGGAAAGAAAGAACATGTTTAACTTGAAACGTTCATTACACAAACACCTCATGGAATTTTAATGCTTAGAGCTCAGAATGGAAGCCATGTATTTTCTATTTATCAAATTTTAATCCCCAACTGGAATCAAACTTTCCCAAAAGGAGACTTCAAAACATAACCTCTGACAGGAGGAGCAGGTGAGTATCGATTTCATAAATGTATGTGTCCACATAAGAACAACACTACTGATAGGATCAGAGCATGACTTTGGACAAAGGCTCGGGCAGAGTGCTGTGAATAAATTTCGCTGCCCTTCTTCTCGCCTAGTAAGTCAGCAGGGAATGCACTCCCATGCCTCTACAGAATCATGACATTACCCCGCTTGGTTTGACAGGCTCTGTGAGTGTGGACAGAAAATGTAGTTCTCCATA